>NC_135895.1:96809999-98122274 GCF_964194155.1 Cetorhinus maximus
GCTATCCCCTAGCCCATCTGCTTTTTCCAGTCTATATGCAGATTAAAATCTTTCATTATTATCACTGTACCTTTCTGACAAGTTCCCATTGTTTCTTCCTTTATACTCTGCCCTACTATGTGGTTACTGTTTGGGGACCTGTACACCCCTCTCACAAGTGACTCCTCGCCTTTATCATTTCTCATCTCTACCCACACCACTTCTAGATCCTGATTTCCTGAACTTAGGTCATTCCTCTCCAGTGTGCTAATACCATAATTAATTAACAAAGTCACCCCTCCACCTTTTTCTCGCTTCCTGTCCTTCCTATATGTCATGTACCCTTCAATATTCAGGTCCCAACTATGTTATCCTGCAGCCATGTCTCTGTAATGGCTATCAGATTGTACTTATTTATTTCTATTTGCACTATCAGTTCATCTGTTTTTTGAATACTACATGCAGTCAGATACAGAACCTTTAGTTTTGTGCTTTTATTATTTTTGTAACCTCTAGGCTTATGTACTTATTTACTCTTCAATTTGTACTCTGTCTCTTCATGTCATAGCCTGTTTATCCTTTCCCATATTAATACCTTTCTCTCTTGCTTTGTCACTACTCTATGATTTACCACACCTTTCCAAATTTGATCCTTTGTCCCCACTATTTAGTTTAAAACCCCCTCTACCTCTCAAGTTACACGGCTCGCTAGAACACTGATCCTAGCATGGTTCAGGTGTAGTTCGTCCCAATGGTACAGCTCCCACTTTCCGCAGTACTGGTGCCAGTGCCCCACGAACCAGAACCTGCTTTTCCCTCCCCAGTCTTTGAGCCGAGCACTCATTTCTCTAATCTTATTGACCCTTTGCAATTTGCACGTGGCTCAGGTAATAATTGAGATTATTACCTTTGAAGTTCTGCTTTTTAATTTAGTGCTTAGTTCCTCATATTCTCTATGCTGAACCCCTTTCCTAACCATTTAACCATCTCCCTCTTGTAGCCACAGTATTTATATGGCTGGTCCAGTTCAGTTCCTGGTCAATGATAACTCCCCAGGATGTTGGTAGTGGGGGATTCAGCGATGGTAATGCCATTGAATGTCAAGGGGCAATGGTTAGGTTCTCTCTTGTTGGAGATAGTCATTATCTGGCACTTGTGTGGCACGATTGTTATTTGCTACTTGTCAACCCAGGCCTTGATATTGTCCAGGTCTTGCTGCATTTGGACATGGACTGCTTCAGTAACTTGAGGAGTCGCGAATGGTGCTGAACATTGAGCAACCATCAGCGAACCACTTCTGACCTTATGATGGAAGGAATGTCATTGATGAAGCAACTGAAGATGGTTGGGCCTAGGACACTACCCTGAGGAATTCCTGCAGTGATGTCCTGGAATTGAGATGATTGTCCTCCAACAACCATCTTCCTTTGTGCTAGGCATGACTCCAACCAGCAGCAAGTTTTCCTCCTGGTTACCATTGACTCCAGTTTTGCTAGGGCCCCTTGATGCTACACTCGGTCAAATGCTGCCTTGATGTCAAGGGCAGTCACTCTCACCTCACCTCGTCAGCCCTTTTGTCCATGTTTGAACCAAGGCTGTTCTGAGGTCAGGAGCTGAGTGATCCTGGCGGAACCTGAACCGAGCAGGCTATTGCTAAGCAAGTGCTGCTTGACAGCACTGTTGATGACTCCTTCCATCACTTTACTGATGATGGAGAGTAGATTGATGGAGCAGTAATTGGCCGGGTTGTACTTGTCCTGCTTTTTGTGTACAGGACCCACCTGGGCAATTTTCCACGTTGCCGAGTAGATGTATACAAGATGCACTGCAACAACTCACCGATGCTTCTTCAACAGCACCTTCTAAACCCCTAAGCTCTACCACCTAAAAGGGCAAGGGCAGCAGACTCATGGGAATACCACCACCTGCAAGTTCCCTTTCAAGCCCCACACCATCCTGAGTGCAGATCAGCAAATTATATTAGGCTCATTATTTCCAATACCTGAACAATGCAACAAAACAGTTAAATAGATAGCCATTACTGTAGAGGCTATACTAAGATGTTTTGGTGCAGTGGTTAGGACACACTTCTGGTTTGCACTCCATTCCCACCTCCCCCTCTCCCCTCCCAACTACCCTCCCCCCCCAATTTTTTTCTTTCTAGTCTACTAAAGCTGCTGACAGGTGCAATTCCACTGTTGCCAGCTACCCTCCTATCATGACCAAATGGTAATCATAGAGAGAGGGAGTGTTGGCTTGCAATTCATCTTTGGAAATATTGCAACTGAATTTGATCTTGTCCTTGTCTGATTTTCACACAAGTGCACATTTGAGCAGGATGTATTTGATAGCAATCAGGAGCACAACGTCTGGCATTTTGTTTTCTCTTCAAACCCTAACTTGTGGACCCTGGGGCCCAATACACCACTGTCAAAGTTTAGCTCATGCACAGATCAGGGATTGAACCTGGAAATCTCCTGGTCTGAATGGCTCACTGCCATATCCTCTGGCAAATTTACAACAAGAAATTGCATTTATATAGCACCTTTATATAGTAAAACACCCCAAGGCATTTCACAGGAGCGTTATCAAACAAAACATGACGCCGAGCCACATTAGGAGATTGTGAGACTGTGACCAAAAAGCTTAATCAAAGAGGTAGACTTTAAGGACTGTGTTAAAGGAGAAGAGAGAGAGGGGTGGGGGGGAAAGGAGGTTTTGGGAGGAAAATCCAGATCTTGGGGCTCTGACAGTGGAAGGCATGGCAGCCAGTGGTGAAGCGATTAAAATTTGGCGTGTCAAGAGGCCAGAATTGGAGGATTGCTGAGATTTCAGAGGAATACAGGACTGGAGGAGCTTACAGAGATGGGAAGGGGTGAGGCCATGGAGAGATTTGAATCTAAGCTGAGACTCTAATTTATCATAAAGTGTTAGTGCAGCAACTGTTGTATCCATGCAAAGAAAAACAAGAAAAATGACCACTGCTGTAAAGGGAATGATTGATAGTGGGCTGAGCTGTAGAATTTAGGAAGATGGTACTTCGCAGAATCACAGAGTGCAGAAGAGGTCCTTCGGCCCATCGAGTCTGCACCAACACGTGAGAAACACCTGACCTACCTACTTAATCCTATTTACCAGCATTTGGCCCGTAGCCTTGAATGTTATGACTTAAGAGGAAACCTCATCAAGGTATATTAAATGGGTAAATGTCAACCCAGGACTATGGCATGAGAAAACTTTGTCTTAATTTGGTGTGGAATAAATTTAAAGCTGATACTGGGAAAATTTCCTTCACTCTGTTTTGTATTTCAGCAATTTCCAGATCAAATAGTCGGGTTTGTCCCACGGAAACATGTCACAACTTCCTCGGGAATTTACAGCTATGGCAGTTTTGAACTCCAGAATGCACTGGGTGGGAGTGGTGACCATTACTCCATGGTGCTAATTGGAGCTGCATTTTTCCATGCTAGTTACCTCGAGAAGTTTAAAGTCCAACTCCCAGCTGTCCACAGCCTAATAGACAAGACCCAGAACTGTGACGACATTGCCATGAATTTTATAGTTGCACAGTTGACCGGGAAGCCATCAGGAGTGTTTGTGAAGCCGGTGGATATGAGGAATTTGGAAAAAGATTCCAACAGTGGCTTCAATGGGATGTGGCACCGGGCAGAGCACTTGCTTCAAAGATCTTGGTGTCTGAATCAACTGGCTTCTATCTATGGCAGCATGCCTCTGAAATATTCCAACATTATGATCTCGCAATTTGGGTTTCCTAACTATGCAAATCACAAAACAAAAAGTTGAAGAATACACGGGACAGTTGCTGGTGTGTTAACTGCTATTACAGACTTGTACAAGGAGGTTGAGACTGGACAAAGATTGATCTGATTTTGATGCATTTCCCCAGCTGGTCCAGCAGAGGGAGATGCAATAGAAATGAATCTTTTGCTTCCACTGTTACTGTGCAGGTGCTGTTATTGAAGCAGACGCTGTTGTTGAAGCAGATGCTGTCAAGTATTGCTATTTTTAGTTTTTACAACTGCTGTAACTCTTTATTTAACAGTCTGCAATTCTGTAGAAGCTTTGTTGTGTACTGCATTTTGTTCAATTGTCTTTGTTTCTGCTTGTCCATAGGGCAGAGATGTCTTGACCAACTATTGCCACTAGTATTGCCACTAGTGACTGGAGTAGCCAATTTGTAGATTGTTGAGTCTGCAACAATATCTTCACCTTTACAAGTGATTAATGATGTGCCTCACCCACTGTTAAAATACTTTGAAAAGGTTATGTCTGAATCACTCTGCTTCTGTCAATTTGCTTTATTTCACTCCTGTCCTTTACACTTTTAACTATTGCTGTTGACTTTAATTTGATGTACATGTACGGTCTCAGGATGCTATGATGTGTATGCCTTTAGTGAATAAATCTCCCAATAACTCTAAACAAAGGATCCTCTGTCTCTGTCTCCCCCTCTCTCTGTCTCTCTCTGTCTGTCTCTCTCTCTCTCTCTCTCTCTCCCCCCCTCTCTCTCTCTCTCTCTCTCTGTCTCCCTCTGCGTGTGTGTCTCTCTCTCTCTCCCATACCTACTATCTTCATGCTGTTTGAGAGGAGGGAGAAAATGCTGTTTCAGTTTTTGAAATTAATTTCTATTTTATCTCCCTTCTCCACTGTCATTCCCAAAGTCTCCTATCTGCTGTCCTGGGTCATCCTGGTTCCTGTACTGCTTAAGTAAAACTTGGGAACAGTTATAATGCTTAGGATAATTTTTGTAAAATGTTTTTATGTACTATTTTTCATTTTCACTTCTCCATCTGTCCTGCTGAAAGCAGTGTTTCACATTGGGGTAAAGTTTCACTGATGCCAGCCACCCTCTTGTTCTGGCCCAGTTGCTGCTCTTTGTGTTGGAGTGCTATTCAGCTGTGAGCATTTTGCAGCAGTTCAATTTTGCTCATTTTTAACCTTTACGTGTTGCACTTTCTAGCAACAGTTATCATGCAACAATCAGGAGCTGGAAGCCTTGCTGATATTTTAACTATTCTTCTCTAATTGTAACAGCATTAAGAGGTCAGGTGACTCTTGTGGTGCATTTACTCACCAAAGGATATGATGTAACTTCTAGTTGCGATCAAACTGCTTGAAATATTCAACATCAGCATAATTAGGAATGACATAATAATTGAAACTTTTGCTGCTCAAATTGTTTGTATCTTGACAAGATCATTTGCTGTTAGTTATCTTGGGAGCATTTTTATGTCATTACCAATATAGTACAAGTCTTTAACCTTTTTGATACTATTGCTGATTATGTGCTGGTATTAGAACTGATAAAGCACAATCCAGACACCATATTGAATGATCATGAAGTATTACTGATAATATTGTCTGAAAAAGCAATTAAGGGAAAGTGTGCATGCTGAAGTCTCAATAGGGGTTGATTTGGCATTACTGAGAAAAACAAATGGACTTCAATAACTTGTCTAGATGGTTGTTAGAAGTTTGACTTGTATCTGTTCCAGTTAGGAAATATTTTTGCAGCTCCACTGACCAGTTGTGCCTGCTGTACTGTGTCATGTCTTTCATTTTCATCTATACACAAATTTACTTCACGTCAGAGCTGAGGCCCTTTACTCTGTGCCTGTATCTTTAACATCGAAACCATAGGTGAAATTTTACTGGCCCCTGCAGGTATGTTTGAAGGTGGGGTGGACTCATAAAATGCAGTGTGTGCCTGCCAGCTACTTACCCACCCCACCGCCCCCACCCCCTGCTGACACCCGCCTCCCATTTTAGGGGGGCAGTGGAAACTTTGGGTGGCCTGCCTACCCTTGGGCCTATTGAGGCCTACTATTTTACCCGTTGCAGGGGAAGGCCCACTCTAAGTGGTAGCCTAGCAACTTTAGCTGCAGGGGCTAGTGTCAGGCTAGTGGGTCTGGGGGGGGGGGCTACCTCCTTTGGGGATCCCTGTGCCCATCGGATGCAACCCACTCCCCACCCCCCCCAGCCCCTCAAATCTGGCCCCCTATTCCCCTCACTGGAGCCTGCCAGCCAGGCCCTGCTGGCACCCTGGACGTACTTTTAGTCTGGGCCCCGTTAACTCCTTTTCAGAAGCTGGCTGTATCTCCAGCAGCAGCCACCACTCAAACCTGACGCTGCTGGGACTACAGAATTGCCGGCCATTAGATTGGCCAGCACCTCTCTTAAGGTGGGTCTACCTCACCAGATGGGGGTAGAAGTCTTGCTCTTAGCCAATTAATGCCTCGCTTAGTGTTAAATGGCTGAGGACAGCTGGTATCAGCAGGGGATGCGTTCACTGCTGACTCTTCAGGTGGCAGGGCGGGAAACACTGCAATCCAAAAGGTGTCTAATTTTGGCTTTGAAGACAGGCAGTTATTGGTAACAGTTTGAGCAGTGTTACTTTAAACATATTTCAAAATTAATTTGAATCAAAAAAATCAGTTGTATCATGATTTCAAAGTGGTTCTCTGAATATTGGAATTGAAAAATACTATGTTTTTGAAGATTCTTCATGTCACAAACTTAACATTCCTAATGATTTTCATCCATCCTTGACTGCATGTAGTAAGTAGGAACAAAACTATTTTCAGAAAGTAAGCAATAGGGGGCAGTGGTCTGGGGAAAGAGGGAAGCTCTGCGTAGGATAAATGTAAATGATTAATCATTTTGATGTTTGACTTGTGCGATGATAATGCTTGTACTACAGGCATTGACCACAAGAGGTCCCTCTGGTATTTAGTAAGAGTAGCATTAAGGTTCAAAACAGACTTGTTGCCTTTTTTGTTAATGTTTAAAGAAGCTGGTCATTCATTTCTGTAAATTATCTACAAGTGAAGGAGTTGGGCAAGAGAGAAGGGCCTTGGTGGCAAGGAGCAGAATGGGTTAAAGATGAAGTACAGTTGGCGGCAATGATCTTAGGGGACGGCCAGGGAGAGAAATCATTGACCCTGGTACTTTTCCTGTTTCTGGGCCCCTTATCCCACCATCCAGCCCCCTCCACTCCCCAAAACCCTCCCCTCACATCCCTTGGGTACCTAGAAATAGGAACCATAGTCACAGTGAGGTTGAACTGTTATATATAGGTTTAGCAAAACTTCTTGGCTTTTGCACTTTATTCCTCTATTTATAAAGCCCATCAAAAGCTCAGGTTTCAGTATGATGCACTAAGTCAGGGCTTTGTCGGACAATTATACACATCTTGGTCATTCATATTGTGCAACCAGCTCCAATTCTTTGAACATTGCTCAATACCCAGACAGTAACATCCATATGACTTGAAGCTTACAAGCACCACAAATAACAATTCCATGTACAAGTGAGAATATCTTGAACTAGCAGTGACATTCTATTGGCGCATGACTCCTGATATCTGTTTTAGTGATGTTGATTGAGGAATAATTATTGTGCAGGATGCCCTGCTCTTTTTTCAAAATAGTGTCACGGGATCACTTGCAATGGTTTCTCCTCCTGCTCCCGCTGCATTATCTCTGGTGCCTCCTAAGGATCTATCCCTCCTATGTCTCATCTACATGATCCCCCTTGGCGACATTATCTGAAAACACAGCATTAGCTTTCACACATGCACTGATGACACCCAGGTCTACCTCACTATCACCTTTCTCGATGACTCCAATGTTGCTAAATTATCAGACTGCCTATCTGATATCTTAACCTTACTGGATGAGCGGAAGTTTCCTCCCAATTATATATTGGGAAGATTGAAACCATTGTTTTCAGTCCCTGTTCCAAACTCATTCCCCAGAAATCAATTCCATCCCTCTTCCTGGCAACAATCTGAGATTAAACCAGTCTTCGCAACCTTGGTGTCACAGTTGAACCTGAGGTGAACTCCTGGCCTCATATTCAGGCCATCACTAAGAGTGCCAATTTCCACCTCTGTAGCATCACCCAGCCTTTCCCTGTCTCAGCTCATCTGCTGCTGAAACCCTCATTCATGCATTGTTACTTTTAGTCATCAATATTCAAATGCACTCCTGACTGGTCTCCCACATTTTAGCTGCAGTAAACATGAGGGCATCCAAAAGTCTGCTGCTCGTGCCTTAACTCGCACCAAGTCCCATTCACCTATCGCCTCTGTGCTCACTGACCGACATTGGCTCCTGGTCAAGCAAAAACTTGATTTTAAAATTCTCATCCTTGTTTTCAAATCTCTTCATGGCCTTTTGCCTCCCTAACTCTGTAATTTCTTCTAACCCCAAATCCCTCTGAAATATCTACACTCCTCTAATTCTGGTCTCATGAGCATCCCTGATTTTAATCACTCCACCAGTGATGGCCACGCTTTCAGTTGTCTAGGCCCTAAGCTCTGGAACAACCTCCCTAAACTCTCTCCTTTAAGACACTCCTTGGAACCTACCTCTCTGATCAAGCTTTTGATTGTCTGACCTAATATCTCCTTATGTAGCTCAATGTCATATTTTGTTTTATAATGCTCCTGTGAAGCGGCTTGGGATGTTTTATTACATTGAAGATGCTATATAAATAAAGTTGCTGTATATACATCTGACAGGATCTTGGTCTAATGTCTCATTTGAGAGATGGCAACTCCCACAGTGTAGTGCTCCCTATTTTGTGCTCCAGTGACCACTGTAGGACTTGAACCCACAACCTTCTAACTAGGAGGCGAGAGTGCTACCACTGAACCACAACTGACATCTAAAATGAAAGCTGGTTCCCAACACCAAGTTAGCAAGCAATTGTTTTTAATTGTTTAGTGCTTTAGTGAATTGTTTAGTGGTGATGAGGGGCAGAGTCCAGGGAGCAGGCCAAGATGAGGAGAAATGTTCTTGGCTAGACCACATGGGACCAAGACTCTGTTGAGCTGAGGATTACCAACTTTGGACAAATTCACGGTGATTTCATTACATGATCTCGCATGTAGCCCAGTTAGATGCTCCAATTTAGAAAGAGAAGTGGTATGGAATTGCTAACGAGCAGAAATAGGATACGGTTGGTATGTTGAGGTGAAGGAGGGTGGCAAGGACTGCTGGGAGAAAACAAAAAGGAGATGACTTGGTAGGGAGCTAGAGGGCTGTGGATTAGAGAGAATTCTACCTGGGTTTTTGGACTGCTGCTTGCATGAGGCAAGGATCATACTGGTTGATTGAGTAGGCAACAGTACCAGCTAAGTTTAAGACCTGCGAGGTAAATAATAAGTAAATAATCTCCCTCTCTCCTAAGTATGTGTATATAAAATTGTGACCTAGACACTGCACAATTGTTTCGTTCAGGCTTGTTTTCATTCTTTGTTTGTGGTCAATTCAGACACAATTTGGAATAAATTAAGGGTAAAACTTGTGGAAAGACAGAAATACACAATTGTCACTGTTACAATTCCTAATGAAAAAATTAAATGAGAAAGAGACCCCATGTGACTCTGAAAAAATGTGCTGCCTGTGTGGTACTGAGCTTTTCAGATTAGGGAAGTCCCAAATTCAATTTGTGGTTTATGTTAGCTGATGATTTCCAAAGCAGTGGGGAAAGAAGGTTGATGGTGGTGGTGGTGGGGCTTGAGGAAGAGGCTTCAAGTAACCTCATCAGTCCCTGTACATGTTTGAAATGGATGAGAGCAGAATAAGGCACAGGAGTGGTGCCAGTCAAGCAGACTGCTGATTCATTGTTTATAGGCACAAAAAGATTTGCTGCAACCTGTTGGGATCTTAGTATAAATTTCTGGGGATTTTTGTTGAAATATTTGTAATGTTGGCTGTTCACATCTGTGTGGAATGATAAAGAGTCAGCCTTTCCTAAGGTTGATGGACATTAAGAAAACAAGGAACAAGGAAAGATCATCTAGCCCATCAAACTTTATCCTTTCACACATGGCCAGGATTTTCCAAGCCAGCTAAAAGTACATTAACTTCTGCAGGTGTGGAAGATCCTGCCGGTGGGCAGGGCCAGGTGGGTACATTTGTGATGGATTTTTATATTACATTTTTTAAATTTTGCTTTGCTGGACACAGTTTGCCCTGAAGAATAACCACTTGGAAAAGATACCAAAGAGCTGCGAGACTCTGTGAACGAAATGGCAGCTCGAGTCAGCACTTCCGTGAAGAGGAAAAGAAAATGAGGGGGATAATATAGCTCATGAAGAGCAGTGCTAAACATTACTTAAGATAATGTGCAGAAAGGAATATGATTCAGTCCCACAACTTCAACTAACTGTATTTATTCCAGCAGTACATAGGTCATAAATATTGTCTATTTTTTAATTATCTTTGTGTAGTTGTCATGAAGCTGGTCAAACTATCAATGGTACACAAGATATAAGTCCAGCACAGATATCTAAATATGGAAGGGATAAAAACAGATTGAAATATGAAAAAGCAATTAGTCGTAAAAAGATGAGGAAAGCATGTTCATACGGATATGCGTTTCATATGAAATCTCACAGTTATGCTAAAGTTATTAATTGTTTGGGGCACATTGAGGACTGATTGTAAGCAAGAAAAGTACCTGGTAAAACCTGTGGTTGTTTTGATAGATGTTTTGAGGGTTTTTTGTTAAAATATCAGTGTCAGAGAAACTGGCGCTTTTTTCAATAGAACAAACAAGGTTAAAAGGGGATCTAACAGAGGTGTTGGAAATTATGGAGGGTTTTGATAAAGTAGATGATACTATTTCCACTAATGGGTGAGTTGGTAACTGGAGGGGGTAAATTTGAAATGGAGAGAGGTTGAGGGAAATATTTTTGCACATTGTTGTTAGATTGTGGAAATCCCCATCAGAAACAGTGTTTGAAACAAACTTCATGAAACTTTTGAAAAGGAAATGAATTAATACATGAAAAATAAAATGTAAAAGGTATGGGGAAAGGATAGTTTAATGGAATTAATTAATTCAGAGTTGGTTTCAATTTCTTGCAAATTTCTATGTTTGGCTTTTTTATTCGGGTGGAAGGATATGAATCATAATGTGAGGAATCATTCGCAGAATGGGTGTGACTCTCTAACGGTTGTAATTTGCAAGGAACTTAAGAAAGCAAGGAACAAGGAAAAATAATTTGACCCTTCAAACTTGATCCTTCTGCAAACCACATGTATAATCTTGAGGCACTGTTATATTTGAATCATAGAAGAGTGGAGAACATGTACTACTATATTCAGCTCTCAGATTCTCAAATAATTGAGTATATGAGAGAGGGCCTGCCTAAAGTACTAAATAAGTACCTTCAGCAAGGAAGATGATTCTAGGTACAACAAGCAATTGATGTGTTGGCCTTTATTGCAAGGAGGTTTGAATACAAGAGTTAGGAAGTCTTGCTGTAATTGTGCAGAGATTTGGTGAGAACACACCTAGAGTACTGTGCACAGTTTTGGTCCCTGTACCCGAGGAAGGATATATTTGCCTTAGAAAAGGTGCCACGAAGATTCATTGGATCGAATCCTGGGATTAGAGTGTTGTCCTATTGGGTGAGATTGAGTAGAATGGGCCTATACTCTCTGGAGTTTAGAAGGAGGAGAGGTGACCTCATTGAAATACAAAAGATTCTGAGAGGGCTTGACAGAGTAGATGCTTAGAGGCTATTTCTCTTACTTGGAGAGTCTAGAACCAGGAGACATAGAATCAGAGTCTAGAACCAGGAGACATAGAATCAGGATGAAGCCATTTAGATCCCAGTTGAAAAGAAATTTTTTCACTCAGAAGGTTTTGAACCTTTGGAATTCTCTACCCCAGAGAGCTGTGGATGCTCAATTGTTGAGTATATTCAAAGTTGAGATTGATAGATTTTTGAACTCTAAGGAAATCAAGGGATATGGGGATTGGGCAGGAAAGTGGAGTTGAGGTTGAGCCATGTTCTTATTAAATGGCAGAGCAAGCTTGGAGGGACCCTTACTCTTGCTAATTCTAATGTTCTTATGCCAGTGGGCTGGAAGGTAATGTTCACATTCTTTTAGCATGCCAGGTTATAAATGATGTAGGGCAGGGGTGGAAAACAGCCCTTCTATCTCTTTCATTTTGTGGGTACCATCTCCCCTTCACAATTTTCTCTTTCCTTCTCTTACCCATTTGTCTTTTTCTTTACCACCTCCCCTCCCTTCTCTTCCCCAACACTGCTCCTTTCTCCTCTGCCTTCATTCATACCCCTCCCTGCACTACCTTTCAAACCACTGGACCCATTCCAGAATCTTAATGATTTTGGAAGCTCACAACCCATGCATCCATTATCTCTATAGCCACCTCTTATGTAACTCTAGGCCAGCAGGTCCTGGGGACTTATTGGCTTTCAGCCTCATTGATTTCTTTAGCACTTTTTCATTACTGATATTAATTACTTTTAAGTTCTTCACTCTCATTAGACCCTTCGTTTCTCCATTTTTTCTGGTACATTTTTGTGCATTCCACTGTGAAGACAGATGCAAAATATTTGTTTAATGTCTCTGCCATTTCCATATTCTCCATTATAATTTTTCCTGTCTTAGCCACTTAGGGACCCAAGTTTACTTCATTACTCTCTTCCATTTTACATGACTGCAGAAGCTTTTATAATCTGTTTTTATATTTCTTGCTAGTCTACTCATATTCTGTTTTCTCCCTCTTTATCCATTTTCTCATGATCCTTTGCTAAAACTCTCCCAATCCTCAGGTTTACTACTATTCTTGACAATGTTATAAGCTGCCTCTTTTAATCTAATATTATCTTACTCTTTCTAGTTAGCCACAGATGGATAACTTTTCCTAGGGAGCTATTACTTCTCTTTGGAATACAGATTCATTGAGAATTATGAAATATTTATTTGCATGTTTGCCATTGCTCATCTGCCATCATACATTTTAATCCAATTTCCTAATTTACCTTAGCCAATTCATCCTTCATATCTATGTAATTAGCTTTATTAAAGTTCAAATACTCTAGTTTCAGACTCTCATGTTAGAATTTCAGATTGAGTTTATTCTGATCACTCTTTCCTAAAGTATCCCTCCCTATAAGAATACTAATTCACCCTGGCTGGCTGCGCAATGTGTTGTTCTAGAAAACTATTTTGAATACATTCCATGAACTCATCCTCCAGACTCTCTTTTTTTCTGACTCTCTCCTCCATCCCCACCCCCTTTCCGATCCCCCTTTTTCCAATAATTTATAATTTTTAAAATATATTTTTCTTTTCCCACCTATTTTTTAATTTATTTCGATCTATCATTTTATCTCCACCTTTTAGCCCATTTCAATCCCTTTCCCCCACCCCACCCCCACTAGGGCCATCTGTCACTTGCTTGTCCTGCTTTCTACCCTTAATGTCACCATTAGCACATTCCTTAGATAATATCACCACCATCAACACCCTTTTGTTCTTTTGTCTATGACATCTTTGGCAATCTCTTTGCCTCCACCTATCACTGGCCCTCTATCCAGCTCTACCTGTCCCACCCCCCCTCAACCAGCTTATATTTCACCACATTTCTATATTTCCTTAGTTCTGATGAAGAGTCATACGGACTCAAAACGTTAACTGTGTTCCTCTCCGCAGATGCTGTCAGATCTGCTGAGTTTGTCCAGCTATTTTTTTTTTTGTTTCCAATTTCCAGCATTCACAGTATTTTATCTTTTTTCTGACTTTGATTTGTTCAATCTATATAAAGATTGTTTTTGTTGCAAATTCCCCTTATTTCCTCATGATTACTCTGCCTGACAGTATGACTGCTGTTGGGGAATCTATAAATTACAACAATGTTTTCTGACCCTTGTTATTTCTTCTCTTCTCCCATACTAATTCCTGTTCTTTGGAGCCAAGATCCTTTCTCACTGCTGTCCTTATGACCTCCTTTATTGTCAGGGCTACTCAGCCTTTCTTTTCAAAACATCAAGTTTAACGTCAACGATTTTTTGTTAACATCAAGAATATCTACTTTCTACTTGGTCACCACGCAACCATATCTTTGTTAAGGCTATTAGATCAAACCCATTTATCTCTATTTGTGCCATTAGTTTGACTACCTTATCACGAATGTTTCATACATTCAGATAAAACACCTTTAATTTTTGCTTTTTACCATTTTTCCCTGATTCGACCTTATTCAGTGATACATTATTACCATCGAACATTTTGTCCCTTCCTGTCACATTCCACTTATCTTTATTCAACCAACTACAATGTCCTGAGGACTTGACTCTTTAGATTCATAAATTTCTCCTCACTGAAACCCCCACCCCAACTTTTCAGTATAAAGCCCTTGTTGTGTAATTCGCCAGGACACTGGTCCTAGGACTATTTAATTGGAGCCCATCCCAATAGAACAGCTCCCTTTCTCCCCAGTACTGACGCCAATACCTCATGAATCAAAACCATTGTTTCCAACATTGCTCCCTGAGCCCCGCATTCCACTCCCTGATCTTTTTAACTCTATATCAAATTGTGTGTTGCTCAGGTAGTTATCCAGAGATTATTACCTTTGAGGTTCTGCTTATTAATTTCAACCCTAGCTCCTCAAAACGTGCTCAACTGAATCTCATACCTTATTCTACCTTTGTTATTCATTCCTATGTGGACCATGACAACTTCACTCCCACTTCAAGTTCTTCTTTAACCATGAAAAGATGTTCTTAACCCTGGCACAGGACAGACAGCGCAACCTTTGGAATTCGCATTTGTGGCTGGAAAAACAGTATCTATTCCCCTCTCTTGTCCCCTATCATTACAAATTCCTTTCCACACCACCC
Organism: Cetorhinus maximus; assembly: GCF_964194155.1. Lineage (NCBI taxonomy): Eukaryota > Metazoa > Chordata > Chondrichthyes > Lamniformes > Cetorhinidae > Cetorhinus > Cetorhinus maximus. The sequence goes on from NC_135895.1 coordinate 96,824,674, forward strand.
AGTTGAATGGCATCCTGTACTGTGTGTCCAATTCTGGGCACTGCACTTTAGAAAGGATGCGAAAGCTTAAGAGTGAGTGCATAAAAGATTTACAAAAATGGTTCCAGGAATGAAAGACCACAGTGACGAGGATAGATTGGATAAGCTAGGGTTGTTCTCCTTAGAGAACTTTGAGAGGTGATTTGATAGAGGTGTTGAAATCATGGGTGTCTAGATAGAGTAGATAGAGAAAAAATGTTCCCATTGATGGAGTGGTTGAGGACCAGAGGTTACAGATTTAAGATGATTGGCTAAAGAACCAAAGGTGACATGAGAAAACATTTTTTTGTGCAGAGTGTTTATGATCTGGAATGCACTTCCTGAGAGGGTGATGAAGGCAGATTCAATCAGGGCTTTCAAAGGGGAATTGGATAAATACCTGAAAATTATTTGTAAAAAAGTTCAGGGTTACAAGGAAAGGTGGGGAGTGGAACTAACTGATTTGGCCTTGAAGAGAGCTGCTGCAGACTTGATGGGCTGAATGGCCCCATTTTCTACTGTAACTGTTCTATGTTTCTCTGATTCTATGGTGTTGTGGTCAGTTTGATGATCCACCCTGTGGTAGAGGCAAGGGGTAAGATGGAATCCTTTCACATAAATGTAGTTTAAAGGTTTTTCTTTACTCTTCCTCAAATTTCATTCTCTTTGGGGTTTTTTAAGCACCATTCTTGTCAGCGTAAAGCATATGATAGTTTGACCTTTTTACCAATTTCACATTTTGCATAAGAATTGCTACACCCTCTGCCATTTCCTCAATGACCACATTTTTCTCTCAGTTCAGTTCCTTCCTGGATTTTGTGTAAATGCTGGTAACCAAAACACAAACTTGCTCATTTCTTTCCTTGTTCTGCATTTTCCATATGGGAGACTTATAAAGAAGGCAAATGCACATGAGATACAGGGTAATTTGATACGGTGGATTCAAAATTGGCTTAGTTGTAGGAGACAGAAGGTGATGACAGAAGGGTGCTTTAGTGACTGGAAGCTAGTGTCCAGTGGCGTACCACAGGGATCTGTGCTGGGTCCCCTATTATTCGTCATTTATATAAAGAACATAGATGACTACGTGGGGGCTAGGATTAGTAAGTTTGCGGATAATACAAAGATCGGCCGGGTGGTTAACAGTGAGATTGAGTGTCTTGGGCTACAGGAAGATATAGACGGAATGGTCAAATGAGCAGATAAGTAGCAGATGGAATTTAACCCCGAAAAGTGTGAGGTGATACACTTTGGAAGAAGTAATTTGACAAGGAAGTATTCAATGAACGGCGTGACATTAGGAAGTTCTGAGGAACAAAGGGACCTTGGCATGTGTGTCCATAGATTTTTGAAGGCAGAGGGGCATGTTGATGGGGTGGTGAAAAAGGCATATGGGACACTTGCCTTTATCAATCGAGGCATAGATTACAAAAGTAGGGAGGTCATGTTGGAGTTGTATAGAACCTTGGTGAGGCCACAGCTGGAATACTGTGTGCAGTCCTGGTTGCCACGTTATAGGAAGGATGTGATTGCACTGGAGGGGGTGCAGAGGAGATTCACTGGAATGAAACATTTAAGTTATGAAGAGAGGTTGGAAAGACTTGGGTTGTTTTCGTTGGAGCAGAGAAGACTGAGGGGCGACCTGATCAAGGTGTACAAGATTATGAGGGGCATGGACAGGGTGGATAGGGAGCAGCTGTTGCCCTTAGTCGAAGGGTCAGTCACGAGGGGACATAAGTTCAAGGTGAGGGGCAAGAGGTTTAGGGGGGGATGTGAGGAAAAACTTTTTTACCAGAGGGTGGTGACGGTCTGGAACGTGCTGCCTGGGAGGGTGGTGGAAGCGGGTTGCCTCACATCCTTTAAAAAGTAGCTGGGTGAGCACTTCGCACGTCATAACATTCAAGGCTATGGGCCAAGTGCTGGTAAATGGGATTAGGTAGGTAGGTCAGGTATTTCTCATGTGTCGGTGCAGACTCGATGGGCCGAAGGGTCTCTTCTGCACGGAGAGATTCTGTGATTTTGTTTTACAGTCTAGTTCAGTGGGATCTTGACTTGATAACTTGAAGCAACCAAGTTTCCACCTTGGAGCACTGCGAGAACAGCAAGCAGACTCATCCAATGAAAGAACATGAATTTAGTCTGTTGCCCTCATTCGTAGTGAGCCGTTTCTTCTTTGCTATTACTGCTTTCCATCACTTACTGTGCTTTTTCTTTTCCCTTTTACATGTTGCCTTCATTTTCTCTATTTCTACCTATACTCATTTATTAAAATGATAGCCACTGTAGTAGGTTCTGAACCATTTTGAATTAAGCATAAAACCACCTCCTCAAAAATTGAAACGATTCATCCAGTAGTTACTTTCTTGGCTTTGCAATCTGTTTTATGGCTGGAGTTCGCAAATCCCTTTTCAATGTCAGGCTGCCACTTCTGCCCTTTTCTGCCTGCTGTTGATATGAGGGAGTTGAGGCTATTTACAACCAAGCAGGCACTGTAACATTAGGGCACATAAGTTACTGTGCCTGCCTGGCTGTAAATAGCCTCAACTGTGTCGTCATTTCACATAAGTACTTGACCCATGCCTCTCTAGTTCTTATTGCCAGAAGCCAGCCTGTGAAGTTCAGTATTCTGTTGAGCGTATATATGTGTTAAAAATCATCACTTGTTGGGGGGTGAAATCCAGTGGAAATTACATCAGTCTATTATCATATATAATCTTAAAATGGACACACTAGCAGATTTTCCATTCCAAGCTGTTTGAAAAGGCCGATGTGCCCCCACTGGGAGTTCCAAGGTATGGCTGAGGCTTAAATTACTAAATATTGCGCTAAGTTATCAATGATGTTGGATAAAGGTGATGCTAAAACAAAATATTTAGAAGTGTGTATGGACATAGTCCTTGCTAGAATTAGGGCTGTAAAAGCAGACAGGGCTACTGGCTTTGATGGTATTTACCCCATGGTGCTAAAAGAAAGGGAGGCTGTACTATGGAAACCGCTGGCTCAAATATTTTACAGCTCACTGAGATCAGGGATAGTTCCCATGAGCTGGATAGAAGCCCATGTGGTGCCTGAATGGACAGTAAATCAGAACCATAGTTGCATTAGTTTTCCAGTTGCAGGCAAGCTACTGAAAGGTATCATGAGCAATGTAATGTAAGCGCATCTAAGGAGCAAAGGGTATTGGGGAATCTGAACATGTCTTTCAGTCTACAAATGTTTTTCCTTTCTGGCAAATGTTCCTGTGTCACTGACTTGATTGAATGTTACAGCAGGTTACAGGGTCTGTTGATAATGAAAGTTCAGTCAATTCCTTTGCATCTAGATTTTCAACAAGGGTACAGCTAAGTAAGCATGTGTCTTGTGGGTTTGACAGGCAGACTTTGGGTTTGATAGTGAATTAGTGCCACTTGTATTGACTCAGGTTTTGAGTAATGGTGCTGCTCCTCCAATTGCATTTCTCCAATAATTTATGCGAGCTTTCTCTTTTGCAATGGAGAAAACACAATGGTAAAGAAATGTGGCCTCATTCACCCTTACGACTGCATGCAACTATGACCTGAAGGTGTATTGTCCCTTTAAATCAGCTGCCTTTCCAAGATTAGCAGAACACCTTGTGATAACAATGTGAATTGATAGTCACCATTAATTAACCTAGCATTTTGCTATTTTTAAAAGTTTCCTGTTACATAATTGTGGGTTTCCCTGACGCCCAGATGGTGACACAGATCATGATGGCAAAGAACTGAGTGAAATCTCTATTTATTGCAGGTATGCTTTGGGAACAGTGTCATAATGTATCTTAGGCATCCTTGTGACGTCATTGGAATTATTTCTTACTGTTTTTGGGTGGTGGAGATTGCACAAAACAGCCTCTTTCCATAGCACCTGGATCATCTGTATTGGCCTTCCAGCTTTCAGTCTACAAATGATTTTCCCTTCTGGCACTTGTTTCAGCTGGTAAAATATCCACAGATGTATCTGGAACTCCTTTCTGCTGCTAACTTCTTCCACCTTCATCCCCATGAGTGCTTTATCAATCATTATGGCCCCTCTTTAATTGACTGCAACATATTAAGGAATATAATATCATTGTAGTTCTCTCCCTCCCAGCAGCAATGGTCCAATGAGGAGTTTTTTTTATTCTGTCATGGGATGTGGGCATCACTGGCAAGGCCAGCATTTGTTTTCATCCCTAATTGCCCTTGAGAAGGTGATGGTGAACCACCGCCTGAACCACTGTAGTCCATCTGGTACAATATTACGTAGTGATTTTGTACAATGAGTGACTTACTAGGCCATTTCAGAGGGCAGAAAGTGAGCTGGGCCAGCCATATAAATACTGTGGCTACAAGAGTAGGCCAGAGGTTGGGATTTCTGCAGAGAGTAATTCACCTCCTGATTCCCCAAAGCTGTCCACCATTTATAGGGCACAAGTCAAGGGTTTGATGGAATGCTCTATACTTGCCTGGGTGAGTGCAGTTTCAGCAACACTCGAAGCTTGATACCATCCAGAATAAAGCAGCCTGTTTGATTGGCACCCCATCCACCACCTTAAACACTTACTCCCTCCACCACCAACACACAGTAGCTGGCAGCAGTGTATACCATCTACAAGATGCACTGCAGGAACTTACCAACTCACTCAATCTTCCAAACCAGTGACCTCTACAACCTTGAAGGACAAGGGCAGCAGATACATGGGAACACCACCACCTGGAAGTTTCCCTCCAAGCCGCACATCATCTTGACTTGAAACTATATCACCATTCCTTTGGTGTCGCTGGACCAACATCCTAGAACTCCCTTCCTAACAGCACTGTGGATGTACCTACACCAGATGGACTGCAGCGGTTCAAGAAGGTAGCTCACCCCCACCTTCTTGATGGCGATTAGGGCTGGACAATAAATACTGGCCTAGCCAGAGATGCACACATCTCAGGAATTAAAAATAATTTTAAAGAATGTTAAGAGACAGCCACAGTGCTGTGATTCTGGAGTCACATGGAGGCCAGATCAGGTGAGGACTGCAGATTTCCTTCCCTAAAGGACATTAGTGAACCGGATGAGTTTTCATGACAATCGATGATTGATTCATGAGCACCATTACTGAGACTACATTTCAATTCCAGATTTTATTATTAATTAATTGTTATTAAATTGCACCAGCTGCCCTGGTGAGATCTGAACCCAGTGTCCACAGAGCCTCTGCTTCTGGATTACTTTGCCAGTGACGATGAACTCCTCATATCTAGTTAAGATATCAGGGGGAAGAGCTAGTGGGTTTGTGATGGAATCAAGTGGCTGTCAAACATCTAGCCCCAACACAAACATATTGATGCAGGAAAATTGGAGGCCAATGTTTGAGAGTTTCATCTGCTGTTTCTGTTCAGCCTGAATTTTAGTAAGTGTTTCTTTAAAAATATCTTTGAATGTACCTCACTGAAATATTGATTGTGTTTAAATGAACATAATAAAAATGTTCCAGAGCATCAAGCAACGCAAAGCATATACAGGGTCAGAGGTTTCAGCTGTTAGCAAAATACTGCACAATCTGTCAGCAAAAAACACACATCCTGATTATTTGTACCAGTGTACACACCAGGAAAATGAAATTCTTCCTTGGTAGTCATGGTCCAAATCTCTGCGGACAGCTTTTTGCTATTTTTGGTATTTCCTTGTACCTTGCATTAAGCTAGACAATTTTAAGAATACAGGGGCCAAAAACATGTTCTATGCTACCATTTAAATGAACAGTTTCACTTCCTGCAATAGTTATATTTCCCTGAGGAATTGTGTAAAATTTCCAAGCTGTGTTGGAGCCGAGCCTTAGCATGAACTTTCCATTGTGGAAATACCCAATCCATTAATGGGAATGTGAAAGTTCTGAAGCCTTTATTTGGTACTACCTGTATTCTGAGGGGGGCGCTTCTTGTGAAGTACTTGATTGAGGCAATGTGCAACTAACCCTATCTGAGAATAATGCAGGTTGGTCCAGAGTTGTGTTTTATTTTTCATGGGAATACCTTTGAGGATTGTAGGTAAACTACAACACCAGGGTTATACCAATAGTTACTCAGAAAAAGTTAGAGGAATTAAAACCTCTCCTAACTTCTGGGTAACTATAGTAAAGACCCAGGCCTACCCCACCAGACTCCCACCTCCCATTCCCACAACCCCCACCATCCCCAGACACCCATCACCCGACCCCTGAAATCCCCCAACCCCCCTGACCTCCGACACCCTCAACCCATTGACCTCCAATTCCCCCCAACCCCCCATGACGTCCGACATCCCCCGACCTCCAACTTCTCCGAGCCCCTCCAACCTCGGACCTCCCCACCTCCTTGGACCTGCAAACACCTCCACCCCCCCACTCCCCTGGATCTCTGACCCCACCCCCACACCTCTGGACCTCTGACAGACTGCCCCCACCACTCCCAGACCCCCAGCCCCTTGGACCCCCAAGCACCACCCCCCTCCCCCCAACTGCCCAAATCCTATCGACTTATCCTCTCCCTGGCCTGTCAATTTCCCTGGCCCTTTAAACTTACCTGGTTTACAGCAGCACATGCCCTAAAAAAGGGAGTGTGGCCTCCTTGAATACACTGGTGCTACACTTCGCTGGGGCCTGCGAGGAGTCTTTCGATGCGGGTCCCAAGAAGCTCCGGCAAACGGTAACGGGTCAGCGTAATTTTCATGACCAGCTAAGTGGGCATCTATTTCTTCCAATTCCTGTGGGCCTGCACTTTCCGACACTAGTTGGAAGCTACAACAAAATATGTTACCTAAAGGGTACCCAATAGAAATAACACCATCAAATTTCACAATCAAACCTGCTGTTATATATCCTAGCACAACATTTTCACATAGTTAATGGTCACTTCCACAGCATTAATTGTGTGTGAAAAGAGAATATTGTGCAGAGAACTTTTGGTATGGAAAATCTTCTCTTTACCTACCTGCCTGTCTACAACTTCAAGATAAAGAATCCAGCATCATTCTGTCTTGTTTCTATTAACTGCTTATCAAATATAAATATTCGGGAATCAAATTAACACAACCAAATGCAGAAGCATGAAAATGGAATTTGTTGGAAAGACTTTTAAACCTGCCCCTTGCAAGGCTTCACCCTACCCTTTACCCCACCCCACCAATTCTCATCCTGCAATTTGAGATTGGGAGGGTGGCTGTATTATAGCCAGTGGCAAGGATGTGCATCAGCAAAACCAGTTTCAAGTATGTTTGTCCTGTAACAGGGATCCCTCCCTCCAGTGAATCCTGCTAGTGCAGAGTCTCGCCTGTTGCAATGAGCAATCTTTTACACTGGAATACAATTCATATCTGAAATAAGATCACCCAAAGTATAAATTAACCCTTGGATGATTACTGACAATACAAAGATAGGTAGGAAAGCCAGTTGTGGGGACACAAAGAGTCTGAAAGGGATATAGATAGTTTAAGTGAGGGGACAAAAATTGGGAAAATGTGAGGTTGTCCACTTTGGCGGGAAGAATAGGTAAACAGGATATTATTTAAATGGAGACAGGGATCAGAGTGTCCTTGTACTTGTAAGAATGCAAGAAATAGGAGCAGGAGTAGACATTTGGCCCATTGAACTACTCTGATATTCAGTAGGATCATGGCTAATCTTGAGCTTCATCTCCACTTTCCCAACTGGTCCCCAGATCCCTTAATTCTCTGAGAGACCAAAAACCTGTCTATCCCAGTCTTAAATGTACTCAATGATGGAGAATCTGCTACCCTTTGGGACGGAGAATTTTGAAGATTCACAAACCTTTGAGTGAAGTAGTTTCTCCTCATCTCAGTCCTAAATGATCAGTTCCTTATCCTGAGACTGTTTTACGTTACCTGACCAGTGGAAACAATCTCTCAGCATCTACCCCATCAAGTCCCTTCAGAGACTTATATGTTTCAATGAGATCATCTCTCATTTTCCTAAACTCCAGAGAGTTTACTCAACCTCTCATCGTAGGACAGCCCTCATCCCAGGGACCAATTTAGTGAATCTTCACTATAATGCTTAAAATGCAAGTATCTTTCCTTAAATATGCAAACCAAAGCTGCACACACTATTCTAGACCTGGTCTCACTCATGCCCTGTACAATTGTAGCAAGACTTCTTTATTGCTGTATGCCAATCCCCCTGTAATAAAGGCCAACATGCCATTTGCCTTTCTAATTGCTTGCTGTATCTGCATGCAAACTTTCCTTGTTCCTTGTACAAGCACACCCAAGTTTCTCTGAACATCAACATTTACAAGTTTCACACCTTTTAAAAACTATTCTGCTTTTCTAATGATCAAAGTGAAAAACTTTGTGCTTCATCACATTACACTCCACCTGCCATCTTGTCCACTCACTCACCCTATCTATATCTTTTTGCAGCCTCTCCATGACCTCCCTACAGCTTACCTTTCCACCTAGCTTTGTATCATCAAACCTAGATACATTCCTTTCTGTCTCTTCATTTAAGTCATGAATATAGATTGTAATAGCTGAGTCCTCAGCACTGATCCTTGCGGCACTCCGCTAGTCACAGCCTGCCAACTTGAAAATGCCTTGTTTATGCCCACTCTTTGCCTCCTGTGCATTTGCCAATCCTCTATCCATGTTAATATATTACCCCCCTCCCAACTCCATGAGCCCTGATCTTGCCCATTAACCTTTTTGTATGGCCACTTATTGAATTCCTTTTGGAAATTCAGATATACTACATCTACTGGTTTCCCTTTATCTACCCTACTGGTTACATCCTAAAAAAAACTTTAATAAATTTCTCAAATATGATTTCCCTTTTGTAAAATGATGTTGACTTGTTCTAATCACTCTGTGCTTTCTAAGTGCATTGTTAAGACTTCCTTAATAATAGGTTCTAGCATTTTCCCAAAGACTGATATTAGGCTAATTGGCCTGAAGTACATGATTCACAAAAAGTCAGCATGCAGGCACAGCAGGTAACTAGGAAGGCAAATGGAATGTTGACCTTCATTGCAAGGGGGATATAGTATAAAAGTAGGAAGGTCTTGCTGCAACTATAAAGCACATTGGTGAGACTGCACCTGAGTACTGTGTACAGTTTTGGACTCCTTACTTAAGGAGGGATATACTTGAAAGCAGTTCAGGGAAGGTTAACTAGGCTGATTCCTGGGTACTGTGTACAGTTTTGGACTCCTTACTTAAGGAGGGATATACTTGAAAGCAGTTCAGGGAAGGTTAACTAGGCTGATTCCTGGGATGAAGGGGTTGGCTTATGAGAGATTTAGCAAGTTGGGCCTATACTCATTGGAGTTGTTACAATTAGGAGGTTGATAAAATTATTATATTTTGAGACCCTGTCTTTATATTTTGGGTAAGTGAAGGAGGCCATGTGACCTGCCTGCGGTCTACCTGACAGTAAGCATGGGTAGTTTTATTGTTAGGGATCAAAGGAAGACTCAAATTATTTCACTAAGGAGTTGCAAGATATTTATGCTTGGAGTCAATAGCAGAGTCCCTGAGTATACCATGAGTAGACCCTGAGTCTCCCAAAGTCCTAGAAAGGTGTTAGAGGTATCAAGTTGTAAACAAAGGTGCTGTAAACTATCGATTTACTTCGAAGATGAAAAAGAATTAGGATCAAGGATAACAAATTAGCATTCCTGCTTAAATACAAAGCTAATGTGTTTCCAATTCCATGTGGAAGAGGGTAGAGGGAGCCATTTTGAGATCAGGTTGCAGGCTTCCCCATAAATCCATGAATATCACAGACAGTTTGCAATTTTGACTTGTGTGGTCTAAGGCCATCTGAAAGTTAGGGAGCAAGAGATAGAAGCAGCCAAGCCTGCACCTTAAACAGAGCAAATTCTGACTCTCATTGACCAAGCAGAATGTGACTGAGAACTCATGTTCAGTTTGATGACTGATTTTGTGATGCTTTAAAGGAAGCTAGAAGTTTTGCCTAGCTTGGAGCTAGAGGAAGGGATCTACAGCGTAGCGCTCACAGTGAAAGGCAGTCCTGGGATTAGAAATTACCCACTGGGAAAGTAAAGATAAAGCTGGCCATCGGGAGCTGAGAATAATTTTAGACTCGTTCATGGAGGATGAAGTGTCCACGCAAGGAATTGTGTCCCTTACCATAATGGGAGATTTTTAGTTGTGCTAAAAATTAAATGGGGAACCTCTCTGTAATTTAAGATATAAGTTGCCTATGAAAATAAAATAACATTTGGTCAATAGTGTTTCTTTAGTCATTTGTTACAGTAAGAATTTTAAAATGTGAAATCATGATGTCACTCTTTCAGTTGTTAACTGGAAGTTTGAAATTCTCTTTAAAAGTTATCTGTTTACGTATGATCATACGAATTAGGAGCAGGAGTAGGCCACTCAGCCCCTCGAGCCTGCTCCACCATTCAATAAGATGATGGCTGATCTGAATGTAAGCTCAACCCCACATTACTGCCTACCCCTGATAACTTTTCACCCCCTTGTTAATCAAGAATCTGTCTAGCTCTACCTTAAAAATATTCAAAGACTCTACTTCCACCACCTGTTGAGGAAGAGTTCCAAAGACTCTCAACCCTCTAGAGAAAAAATTTCTCATCTGTCTTAAATGAGCAATCCCTTATTTTTAAACAGTGACCTCTAGTTCTCCGAAAAGAGGAAACATCCTCTCCACATCCACCCTGACAAGACCCCTCAGGATCTTAAAGGTTTCAATCAAGTTGTCTCTTACTCTTCTAAATTCCAGTGGATACAAGCCTAACCTGTCCCGCCTTTCCTCATAAGACAACCCTCCTATTCCTAGAGTTAGCCTAGTAAATCTTCTCCAAACTGTTTCTAATGCATTTACATCTTTATTTAAGTAAGGAGACACAATACTCCAGATGTGGTCTCACCAATGCTCAGTACAACTGAAGCATAACCTCCCTACTTTTGTAATCAATTCCCCTGTCAATAAATGATAACGTCCTATTAGCTTTCCTAATTACCTGCTGTACCTGCAGACTAACCTTTTGTGATTCATGCACGAGGACACCTAGATCCCTCTGAATCTCAGAGCTCTGCAATTTCTCACCATTCTACAGAGATCATAACAGAATTTAGAAGAATGAGATGTGACCTTATTGAAACATAAGACTCTAAGGGAGCTTGACATGATAGATTCTGAGAGGATGTTTCCCCTCCTGGGGGAATCTAGAACTAGGAGGCACAGTTTAAAAATAAGGGGTCTCCTCACTGATCCCATCAGTACATGTGTCATTAAAGTTGGACACAGTCTCTAAGCTTCTTGAGTCCTTCACGATATGGCTGCCTTTGTGCCAAACCTTCCGACTTCTCCAAATGGCATCTTTGAATCCTCGCTTTAAATACTAGAGTTCAGCTCCAGTCATATGCATTATCTCTGTTGCCATGCCTTCAATGCCAAATCCAGAAGTCAAATATAGGGCTGTGTTAAAATTCCACAGAGAATCACTGAAATTACTTCTGTGTTTCTCATGAGACATTAGATTCCCCGCACCCCGGCCCCAAGCACCTAACATGCCTCACAGTTAATATCAAGACCACAGTCACTGTTCAAGCTAGATTGGACCCTCCCTCAAACTTTGCATTCAATTGACAAAACTTACATCATTTTAATTGATTTAAACTTGAGTCATAAAGAGTTTTAAACTCTTTATGACTAACTAAACAAAATAAATCTCTAAAAAGCTAAAGAGGACAGAACTGCCCCCACTTCTATAACCATATTCTCTCCATGTTTTGTCCGTACTGAAATATATGCAAACATGTTTATTTTGGATGTAGTTTGCACTAATTCTGCCTTTCACTGATTCCTAGAACACGATTGTATTAAAAGGAAAATAATTGAATGTCCGGTTCTCTGTTTTTGTTAAAAAAGGATTGTGGCCAGGAACTTCTGGTAGACAGAGTCCCATGTCACCACTATGATCTGTTTACCTAAAGGGGTCCGCCTTTGATTTTTATGTGTTTTTTCATTTCCTGAGCATTTGGCTTGGTTTTCATCCAGTTTCCAGCCACTCAGCGATATCAACCTGCACTCTCAATTGCATTGGAATTTCACTAAACTAAAGTTGTACGTATGTCTTTCAGCTCAGGTGTTGTATCCCCTCTCAAGTTTTGCCCCATTGTCCTATATAAGAAGACAAGGGTCAGTAAAGCAATAAATCTTGCAAGGACTATTAGTCAAATGACACAAGATGAATTCAAATTCCTTTCACTATAACTTCTTGGCAAAGAACCATTTATTCTAAAAACAAAAAACTACTGCGGATGCTGGAAATCCAAAACAAAAACAGAGTTACCTGGAAAAACTCAGCAGGTCTGGCAGCATCGGCGGAGAAGAAAAGAGTTGACGTTTCGAGTCCTCATGACCCTTCAGCAGAACAATTCTTGTCTGTTCACAATGAGGGAATTTCACTAGCCAATCTGAGTGACACCTTTTTGTAAAACATCCATTTTTTGGTGTAAACAGACACGAGAAATTACGAGAACAATTTAATTACTTGATAAAAGCCAGGTCTGCTTCTCGGTGGTAAAAATTCATTTCTCTGGAGTTAGATAACAGTAAGACGACAGATTGGGAACTATACATTTATACATTAACTGCAACTTAATAATAAGCAAAGGTCTTAGGTTTGTTATTGAAGAACTAGGAATGACATGTGCAGCTTATGACCATTCTGGAAAATCTTCACAGATCCAACTCGATTCCAGAAAAGTGGGATCAAATAAAGTCAGTTGTACTAGACTCCTGTGCTAAGATCATTGGGTTTGAGCGTCATCAGCACTGTGACTAAATTCAACAAAAATTACGCTGAATTATATGACCTCCTGGAACAAAACCAAGCAGCTTTCATTGCCTGGCAGAGCAACCCAAGATGGCAACTCAAAAAGGCAGCATTCCAACAGCTTAAGGCTGATGCCCAAAGACCAATCCAGAAGATAAAAGACATGTGGTGGGAAGAGAAAGCCCAAGAGATCTAACAATATGTTGATCATCATGATATGCAAAGCTTCCATGAAGCCACCGAGACCATCTATGGACCCAAGTCAAATGGACAAAATCCCCATCATTCACAGGATGGCAATGCCATCCATCAAAGCTGGAAAGAACATTTTCAACAATTCCTCAACTGTGAATCTGCGGTGAAGAGCTGATGCTCTCCAGGCTATCTCCAGTACCCCGTGATAGAATCCACTGGTGAACCATGATCGATGGGAGAGCTGCAACAAGCAATCAAACGAAGATAAACAAGAAAGGCTGCAGCCCCCATGGTATTCCAACTGAGCTCTTCAAGCTGATGGGCTTTTGATCATATCAAGATTCCAATGCACTCATCCTACAAATTTGGGAGAGAAAAAATGACCTTCGACTTCAGGAATGTGACAATTGTAACCACAAGAAGGGGGATAATTTTTCTTAAAAATTCTTTCACAGGTTGTGAGAAATCTGAAACAGTGCCCTTAAATCTGGACTGGGGTCGAGCAAGGCTGTGTGATAGCCCCAATACTATTTACATTCTACCTGACTGTGGCTATTGACCTCATCAAAGATCAACTGCTCTCTGGTGTCACTGTTAAGGAGGCCATTCAACCTTATGTGGCCATGCTGGCTCTCTGCAAGAGCAACTCCCACTTCTCTGCCTGTTGCCCATAAAAGAGATCGTTAAACAGATGAGAATACTTCATTGGTAAGTTGAGTTCTGATGACACTGACAGCTATCACTGAAGAGTCCTCAGTGGTCACTGCCCTCCTGATGATCCATTCAAAGCAAAACAACTGGGAAAGTAGGGAAGATCAACTCTCCCGGAATCTCCATGTCCAGCTCATTTCAAGTGGTAAAAGTGTGCAGGTTATAAATATGGCAGACACACAATCTGAAACATATGGTAGAGCCTCTGCAGATCCATCCAGATACTAAGAAGTCCCTTCAAGACCACATTGGTCCTCCCAGTGATTACACTGATAGAGGCATGTGCCTTTCTGTAACACATTTCAGCTGCTGTTCTTGCTGTTCTTAGTGGGAGGACATGACAGAAAAACAATACCTATCACCCACAGACAACCTGTTCATTCGATTATCTGTAACAGAGTTCAAAGAGGGTAAGTTTTCTAAAGGCAATATACCATGCAACTTCCAACAAATCGTGCACTGATGTGGCGGATCCTTTGCATCTTGTCTCACTTCCAGTCTGGACATTTGTGTAAAGGAAGTTGAGAAAATTAACTGTAGCTTGCAATGCTATATGTGTGTCATCTATTGTACTCTGCGGTTTCGGAATGCCAGCAATATTCTAGATTTCAATGGACTGACCTGTTGCTGCCTTGCTGTAAGGTCAAACTGGATGAATCGCTCTTCTCAGAGGTTTCTCAGATGGAACCCAAGCTGAGATTGCCCAGAACACCATAGCTGCTTGGAATACATGTGATCATCACCTTCACTGCCACAGGCAGGGCTGTCAGAACAGTTGACCTTAGTTGCCAGTCTTCATGCAGTACACCTATTGTCACTTTGATACAAAGCTCCTCCCTAAGGTAGGATCTGTGTAACCTGTAGGTTCGTTGGATTGGGATAATATCTTGAAGGGCTCTACCTTTTCATACATTCCCTCAGTATCTTTTCCTGCATCCTCACCAGCTGCCCCTGCTCTTCCATGATAAGAGCAAACAATCGGATGTTGATAGGGAATCCTCATCCGGTCCTCAAACTCTCTGACTGCCAGCGAGAGCAAAATAACCCAGTGGTCTCATTGTTGCTCAGGCAGTCAGAGGCAAGTCCAATGCTGTGTAGGTGAAGATCCAAAAATGAAAACACATCAAAAATACTTGCTAAGTCCAATGCTTCTCAAATTTTCTTCAATCATCAGGTTCATTTTCTCTAGTCCTCACTCTTGCTGGTAGCAGGTATGCCTCATTTAAATCATTCTAACTTATACCTGGTGCACTGTGTATGTAACGTCTGGGAATTTGGTGCACCAACACTATGGGCCTTCATTTAAATAGCTCAATGGGAGCTATGCAGATAGATCACATGGACGGCTAGTTAAGCATCCCAAACTGAAGTGCATTGACTCAGATGGAGACTCGCCTGAATTAGCAGACTTGAAAATGCTGATGCAATAATCCACCATCAAAAATGGTGGGTAAATTTAGGACCAGAGATTCTTGCTTTTTTTGGAGTGGGGTAGGGTAAGGTGGGAAAGGGGTTTGATTTGATTTCATGGCCAAAATTTGAATGTTGTAACTGCCATGTCTTCAGGTTCTATTCTCTTCCTTCATGGATAACAATTTATTCCTTAGCATTATCTACTGTTAAATGATTGCTCAATGTTCCAAATGGAATATTGTCCTTGGTAAAACTGTCCTTTCAATTTTTTACTGCATTTATTTATTGAATTTCTGTGTGCTTTGTGAGAGGTTTTCATGTTTATTGTATTTTCTAGCTGCATTTTAGATACTCTACCTGTCAGAGGACTGGAAGGTTCTGCAATGAGTTTCATTTTTGAAAAAGGATATAGCAGTAAGCCAGGAAACTATAGGCTGGTTTATCTTTCTTCTGGTGTTGATGAATGACTAGAATCTGTAAATCAGTACTTCCCAAACTATTTTCCAATGTGACCTCATTTTAACATTCAAAAATGAAGGTGACCCCAGAAGTCAACAAAAACAAAAAGCAAATAAAGCAGTATATTAGCATTCAGTATATAATTATTAAAGTTTCTGTATTACAGATCAACATATAATATATCATATAAATATGAAAACCTGTTTCTAAAGTACTTTGTAAAATGTTAATATTTTATGTACTCATGTGGGTTTCAGCAAAACTCTTCATTTTCCCTGTGACGGGAGCCTCCTTGAAGCCTCTCTTCCCCCCAACACACACTGTAATCGGCCCTTCCCCCTCCTCACACTGGCCAGCCAGCTAGTGACGGCTAGTGGTGAGGTGTGGCAGCTCTTGACAGCCCGAAGCCCAGAAAACTCATTGCTGTACTTTCTGACTGACCTGTTTCAAGTATTTCAAGAATTTTCTGGTTTTACTTTTGGTTCCTGGTAACTGCAATCATACTATTGATGCCTTGCGGATCCCAGTTTAAATTACATTAAATACTGACATTGTTGTTCCTCCTTGATTTTAAAAAATAGAAGCATGACTCAGCAAAATTCCCCCCTTTTGTGAGAGATAAAATTGGTAACTCCCAAAAACCACTGAGCACAACAGAAACTGAAACTTTGACCTCCTTTGAACTTTACAGAGCAAGGGAACTGAAGGACATTTTATTCAGAAAATAATGCTCGGCAAGGTTTGGTAAAACTACTTTTTGACTGAAACTGGTATGACTTGGTGCCTGTTCCACACACAAACTAACAGTCAGCCCCCAGTACTGGATTGTTAGACATTGGTGATTTACTTAATTTAGTTCTAAGGACACAGCATAACAAGTCGACCATTCGCAATTACATAGAGTTACAAAAATTACAACACAGAAGCTTTAAATCTTGTGCTTTTCTTTCTCACAGTTGCCTTGTGCTTTTATTACTCTCCCTCTTACTCTCTAAGTTTCCCCTCTTATTCCCTAACAATTCTTTGTGCTTTCCCTCTTACTGCAGAGATCTCCAGATTCTCTCTTTTCCGGCAGCAATTTCTCCTATCTCCACTGCCCATCAATCGACATGGTGTATAAGATTTTTGCCTTGCTCTATTTCCCCAGACATAGAACAGTCATTAAATATAATTCACTCTTTCACTTCCTGGACCCGTGAGCAGCTGTTTAATTAGTAATTATGCATGACTGGGAAGATAAATCAGACCTCTGGAAGACTTATGCAGCTGAGTGCCTGGTGCTCTCTTCCATGCAACCAGGGATGCTCTGCATGTGGGTTAGCAGGTGCTTTGAATTGTCCCTGTCTGATGAATAAAACAAGAACAACATTTTAATTTGGAGTAGCAGAATTACTCTGAAAGGCGTCATGAAGATATTAATGTATATAATGTTATTGGAAATTATTTTTAATTGGACTTGTAGTAGGGTCTGTGTCTATGGGTGTGAGAGTGCGTGTCTTAATTGGATTAAAACCAGCTAATCTGGGTGCTTTTTTTTTCTTGACACAAACACAGTTTAATAACCCTGTACAATTGCAGAAAGGCTCCTCAAGCACTACTGTGAGTTACTCCAGCTCTACAGAGAGGTAGTGAGATCAGTGCAGCTGCTGTGCGTCTTTCCTCACTCATTAGGAAGTTAAAAAACACAAGAACTATGAGCTGGAGTAGGCAATTCAGCCCCTCGAGCCTGCCCCGCCATTCAATACAATCATGGCTGATCTCATTTCGGCCTCAACTCCAATTTCCCACCCCCTCCCCATAACCTTTCAACCTTTTACTAATTAAAAATCTGTCTATTTCCTCCTTAAATTTATTCAGCATCCCGCTATCCACTGGACTCTGAGGTAGTGAATTCCAGATTCACAGCCCTTTGAGAAAAGTAATTCCTCCTCATCTCTGATTTAAATCTACCACCCCTTAGCCTAAAACTATGGCCTCTCATTCTAGAATGTCCCACAAGGGGAAACATCCGCTCCACGTCTACTTTGTCTATCCCCTTTAGCATCTTATATACCTCAATTAGATCTCCTCTCATCCTTCTAAACTCTGATGAGTATAGGCCTAATCTGCTCAATCTCTCCTCATAAAACAAGTCCCGCATCTCTGGAATCAATCTAGTGAACCTCCTCTGAACCGCCTCCAATGCAACTTCATCCTTCCTCAAGTAAGGGGACCAAAACTGTGCACAGTACTCCAGGTGCGGTCTCACCAATGCCTTGTACAATTCTAACAACACTTTCATATTTTTATACTCTATTCCTTTAGTATTAAATGCCAAAATTCCATTTGCCTTCCTCATTACCTGCTGTACCTGCATACTAGCTTTCAGCGATTCATGCACAAGGACACCCAGATCCCTCTGCACTGAAGCATTCTGAAGTTTCTCTCCATTTAAATAATAAGTTGTCTTTTTATTCTTCTGACCAAAGTGGATAACCTCACACTTATCCACATTAAACTCCATCTGCCAAATTTTGGCCCATTCACCTAACCTGTCCATATCCATTTGTAAATTTCTTATTTCTTCATTGCAACTTACTTTCCCATCTATTTTGGTGTCATCTGCAAATTTAGCTATAGTACCTTCTACCCCTGAATCCAAGTCATTAATATAGATTAAAAAGGACCGAACCCTGTGGCACCCCACTAGTTACAGCTTGCCATCCAGAAAAAGACCCATTTATCCCGACTCTGCTTTCTGTTGGTTAGCCAATCCTCTGTCCAAGCTAATATATTACCCCATACTCCGTGTGATCTTATCTTGTGTATTAATCTTTTGTGTGGCACCTTATCAAAGGCCTTCTGGAAGTACAGATATACAGGATCCCCATTATCCACTTAGCTTGTCACATCATCAAAGAACTCTAGCAAATTAGTCAAACACGATTTACTCTTCATAAAACCATGCTGACTCCGATGGATTGCATTTTGACTTTCCAAATGCCCCATTACTACTTCCTTAATAATGAATTCCAACAATATCCCAAGACGGACGACGGACGGCCCGCTTCTACCTCCTACCCAAAATCCACAAACAGAACTGTCCTGGCAGACCGATCGTGTCAGCCTGTTCCTGCCCCACGGAACTCATTTCTCGTTATCTTGACTCCCTTCTCTCTCCCCTTGTCCAGTCCCTTCCCACCTACATCCGTGATTCCTCTGACACCTTACGTCACATCAACAATTTCCAGTTCCCTGGCCCCAACCGCTTCCTCTTCACCATGGATGTCCAATCCCTCTACACCTCCATCCCCCACCAGGATGGTCTGAGGGCCCTTAGCTTCTTCCTTGAACAGAGGCCCGAACAATCCCCATCCACCACTACTCTCCTCCGTCTGGCTGAACTTGTTCTCACACTGAACAATTTCTCCTTTAACTCCTCTCACTTCCTCCAAATAAAAGGTGTGGCTATGGGTAACCGCATGGGCCCCAGCTATGCCTGTCTCTTTATGGGGTATGTGGAACATTCCTTGTTCCAGTCCTACTCCGGCCCCCTCCCACAACTCTTTCTCCGGTACATTGATGATTACTTCGGTGCGGCTTCATGCTCTCGTCGGGACCTGGAAAAATTTATTAATTTTGCTTCCGATCTCCACCCCTCCATCATTTTCACATGGTCCATCTCTGACACTTCTCTTCCCTTCCTTGACCTCTCTGTCTCAATTTCTGATGATAGACTGTCCACCAATATCCATTACAAGCCTATCGACTCCCACAGCTACCTCGACTACAGCTCCTCACACCCCGCTTCCTGTAAGGACTCCATCCCATTCTCTCAGTTCCTTCACCTCCGTCGCATCTGTTCTGATGACGCTACCTTCAAAAACAGCTCCTCTGACATGTCCTCCTTCTTCCTTAACCAAGGTTTTCCACCCACGGTCGTTGACAGGGCCCTCAACCGTGTCCGGCCCATATCCCGCGCATCCGCCCTCATGCCTTCTCCTCCTTCCCAGAAACATGATAGGGTCCCCCTTGTCCTCACTTATCACCCCACCAGCCTCCGCATTCAAAGGATCATCCTCCACCATTTCCGCCAACTCCAGCATGATGCCACCACCAAACACATCTTCCTTTCACTCCCCCTGGCAGCATTCCGTAGGGATCGTTCCCTCCGGGACACCCTGGTCCACTCCTCCATCACCCCCTACTCCTCAACCCCCACCTATGGCACCTCCCCATGCCCACCCAGAAGATGCAACACCTGCCCCTTCACTTCCTCTCTCCTCACAGTCCAAGGGCCCAAACACTCCTTTCAAGTGAAGCAGCATTTCACTTGCATTTCCCCTAACTTAGTCTACTGCATTCGTTGCTCCCAATGCGGTCTCCTCTACATTGGAGAGACCAAACGCAAACTGGGCGACCGCTTTGCAGAACACCTACGGTCTGTCCACAAGAAAGACCCAAACCTCCCTGTCGTTTGCCATTTTAACACTCCACCCTGTTCTCTTGCCCACATGACTGTCCTTGGCTTGCTACATTGTTCCAGTGAAGCCCAACGCAAACTGGAGGAACAGCACCTCATCTTCCGAATAGGCACTTTACAGCCTTCCGGGCTGAATATTGAATTCAACAACTTTAGATCTTAAACTCCCCCTCCTCCCATCCCCACCCCGTTTCTTCCCCCTCTGCCTTTTTTTTCAATAATTTATATAGATTCTTCTTTTCCCACCTATTTCCATTATTTTTAAATCTAAAACTAAAACTTTGTTAGTCTTTCCACCCCACCCCCACTAGAGCTGTACCTTGAGTATCCTGCCATCCATTCTTAATTAGCACTTTTCTTAGATAATATCACCACCTTCAACACCTCTTTGATCCTTTTGTCTGTGACATCTTTTGATTCTCTGCTCCTACCACTGCTTGCTTATCCCTAATCCACCCCACCCTCAACTTCTCTCTCCCCCCCGCCCCCCACCTTAAACCAGCTTATATTTCACCCCTCTCCTAACTATACTCAGTTCTGCCGAAGGGTCATGAGGACTCGAAACGTCAACTGATTTCTTCTCCACCGATGCTGCCAGACCTGCTGAGTTTTTGTTTTGGATTTCCAGCATCCGCAGTAGCTTTTAGCTCTTTGTTTTTATCAACAGTTTGGGGTCCAGTCTCTAGATTCGATCACCCATATTCAAAACCAGAATCTCTACTTTAGGCTCCAGTATGTAAAACAGAGCAAGACTGTCCTCACTGATGTCCTTGTAACTTCCAACATCCCACTGTAGGACTGCCTGTGGAATCACTGCACATGAGCCAAAGACTCGCTCCCCATTAATAATGAAGCTGTGCTTGCTGTAACCATCGATGAACATGACATTGTGCAATTCTCGCTCCAGAATGTTCATTCTGGTGTGCTGGTACAGCTCATCATCTGAGGGTGTCTTCTTATGACCCTGACAGGGCTGCCTGTCCCGGGCAGGTCCCCGGGCCTCTCCTCGTGCCACTCTCCGGGCTACCCACAGCTGGAGCCAGGACTCAGGTACATTGCATTTTGTTGAATAAACCATTCAAAGACTGGGGGTGAAATCTTGCACCTAGCTAGGAGACACCAAGCATTATATTTATATTACTAATAAAATTGGTACTATGAAAAGGGTTTTATTGTTAGAAGAGGTGGAGTTGAAAGGGCCTGCTACAATGAGAATTTGCATTCAAAGGGAAGGCTAGGTATATACAGAGAAGAGTTTTGTGTGTGTGGGTTAGAGGCATGCCACCTGTAAGTCTACAACTGTGCGAAAGAACCTTATTTTGAATTCATAAGATTAAATGTGCTTTGCCTGGTGTGTGCTTAAGTCTATGGGTTATTGTTGCCTTGGTGAAGGTTTACCTAGGAGTGATTAATTTGAGGATTTGTTTAAAAGTTATTATGGTAGTAATTTGTAGACATGTGTATGTGTTTAATTCCTTGTTAAATTAATAAATGTTTAATTTAATTTATATAAAAACCTCTGGAGGCTTGGTGGTTTCATTTATGAATTCAGAGCTGCATCTCAAACATACCAATTGAAAGTATAGGTTATGACAGTTTTCTTTAAAGTTTCTGTCTGGGATTTTAAATAATTCAGCCTTTACCAACTGCTGTGTCATAAAAAAGGAAATTTCTGTGATCAAGCGAACTCTGTCATTCATGTCCAGACTACAGAATTCCTCTTTGTGTCTGTCTTAATTTTCAGAGTGAAACGTATCCTGACATATTGGAATTATGGTGTATAGACCAATTAGCATGCAGTTTCTGTGTTTAACTGTAATTCTTTGATACATTAAGTACAGTATAACACTAGTCTAAAGTCATCCTGAGTCCAGCCTGAATTCAGCAAGCTGGGGCTGGTTGCCTTAGGGTGCCTTTACACCACAAGTAATGCGAAGGAGGAAAGACTTCATATCAAAACTAAGATTGCAGTAAATGCAAAATTATTGAATCACGAACGTTGGACTCCCATATGCACCAATGAAGATGTCTCGTTTTAGTGCTTTGCAATCCTTGTGTCATCTGTAGCCTACAGCCTCTCTGTCACAATGTTTATGGATTATTTATGCTACTTTGGCTTGCAAGCCCATAGTCTGCCTCCTATAATTTACAATAGTTTAAAAAACAAAATTGGCATCAATGAACTTCTTTAATTTTTTTTTTCTAATTTTACTTTCTTTATCCTGTAGTAATATCATGTACTCAATGGCCTTTGACTTAGATGTCAACAATTTGTTTAATAAAAAGGTTCAGTTATTTCTGTATAATAGATAATATCTGTCATGATTTCTATGGGATTTCAGTTTCAGAAATGTTTGAGGGACCAGGGTAGTTTATTTCAGCTGAAGCTCAAAATTGTGTGGAAATTTTAAGTTGCCTTCTCAGTACTAAAGTTAATCATTGTACTAATGCAGAGCCAAACCTTTTACAGAAAAACTTGTCACACTTAAGACTCATCCCCTGTCAAGACTAGCAAAGTGACATTGTTTAGCTTATATTTTACTCTCAGCCCAGCAGTATTCACAAGATATCACCAGCAATAGCTTTTTTAAAAAAAATCTTCAATTTATTAAAAATACAATTGTCAGTCAGTATAATCTGTCAAACATTTACACTTTATAGTTCCAGATATTCAATCACCTTTAGAATCAATCAAAACATTAATTCCATTTGGTGACTCCTTCATAGATAGATCAGTGAAAACTTTCAAATCAACAAGTGTCAACAAAACTCTTATCCCCCACTTCACATTCTTTTCTACAAGGAAATTCACATGAAATTTAGAAGCTGTGATAAAAATACATTTTGCAAATAAGTTTATTCACGTAATTTGAATTATAAATTAATTTCGTTTTTTTGAGTGAACAAAAGTAAATGCTGTTTTTATTAAGTTGCTTAGTTCAAATTACTGGATAATTTAAAATTTTGCACAAAAAAATTTTGAATTATCCAGAGCGGATTGTAATGCAAATTGTTTAATTTATGTTATAGTATACAAGTCATAATGGGCAAGATTTCCAACCCCAGCTTCAGAGACTGATTCTAGCCCAACATATGGTGTCTCAGCCCAGCGCACAGTCCCCAAGTCTAACCCAGCAGCCATTGCCTTGATTCACCACAGTGGATAGCAGCCTGGATCTATACACATGGAACTAATTGTAGAACCAATCCCATATGTGTTGGCTGGGAGTGCTGCAGCAACATAAAAATTCAGTATAGTCTACAGCATTACCCTGCAGATGGTTGAATTATTTTAATTATTTTCTTATAAACTGGAGATCAACACTGTTTCACCTGGTTTATCCATTTAATAATAATACAAGGTCTACTGCAAGTGGAGGATGTGCAGCTGGAAAACCATGTCTGCTTCACTATTGAGTGCTAGAAGTCTGATTATGTGCCTTGGTATCCATGGGTGATAAGACATCATAGGCCATTTGCTATTGCCAACGACTATTTTAAAATGAATTGTTTGTACATCATTCCATCAACATAATATACAGTACAGATCCATAAATATCACAGAATTATTCACTCCAAGATACTCAATAAATTCTGAGGACTATCTACAATAAAGTGTCTTAAGTTCAAGTGTCCCTCGCCTTCCATTCTCTGGATGCCAGCAGTTGGTAATGCTGTTGAATCATATTCATATTACAGTCTTATGCTTCATTTGTCTCTCCGGTCCACTATGCTGCTCCCAACAGTAGAGTTGTTGAGCATTGGAGATTAAACAGTGAGAGCAATGGGAATGTTCATTCCTCCAGTCCTTTATTTCTTCACAAGATCTGTTCTCCTGGTATGTGGTATGATCCTCTGAGGTTGCTTTTGCGATAGATATAATACAGAGCACTAACCAGTACTCCTGTAGATGCCAGTGCCCCGCAACCGGTTGTTACTAGGATTCCTGTGGGATTCTTATCGGCGGGTATTACATCTAGTTTTCTTTCTGTAGACAGACAGGAGAATAGGTTTAGAAATAAATTTCAGTAAAATACCAGCACCAACCACCAATATCTCTTACAATAATATGCTAAAAGTATATTTTACTTACCCATAACTGTTATTTCCACAAATCCTGTTTGATTCCCCAATTCATTGATTACTTCAACCTCATAAAATCCAGCATCACTTTGAGATATTTCATGGATTGTAAAAGAATGGCTGGTAGAACATAGTGTGACTTCACTGTTGTTCTCTAATTTCTTCCAGGTAAACTTGGCTGAGGAATTGCTGTGAACAGTGCAGCCAATGGTGACATTCTCACCTTCACTGACCAACATGGAAGGGTGTGCCCAAAGAGTCAGAACTGTAGGGTGAGAAAAGAAAGTTACATTTTCATTAATAATAATTTATGTGATAATAGTTTTTTTTCCAAGAAGGTTGAATGTGTTGAGATACATTTATTCATTTTCTCACAAACCTTGAACAATGAGCTCTGTGCTCTGGATCTGCCTTCCCAGATCATTCATGGCCTCGCATTCATACTGCCCTGCATCACCAAACTGTGCTGCATCAATTATAAATATTCCATTCTTTGAGTCCAACACCGTCAGTCCACTTGCTGACTTCTTCTTCAGCACAATCTGAGAAGACGGGTTTGAGTGGCTGGTGCAGGTAACACTGACGTAGTCTCCTTCCTTCACAATAGAGGGAGTGACAGACAGATGGGTGTTTCTGGGGGCACCTGTGCAGAAAGAGGATATTTCCCATTATCAATCCGACACTCCAGTTATATTCAGAAATAGTCAGCAATACCAGGCAGATGTGGATAGCGGGTTTGGCTCAGAGGTCACATTTTGTGGCTTTATGCTGCTGGCCATGTGACTTCTGTTAAAACAAGAGAAGGTCCTCTGAGCCAGCTATAAACAACTATATTTCTGATCTGTTCCTCCCATAGTCTGTATGAGTTTGAAAGCTTCCAACCAATTTCTAATGGGTACAAACAGCAACACAAGAGCTGCCCTGGCATTAACACAGAAGAGCAAACTCAAAGACCATGAGGATAAGTGAAACTTGAAATGAGAGAGCACTTCAGTACATGATGATCATTAGATTCTTGAGGGAAATAGGGGAGACTTTACTTTGTGCCTAGCCCAGGTTGTACCTAACTTGGACGGATGTGATGCCAACAGTGGATAATAACAATGGGAACGTGTTCTAACTGGCAGTGCTAACAGCCCCCATTTTGTTGAGCTCATCATTTATGAAAATATAATTGCTAGCAGGTTCAATCCTTCCCATGAAGGCTGTTCTCCCTGGATAACCCCAGCCTTACTTTACAGACCGGTGCTATTGGGAGCAGTGAGTGCCTGTGGTGTGTTTCTATGTTGAGTAATCTTACACTATATAAAATACAATTAAAATATTTCAGAGATAGGGAACCAACCTAGAACAGTCAGTTCCGCCGTTGTGTTGTCTGTCCCCAGATCATTAATGGCCTCGCATTCATACTGCCCTGCATCACCAAACTGAGCTGCATCAATTGTAAATGTTCCACTCTCCGAGTCCAGCACCATCAGTCCACTTTCTGACTTCTTCCTCAGTACAATCTGAGCAGACGGGTTTGAGTGGCTGGTGCAGGTAACACTGACACGGTCTCCTTCCTTCACAACAGAGGGAGTGACAGACAGACGGGTGTCTCTGGGAGCACCTGTGCAGAAAGAGGATATTTCCCATTATATTCACATATGGAGTTGGTTTGGTTACAATCATTATTAATCGAACACTCTAGTTATATTCAGAAATACCCAGCAATACCAGGCAGCTGTGGTTGGTGGGTTTGGCTTAAAGGTCACATATCGTGACTTAATAGGATGGATTTTACCAGCCCTTTGGGGATGCACTGAAAGGCCAGAAGATTGGTAAACTGGCACAGGAAGGTGGCAGCTGGCATTCCCCTTGTCTTTTTGACCCCATGCCATTTTGCCTGTGTTGGGCAAGGTGGTGGGCAGCCCACCTGATCAGAGCCCAATTGGGCCACTTAAGTGGCCGATTAATGCTTCTTCCCATCTCTACTGGCATTTTACTAGTGATTAGAGGGCCCTCCACCGTATGGAGAGACTGCCAGGTAAAACCTAGTTGCTTTTTGGTGGGCTCGGGGGGTGGGAGGGCCTCCTTTTCAGGAACGTTCTGACCAAAGGAGAAGCTCCCAGCAGCAACAGCATCCTGTGGCAAAGGCACCATCTGCCACTTCACTGGTTGCCACTGACAAGATGCTGCCCTGAGTCCAGCAGACCACAGAAGAAGGTTCATCCCCTACTTTTGGCTCCAGCAGCATGACCTCTGCCACCACCATAAAATCCAGCCCTGTGCTGCTGGCCATATGATTTCTGTTAAAACAAGAGAAGGTCTTCTGAGCCAGCTATAAACAACTATATCTCTGATCTGTTCCTCCCATAGCCCGAATGAGTTTGAAAGCTTCCATCCAATTTCTAATGGGTATAAATAGCAACACAAGAGCTGCCCTGGCATTGACACAGAAGAGCAAACTCAAAGACCATGAGGATAAGTGAAACTTGAAACGAGAGAGCATTTCAGTGCATGATGATCATTAGATTCTTGAGGGAAATAGGGGAGACTTTACTTTGTACCTAGCCCAGGTTGTACCTAACTTGGACGGATGTGATGCCGACAGTGGATAATAACAATGGGAACGTGTTCTAACTGGCAGTGCTAACAGCCCCCATTTTGTTGAGCTCATCATTTATGAAAATATAATTGCTAGCAGGTTCAATCCTTCCCATGAAGGCTGTTCTCCCTGGATAACCCCAGCCTTACTTTACAGACCAGTGCTATTGGGAGCAGTGAGTGCCTGTGGTGTGTTTCTATGTTGAGTAATCTTACACTATATAAAATACAATTAAAATATTTCAGAGATAGGGAACCAACCTAGAACAGTCAGTTCCGCCATTGTGTTGTCTGTCCCCAGATCATTAATGGCCTCGCATTCATACTGCCCTGCATCACCAAACTGAGCTGCATCAATTGTAAATGTTCCACTCTCTGAGTCCAGCACCATCAGTCCACTTTCTGACTTCTTCCTCAGTACAATCTGAGCAGACGGGTTTGAGCGGCTGGTGCAGGTAACACTGACACGGTCTCCTTCCTTCACAACAGAGGGAGTGACAGACAGATGGGTGTCTCTGGGGGCACCTGTGCAGAAAGACACGGAGTGAAATGGGTGAATAACAGGAGGCTATTTCAAACGAACATTATTGAATTGATCCAGAGCAAGGTCCACTTACCCTGAATGTGAATCTCCAGCTCTCTGGCCTCCCCCCCAAGCTTATTGCTGGCTTCACAGCGGTACATTCCAGTATCTGCAACCTGAGCTGTTGGCAACTGAAGAGATAACTTCTCCTCAGCAATCACTGACCAGCCATCGGCTGATGCTTTGCTCCACACAATTCTGGCAGGGGGGCTGCTGTCGGTAACACAGGTCAGCCGCACGTCCTGACCTTCCCTCACGGTGTGAGATGGTGTCACAGAAATGTTTGTCATTCTGGGAGCATCTATAGAAGGGGGGAGGAGAAAGATTTTAGTAAATGCAATAGAAACACAGAAACTAGGAGCAGGAGTAGGCCATTCAGCCCTTCTAGCCTGCTCTGCCATTCATTATGATCATGGCTGATCATCCAACTTAATAGCCTGATCCCTTTCATCCCAAGAGCTATATCTAACTCTTTCTTGAAAACATACAATGTTTTGGCCTCAACTACTTTCTGTGGTAGCGAATTCCACAGGCTCACCACTCTCTGGGTGAAGAAGTTTCTCCTCATCTCAGTCCTAAATGGTCTACCCTGTATCCTCAGACTGTGACCCCTGGTTCTGGACTCCCCCACCACCAGGAACATCCTTCCTGCATGTACCCTGTCTAGTCCTGTTAGAATTTTATAGGTTTCTATGAGATCCCCCCTCATTCTTCTGAACTCCAGCGAATAAAATCCTAACCAACTCAAATGCCACCGAGTTTTACATTTTTAGTGAGTTCCTCCCGCCCCTTCCCCTCCCCTCCCCGCTTGAAAGTTGAGGTCAAATCTCTATCTCGATACTTACACAGAACTTGTAACGTTAAACTCCCCTCCAAAGACTGGTTTTGTATGTCGCTAATGAGGAACCGAGCACGGCAAGTGACCTCTTTCCCCGAGTCCTCTATTTCAGGCACTAGTTCACTGCTGATGGTCACTTCTGGCGTTTGGAAAAATTCCTGTTTATTTAAACTTGTCGCTCCTTTCAGCAATTCTACTTCCAGCATAACCGGATAAACATCAGGAATGGTACATCTCAAGGTGCCATTCTTGCCGACTTCCAGTGAGCCCACTGTCCCCAGGACTGGTTCATCTGGAAAAGCTGCAGTCACAGAATCAAACAATACAGTTTAGTGATAACACCTTTCCCGCCCATTAAACTATTCCAAATCTACTGAAAATGCAGATAATCCAGTCATTCACCAATAGACTCAAACTGCTGACAAATAATAACCAAACACTTCTGAAAGGGTTAGAAATACTTTGTATTTTCTACCATTTTAAACTCTTTTCTAAATTATTTTAAAATAAATCACCCGGAATTTATGATAACCCATCCGAAATATGAAACAAAATTCAAGTCAGCGATGAATTAAGTACTCACAATAAACGTTCACTTTCACGGATCTCTGCTGTACCTCGCCGTTGCACGTTACAGAGCAGACATATGTGTTCTCGTTCTGACGGGTCACCGGGGAGAAGGTGAGGGTAGACACTGAGCCCTGGCTGTCGACCGTTCCCCCAAGAGGGTTATCCATAACGGTTCTCCAGCTGAAAATAGGAGAGGGACAGTCTATGCTTTCGCAGCTCAGCACAAGCTTCTCTCCTTTCCGGGTCCACAGCATGGATTTTGGCTGCAGCTTCAAACTGAAAGCAGATCCTGTGTAGGGGGATTTACAAACTTATTTTGTTAAAAAAAAAACTTCACAAGCTTACACATATTTTAAGAAGTTCAAAACTATAAAAATGTTTGAACGCTTATAAGCAATCATTAACTTCATAAAACAAACCTTATAACTTTATAAAAAGTTTACAGATGTCATGTTAAACGTTTACTAATTTCACTTAAAAGTTCACAATTAAAACATTTACAAATGTATATTAAAAAACTTAGTTTTAGAGAAGTTTATAAATGTAGTGTTTTAAAAGCTTACAAATTTATAGCAAGTTTTCAATCATTTAAACTTGACAGATTTTATGTTAAAAATGGAACAGGAATGTGCAGCCTTGGAGTGTAAGTTTTTTTTAAACTTTATAAAAGTATTATTTTTTTAAATGAGAGGAGAGGGCAGACAAGAGGGTCTTTTTAATTCGTTTTTGATGATGAACTAATTATAATGACATGTAGGTAACAAAAAAATAAGGTACAGTAAAAATAAGGATATCAAATCGAAAGATTTACCAGTTGCGAGCAGGACTGTGAGAGTCAGTGCACCGTACAGGTAGGGTCTTCCACTCGCCATATTGCAGCGTCCACTGAAAACAAGGTGCTGGTATGAAGTTCACTTCTGATCAGAAGTCAGCTAACGGAGTCCTTGGCTCCGCTGTCCTATTTTATAGCGCTGCTTGTCTGGCTTGGGAATTTCCCGCGGCAATGAAGAGAAATTCCCAACCACGTGCCCCAACACGCTTCCTTCATCTTTTGTCCAAAATAAGTACTGGGAACTTCCCACTCAGATGCGCGGAGCCAAAGTGACGAAACAAAAGGACAGACATGTACACCAAAACAAATACACTCTCAAAGGTTTGTACAATCCAGGATGTAATTAATGTGACCTGAACTCGAAAAGTTCTGTTAACTGCATAAAATGCTGCAAATCTGAAGAAGGGTCAAAACTATGAGATAAAAACAAAAAAACTGCGGATGCTGGAAATCCAAAACAAAAACAGAAATACCTGGAAAAATTCAGCAGGTCTGGCAGCATCGGCGGAGAAGAACAAAGTTGACGTTTCGAGTCCTCATGACCCTTCAACAGAACTAAGTGAAAATAGGAGAGGGGTGAAATATAAGCTGGTTTAAGGTGGGGGTGGGGTGGGGGGAGAAGTGGTTGGGGGGGGGGGCTTGTAGGGACAAGCAAGCAGTGCTAGGAGCAGATAATCAAAAGATGTCACACAAAAGAACAAAGAGGTGTTGAAGGTGGTGATATTATCTAAACGAATGTGCTAATTAAGAATGGATGGCAGGACACGCAAGGTACAGATAGCTCTAGTGGGGGTGGGGTGAAATAAGACTAAAAGGGCATAAAAGGTATAGATTTAAAAATAATGGAAATAGGTGGGAAAAGAAAAATCTATATAAATTATTGGAAAAAACAAAAGGGAGGAGGAAGAAACGGAAAGGGGGTGGGGATGGAGGAGGGAGTTCAAGATCTAAAGTTGTTGAACTCAATATTCAGTCCGGAAGGCTTTAAAGTGCCTAGTTGGAAGATGGGGTGCTGTTCTTCCAGTTTGCGTTGAGCTTCACTGGAACAATGCAGCAAGCCAAGGACAGACATGTGGGCAAGAGGGCAGGGTGGAGTGTTAAAATGGCAAGCGACACGGAGGTCTGGCTCTTGCTTGCGGACAGACCGAAGGTGTTCTGCAAAGCGGTCGCCCAGTCTGCGTTTGGTCTCTCCAATGTAGAGGAAACCGCATTGGGAGCAACGAATACAGTAGACTAAGTTGGGGGAAATGCAAGTGAAATGCTGCTTCACTTGAAATGAGTGTTTGGGCCCTTGGATGGTGAGGAGAGGGGAAGTAAAGGGGCAGGTGTTGCATCTTCTACGGTTGCATGGGAAGGTGCCGTGGGAGGGGGTTGAGGAGTAGGGGGTGATAGAGGAGTGGATCAGGGTGTCATGGAGGGAACGATCCCTACGGAATGCCGCCGGGGGGAGAAGGGAAGATGTGTTTGGTGGTGGCATCACACTGGAGTTGGCGGGAATGGCGGAGGATGATCCTTTGAATGCGGAGGCTGGTGGGGTGATAAGTGAGGACAAGGGGGACCCTATCATGTTTCTGGGAGGGAGGAGAAGGCGTGAGAGCGGATGCGCGGGATATGGGCCGGACACAGTTGAGGGCCCTGTCAACTACCGTGGGTGGAAAACCTTGGTTAAGGAAGAAGGAGGACATGTCAGAGGAGCTGTTTTTGAAGGTAGCATCATCAGAACAGATGCGATGGAGGCGAAGGAACTGAGAGAATGGGATGGAGTCCTTACAGGAAGCGGGGTGTGAGGAGCTGTAGTCGAGGTAGCTGTGGGAGTCGGTAGGCTTGTAATGGATATTGGTGGACAGTCTATCACCAGAAATTGAGACAGAGAGGTCAAGGAAGGGAAGGGAAGTGTCAGAGATGGACCATGTGAAAATGATGGAGGGGTGGAGATTGGAAGCAAAATTAATAAATTTTTCCAGGTCCCGACGAGAGCATGAAGCAGCACCGAGGAAGGGTCATACGGACTCGAAACGTTAACTCTGTTTCTCGCTCCACAGATGCTGCCAGAGCTGCTGAGTTTTTCCAGCATTTTCTGTTTTTATGTTAGTGCCGTTACCGGGTCTGGAACAGGAATGTGCAGCCTTGGAGTGTAATTTAAGGATACAGTTCGCTGTGGAAGCAGGGTCCAAGCCTGATTAAATTCCACAATTAAACTGCAGAAAGACCATGGTGTACTTTTATCTCTGATCTACGCCATGTTTTCATACATGAGAGCTACCTCAGGGACCTTTGCCTTCTTAATGCATCACTTGGGTCCCTGGTATCACCTCATATAACATTAGAGATAAAATGAAGCCTGTTCCTCTCCAACAGGTCAGTCAGCTTAACCAATGGTGTTATATTGTATATATATATATATATATATATAGACAGAGAGAGAGAGCATGTTGTTAGTCAAGAGTGCTATAATTGACCTTAGGGCACTGCACTGGGGGAAACAAAATGAAACAGGCATCCTGCTCCTGATTGCTATCCAGTCGCATTTGCTCTTATGTGGAAGTTGGCCAAGACAGCATTTAATTTGGTTCTGATCCTGCCATGGGTGAGTAGCTGACATTCCCTGTCAGGGTTTTCACAAATAATGTCTACTTGGCAAGTAGGGCAACTGACGCCTATGGAGCCTTACCTCAGCAAGGAGTTAAAAGTCATCACTGGAGCAGAGAAGAGGAAGTCATTGACAGCAAAGCTGAGGAGAGAAAAATGATTTAAAGTGATTGATGTGTTACTGCTGTATACCTTCTGGCTAAGAATGGATTGTGCTGAATGTGAATGTTTGATTAAAATAAATGTACGCATGTACTTGAATTTAAAATAAGATACTCAGTTGCCATCATCACTTAGTTTTTGGAGAGAATTAGAGAATGTGTATCTAATTATTTAGTAAGAAAAAAGAGTTAGTAAGGTTTTATTCCACTTAAAAATGTCACCCTATGAAAACAACAGATGAACAGCAGGAATTTTCAATCTGACTACTGAAGTGTTTGTGAGGATATTTGACTG
This sequence comes from Cetorhinus maximus, assembly GCF_964194155.1. Classification (NCBI taxonomy): domain Eukaryota; kingdom Metazoa; phylum Chordata; class Chondrichthyes; order Lamniformes; family Cetorhinidae; genus Cetorhinus; species Cetorhinus maximus. Next base: position 96,857,278 of record NC_135895.1, read on the forward strand.
TTGTATTCCTTCGAAAGAGGTTATGCAATAGATAGAACCAAATTACAACATTCCTAACCCAGCACACAAACTTGCCATAGTTTCTAAATTAAATATGTAGATAGTTTCCAACTTTTAATAACAATGACAAAATAGGTAACATCACATGTTAAAATTGTGAGCTGAGAGGTCAACAAATGATTCGTACAATTCTTAGAGATAATACAAACCTACAAGAAGGAGGATGAGAAAGGCTATTGGGCCTATCAAGCTCACTGCATCTATTCATCCAATATTCTTTATACTATAGTACCATAATATAATGTATACTATGTTATATGTGTCAGCTGTGGCTCAATTGGTAACATACTTGCCTCCAAGTTAGAAGGTTAAGGACCCCAGGACTTGAGTGCAATAACTTAAGGCTCTTGTCTTTTGGAATCTAAGCACAGAAGGAGGCAGTTCTGCCCATTGTGCATGTGTCAGCTTTTTGTAAAAGCAATCCAATTAACATTAAACTGAGATCCCATCTGCCCTCTCATGTGGATGTAAAAAAACTCCATGGCAGTATTTTGAAGACAAGCAGTGAAGTTATTCCCAGTGACCAGGGCAATATTTATGCCTCAGTCAACATCACAAATCAGATTATCTGATCATTATTACATCACCGGTTGGGGAGTTTGATGTGTGCAAATTGGCTGCCATGTTTCTTACATTAGAAAACATTACATGAAAACATTCTTACATTCAGAAGTATTTAATTGACTGTAAAGCACTTAGGGACATTCTGTAGTTAGAAACATAGAAAATAGAAGTGGGAGTAGGTCATTCGGCCCTTTGAACCTGGTCCGCCATTCAATATGATCGTGGCTGATCCTCTATTTTAACATCATACCCCCACTCTCTCTCCATACCCCTTGATACCTATAGAATCTAGAAATCTATCTATTTCCTTCTTAAATATATTCAGTGATTTGGCCTCCACAGCCTTCTGTGGTAGAGAATTCCACAGGTTCACCAATCTCTGAGTGAAGAAGTTTCTCTTCATCTTAGTCCTAAATGGCCTACTCTGTATCCTGAGATTACGATCTTTATTCTACACCCTCCAGCCAGAGGAAAAATCATCCCTGCATCCAGTCTGTCCAGCCCTGTCAGAATTTTATACGTTTCAATGAGATCTCCTCTCATTCTTCTGAACTCCAGTGAATACAGGCCTAATCGGCCCAATCTCTCCTTATACGACAATCCTGCCATCTGAGGAATCAGTCTGGTGAACTTTTGCTGCACTGCCTCTATGGCAAGTATATCCTTTCTTAGGCAAGGAAACCAAAACTGCACACAATACTCCAGGTGTTGTCTCACCAATAGCTGCAGTAAGACATCCTTACTCCTGTACTCAAGTCCTCTTGCAATGAAGGCCAACATATCATTTGCCTTCTTAACTGCTTGCTGCTTTTAGTGATTGGTGTACAAGGACACCCAGGTCCCTTTGTACATCAACATTTCCCAATCTATCACTATTTAAATAATACTCTGCCATTCTGTTTTTCTTACCAAAATGGATAACTTCACACTTATCCACGTTATGCTGCATCTGCCATGTATTTGCCCACTCACTCAATGTGTCTAAATCACCTTGAAGCCTCTTAACATCCTCCTCACCACTCACTTTCCCACCTAGTTTTGTGTCATCAGCAAACTTGGAAATATTACATTTGGTTCCCTCATCCAAATCATTGATATATATTGTGAATAGCTGGGGCCCAAGTATTGATCCCTGCTGTACTCCACTAGTCACCGCCTGTCATTCTGAAAAAGACCTATTTATTCCTACTCTCTGTTTCCTGTCTGCAAACCAATTCTCAATCCATGCCAATATATTACCCCCAAGCCCATGTTTTTAAATTTTACACACTAACTTCTTATGTGGGCCTTTATCAAAAGCTTTGTGAAAATCCAAATACACCACATCCACTGGTTCTCCCTTATCTATTCTGTTGGTTACATCCTCAGGAAGCTCCAGTAGGTTTGTGAAACCAGTTGTGAAAAGCGCTCTATATATATGCAACTTTTTCTGTTTGAAAGAGGTGGAAAAATATAGAAAAAACACTTGGCCAATTCAAGTAAAACTCTAATATTCCCTTCTGATTACTAAAACAATCACAGACTACAGCAGGCTATGGTTGCCTATGACTCATCACAGTCACAACGAGCCAGCAGTTTACCTCTTTGTGAGCTCAATGCAGTCAGCTATGGTTGTTATTGATAGCATGGAGCAGAGGTGAGCATCACTCACCTGAACAGTGGTTCTGGCCCATAAGTTGATTTATGTTCCCTAGGCTGTACAGCATCCAAAGGGCAAAATGGGGAATCCAATTTGTGCCAGGCAGAACAAATGAGCTTTGCCAGTACCTGAGACCGTGGTAAAGCAGGGTCTTGGATGTACGAAGTACAATGATGCTTTTTTCTTGTATTACCTTTGGTATGCAACATGCCACTTGAAAGACATTATTCCTATGCAACAATATTTTGATTGCAAAGCAAGGAATGACCATTTAACCTTTGGCATGCAAACATTCTAATTAAAGAAATGTACTTGGTAACACATGCAAATGGCCTCGCGTCTCAACCCTAGGTCAGCTCAGAAAATCATTGTGTTAATTAAAGAAACTTGGCTCAAATATTGGGAGACAACTTTTGTTCTCCTGGAGCGCCCATTTCCAACTTCAAAGGGTGTGAAAAGTATATACCAGACAGTGCTTTCAATTTGTCAGTTCTTCTTGAACCATAGTAGCGCAACTTTTATGGGTGCAGTCCAAGCTCATGAAAAGCCATATCTAGTCTGTTAAATACAGTAATTGAAGTCTCTGTTTCACCTTTGGGCAATGCTACATTACCAGGTGTAATGTGTATAAATACCACCAGTTCAAAAGATAAAGACTCTATAGTAAGTATGGTGTTTGACACACCGTACCAGAGCAATATATAGGTAAAGCCTAAAACATAATGGGCTAAAAATTGGTTTTCTTCTGGTTTTGGGTGCAGGAGGTTACCATTTGTGATCTTCCCATGCCTGATCCTGTTGTCCCAAAAGCAAAATACTGAAAATGTTGGAAATCTGAAAGAAAAACAAAAAATGTTGGAAATACTTAGCAGGTCTGGCAACATCTGTGGAGAGAGAAGATAACGTTGCAGGTCTGTGACCCCCCTGAGGAAGGCTGTCTCCTCATTTCCATGATAAGACCATAAGACCATAAGACATAGGAGCAGAAATTAGGCCATTCGGCCCATCGAGTCTGCTCCGCCATTCAATCATGGCTGATAAGTTTCTCAACCCCATTCTCCCGCCTTTTCCCCGTAACCTTTGATCCCCTTACCAATCAAGAACCTATCTATCTCGGTCTTAAATACACTCAATGATTGTAGCATTCAGCTGAGCATGACCTGTGCGGCTGGCTGGCTGAATGCTTAACAGGGGTCCCAGCAACATGTGTGGCTTTCTTGTGTTCCAGCTATCTAGTATCTCTCAAAAGCAGCCTGCCCCTCTTACAAGGGATGCACTGATTGTAAGGAAGCTGCTGCTGACTCCCTCTGCAGGGGTTGGTTGTAAAGAGAAGCACCCCAAATAGTGTAGGAGAGAGGGATCACAGGTTCTCATTGGAGGCCTTAGTCTAGAAGGTTGGCAGGAGGAGAGAGGCCATGTTTCCAAAGGGAGCCAGGCAACTCTGAAGGAAATCTTCAGAAAAGAATGGGAGTAGGTGGCCAGGGAGTTCAATTCCTGGAGTCTTGCCCTGAGGACCTGGATGCCATGCTGCAGGAAGCTCAATGACCTTACATAGATAGTCAAGGTCAGTGAATGCATCTTGCAGGAATCCTTTTACCCACTGCACCACCAGCCTCTCATGCTGTTCGATGCACCACACCGCATCACTCACCCACCAGCAATCCTTAGCAGTCAGGACTCAGACTTAACATTCAGATGCTCCACCTCACTCTCACATACCTACCAATGATGTAAGCTTCACACCCACCTCTTGGATCCTTCAAATAAATCCAGCTATTTAGCTGTGGCAGGTGCATCACCCAAACATTGTGCAACACACTCACTGACTTTCTTCCCTCTCTCTTGCAGGACAAGATGGTCTATAACCAAAGGGAGGAGAGCAGAACCAGAGGTAGACAGGCATGCCTGCATCATGATTCTGCCTCACCCTCATTCTGCTATCTGACTAAAGTGAAAACTGCAGATTGTGTGACCATTACGTTCCTGCTTTTCATTGCCACCACCCCCCACCCGCCTCTTGTCTTTCTGAACCTTCCCCTTCTGATTTTCTGCTTTAAGACACCCAAGAATGACTGCTTCCGCAGCCACAGCAGCCTCAGGGGATGGGGCATTCCACAGGAGAATGCAGATGAGTATGGACACAGAGAAGTTTGATACATTGGCAGGTCTGTCATACAACCGTTTGTCACTGTCAAGGAGCTTGGAGGAGTCTGGCTTGAATGAGGCATAGGGCATTTCCTACCACTTGCATTTGCATATTTGCATACCAACAGTATGTTAATGGAGTGGAATATTTTGTGGTTTTGGTACATTCCTCCGTTGACATGTGGCGCCCACAGAGCCACCTATGTGCAATTAATGGCTCCTTGCATGCCTGGGAATCCCACTATCCTGGCAAAGCCATCTGCCTGCTCATCCTGCTTGCTTCCCTCTAGTTAAGAGAGAAAACAGTTAACTCCCCTCTCCTCGACTACAGGGCCTTTGTTGCCACGGAAATGAAATAATGTAGTGAATGTAATGTCACCTGCTCCCTCTTGGAACTATCCAGCCACATAAAAGTTGAGAGTGATGGTGACATTGATGGCCACTGGCACTGCTATCCTCACCCTGCTTTGAGCCTGTAGGTCCTGTTGAAGGAGGTGAAACTGTTCAGTGACCACATCCTTGGTGAATTTCAGACACCTCAGGCATTACTCCTGGTTGAGGTGGAAGTAGGAGAGGTGCTCTCTGAAAACCCTTGGTGGGTAGGGCTTTCTGTGGAACACCCCACTTCTCTCTTGACTTCCCCTCTCTGCAACCTCAGTTCTATTCCCTGTCATGTTGCAGACTCAGAGATGCTGCAACGACAGCCCATAACTGTAACAGCCTTCCTGTGGAGAGGTCACAAAACTCCTCTGCTCTCCCTATTAGCATGCAGCCACGCACCCTTCCAAATCCAGCAAGTCATCCAACTCTTCCAAAACACAACACACTATCTCCACAAACTTTAGCAGAGCATCAGTAAGTCAAAAGTATCCTGAAAGTTGGATGACTAGCCCTTTAATTAGCATTCATGGGAGGTCCCTTGGGCAGCTGAATGCATGGTGAGTTGTGAGTGATTAGTACAGGGTGTTCACCGGACCTGTTCAGTCCAAGTTTGCCCAAGTTTGGAAAATCAGCCCGGGAGGCTGTTTGACCTCACAGTCTTCCCATTGTGGGAATATGGGCAGACAAGATTTTACAAAGGCTCTGATTGCATTAAGGTTGTTCTGCACAGATACTTTTTATAAGCTGAAGCTCTTAAGAATTGGGGTCACCAGAAGGTGTGTGTTCACAGGCTTTATTTGGAAGATCCCAGGTTATACCAATTTTCATTGGCATTGCGGGTATGTGCATGTGAAACAGTGGGGTGGGTGTATTTGCTGTTTTCAAATCACTGGAAACATGAATTCACAAAGGAAGTAACATTTATTACATCAACATTTTGTTTAGTTAGGGGTTTTTTTTGATGAAATGTAGGAAATGCCACCAAGAGTACAGCACATTGTTCTTATTAATTGATCAGATTATCAAGCACAGGGATTTTTTACCTCGTCAGCCAGCCCTGTTCCTTGTCTGTCTACACTGCTTGTTAAATTCAAGAATTTGTTATTTTTTTACTCTAACACAGAGTATGAAAAATATTCATAGAAGAGGAGTTGTGTCAATTGAGAATAACGACAGAGTTTGTGATCAGAATGCAGCATGAATCCAGGCTGTATCGAGGCTGAATAAGAACTCAGTATCACTTAACAAAACCTGAAATTAAATTATAAAATGGCTTGGGGACGTGGTATTAAATTGGTTTAGATACTGCCCATTTGGTCTGTGGATGTAGGTACAAATAAGAAAATAAGAATGTTTAAAAACATCAAAAAGCTATTAGGACAAACAGGCCTATAATTTTTCAAAATATCAACACACCTTGTCAAAACCAAGAATCCCTTGTTTTTCTAGAATGCATTTAATTTCTATAGCTCCACCTCATCTACTTTGGCAAAAGTTGACAGTCTTATTTACAGGGCCTGCCAATAGTCAGTATGGAAAATGTAAGCTCACACTATGCTGTGCTCCTTGATGCCAGAATTCCTGGTTGTGGTTCTTTCCACTTGCTCGTGTTCTTTGTTGTGCAATGTTGAAATTCTGAAGCAGCTAATGGGTTGCAGGGACCCTTGTACGCCATAGCCTTTGTACACCATAGAACTACTCCAACAATTCCTGCTAGGTATATACCCCAAATTTACATACCAGCTGCGACAGTGCCTTGTGAAACCTAATCCTCAGTCTCCTGTTGGAATGTTAACTAGCTAATAACCAGGTAACTCAACTGATTTTGCTGGGCTGTGGCCATCCAGTGAAAGCTGAGGTCCCTGTGGAAATCACAAGGGACATTGCAGATTGGATCAGGGCTGCTGCTTAGGAGCAAATGTGTCCACAAAGAAGTTGGAAAAGGAAAGTGTCATCGAGGAAATTAGATGAACATAATTTTCTGCTTAGGATTCAAAGCTACTACAAATTTGTAATTCCAATTGACTGAGCCACAAGTTTGAGTAAGAGAGAGTGCTTTCTTAGAAGAATTTTATCTATGGGTTCTTATGAACCAGCATTATTTTCTAAGAGATAGAGGTGTAAAATTAGATGCTTTAACTGAAGCTGTTCTGCTAATGGATTCCTTCGTAGGAGTTGTGACATGATTTTCTGCAGATCAGTGCTCTTTTAAAAGGCACTTAAAAATTATTTACGAAGCTTGCTTGTTTGAGAATGAAGGTGAAAATGTGGTAAGAAAGGAAATTACTGAACAACAGGCTGTCACTGGCCCAAATGGCAATCACTGTGGAGAACCAGAACAGAGAAACCAGCTCCAATAGATGTGCTGCGAGTACCAGTCAATTATGTGAGTGCAAATATGAAGAGGCTCTGTCAATCACTGACTGGTTTTCTACTGCAATGTGTGGGTTAATTGCTTACAGAGAATTGCATAGAAATGACAACGTACAAAGCAGACTTTTCAGCCCAACCACCCCATGTTGGTGTTTATCCTCCATGTGAGAAGTAGTCCTAAACCCAAGTGTCCACTCTGTTTTCATATTCCACTTATTCCCATTCCTTCAACCCTGTGTCTATCCTATCCTTAAACGTTGCCAGGGGGCAAGATTCTTTTTTGGATCTGCTCCCAGTCTGCCTCTGTACATTTGCCGGAAGTGTAGTTGAAACCCTCGTGTGTGTAGATGGGATTTCTGCCACTTTTCCACCAAGGTAACTGTGACTGGAGCAGGAGGGACTCTGAGAAAACTCCTGGCCATGATCTCTGCATCAATCACTAACTCCAGTGGTATGCTCCATAATCGCACAACCCTTTGTAATGTGTCCTTTAACTTCCAGCCTCTTGAAACTCCATTGGAATAGAAGATTAACAGACCAACTATTTTTTTTAAACCTTTCTTCTTCCAGTTTTCTCTCATCAATACAGGACACGTCAGGTAACAACAGCCCTCATTCAAGTGGCTTTTCTTTATGTGTGAAGGCTCCAAGTAAAATGGAGAAGAATTCTTGCCTAATGCTTAACTTCATTTTCATTTCTTTATTTCTGTCATGGGAGTTGAATTTTTGTAGGGTTTCTCCCAACTGTGCACCAGACTAGAAGGCCCTCAGAAAACCTGCAAGAATGACTTAAATGGAAACCGGGAGAACCCCCATGGAAATCCCTCCCCACCCCAGTTACATGAGGGGTAAAAAAAAAGACTGAAACTTTACATATTCCTCCCAAGAGAGGGTTCGGAGGCCGTAGGTGCCATGCCTTTTGCCTTCCCATCACGGACACGGTAGGTTAAATGGCTTTATTCTGTGCTTCTATGGTTCTATTCTTGGTGGCATTGCTGGGACTGAAGAGCTGCCGGCCTTCTGATTGGTTGGCAGCTCATGGAGGCAGGACATCTGGTCTTGGAGGGGCTGAAGCCGACTGTGGGCAATTGAGTGCCTGCTCAACGTAAAATTGAGCCATGGCTTCTAGGGCTGGAGGAGGCTCTCTTAGAAGAATGTTCCAGCTGATGTTATTAGATTTTACTGAAATAATCTGTTGATAAACACTTGAGATAGAACCAACCCACTCAATTCAAATGTTTAATTGTCCATATATGAGTCTGATTGGCAGCTTTATGGATTGAACAGACAGTTCTTCAGGTTAATGAAGCTTCAATTACAGTTTCAGATATATTTGTCAGTCTATATTTTTCCAAAGACAAAGACCACCACCTTCAACACCTCTTTGACCCTTTTGTCTGTGACATCTTTTGATTATTATCTGCTCACACCACACCCTCAATGTGTCTCTTCCCCCCCCCCACCCACCTTAAACCAATTTATATTTCTCCCTTGTTGAAACTATGCTGCAGTTCTGCCGAAGGGCCATGAAGGCTCGAAACGTTGACTGATTTCTTCTCCGCCGATGCTGCCAGACTTGCTGAGTTTTTCCAGGTAATTCTGTTTTTGTTTTGTTTTGGATTTCCAGCATCCGCAGTAGCTTTTAGCTTTTTGTTTTTATCTTTATATTTTTCCAAGTCATTTGAGTTTGAATCTGCATAGAAAAGTTATTTAATTGAAACCTCTGAAGATAAGCTGGATAACCGCCATAGTTAATGAGGGAACGAATAATAAAACAGTTACATAAAGACAAAATGATAGTTATAGTTTTAGCAACAACATATCTTTTGCTATATGAAGAACTGGTTAAACTTAACAAGTACAGTTAATACGCCATGTTTCTGCTATTGCTTGTTTATTCAATTAAAGTTAATGGCAGCCTTCCATATTTCCTGTATTTCCTGAATTTGGGAGTTAAAAGAAAGAGGCATTCTCTTAGAAACTGAATGGTTGCAATCTAATTTCAAAGAAGGAAAGGCGGGCTGCAAGTAGGAGAGGCTGAAATATAGGCATAGCACATTGATAGTTTCAGAGGCACATATCCTATAAATTATAGAGAAATACTATTATGTAGAGAGGCTTCCTGGAGCCCAGGGAGATTAAGAGATTCAAGAAACATGCTAAAGTTTGTGGCTGGCTATAATGATAGAACAGAATGGAACAATAGCAGGAAGTGGGGAGTTCTTGACAATGGTCACCCTGATTAGGATGAAAGGAGACAAGTGAACCAGAATGAAGGCTTCCTTTTTCAGAGAGTTAGAAGCTGCCACTACTTTTACCACATATAAAGTCAAATCCCTCCTAAATATTAAAATTGTAATTTTTGCAGAAACTCCATAGAATAATTTGTGGTAATGGAGCAAGCGAAGGGATGTTCACATATTGCCCCTTATGAAAGTACTTTATGGATTGATATATACATATGATTCCTCTGCAGAATCTGGAACACATGTGAACTTAAGAGCATAAGAAATAGGGGCAGGAGTAGGCCAGTCAGTCCATTGTCCCGTTCCTCCATTCAATAAGATCATGGCTGATCTGATAGTGGCCTTAACTCCACTTTCCTGTCTGCCTTAACCTTTGACTCTCTTATCTATCAAAAATCTGTCAAACTCAGCCTTGAATATATTCAATGACCCAGCCTCCACTGCTTGCTGGGGAAGAGAAACACTAACAAACCTCTGAGAGAATAAATTCCTTTTCATACTTGTCTTAAATGGGAGACTGCTTATTTTTAAACTGGGCTCCCTAGTTCTTGATTCCACCAGGAGAGGAAACACCTTCTCTGCATCTACCCTGTCAAGTCCCCTCAGTTTCAATAAAATCACCTCTCATTCTTCTAAACTCCAATAAGCATAGGCCTAACCTGCTCAACCTTTCCTCATAAGACAACCACTTCATCCCAGGAATCAGCCTAGTGAACTTTCTCCAAACTGCTTCCAACGCAAGTATGCCCCTCCTTAAGTAAGGTGACCAAAACTGTACACAGTGCTCTAGGTGCGGTCTCACCAATGCCCTGCAGTTGTAGCAAGACTTCCCTACTTCATACACAAAACAGAAAATTCTGGAAAAGCTCAGCAGGTCTGGCAGCATAACGTTTTGAGTCTGTATGACTTCTTCAGAGCTAAAGAGAAGTAGAAATATGGTGGATGTTATACTTTATAAGAGGGGGTGGAGTACGTGGAATGAGATAGAAGGTCAGGGATAGGTGACAGCTAAGAAGAAATCGAGAAAGATGTCATGGACACAAGACAAATGGTCGTGGTATAGAGTAAAGAAGCGCTGAGAATGGCATAAAGGTAAGATAGCAGAAGGTGTTAATGGCAGAACAAGAGTCGGCACTTGTGAGAGCAAAACATAAAAACAAGTGACAGATGGCCCTGTGGTGGGGGAGTTTGGGGAAAAGGATAAAAAAATAACAAGTCATTAAATATAAAAAAGAAATAAATAATAAATAATAATAAATTTTAAAAATAATAACTTCCCTACTTCATCTCTATCCCCCTTGTAATAAAAGCCAACATTACATTTTCCTTCCTAATTACTTGCTGTACCTGCATGATTTTTGTGATTCATGTACCAGGACCTATCTAAATCCCTCTGCAGATTTCTGCAATCTATTTCCATTTAAATAAAATTCTGCTTTTCTATTCTTCCTACCAAAGTGGACAATCTCACATTTCCCCACATTATTGTCCATCTACCAATTTTTTGCCCACTTACTTAATTTATCTATATCCCTTTGTAGACTCTTTGTAAGCTCCTCACAACTAGCTTTCGTACCCATCTTTGTATCATCTGCAAATTGGCGACAATACAGTTGGTCCCAACTTCCAAGGCATTAATATAGATCATGAATAGTTGAGGCCCCAGCACTGATCCCTGTGGTACTCCATTAGTTACAGTTTGCCATCCTGAAAATGACCCATTTATTCCAACTCTATGGGCAGAATTTTGCCCTTGATGGGCGAGCGGGCCCAACCGACTCGGCGGCGGGCGGGCAGCCAATCGCTGCCACCAAAACAGGGCCCGCCGCCATTTTATGTGGGTGCTTCCTGTGCGGGCGGGGGGGATTCCCCAACTGCCAGAGTGCGCTCTTTCACACATGCCCGCGAAAGAGTGCACATCTCCCTGAGGCAAAGTGCTGCCTCAGGGAGATCGCTGAAAGGCAGTGAAACATTAAAAATAGAAAAATTTAAAAATCATTAACATGTTCCCCTCATGTGAAAATGTCACACGAGATGGGACATGTTAATGAAATACATAAAAACTTTATTACAATTTTATAATTCTGATATCAAACCTCATCCCACCACTGGATGAGGTTTGTAAAAAAATCACTTACCCGCCTGCCCAATGGGCCCATGCGCCGAGCCGAAGTTTGCACGGGCCCCTCAAAATCCTGGTCGATTGGTGAGTTAATGGCCTTAACAACGCATTTAATTAATGGCGGGCACGCGTCCCGCTGCATAGCGTGCCCGCCGACCTAAGTATCGCGATGCCGCACACTGACGTTGGGACGCTCCCGCGACATTTTAAGCGCTGGCATGCGGGCTCCGTCACCCGCCCATCAGCCAGAAGATTCTGCCCTATGTTTCCTGTTAGGTCGCCATAATAATATATCACGTCCACACCATGAGTTTTTAGCTTGTGCAGTAATCTTTTATCTGGCCCCTTGTCGAATGCCTTTTGGAAACCTAAACACAATAAATCTTCTGGTTCCCCTTTAGCCACCCTGCTTGTTACATCCTCAAAGAACTCTAATAAATTGATCAAACATGATTTCCTTTTCATAAATTGACTCTGCCTGATAATATTATGATTTTCTAAATGTCCTGCTACTACCTTTCTAATAATGGATTCTAGCATTTTCCGAAGGACATTGAAACATAGAAGCAAAGAAACATAGAAACTAGGAGCAGGAGTAGACCATTCAGCCCTTCGAGCCTGCTCCGCCATTCATTATGCTCATGGCTGATCATCCAACTCAATAGCCTGCTCCCGCTTTCTCCCCATATCCTTTGATCCCTTTCACCCCAAGAGCTATATCTAACTCCTTCTTGAAAACATACAATGTTTTGGCCTCAACTACTTTCTGTGGTAGTGAATTCCACAGGCTCACCACTCTCTGGGTGAAGAAATTTCTCTTCATCTCAGTCCTAAATGGTCTACCCCATATCCTCAGACTGTGACCCCTGGTTCTGGACTCCCCCACCATCGGGAACATCCTTCCTGCAACTACGCTGTCTAGTCCTGTTAGAATTTTATAGGTTTCTATGAGATCCCCCCTCATTCTTCTTAACTCCAGCGAATATAATCTTAACCAACTCAATCTCTCCTCATATGTCAGTCCTGCCCTCCAAGGAATCAGTCTGGTAAACCTTTGCTGCACTCCCTCTATAGCAAGAACATCCTATCTCAGATAAGGAGACCAGAACTGCACACAATATTCCAAGTGTGGTCTCACTAAAGCCCTGTATAATTGCAGCAAGACATCCCTGGTCCTGTACTCGAATCGTCTCACTATGGAGGCCAACATACCATTTGCCTTCTTTACCGCCTGCTGCACCTGCATGCTTACCTTCAGCGACTGGTGTACGAGAACACCCAGGTCTCGTTGCACATTCCCCTCTCTCAATTTATAGCCACTCAGATAATAATCTGCCTTCCTGTTTTTGCTACCAAAGTGGATAACCTCACATTTATCCACATTATACTGCATCTGGCATGCATTTGCTCACTCACTCAGCTTGTCCAAATCACACTGAAGCATCTCTGCATCCTCCTCACAGCTCACCCTCCCACCCAGCTTTGTGCCATCTACAAATTTGGAGATATTACATTTCGTTCCCTCATCCAAATCATTAATATATATTGTGACTAGCTGGGTTCCCAGCACCGATCCCTGCGGTACCCCACGAGTCACTGCCTGCCATTCGGAAAAAGACCTGTTTATTCCTACTCTTTGTTTCCTGTCTGCCACTGACTCCCCCTCATCAACTCTACTGGTTACATTCTCAAAAAATTCCAGTGGATTTGTCAAGCATGATTTTCCTTTCATAAATCCATGCTGACTCTATCCTATTCTGCCACTGTTTTCCAAGTGCTCAGCTATTAAATCTTTTATAATGAACTTTAGAATTTTCCCCACTACTGACGTCAGGCTGACTGGTCTATAATTCCCTGTTTTCTCTCTACCTCCCTTTTTAAATAATGGGGTTACATTAGCTACCCTCCAATCTGTAGGAACTGTCAGAAGATGACCACCAATGCAACCACTATTTCTAGGGCCACTTCCTTAAGTACTCTGGGATGTAGATTATCAGGCCCTGGGGATTTATCAGCCTTCAATCCCATCAATTTCTTCAACACCATTTCCCTACTAATACTGATTTCTTTCAGTTCCTCCCTCTCACTAAACCCTGTGTTCCCCAACATTTCTGGAATGTTATTTGTGTCCTCCTTTGTGAAGCCAGAACCAAAGTATGTATTTAGTTAGTCAGCCATTTTTTTGTTCCCCATTATAAATTCCCCTGTTTCAGACTGTAAGGGACCCACATTTGTCTTCACCAATCTTTTTCTCTTCACATAGCTATAGAAACTTTTACAATCAGTTTTTATGTTAGACATAAAACAGACATATTTTAGACATATTTTTTATGACAGACATTAGGCTAACTGGCCTATAGTTTCCTGCTTTCTGTCTCCCTCTTTTTGCTGAATAATGGTGGTATACTTGTGGTTTTTGAATCCACTGGGACCTTTCCAGAATCTAGGGGATTTTGGAAGATTACAACCTATGCATCCACTATCTCTCCAGCTGCTTCTTTTATGACCTGAGACTGCAGACCATCAGGTCCAGGGAACTTGTCAGCATTAATTCCCATTAGTTTTCCCAGTACTTTTTCTCTAGTAATAGTGATTGATTTAAGTTCCTCCCTTTTGTCTCTTGATTTTCTACTATTCTTGGGATGCCTTTTGTGCTTTCTATTGTGAAAATAGATACAAAATACTTGTTCAAAGCCTCTGCCATTTCCTCATTTCCCACTGTTAATTCCCCAGTCTCACCATCTAAGGGATCAGTGCTCACTTTAACTACTCTTATCCTTTTCATATACTTGTAGAAGCTTTTACTGTCTGTTTTTATATTCTTTGCTAATCTTCTCTCATACTCCTCCCTCTTCATTAGTTTTTTTAGTCATCCTTCTCTGGTTTCTAGAACTTTCCCAAGGGGTTATTTTACTGCAGATGCATAAAAATAAATTCTGTTGTACCCAGTACGAAAGATACACTTGGACCATCCCAGTGTTACACGTCACTTAGGAAGGTTTTATGTTGTTGCTCAAAGTGAGATATTTACAGTACTTAATGAAGGTTAGCTCTGGTATGAAACATGCTTTAGCAAGCACAAAAAGTCCTGAAGAGAAAATGAAGCACAGCAACAGGAGGAGCGATTTGTATTGATAGCTGGTGATAGCAAGCAACTAATACTGAGTAATGGCGCAGTTCCTTAAAGGGACACATATTCTTTATAACAAGTGTTTATGAACTTTTCTAAGAATTCTGCCTAACACTCTTTCATTAGAAATGGTTGCAATACTAAATGACTTCTTCCAGCCACTAGCTCAGCCCTCCCAAGTCTCCCAGCAGAGACCTGCCATGTCCCCTAGCAGAGGCCTGCCATGTCTCCTAGCAGAGGCCCCCCATGTCTCCTAGCAGAGGCCCCCCATGTCTCCTAGCAGAGGCCCCCCATGTCTCCTAGCAGAGGCCCCCCATGTCTCCTAGCAGAAGCCCGCAGAGGCCCATTCTGTCCCCTGGCAGAGGCCTGCCATGTCCCCTAGCAGAGGCCTGCCATATCTCCTAGCAGAAGCCCCCCATGTCTCCTAGTAGAGGCCCCCCATGTCCCCTAGCAGAAGCCCGCAGAGGCCCATTCTGTCCCCTGGCAGAGGCCTGGCATTTCCCCTAGCAGAGGCCCGCCATGTCCCCTAGCAGAAGCCTGCCATGTCCCCTAGCAGAAGCCTGCCATGTCCCCTAGCAGAAGCCTGCCATGTCCCCTAGCAGAAGCCTGCCATGTCCCCTAGCAGAAGCCTGCCATGTCCCCTAGCAGAGGCCTGCCATGTCCCCTAGCAGAGGCCTGCCATGTCCCCTAGCAGAGGCCTGCCATGTCCCCTAGCAGAGGCCTGCCATGTCCCCTAGCAGAGGCCTGCCATGTCCCCTAGCAGAAGCCTGCCATGTCCCCTGGCAGAGGCCTGCCATGTCCCCTAGCAGAGGCCTGCCATGTCCCCTGGCAGAGGCCTGCCATGTCCCCTAGCAGAGGCCTGCCATGTCCCCTAGCAGAGGCCTGCCATGTCCCCTAGCAGAAGCCCCCCATGTCCCCTAGCAGAAGCCCCCCATGTCCCCTAGCAGAAGCCCGCCATGTCTCCTAGCAGAAGCCCCCCATGTCCCCTAGCAGAAGCCCGCCATGTCCCCTAGCAGAGGCCTGCAATGTCCCCTAGCAGAAGCCCCCCATGTCCCCTAGCAGAGGCCCCCCATGTCCCCTAGCAGAGGCCCCCCATGTCTCCTAGCAGAAGCCCACCATGTCCCTAAGCAGAGGCCTGCCATGTCCCCTAGCAGAGGCCCCCCATGTCTCCTAGCAGAGGCCCCCCATGTCTCCTAGCAGAGGCCCCCCATGTCTCCTAGCAGAGGCCTGCCATGTCCCCTAGCAGAGGCCCCCCAATGTCCCCTAGCAGAGGCCCCCCATGTCTCCTACAATGATGGGATTCTCATGTATGAGATTATAATCTTATTCTTTTCCTGTATCAGAATTACTATCCCATTGTGAATGGAGCATCCCTTTTCCTTTGTTGGCACAGAAAAGGCCCCATTTTTAATACCCAGGTCAATCTACATTGTTGGAAAACATTGGCTTTGTTCAGCAGGCATGATAAGAAACAAACGCATGAGTGTTTGAGGAGTAACATTGACATTTGAAAGACAAAAAGCCCTGCAGTAATTTAGACCAGGAAGAGTGAGTTTTCAATTCTTTTTGTGGATCAATGCAATTTTGTGTCTAGCACCATACAAGAGGGAAAAAATCTCCAAAAAGTATTAGCAATTAAAATGGTGGAAAATGTCAAATCCTGCCCAGGATATGGGTGGTATATGTTGGCTGTCAATAGTAACTAGTGTTGCTATTTAAAGAAAAATTCCCCACTTCTACTATATGAGTGGATTTTATACTTGTAATTGACAGGGTTAGTACTTTTTAGTACTTCCTTTAGATAATATCACCACCTTCAACACCTCTTTGTCCTTTTGTCTGTGACATCTTTTGGTTATCTCCACCTATCACTGGCCCTCTATCCAGCTCTTCTTGTCCCAACCCCCCCTTAAACCAGCTTATATTTCACCCCTTTTCTATTTTTCCTTAGTTCTGTTGAAGAGTCATGCGGACTCGAAACGTTAACTGTGCTCCTCTCCACAGATGCTGCCAGACCTGCTGAGTTTTTCCAGGTATTTTTGCTTTTGTTTTGGATTTCCAGCATTCGCAGTTTTTTGCTTTTATCTTAGTGTTTAATTGACTGCCACTTCTCTTCAAGGAATGCCTACCTTGAAGAAGTTTTGCTCTTCTCTCCGTCAGGATTTTTGTATCTTTCTTTTGCCTTGTTCACCTTCATTGCTTTCCATTTCTCTCCTGGTGTTTGACAAGGTGTTTACTAAAACCCGCTTTCACAGCCATATTTCCTTCCTCAGTGACTGTCTCCGTCTCCGACTCACCCCACGTGGATTTCAACTGAAATTCCATCCCTCATGTTTCGAACCCACCCAGGATTACAGGTATCTCCGGGACATACAACGCTCCTCGGACTGCTGTTCTCGTCGCATTCTGAGATCCACACTCAGTGCCATGCGCTGCCATATGAACACAACGCGACCTCTCCCTCCAGCAGCACCGCCGCACCCTTTTTCAAAGCTGCGCGTGCCCCCAGTTTCATTTTATTCTTCGTCTCATCCGACGCCTCAACAAGAAACTTTGTCTCTTTCTTTCAGGTGCAAAGGAACGCAAGCTCCAACAACTCATCGACACCAGCACCCATCCAGGGCCCTCCACTCCTGCCTGTCCCTCTGTCCCCACCTTGTCTTCCAATCCCAGCCCCGGCCGTGTATTCACCATACCCCCTGACCTTCCCCTCTCTGACGCTGAACGTTCAGTGCTCAGCAAAGGACTTAGTTTCATACCCTTACGCCCACATCTCAATGAATTTCGGGCTCGGCACGATGCTGAACTCTTCTTCCGCCGCCTTCGTCTCCGTGCTCACTTCTTTGGGCAGGAGTCCTCTCCCCGTTCAACGGATCCTTTTACCCACCTCCAATATTCTCCCTCCACCTGGACCCCTCCCTCTGGATCCTTACCTTCTCTTCATCTTTTCATTGAGAACTGTCGGCGTGACATTAGTCGTCTCAATTTTTCTGCTCCTCTCACCCATTCTAACCTGTCTCTCTCTGAGCTTACTGCACTCTGTTCTCTCAGGTCCAACCCTGACATTGTCATCAAACCCGCTGACAAGGGTGGTGCTTTTGTTGTCTGGCGCACTGACCCCTACCTCGTAGAGGCTGAGCGTCAACTCGCAGACACTTCCTCCTACCTCTCCCTGGACCATGACCCCACAACTGAACATCAAGCCATTGTTTCCAGGACTGTCACTGACCTCACCTTCTCTGGAGATCTTCCTCCCACAGCTTCCAACCTCATAGTCTCCCAACCTCGGATGGCCCGCTTCTACCTCCTACCCAAAATCCACAAACAGGACTGTCCCGGTAGACCGATCGTGTCAGCCTGTTCCTGCCCCACGGAACTCATTTCTTGTTATCTTGACTCCATTCTCTCTCCCCTTGTCCAGTCCCTTCCCACCTACATCCGTGATTCCTCTGACAACCTACATCATATCAACAATTTCCAGTTCCCTGGCCCCAACCGCCTCCTCTTCACCATGGACGTCCAATCCCTCTACACCGCTATCCCCCACCGGGATGGTCTGATGGCTCTCCGCTTCTTCCTCGAACAGAGGCCCGAACAATCCCCATCCACCACTACTCTCCTCCGTCTGGCTGAACTTGTTCTCACACTGAACAATTTCTCCTTAAATTCCTCTCACTTCCTCCAAATAAAAGGTGTGGCTATGGGTAACCGCATGGGCCCCAGCTATGCCTGTCTCTTTATGGGGTATGTGGAACATTCCTTGTTCCAGTCCTACTCTGGCCCACTCCCACAACTCTTTCTCCAGTACATTGATGATTACTTCAGTGCTGCTACATGCTCTAGTCTGGACCTGGAAAAATTTATTAACTTTGCTTCCAATTTCCACCCTTTCATCATTTTCACATGGTCCATCTCTGACACTTCCCTTCCCTTCCTTGACCTCTCTGTCTCAATTTCTGGTGATAGACTGTCCACCAATATCCGTTACAAGCCTACCAACTCCCACAGCTACCTTGACTACAGCTCCTCACACCCCGCTTCCTGTAAGGACTCCATCCCATTCTCTCAGTTCCTTCGCCTACGTCGCATCTGTTCTGATGATGCCACTTTCAAAACCAGTTCCTCTGACATGTCCTCCTTCTTCCTTAACCGAGGTTTTCCACCCACGGTAGTTGACAGGGCCCTCAACCATGTCTGGCCCATCTCCCGCACATCCGCCCTCACACCTTCTTCTCCCTCCCAGAAACATGATAGGGTCCCCCTTGTCCTCACTTATCACCCCACCAGCCTCCACATTCAAAGGATCATCCTCCGCCATTTCCGCCAACTCCAGCATGATGCCACCACCAAACACATTTTCCCTTCACCCCCCCTGGCAGCATTCCGTAGGGATCGTTCCCTCCGTGACACCCTAGTCCACTCCTCCATCACCCCCTACACCTCAACCCCCTCCCACGGCACCTTCCCATGCAACCGTAGAAGATGCAACACCTGCCCTTTTACTTCCCCTCTCCTCACCGTCCAAGGGCCCAAACACTCATTTCAAGTGAAGCAGCATTTCACTTGCACTTCCCTCAACTTAGTCTACTGCATTCGTTGCTCCCAATGCGGTTTCCTCTACATTGGAGAGACCAAACGCAGACTGGGTGACCGCTTTGCAGATCACCTTCGGTCTGTCCACAAGCATCACCCAGACCACCCTGTCGCTTGCCATTTCAACACTCCACCTTGCTCTCATGCCCACATGTCCGACCTTGGCTTGCTGCATTGTTCCAGTGAAGCTCAATGCCACCTGGAGGAACAGCACCTCATCTTCCGACTAAGTACTTTACAGCCTTCGGGACTGAATATTGAGTTCAACAATTTTAGATCATGAACTCTCTCCTCCATCCCCACCCCTTTCATGATTTTTCCCCCTCCTTTTTGTTTTTTCCAATAATTTATATAGATTTTTCTTTCCCCACCTATTTCCATTATTTTTAAATGTATATCCATCCATTGTTTTATCTCTACCTTTTAGCCTTTTTTGATTCCTTCATCCCACCCCACCCCCACTAGGGCTACCTGTACCTTGCTCGTCCTGCTTTCTACCCTTAATTAGCACATTCCTTAGATAATATCATCACCTTCAACACCTCTTTGTTCTTTTGTCTGTGACATCTTTTGGTTATCTCTACCTATTACTGGCCCTCTATCCAGCTCTTCTTGTCCCACCCCGCCTTAAACCAGCTTATATTTCACCCCTTTTCTATTTTTCCTTAGTTCTGTTGAGGAGTCATGCGGACTCGAAACGTTAACTGTGCTCCTCTCCACAGATGCTGCCAGATCTGCTGAGTTTTTCCAGGTATTTTTGTTTTTGTTTTAGTACTTTTTAGTGTTGTTCATTAACTAATTTGAAGGGAGTGGCCTTTTCTATACCTATACTAGATATAATTCTAGAGATGAAATGTTAGTGAATGTTACCATGTGAGACAAGTACAAAATTCAGTCCAAAGCATGACTGTTAGGAAAAATGGAGGGATTTGTTTGGTATAGGCTCAGTCTCCAGTGCACCACTGACTGCTCAACAATAATCTCACATTAAGTAGGAAGGAAGAACTTGAATTTACATAGTGCTGGATAAAGAGGAATTTCATCCAATTAAATATTGGGAAGACCAAAGCCATTGTCTTCACTCCCTGCCCAAACTCAGTTCCCTAGCTATCCAACTCCATCTCTGTCCCTTGAAACTGTCTGATGCTGAACCAAGGTTCATAACCATGGGTAGGGATTTTCCAGTCCTGCCTACCGCATGACCAGAAATTCCCACCCGAAGACAATGGACCTTTGGCTGGTCCGTCAAACTTTCCGTCCCACCCACGATGATACCCACCCCCGGCAGGACTGGAAAACTTTGGCCTCGGGGTCATATTTGAGGATTAAGGAATTTTTCCAATGTCAGTGTTTTGGGGTAATAATTGTTGCAATTTACATCCACCTTAATCCTCAAGGACTTTGACCATTAGGGGCCTCTGCCGAAAAAGATTGAGAATACTGCTTACTTGGGTGGCATTTATTTAGTAATTGTCCATATAAATATCCTACCTATATCGTGCTATTTTGAGTTACAACAAGGTACTGTTGGTAGATGAGAAAAGCATATTGATGTAATATAATGAAATATGACTAAATAGTAATGTACAGATTAAGTTGACAAGTGACGTGATTGGATCATGCACCAGATTAACTAATGCAAGTCAGAAGCCTATAATAAAAGAAGGAACCTTGTTTAAGATCAGTTCCAATATTTGCTTTTCCGCTGCTGAAATTTCAGTGTAAAGCTTCCAAATCCAGAAATGAACTTCTGGCTTACAAAACAGATACTCAAAAGGCAATCTGTCCTGCTCCTGCTTGGTGTTAGCTTAAATGTGAACTAATGCACTTCACTGAGGTAGACAACACTCAAACAAGATACTATGGATGTTGGAGATCAGAAATAAAAGCAGAAAATGCTGGAAAACGTGCAGCAGCATAGGCAGCATTTGTGGTGAGAGAAACAGAGTTAACAGTTCAAGTTGATGACATAGAGACATAGAAAATTTACAGCACAGAAGGCAGCCATTCAGCCCATCATGTCTGCATCAGCCAAAAAACAGTGATCCACCCTAATCCCACTTTCCAGCTCTTCCTCTGTAGGTTAGAGTACATCAAGTGCATTTCCAAGTATTTTTAAAATGTAATGAGGGTTTCTGCCTCTACCACCCTTTCAGACAGAGATTTCCAGACCTCTGCCACCCTCTGGATGAAAAGATTTCTCAACTCCTCTCTAATCCTTCTACCACTTCCTTTAACTCTATTCCCCATTTATAATTTCTTTGTTTAGGTAAATAGGTCCTTCCTATCGATTCTATCAAGACTCCTCATAATTTTATACAGTTCATTTAAATCTACCCCCCCTCCTCCCCACCTCCACTGTTGCAAAGATAACATGCCTGGCCTATCCAGTTCCTCCTTTTAGCTAAAATTCTCCATTCCTGGCAATGTCCTCCTAAATCTCCCTGTACTCTCGATGATCAGAACTGCATGCTGTACTCTAGCTGTGGCCTAAGTAGTGTTTTATACAGTTCGACATAACCTCCCTGCTTTTATAATGTATGCCTCAGCTAATAACAGAAAGTATCCCATATTCTTTCTTGACCAGCTTACCTAATTGCCCAGGCATCTGTGGACATACATTCCAAGGTACCCTTGTGCATCTAATTCTCAGTATCTTACCATTTATTGTGTATTCCTTTGCCTTGTTTGCCCTTCCCAAATACCTTGCCTCACATTCCTTAGGATTGAATCTCATTTGCCATTTTCTGCTCACCTGACCAGTTCATTGATATCATTTGGCAATAAACAGCTTTCTGGCTATTAACCGCATAACCAATTTTTGCATCCGCTGAAAACTTCTTAAACATGCCCCCTAAATTTAACTCTAAATCATTGATGTATATCACAAAAAGCAACCAACCCAATAGTGAGCCCTGCAGCACCCCACTTAAAACAGCTTCCAGTCTTAAAAACACCCATTGACCATTCCTTGTGGGGGGTGGGGGCGGGGGGAGGGAGAGACACATTGAGGGTGTGGTGTGAGCAGATAATCAAAAGATGTCAGAGACAAAAGGGTCAAAGAGGTGTTGAAGGTGGTGGTCTTTGTCTGAGAAAAGTGCTAATTAAGAATGGAAAACAGGATATTTAAAGTACAGCTCTAGTGGGGGTGGGGTGGAAAGACTAAAGGTTTTAGTTTTAGATTTAAAAATAATGGAAATAGGTGGGGAAAGAAGAATCTATATAAATTATTGAAAAAAAAGCGGGTGGGGGGGGGAAAAGCTTCACTTGCATTTCCCCTAACTTAGTCTACTGCATTCGTTGCTCCCAATGCGGTCTCCTCTACATTGGAGAGACCAAACGCAAACTGGGCGACCGTTTTGCGGAACACCTGCGGTCTGTCCGCAAGAAAGACCCAAACCTCCCTGTCGCTTGCCATTTTAACACTCCACCCTGTTCTCTTGCCAACATGTCTGTCCTTGGCTTGCTGCATTGTTCCAGTGAAGCCCAACGCAAACTGGAGGAACAGCACCTCATCTTCCGACTAGGCACTTTACAGCCCTCTGGGCTGAATATTGAATTCAACAACTTTAGATCTTAAACTCCCCCTCCCCCCATCCCCACCCCGTTTCTTTTCCCCCCCCACCCGCTTTTTTTTCAATAATTTATATAGATTCTTCTTTCCCCACCTATTTCCATTATTTTTAAATCTAAAACTAAAACCTTTAGTCTTTCCACCCCACCCCCACTAGAGCTGTACTTTAAATATCCTGTTTTCCATTCTTAATTAGCACTTTTCTCAGACAAAGACCACCACCTTCAACACCTCTTTGACCCTTTTGTCTCTGACATCTTTTGATTATCTGCTCACACCACACCCTCAATGTGTCTCTTCCCCCCTCCCCCCCCCCCCCCCCACCTTAAACCAATTTATATTTCTCCCTTGTTGAAACTATGCTGCAGTTCTGCCGAAGGGCCATGAGGGCTCGAAACGTTGACTGATTTCTTCTCCGCCGATGCTGCCAGACTTGCTGAGTTTTTCCAGGTAATTCTGTTTTTATTTTGTTTTGGATTTCCAGCATCCGCAGTAGCTTTTAGCTTTTTGGTTTTACCATTCCTTGTCCTTTGCTTTCTGCCACTGAGTCAATTTTGGATTCCACTTGCAACCCGTTTTCGATTGTCATGGACTCTTACGTTTTTGATCAGTCTGCCATGAGGGAGCTTGTCAAAAGCTTTGCTAAAATCCAAGTAGATTACATCCATCGTGCTACCCTCATTGACCCTCCTTGTCACCTCTTGAAAAGATTTAATCAACAAATCTATGCTAACTGTCCTTGATTAATCCATGCCTTTATAAATAGCAATTTATACTATCCCTAATCATTTTACCTATAAATTGCCCAACTCTGAATCTAGGCCGAATAACTGTTATTACTCATCTTTTTCTTCTTCCCTTTTTAATCAGCAGTGCAACATCCGCAGTCCTCCAGTGCCACGACTGTAGCCACAGAGGATTGGAACATGATGGTCAGAGCTGCTATTTCCTCCCTTGCTTCTCTCAGCAGCCTGGGATACATTTCTTTTGGGCCTGGTGATTTATCAAAGATGCTAAACACTTTAATTCTTTCTCACTCACTTATCCCATCCAATATTTCACAATCCTCCTCATTAACTAAGATGTATGCGTCATTCCTCCCTTTTGTGATGACAGATGTAAAGTATTCATTAGAGATCATGTCCAAGTTTTCTGCCTTCACAAACATTACAATTTTGGCCCTACTCTGTCCTTAGTAGACTCCTGCTTTTTTATGTACTTCAATAACATCTTTGAGTATTCCTTGATATCACTGGCCAATATTTTTTCATGTCCCACCCTTGTTTTTTTTAATTACTTCTTAATTTCACCCCTGCACTTTCTATAGTCCTCTAGGTTTTCTACAGTATTGACTTTTCATCAGGAAAGTACTGGAACTGGAAGATTACATTTTTTAAGTAAGTACAGAGTCAAGAAAAATGTGGGGTGGCAAGAGTGGTGGGAATAGAAGAGAACAAGGGTAGGATAGGGGGAAGGGCAGGAGTGTTTAAATGACAAAAGGGATGATGGTGCAAAGCAAAAGCGGGTAGTAATGAGACAAGTAATGAAACAAAAGGTGCGTCCAGAGGATGCATAAATGTAGCAGATTAGGAGATGGGCAGGGAAGCATGGAAGATCAGGAAAGGAGAAAGCTCCTGTAGCTGGGAATGTGGTGCAGAAAGTCAGGGAGACCCCAGGGGTGTGGACCACTACAGGCTGTGTTTCAATAAGGCATGACCTCCTCACTCCCAGTGGTTCTGATGCAGTCACCCTCCGTGCTATCTGAGAACAAACAAAGTATGGAGGGCTTGCATAAAAGTGGCAAATGTAAATAACAACAACTTGCATTTAAATGACACCTCTAATGTAGAAAAAAAGTCCAAAGATGTTTCACAGAAGAAAATAATGGGTACCAGGTTAAAGAATGGATGAAAACAACATGCTGTACAGGGAAAGAAAGGGAGCGAGAGCCCAAAGAGAAACCTAGCAGAGCTCAAGGTCAAAAGGGACTCACAATCCTCACATTCCCAGTGTCAGTGCATCTCAGATGGGATGCTGCAGTGTTCTGTGATTAGCTTTATCTCCTGAGGGTGACACTGGGTGAGACTGAATGTTCTAAGAGGACTTTGTGAACTGGCACTTAAATCATTATCAGTAAGAACTGGAGGAATTTGTCAATTCAAACATTAGCTCTTGACTAAGTGAAACTGCCTGACCACAATAAACTTTAGGAATAAGAGTTGGATCAGAAATGAAAATAATTGACAGGATAACACTATAGAGAATATTTCTGGAATGTTAATAAACATAGGAATAAACATTTGTTCCTAATTATTACCACTCCCCTCTTGATGATGGGAGGACTGATTGAAGATCTGTGTATGATCTGGGCAACAGCCAGATCTGCAGGAAACTCTTTCGAGTTACCAACAGTCACAGATTGCAACTTCTTTCGAGTACAATCACAGTTCTTGGTTTTCCGGGAGTGGGACATGAACCCACAACCCTCTGATTCAAAGCCGAGGGTGCTATGAACTGAGCCACAGCCGACACCTCTTTTATCAACAGATCGCATGTAACTCTTTCGAGTACATTCAAAGTTCTTGGTTTCCGGGAGTGGGACATGAACCCACAACCTTCTGATTCAAAGGTGAGGGTGCTATGAACTGAGCCAGGCTGACTCCACTGGACCTTTTGTGGTCAACAGGGATGACATGTGCCTGGCAGGGGCAATCTTTTTTTTTATTCATTCATCGGTGTGGGCATCACTGGCAAGGCCAGCATTTATTGCTGTACGTAAGAGTCAACCACATTGCTGTGGGTCTGGAGTCATGTGTGGACCAGACCAGGTAAGGACAACAGATTTCCTTCCATAAAGGGGTTAGTGAACCAGATGGGATTTTACAACAATCAGCAATGGTTTCATGGTCATCACTAGACTTTTAATTCCAGATTTTTATTGAATTCAAATTCCACCATATGCCACGGCAGGATGCGAACCTGGGTCCCCAGAGCATTATCCTGGGTCTCTGGATTACTAGTCCACTACGCCATCGACTCCCTGGTTCAGTGCAACAAAGGTTCAGTTTGGGGCTGCTACATTTAACTTGACAGACTTATCACTGGGTCTGCTCATATTGCTGTTTAGTTCAGAGTCCAATACAGTTGCCTCTTCACCTCCCTCATGACCAGCTTCATTATCATAAAAGCAACGAATTCCGGCCCATATAGGGCTTGATGCTGGCAGTTCATCAGAGGATCGCTGGAAGTAATGTGTCAACAGCTTTTAACGGGCTGCTGTTAAGAGTGGTTGGAAAAATGTCAAGGAATGCAGATACCTAAACATGATTGAGTGCACAGGGGGATAATATAATTAGTCTTTCAAAAGGCTGAAAATACCATGAAGAGTTATTGCAGCCTTTCCAAAGGTAATAAAGTTCTATAAAAGCCAAGTGACTGGCAAAGTAAACAAAGATGCAGGAAACAGGAGAAATTCAACTTTTGCCAATTCCTGCAGGGAAGTAGATGGCACAAACACCACTGTGCAAAGATGTCGAGCTGATGCCAGAGTGAAATTGGGCTCGGCCTACGTTTGCACTAAACCAGAGGTCTGCAGATACTATTTGGGCATCTCAATGAAGCTCACTAGTGTGGACATGACTCCCAACTGGATCCCACATTGATTGGGCCCACAGCTAGGTCTTGGAGGGACATGTGGGCAAAGTGGAGAAGGCAGCCTCAGGTTGGCAATGGTCCAAAGTATATTTGCACAGCTAAGAGAAGCAGGAATTTTTAAAATAATGTTCCTGTGAAACGCCTTGGGAATGTTTCAGCATGTTAAAGGTGCTATATAAATATAAGTTGTTGTTGTTGGAGTTCTATGATACAGATAGAAAGATTCTTGGAGAAAGAAAGGTTGAAGGCAAGTTAGTAAAGGCCAGGCAAGGTTTATCATCAGTATTGTCTGTTATACTTCTGAGAAAGCACTCGAAACAATGGACTAGATTGACCAACCCCTCCACTGGTCAGTTTGAAGGCACATTAAATTCAGCAGTAAGCCTGCCCGTCACCTACTCACCCGTTCCTGCCCCAATTTTACCAGCAGCAGGGGTGGCGTTGGGCACCCACCTGCCAGTGGACCAATTAATGTACATTTGAGGGCCTCATTCTGCCGCAGGGGGATTCTCCCCGTCTCTGGGCAAGCCTCTGATGGGCCCTCTGAGCCCATTGGAAGCACCCTCCAGATTCCCCTCCCCCACTGCTTCACCAATCCCCATACCCCACACTCCATTGCCCTGGCCTGCTGGCTTTGCCTTGGCAAGAGTCCCCCCCGCCCCCATTCATCAGTTTTGATTCAGCAGTACTTGTCTCCTCCCCTCCTGGTCTGAAGTACTGGAGAGCTGCTGGCCTCTGATTGGCTGGCAGCTCTCTGAGGTGGGATGGAAGTCCTGCCTCCAGTCTAGCAATGACAAATAGGCTGTTACCTGGCTGTGGGGCCACTATTTTTCTGTTGTGTGGGCTCCCCCCACAACTTTTTAGTTGGGGGGGACAGGGACTGCAGCGCCCCGTTAAATCCGGGCCAATGTCTTTACACTCAGCTATATATTTTTCATGGACAGATATCACTGTGTGCACAGCTAAACTAAATCTCCTGTCTTTCACGTTAGAGGGAGTTCCTAGGAAGAAAAGGCCAGGAAAAAATTATCTTCAAGCCAAAGAAGATATTAGAAAAGGGTGACCAAGAGTTTTTTGAAAGACATGGGCTTTAAGGTTGCTCTAGGAGATATCAAGGTGGAGGAAATTCCAGGGGCCCAGCTGACTTGAAGACACAGCAACAGTGGAATGAACGAGGGTGGGGTGGGGGGGATGGTGGGGGTGGGATGCATGAGAGTCAGAATGACAAAGTCATCAAAAACCATAAAGTTGGGAGGTTGTAGGGCTGCAGGTGGTTACAGAGAAAGGAAAGAATCAGATTATTAAGGGACTTAAACACAATGGTGAGAATTTTACTGGTTTTATTTTATTGGTTAGGAAACCAGAAACTAATGTAGGTCAGCAAGGAAAGGAGTGACAGGTTTTTTTCTATATATTATTTCATGGGAAGTGGGTGTCACTGCCTAGGCCAGCATTTGTTGCCCATCGCTAACTGCCCTTGAGAAGGTGGTGCTGAGCTGCCTTCTTGAACTGCTGCAGTCCACATGGTGTAGGTACGCCCACAGTGCTGTTAGGGAGGGAGTTCCAGGATTTTGACCCAGCAACAGTGAAGGAACGGCTATATTATAACGATATATTTCCAAGTCAGGATGGTGTGTGGCTTGGGAGGGGAACTTGCAGGTGGTGGCGTTCCATGCATCTGCTGCCCTTGTCCTTCTAGTTGATAGAGGTTGTGAGTTTGGAAGGTGCCTAGGTGAGTTGTTGCAGTGCATCTTGTAGTTGGTACACACTGCTGCCACTGTGCATCAGTGGTGGAGGGAGTGGACGTTTAAAGTGGTGGATGAGGTGCCAATCAAGCAGGCTACTTTGTCCTGGATGGTGTCAAGCTTTTGACTGTTGTTGGAGTTGCACTCATCCAGGCAATTGGAGAGTATTCCATCACACTCCTGACTTGTGCCTTGTAGATGGTGGACACACTTCAGTTTTGGAGGAGCTGAAGGTTACAGAACATGGAAGATGGGAGGCCACGCAGGAGAGCATTGGAATAGGTGTGTTAGAGGTGATAAAGGCATTATTGAGAGTTTCAATATCAGATAGGTTGAGGTGGGACAGAAGAGGGTGATATTATAGAGCAGAAATTAGATAGCCTTTGTGATGGAGAAAATATGGAGTTTGAAACCCACCTGAGGGCCAAATAGAAAACTGGGGTTGTGAACTATCAGTTTAGCACGAGAGGGATGGAATTGGTGGCAAAAATACAGAGTTTGTGGAAGGACTCAAAGGCAATGACTTCTGCCCTCCCGATGTTTAACTGGAGGAGCTTTTCAACTTTTCCAAGACTGGTGTCAAACCAACAGCCTGACAACTCAGAAGCAGCGCAGGCATTGCGAGAAGTGGTGAAGAGGTAAAGCTGGGTACTTCAATGTACTTGTGCCAAGCTACAGAATTAACTGAGGATCAGGGGCTGGAGCCAAAGATAGATGCTTGGGAACTCTAGATGTAACAGTAATGGGGTAGGAAGGAGAATCCATTGCTTGAGATACAGTGACTGCAAGGTAAGAGTGTACAATGTGAGGGAAGTCCCATTGAGCTCGACAATGGAGAAGTGGCATTGAAGAAGGATGGCACAGCCGACCATGTTAAAAGGTCCAGAGAAGCTGAGGGAGAATGAGAAGGGAAAGCGCACCATGGTCACAATCCCATAGGTCTTCATTTGTGACTTTGTTTAGGGCTGCTTTGATAATGTGACTGAGGCAGAAACCCAATTGGGAGATTAAAACAAAAAAAAACAAAAAACTACTGCGGATGCTGGAAATCCAAAACAAAAACAGAATTACCTGGAAAAACTCAGCAGGTCTGGCAGCATCGGCGGAGAAGAAAAGAGTTGACGTTTCAAGTCCTCATGACCCTTCAGCAGAACTGAGTATAATTAGGAGAGGGGTGAAATATAAGCTGGTTTAAGGTGGGGGGGGGTGGAGGAGAGAAGTTGAGGTGGGGGGGTGTGGTTGTAGGGACAAGCAAGCAGTGATAGGAGCAGATAATCAAAAGATGTCACAGACAAAAGGAACAAAGAGGTGTTGAAGGTGGTGATATTATCTAAAAAAATGTGCTAATTAAGAATGGATGGCAGGACACTCAAGGTACAGCTCTAGTGGGGGTGGGGTGGAAAGACTGACAAGGTATTACCCCACCAGCCTCCGCATTCAAAGGATCATCCTCTGCCATTTCCGCCAACTCCAGCATGATGCCACCACCAAACACATCTTCCCTTCACCCCCCCTGGCGGCATTCCGTAGGGATCATTCCCTCTGGGACACCCTGGTCCACTCCTCCATCACCCCCTACTCTTCAACCCCCACCTATGGCACCTCCCCATGCCCACGCAGAAGATGCAACACCTGCCCCTTCACTTCCTTTCTCCTCACCGTCCAAGGGCCCAAACACTCCTTTCAATGAAGCAGCATTTCACTTGCATTTCCCCTAACTTAGTCTACTGCATTCGTTGCTCCCAATGCGGTCTCCTCTACATTGGAGAGACCAAACGCAAATTGGGCGACCGCTTTGCAGAACACCTGCAGTCTGTCCACAAGAAAGACCCAAACCTCCCTGTCGCTTGCCATTTTAACACTCCACCCTGCTCTCTTGCCCACATGTCTGTCCTTGGCTTGCTGCATTGTTCCAGTGAAGCCCAACGCAAACTGGAGGAACAGCACCTCATCTTCCGACTAGGCACTTTACAGCCTTCCGGGCTGAATATTGAATTCAACAACTTTAGATCTTAAACTCCCTCCCCTCATCCCCACCCCGTTTCTTCCCCCTCCCTTTTGTTTTTTTCAATAATTTATATAGATTTTTCTTTTCCCACCTATCTCCATTATTTTTAAATCTACAACTAATACCTTGTCAGTCTTTCCATCCCACCCCCACTAGAGCTGTACCTTGAGTGTCCTGCCATCCATTCTTAATTAGCACATTTTCTTAGATAATATCACCACCTTCAACACCTCTTTGATCCTTTTGTCTGTGACATCGTTTGAGTATCTGCTCCTATCACTGCTTGCTTGTCCTTACAACCACCCCACCCCTCAACTTCTCTCCTCCCTCCCCACCAACTTAAACCAGCTTATATTTCACCCCTCTCCTAACTATATTCAGTTCTGCTGAAGGGTCATGAGGACTCGAAACGTCGACTCTTTTCTTCTCCGCCAATGCTGCCAGACCTGCTGAGTTTTTCCAGGTAATTCTGTTTTTGTTTTGGGAGATTAAAAGGCAGTTTCATTTTGTGCTCGATATTTTTTCAGGTTTGATTTCACAGACCCCTCACAAAAGTTGATCACTCACCCCATACAACATGAAAGGCACGTTTTCCTGCCCAATAGCGAGGTCCAGAGATTACAAGAGAGGAAACCCTTACTCTGAAACAGGTGACTACACCAGCTTCCAACTGATTCTTCTCTCTTAAAAAGGTTAACTATAGATGTACTTTTATCAGACCCAGATTTAGGCTCATAAGATATTTAGATAAACAAATAAAGCTGTTGCTTAATTTCCCTCTATAAATAGACATTCAAACCAAAGCTCACAATTTATGTTGTGAAACATGCTGCTATTTGCAAACTCACTGAGCATTTCTGTGAGACAACACAATTTTAAAGACAGGATGCGTCTGCTGGCTGATGTCCTCCAAACCCACACACCTTGAAAACTCTTCTTTAGTGAATGAGCTGCCCCCAGAAATACAATTCAGCACCTGCAAATTTGAAGGGATAAAATCCAATTACACAAGGCGCGTGTGGAGGCTAAATGCCAACATGGACAGATTGAGATGAATGGCCTGTATTTGTATTGTAATCTCAATGTGAGGCTGTATTTTCCTTGTCAATATTAGATATATAGTCAATCTTTGACCATGGCAAAATATGCTTGCCCTGAGATGTGAAATCTGCAGCCGTTTTTTAAAAATATTTTTTCATGGGATGTGGGCTTTGCTGGCAGGGCCAGCATTTATTGCCCATTTCTAGTTGCCCTTGAGAAGGTGGTGGTGAACTGCCTTCTTGAACCACTGCTGTCCATGTGGTGTAGGTACACCCATAGTGCTGTTAGGGAGGGAGTTCCAGGTTTTGATCCAGTGACAGTGAAGGAATGGCGATATATTTCCAGGTCAGGATTGTGGGTGGCTTGGAGGGGAACTTGTTCCCATCTATCTGCTGCCCTTGTCCTTCTAGATGGTAGTAGTCGTGGGTTTGGAAGTTGATGCAGTGCACTTTGTAGATGGTGTCGAGCTTCTTGAGTATTGAAGGAGCTGCACTCATCCAGGCATGTGGAGACTCTTTCATCACACTCCTGACCTGTACCTTGTAGATGGTCGACAGGCTTTTGGGAAGACAGGAAGTGAGTTACTTGTAGCAGAATTCCCAGCCTCTGACCTCCCCTTGCAACCACAGTATTTATATGGCTGGTCCAGTTCAGTTTCTGGTCAATGGTAACCCCAGGTTGCTGATAGTGGGGGATTCAGCAATGTTAATGCTGTTGAATGTCAAGGGGAGATGTTTAGATTCTCTCTTATTGGAGATGGTCGCTGCCTGGCACTTGTGTGGTGTGAATGTTACTTGCCACTTATCAGCCCAAGCCTGAACATTGTCCAGGTCTTGCTGCATATGGAGACTGACTGCTTCAGTGTCTAAGGAATTGCGAATGGTGAACATTGAGTGAGCTTCCCCACTTCTGGCCATTTAATCCAGTTTACTTCCAATTGTGCTTTCCCTAGTAATTTGCAACAGTGAGCATCCTGTATTCATGGCTTTTCTTCTGAGAAATTCCCAGTTGCAGTGATCTACTTCATTAACTGGCACAAACTGAGGTTGAAACACACATAAATTATCAGATGAAACTGATTTGATTCTTGGGAAAAGATTAGAATTGAACACCAAGAGAACCAACACAGGAAATCCTAAAAGAAAACAGAACCTTCAGGGAGCTCACAGTAAATCAGTCACAGCACAAAGAGGACAGGCAAGTTAATGCTTCAGATGTGAACCCTTCTTCCAGACAATTGAAACGTTAATTTGTCTCTTCGCGCTATAAACCTGCTGTGCCTTTCCAACATTTTCTGTTCAGTCCCAGTTAAGCAACATCTTGATTTTAAAATTATCATCCTTGTCTTCAAATCCCTCCATGTCCTCATCCTTCCACATTTCTGTAATCTTCTCCAGCTCCACAACCCTCCAACATATCTGTGCTCCTCTGACTCTGGCATCTTGAGTATCCACAATTGGTGGCCTGTCTTCAGCAAGGCCTTCAGCTCTAGAATACCCTTCCCAAACTTATCTGACTCTCTACCTCTCTTTCTTCCTGTAAGACACTCCTTAAAACCTACCTCTGTGATCAAACACTTGGACACCTGCCTAAATATCTCCTTATGTGGTGAAACACCTTGGGATGTTTTACTATGTTAAAGGCACTATATAAATACAAGTTGTTATTGATTGTGCCAATAAAGCTATTACTACAAAAACAGAATTACCTGGAAAAACTCAGCAGGTCTGGCAGCATCGGTGGAGAAGAAAAGAGTCAACGTTTCGGGTCCACACGACCCTTCAACAGAACTTCTGTTGAAGGGTCGTGTGGACCCGAAACGTCGACTCTTTTCTTCTCCACCGATGCTGCCAGACCTGCTGAGCTTTTCCAGGTAATTCTGTTTTTGTTTTGGATTTCCAGCATCCGCAGTAGTTTTTTGTTTTTAAGCTATTACTACGTCCTCTCTCATGCAGAGGTAGTTGAAAATCCAAGTCTTTGGAATGATAGATGAATCAGGGAAAAGGTGTGGGAGCAATGTGAAGGCCTTTTCTTTTCCCTTTATCTCCCAATCTTGCAGGTGGTGTATTTTAAGGGAGTGTGCTTCCAAGGGCTTCAATAGCTCCCTGGTACTTTACCCAAGTGTTTGAATCACATTTTTCCCAGTGCCATTCCTGCCAGACATCCACAAAAGTGCATTTCCAAAGGGAATTGCTGGGCAGCAATTAAAAGCTGCAACCCATATCAAATTTTGTTTCCCTCAGCCAGTGTTACTAAGGCATACTGTAAAAAAGAAAAAAAGTGACTTGCATTTATGTTGCATCTTTCATGATCTCAGGATGTCTCAAACGCTTTAAAACTAATGAAGTACTTTTAAAGTTGTTACGTAGGAAATGTAGTAGCCAATTTGCACACAGCAAGCTCTCGCAAACAGCAATGCGATGATGACCAAGGGACGGACATACCATCCATGGTTAGCTAGAAAGGTTAAAGATAGCATCATAAATGCATATAATTGTGCAAAGAAAGGTGGCAGGTCAGAAGATTGGATAGAATATAAGGAAGAGCAAAGAATGACTAAAAGACTAATAAGGAGGGAAAAATTAAAGTATGAGAGAAAGCTAGCCAGAAATATAAAACAGATAGTAAGAATTTTTATAAATATTTTAAAAATAAAAGAATTAATAAAATGAACATTGGTCCAATAAAAAGTGAATCTGGAGAATTGATAATGGAAAACAAGGGGATGGCAGATGAATTGAACAGGGGTATTTTCCATCAGTTTTCACTATACAGGATACAAATATTATCCCAGGAGCAGCTACAAACTAGGAAATAGAAGTGGGGAAGGAAGTCAGGAAAATTACAGTCATCAGAGAAGTGGTACTGAGTAAATTGTTGGAGTTGCAGGCTGACAAGAGCCTGGGTCCTGATGGACTTCATCCTAGCATCTTAAAAGGAGGGTCTAGTGAGATAGTTGATACATGGTTTTAATTTTCCAAATCTCCCTAGATTCAGGGAAGGTCCCATTAGATTGGAAGATAGCAAATGTAACTCCATTATTCAAAAAGGGAGTCAGAAAGCGGGAAACTACAGGCCAGTTAGCTTAACATCTATCGTAAGGAAAATGTTAGAAGCCATTATTAAAGAAGTTATAGCGGGGCACTTGGATAAGCTCAAGGTCATCAGGCAGAGTCAACATGATTCTGTGAAAGGGAAATCGTGTTTAACCAACTTATTGGAGTTCTTTGAGGAAGTAACATGTGCTGTGGATAAAGGTGGATGTTCTGTACTTAGATTTCCAGAAGACATTTGATAAAGTGCCACATCAAAGGTTATTGTGGAAAATAAAAGCTCATGGTATAGGGGGTGACATACTGACATGGATAGAAGATTGACTGGCTAACAGGAAGCAGAGAGTAGGCCTAAATGGGTCTTTTTCAGGCTGGCAAGATGTAATGAGTGGTGTGCACAGAGATCTGTGCTGGGGCCTCAACTGTTTGCAACTTATATAAATGACTTGGATAAAGGGATTGAAGGGATGGTTGCAAAAAACACGAAGATAGGTAGGAAAGTAAGTTGTGAATAAGACATAAGGAGGATACAAAAAGATTTAGATAGGTTAAGTGAGTGGGCAAAGATCTGGCAAATGGCATATAATGTCGGAAAATGTGAAATTGTCCATTTTGGCAGAAAGAATAAAAGAGAAGCATATTATATAAATGGTGAGAGATTGCAGAGCTCTGAGGTTTAGAGGGATCTGGGTGTCCTAGTGCAAGAATCACAAAAGGCTAGGATGCAAGTACAGCAAGTAATTAGGAAAGCTAATAGAATGTTATCATTTATTGAGTCTGGAAGAGTAAGAGACGACTTTATTGAAACATATAAGATCCTGAGGGGCCTTGACAGGGTGGATTTAGAGAGGATGTTTCCTCTTGTGGAAAAGTCTAGAACTAGGGGTCAATGATTCAAAATAAGGGTCGGCCATTTAAAACAGAGATGTGGTGAAATTTATTCTCTCTGAGGGTCGTGAGTCTTTGGAACCCTCTTCGTGAAAAGGCGGTGGGAGCAGAATCTTTGAATATTTTTAAGGCAGAGGCAGATAGATTCTTGGTAAGCAAGAGGGTGATAGGTTATTGGGGGTAGGTGGGATGCAGATTTCAGGCTACTGTCAGATCAGCCATGATCTTATTGAGTGGCGGAGCAGGCTCGAGGGGCTGAATGGCCTACTCCTGCTCCTTGTTTGCATGACCAGATAATCTGTTTTGTGATGCTCATTGGGGATAAATATTGGCCAGGACACTAGGGTAACTTCCCGGCTCAGTTTGAAATTGTGCCATTTTACTTGAGAGAGCGAACATGGATTAATATCTTATCCAAAAGTCAGCATCTCCAACAGTGCAGCACTTCCTCATTCTACACCAGAATATCAGCCTAGATTTTTGTACTCAAATCCATGGAGTGGGACTTGAACCCACAACCGTTTGAGACTTAATACCTCAACATGCTGCCCTATTTTGAATCAGATAACTCAACACAGCATGGGGCTTTCCTGACCTGTGTGACTCAGCTACTCAGTACTTAAACTCAATGAGTCATCAGGGTCAATACATGGATCTGTAACTTTTGCCAGTAAGTGGGAGGATCTGGTTCCACACATAGTGGAACCCTAATCAGAGCATGGTCTTTGGGCTTGAGCAGGGGACAGGCACTAATTGAAAACTAAGCATTCCTCAAGAGATGTGAGGAAGAAGCATAGGGTAAGACCCTATATTGGTTGGCAAAATCCTGACTGAATCCAACATAGCAGTTGGTAAAATAAATCAGTCCCTCAAAAAGCTTTAATTGTATTCAGAAAGAAATGGAAGGTGTATAAAATTCAGATAGCCACTGTAAATAGAACTTTAAAGTTAAAAGAATTAAATAGACATGTAACAGTACAATAAAACATTTGCTGAAAGTGTCATTAAAGTAGGGATTGGTTTATTGTCTTCAGTGCTTGTCCTGCCTCCAATATGTGCAGCCAAATGTTAACCCAGCTGATTGCTGAGTTAATACCAATAGCTATTTCTGTATTATCTCTTTCCAAATGTGACATCTTGTTACAGCTCTGTGTTTGGACTTCTTTTGTAGACTGAATTGAGATCTTTTGGAGACATAGGGTAGTCCACTAACAAAAAAAATACAAAACAGAGATTGTTGTCTGTTTGTCAGGGCACATCACTGAAAACTTGTTTAGATCTCAAGGTAAGTACAGATATTTTCAAAAGATATGGGACCCACTCACGAGAGTGATTAAGATACAAGAGACCAAATAGTCTAGGGTGAAAAAGTTTAAAAAGGCACAAAAATGTAAATGCCGTAGACAAAATTCTAAAGCAGCAATTAAGACCTGTCGAAACACTCACACAGTGTGACAGTCTTCACTCCCCTCTCCCTCTCTTTCACGCACACGAACAGGGGATCTGCATTAGACTCCATATACACCTACTATTGGGCTGATCAGTATGGGAGATCTCTAAACCGGCAGAGACAATTCGTTACAAGGTGCCGTACCTTCCTGAAAAACATGGTCGCAGTTTGTTCTCCACTCATTGCAGATGCACAACTGGATGATGGGAATTTTATTGAAATCTGTGACTAACGTCGTTGAAACAAAATAACGCTGTTTTCCCAAAGAAAAGACTGATTGAAGATTGAAATAAGACGGTGCAACTTTCGTATCACTTTTGAATTGCAGTCATTTCATTACTATTTTTTTCCACAGAATAAGCAACAGCTTTCGCTTTCTGATATATTGTGTCTGATATATTGTCCTATTCTTTATAATATTGTGCCATATGAATGGAAAGGGATTTGGACTTTTGCAAACTTTTATGTGGGAGGCTTTTATATTTCGGGAAAAAAACTCCCGTAATGCTCGCCATTCATCAGCAGATATGTTTTTTGTTGGGGCCAGGTCGAAACGGCCAGTCGCTTCACAGACCAAAATACCCAGTGTGTATTTTGTAACCGAGGAAGCTGAAACTGAAAATAATTCCATTGCAGTTTGTGGTTGCAGACACCGTGATTCTGCTAATCATGACTCACGGCTTAAGAGGCCTCCCTGTTGTACATAACATTGCATCCATGAGATCGAATAATGTTTTCCACCTCCTTGAATATATTTCCGTTAGGGCAAGTAGAATTGGCACGGGGGCACTAGAGGAATTGCTCTAAATCTTAAGTGTAAGTGAATGGACAAGTGGCTTGATAGAGCATTCAAAGCCGTCTCTAATCATTCTGCCGACTCACGTCCGACAATCTGTTATCGGAAGCCAGATTTACACTTATTATTATATAACTGTTCCACTCTTGACTGAACCGACCTTCCTGAGAATCACGGCTGTTTCTATGGTTGATTATATCGGGCGCTCTCCCCCACTTCTCGCTTGAAGATATGGACACATCTTCAGCTCAGTTCCACAGGCACTGGCATCCCGCTGAGTGAGATCTCTGTATGTGTCACCAGAAAGTGACTGTCAACGAGATATTTTAGCTTAACTAACCCTGATCCTCAACCACCATAAAAAGGTGCAATTTCAAGCCGGAGTTTTAGGGTGGTCATTCGGTACAGGAGCCGGCATTCCCGCTTCCCAAGCTCAGATTGCTCAACAATTTCCAGCTATGAGCCAACACAATACAATTAAAATTGAACCCGGGAGGGGTCTGTTGATGTATAAGGTGTAGTTTCATTCCAGACGCAGCATTCAATCACAGACATCATGGCAGAAAGTAATGGAAATGTATCCACATTTGTGAAAGATTTAGTATCACATTGGCTAAAGACCTCAAACCACTGCACGCATTCCCTGTGAGTAAAGCAACGTGCGCCCTCTGTCCTCCTTCTGTGGTATTGTCTACTTCACATTCCGAACGCCCTTTTAGAGTTCTGGATATTTTGGGTGGTTAAGCTGTTGTTTCTGGTGAGACCTTTTAATATAAATCCAGGAGTTTGGACCAGTTAAACCGAGTTGCCGGCGGCACACCGAATTGTACAATTTAGAGTTAATAAATCCTAGAGTCTGAGATGCAGCACGGATAGAGGCCTTCGTGGCTCTGCCGTTACTTGGCAGCTATCCAATTATTCTCATTCCCTTAGCCTTTCCCCAGAGCCCTGTAATTTGCTTTCCTTCAAGTATTCAATTGCCTTTCAAATACTACTATTAAATCAGCTTCCACCACACTTTCATGTAGTGTATTACAAACCACAGCAATTCGCTGTGGGAAAATAACGCTTCCTCATATTGTTAAAAACAAAAAACTGCGGATGCTGGAAATCCAAAACAAAAACAGAATTACCTGGAAAAACTCAGCAGGTCTGGCAGCATCGGCGGAGAAGAAAAGAGTTGACGTTTCGAGTCCTCATGACCCTTCAACAGAACTGAGTAATATTAGGAGAGGGGTGAAAGTCTCTGGTTCATTTGCCAATCATGTTAAAACTGTGCCTTCTAATTGTTAACTCTGCTACTGGAAATAGTTCGTCATTATTTGCTTTATCAAAATTGTTCATGATTTTGATCACCTCTATGAAATCACCTAAGCTTCTCTGATTTAAGTTAAGTGATCCCAGCTTCTCCAGTCTCTTTGAATCCTTTGCACCATTCTAGTAAATCTCTTCTGCATCCTCCCTAAAGCCTTGACTTTTGTATTAACTAATTTACACAATCGAGATGCATCTTACAACACTTGAGTCCCAAGTTACTCCCAGTTTTCCAGCAGGCTCACTTCTCCCTGTTACACCAGGTCAAACCATCCAGTGTCGTCCAAAAATCATTCTACTCAGCCTGAGCATTCCAGAATTGACATCAACCAACAAGGTTCACCTCGGCAACTCCTTGTTCCTGAAATCTCAAAGTCCAGTCTGTCCCATCTTCTTCTTTTCAGAGAACCAGCATTTTTCTTGGTTGCTAATGCAAAAACAGTCTTTTCCTGCTCTTCATTGCTGCACTTTCTCTCTCTTTGTGCCAAAAAACAGCTGTTCCTTTTCTCTGCCAAGGCGTGAAACCTGTCACTTGATTTTTAATAGTTCTTGATTAGGGGTTCTTTCCCCATGACAATCAGATCACATGGGCCTGTCTCTGGGTAAAGGTTTAATATGACCACCATCCCCCCCTATCCAGAGCATTCCATTTCACCTTAAGTTAAAGGAGACATTTTAAAATATAGCCATCTTGCAAAGATCCACATTCGTGACATAGGAGTTAAATAACATCTTGATAAATGCGGGCTCTATACTGTTTAGTGCAGCCTTTCATCTAAGAAAATGCACAGGATGAAGGCAGATTGTGTTGGTTGCTCTAGAATTTGATATTGTTTGTTTTCCAGAACCTTGCTGGTGTCCCAGGGACAGATCCAGTTTTTTAATTGGGTTGTTGGAATCTAACTGATCTCACGACTTTAGATATTAAATGAAAAGCTGCCAATTAATTGTGTTGCTCCCTCATTAACTTCCTAAAATAAAAACGGGAAATACTGGAAAGTCTCGTGTTCTTGAAGTTCTGCTCGAGGCTCCCACATTTACTTATGTTTTTTCTTTATCATCCCGATTCATCCCTGTATATTTTCGATATGTTTTGTTCCTATTTCAGATACTCAGCACTTTACTGGTTTTAGTTTAGTACTTTTCAAATCTATTCCAATTGACTGATTTTTTTCAGTCACTAATTTGCACTGTGGTCAATCATAGACTAGTACAGCGCTGAAGGAAGCCATTCAGCCCATCGAGTTTGTACTGGCTAATGAAGACCAACCCATATTAGTTCCACTCCCCCAGCTGTTTTCCTAATTTCCTGCAGTGTATTCTGTCTTTCAAGTAATTACCCGATTCCCTATCGCAGGCTTCCATTGAATCTGTTATCCATCACCCTTTCAGGCAGAGCTTTCCAAATCCTAACCACTTGTGTTCTTTTGCCAGTTGCCTTGAATACTTAACTCTCCTCACACTCCCCCATTTATTAGCAGTGACCCTTGACAATAGTTTCATCTCAACGTCTGTCGTCTGTGTAGACTGGAGTGACACTTCGTACAACAAGAATTCAGGAAGACTTTTAAAATCAAACCAAGATGTTGTGATAATGTTAACAGAACTGTTGGATTGATGCATGCAGTCAAGAACCCAGGATCTGGAGTCAGGAGTTCAGGACGCAGAACCAGGAGTTTAAGACGTAGAGCCAGGAGCCCAGATCCTAGAGAGAGATAGAGTCAGGAGTTTGCAACCTAGAGTCAGGAGCTCGGGACCTAGAGGCTAGAATTCAAGACATAGATAAGAGAAGTTACCACAAAGAGTGTTAAGAGATGTTCTGATAGATGTGTGTAAGATTATGATTATCTACATTAACCCGGGGGTGGGTGGGGGGGAACTGCTTCCAATGGTCAGCGAGTCAATAACTAAAGGGCATATTTTTTACATTATCAAAATAATATCAAAAGAAGTAAGGGAGAGGATAAGAGATTTTTGAAGTGGAGAATTGGAAGGGTATGGAATGCCCCGCCAAAATAATGATGCAACGGAGCTGATAATATTCCAATACCCGAAAAATGAAAGTTTAAATCAGCGTGGATTAAAAGGCGGTGGATTGTGATAAGCGGATATTTACTTCAGAGCAGGAATAGGCAAGTGGCCTCCTCTTGTGCTCCTAACGTTTCAGCACCATTAAGATTTTGCTACAATACCTAATACTTAAATCACACATAAAAACAGACCAATCATCACAACCAGCTCCTTTCAGTGTTTGCAGTCCTCTTCAGAACACAAGTTCTAATCACTATTATCCAATTCTCACATCCTTTCATCCACATTCCTTCATCCAGCTATCCAGTCTAATGTTTCAGGATAGAACTGAGCATTCTGTGCTAAAATAGGGCGGGAATCGAACCTTTAATTTATACATTTCTCGAGAGATGCGCTTTGCGTTGCATCTCAGTCAATGTCAGTGAAGTAGAACATTCTCATCCTAGACGGTAAAAGCAAAATACTGCGGATGCTGGAAATCTGAAACAAAAATAAAAATAGCTGGAAAAACTCAGCGGGTCTGACAGCATCTGTTGAGAGGAATACAGTTAACGTTTCGAATCTGTATGAAACGTTAACTCCGTCTTCCTCTCCACAGATGCTGTCAGACCTGCTGAGTTTTTCCAGCTATTTTTGTTTTTGTCTCACCCTAGACGGACCCGCCATTATCTGTGAATTACAAACTATTAAATACAAACATTAAGGTCTAATTTCAACAGCAGAATTATAACCTGTAGATAGTTCTGAGAGTAGCAGGGCTCCAGCACTTTCTGGTAACACTCAGTTCAGTGCCAACAACTTCAGGAATGTGACAGGGAAACAGTTTGCAGACCAACTTCTGAGCAGCCACTTCCATGAAATATACGGTTGTTTTCAGTGTGTGTTTGTAAACGGCTCGGCTTGGGGAGGATGCACCGATCTACCAAATGTAAACTTCACCCAGTTCTTCAGCAAACCAGTGACTGATCAAACAGAGCAGGTCGCTGACATTTACCACCCCCCCCCACCCCCCACACACACACACACACAAGATGCTGCTGCACCAACCTCACATTATCAAAGGGCCCATGGAGTTCCTGGCGGAGGGTGTAACAACTTATTCACTCATTTCCTTTACCTCCCTCTCATTCCAGGCCTGATTTTATATATATATATGTGTGTGTGTGTGTGTGCACCTACTGCAATCAAATCCCAAATTCCAGCAAATCTGCTTAATACTGAACACCGCTCCCACTGACAGGCGTCCACTGGTGGTGCCTGGCTGGTATTGGGATGGCTTTTCGAGTGCTCCTGTTGTCCTTGGATAGAGAACAGATCCATGGGCTCCCCCCCATGTCAAAGAAGAATTTAAGCAAACTGGCTTTGTGCGCTGTGCCCATGTCCCGGTTTATTGGCGGTGGGTTCGCTGTTGCTTGTGCCGCGTTTACTGCGCTATTTCAGGGTGCGAAGTGAAACCTGTGCACAGATGCTGAGCAGGTCCTTGCATAGGCCGCTGGGAAATCCTGGAGTAAGTAATCCTCAAACTCTTCTGCAGTAAACATCGCTTTCCACTTCAGTGCTTTATCACAGCGAAAACTGGCTGACGATAAACTCACAAGGTACAGGAGACAATGAATGGCACTTTATTATAGTCCAACAGATCGCACATTGGTGAAATCACCGTTCAGATACACTTTGAAAAATAAGATTAAAAGTTGTCTCTAGTGCATAGGATAAAATGACTGGGCCGTGCCTTTGACTTCCTCCTTTCATACCCCTGTGGGTGTCAGTGTTTACATGTTTAAAGGCTGATGAGATCCAAGGAAAAAGGGCAAATTAAA
Organism: Cetorhinus maximus; assembly: GCF_964194155.1. NCBI lineage: Eukaryota > Metazoa > Chordata > Chondrichthyes > Lamniformes > Cetorhinidae > Cetorhinus > Cetorhinus maximus. The sequence goes on from NC_135895.1 coordinate 96,899,905, forward strand.
ACCAAAATTGGGTCTGTGGCGGGAAGCAAAGGTTATATTCGACGGGTGTTTTTTGTGGCAGGAAGGCTGCTTTCTGTGGCCTTCTGCTGGACTCAGTACTGGATCCCTTCAGGACTCGGCACTGGATCCCTTCAGGACTCGGCACTGGATCCCTTCAGGGCTCGGCACTGGATCCCTTCAGGACTCGGCACTGGATCCCTTCAGGACTCGGCACTGGATCCCTTCAGGACTCGGCACTGGATCTTTGCAGGGCACAATACTGAATCACTTGCTGCTTGTGGTGTAGATATATATATGTCAATAATTTAGACTTAAATGTAGGGATCATGATTAAGGAGTTTGCAGAAGGTGTGAGTTGGCTGTGTGATTGATATTGAGGAAGAAAGTTGGAGACTGTGGAAAGATATCAGTGGACTGGTCAAGTGGACAGGAAAGTGGAAAATGGAATTCAATCTGGAGAATTATGAAGCAATGCATTTTGGAGAACAAATAAGGGAATGCACAGCAGATAATAGAATTTTGAAAGAGTAGAGGAACAGAGGGACCAAGTAGTGTGTGTCTCCAAACCTCTGAAGTTGGCAGGACAGGTAGGTCAAGATACTTCCCTTTATTTCCTAAAGCTAGACTGTAAGAGTAGGGAGGTTATCCTGGAGCTGGATAAAACATTTGTTAGACACAGCTAGAGTACCGCATACAGACTTGGTCGCCACATTACAGAAATAATATATTCACACCAGGGAGGGTACAGAGGATATCCGTGAGGATGTTGCCAGGAATGGAATCTTTTTTAGCTATAAGGAACCATTGGATAGGCTGAGTCTATTTTCTTTGGAAAGTGAGGGGAGGAGAGATTTAATTGATGTGTGTAAAATTATGAGGGCCTAGATAGAGTGGACCTATTTCCCTCAGCAGAGAGGTCAATAACCAGGGGGCATGGATTTAAAGCAATTGGAAGGCTTAGAGGGGAATTCAGGAGAAACTTTTCAATAGAATGCTGTGGGGATCTGGGACTCTGAGAGGGTGATAGAGGCAGAATCGCTCATTGCATGTTTTAAAATGTTGGATATGCACGTGAGGTGCCCTAAGCGATGGGCCGAATGGCTCCTTCTGGGTCATAAATGTTTCTACCTCCCCATCCAATCTCTGGAGAAATGTATCCAGTTGCCTCTAGAAACTTTTTAATGCTGCTTTCAACGGTCTTCCCAAGTCATTCATTTCTGAACCCACAACTCTCGGAAAGAATAATTGTACCTGCCTTTTCTTCTGACGCTTAACTTCCTACTTTCGACTCCAGATATTTGAATTTTTCTCCCTTATGTTCGGAGTGGGCATCGGCAAACATTTAGTACAGGCAGAGGGCCCGGCCCAAACAGCAGCATTTTTCGAAATGTTGTTTCCCAATGGTTAGCAGGTAACGAATGTACCATAAAGGTGCGGGGAAGGGGGTGGGGGGAGGGGGTGGGATTACTATTCGAAATAATTTTATTTTGGTCTGTCGATGCAATTCTCCATCCTCCCTCTGAATAGCTACAACAGCAGGGAGGGGCTGCTGCTTATAAAATGGCCTGGGTTACTCTGGGAACGTAGTCAAGTTGTTTCATAAACAGCACATTACAGGGAGCTATATAGTCAGAGCCTTGTTCTGTTTCACTGAACATTAATGCTGTCCGATATAAAGCGCAGCAAACACACACATCCATATAGGCACCTATACACCTACATACATATCCACCCACAGACACACAAAGTCACGCCTGACTTATTAACAGGACAAACTCGGCACCAAAGCACGACTGTGACTTCTCGAACACTCGATTTCAGGTAATAATTAGATTTGTAAAAGTCCAGTTATCTTTGCCCGGCCATTTCCGCAGTGTTCACTGGATCCGCTGTAATGTCTGTGAACCAGTTTTGGCTGATCAAGAGTTTGATGCTCAGCTCTGGGTCTGGGGTTTTTGGTGGTCACCTGGACACAACTTGTATCATCGGTTCAACGCCGGCCGACGTCCTGCAAAACTCAGCCCTGATGACGGACCGCAGCGATTTCCTGAACTCCTCGTTCTTGCGGGTGTACAGGTAAGGGCTGACCACAAAGAGCAGAGAGAGCAGGAGCCAGGAGACATTGTACAGGAGGGTGGGGACTGGCTCAAAGAGGCCGATCAGGGTGAGCCACAGCAAAGGCTCGGTGGTCAGGAGGAAGACCAACAGGACCAAGGAGACATAGAAACGTAACCTCTTGTGTTTCCTGGCCAGTGGGTAGGACAGGTTGTTAATGGTCTGGAAGTTCAGCACGCTGACCCTTTTAACACTGACCTGAACTTTGCGGAATATTTTAAAGTAGGAATAGAGGAGGAGGGCGGTCTGAGCGAGGATCGCGCTGGCTGTGACCGAGGTGGGGTAGGGACTGAGCCGGAGGAAGCAGCCCTCCGAGAGGCTGAGGACCAGGAGTCTCAGGAATTGGGGGCAGCCCCCGCTCCGCCGCTGGGTGCGGAGCTGCCCCGTTAACCAAGGCAGCAGCAGGACGGTGCCCAGCACCCAGGAGGTGGCGATCATCCCCGCTGTGTTCCGCCTGCGGTAGATGTTGCGGTAGGCGGCCGGTGCCTGGGTGATCAAAGCGAAGCGATTGAGAGCGATGAGCGAGTGGGAGAACAGCGAGACCAGCAGCCCGAGGAAGAGCAGCCCCCCGCTGAAGGTCTGGTAAGCGGCGGGGGCAGCCCGCCCCGGGGGCTGAGACAGGGCCACCGATTCTTGGGGCATCCAGAGGGCGCAGACCAGCAGGTCGGCGGCGCAGACATTCACGATGAACGCGTTGCTGGTGTTGCGGAGTTTCCGCACCGAGTAAACCAGGTACATGACCAGCAGGTTGCCAAAGCTCCCAGCCACGGCCAGCAAGGCATAGGCGACCGCCAGCCAGATGTTCTCACTCAAGGTCCCCTCGCAGCAGGTTGAAGTGTTGGAGAAGTTGCTCATGGTGCAGGGGCTCCCTCAGTGAGTGAGCCTGAGTCCCCACAGCCTCCGCTTCCAAGGTAGGGAAAGGTGCTTCAGGAGACACGCGTGCGCACTCCACTCTCCGTTTTGGGGAGGGGGCTGAATTTCCAAATTCACATCATCTGCAGCAATAGCATCAAACGGAACAGCACCGTTCTCCTCGTTACTAACAGCACCGGTCTCATCGGAAGCACCAGCAACCAGCTCACCAGCACTGAGAGCACCAGCCTCATCGCCAGCCTCAACACCTATTTCATCAGCTGTTTCTTCAACACTAACTGCACCAGTCCCCTCACCTGTCTCAGTACCAGTCTCTCCACAATCTCAGCACCAGGCTCGTCACAAATCTCTTCGCCAGCCTCTTCGCCAGCCTCTTCGCCAGCCTCTTCGCCAGCCTCTTCGCCAGCCTCCTCGCCAGCCTCCTCGCCAGCCTCCTCACCAATATCACCAGTCTCAGCACCAATCTCATCACCAGTCACAGCGTCAGTCTCATCACCAGTCTCCTTGCCAGTCTCAGAAACAGTCTCTTCACCGGTCTCAGCACCAACCTCAGCCTCAGTCTCTTCTCCAGTCTCTTCACCAACCCCAGCACCAGTCCCTTCACCAACCTCTTCACCAGCCTCTTCACCGGTTTCTTCACCAACGTCTTCATCGGTCTCAGCACCAGTCTCAGCACCAGCCTCAGCACCAGCCTCAGCACCAGCCTCAGCACCAGCCTCAGCACCAGCCTCAGCACCAGCCTCTTCACCAGCCTCAGCACCAGCCTCTTCACCAATCTCATCACCAATCTCATCACCAATCTCATCACCAATCTCATCACCAATCTCATCACCAATCTCATCACCAATCTCATCACCAATCTCATCACCACTCTCATCACCACTCTCATCACCACTCTCATCACCACTCTCATCACCACTCTCATCACCACTCTCATCACCACTCTCATCACCACTCTCATCACCACTCTCATCACCACTCTCATCACCACTCTCATCACCACTCTCATCACCACTCTCATCACCACTCTCATCACCACTCTCATCACCACTCTCATCACCACTCTCATCACCACTCTCATCACCACTCTCATCACCACTCTCATCACCACTCTCATCACCACTCTCATCACCACTCTCATCACCACTCTCATCACCACTCTCATCACCACTCTCATCACCACTCTCATCACCACTCTCATCACCACTCTCATCACCACTCTCATCACCACTCTCATCACCACTCTCATCACCACTCTCATCACCACTCTCATCACCACTCTCATCACCACTCTCATCACCACTCTCATCACCACTCTCATCACCACTCTCATCACCACTCTCATCACCACTCTCATCACCACTCTCATCACCACTCTCATCACCACTCTCATCACCACTCTCATCACCACTCTCATCACCACTCTCATCACCACTCTCATCACCACTCTCATCACCACTCTCATCACCACTCTCATCACCACTCTCATCACCACTCTCATCACCACTCTCATCACCACTCTCATCACCACTCTCATCACCACTCTCATCACCACTCTCATCACCACTCTCATCACCACTCTCATCACCACTCTCATCACCACTCTCATCACCACTCTCATCACCACTCTCATCACCACTCTCATCACCACTCTCATCACCACTCTCATCACCACTCTCATCACCACTCTCATCACCACTCTCATCACCACTCTCATCACCACTCTCATCACCACTCTCATCACCACTCTCATCACCACTCTCATCACCACTCTCATCACCACTCTCATCACCACTCTCATCACCACTCTCATCACCACTCTCATCACCACTCTCATCACCACTCTCATCACCACTCTCATCACCACTCTCATCACCACTCTCATCACCACTCTCATCACCACTCTCATCACCACTCTCATCACCACTCTCATCACCACTCTCATCACCACTCTCATCACCACTCTCATCACCACTCTCATCACCACTCTCATCACCACTCTCATCACCACTCTCATCACCACTCTCATCACCACTCTCATCACCACTCCCATCACCACTCCCATCACCACTCCCATCACCACTCCCATCACCACTCCCATCACCACTCCCATCACCACTCCCATCACCACTCCCATCACCACTCCCATCACCACTCCCATCACCACTCCCATCACCACTCCCATCACCACTCCCATCACCACTCTCATCACCACTCTCATCACCACTCTCATCACCACTCTCATCACCACTCTCATCACCACTCTCATCACCACTCTCATCACCACTCTCTTCACCACTCTCTTCACCACTCTCTTCACCACTCTCTTCACCACTCTCTTCACCACTCTCTTCACCACTCTCTTCACCACTCTCTTCACCACTCTCTTCACCACTCTCTTCACCACTCTCTTCACCACTCTCTTCACCACTCTCTTCACCACTCTCTTCACCACTCTCTTCACCACTCTCTTCACCACTCTCTTCACCACTCTCTTCACCAACCTCAGCACCAACCTCAGCACCAACCTCAGCACCAACCTCAGCACCAACCTCAGCACCAACCTCATCACCAACCTCAGCACCAACCTCAGCACCAACCTCAGCACCAACCTCAGCACCAACCTCAGCACCAACCTCAGCACCAACCTCAGCACCAACCTCAGCACCAACCTCAGCACCACTCTCTTCACCAATCTCTTCACCAATCTCTTCACCAATCTCTTCACCAATCTCTGCACCAATCTCTGCACCACTCTCAGCACCACTCTCAGCACCACTCTCAGCACCACTCTCAGCACCACTCTCAGCACCACTCTCAGCACCACTCTCAGCACCACTCTCAGCACCACTCTCTTCACCAATCTCAGCACCACTCTCTTCACCAATCTCAGCACCAACCCCAGCATCAATCTCAGCACCACTCTCTTCACCAATCTCAGCACCACTCTCTTCACCACTCTCTTCACCACTCTCTTCACCAATCTCAGCACCACTCTCTTCACCAATCTCAGCACCACTCTCTGCACCAACCTCAGCACCACTCTCTTCACCAATCTCAGCACCAGTCTCTTCACCAATCTCAGCACCACCCTCTTCACCAATCTCAGCACCACCCTCTTCACCAATCTCAGCACCACTCTCTTCACCAATCTCAGCACCAGTCTCTTCACCAATCTCAGCACCAGTCTCTTCACCAATCTCAGCACCACTCTCTTCACCAATCTCAGCACCACTCTCTTCACCAATCTCAGCACCAGTCTCTTCACCAATCTCAGCACCAGTCTCTTCACCAATCTCAGCACCACTCTCTTCACCAATCTCAGCACCACTCTCTTCACCAATCTCAGCACCAACCTCAGCACCAACCTCAGCACCACTCTCAGCACCACTCTCAGCACCACTCTCAGCACCACTCTCAGCACCACTCTCAGCACCACTCTCAGCACCACTCTCTTCACCAATCTCAGCACCACTCTCTTCACCAATCTCAGCACCACTCTCTTCACCAATCTCAGCACCAGTCTCTTCACCAATCTCAGCACCACTCTCTTCACCAACCTCAGCACCAACCTCAGCACCACTCTCTTCACCAATCTCAGCACCAGTCTCTTCACCAATCTCAGCACCACTCTCTTCACCAATCTCAGCACAACCTCAGCACCAATCTCAGCACCACTCTCTTCACCAATCTCAGCACCACTCTCTTCACCAATCTCAGCACCACTCTCTTCACCAATCTCAGCACCACTCTCTTCACCAATCTCAGCACCAGTCTCTTCACCAATCTCAGCACCACTCTCTTCACCAACCTCAGCACCAGTCTATTCGCCAATCTCAGCACCACTCTCTTCACCAATCTCAGCACCAATCTCAGCACCAGTCTCTTCGCCAATCTCAGCACCATTCTCTTCGCCAATCTCAGCACCAGTCTATTCGCCAATCTCAGCACCACTCTCTTCACCAATCTCAGCACCACTCTCTTCACCAATCTCAGCACCACTCTCTTCACCAATCTCAGCACCAGTCTCTTCACCAATCTCAGCACCACTCTCTTCACCAACCTCAGCACCAGTCTATTCGCCAATCTCAGCACCACTCTCTTCACCAATCTCAGCACCAATCTCAGCACCAGTCTCTTCGCCAATCTCAGCACCACTCTCTTCGCCAATCTCAGCACCAGTCTATTCACCAATCTCAGCACCACTCTCTTCACCAATCTCAGCACCAATCTCAGCACCAACCTCAGCACCAACCTCAGCACCACTCTCTTCACCAATCTCAGCACCACTCTCTTCACCAATCTCAGCACCAATCTCAGCACCAATCTCAGCACCAACCTCAGCACCAACCTCAGCACCAACCTCAGCACCAACCTCAGCACCAACCTCAGCACCAACCTCAGCACCAACCTCAGCACCACTCTCTTCACCAATCTCAGCACCAGTCTCTTCACCAATCTCAGCACCAGTCTCTTCACCAATCTCAGCACCAACCTCAGCACCAGTCTGTTCATCAATCTCAGCACCACCGTCATCATCTATCTCATCACCAGTCTCATCACCAACATATTCATCCATCTCAGCACCAACCTCATCATTAGTATTTTCAGCAGTCTCTTCCCCAGTCTCAGCACCAGTCTCTTCCCCAGTCTCAGCACCAGTCTCTTCGCCAACCTCAGAACCAGCCTGTTCATCAATCTCATCACTAATCTCAACACCAACCTCAGCACTAGTCTCTTCACCAACCTCAGCACCAACCTCAGCACTAGTCTCTTCACCAACCTCAGCACCAACCTCAGCACTAGTCTCTTCACCAACCTCAGCACCAACCTCAGCACTAGTCTCTTCACCAACCTCAGCACCAACCTCAGCACTAGTCTCTTCACCAATCTCAGCACCAACCTCAGCACTAGTCTCTTCACCAACCTCAGCACCAACCTCAGCACTAGTCTCTTCACCAACCTCAGCACCAACCTCAGCACTAGTCTCTTCACCAACCTCAGCACCAACCTCAGCACTAGTCTCTTCACCAACCTCAGCACCAACCTCAGCACTAGTCTCTTCACCAACCTCAGCACCAACCTCAGCACTAGTCTCTTCACCAATCTCAGCACCAATCTCTTCAGCAATCTCAGCACCAATCTCTTCACCAATCTCAGCACCAATCTCTTCACCAATCTCAGCACCAATCTCTTCACCACTCTCAGCACCAATCTCTTCACCAATCTCAGCACCAATCTCTTCAGCAATCTCAGCACCAATCTCTTCACCAATCTCAGCACCAATCTCTTCACCAATCTCAGCACCAATCTCTTCACCACTCTCAGCACCAATCTCTTCACCAATCTCAGCACCAATCTCTTCACCAATCTCAGCACCAATCTCTTCACCAATCTCAGCACCAATCTCATCACCCAGTCTCAGCACCAGTCTCTTTGCCAGTCTCAGCACCAACCTCAGCACCAGTCTGTTCACCAATCTCAGCACCACCGTCATCATCTATCTCTTCACCAGTCTCATCACCAACATATTCATCCATCTCAGCACCAACCTCAGCACCAGTCTTTTCACCAATCTCAACACCAGTCTCTTCCCCAGTCTCAGCACCAGTCTCTTCGCCAACCTCAGAACCAGCCTGTTCATCAATCTCATCACTAATCTCAACACCAACCTCAGCACTAGTCTCTTCACCAACCTCAGCACCAGTCTCTTCACCAATCTCAGCACCAACCTCAGCACCAGTCTCTTCACCAATCTCAGCACCAGTCTCATCACCCAGTCTCAGCACCAGTCTCTTTGCCAATCTCAGCACCAACCTCAGCACCAGTAACACCACCTGTGTCTTCACCAGTAACAGCACCAATCTCAGCACTAATTTCGCAATTAGTCTCTTCACCAGTAATGATACCAGTCTTTCCAGTAATGTCATCAGTATAACCCAACAAGGATGATACTAAAAAGTTATTCTCCGCTCTTTTGAGATAAAAGTTTAATTTTTAACTGCTGAAAGCTTGCTATGTTTGCAACCATGGCCATGAGCTGGTGGTTGTGCACATGGTGTCATTGAAATGCTTTCAACCTTTATTGTTGAGATGTAACTGTAAACTGCCATGGGCCCAATTTTAACTCATTCAAAACCCATCTACACGGGCTGAGTTAAAATCAGGGAAGAAATATTCTGAGATTACCATTTTTAATTACCCCAGAATACCTTGTTCAAATCCTACTTTACTATCAGTGATCTCAGATTGTTTCACCTTACCTAGTTATATATATCTAGGAATCAACTTTTAAAAATTCAGTATTAACAGAATAGAAAGTATATAATGAGAAATATATTTCACAAGGTTCCCCTATTCATCTTTGTCTCCTATGTTGTTTCTGACACATTTTCTCAGCTGTTTATTTTTGATTTTGTTCTTTGTTTTAAGAATGGTTATGCATAGGGTTAAGATTGGATATAATTAGAATAACCAACGTTGTTACAAACAGCTATGAAATCATTCCAGATATAGCTGTCACCTGAGTATCAGCCTGTCACAAAATAATTAACAAGATCTTTCACATTTCGATAAATTTAGATTAATCAGCAGGAGAAGTGTTGACTTTGGCAGAGTGATTATAAAATACATTCAACTAAATTACATTTTCAGTCTATCAAAATCAATATCTCTGCTGGCAATGCCTCTTTCAATTTATTAAAATAAAAGATTAAATAGATTTTCAAAAAATAGATGTTGAAGTCCAATTGCAGATTATTCATTGTCACTACTGGTACATTGTACATTTTACACATTCCAATTCTTGTCAGCAGTATTGTACCATGTGAAGATGGTGTCTAAAGTGGTCAATGCTGCCAATTGAATGAGATTGGTTAAAAAAAATCTCTAAAGGTTAGGAGACACTAATCATAGTGTCACATTAGACAGCTTTATATCTATAGGTCATTCAGCACATTGTTCATTTTTCCCTTTCCTGTATGTGTTCTCAGCAACTCCCCCACCCCTCGCCCCCGACCATAACACTTTCTGTTCATTTATTTAATTTAACTGAATTGCTATGACAAACATTTCCAGGTAAGCTTTCTTGCAGAAGAATTTCACTGGAAACTCTCCATCTCTGAAGGTAGCCATTGAGCGGAGTCCTCCAATGCATAATTTTTAACTCTTAGTAGGAAAATAATCACGACAAGAGAGTTGACCTAAACCAGTGAGCAATGTGTTCTTGGACGAAAACAACGAGGGTCATTCAAGAAATATTCATCACAATTTAATGAAGAAAAGTGAGTACTGAAAAAAATAGGAAGGCCTTCCTTCACCATGGTGGCTTAGTTCTGCCATTAATGTCATGAAGGCAATGATCTGAGGCGAAGAATGGATGATGTAAGGTTAGGTAGGTAAGTGAAGGAAATCTGCAGAATACTGTTGATAGGCAGAGCAACTTGGCGGACCGTTTCTTTGGGAGATCAAATGCATTTGGTAGTGTGGAACGAATGGGCTTCTTGAACCAGATGGCAAGTTTTCCATCCATTCTTTGCTAAGTAGAACAATTTTTAAAGTTCTAAAAGCTACACCTCCAAACGGTAACTGGCAAACTTGGCAATCACTTTGGAGCCATTTTGAAAATTTTCCAAACTCGTCATGCCTTTACAGTCGATTTATATCAATTTATATCCTTGTAAATCTGCACGTTTGAGTTCCGCAATCCCTTCATACAGGAAGAGGGGTTAACCTGGACAGGACAATACATAATCAGGTCTTCTTCATCAGTGGAACTCCTTTTGATGCATTTTTGATGCCAAAGTAGACATTAAAAATATCAAGTTCATGCAAAAGGAACAAGCAAAAAAAAAGCTCTGCGATGCAAACCTTGGATTTATCAGTTGTTGTCAATGATTAATAGGAACACTCATAAACAGCCTGTAAGTGTTTTTTAAATCACTTCGCTGACTACGGGACGATGACTATGAAGGCGGCCTGAAGTGGGTGACACACTCCTCACCGCACTCCACCAATCCACACTCAAAGACTCCACTCGGTGGAGAGGGCCAATCATTTCCCCGCTATGTTCCCTCCGGTTTGACAGAGCTGACCATTCCTGGACAGGGACCACACTTATGGCCTTCCACTGTCCACTAGAATCCAGACCAAAATAAGGTGATACCCTCTGAGCATTCATAAGGTGAGGAGGATGGTTCTGCGTCCTCCAGCATAAGGGGGCGGCGTTGTCTGTGAGGGAGGCTTCAAAACATTATCCACTTTTCTCTGTCAACCAGGGGCTTTGGGCTGCAGATCTAATGTCAAGATCTAAGGAGACGATCACAAGTTGGATTATTTGACAATCCCTGTTTTCGAAGTGTTTTTAATGGCCACCGGGGCAACAGTGACCGAAGTACTGATTTTGAGTTCAGCGTTGCCTTTGTGAAGTTGGTAAGATGCCTTCCTCAGTTATAGTGCATTTTTAAATGGGCAACCGTACCACTGCTCTCTTTGATTCATTCTACAGGAGCAGTCTTCTGCTTTGGAAAGTCGTTTTGCCCCATCTCATCTGGATTGGAAGCATTTTGAAGCTTGTACGTAAATAAGATGCCCTCAGTAGCTGGAGAAACTCAGAGCTCGGAGGCACCATGACGGACTGCCCTAAGTCACCTCCAACTTAATACTGAGGGATGCAATGGGCACTGGACAAATAGTCCCCAGAAAGAACTTTTCAGCTTGTGGCTAACTAAGAAATATGAGACTCTAATAAGTGATCGTCTCTGAAAAGGAACTTCTTCAGCAGTTTGGGAGTGGCAGCAAGCGATTATTCGGTGATTCTATTATGATGAGTAGTGTAGAACTCAGTGCCATAGAGAAAGGGTCAGCAATGCCCTGGTATCCTGTGCCAGCTAATTTTATGACATGCGAAGACTGGAATTGCGTGACTGAAGATGCTACATAGATTATACAACAGGGAGATAGGGCATTCGGCCCAACCAGTCCATGTTTCCTTATTTAACTCTATCAGCATAACCCCAGATTCCCCTCTTCCTCGTATGCTTATAGAGATTCCTCTTAAATGCATTTATATTACTGGCCTCAACTACGATTTCCACACTTTCACCACTTGCTGGTCAAGACATTTCTTCTGAATTTCTACTTTGATTTCTTCGTGACTATCCTATAGTGACGGCCTCGAATTTTTATCTTCTCCACAAGCAAGAACAGTCTCTGTATTTACTCCATCAAAACCTTTCATAATTTTCAAGGCCTCTAGGAAGCCTATTGAGAGAAAAGAGACCCAGCTTGTTTGTCTTTTCCTGATAGGTATGACCCCAAGCTGGTATCATCCTTGTACATATTTTTTGCCCCCGCTCCAGTCTCTCTATATCCTTTTTTAAAAATAATATTGTGATCAGAATTGTACACAGTACTCCAAGTGTGGTCTGACCAAAGATCAATACAATATTAGCATAATGTCTCTACTCTTCAAATCCATCCCCTTAGAAATAAGTCTTACTGCTTGGTTTGCCTTTTTATGGCCCTATTAACCCGCGTGGCTACTTTTAGTGATTTGTACTCCCAGATCCCTCTGCTCTCCTGCCCCATTGAAATTCTTATCTTCCAAGTAATCTATGTTCCAATTGATTTGCCACCGAATCACAGTATCAAAGAGCACCAGAAGGTTGTAAACGAAAGGGGTCGCTGTTGTCAACATTCCACTGGTGTTTAACCTAACACGTGAATGTACAGCACACAAAAAAAAGCAATATATTCCATTTATATAGCGCCTTTTATGTTCTTGGTTGCGGTTTATTTGTGCCGCAACACCAGGGGGAGCACTTTCTGCACGTACGTAGATACAGTGCTGCAGGAGTTGCATCTACTTAATGCTCCAGCCTAAAAGCATATCTCAAAATGAAGGCCCAGGATAGCAAAACCATGACAGAGTAAGAAAGTAGTGGTAGTCGGCAATCCCAAAGCGCTTTAGAGCCAATTTCCGGAGCCTCCTACGTTAGTGACCTACGTTACTATATATACGTTCTGATGAAGAGTCATACGGACTCGAAACGTTAACTGTGTTCCTCTCTGCAGATGCTGTCAGACCTGCTGAGTTTATTTTTGTTTACGTTACTATAATGTTGAATGAGGTGTAAATATTGGGCAAGGACAATTCCAAATAAGCCGTATTTATTTGGTTACAGGAGTTACATGAAGGGCACTTTCGCTAACCAGATGCTGCATTGTCCAGATACCTGAAGTTTTACCTGTGAACTTTGGCAGGTTATCTTTTTCTCTCACCCCCGTTGGGTTAATAATTTTGATAAATAACATGCAACAGCGCTCCTTGACGTGCATTCTCGGTCTCATAGTTGTGAATCGCTTCAAGAAAAAAATGCTTGAGAGTCAAGGGGTTGATTCGGATGCACTCACAGACGTGAAGTCACTAGATTTGCACTTTAGTTCTTCACGTTGGGTTGGTTGGAATTAATGCTTAAAGTAGAATATAGAGTTGGGATTAAAAGTCCTTCCCAGTTTTTCTAAGGCAGCACTAGATTTTATTGGAGCAGTTGAACTTCTAAAGAAAGCCGCAGTTACTTTGAGTTATCACACTTTTCAGGAATGTGGTAATTCCTGTGATATCCGGCGTGGTGTTAGAACAGGAGATTATGACATTTGTGCAACTTTCCATAGGAGTGAGGTATCCCATCTAGCTCAGAAGTTCTTTCTTGTGACATGTCTGGTGAAATGTTAAACTAGACATGAACTTTCTACAGAAGGCATGAACCCAATGTGCAGTACATGGCATTCACCTCAGCTATCCAGGCGACAGAAAGACAGGGGCTCCCCAGGAAGCATGCTTAGCCTTATTCCATTACTTGTTCCATCAATTACTGGGTGGGTGTGATCAAAAGTGATGTTCTCTTTGCTGATGACAGCGACCTCCATGGAATGCTTCAGGGTCCACCTGAAAGACAAGCAATTAAATCACTACAGGCAGAAAAGGACACTTTGCAGACAAATAATGCGTCATCTCCAAGATAGAGTCATACTGTCAAGCAAGACGTTCCCACCCACCTTTATAACATCGCAATGGCGAATGTCTTCGTGATATAACTATTGTGTTCACTAACCGGGTTCAAAAATATAAAATAATTGGTTCCACTGCAGTCTGAAGCCACACCAGTGCAACTCGAAAGCGCGATACCAGAAGCCAACATTAAGACCATTGGTGTCATGCAGCCAAGTGGTTAACCTTCCTTTAGATTATGACCACACTGGTAATACTTAAATCAGATCTTCATGTAGTGTCAGAGTCCACAGGGAGTATCAGCAATTCAACTTACCCTATCTTCAGATATCGCTCCCAGACAATACCAATTAATGGAGTATATTATATACAAAGTAAATACAGAACCATCTAACAATTAGCGAACCAGGTGCAATGAAAAAAAAACATGCTTTAAATTCCGGGAAAGTCGCGGTTTGCCCAACTAAACATACTCCTGTCAAATATCGGAGTAATTTTTTAAGGCGTCAGGCCCGATTACAATTGTTGGTAGCTGCAACACACACTATCAAGAAATCAACTAAGATCTTCAAATCCCTCCCATAGATTTCAATTGGTATAATTCAAACCAATGGAGACATTCGGTAAAACACTGGCCCCTTCACCTCTGGAGGCTCGAACACAAACTGGCGAAGGTCCCAAGTTAAGTTCCAGTCCAAACTTGCATAGGCAGAGGGCTAGAGGACAAACAATTCATAGTTCAGCACAAAGTATTCGCTTTACTGGGTGCATCTTTAAGCAGACAAAAATGCAACAAAAAAAAATCACAAAACAAACTTGACCCTTCATCTAATCTGTGCTTGATCTGTTCTGAAGTGTAAATACTGTACTTCTCAGCACTAGAAACATATTTTTAGCTTTTTAATCATTCATGGGATGTGGGTGTCACTGGCTAGGCCAGCAATTACTGCCCCATTAATTAATTGTTCAGAGGGCATTTAAGAGTCAACCACATTACTGTGGATCTGGGTCACATGTAGGCCAGACCATGTAAGGATGGCAGATTTCCTTCCCTAAAGGACATTAGTGGATCAAACAGGTTTTTACAACAATTGACAATGGTTTCATGGTTATCATTAGGCTTTTAATTCCAGATTTTTATTAAATTCAAATTCCACCATTTGCCGTGGCAGGTTTCAAAACTGGAGCATTACTCTGTGTCTCTGGAATATTAGTCCAATGGCAATATCACGACGCCATCACCTCCCCACATGCCATCACCTCCCCAAAAGTACTTCATTACAGAACATGGATATTTATGGTTGGGTTGGAACAAGTGTATGAACATTGTTACCGTCCAGTAGGGACCCATAGCTTTTCAAATGAAATTCGAACTTCCAGTGAATGGCTGAAAGGATGACACCACAAGATTTCAGGTTTTAAGACTTTGTGTTACAGGCAACTGAAAGGCAACATTGACTAATCATTGTTTCAGAAGGTAATTTATGTTACAGAAAATATTCCCCCATTTAACATTTAAAATGACAGAAAATCTCCTTTTACAGTTTTGCTTTACTCTGTCCTTTAAGTAGACAGTGCACCAGGAATGAGTCAAAAGTGATTCCTAGCTCCTTTTTCCTTTTCCAGTTGGATAACTTCTAACCCCCAAACTGACTTTATGGTGTAGGTTACCCTGGAGATCCCTTCCTCTAGCCAAAGCTAGCTGAACCCTCACGACCTTGGTCCCTTCAATCTAAGTGCGAACTCCCACCTACATTTTGTGTGGTGAACAATAGAGGTCTGCTGCCTCTTATTTCTCTGCTCTTTTTCTCTTGGATTCTTTCAGACTGACCCCGACTGTGAGGTTGTGATATTATTAGGAAAACCTGTAACCTGATCCTATAATGGCCTCCTATGGACTCTTCTCCTTTCAAAGCCCATTTCCATGGTAATGTGAATCACATGGGCCTTGCATCCAGATAGAAATGCTAATTAGCTACTCTCTAGACACCTTCCCCACCCCTCAAAGTTCATTCCATCTTGGAATTAAATAGACAGGTTAAAGTAAAACTGTTTACTGAACCAGCAATTTCTTGATATTTCCAACACCTCCCTGAGACATGGAGACTAACAGTCTATCCAGCGTCAGCACAGCCGCAGTTATTGTTTAAAAGTGAATATCTTGCACCTTCTTCACAATAAAACAAACTGACCTCCCTGCTTTAACCTTTAATAACTAAGTCACCCAAATTTGTCATCAGCAGAATTCAGAGCAGGTCTCATGATCCCTTTCATTTCTCCATCTTACCCTAAATTAAAAGCACAGACAGAAAACATAACAAAATGTGATTCAACCAGTCCAGCTTACCCCATAATTCTGAGTTGTGTGCAGAATCTAGTCTACCACAGCATCACATCCAAATGATGTTAGAATCAGGAATCTGTTATTTCATGTTGAGACTAACTGTGTTCATATTTACTGATTCATCTATTCTAAATGTAAAGTATGAAGTATCAAGGGCCTTTTTAACTACATTAGAGATGCAACATAAATGCATGTTATTGCATCCAAGTAACTTACATCTAGTCAGATGTTTGAAAGTTAATTGTAATAGTGTGGTGCTCAACAATGAATTTCTCAACATTTGGACAAGTAGGTATGTATTTAACTGAAAACAAATAAATAGCATTGGGAACAAAGGGGTAACAATTGCTCAAAATAGGGATGGAGTGCACAGTACAGGCCTTCATAAAATAACCAGAGACTTGCGTCTACATCCGATGCGAAAGGGTAGAGTGTCTTGAACGCAAGGTCAGAAAACTCAAGCACCAGCACTTTGCACTCTGAAATATCAAGTACAACAAAGGATTCCAGATCAGTGTCCAGGTGCTCTGGACAATAGTGTAAAGTTTAGGAAGAGGACAGCGGCTACCCACAGGCAAGAGCCAGAACCTGCATGGACCAGGAAACACACACGTTACTGAGCTGTCAAAAAGATCTGTAATTTTGATGAACGTGAGTAGCAAGTGATCTCCTTTGGAGGGGAGAAAGGTAGTCCTGATCAATACACTGACACCATGTTGAAAGGGGTTATCCAAGGAGTAGATAGGAAAAATTGCAAAGGCAATAAAGCAATTGTTGTGCTGGATTCTACATTTAGGGACAATAACTTGCATTTATATAACCTCTTTAAGGTAGTAAGAAATTCCAAGATGCTTCACATGAGCATTATCAAACACTATTTGATACCACACCACATAAAGAATCATCAGGATAGGTGACCAAAAGCTTGGTCAAATGGATTGGTTTTAAGAAGCTTCCAAAAGGAGATAGAGGTTGGGGCAGGACATTTAGGGAGGAAATTCCAGAACTTAGAGCCTGGGCAGTTGAAGGCGGGGCTGCAGATGGTAATGCAATTAAAGTTGGGTCTATGCAAGAGGCCAGAATGGGAGGTGCAGAGATCATAGAGGGTTGTAGGAAGCTACATAGATAGAGGTCAAGACATTGAGGGATTTTAAATTTTAAAATCAAGGTGTTGTTGGACCAGGAAGTGTCAATATAGGTTAGAAAGCACATAAGTGAATGGGATTTGGGGATGCGTTAGGATTCAGGCAGCAGAATTTTGGATGAACTCATATTTACAGAGGGTGGCGGACGTGAAGTTGGATGGGAAAGCATTGGAATCATCAAGGCTTGAGGTAGCAAAGGCATGGATGAGAGTTTTAGCTGCAGATATGGGGGCAGGGGAGCGGATTGAGCAATATTACAGGCATGAAAGTAAGTGATCTTAGTTTTTGAGCAGATTATGTGGTCATAAGCTCATCGAGATCAAATAGGACACCAAGAAGTTGTGAAGAGTTTGGTTTAGTCTCAGGCTGTTGCCAGGGATAGGGATGGAGTCAGTAGCTAGGTAACAAAATTTGTGTCTTAAACCAAAGACAAGGGCTCGCTCTTAATGTTTAGTCGAAGGAATTTTCTGCACATCCAGCATAAGCTAGTGACTAATCAGACAGATGAGGGGTTGAGAGAGCTGGTGGTGAGATAGATATGGGTGTTGTAAGTGCACCTGCAATGAATGAAACCTGCTATTATGCTTTCCTAATTATGTCACCGAGGGGCAGTGCATATTTGAGAAATAGGAGGGAGGACCGGGTAGATCCTTATGGGACTCAAGGAAACAATTTGAGAGAGGGAATGGTAAGAGAAGGTATTGCAGGTGATTCCCTCACCATGACTGGATAAATAAGAATGGAACTAGGCAAGAGCAGTTCCACAAAGCTTGATAAGAAGTTTTGGTGGATGATGTGGTTAACTTAATCAAAGGTCTCAGAAAGGTTGGGAAGGATAGATAGGACGCAATTGTGATGATTTGCACATGAGTTTATAGAATTAGATAGGTAAACTAATGGTGGAACTATAGTGTTAATAGCAAAGGTTGTACTTTGGGACATTGGGGATGACTTCCAAAAAAGGGAGACACTGCACAAATATAACACCCTCTACTAATATATTACTGTATATAGAATTTAAAATATAGTAAGGTAAAGGGTTCCTCTGTTCCATCGTCAATTCCACCCTTCTCCCTGGCCATTGTCTCAGGCTGCACCAGACTATTTGAAACCTCAATGTCTTATTTGACCGAGTTGAAATTCTGATCCCATATCCTCCCTATCAGCATGACAGCTTACTGCCACCTCTGTAATTTTGCCCATCTCTATCCTGCTTCACCCCATCAGCTGCTGCAACCCTTAACTATACTTGTCATCTCGAGACAAGATTATTCCAATACTGCCCTATCCAGCTTCCCAGCTTCTAACATCTGTAAACTTCAGTTAATTGAAAGCTCTGTCTGTATCCTGATTCGCACATTCTGTTCAATCATCACCACTCTATTCATTGACCTACATTGGCTCCCAGAACAGCAACATTTCAAATCTAAAATTCTCATTCTTGTGTTCAAAATCCTCCATGTCTTGCTTTTCCTTCTGTTGCAACCTCCTTCCAATTCTTGTCTTACACCGATGCCTTTGTCTACAGTTGTCTTATGCCCCAAATTCTGCAATTTCCTGGCTAAACTTCCCCGCTTCCCCTCTTAAGATGCTTCTTAAAACCAACCTTTTGGTCACCAGTTTCAATATCTCCTTATGTGGCTCTGCTGATATTTGTCTGTGTTCCAGTGAAATGCCTTGGGACATTTTGCTTCATTAAAGGTGCTATGTCAATGGAAGTTGTTAAGGAAAATTTAAAACTAACTAGAAAGCATATAATTGAACCAATTAAGCATGTTGAGAATAGGCAGTCTAGGGCAATTTAACGATGTGTAGGCTAAAGGAAGAGGTGACACCAGGGATGCAAATAATGGAGTCCTGCTTCAAGTAATGCAGATGAATATAAAAGAAAGAAGCAGGAAACATAATTTAGGTAACCTTGAATTCTATACTGGTGACCAAGATGATATTATAGGCATTAAGAGTTCTGGCTTAATTAAGGCATTCAATGGAAGGTTTAACTTAAAAAGTTAATTATAATAACAAGCTATAGGTGTTTAGATTGGAAATAAACATCAGCTAGTTGCTGGCAGATATTCCATGTCAGAGCACAGGAAAGGGTTTTTGGGTTTGTGAAAGTGGTTTATGACCTGTCCACTCAATGTGCAAAGGTGGTAAATAAGGCAAATTGTACCTAGGATTATACAGCACATGGAATGGAAAGCAAATCACAAGATTAGATACTGCACTTCTACAGAACATTGTTACGTCCCATTCAGAGTAGTGTGCAGTTCTGGTCACTATAGTACAGGAAACACACCAAGGCGCTAAGAAAGGTGCAAAAAGCATCAGATATTCGAACTACAAGGTGAGATTCTTCTTCCCCAGTTCTCTATCCAATGGCAGGTCCGACCTCGATCATGATAGGGCAAGGAGACAGGCCTTGAATCCACTCCAGCCAGAATGGGGATCGAACCCCATGCTGTTGGCACCAATCTGATCCACACTAGCCGTCCATCCAACTGCCCCCCAAAACAGTCTGAGTCACTGTGGCAACATACACTTTTACATGCATGTTGTCATCTGGGGCTATGAATAGTGATGGTAGGTTCTCTCATTTTCTTTCCAATACATGACTGACCATGACTTGCTCATACCTGCCACTGGTTTATGTTGGAACAGTTTACAAGTTGATACTCAACCTGTTTGGCCGTGTTATGAACACACTTTCTTTGGTCATCAAGTCCAGGACTTGAAACCCAGAGCTTCCGGCTCAGAAACAGGGATGGTACCCACTGCACCACAAGCCCTCCTTACAAGGTGAGATTACAGAAGAGGAATTTATTTACATTAGAGAAGACTAAAAGGAGTTTTAATTGAGGTATTCAAGATCCTTAAATGTATTTACAAACTGAATGCTGTAAAAAGGTTCACCATACTTGAACCGTGACCAGGAGACACAATGATTTCAGAAGATAAAAATTCAAATACAATTATTTCAAACATTAATATTTGACATGAGCTAGTCAGGAAGCCAATAAGATCAGCAATTTAAGGCAGAGCTAGATGGACGTCTGGTGAGGAAAAAGTAGATGAGGCACATGGTAGCATTCTGAACCCTGGGGCCAGTCAAATGGTTCAAGAGTTCATTTCCAGGCTTGTACATTCCCATGTTCCTAATTTACAACTTAATTTTGATACTCCATAACTTGCCTAAAATCATGTATTCCAAGAGGATTATGATTAATCCTTATTTCAAACAAGTCAAATATTTGTCCTGTTACCTCTAGCTCAATAACTCAAATCACATTCTTAAAAAAATTCATTACTTTTATCAGACATAATCTGCCTCTATACACCAATATGAGCTTGACATTTTTGCCTTTAATTTCACCGTGTGGTTGTGAACTGCTTCATATATTATTAGATAAGTCTACATTCGGTGTGCACATTCTGAACCTATCAACACGAGCAATACCATGCTAGTTTATAAGAATTTCCTACATAGAAAAGTCCAGCAATAGCTTTTTCTATATGCAAAATGCTCAGCCTCAAGTGATTTAGTTAACCATTACACATATAGCTGGATGAAAGATTGAATTCATGACCAAGATGAAATTAGGGTATCACCACTAAAATGGTTTTAAAAATCGGACTTCCGCACACTAGTGTAGTACTGAATGATAGCAGGTATGTGTCTACAATTCTTGATGCAGCAATTACCTTATTTCAATCAAGAGATCAACCTAAATAGCTTCTCCAGGAGGACAGCAACAAATAAAATAATTCAGTCACTCAGGCCATCCTTAACAAGCTCTCAATGACAGCCAGCTCAAGGGTGACTATGTGGGAGCTTGTCACTTCCCATCTCCTGAATCTAGAATGCTCTGCCATAAGAAACACTCTAATCATCATCAAAATCATCTTTTGTTCAGTTTTACATAAGGTGATAGTATGTATCAAGTGCTGGAGTTTCACCTGTCCAACCCAAGTTCAAAGTCAGCCCAGGCTAATGGGATGAAACAGAAACAAAAATTGCTGGAAAAACTCAGCAGGTCTGACAGCATCTGTGGAGAGGAAGACAGAGTTAACGTTTTGAGTCCGTATGACTGTTCATCAGAACTAGATGAATGTCTTCTTTGTTTTCTGGCTGAAATCCTGTGAAATGAGCATGGACAGTCTCAATCCAGTTTCTAGTAGACCACATTACATTGACTGATGTGTGAAACTAAATTAGATTGTCTTTTCAATTTGGCACAAAGGAATATTGCTGGGCAAAGTATGGAGGCTTAACTGCATCTAACTATGCAATAATTGACCTGGGTAAGCTTACTGCTGATACTGAATATCTAAAATGGTAAGTTCTCCATTTTGATTTCATGAAAAAATGTGTTCCCAATTGCCAGCACTGGTATTCCTCACTTTAAGCACAATAAGTTATTAACATCTAAACCATTTGAACCTGCCTCTCTCTACTTCCAATTTCCTGAAAAAGTATTTAATCTAAATACTCTTCATTTAGATAAAAGGGCAAATAATTGAGGTGTTCATGCTGATTAAAGGATTTGATGGGGTAGATTGGACAGAAACTATTTCCTCTGTTGGGAGAGTCCACAGCAAAGGGGCATAGCCTCAAAAATATGGAAAGAACGAAAATTTTGAAAGTGGAATGGTAGATTAGGCAAGGGTATTGAGGGTTATGGGACCATGAAGGATAGATGGGGTCAAGATACTACAGATCAGCCATGATCTAACTCAAAGGCGGAACAGGCTGGAGGGTTGAGTGACCTACTCCAGTTCCTATTATGCAAGCAGTTAGCAAGGATGCAGTGTAATGTACCTCATTAAATTATATGATTGTACATTAACACTGCAATTTATCTCCAGGCAACTAAATTTATGCATTGAAATTCTGAATAGTAGCAAACAGTATACAATGTTAATGAAGCAGTAAAAGCACACGCAGGACACATTTACTTAATATTTGAAGTGAAACTTTAATTATTTGGATACAATTTTAAAAAAGGAATACTGGCCTATAGTTAGAAAGTTAAGTATAAACATTTTAAAAACTCCTTTATACACAGCATGAAAAATATATGTGCTTTTAAGCTCTATATCTTCCAAACATAATTTTTCAAGAGGTAGAATCTTGACAAAACATTTCTGCTGCCCACATGTAATGTTAAAATGTACAACCATCATTTCAAACAGCAAACATTACAATAAGTATACTATAAACAAACACTTCACAATGATTCTTTTGACAGCTGCAATTATATTAAAATAATTTTAATATATTGATAACACTACAAACAAGATTTTGCTCAAGTTCATTTGCAAAATATTTCTTTAAAATCAATATTTTTAAAAATCAAAGGCTTTGCCTTACAAATTCCAACTGACCATCTGGTTGGTTTAAACCACCAATTTAATGGATTTTTCTTAAGTATCTTTACATATTGCTGTGTCACTTTATCAACTGAAGTAATTTATTTCTGAATATGGACATTTCATTTATAGACTTCCTATTACTGAAAAAATATTATACAATGCTGTCAAAAACTCTCATTCTGAATTATACACAGTTCACAAAGAGCAAATTAAAGGAAGTACTTTTGAATTTTATCACCATTACCTGAATGGTACTTTTACTGAAGCACTGAAATGTTAATACATTAGAATGCCTGGGATGAACAGGGAAAGCACAATAATTTCATTTAGGATACCTAATATATATATATATATATATATATATTTCTATCAAAGTGAAAATAATTAAAAATGTTATAAAGCTGGTCTTGGAATCAAAAATAAAACTAAGTTGACTTTGCATAAAAGTGTCAAATTTCACACCTTAAAATGTAGCTGCACATTTACACTAGGCTTGAGATATTTTAATTAACAGTTCAAAATATTACCTGATCTGGCTGTTTAACATCAGAGTTGTAAATTCAGCATTAAAAAAAATGTTGTAAACAGCTCTTTTGTAATTAAAATGCATCTGCATCAGAAATTTTTTAATGTTATATTTATTTTGCATTCTTTTCTGGTGCTCTCCTAAAAATATAGGATAGAATAAGCCATCACAAATTTCTGACCATCTAATTTGGGATCATAGTTTATGGTGCTCTTTTAATTTCATTTCCTACCCTAAACCTCATCCTTCCTTCCATTCCAATGCCTGATTATTGGGTTTGTTTTAAATGGCCTGAAGGTTGCAGCAATTCGAACAATGGATTTCCTCACAGCCAACATTAATGCTTCTTTCTGTAAGTGGATCACAGTGCTTCTCCAGGCACTAGATGGAGGATATTGTTGGCACAAGATGCTCCATTAAGCAGCTTGGTCAGAACTAGTGACAATCGTTGTAGGAAAGTGCAGGTGACAGCTAAACCTAGAATTCAGACTTCCAGATCCTGGGATTGAGAGACTAACTCTCCACCGCTACAGCAACTAGGTTACAATTTACAGCTGTGAAAGAGGTACAGAAGAATCTCTTTCTACATGCCGCTTGCTATAACACACCTTTTAAATAGCTCATTGTAGGGGGTTACTATATTCCCAAAGTTTAACTTTTATTCAGGACATTGAATTCTTACAAAGAACCCTGCAAAGTTCCCAAATTTATAAAGCCTTGCCTTATTTGCAGCTATTCCACCGCCAGGCATCCCTTAATAGTTAAATTTAGATGTTCTTAAATGTTAGTTAAATTCCCATAAATAACAGTATAGCAAAAAAAAACAGAACTAGTCATCAACTGGAATCTTAAAGTTTTGCATTGCTTTTGATTTATCAGCTCCCAATACTTGATGCAAGCTGAAGATAAGTCCTTCTCAAAGTATTGCCAATGCAATGCAGCAATTACTGGCCATTTACAAGTCTTTAAACATTAAGGTTGCCTAGTTTCTAGCCCAGGAAGATTAGTCTTCACTTCAGTTTCTTTGCTTTTTCAGCCACAATATAATCCATTTTCAGCGAAGTAGTGATGCTTTAGTACTGAACATATTCAGATTGAAGTGACTGCAAAAGAAAAATAACTTCAGCTAAGAACATTTAAAATTTTTATTGGATGTTACAGGAAAAATGGAAAGCACCTAATAGTGTTTAAATAAAACCAATGTACTGTATATTAAAAAAGTAGTCAACTCTTTGAATAAACATCAAGTATGTTATTGGCTCTCCTTATCGCTCAGTACCTAACCTCGCATACCAGGATGGTCTAAGATTTGATCCCAGTGTTAACTTGCAGCCAGGTTGAGTGGTAAGGGCAATTAATCAGTCTCAATGCCCTGGAGAGAATTACTGGCAGGGAAGGTGGGAGAATTAAAGAAAAGGGAAAGAATTCCTACTCAAGTTATTCAGGAATTTCAGCTGGATGTGCATAACAATAGATGTTGGGCAAGCAAAAGACAGGACTTGGCTTTGATAGACCCACATATATCCAATTGTTACAATTATGGATTCACATATCCCAGCAAGGAATCAATAACTTCAGCTGAGTAGGGAAATGGAAGAAAAATGAGGAAGGGGAGGGGCAAGATAGAATACTAATGAAGGAAATCTAGTTGCAATACTAGTTACGCACATCCTTTATAATTGCATCTAAATATGAGGAACAACAGTTTACTGCATTTTTAGTACTCATTAATGACTGGAACTTAATATCCTCAACAGGAGCAGTTTTGCTTCACCTAAGTATACTTTTCCTCATTCACTGAATGTAGCTCATCCTCAAAGTACAAGCAAATAAATTATTTACAAAGTCTGACAAAAACATAAGTAACACTACACAGAATTAAAATGGTTTCGTGTTCATCTGTCTCTGCAAGCTGCATAGAGTACAAATAACATTATGGCCTGATACTCTAAAAGTAATGAGTTGAAAGGCTGTTTCTTTGGGAATCACCATAGTTATATATGCTATGAGCAGAGGGTGTCAGTAGGTTCAGCAGCATTCCAGATAGCTATCTGCACAAGAGTTAATCTTCTGCAATCACCGTTTGATCAGTGATTGACTTCTTAGAAGAGGGATGGGGGATTAAACTATTCAACTCAACCATTACTTGATTAAAATAAAGAGATTTCTAAGGAAAACATCTGACTGACTTGCAGTATCCATAATTTTTTGCAATCCCTTTGAAGGGCAAGCACTGTGGCCCAGAACTTCTGATTGTGCACTTACACTTGACTACCTGCATTCAGTTCACCAAGACCATCAAGGGTACAAATCTATGAAAGGCTCCATGGTACAGTATAACTACATAAGTAGCGACTGCTTTTACATTAGCCAATTTTATGTTAAAGGTTAACACAAGAGAAGTTTTTAACATGGTGGAGAATACATGGTGGTGAATATGCTTCATTTCATAGACTCAAAATGGTACAGCACAGTAGGAGGCCATTTATATTGGGTGTTTTCATCTACAGGTTTATGTTCATTGAGTGTCAGTTGTGGCTCAGTTGGCAGCACTCTTGCCTGAGTTACAATGCTCCGAGTTCACATCCCACTCCAGAACTTTGAGCACAAAAATCAAGGCCGGCACTCCAGTGCAATACTGAAGAAGGAGTGCTGCACAACCGGAGGTGCCATCTTTCCGGTGAGATATTAAACTGGCGAGGTCCCATCTGTCTGCTCAGGTGGATGTAGAAGATCCTGTGGTACTATTTTGAAGAGTAGGGAAGCTTTCCCCAATGTCATAGCCAATACATATCCCTCAATCACTATCACAAAAACAGATTATCTGGGCATTATCACATTTCTGTTTGTGGGATTATGTTGAGTGTAAATTGGGTGCTCCATTTCCTACATCGCAACAGTGACTATGCTCCAAGAGTACTTCATTTGCTGTGAAGCAGTTTGGGACATCTGGCGGTCATGGAAAGTGCTATATAAATGAAAGTCTCTCTTTTTTCTTTCTTTCAATAAAACTTGCCTAGTTTTGTAGCCTGAATCACAGTCTGATGATGGTTATTCTTCTGGCCACCAGTCAAGGAGAAGAGGTGGCACATAATACATCAAATAAAACAAGTATAGTTACAAGGGCTCATTGTTTGACCTCATGGTATTGCTAAACTTGCACAGCTACTGGTTATTTAACGTCACATAATGGCTGTTAGGGGCAGAAATTGTGATCCTGACAGTGGACAGTAATGCTGAAACTGAAGGAATAGAACAAATACAAAAACCCAAACATATAACACAAAGCACACTAATGATTACAATGAAGATAGATAATTAAGATTCCTCTCCTTACATATAAATGAATTCTACTAGTACACTATGGGAAAGTTGAGTCCAATTGGAACCAGAGAATGAGCTAACAGATTACAATACTTTATTGTAGCTGTCTTGCAGGTAGAACAGAGAGAAACACATATTTAGCAGCGAGATGGCCATACGTAAGTAGAATGAGTCTTTACTTTAGATATTAACCACTGAAACAAATCCTATAACCCACATAACCAGATATTGTCACCCAAGGTTTTACAACCAAACAAACCAAACGAAAAGACTGCCTCAACATTCATCCATTCTTCTTCGTACAGAAAGCAAAGATTCTGCAAAGCAAATAGCATCTTTCATAAACGAAGTATACAGGGAAAGTTTATACCTGAACACTTCCCAGTGATAAGTTAGACTAACAGTTTAGGAAAATGCTCAGAGGTGGCATGCATCTGAATGTCAGATGACACTGAGGTGGGGTCTTCAGTGACATGACAGATCTTTTACACTCTACAGAGTTAGTTTTGAAAGTGGAGAAATGCAGAAACTCAAATAACCTGATAAAGCTCAAGTCTCAAGTAAATATTACTGTATGAGTGAAAGGTTTCGTGCCATTTATTTTAACAGGTCTAATGCATGAAGTAATGTCGTCCAATTCATTAGCCATGTGGTGAATTGCACTTTTGATTCGTAATAGGCAGTCATGTGGCACACGATCTCATTACTCATTTGCACAGGGTAAGTATACATGTGCACTTTAACAATCTTGTTTTACCATTTTACCAACAAACGCACAAAGTAGACTGTTTTTTCATTTTTGTGTGGGCTTTACTTTCTTCATTATTGCTAAAATGATGGGCAATACAGGCTTCATCACCATGGAAATAGCAATAATATTGCATGGAAAGGATAGTTCTCATTGTAGTCAACTTAACCAATTGGAATAACCATTTCAGGCCATCAGAGGAAAGTACATCATTAAGGAACAGCTGCCTTCAGGGCAGGTCATGGCAAAGGGCAAGCTCTTCTTGCTCTGAAGTTTCCTTCTATCTTAACTTATATTTATATAGCATCTTTAACATAATGAAATGTCCCAAGATGCTTCACAGGAGCATTATAAATCAAAGAAACATACCCAGCCACATAAAATGATATTAGGTCAGATGACCAAAAAGTATCTTGCTTTTCTGCTTTAAGACAGAGGGGTAGAGGGGAAATTCCAGAGCTTGGTGAGTAGGCAACTGAAGGCATGGCTATGGATGGTGCAGCAATTATGATTAGAAGAGCACAAATATCTTGGAGGATTGTGGGGTTGGAGGGGATTACAGAGATAGGGGCAAGGCCATGGAGGGATTTGCAAATGAATGAGAATTTCAAAAATCAACATAGCTTGACCAGCAGCCAATGAAGATCAGCAAGCACAGGTGTGGTAGGGGAATGCGACTTGCTGTGAACTACGACACGGGAAGCAGAGTTTTGGATGACCTCAAGTCTATGGAGGGTGTAATTGTGGGAGACCAGCCAGGAGAGCATTGGAATAGTAATGTCTAGAGTTAACGATGCATGTGTTTTTCAGCAAATGAGCTGAGATTGGGGCAAGTCGAGCAATTTTGTGGAGGTGGAGAAAGGCAGCCTTAGGGATGGCACAAATAGGAGGTCGGAAGCTCATCTCGGGACCAAATGTGACAACAAGGTTGCAAACAGACTGGCGTAATTTTAGACTGTTGCCAGGAAGAAGGATGAAGTTGACAGTTGGGGAACAGAGTCTGAAGTGGAAATCAAAAACAATGGCTTCGATTTTCCCAATATGTAATTGATGAAAGTGTTAAGCGTTGTAACATCTGTCTTGATTTATTCTATTAGTACTATTTCTGTGGTTAGCTTCCTCAATGAAAATTGAGGCAACACATCGGCCAGAATTTTTCAGCCCCTCCCGCCAGCCGGATCCTGCTGAAATGGCTCACCGTATCTGCTGCTGGGGAACCTGCTGTGGCAGGGCCGGAAAATCCAGGCCATCAATTCAGTTTCCTTGCCATATCAGTATCATCTCTGCAGACTTTGCTCATCCTTTCGTAGTCTTATAGAGACATAACAGCACAGGAGGCGGTTCTTTGGTTCATTGGATTGCTCTATAAAAAGCTGGTATGGACTCAATCAGTCCCATTCCCCCCTCTACCCCATAGCCCTGCAAATCATTTCCCTCAAATGCACATCCAATTTCCTTTTGAAATTATTCATCATCTCCCCTTCCACCACCCTTGTAGACAGCAAGCTCTTGGTGATTACCTCTCACTGCACAAAACTGTTCTTCCTTACATTCCCTTTGCACCTCTTAAATATATATGTTATCTTATATATTTGTATCATCTTAATTTTCCGTTTGTTTCTTAGCTGCCTATAAGTTATTTCCTTTCATATTTTCATTTCATTTTGCCTCTGTCTTCCTAATTGTCTTTTCATCTGTTTTAAACTCAGTATATTTGATTTTGGGTCAAAATCCTGGAACTCCCTCCCTAACAACACTGTGGGTGTAGCTACACCATGTGGACTGCAGCAGTTCAAGAAGGCAGCTCACCACCACCTTCTCAAGGGTAATTAGGGATGGGCAATAAATGCTGGCCTAGCCAGCGCTGCCCACATTTCATAAATGAATTTAAAAATTTTAATCACCCTTCCTGTTATTGTTTATAAACTTTTGAGTATGCTTTTCCCTTTAGCTTCAGTTTTATCTTCACAGCTTTTATCAATTGCATCTCATTCTTGGTTAGTCTTTTCTCATTTTGTAATACAACATATTTCTCCAGAACCCAATCAATCAGTCCATTAAATATTGCCCATGGTTGTTCTACTCCTGTCAATACTTTTCTCCAGTTTATTTCCCTTGGCCCCATTCTCATTCTTTCATAGCTGACTTTTTCCTACTCCTTTGGTCTTTGTACCATCTATCTTTCTCTCAATCATTACCTTAAAGCTCATCACCTTAAATCTTATCATATCATGGCCACAACTCCCTTGATGTTCTCCCATATTTATTTTCATTACCTATTCCAGTTCATTCCCCATTTCCAAGCCTAGCAGAGTTTTGACTCTTGTTGGGCTAGAAAGACAGACAGTCTTGTACAAACTAAAAAAAACAATCCCCTTGTCCCCTTTCAGTCTTTCTCTTTGTGAGTATATTTGGGAGAAACGGGAATCCTTTATCACTATGATTCTGCCTGTCTCATACTTTCATAATTTAAAAATCTTTTACTAAAGCACCCCAAAATCTGCACTGTTCCAGCAATAATATGATCCAATTTATCCCGCCTTACCTCATACCAGGTAGCGCCCTAGTCAATTGACATTGATCCCTCTCTCTTTTCATCATGTAAGGCCCTGAGGTATTTTGCTTTTATATAGGTTGATCAGTTCCCCACAGCTTTTATGTCCTATACCTAGTTAAAAAGCCTTGAAAGCTATTAGTATTTTTCTCAAAACACAGCCTTACCAAACCATAGTGCTGACTTTAATGTTCTGTAAACCTGAATCCCCAAATCTCTCTGCTCTTTCACAGTACCAAGCATACTTCGGGTATAACTATCACTTATATTTTCTTTAAAACCAAATGCATCATCTCACGCTTACTGACATTGATTTTCCCTTGTAATTTTTAGCACATTCCCTAATATCAATTTGCAATTTATTTTAATACCTTCTGTAAATTTTGGCAGCACTCCACCAGGGTCCATAGTCAATCCACAATTGGCTTCAATTGACTGTTGGAGGTCAGGTTAATGGTGAATTCACATGACCACAGGTGCCTGTGCACATTGTGATGAAACTCCATGAATGGGCGCAATTGTTGGAAACTCACCCTTCTGACCGATGTGTGGCCATGTATTGTGGGTGGGGACTGCTAAGGTAAAGGGGGTTCGAATCAACGTGAAAGATCGCATATT
The DNA here is from genome assembly GCF_964194155.1 of Cetorhinus maximus. NCBI lineage: Eukaryota > Metazoa > Chordata > Chondrichthyes > Lamniformes > Cetorhinidae > Cetorhinus > Cetorhinus maximus. Next base: position 96,930,536 of record NC_135895.1, read on the forward strand.
CTCCAGCATAAAATAGTTTTGAGTGCAGTGACACTTAAACTTTGATGAGGTATAATACTGTTTGATTTGATTCTACCCATGTTAAGCTTTTAGCTCGGCCAAAATCATGGGAAAACATTGTCCAAAAACTGAGCCCTGAGGAATAGCATTATCCACTTCCAATCACTCTGTAAATCTCTCCAACCTCCTACTCTAATAGTGGCTGTTATGCATGAAAAGCAAAGTACAAGCATTTCCATAAATAACACTTCCAAAAACCTAGTAAGCTACTAGATAACAAGCATGATAAATTGTGATAAGTGGAATTCTGTTTCTAGTGGAAAACATTAATGGTGATAGAAGAACATCTAAAGGTGTCAAGCCATAAAGCCTTACACACAGTGGAGACCACAGATCACATGTCTACCATGAGGTTAAAGGCTTAAAACAAATGAATAACGTATCCATTGTTTTTTTCTGGAATAAAAATGACAGGGAATGAAAAATGTGATGTAAAAGAAGAAAAAGCATGATTCAGAATGAGAGAGATTATTTTAGACATCTACATGACTTTTTAGTACATAATCAACTACTGATTATACTTTAATCTGCAGGAATATGGCATTTAATTTGCCATAGAATGGATAGCATAATGAACTGACCACCCTATATTTTATGTATGTGTAACATATGCATATGAAATAATTTGAAGACATTATTTAAGATTTAAGATTGTCAAAACATTCACACAGTTTCAACTGGTTAATCCAAGATTTGATGATTGCTTTATAATCGCTCTAGCAACCATTACTCCTTGAAAAATGAGTAGCATACATTTTCCTTCAATCAGAACTATATTTGCAGAAGACAGCTCAACAAAATAAAAGGACAATTTAATGCAAGATATTTCTCTTCTAGAATTGAGTGGGTCTTTGTAAATCTTTTTGCATCTATTTAATACATTTAGACTGTCATACTTGATCTTCAACCTGCAAAGACAATCATCTAAAGCAGCTTCTCGAGGTAGAATATACAATGAGTATCTCAATTAAATTACGAGTGTACTGCCTTGATGCCTACCACTACCTACAGTAACTCTGTTTAAAGAGAGAAATGTGTAATTTAATTTCCTTATGTACTGTGATATAAAGCAACAGATACAATAGTGAGATAGAAATAAGTGAAGCAAAGCAGAATAAAATGCCTGAGAGAAGTAAAACTAATAATCCTTGTCCTTAACATCTCCCTTACCAATTTTGTCCATGTTCTCAAAGGTATCAACTCTTTACTGGCATGCATTTACATGGATTTCAGGAGTTCTCTATATCGTATCCACGTATGAGCCTGAATGATGAGTGTTAGGAGGCCATTTGACTTCACAGGCAATACAGTGGAGCCCAATTCTGTCATAACTGATAGACACTTGCAGTTGTAGTCAGTGGACAATAATCAGGAGTGGAAATATTGGTCAATTATCGTACCCCCATGGCTGCTTTGGCTGAGATCAGTTAACCCATCATAGGCCTAGGAATTATGACAAGCATATTCCTTATAAAATTCTGATGTAAGCGACTTTTTACCCTTAACATTTGATACAGCCACTTCACATACAAGATCCCATTCTACCTCATAAATGGCAAAATTATAAACACCTCTAATGACAGCTTGGAAAGTGCAAGAGCACATAAACTTACGGGGTGTGAGCGGCTTAGGTATCTCATGGTGACAGGACCGAGGCCACTGCAGGTGGATCTACCGCTGTAATCATCCTTCGGGCTGGTATAATTATTGATGGGAATATTGCAGATAGTGCCACTGTTGCATTTGCTGTGGTAGTTGTTGTTCAGTTCATGATAATATCTCGCAGGAAGCTGCGAGCTGCTATACAGCTGGTTGGAGGGATAAACAGGTGTAAAACTTGTCCTAGGAGTTGATGTCATAGCGTTCTCAGTTTCGTCAGGGGCAGCATAGATATTCCCTAGTGAACAGCCTAGCCTGGAGTTTATGGAGAAGCTAAATGGAAACAGACAATGGGGAAACAGGACATAACGTACATGGAAAATAAAATGCAAATATGAAGAAATAAAAATGCCATGTATGTGGAAAAAAAACTTTCAAATATACTTTTGCATGCTATAAGTGGTTTCATTAAATTTGGTCATTAACATTTTAGGCTCTTACATTTGTAATCATCAAGTTCAATAACTATACATACAGCAACTGTTATGTACATTTTTAGGTGTTAAACCTTACTATTTAACTGTCACATTATGACAACTTGTACTAGAAATGCTTTCTAGAAAAAGGCAATGACAGCCATTCATACATCAATATGATCTACAGCTTGTCAAAGTAAATCGATCATGTAGTAAGAAAACTTGCAACTTTCATTAGCAACATTTAAGGGAAAAGCAAAGTTAATAAATTTGAATATATACCTCAAGGGTGATTTGAATTTTTTTTCTTGCAATTTTCCTTAATACTCACCAAAAAAATAGGTTCACTCCTGAGTTTAGTACATAAGAGCATAGGATTTCGGAGTTGGAGTAGGTTATTCAGCCCTTCGAGCCTGGTCCCCCATTCAATAAGATCATGGCTGATCTGATTGTGGTCTCAACTCCACTTTTCAGTCTGACCCCATAACCCTCGACTCCCTTGTCTATCAAAAATCTAATTAGTCTTGAATAAATTCAATGACCCAGCCTTCACTGCTTTCTGTGGAAGAGAATTCCGTAGACTAACGAGCTTCAGAGAATATTTCTCTTCATCTCTGTCTTAAAAGAGAGACCTCTTATTTTTGAACTGTGCTCCCTAGTTCTAGTCTCTCCCACTAGAGGAAACATCTGCCTAGCATTTACCCTATTAAGTCCCTTCAGGACCTTATATGTTTCAGTAAGATCACCTCTCATTCTTCTAAACTCCAATGGGTATAGACCAACCTTTGCAAACTTTCTTCATAAGATAAGTCCTCCATCCCAGGAATGAGTAGAGTGAAGCTTCTCTGAATAGCTTTGAATGCAATTATATCCTTTTTCAAATAAGGAGACCAAAACTGTATACAGCACTCCAGATGTGCTCTCACCAAGGCCCTGTTTAGCTGCAGTAAAACTTCCCTACTTTTATATTCCATTCTGCTTACAGTAAATGCCAACATTTCATTTTCCTTCTTAATCACTTGCTTTATCTGCTAACTAACTTTTTTGTGATTCATGTACCAGGACACCTAGATCCCTCTGTACCACAATCTTTCACCATCTAAATAGTATACTGCTTTTCTGTTCTTTCCACCAAAGTTGACAAGTTCACACTTATCCACATTATACTCCATCTGCAAAATATTTTCCCACTTACTTAACCTATTTATATCCTTTGCAGGATCTCTACGTCCTTCTGACAACTTACTGTCTTACCAATCTTGGTTTTTAAAAATTCATTCACGGGATGTTGGCTTCGCTGGCTGGGCCAGCATCTATTGCCCATCCCTAGTTGCCCTTGAGAAGGTGGTGGTGAGCTGCCTTCTTGAACCTCTGCAGTCCATGTGGTGTAGGTACACCCAGTGCTGTTAGGAAGGGGGTTGCAGGATTTTGACCCAGCAACAGTGAAGGAACGGCAATATATTTCCAAGTCAGGATGGTGAGTGACTTGGAGGGAAACTTCCAGGTGGTGGTGTTCTTCTAGATGGTAGTGGTTGTGCGTTTGGAAGGTGCTGTCGAAAGAGCCTTGGTGAATTCCTGCAGTGCATCTTGTAGATGGTACACATTGCTGCTACTGTGCATCAGTGGTGGAGGGAGTGAATGTTTGTGGATGTGGTGCCAATCAAGTGGGCTGTTTTGTCCTGAATGGTGTCAAGCTTCTTGAGTGTTGTGGGAGCTGCGCTCATCCAGTCAAGTGGGAAGTATTCCATCACACTCCTGACTTGTGCCTTGTAGATGGTGGACAGGCTTTGGGGAGTCAGGAGGTGAGTTACTTGTCGCATGATTTCTAGCCTTTGACCTGCTCTTGTAGCCACAGTATTTATATGGCAAGTTCAGTTCAGTTTTTCGTCACTGATAACCCCCAGGATGTTGATAGTGGGGGATTCAGTGATGATAATGCCATTGAACATCAAGAGATGATGGTTGGATTCTCTCTTGTTGGAGATGTTCATTGCCTGACACTTGTGTGACGCAATGTTATTTGCCACTTAGCTACCATACGTTTGGTCCCTTCATCCAAGTCAGTCATTAATGTCTGTCTGTCTAATGACTCTGAAGAAGAATCGAAATGTTAACTCTGTTTTTCTGTCCACAGATGCTGAGTTTTTCCAGCATTTTGTTTTTGTTTCAGATTTCCAGCATCCACAATATTATGCTTTTATCAATCATTAATGTAAATAGTGGAGGACCCAACACTGACCCCTGTGGCACTCCACTATTTACAACTTGCCTGCCCGAAAAAGACCCATTTATCCCTACTCTCTGCTTCCTGTTAGCTCACCAATCCTTTATCCATACTAATATGTTACGCCCTACACCATTAGCTCTTATGTTGTGTAGGAACCTTTGATGTGACACCTTATCAAATGCCTTTTAGAAATCAAACTACAGCAAGAGTTTACAAATTGTGAGCTGACGAACAACTCATATACTGCTACTGGTCCTAGAAAAACCCAGGGCACAATAAGGAGTTGATCAAATTGAGGATTACTGACCAAAGCCAAAATCAGGTTAACTGCAACAAGCGATTGACCAAACAAACACAAATTTTACAGAATAAACTACAAAGAAAAAAATTAAAATCTTGCTGAGGAAGCAGACATTTATTATCTTCGTAAACTTGAAAGCTTTCAAAAGGCAAACCTGACATTTAAACTTCACAAAAAGCAGCTTTGAGAAAGATCAACATGCAGATTCATAATCTTCCATGATGAAACTGCTGTTGATAATGAGGGGGAAAAATGGACTGGATATATGACTAACTCTGGAAGTCAATTTTTTTTGGACACAGCATATGAGGAGTGGGTAGAGAGACTGAGAAAGAGAAAACTAGATCACTGAAGGTTTCTGTAGGGGCAGTGCCAGTAAGTGGTCTTCCCCCATGCCATTTTGCTAACTCTCCTGTGAATAGAGGAGGAACAGCAATGTTCTCCTAAAGAGGTTGTACAAACCTATCGCTACTTGTGCACAAATTTTGAGTTAGAATCTTGCCCACAACGATGAAAGTAACCATGCTTCAAATAATATATTCTATGTGAATTGCTTTGAGTTGTTGAGAAGCAAAAATGAGCTGCCAACATTAAAATAATTCAATGTGTAGGTTTACATAAGTGCAACAAATACAGTGGCAGGATTAATTGAAACAATGCACTGCAAACTATGCTGGCCAAGGTCAGTGCTGGAGTTGCAAATTAATTTATTTCTTTTTCTTCCATTTTAGTTGTCAACTGAAATCTAATCACACAGGAACTTTCTGCCCTCACTGATACCATATCAATGTAGCCTCATTGCATGTGAGCCTTAAATGAGTCTGAGGTTGTCAATTTGCCACTCAGCCTATTACAACTTGACTCAATTATGTCCTAGCCTGGTATAAAGAGTCACTGGACAGCATCGGGAGCAGAAATTTGGCTTGTTAATTCATTCCTCTACTATGCATTCAAAACTGAGAAACTTAAGGTATAATGTTGTGTCCCACTACAGCCACGATGGTGCAGATCATAGAAAACAGGGATTGAATCTGAAATCTTCCGGTTCTATTTGTTTCACCTCTGGATTGGGCACAACTCCAGTTTAAAACCCAGTGCTACACCAATATTCCACAGTAACAAATGTTTTAAGTAGATAAAATATTTCTAAAGCATACTTAAGAGCAAAGCTGAACATCATGGACCAAACATTAATTTTTCAGGTCACAAAAAAATCAACTTAGACAGAAAGCAAATTTAATTGTATTTAGATTAAGGGAAGACAAAATGTTTTTAGTTTCTGTACTATGTAATTAAAGGCTTGAGACAGTATTTTTTTTTAAAAGTTATCTCTATGAACAAAAACTTCACCTTTTTAGATTACTGTTCATGGGTATGGGGTTTCTGCTAATTCTTCTAGCACTTGGGTAATTCATTGAGATCTTTGAAGATTTCAGAGGTGACATTGATCCTTGGCAAGTACTTGAAGAATTGACTCTGTTAAAACAGACACAAAATTAAACAACCTTGAATTACCACAGTCAAGTATTGAGTAGATAATATTTGCTCTATGATTCAATGTATTCATTTTCTAAAACTGAACTTCAGGGTGATTCACATGGGGTAGAATCTTCTGTTCGGTGAGCATGGAGGGGGGGGCCCACTTGCCAATGCGTAAAATGACACGGGGTGATGTCAGGCGTGCGTCCCGACGTCACCCCGCGTCATTTAGATTTTCAGTTCGCCAGGCGCACAGCCGATTCAGCTGTGCGCCCGCCAAACTGTCAAAGGCCTATTAAGGCTATTAAAAAAGTAATTAACATGATTAATGGACCTGCCCGTCCAACCTTAAGGTTGGCGGGCAGGCCAGGAGCTCAGGCAGGCTTCTGAAAGGACATTAAACTTCATCTACAGGTGGGATGTGGTTTCATGAGGGTATTAAAATTTTTATAAAATGTTTAAGTAAAAGAAATCGACATGTCCCAGCTCATGTGACAGTGGCACATGAGCGGACATGTCAGTAATTTTTTTCCGCTTCTTTACTGAACCTTTCAAATCTGAGCTGATCTCCCTGAGGCAGCACTTTGCCTCAGGAAGATGTGTGTGCACTTTTGCGCGCATGCGCGAAGGAACACACTCCCGGCTCAGGGAATCTCCCCTCCACTACCCCTCCCGCACAGGGAGCGCATAGCACTCCCTGGCGGATGTCACGCCGGGCAGGCCCTAATTGGCCTACCCACATAAAATGGCGGCACGCCCCCAATTGGGGGCACCGATTGGGAAACTGCCCGCTCCTGCACAACACCCCCCCCCCCCACCTCCGAAACGGGGGGAAGAACCTGCCCATCGTCTTTATAATAAAGTAACCATTACAAGAACAAAAACTAAGTTTTTCGAGTAAGATTGTTATATAGTTGCGTCTTATTTTTAAATGCTCTAAAAAATACCGCAACAAAGGTCAATCTGTTGAACAATCCTTGGAATTCTCAAAATTCTAATTTGAGCTTGAGGCAGAGCCACTGAACTATTAAAATGTGGTCAAGCCATTGGCTTATTACAGGTTTAAACATAAAGACCAAAAAATATTCTCTCAGATTATCTGGTTATGATCACATTGCTCTTTGTGGTATCTTGCTGTGTATGAATTAGCTGCTGAGTTTCCAACATTAGAACAGTGAGTGCACTTCAAAAGTAATTCTTGCTTACAAAGCACATTGGGAAGTCCTGAGGTTCTGAACGGCATTTTTATAAATGCAAGCTCTTTTTACTTAATATATGAAGGACGTAGATGAATTGGTCAAAACACAAAGACCTGTGCAACGAGTAATGTTGTAGCATCGGAATCCCCTCCAACTGGGAAATTTAGGGAACATAATTTCAAACCCACAGACATGTTTTCACCGCATGATTGGAACTATAAATTACAAAAGATAAGCTGCAGTCAGCAGTACAGGGCTGGGCAGCAAGGGGTTATAATTCAGGCATTTAGTAAAAAAACTGACTCATCAAAAGGGTTTGGACATTGACTGACTGCTAACAAGGAACAATGGTACCAGGGAAATGCCATTACCTACCTTTAACTAATGCAATCAAGAAGTCTAAGATTATCCAGTACAATAGCACAAAGGACATATCATCAATGTAATACACTCAAGGAATTATGCGATTAAGGTCTGCATCACAGGCAATAGTACTGGAATAGGCTCATTCAACCGCTCATTAATTTTGGAGCTAGCTGCTGTTACTGTGCCACCTCAAACAACAGGAGAATTACTTATACAATGAGAATGGATAATATCCGTCTGAATATATCTTCCATGGAAAACCCTGTATTGTTTTGATCAGCAAGAGCCGATGACATTTGTCTGGACTTTGTGCGGAAACAACTAAATGGTTCTGATGAAGAGTCATATGGACTCAAAACATTAACTGTATTCCTCTCCGCAGATGCTGTCAGAGCTGCTGAGTTTTTCCGGCTATTTTTGTTTCAGGTTTCCAGCATCTGCAGTATTTTGCTTTTAACAACTAAATAGACATTGGAACAAAAGGAAATATATGTTTTGACATGTCTGAGTTAAATTATAAAAGAAGAGCAGATCTGAGTATCTGGGCTGCAGCTGGAAGGAGGGTCAGGGCTGGTTACCTTGACTTAGGCCCAGAATGCCTCATCACCAGAACTTTCCAACAAGCACCAAGACATAGCCTGGCTGGTGGTGAGCAAGGCCCTCACTGTCAGATCTTTCCTACACGCCTGGAGTCTCACTCCCTCTACACGTTGCCCTCGAGGTGGCTGTGATGGGGAACAGACTGTTGTTCACCTCCTTGTGGAACATGCCTTTGCAAAGAAGGTCTGAAGACAGGTGCAGTGGTTTTTGTCGAGGTTCATCCCGAGCAGTTCTGAGACCCAGGACTCTGTGGCCTACCGGCTGTTCATAATGCACTGAGGGACTGGGAATTGTAGAGACCCCTTATGCTGTATGACTCACATTGAGCGTATGCAGTGAATACAACACGTATCACAATTGTATTGAAGCACCTCAGAGTGCAACATGATCTATGTAGATAACTTAAATACCATTGCACTGACTGTCTGTAATGACCATGTTGAAATGTTTGTAATGTTCATTGATTGTATTGAAGCATCTCATGATCTATGCGGAAAACTTGAAAATGATTGCACTTTTTCTGATAGCCATTTTGAAATGCTTTGTAAGGTTCTTTCAGATATTTTATGAATAAATTATATTTTTCCAAAAAAAAACTCAGGCCTACATTTTACACCACACAGACCAGCTGGGTTGGGGATTGTAAGTGTTTTCAGCCGTTTCGTGATGATATTGGCCTGAAGGACTTGGGCTGCAGTCAGAAGGGTCGAGTTTATTCACCTTGACTTAGGCTTACAATCAACAATGGACAGACGAGCCGTGTTGGGGACTGAGAGTTTCAGCCAAATTGTAATGATATTGGTCTGAGAATTTTGTGAAGGTTTGGGGCGAAAGCTTGGTGTTTTTTGCCAGTACCTTGTAACTTGTTTCAGCCATATCTTGGAGATATTGGTCTGAGAATTTTTTCTTAAGGTTTCAGGACAAGGCATGGTGTTTTGCCTGTGTTTTTGCAAGTTTAAACCGAGTTGTGGGGACTGCGTGGAGTTAGCATTTTTGTAAGTTAAAGCCCAAGTCATGGTGACTTTGTGTCAGGTACTGGGAACGGGTTGTTTTAAATTTTGGGGTTTTGTACAGTGGGGTTGTGGGTGATTCAATAAAGCAATTGCGAATTATCAGAAGAAACTTGTCTCGCTGGTCATTCTGTTCAAGCCATAAGTTTGTGAATCTGGTGCCATGAACTTGAGTTTGGGGAGGGTCTCGGAGGGAAAAGGGGAGCCCCTAAATGTGATGCACAGTTTATCTATAGTCACAAAGGTCTCACTGCAATGGTCCAAGACAGCCAATCATCACCTTCTCAGGACCGTTAAGGATAGACAATAAATACAACTTGCCAACTTCATCCACATCCTGCCAAAATATTTTTAAAAATTAAATGGCTTAAAAATCCACCTCTGAACCATGCTGCAAAAAGAAAATGCCAAGTGGAGGATAGTAGCTATTCCAAATGGACTTTGGAGGGATAAGGGAGAAAAGAAGGGAATGAAATCTTTTTTGGTTTTACCTACAGTAATGCCAAAAGGAAACAGATAACCAACCTATGCCTTTTAAAAATCCCAGTTCCCTGGTCCTTCTGCAAATTAGAAAGGCATAAGTACAATTTATAATAATGGAACTTGAATTTGTGTTAATACCTTTAGCATAAAAGCACTTCACATATAACCATTGAAAATGGGACACCTCGACAAGAATCAGATGTAGCAGAAAACATGGCTAAAGATATGGGCACCGAAAAGATTTTAAAAGGTGGAAAGAGATCCAGCAGGAGAGGCCCAGAAAACATGCTAAATATAGTTGATACAATGGTGCAAATAGGAGAAATGAAAAGAGGAGAAAGTTATAGGAATAAAACATTCAGGAGATGTTTAATGGACTGAGGGCTTCGCAGAGAGAGGGTAAGGCAGGACCTTGGAAGGCTTTAAAGGCAAGGACAAGGATTGTAAATTTAATATGGCAGGAAGCAAGGGAAGCTCAGCAAGGATGGGTGTCTTTGGTCAAAGAATGAGAATTAGTATAGATCAGGAAAGCAAAATTTTGAACAAGTTGGGAGTTTCTGACAGGAGAGGATGGAAGGCTAACAAGGAAGGCATTTGCGAGTCAAGTTTGGAAGTGTAAAAGGTATACAATGACTTCAGTGCCAAAGGAACTGAAGTCGGCATGTTCTATCAGAGGCTACAGATGTTGATTTAAAAGTTCAGTTCAGGATTGAAAAATATGCCAATATTGCAGATGGTTCAAGCAGAGTGACCAGGGAGGCAAAAGGAGATAAAGGGTATGAAAGCATAGTCTGTGCAGGGCAAAAAAAAAAAGAACCAGCTTCAGTCCTTCTGATGTTCAGCTGGAAGAAACTGTAGCTGCTCCAAGATTTCAAAACAGATAGAAGTCTGATATCATGGCCAGGATTTTCTGTGCCCGCTGGTGTCAGGCGTGTTCGGTGGCGTGAGCGGACAATATCGTGCAATTGGTTTCACGACAGCATGAAAGCAGTTTGCGATCATCTGCTCAGCCCGGCAATGGCGGGCCACATTTCCCACCGTCAGATGTCAGGAAACTCATTGTAATACATCTGCATATCATTATTAGGCTAGCCCACCAGAATCGTCCTCGCCCCTCCCCCGGCTGGATCGCTGCCCACGTCGGCAGGAAAACATGCCGACGTGTTTTCACAATAGCACAAAAGCGACTTGCACCTGGCAGGCTGCACTTCATCTGGGATGTCAAGGTTTGTTTGCCTACCTTGCTTCGGGAAGCACTTATAGTCATTAGTGCCAAGCTTCACATACAGCGCCATATCACTTTTATGGGGGGGCTCACAGCAGGTCCCCTACCTATCAGGTCAGCCATATGTTAGTGGCTTTTCAATGGCTGCAGGGCTAGGGCTTGCTTGGCAGAGGAGAAGTGGCAAGGGAAGAGGCTGCAGGATGAGGGCTGTACTGGGGAAGGATGGTAACCCAGGGTGTGTATGGTGGCACATGTTGATCTGTGCAAGTGGCCTCAAGATGGTGAGGGCTGAGGAGGCAGTCTCCAGAGGAGATGAGGCCAGATGGACATGTGAGGGTATGTGTGTGAGAATGGGCAGTGACGTCTCTTGAACTGTCAGTGAGTGAGATGCCAGTGAATTTGTGATGGGCTTGAGTGTACGTTTAGAGTGATGGGATGGCTGCCATACCCTGGCTGCACAGATGAGATCATTCATCCGCTATCTGCATTGGATGGCCAACCTCTTCTGTGCAGCATTGGCACTGATCACCACTGCCACCACCTCCCAAGCCTGATTTGTCACGCCACTGCCCATCCTGCAGCCAGAGTGGGGGTAGAGGACATTACAGCTGGCTTCCATGCTGTCCAAAAGGCGTCCCAGTGATGCGTCACTAAACCTGGGGGCTGCAGTCTTTTTGTTTCTTTGTGGACATTTTCCCTGTAGTAGTTCTGGGCAACCAGATGTGTGCGCACGTCTGGACTTTAAATATGGCGCTCGGCGTGGCATGCAAGGTGATGGCATGGCGGGCAGGTGAGAACCCACCTGCCATCAAAACGGTGTGTTTCCCAGGAATGCATAACTAATACGGCAGATTTGGGACGATATGGTGTGAAAACCCACATTGCGGCTGGCAGGTAAAACGTTGTTAAACCGTAGTTTGGGGGGTGGGGGGCTTAAAGGATGGGTATGATCTTGGGGGTGTTGCCTCTGATGGGCAGGAATCTCCGAAAGGAGGTACCCACTTTCCAGTCCACCAGTAGCCTGTGCAGTGAAAACTGCCAGGCTTTGCTTCCGCCTTCCCCTGCATTATAGTAGTGGAGGTGGAATGAGGTCCTTAAGTGGCCATTAATCGGCCCAAAGGCGAATGGGCTATCTGATGCCTTACCCATGCTCTGTAATATGGGGTCAGGTCAGGGATGGGCAGGAAGGCAGCAAGCAGGCCACTCGTTTTATTTTACAAGCCAACTCTCCATCATCCCCACCTTCAAATACGCTGGCAGGGGGCCATAAAATCCTGCCCAATGTTTTTTAAAAATGTAAGATTGGCATTATGGATTCAGATAAAACTTTAGTACATAATTAGGCTACAGGAAGCATAATTACTTGGTGTCTTACAAGAAAAATCCAGGTGTTAGTAATTCAAGCAGACCTCAACCCAGGTTAAAAAAACCCAAGGTAATCTTTCAATAGAAGTTACCAGGGTCACACGGAATCTCGAACTAGCAGACTAGAAATAGCAACATCTTCCTGACCAGCTACCATTTTCTGCAAACTTGATCTCATTTAAAACTCTGCTGCCCTTGTCCTAACCCAACCAAGTTCCACTTGCACATTACCAGTGTTTCTGATCTACAATGGCTCCCAGTCCACCAATGCCTCGATCCCTTCACAGCCTCACTCTTCCCCATTGCTATAACCCCTCCAGCACTCCAAAAACAGTGTGTTCTTCCAATCCTGGCATCTTGTGTATTCCTCACTCCCTTTGCCCCACCACTGACTTCCATGCCTTCAGGCCCGAATGTCTGAAGATCTGGAATTACCTCCTTAAATCTCTCCACTTTACTCTGCCTCTTTGACCAAACTTATAGTCGCTTCTTCTAACATTGCCGTTGTTGGCTCACTGACAATTGTTATCTGGTAATGCTCCTATTGAGCACCTTGGAACATTTTCTACAATGAAGGCACCATATAACTTCAAGGTGTTGTTGCTAACTTGATCCCATATCACTCACTTTCACCCCTTATGCAGGTTTTAGTAAAATGGATCACATTTGGCCCTTTGCAAACTGGGAGTTGACAATGTAACAAGCAAACTGCATCAACACCTGGTTTGTAGGAAATTCTATATTTAAGTATTTGTGTACATTTTCCTGAAATGTAATTTTCAAATATTGCTGAGGGATTCAATCATACAGAAAAGACGTCTTTACATAATTTATAAGAAACTCAATTACTTTGATTGTCTTTGTCTAGTTATAGGAAAGCAAGTTTTTTTATATAAATAAAGGATTTAACTAGTTATTCACTTTCAAACCTTTCCTTCATTTTCAGTGGTATCCAAAACCAACCATTTCCACCTTTACCTGCATTGTTACTCAAAAACATAGTTAAACTAGAAAAATGACAAAAATAAAAAACTTCTGCTTACCTGAATGGTTGTGATGGAGATCTCGAATGAATTTTCATATCATCCAACCTTTAAAATAACAAACATATTAATAAATGCAATGCACCTTTTTAAAAGGTCAGTTAATAAATTTATCTTTAAATCAATGTTTAGATAGTAAACATTTAGAAAAAATAAAATTTCAGATCCACGTTTAGATAACGTTGCTTTATTGCAACGTTTTTACAAACAGGAAAATGAGAGCTGCTGATCATTAGTCTCTGGTAAATCACAATTATATTAGTTAAATCAGTTATGAAAATAGACTAAAAACAGTTCTTTGATCACTGTAACGCACACAGTAGTCACCTTTGAAGAAACATTAGTAAACATGTTAAGGATAGAAAATGACATCATCTTTTCCATTTCAATTGTGCTTCTTCATGCAAATTGTAACAATTATTTATTTTTAAAAAGTGCGATCCTACTTCAGGGGATAAGATGAAAGGACAGGAAAAATGAACAAAACCTTATTTTCGTAATAAGATGCTCATTTGTGCAGCAGCTGCATTTTAACAAAGCAAATGTCATTCAATAGTACATGTACACATACTATTTTCCTTGAAATAGATTAGATTTTAAGTAACAACATTTGTTTTAAGTGGTAGACTGCAAAATGGTACAGGAAAGGAACATGTACTTCACCAGGAAGTGGTATTGAAACTTTGAGAATTATCCAAGTGGTAGAATTATTCATAGTATCTTAAATTAGGTTTTTTTCATCACAGCAGCCATTCTTAATATTGAGTACACAGCATTATGGACCTGATAAATTATGTGAAAATTCTACCCATGGCGTTATTCTCATCTACTGGCATCTTCGTAGATGTACAATTGCAACCTTTATTATGGCCAAATTGCGGTCAAGCCTTTTAAGTATGGTTTTAGGTGTACTGTTAGTGACATCGCCATTGTCAAATGGCAATGTTGTATGTGTAAGCTTAGATAGACGGCACCTCCATGCTATTTGTCCACATAGGATATCACTGCTGTGTCTGGTGCTGGGCTTTGCCAACAGCTGTGTGCACCTTCCAGGAAAGGTTATTAGAAAGCAGAGGCAAGAACTTCCCTGCCAGGAGCACTTGGATAAGGTGATGCATTCCAAAGATTACTGATCGAAATCAGCTAACACAGCACAGTTTGAATCAATGCCTTTCTAGTCTGTATGGTTCAGTATCACTTAGCATGGACCAAAGATTGAACCCAGTATCTTTGTTCTGTATGGGCGCTTTTAGCTGGTGCTTGTTTAGTTGGATCATAATTGAGCATCATTGTGCTGACTCCTCTAACCTACATGACTAAAGCAATATGCACCTTAATTAAATTAAAAATGTACACCCATGGAAGTGTTGCTCTATTGTTCTACTGTCAAAATATAGGGACATGATTTTAGCTAAGTGAATGTAAGAAGCCAGTGCACAAATGCCACTTGCCCATGCCAAAGATAATTGATCTCTTCTGCCACTATTTAGAGACCAAACTCGAAGAAGCAACTTTGTTTGATCCCTAGTCACCTGTAAACAAAATAACTGTTGGGCAAGTAACTAAAGATAAGACTGTGTAGAATATTAGTTACTGTTTAATAAGTGGATTACAGACAAAGACATATTAGCCAGGATATACAGCTATAAATAGCATTTTATTTCATCTGTTCAATTAAGTTGTTCATATTTTTCTCCTGTTGTACAGGCGTGTTTAAGTGCAAACAGTTCAGATCTATTTTGAGCTTAATTTTATTTATAAAAATGGCAAGCCAACTAAAATATTCAAAACCATTAACTTTTCTCTGGGGTTGGGAATGAAGAGATGGACGTTTCCTTTGATCAATAATTTAAAAGACCTTGAGTGCTACAAATGACAATTGCAGCAGAGATCTTGTTCCCATATTTTGCACAAAAAATAAAATCTCTATTGTCTTACTGGTTACTTTCACTGTTCTAATATTGCTTTAAATCATCAGCTGTGTGAATGAAAACTGTACTTTGACTAATAGGCCCCCAAAATTCTGATTTTGTTATGTAACCCTCCACACAATCTAAAAAATCATGCAGAAGTGCCTCTCTGCTCCTATGGAGATGCAGCTGGGATGACTATGTTCTACTTATGATTTGTATCATGCAGAAACAATACTTTGATAAATATGACGCCAAGCAAATTTTCTTAAAATGCATTTTTTTTTTGAAGAGAGGAAAGTAGAATATCTGAGAGCTATTTTGAGCACCCCTTCTCACCTGGTCGTAACAATAGTTACTCCATTGCTCTTAATTGTGAAACTAGCAATAACAGAACTTAGACTTTAAATGCAGTAATATTACCAGCCAGAGCATATGAAAGCTATAAGTATACTAGTTTATTTCCACATACAGAACAAATTGTTTATGGTTCATTTCTAATTAAGTTAGTCTCACACTGGGGCAATGAACATCTTAATACGCATTGTTGCGAGATATTATTTTCTAAGAGGTTTGAGAAA
This sequence comes from Cetorhinus maximus, assembly GCF_964194155.1. Lineage (NCBI taxonomy): Eukaryota > Metazoa > Chordata > Chondrichthyes > Lamniformes > Cetorhinidae > Cetorhinus > Cetorhinus maximus. Next base: position 96,946,460 of record NC_135895.1, read on the forward strand.
ATGCCTGGACATTTTAAGGATTCAAGCCCCCAAACTGTATAAAACACTGGTTTGGCCTCAACTAGTGTAGCATGTCCAGTTCTGGGCACCACACTTTTAGGAAGGATGTGACGGTATTTGAGAGCATGCAGAAAGATTCACAAGAATAGCTCAAGGCATGAGCAGCCTCAGTTACATGGATAGATTGGAGAAGCTGGGACTGATCTCCTTGCAGGAGAGAAGGTTAAGAGGAGATATGATAGAAGTGTTCAAAATAATGAGGGGTATAGACAGAGCAGTTTAGGAGAAACTGTTCCCATTGGCAATGAGTTGCTTTTGCAGAGAGCCCGCGCAGACATGAGGTCATTCCTTCCGTGCTGTATCCATTCTACGATTCTAAACTGAGTGTAAACGTGAGAATGCCTACAAATTATTTTAGGAACATTCCATTATCACATCAGTTATTTAACTAAATGAATGTTAATTACATAGGTCAAACTTTTTACAGCCAATTATAAACTTGAAATAAAACTACACTATTAGTTATAAAGGCAAAGTAAAGTTACAATGGGTTAATAGGAGAATTTAACTTTTTACATTCTTATATTTTAAAAAGGGAGATGGAACAAGTCTAGGGAGCTCTAGTTAGCTTGCAATCGTTACTCCAAAATGTCATTAAAAAAACAAATAGAAACTGAAAATACAACAAAAGAATAGTTGGCATGGATTTCAAAAGGGAAGGTCACGCTTGACCAAACTCACTGAATTCTTTGAAGAACGAACAGTTAGACAAAGGTTAGACAAGAGTAATGCAGTACATATAATATGTTTGGATTTTCAAAATGCCCTCAATAAGACATTGCATAGTAGTCTCATGACTGAAGCATGGAGGAGTCAGGAGCCAAAGCAGCACAATGGATAGCAAGCTGAGTACAAAACAAAGGGGGGGCTAAGCATAGCTACTCAGACTGGCAAAATCTGTGAAGTCAACCACCGCTGTTCATTAATGGTTTGGACTTGAGAATCGGAAGTACAATTTCAAAATTGGGAGGTGCATATAATGCAAAAGGAAGAATGTGATCAAATACAGGAAGATATTAGTAAGTCTGCAGAATGACCATGTAATTACCAAAGAATTTCAATATGGATAAGTGTGAGGCAGTGTATTTTGGTAGGAAGAATATAGAGGTTGCATACCACTTAGATACTCCATACTACTTAGATAATAAGAATCTGCATAGGGTAGAGGAGCAAAGGGATTTAGGAATACAGATTCACAATCAGTAAAAAAAAAAGTGCTGCAGGTTAGTAAGGCCATTTTAAAAGGCAAACCATGCACTGGGGGTTCATTTCAAGGGAGACAGAATTGAAAAATCAGAGAAATTATGCTAAGCTTGTACCAAAAACTTTGGTTAGATCAAAGCAATGTGAACAGCTTTCATCTCTATAAATGTAAAATGGTCCTTAATTAATCCAATTCAGGGGAAATTTCTTCGCCCAACAATGTGGAATATTATATTACAAGGAATAGCTGAGGCAAACAGCATTGAAGCATTTAACAGAAAATTAGATAAGTACATTGAGGAGGTAAGGAATTGAAGGATATGCTGATAGGCTTAGTTGAAATAGGGTGAGAGAAGCCTGTGGAGCATAAACGCTGGTATAGACCAATCAGGCTCAATAGCCTGTTTCTGTACACTGAATTGCATCAAGTGTACAGTAATGTTGAAACTGCTGTAACTAAAACTGGCTGGTATTAGATCTTACAAACTATATGGGCTTGAGTAAAGGGACAGATTTACATTCCACTAAGTTTTTTTATATACAAGAATATTGATCATTTTAGAGTTAACACCAAAATATATGCATTTGATAGCCCTAAAAAAAACTGCTCTGAACTCTAAAGTGAGGTACAAGTTAATTATAAATGCCAACAAGCCATTTGGACAAAATGTCTTCAAAATTCTTCCCTAAAATTTCCGAAATATTTTTTTCCCACTTTTAGGATTTTATTGAACATAGTTTTGTGATGTATAAATCATATATATTACCTTAACGTTCCTGTTGTTGCTGATCGTGGTTGTCTCCTGCTTTTTAAGGCACGAAGTTTATCTCCCTGAGTCATATAATTTGTTGCTGGACTTCCATCTTCTGCATAATTGTTCTGTAAAGAAAAAAAGAGAATTTTGTGGGACAGGTTTTGAATGCAAAGAAAACACACATTTTAAACTTATAAGAAATAACTGTACAGTGATGGAGATAGTTGGGCATGGGAGGAGTAGAGGGATAAATAAGGTATTTAACAGGCATTGAAGCATTGCAGTCAGTTCTAATACAGGGTATACTCCTTTTCTCACACTAGCTGAATCTCCCGCACACAGAAAGTCTGCGTTCTAGACTGTGGCTACGATGAAACACCACCAGGGACTGAAACATGGGGTGAGGGAGTAGACAACATATGGCAGAACAGAGGATCTTGATAATGGGGGCTTAACTCTGGGAACATTGGGACACTAATATCCCAGTCAATCCCTCAATCCAGTTGTAATTCAATTAGATCATGGCTCATCTATAACTCAACTTTCATTCACCTTTACGTCTTCGCTTTTGTATTCCACCCCTAGGGCCAGCATTCTATTTGCCTTTTTGATTATTTCCTTTGTACCTGTGCAAGAGCTTTTAGCGATGTGTATATGCACACCTAAATCCCCTTGTTCCTCCGCAGCTCCTAGTCTCTCAAACTAAGAAAATACTCCAATTCATTCTTTCTCACATCCTAAGTGTTTGGGGGGGTGGGGGAGAGAGTTGAAGAGCAGGCGCTCGGAGGTGCGCTTCTGATCAGCGCCCCCAATCGAGGGGTGCGCTGCCATTTTAAGTGGGCGGGCCAATTAAGGCCCACCCAGCGTGACGTCCGCACGGAAGCGCTATGCGCTCCCTGTGCGGACGGGGAGGAATCCCTAAACCTGAGAGTGTGCTCTTTTGTGCATGAAAGAGCGCACTTATTTCCTCGAGGCAAAGTGCTGCCTCAGGGAGATCGGCTCTACTGAAAAAAATATTAAAAATAGAAAAAAAAAATTCCGTGACATGTCCCCTCATGTGACACTGTCACATGAGTTGGGACATATCCATAACTTTTAAAAATACTTTAATTAAATATTTTAAAACGTACATGAAACCGCATCCCGCCCATGGATGAGGTTTCATGCTTTTTCTAATGCCCGCCAGGGCTCCTGGCCTGCCTGCCAACCTTAAGGTTGGACGGGCAGGTCCATTAATTACTTAAATGACTCTGTCGATGGCCTCAATTGGCCATTGACAGGTCGGTGGGCACACAGTTGATTTTGCTGAGCCCCTGCCTACCTGAAAATTTAAATGGGGAGCAGTGACGTCGGGAATTCCACCCAATGTCACCGCGTGTCATTTCATGCCCTGCCCCGCTCACCGATGGGAAAATCCTGGCCCATTATTCTACTCCCATCTACACAACCTACTGTGCCATGTAACTTAGGCCATATGCAAACTTGGAGATATAACTCTATATTTCTTCATCCAAGTCATTAACATATATCCATTAAAATCCTGCAGACCACCACATGGGACTATGGAATGATGACAACTGTCAGAGAATCTTTATCCCTCTCCTCCCAATTAATCAAATTTTTAATCAAAAAGCTGCAATGTGGAAGAAGGACTTCTTGTATTATCCAATCTGAAAATTACAACGTGTCTTTAAATGCTTTTAAAAATATATATCCAACCATAAGATTGGCCAATCACTGAGAAGCCACAATTTACTGTTGCGAGCTAAAACATCTGTGCATCCTGTATTACACTGAGGGAGGTGACCAGAAGGTATAGTCTAGGGGGTGTAAACACAAGCACAGACACAAAACAACTCTTTAAACAAGTTTAAAGACATGAATTACATGACTGTTGTACCTTTTCTAGTGCTTATATTAAAAGTTTTATTTTTAATGTCAGCTCTTTGGTTTGTGGCAGTACAAGGTGGTAGCTGATTTTACTATCTGCTTTGTTTTACTGAAAGCTGCTTTCTGATTGATCTCTCTCTCAATTGGCAATTCATCCTTTCTCCTTCCTGTACCTTGACTGATACGTACTATACCTATTAAATTTTGTTGTTTTAGAAAAGATATTTTTGAGCCAATCAGATCCAAATGTGATGTTTTGACATGTGACAAATGCATTCTTACACAACTTTGAAATTGTAACATAGGGCTGAATCTTCTGGCTGGCGTGCGGGTGGCAGAGCACCCTTGATGGGCGGGCAGCATGCGGCATCGTGATGCTTCGGTCGGCGGGCACGCTATGCAGTGGGACGCGTGCCAGCCATTGATTAAAGGCCTTGTTAAGACCATTAACTTACCAATCGACCAGGATTTTGAGGAGCCCATGCGAACTTCGGCTCAGCGCAAGGGCCCATTGGGCAGGCGGGTAAGTAATTTTTTTTACAAACCTCATTCAGTGGTGGGATGAGGTTTGATATCTGAATTATAAAATTGTAATAAAGTTTTTGTGTATTACATTAACATGTCCCATCTCGTGTGATATTTTCACATGAGGGGGACATGTTAATGATTTTTAAAATTTTCTATTTTTAATGTTTCAGTGCCTTTCAGCGATCTCCCTGAGGCAGCACTTTGACTCAGGGAGATGCCCGTGAAAGAGCGCACATGTGAAAGAGCGCACTCTAGCAGTTGGGGAATCCCCCCCGCCCGCACAAAGTGCATTGCGCTTCCAGTCGGGTGGCCCGCTGGGCGGGCCTTAATTGGCCCGCCCACTTAAAATGACGGCGGGGCCCATTTCGGTGCGGCGATCGGCTGCCCGCCCGCCACCAAGTCGATTGGGCCCGCCCATCAAGGGCAAAATTCTGCCCATATAGACTAAGAGTATCAAACACACAGCCTGCGGCTCTGTTTCATTGTGCTTAAGGTGTGCTGTACTGACTCTCCTGGAATGGGACATGAATTTTCCAGGCATTGCCTCTAATAACATGGCAGAATTACATCTTTTACATTATATGCCATGGAAGCAACCACCCCACTCCATGATGTCACCCTCCCATCAGCTCAGGACTGGCACCCACATTGAAAGGAGAGAGGGACAAAGCAGGGAGATGTATAGGATTGGGCTGGAAGATGGCAAAGTGTGTAGGGAGAGGAGATTAGGGGCAGATAAATTGGGTCTTGGGACAGGAGTATGAGGATAATGGGGAGAAAGGAAGGCTAAGCAATAAAGATTAGGAGATGGGGGCTTGTTGGGGGTGGGGGAGAGAAGAAAAGGAGACTAGAGGACAGAAATTGTGAGGTTAATACTCGTGGCTGCGGGTGGAGATATGAGAGACTGGTGTTGAGAAGAGAATGATGACTGGGAAGAGGCCAGGGAAAGAGTGTCAGTAGAGCTTACACAGCACAAGCTCCACCTCACATATTTTGCAGAAGGATCATGAAACAGGTTCCCTTTCTCTTTATTTAGATTGATCCTACACTGATTTACAACAGTCATCTAAAAAGTGGAGACTGATATGATATTAGCTCTGCCATTGGCACAGATAATCCAGTTTTTTTTTTTAAAATGCTCCTGCCAGTGAATGCTTGGGAGAAGAAGCAGTGAGGCAAAAGCATTTAAACAAAAAACCTGGATTGTAGCAGCCCCAGGTTGGCGCTCCTGTACCATCGGGGCTTGGACTTCCACAACATCGGCGCTCTGGCTTCAGATCAGATCTGGGTCTTCAAATGGGAACGCAGGTCCAAGAGAGGGAAGGAATGAGAGGGTGGGTTAGGGAGGGGGGAAACCACGACCTGGAGGTCAGGCTGCAACCTGGAGGTCGGGTAGGAGGCTGTAATTCAGAAGTTGGAGAGGGGTAACTTGGAAATGGGGGGGGGCCGATCCAAAATGGTGCCAAATGGGTCTTGCGGGAAATGACGTTAAAACGAACCTTGCAACGCTCAACAAAATTACAGGCGCCATTAACTTGTAGATGTTAAAATGAGAAAACGATTAACGGGGAGTTACTGTAGATGCATTTCTAAGGGAAAGGGAAAGCTCATCTTGACTTGGGGTTCTTGCCAACTATCATCCCATCTCTGACCCCAAGGTGTATGAATGTACCCTGTCATCCAGCTCCATGTTCACCACTTCAACCAATCCCCATTTAAATGACATTAGCCCTATTTTCCAACTACCAACCAACAACCAACTACCCTGGTCCAACTCAAAATCAAATACGAACATATGAACTAGGCGCAGGAGTAGGCCACTCGGCCTCTTGAGCCTGTTCTGCCATCCAATGAGATCATGGCTGAGCTGATTGGTAACTTATGCTCCACATTCCCACCTAGTTCCAATAACCTTTCACCCCCTTGCTTATCAAGAATCTACCTACATCTGCAGGACAGGCGGATAAGGTGGTTAAAAAAAAGCATATGGAATGCTTTCTTTTATTGATCGGAAGTATTGAATACAAAAGCAGGAATGTAATGTTGGAACTGTATAAAACGCTGGTTAGGCCACAGCTGGGATTTTGTGTACAGTTCTGGTTACCATGTAGCAGGAAAATTGCTCTGGAGGGAGTACACAGGAGATTTACAAGAATGCTGCCAGGGCTGGAAAATTGCAGCTAAGAAGAAATATTGGATAGGCTAGGATTGCTTACCTTAGAACAGAGGACGCTGGGGAGTGACCTAATTGATGTGTACAAAATTATGAGGGGCCTAGATAGTGTAGGCATGAAAGACCTGTTTCCCCTAGCTGAGGGATCAATTATCAGGGGGGATAGATTTTAAGGTGCTTGGTAAAATGATTAGAGGGGACATGAGGAATAGCTTTTTCACCCACAGGGTGGTAGGCATCTGGAACTCACTGCCTAAATTAGTGATTGAGGCTGAAACACTCAACTCATTTAAAAGATACCTGGATATGCACCTGAAGTTCTGTAACCTGCAAGGCTATGGACCAGGTGCTGGAAAGTGGGATTAAAAATTAGCGTCTAGATTCTTTTTTCCTTTTTAGGGCTGGCACAGACACAATGAGCTGAATGGCTTCTTTCTGCGCCATAACTTTTCTATGGTTAAAAATATTTAAAGACTCCTTCCACTGTCTTTTGAGGACGAGAACCTCAGAAAAAAATTCTCAGCTGTTTTAAATGGGCAGCCCATTATTTTGGAACAGTGACCCCTAGTTCTAGATTCCCCCTCAAGAGGAAACATCGCTCCCACATCCACCCTGTCAAGGCCCCTCAGGATCTTATATGTTTCAGTCAAGTCGCCTTTTACTCTTCTAAACTCCAGCAGATATAAGGCTAGCCTGTCCAACCCTTCCATTCCAGGTATTAGTCTAGTAAACCTTCTCTGAACTGCTTTTAATGCATTTACATCTTCCTTAAATAAGGTGACCAATACTGTACACAATAGTCCAGCTGTGGTCTCACCAATGACCTGTATAACTGAAGCATAACCCTCCCTACTTTTGCATTCAATTACCCTCACAATAAACGATAACATTCTATTAGCTTTCCTAATTATTTGCAATTCATGCACTAGGGCACCCAAATCCCTCTGCATCTCAAGAGCTCTGCAATCATTCACTATTAAGGTAATATGATAAACCAAAATACTGCAGATGCTGGAAATCTGGAACAAAAACAGAAAATGCTGGAAACACTCAGCAGGTTTGGCAGCATCTGTGGAGAAAGAAACAGAGTTAACGTTTTGAGTCCATATGACCCTTGTCTCTCCACAGATGCTGCTACACCTGCTGAATTTATTAAGCATTTTCTGTTTTTAATTAAGATAACATGCTTGTTTTTTATTCTTCCTGCCAAAATGGACATTTTTACATTTTCCCTCAATGTCATCCATTTGCCAGTCCACTCACTTAACCTAACTATATCCCCTTGTAGCCTCTTTATGTCCTCTTTATGACTTACTTTCCTACCTATCTGTGTCATCAGCAAATTTAGCAATCATATCTTCAGTCCCTTCATCCAAGTCATTTGCATAAATTGTAAAAAGCTGAGGCCCCAGTATAAACCCCTGCAGGACTCCACTTGCTACACCTTGCAACCAGAAAATGACCTATTTATGTCTACCCTCTGTTCCCTATTAGCTAGCCAACCTTCTATCCATATCAATCTGATACCTCCACACCATAAGCTTTTATTTTCCACAATAACCTTTGATGTGACACCTTATCAAATGCCTTCTGGAAATCCAAGTACAATCCATTCATTGGTTCCCCTTTATCCACAGCACATGTTAGTTCTTCAAAGAACTCCAATAAATTAGTTAAACATGATTTCCCTCTCACAAAACCATGCTGACCCAGCCTGATTACCTTGAATTTATCTAAGTGCCCTGCTTATAACGTCTTTAATAATAGCTTCTAATGTTTTCCCCATGACAGATATTCTGCTAACTGCCCTGTAGTTTCCTACTTTCTGTCTCCCTCCCTTTTTGAATAAAAGGAGTTATAATCGCTACTTTCCAAACTTATGGAACCTTCCCCGAGTCTAGGGAATTTTGAAAATTAAAGCCAACACATCAACTTTCTCACTAGCCACTTATTTTGAGACACTAGGATGAAGCCCAACAGGACCCAGGGACTTGTCAGCCTGCAGCTCCAACAATTTGATCAGTACTACTTTCCTGGTGATTGTAATTTTTTTTGAGTTCCATTACCTGTTTTACAGCTATATCTGGGATGTTACTTATATCCTCTATGGTGAAGACCAGTGCAAAATATCTGTTCAATTCATCTGCCGTCTCCTTATTTTCCATTATTAATTCCCCAGACTCACTTTCTATAGCACCAATGCTCACTTTGTTAACTCTTTTTTGAATATCTATAGAAATGCTTACTGTGTGTTTTTATATTTCTAGCTAGCTTTCTCTTGTACTAGCTTTCCTTTATGATTGATCATGACCATGATACATTTTCCATTGTTGCCCTCAATTGTTAGACACAATTTACTGCTGGTGCTCCTCCACTAGCTCACTTGGTTGTATTCCCCGTGTCACAACACAGCTAAACCATATGAACATATGAATTAGGAGCAAGAGAAGACCATTTGACCCCTCGAGCCTGCACCACTGTTCAATAAGATCATGGCTGATCTGATTTTGACCTCAACTCCACTTTCCTTCGTACTCCCTAAACCCTTAGATTCTTGTTTGACAAGGGAGTCAATGTAACTCAATGGCCTTGCTTCCAACGCTCTCTGGGGAAGAGAGTTCCACAGACTCATGACCCTCAAAAAATTTCTCATGTTTCATTTTTATTCATTTACTGGATGTGGACATCACTGGCTAGGTCAGCATTTATTGCCCACCACTAGTTGCCCTCGAGAAGGTGGTGGCGAACTGCCTTCTTGAACCGCTACAATCCCTGTGGTGTAAGTACACCCACAGTGCCGTGAAGGAGGGAGTTCCAGGATTTTCACCCAGTGACAGTGAAGGAACGGTTATATATTTCCAAGTCAGGATGTTGAGTGGCTTGGAGGGGAGCAACCAGTGGTGGTGTTCCCATGTGTCTACTGCCCTTGTCCTTCTAGATGGTAGTGGTTGTGGGTTTGGAAGATGCTGCCTAAAGAGCCTTGGTGAGTTTCTGCAGTGCATCTGCTGCTACTGTTTATCAGTGGTGGAGGCACTGAATGTTTGTGGGAGAGGTGTCAATCAAGCAGCTGCTTTGCCCTGGATGGTATAAAGCTTGAGTGTTGCTGGAGCTGCACTCATCCAGGCAAGTGGATCACACTCCTGACTTGTGCCTTGTAGATGGTGGACAGGCTTTGGGGAGTCAGGAGGTGAGTTACTCGCTGCAAGATTCCTAGCCTCTGACCTTCTCTTGTAGCCACAGTATTTATATGGCTAGTCTAGTTCAGTTTCTGGTCAATAGTAACCCCCAGGATATTGATAGTGGGGGGATTCAGTGATGGTAATGCCATTGAATGTCATGGGGTGATGGTTAGATTTTCTCTTGCTGGAGATGGTCATTGCCTGGCACTTGTGTGGAATGAATGTTACTCGCCACTTGTCAGCCCAAGCCTGGGCATTGCTCAGGTCTTGCTGCATTTGAACATGCAGTATCTGCAGAGTTGTAACTGGTGCTGAACTTTGTGCAATCATCAGCAAAAATCCCCGCTTCTGACCTTATGATGGAAGAAAGGTCATTGATGAAGCAATCATTTCTCCACCAAGCACAACCACCTAAAGAAGAGTCCATCCTTTGCCCCCTCCCATTCCTGGTCTCCAAACTGTACTTAAGATTTTCCCTGGATATGGGATCAATGTGCATGTGCTGTGATGCCCAATTATATCTTGCTATCAGTCTTCATTTCAGAACCTATATCACAAAATACCATGTACAACTAAGTTTTGGATGAATCTGAATGTTCACCAACTGGCAAAAACAAAGCTGTGGTGTAGCAGCCTTCAAAATGACCAAATATGCTCCAGACTCTTTCTCAGCTTTCTTCTTTAGGTGGTTGGGTGGTTAAATCAGACAGGTTGCAAATTTTGGATTTTGTTCTATCCTGACATGAGCTTCAGACCCCAGGTGTTCACTTATTTCCAAATGTGTATAACCCATCTCTAATCCTTACCTCAGCCCCACTACAGTCAAAACCCTTTTGGTGATCTCCAAGTCCAACTGTCTCAAGATTTTGATCATATCCTCTTAAACTTCATGCTACATACTAAATGCTAACTCAGCTCAAATTCTGCTGTCCATACAAAAATACAAAATAGGAGCAGAAGGCGCCTCAAGCTTGCTCCACCATTCCATAAGACCACATATGTATCATTTCACCTCTTTTTTTTTTTAAATCACTCATCTTCAGACTTCCACACATTAGTTTGCTTTGAAATCAGCGTCACCCTCCTAGTTTTCAAGCTGCTCCATGACTTTGCTCACACTAGCTCTGCAACTTCCCCCAGTTCCATGTCCTGTCCCACCCTCTTGTTTTCTACTACTAGTTTTTTAGGATCTCTCATTGAGAGAGGAGTAGAGAAAGTTGAAGCCTTTTGCAATGGCACTCTTTCTAAATCATTCTATTCTGCTACCCCCGCTCCTCAATTTCAAGACTCAAGAGATCTGACAACATTTTCAACCCTCTTCCTCAAGTCCTCCTCTTCTGTTCTGTGCCATTTCTTCTCGCTAAATAACCATGGGATGTCGAAGGCACCAAGTCCATACATGTAATTGTTATAGTTGGGGTTTGTTCAAAATGAAGCTTAATGGCCATTCCCTACTATAAAAATTCTTATGATCTCTGAAGGTTCAAGTCTGAATAGAGCTCAAGGAAAATAAAATAAAGCCACTTCTGTGAACGAAAAGGGCTGTAAATTTAAGAGTGCAAATAATTTTTAATTAAAGTCGATGCAAATTTCACTTACAAAAACATTTTAACCTGAAACACAATCAGATATTGAAATGGGGAGAGAATAAATGCATTTTGGCTACAAACACTAAGCGCACAAATTATGCTGACTTTAATTCTTTAATACACCCTTTTCCCATGTCATAACTGCAGTGACACATGCTCTATTTATACCATGTATGTTGCTCAACTAGCACGTGATACATACTTGCTACCTCATGTGGGTGGAAAACAAATTCACTCCTTAGATTGCCAGCTGCTCCAGAGAGCTTTATAAAAAATGACTTCAAGTCACATTAGTGCTGACAAATCTGTTACAGTAAAAATAGCAATAAAAACTGAACTGATATATTAGAAATCGTATTCTGCATGCATGCCTTGCTAGCTTCACACCTATTTTCTATTAACTTAAATACAGTGCCTGATTCACAATAATTAATGCCGCAAGAGATCTAGTTATACTAATGAAATACAGTTTGAAATCATTCTTAATAAAAAAAGCTTAAAAACTACATTTGCTTTCTTCAGTTCTTCCGTCTCTCCAGAAAACTTATATTTACCATTTTTAGTGCTGAATTTCTCACAAAAAATTATTTCTAATAACTTGGCTGGTTTTCTAGCTTTTTCCCCATTCTACCATGCATTGCAAACCTGTAATCCAGTAAAATAAACCAATCCCTGATTGGCTTTTTTTAAAAGAACATAATAAATAGGAGCAGGAATAGGCCATCTGGCCCCTTGAGCTGATGCACCATTCAAGAAGATCAGGGCTGATCTGATTGCGGCCTTAACTCCACTTTCCTGCTTGCCCCCCAGAACCCAGAAATCTGTGCAATTCAACCTTGAACATACACTAAAAAGTGCAAAGGCTGCTTGGCCTTTTCACCTGCCTGCCAGCCGTAAGATTGGACAGGCAGCGAAAAATTCTATTTAACTGATCCTTTAATGGACTTAACAGGTCTTTTAGTTGACGGTGGGTGCGCTGCCGACTCTGGCACGCGCCCACCGAATGAAATATCGTGCGACTGCGCGTTGACATCAGGACGCTAGCCCGATGTCAACATGTCATTTTACGCTCGAGTGGGACAGGTGCATCCCTGCTGAGCTAAAAATTTTGCATGCCCGCTGAGCTAAAAATTTTGCCCATTAATTTTTTTCTCTCCACAGATGCTGCCAGAACTGCTGAGTAATTCCAACTTTTGTTTTTATTTCAGACTTGCAGTTTCCACAGTATTCTGCATTTCCCCTAAAATTCAAATGTGCTTCAATAAGGTGACCTTTCATTCTTCTAAACTCCAATGAGTATAGGCCCAACCTTTCCTCATAAGACAACTCTTTCATCTCAGGAATCAGCCTAGGGAAATTTTTCTGACCTGCCTCCAATGCAAGTATATCCCCTCCCTTAAATAGGGAGGCCAAAACTCTATGTAGTATTCTAGGTGTGGTCCCACCAATGCCCTGTACAGCTGCAACAAGGCTTCCCTATTTTTATACTTCATACCCTTTGCAATAAAGGTAAACATTCCATTTGCTTTCCTAATTATTTGCTGTATTTGCATGCTAACTGTTTGTCATTCATGTACAAGGGCACTTAAATTCTTCTACCACAGCATTTCTCCATTTAAATAACATTGTTCTTCTATTCTTCCTGCCAAGTGGATAACCTCACATTTTCCTACATTATACTCCATCTGTCAAGTTTTTGCCCACTCACTTAACCTACCTATATCTCCCCTTTACACTTTGTGCCCTTGTCACAACTTGCTTTCCTACGTATCTTTGTAACATCCAACACCTCAACAAGAAACTTTGTCTCTTTCTTTCAGGTGCAAAGGAACGCAAGCTCCAACAACTCATCAACACCAACACCCATCTGGGACCCTCCACCCCTGCTTGTCCCTCCGTCCCCACCTCATCTTCCAATCCCAGCCCCAGCTGCATATTCACTATACCCCCTGACCTTCCCCTCTCTGATGCTGAACGTTCAGTGCTCAGCAAAGGACTTAGTTTCATACCCTTACGCCCTCATCTCAATGAATTTCGGGCTCGGCATGATACTGAACTCTTCTTCCGCCGTCTTCGTCTCCGTGCTCACTTCTTTGGGCAGGAGTCCTCTCCCCGTTCAACAGATCCTTTTACCCACCTCCAATATTCTCCCTCCACCTGGACCTCTCCCTCTGGATTCTTACCTTCTCTTGATCTTTTCATTGAGAACTGTCGGCGTGACATTAGCCGTCTCAATTTCTCTGCTCCTCTCACCCATTCTAATCTGTCTCTCTCTGAACTCACTGCACTCCGTTCTCTCAGGTCCAACCCCAACATTGTCATCAAACCCGCTGACAAGGGTGGTACTGTTGTTGTCTGGCGCATTGACCTCTACCTCGCGGAGGCTGAGCGTCAACTCGCAGACGCTTCCTCCTACCTCTCCCTGGACCATGACCCCACCACAGAACATCAAGCCATTGTTTCCAGGACTGTCACTGACCTCATCTCCTCTGGAGATCTTCCTCCCACAGCTTCCAACTTGATAGTCGCCCAACCTCGGACGGCCCGCTTCTACCTCCTACCCAAAATCCACAAACAGAACTGTCCTGGCAGACCGATCGTGTCAGCCTGTTCCTGCCCCACGGAACTCATTTCTCGCTATCTTGACTCCCTTCTCTCTCCCCTTGTCCAGTCCCTTCCCACCTACATCCGTGATTCCTCTGACACCTTACGTCACATCAACAATTTCCAGTTCCCTGGCCCCAACCGCTTCCTCTTCACCATGGATGTCCAATCTCTCTACACCTCCATCCACCACCAGGATGGTCTGAGGGCCCTTAGCTTCTTCCTTGAACAGAGGCCCGAACAATCCCCATCCACCACTACTCTCCTCCGTCTGGCTGAACTTGTTCTCACACTGAACAATTTCTCCTTTAACTCCTCTCACTTCCTCCAAATAAAAGGTGTGGCTATGGGTACCCGCATGGGCCCCAGCTATGCCTGTCTCTTTATGGGGTATGTGGAACATTCCTTGTTCCAGTCCTACTCCGGCCCCCTCCCACAACTCTTTCTCCGGTACATCGATGATTACTTCGGTGCGGCTTCATGCTCTCGTCGGGACCTGGAAAAATTTATTAATTTTGCTTCCAATCTCCACCCCTCCATCATTTTCACATGGTCCATCTCTGACACTTTTCTTCCCTTCCTTGACCTCTCTGTCTCAATTTCTGATGATAGACTGTCCACCAATATCCATTACAAGCCTACCGACTCCCACAGCTACCTCGACTACAGCTCCTCACACCCCGCTTCCTGTAAGGACTCCATCCCATTCTCTCAGTTCCTTCGCCTCCGTCGCATCTGTTCTGATGACGCTACCTTCAAAAACAGCTCCTCTGACATGTCCTCCTTCTTCCTTAACCGAGGTTTTCCACCCCACGGTCGTTGACAGGGCCCTCAACCGTGTCCGGCCCATATCCCGCGCATCCGCCCTCATGCCTTCTCCTCCTTCCCAGAAACATGATAGGGTCCCCCTTGTCCTCACTTATCACTCCACCAGCCTCTGCATTCAAAGGATCATCCTCTGCCATTTCCGCCAACTCCAGCATGATGCCACCACCAAACACATATTCCCTTCACCCCCCCCTGACGGCATTCCGTAGGGATCGTTCCCTCCGGGACACCCTGGTCCACCCCTCCATCACCCCCTACTCCTCAACCCCCACCTATGGCACCTCCCATGCCCACGCAGAAGATGCAACACCTGCCCCTTCACTTCCTCTCTCCTCACCGTCCAAGGGCCCAAACACTCCTTTCAAGTGAAGCAGCGTTTCACTTGCATTTCCCCTAACTTAGTCTACTGCATTCGTTGCTCCCAATGCGGTCTCCTCTACATTGGAGAGACCAAACGCAAACTGGGCGACCGCTTTGCAGAACATCTGCGGTCTGTCCGCAAGAAAGACCCAAACCTCCCTGTCGCTTGCCATTTTAACACTCCACCCTGTTCTCTTGCCCACATGTCTGTCCTTGGCTTGCTGCATTGTTCCAGTGAAGCCCAACGCAAACTAGAGGAACAGCACCTCATCTTCCGACTAGGCACTTTACAGCCTTCCGGGCTGAATATTGAATTCAACAACTTTAGATCTTAAACTCCCCCTCCCCCCATCCCCACCCCGTTTCTCCCCCCTCCCTTTTTTTTCAATAATTTATATAGATTCTTCTTTTCCCACCTATTTCCATTATTTTTAAATCTAAAACTTTGTTAGCCTTTCCACCCCACCCCCACTAGAGCTGTACCTTGAGTATCCTGTCTTCCATTCTTAATTAGCACTTTTCTTAGACAATATCACCACCTTCAACACCTCTTTGATCCTTTTGTCTGTGACATCTTTTGATTATTTGCTCCTATCACTGCTTGCTTATCTCCACAATCATCCCACCCTCAACTTCTCTCTCCCCCTGCCCCCCCACCTTAGACCAGCTTATATTTCACCTTTCTCCTAACTATACTCAGTTCTGCCGAAGGGTCATGAAGACTCGAAACGTTAACTGATTTCTTCTCCACCGATGCTGCCAGACCTGCTGAGTTTTTCCAGGTAATTCTGTTTTTGTTTTGGATTTCCAGCATCCGCAGTAGCTTTTAGCTTTTTGTTTTTACCTCTATCCATGCTAATTATATTACCCCCAAACCCTTGAGTTCTTATGTTGCGCAATAACATTTTATGTGGCACCTTACTGAATGCCTTTTGAAAATTCGAATACACCACATCAACTGGTTCTTTATCCATCTTGTTTGTCACAATCTCAAATAACTAATAAATTTGTCAAACACGATTTTCCTTTCACAAAACCATGTCGATTCTGCTCGATTTTTAAATGATTTTCTAAATGTCCTGCTACTATTTCCTTAATAATGGATTCCACTATTTCCCAATGACAGATGTTAGGCTAGAAGCCTATAGTTTTCTGCTTTCTGTCTCCCTTCTTTCTTGAATAGAGATGTTATATTTACGGTTTTCTAATCCGAGAGGACCTTTCCAGAATCGAGAAAATTTTGGAAGATTACAACCAATGTGCCTACTAACTCTGCAGCTGCTTCTTTTAAGACCCGAGGATGCAGCCATCAGGTCCAGGGGATTTGCAGTCCTTAGTCTCTTTAGTTTTCCTGGTACTTTTTCCCTAGTGATAATGAGTGTTATAAGTACCGCCCTCTCTTTTGCCTTTTGCTTTTCTGCTATTCTTGGAATGCTTTTGGTGTATTCCACTATGAAGACAGATACAAAATACTTGTTCAAAGAGACTGCCATTTCCTCATTTCCATTATTAATTCCCCAGTTTCATCTTCCAAGGGACCAATGTTTACTTTAGCTATTCTTCCTTCTTATACTTCTAGAAGTCATTTGTTTTCATATTTCTTGCTAGTTTACTCTCATATTCAAATTTTTCCATTTTTAAAATTTTTAGTTAGCCTTGGAACTGCCTCACCAAGAAGGCAACTGATATCCACCTTGTCAGGACAACCAGAGAAGTCCACAAGTCACTAATGAAGAAAAAGCAATCATGAAACCGAAGATTTAAAATCCTTGTTCTTAACTGCCTAGCCAAGTACCACACAAAGTTTCTCACCAATATATGCTCATGACTTTCGTTCCTCAGCTTCTTATCGAATGACTCCTCATTCTTCACTATTTCAAGGTTCATCTCAACTCATCATGCTCTCTCTATAAGTTCAGTGCCTTCCTATCCTCCCTAAATCTCTTGCTCCATATAAACTTCCCTACCCATATTCACAGCCATCTCCACGATCCCACCATCTTACATGGCCTCGCCACTCCTATTGTGTCAATCAGAGGTAAGGCCACCTCTGATCACTTCCTTGCATCCCTCTCCACTCTCAACCCCTTTCACACCCTACATCCTTGTCAATCCCTGGAAAAGCTCTAATTCATTTAGAACACTTCCAAAATCCAAGCTGTCAAACCTTTGATCTTCCATGCACTATTATATTTCTGCAGCTACCAATCTGCTCAATCACACCCTCACCTCCACCTTTGATGCTTTCCGCCCCATTACTCTCCCTCATCCTTCTACAGCCCTCATCACTGCTCCCCTAAGTTCAAAGGATAGGTCTTAAACATCTATGACAGGCAACTGGTTTAGTCATTCATTGCCAAGTCTGGCTGGATCTCTGCCAACACTGCTCTTTAATCCAGGATTTTCTTGGAATGCAAAGATAATACTCAGCATCTCCTCTTCACGACAAATGTCTACCCCTTGTTCCCTCTAACCTCACCTGCAAGTGCAAGGAGCCAATGGACTTCATTACTAAGATTGAGACGATCTGTTCAGCTGCCACTGCTGCTTCCCTCCCTTCCCCTAACTCACAGCAGAACTTCCCGCAAGGGTACCCAACACAGCCCAGCACTGAACCTGCATCTTTCTCTACCTTCTCTTCTAGCTCCCCATATGCCCTTTCCAGGCTTATTCTGGCCACAAGTCTGAACTCCTGTTCCCTTGACCCTATTCCCACTTAACTGTTTGACAACCCAACTTCCTTTCCTGGTTCCCATCTTAGTTCCCTCTCATCAGGTACTACATATATCCTTGAAAAAAGCCAAAATCTCCCACCTCCACAAAATCCCAAATTTAAATATCTGTCCTTACTAACCACTGCCCCATCTCCAGCTTCCCTTTCCTTTCCAAGGTGATAGAACGTGTTGTTTCCTCCCAATCTCTGCCATCTTTCCCTCAACTCCACATTTGAATCCCTCCAATCAGGTTTCCACCTGTGCTAAAGCACTGAAACAATCATCAAATTCACAAATTACATATTTTGTGACTGTGGTAAACTATCCTTTCTCACCCTTAACTTGTCTGCAGCTTTTTATATAGCTGACAATGCCATCTTCCTTCAATGCCTCTCCTCTGTCATTCAGTTGGGTGGGCTGCCCTCTCTTGGTTCAATCCCTATTTATCTAGATGTAGTCAGAGAATCACTGCAATAGCTTTTCATCTGACCCACACCAATACCTCTCAAGTCCTGCAAGGACCTATCCTTCACTCCCTCTTATTTCTCATCTATATGCTGTCCCTCAGCAACATCTACAATACACTGGGGGCAAAATTGGATTGCCCCCTAAATCAGGCACAGAAATTGCATGCGGAATTAACCTGCACCCAAAGTAATGCAAGCAGCAATAAATTTTGCACTGCCTGCTAGTTAAGGCAATTCTGGCATGCAGTCTCATGCTGAATGCGCAGTTCAGAGGCTATATATCTCAGTAGGAGATCTAAGTTTGTGTAAAGTTAGCACCACCTAAAACTAGCTGGCTTAAAGGCAAGGCACATTCTGGCTGCAGAGGGACTGACATTGTGAAAGAGGAGTCAGCTAGGGCAACTAAGGATGGGCAATAAACATTGGCCCAGCCAGCGAAGCCCACATCCTGTGAATGAACTTTTTTAGCCAGCATGTAACAAGCCCAATGAGAGGGGGGGCAATTCTAGATTTAGTCTTAGGAAATAAACCTAGACAAGTGGACGAAGTCGCAGTGGGGGACCATTTTTCAGATAGTGACCATAATATAGTTAGATTTAGCATCTTTACGGAAAAGGACAAAGATAGAACAGGAATAAAAGTTCTAAATCGGGGGAAGACCAATTTTAAGAAGCTCAAAGGTGAGCTGGCGAGAGTGGACTGGATACAGCTAATAGAAGGAAAAGCTGTGTCAAATCAGTGGGAGGCATTCAAAGGCGAGATTCTATGGGCACAGTGTAGACATGTCTCCACAAAGAAAAAGGGTGGTAATGCCAAATCTAGAGCCCCCTGGTTATCCAGAAGTGTACAGGCCAAGATAAAGCAGAAAAAGAAAGCTTATGAGAATCACAAAATACTGTAGAAAGCCTTGAGTATAGAAAGCACAGGGCTGAAATAAAAATGGAAATTAGGAAAGCAAAGAGAGGAAATGAAAAAATATTGGCAGGTATAATCAAAAGAAATCCTAAAATGTTTTACCAGTACATTAAGAGCAAGAGAATAACTAAGGAAAAGATAGGGCCTATCAGAGATGTACATGGTAACTTGTGCGTTGATACAGAAGATGTGGTCAGTGTTCTCAATGAGTACCTTGTCTCTGTCTAAGGAGAGGGATGATGCAGACATTCTAGTTAAAGAGGAGTGTGAAATATTAGATACAGTAAGTATAGTGAGAGAGGAAGTACTGGAGAAACTGGCATCCTTGAAGGTGGATAAATCACCAGGATCAGATGGATTGTAACCCACCAGGCTGTTGAAGGAAGCCAGGGAGGAAATAGCGGATGCTCTGAGGATCATTTTCCAATCCTCACAAGATACAGGCGAGGTCCCGGAGGATCGGAGGTCTGCGAACGTTGTACCATTATTTAAAAGGGTATGAGGGATAGGCCAGAAAATTATAGGCCGGTCAATATGACTTTGGTAGTGGGCAAATTATTGGAAACAATTCTGAGGCACGGGATAAACTGCCACTTAGAAAGGCACGGATTGACCAGGGATAGTCAGCGTAGTTTTGTTAGGGGAAGATCGTGTCTTACTAACAATAGAATTTTTTGAGGAAGTAACAAGGAGGATTGATAAGGGTAATGCGGTGGATGTTGTCTACATGGATTTCAGCAAGTCATTTGACAAGGTCCCACATGGCAGACTGGTCAGAAAAGTGAGATCTCATGGGATACAAGGGAAGGTGGTAGGTTGGATTCAAAATTGACTCAGTGACAGGAAACAAAGGGTAATGGTCGATGGATGTTTTTGCGAATGGAAAACAGTTTCCAATGGTGTTTCACAGGGCTCAGTGTTGGGGCCCTTGCTGTTTGTTGTATATATTAATGATTTAAACTTAAATGTGGGAGGCATGATTGGGAAATTTGCAGGTGACACAAAAATTGGCCATGTAGTTGATAGTGAAGAGGATAGCTGTCAACTCCAGAATAATATAAGTGGTTTGGTTGAGTGGGCGGAGAAGTAGCAAATGGAATTCAATCCAGAACAGTGAGAGTTAATTCATTTTGTGAGGGCAAACAAAGGGAGTACTCAATAAACAGGAAGTTATTGAGAGGGGTTGAGGAAGTGAGAGACCTTGGAGTGCATGTCCACAGACCCTTGAAGGTGGCAGGACAGGTGGACAAGGTGGTCAAGAAAGCATATGGAATGCTCTCCTTTACTGAGCGAGGTATTGAATACAAAAGCAGGGATTTAATGATGGAACTGTATAAAACATTGGTTAGGCCGCAGCTGTAATTGTGTACACAGTTCTGGTCACCATATTACAGGAAGGACATAATTGCTCAGGAGAGGGTGCAGAGGAGATTTACAAGAATGTTGCCAGGGCTTGAAAATTGCAGCAGTGAGGAGAGGTTGGATAGGTTAGGGTTGTTTTCCTTAGAACTGAGGAGGCTAAGGGGTGAACCTAATTGAGGTGCACAAAATGATGAGGGGCCTAGATAGGGTCGACAGGAAAGACTTGTTTCTCCTAGCTGAGAGGTCAATTACCAGGGGGGGCGTAGGTTTAAGTTGATTGGTAGAAGGATTAGAGGGGACATGAGGAAAAACATTTTCCACCCAGATGGCAGTGGGCGTCTGGAATTCACTGCTGAAGTTGGTGTTTGAGGCTGAAATGCTCAACTTATTTAAGAAGGTACCTGGATCTGCACCTGAAGTGCTGTAACCTGCAAGGCTACAGACCAGGTGCTGGAAAGTGGGATTAAAAGGAGGCTAGTTTCTTTTTTCGGCCAGCACAGACACGATGGGCTGAATGGCCCCTTTCTGCACCGTAACTTTTCTATGGTTCTATGGAGTTGCACAGGAAAAGAGAGGTCCTCTTCTCTCGGGGAACCCTCCAGGCAGATAATGAAAAGGCAATGGGCCAATTTAATTTGCCACAAGAGTAAAGGTAGGAAGAAAGAGGAGAGGCAATACAAACCAAAGGGTACAATGCTATTGTGGATGCAAGGTTGACAAGGCAATTAAAGCATAAAGGATCCTGCACTTTATAAATGCAGGCATGCAATACAATAAGTTATGATGAAGCTCTTTTTAAAAAAATACTGATTTAGTCACAACTGGAACATTGAGTTCAATTTCAGGCACTGCTCTTTAAGTACATGAAGGTGTGAGAGAGCATGCAGAAGACATTCACTAAATTAGTTCCAAGGATGAGGGATGAGTTACGTGGATAATGTGAAGCTGAGGTTATTCTCTTGACAGAAGTTTGAGAAGAAATCTGTTATGATCAAAATCATGAGGGGTCTAGACAGAGTGGATAACTGTTCCCAATGGTGGAAGGGTCAAAAACCAGAGGACACAAATTTAACATAGTTGGCAAAAGAAGCAAAGGTGGCATGAGGAAAAACTTCTTTTAAACAAAGTGAGTGGTTATGATCTGGAATACACTGCCTGAAAAGGGTACTGGAGGCAGCTTGAATCAAGGTTTTCAAAAGGAGATTAGATAGGGAAAAAAAAAAATCATGGTTATTCAGGAAAATTCAGGAAAGAGCAGGGGAGTGTGACAAGCTGAATTGCTCTTGCAGAGAGCTGGCACAGGCCCAACAGGCTTCCTCCTCTGTTCTTTTGTTATCTGCATGTTGAAAACTGGTCAGTATATAAAATTTGCTTCCTGAGCCTCGCATTTCCAACAAGTTGCCAAGCTCGCCTAGCTGCAGCTTCCCTGTGTGTCTGGTCACAGGGCTTTTGTATCTTAACTTCCTTCCTGTTGGTGCTGCTTCCAGGTCAAGGGTCATCAAGTCACATGGATTAATATTTATTATTATCCAAGAAAATTACAATTAGTCATTTGGTAGTACAGAACTTGATTGCAAAACGAAAAGCTTCTGCATGTCGCTTTTTACAGCAATACTCATCAGAACACTTTGCAAGGATACCAACATAAGAGGAAAACAACAGTAGCCACATGAGTGGTACTCGCCGCTTGCAAGGATGCTGCCATCAAGCCAAAAAGATGTTCTGCCAATCACATAAATGATAAATGTGGTATATGAATTTCAGTGCCAGTGTGATTCTAGGTATGTAGGCCGTGCACCCTAAAGGCTGGCGGATCATATCAAACCCCAGCATGCCCTGGCCGCTGTTCGCAATGGGCGAGGTACAGACTGTACTCAACCAGTCCGTTCTTGCAAAACTCAAAACAGAGTCCAACATCAGGTGTGATTCCGCGATTGGACAACATTTGCTAAACAATCCTCAGGTGTGCTGAGAATTATGCTGACAACTAATTTAAGAGAGTCAATCCGGCTTGCAGTGTGGTGCATTTGCATATACTGGAAGCTCATATATTTATACACAGGGCCCTGTTCTTTGCAGACAGAAAGAACATTACACCTGTTTCAGCTAAACAAAATAAGTGACAGCCAATCACTGACTCATTCCTTAGGATAATGCCTTGACCAATCAGCGTCAAGCAGCCTGGTTTAAATTTTAAACAATGATTGGCAGTTAACTGTCGGTCACCATCAATTGGTGCATTGGTGTCACCACAGCAATGCCTCCAGCAGAGTTCACTTGTCAACCAAACAGCACTCTCTTCTCATGCAGGAAAAATTGTTTACCCCTTATGTTGGTATTCTTGCGAAGTATCCTGATGAGTGCAAGACAAAAAGATTCGACATGTCTCTTTTCTCAGCAGTACTAAAATTACAATTGATCCCTTTGCAATTGATGCAAACTCTTAAAAATCATACAGATTCTACAGACCTTTTAAAGAAATTACAAATTTTCCTTAACTTGCTGCTTCTGGGTCAAATGTCACCACTACAGGGAAAGAGCAAATGGCACTTAGACTGGGAGATTTTTTTTTAATATACTCAACAGTGCAAATATATTAGCAGTTTCAGAGCATATGATCAAGTGGGAGCAGCAAAAAGTGGGAACAGCAAGCACAATCACAAAATTATTTCAATATATATTTAACTAACTTCACTGGTTTCATGCATGAAATGAGGAACAGCAAAAAGCTAAGGGGTGGAATTTTCTGTGCCCACTGGCATTGGGCATGAGTGGTGGCATGAGCGGACAACATGGTGTGATCAGTTTTATGAGGGCAGGAAATCAGTTCGCGATCGTCCGCTCAGCCCGCTGACAGCGGGCCATGTTTCTCACTGTCGGACGTCAGGAACCTCATTGCAATACATCAGCATATCATTATCAGACCATCCTGCCGGAATCGTCCCCCTCCCGCTAGATCCTCTGTCCACGTGTTTCACAACAGCACATGAAAGGCGTGTACTTGACGGTCTGCACTAAGGGGGACTCGGAGGTGGGTACAACTACATTGTGCAGAGCTCGGCAGGGTTGCCTGTTCGACTTCAGGCTTCGGGGCGTCTGGGAGGGAGGGTGGGGGGTGCGGTGGATGGATGGATCGGGGTTAAGGGCAGCCCTGTCGTTGAGGAGACTGCTGGCGGGGGGGTGGGGGCCTTGCCATTGAATATAGCGCACAAGCACTCTGGGTGGGGAATAGGGTGGGTGAGGGAAGTAGCCATGCATTGGGGAAACCTGTATAAAGTGACCATTCCTCTGCAACTGAGGCAGTTGGCGCAGCCACATTGCTATGATTGGGGTCGGGCTCCTAGATTATCTGCCCACTCAAACAATACAGAGGCAATGTGCCACCAAGTGCTCCAGAGCTACCCCCCAACACCCCACCCCCCCCAAACCGCTGGCACAGACTGCAAATTCATGAGCATCAGTTGGACGACTGCACAAGTTGTACAATCTCCTCGCTAAAGCTGGCCATGCAGCAGTCACTGCTGGAGGCGCTCACAGCCCCGTGCAATGTCAGCATCCCAGTTTGGACCAGTCTCCCCCATGGTTCAAGCTAACAGGCCAGCCATTCAGTGTACTAATCCCTGGCCATCACACTTAATCAGGGCAGGTTCTTAGTACATCCATGCTAACCACATGTCTCTCTCTTTCATCCTGCAGGAGTACGACATCAGGATCATGGAGCCTGGTGAACTAGCTGCATGTCTGATGGCCTACAGAGCGCAAAGACGATGGAGATGGGGGCGGGGGGATAATGAGGCTCCTGGCTGCACAGAGGCAGTAGCAGCAACCTCAGGGAAGAAGGGCCGGCTGGGGCATACCGCACACACCGCCCAAGAGCCACTGCAGGCCGGCATCTAGCGACACCCAGGGTCTATAGACGTTGCCTTTCATTCCTGCAGATGACCGCCCTCGCACTGGCTAGACAAGGCAGGCATCCTCGGGAGGCCCTCATAGCTGCTGTGTGTGGAGGATGATGATGACATGCAGTGAGGTGACCCCATAGATCCTCACATCGCATCTGTAAACGTTTGACTCCAGTCTGGCTTGCGGCAGCACAAATACCTTTGCGAGAATGCTTTTGTGGAAGACGCAGTGGAACCCCTAATAGTCGCTCGGTTGCAGGAGGATGAGGACGACATGTAGTGAGGACATTCCATAAATCTTCACATAGCCGCCAAGAATGTCTGACTCCTGTCTGGGAGAGGGCAGGTCACTTGCGTCTGTGATCAGAGTCATACCATAGAGATGCAGCCTTAAAACTTTAGAAGTATCTGATCCTGGCACCTAAGTCCTTCAGGAGCACAGCACCAGTGGTCACAGATGCTGAAGAGATGGGGGCCCGCCCCTGCTTTGAAAGGTGCAGAGAGCACACCAAGAGAATGAGAGAAATCTGTGGCGGCTGCCCATTACATTCTGGCAACAATGACAAGCACTGTCGAGGTGTAGGCATCAGTAATGTGTCCAAGGCCGGACCATCACTCTGCTCTGAAGGCTACACAGAGCAAAGGAAAAAGAGGCCCTGGACTGAGGCACCTGCCTTTAACTTGTGCGGAAAAGTTTCACATCTGAGTGACAAGAACACTGCTCATCAGAGTAAGGAGCCATAGACAAGGAGATATTCTTGGGAGTTTATTGACAATAGTGAACAGTATGTACAAGCGATTAACACCCAGGCTGTGCAACCAATTCTCCTCAACTTTTGCGGTCTTGTGGAGTCCATGGACGTTTATATTGGGCGTTGTAGGCTGCACTCATTTTCAGTTATTTAAAAAACCTTTTATTACTGTTTTGTTTGCACTTCAGTCCATTGCTCCTGATCAACGGACACCCAGTGCGGAGGGGGCTGGGAGGGAGGAGGACCTCCTCGTGATCCTGTTCCTGGGCCTGGCCAAGTTAGCCATTAACCGATCCAGGCAGCGAGCGATCGAGGGGGTTGTCCGAGCCAACTGTCTGCCCCTCTTCCGTGGCTATGTTCGCGGCTGGGTATCCCTGGAGAGGGAGCACGCGGTGTCTGCCGGCACTGTCGAGGCCTTCCGTGCCCAGTCGGCACCACAGGGACTGGGGTGCTTTATCGACCCTCTTAATCACATTTTGGATTGATGTTTGCAAGTTTCCTTTAAACTTTGTCTTTGGTTTTATAGCTAACCTAACTCAGGGGTTGTGTTTACTTTATCCCTCATTTTGTTAATTTAGTTTATTTGGTTGACTCTAAAAGAGTTAATTCTCCTCAACTTTCCTAACCCTGCCGCTACATCTTGGTGCTCCCTGGACATCCACAGCGGGGGTGGTGGCAACCTGCTGACTGCGACATCCAGTCGGTGATGAACTTGGTGGGCATCCTCTGGAGGACCGAGACTTGGAGGGACCTGGCCTGCTTTCGGGGTCCTACTGTGTGGCAGTGGCACCCTCCTTGGCCTGTGGATCCTGAGCTGCTGTGGTCACAGGAAGAGGGGAGTTGGATGGGCCGGACACTCAAGAATCACCAGGATGGATGGGCCCATAGTGTGCACTGACTGATCCTCCACCCAATGGGTGCCCGAGGGCCCCAGGTTGACTCCTTATGGAGCAGGGGTAGCTGGAGTGAGATCGAGCTGCCCGGCATCCTTCTCGCGTACACACTGTTGGAGGTCATCTATGGAATCAGCGATGAGGTTGAGCCCGTGCAGCAGTGCAGGAGCGTAATCCTGGACCAAGGTCTTCATTGCGGCCGCCATCCTACCAGTGTTGACGTCAGTGCATTGGCATGCCAACGCTATCACCTAAGAGTGAAGGCGGATGGATTCCTCCCTTGCGCCTTGCAATGTGAGGAGTACAGCGGACATCCCTTCCTGATGTTCTTGAGCCTGCCTTTGCAGCTCCAGCAATTGTGACATGACCAAGTCCAGAGGACCATCATCTGACTCAGCAAAGTTCTGGCCTCCAGCAATCCTCCGAGTGCTAGAAACCTGGGAAGTCCCTGCCTCCAACTGCTGTGGATCAGACGGTGCAATGTGCTCACCAGATTGTGATCTGGGGGCTACTCTAAAGCTAGGTCCTACCGAGACGTGTGTCCCCTCTGTGTGGGTGAGCACTTTGACGGGACTTCAGGGAGGGTGCCTCCAGATTCCTCTTCAGAGGTTTCTTCAGGGCTTGATTTGAAGCCATGGGTTGTGGACTCTGACGGCCGTTTGGTAGATGTGCCTGCGAAAGCAAGGAGAGATAGTTACTGCATGGCAGTGGCCTGTGAAACAGGACACATCGCTCATGGCATGGTTGTCTGATGGATGTTGCACTGTTGGACCCTCGCTTGGTAGAGCACCACTAATCTCACCATCAGCACAGGACCGGTCCAGATCCTCACCGAACAGCTGGATAGCTCAGTTTTCAAAGTCTGTGAGGACCTTGACTTCGGGCATTCCACCACCGGTCTGCGACCTCTCCCTCTTGTTGTGTGCAAGCTTGTCCTGCATGATTAGAGATGGAGAAAGTATAAGCAGGATGCCTGCCAGGCCAGATGATAAGTATGCCTGACCTGTGTGGGTGGTGAGTGGTCCCATGGACATGATGGGGACAATGGACAGTGAGTGTGAGAGTGTGAATGGTGATGTCCCTTGAACCAGCAGTGAGTGAGGGCCGTGTAGATGTTTTTTTAATTCATTCATGGGATTTGGGTTTCGCTGGCTGAGCCAGCATTTATTGCCCATCCCTAAACATCCTAGAAAAGATGGTGGTGAGCTGCCTTCTTGAACCGCTACAGTCCATGTGGTGTAGATACACCCATAGTGCTGTTAGGACAGAAGTTCCAGGATTTTGATCCAACGGCAGTGAAGTAACAGCGATACATGTGTGATGGGTTTATGAGTGTGAGAGTTGAGAGTGATGAAAAGAGTGACTTACCCTGGCGGAACGGAGGAGATCATTCTTCCTCTTGTGGCACTGGGTGGCTGTCCCCTTTTGAAGGGCGTTGGCGCTGACCGCTGCCTCCCAAACCAGTGCTGTTGTTCCCCATCCTGCAGCCACTGTGGGGGGTAGAGGACATCCCAGCAGGCCTCCATGGCATCCAAAAGGTACTTGAGGGACGTGTTACTGAATCTGGGGGGCTGCACTCTTCTTCAGTTTCAGGGTCATGTTTTCCATGCAGCACTGGTGGTCTGGAAGCACTGAGATGTGTGCATGCGGCTGGACTTTAAATATGGCACCGGGCGTGATGCAGTGGCGGGGTGATGGCTGGCGGGTGAATGAGCACCCGTCCAACATGGAAACGGTCTGTTTCCTGGGAGTGCATAAAGAATGTGGTGGGTTTGGGAAGATACGGCGTGAAAACGTTGTTTTACCTGCCCGCTACCACACTTGAGTGCAAACCTGGGACGATTCCACCCAAAAGAAGTCAGAGACATCCATTTGTTCAAAATTACTTTGCTATTAGCCACCAGTTGTGTTTATTTTAATAAAGCAGCTGTTCACACTCTCACAATCAGCAAGAACAAGCTGAAACCATGGCAACCTCCTCGCTATTGCTGCTTTTAATCATTACGGAGAGTCAGCAGGACAAAAATTAATTTGCCAAAGCTGGTTATAGAACTCAAACATATGCAAGCAGCTTGTAAATTAAATAATCCCACAAAAGTCATGTCCTAATCACCAGTTACACATGCAAGCCCATTTCATTACTACACCCTGTTCCTAATAACTAAATCCATATCACTGGGTACTAATAACCAATACATACGCCATTACTGTATCCACTTTCTAAAGACTAACGTGTTTACATTCCATTGCTGAATCTGTATAACGAATTAGCTACCGATGACAGTCACATTGCACAGCAGTCTTCTATTCAACAAAAAACAAATCTTGCATATGCATTTCCAGGGCAACTATATGGCAAAAAGTTTACTTTTTGAATTTTCAACAAATATACTGTGTACAATGGAATGCTGCATTCCACTTTGCAAAACTCAGCTTTTTTCCACAAGTGAAATAAAGAGACTAGTAAAAATCACTCAAATCTGCTTTGTGCAAGTTATGTTGCCTTCAAACTGCTCACAAATATAACACTCAATAGTTGCACATACACTGTCATTTTATTGCCCTTATGCGGGGAAATTCTGGTGGAAATAAAGATATGTATAGGTATGTACATCATTACAATACAGGTGCAACCGATAGCAAAGACAACAGCATACATAATTAAGAGGAATGTAAACACATGCATACAGATGGTTAGAGGACTGAAAGCAAAAGGTAAGGTTCCTGGACTGAGAAATGTGCTGAGTGGTGTACAACAGGGGTCTAAGTTGAAGCAGTTCTTATTTATTACATAGGAACATGAGTACACCATTCAATTCCAGACGATTGCCTGTCATTCTATTACACTACAGCTAATCTGTACTTCAACCTCAATTACCCATCTTTGTTTTAGGTTCATTTTGAAAATTTCAACTGAACCAGCATCAATAGTCTTTTTGGGGAGTGGGCCATTTCAGGTTTCCAACATCCTTTTTGTGAAAAAGTAGTTCTTGATTTCACTCCTTAACCGTCTAGCTCTAATTGAAAGATTTTCTCTCTTCTTCTGGAACACCACACCTGAGAAATTAGTTCCCTCATATTCATCCTATTGAATCTTTTCAACATTTTAAATACCTTCATTTAATACAAACCAAGTTTATTCAACCTGCCCTTTTAATAAACTCTTGATCCTGTGCTGTATCTCATCAAAACATCTTTTCTGAGATTTGGTGCCTGAAACTAAAGGTAGTACCTCCAGAAGGGGACTGACCACTTCTTTTGCGGTAAAAGGTCAACGTCCCATTATCCTTTTGATTTGTACCCGGTTGTGATTTGTGTACATAACACATAAATCCCTTGCTCTTCCACAACATCTAGTTTTTTCTCATTTAAGAGAGCATTCCAATTTTCCTTTCTTAGAGCCAATATTGAACTCAATCTGTATAAATATTTTATATTATATTGAACTCCATCTGCCAGAGTTATGCCCACTCAACTATGTCCCTCTGTAACTTCCTGTTCCCATTTTTTAAATTTAGTGTAATCTACAAAGTTGGATATTCAACTCTTAATTCCTTCATCTAACTTATTTATTCATATGGTGTAAAGCTAAGATCCCAGGTACAGTGCAACACCATTTAATCCACCAATCTGAAAACATTACCTTTACCACTTCTCTCTGTCTTCCATCAGCCACCAATCATCTGGGTTTATGAATGGAGGAAATAATATTGAAATTTGCTGCTGACACCAAATTTGGGAAATTGTGTCGAGGATTGTGAAAGACTGTAGAAGGACTAATGTCAACAGATAGGTGCAATTTAATGCAGAGAAACAAGAGTCAGTGTTGGGACCACAACTTTTCACTTTGCACATTAATGATCTAAATGAAGGAACTGAGGGCATACTGGCTAAGTTTGCAGATGATACAAAGATAGGTGGAGGGACAGGTAGTATTGAGGAGGTGGGGAGGCTGCAGAAGGATTTGGACAGGTTAGGAGAATGTGCAAAGAGTGGTGAATCTATGGAATTCATTGCCACAGAAGGCTGTAGGGGCCAGGTCATTGAGTGTATTTAAGTCCGAGATAGATAGGTTGATTGGTAAGGGGATCAAAGGTTACGGGGAGAAGGTGGGAGAATGGGGTTGAGAAACTTATCCGCCGTGATTGAATGGCGGAGCAGACTCGATGGGCCGAATGGCCTAATTTCTGCTCCTATGTCTTATGGTCTTATAGTACATTGTAACCTCTCCAGTCCAGAAACCCAAAATCTGGAAATACCAGTTGTCCCGGAAATTTTTTGAGCAGGACCCACAACTGTCAAACTTGCTACTCGTGGTTCTGCAACAAATTGTGAAATAAGAGAGAGGCACAAGGTGGATAATGGAGGAAGAAAAGTCGGCTAATTAGGTAGGAATGAAATTTAAAGTCACAGCCTTTCAAACTGGTAACACACTGCCAATCTTTCTACAAAAGGAAACGGTTCTCAGTTTTTATATTAAATGTTTATCATGAGCCTACTTTCCCTAGCTTAGGCCTGTTGGTAGTTCTAATTCTGAGTCCTGTGTTTCAACTGTGACCTTACACTGTGATTTTTGGCATTACAGGGACGATATATCTCCATCACCTACCATTTTCTTCCCCCAGTCTATTTACAGCAGACCCATGGTATACAAGTGTAGTTTGCTTTTATTAAAATATATTAGTGCTTTATAATGTTTTGTCACTGTTTTACTCAGGTACATATTTATATCCGGTTCACACACTGGTTAAGCATTCTAACATTATTCTATAATCCAGAAAATTCCGATATCCAGAAACATTTTGGCCCCAAGCATTCTGGGCTGGAGAGGTTACAGTGTAATACATATTGCAAGAACCAAAATAGACAGTGTAAATAGACAAGGGCATAGAAAAGAACTAACAGAATCCCTAGGTTTGTACCCAGAGCCATAGGATACACAAGAAACTGAACTAGATCAGTCATATAAATATTATGGCAACAAGAGCAGGTCAGAGGCTGGGAATTCTGAGGTGAGTAACTCACCTCCTGACTCCCCAAAGCTTGCACAAGGCACAAATCAGGAGTGTGATGGAATACTCCTCACTTGCGTGGATGAGTGCAGCTTCAACAACACTCAACAAGCTTGGCAACATCCAAGACAAAGCAACTTGCTTAATTCACATCCCATCCATCACCGGTGCAGTGAAAGCAGTATGTACCACCTACAAGACGCACTGCAGCAACTCACCAAGGCTCCTTCGGCATCACTTTCCAAACCAGCAACCTCTCCCACCTAGAAGGACAAGGGCAGCAGCTGAATGTGAACTTCAAACCACACACTATTCTGATTTGGAATTATACTGCTGCTCCTTCACTGTCACTGGGTCAAAATCCTGGAATTCCCTTCCTACAGCACTGAGGGTGTATCTACACCACATCGGCTGCAGCAATTCAACACATCACCACATTCTCAAGGGCAATTGCGGATGGGCAACAAATCCTGGTGTAGCCAGCGACACTCACATCCTGTGAAAGAAATTTTGAAAGCTAACTGAATTTGTAGAATCCAGAGCTGCAGATTACAGGGCTGTCAAGCATTGTACACATGGGAAGAATATAAAGGCAGCAGAAAAGGTGTAGTACAGATTCAGGTCATTTGACCCATCAAGTGTTTTTACTACCTTACCAACGATGAGGGTTAGTTATGAAATGACATTTGCCAATCTAGGAGTTTCTTCACGGTAGAAGAGAAATTTGAACTGTGACCTGATGAGATCTTCAAGATTATGAAAGGTTAGGTAAATACACTCCTTGGCAAGGTGGTAAAGAGGGGTCACAAATTTAAGATCATAAAACAATTTGATAGAGGAAGTTGAACTAGAAAAAAAAAGGGCAAAGTTCTGCACCACAAATTCACTATATAAAATTTATAGCACAGAATTATTTGAAAGGGGATTCAGACAGTTGCTTGAAAGAGAGAGAAATATTAAAGGGTATGGAAGGTAGACAGGACAGTGGAACTAGACTAGGTGATTTGTAGAGAAAACACTTGATAAGATGGTCTGTTTGATGTTGATGTAATAATCTATGATTTTCCTAGAGGACAGGGAATACATATAGAGCAAAAGGAGTTAAACTCTTCAATTGTTTTTGATAATAAGCGAGGTTTTTTTAAAAACACCAACTTCCAAATTCTACCTTCCTTTTTCGGTTTTTCCCATGCTAAATGGGGATCGCCACAATGTTGATTATCACCCTTCATATTAACCATTATTTTTGGATTTGGTGGGTGGTTTTACAGCTAGATGCCCTTCCTGCTGCTGGCCCTCACCATTTATCTAGGCTGGGAACCGGCACCAATACATGCTGGCTTATCTGTACCAGTGGCTGAGCTTTTCCATGGCCAACCAGTTTGGGGTGTGACCGAAGTTTCTGACTCGGGGGCAAGGGAACTACTGACTGAGCCACAAGACCACCTAAATTTACGAATTCTACTCCTTTCCCATATTTGTAGATATGTTAAAGTACTGTGCCATTCTAGATCAATAATTGTGTAGAATTACATAGAACAAACAGAACCATTCAGCCTAACCAGTCCATGCTGGCATTTATGCTCCACCTAGGCCTCCTCCCATCCTTCCTTATTTAACTCTATCAGCATGACCCCACTATTCCCTTCTCCCTCATATGGTTATCTAGCTCCACCTTAAATGCAGCTGTACTATTAAATTCAACTACTCCCTGTATGGTAATAATTCCACATTCTCACCAATCCTTGGGTGAGGAAGGTTTTGCTGAATTCGTATTTGATTTTTTGGTAACTATCTTATATTGATGGCCTCTTGGTTTGGTCTTCCCCTCAGGTGAGAACATTCTTTGTATCAATTCAATCAAATCTTTCATAATTTTGAAGACCACTAATTAGTCTTCTCCATTCAAGAGAAAAGAGACAGAGCATGTTCATCCTTTCCTTACAAGTATCTTTTTTGCACCCTTTCTAGTGCCTCTATATCTCTTTAATAATATGGTGACCAGAATTGAACACACTACTCCATGGGTCAGTACAAGTTTAGCATAACTTCTCCCTAGAAATAAATCCTAATGCCTGTTTTTTTTTCCCTCTCTAAATGCCCTTATTAACCTGTACTGCTACTTTCAGTGACTTGTGCTTCATTTCTCCTCTTCCCCGTTTAGAATCTTACTTTCCAAGTAATTTTTTTATTTGTTCATGGGATGTGGGTGTCGCTGGCTAGGCCAGCATTTATTTCCCATCCCTAAATGCCCTTGTGAATATGTAAACCCTTATTTTTCTTACCAGAATTTAATACTTCACACAAATGGGTTAAAAATCATTTGCCAATTACATGCACGTTCTGCAATTTTATTCATACCTTTTTGTAATCTGTTGCAGTCCTCCACAGTATTGACAAGTCCTCTCCAACCACCCCACACCCCAAATTTGGGTCATCCAAAAATTTAAATGGATTCCAAAATCTAAATCATTAATATAAATTGCACACAACAGTGGTTCTGGCACCCGTCCTTGTCCACCCCATTTTCCATCTTTTGTCACTGAATAGTTATCCATTATCCAAACCCTCTACTTTCTGTCTTGAAGCAAGCTGGCAATTCATTCTACTACTTATTCCCTAACTCCACATGCTCTGAGCTTATTCATTAGACTATTATATGGCACCTTATCAAAGTATTCAAATTATGTATCATAAGGTTTAGGTTGGCCATGGAGAAGGACAAGGAGCAATCCAGAGTAAGGGTAATTAACTGGGGGAAAGTCAACCTTGATGGGATAAGAATGCATCCGAGTCAAGAGAGTTGGAATCAAACATTGGCGGAAAAGACGGTGGCTGAACAATGGGCTACCTTCAAAGAGATAGTATTGCAAGCAATGTCAAGGTATATTCCCTTGAAGGGGAAAGATAGGACAAATAAATCTAGAATACCCTGGATGAAGATAGAAATAGAAGGTGAAAATGAAAAGGAAGAAGTACGCATATGACAGATGACAGGTAGAAAATACAACAGAGAATCAGGTTGAATAGAAGGACTTGAGGGGAAGTGAAAAAACTAATCAGAAAAGCAAGGAGGGAGCATGAAAAGAGAGTAGCAGCTAACATAAAAGGGAACCCCTTCTTCTATAAGCATGCAAATAATAAGTGGTAAAAGAAAGAGTAGGGCAAATTAGGGATAAAAGCGACGACTTGCATATGGAGGCAGGAGAATAGAGGAGGTATTAAACGAGTACTTTGCATCTGTCTTTACAAAGGATGAGGATGCTACCCAGGCCGAGGTGAAAGAGGAAGTAACTGGTACACTCGAGGAATTTACAATTGAGAAGAAGGAGGAGATATTAGAAAGGCTATCTTTACTTAAAATTGATAAGGTACAAGGACCAGATAAGATGCAACATTAAGGGAAAATCATGTTTAACTAACTTGCTGGAGTTTTTTGAGGAGGTAACAGAGAAGGTTGATAAGGGCAATGCTGTTGATGTGGCATTTATGGATTTTCAAAAGGCATTAGATATTGTGCCACACAATAGACTTGAGAGCAAAATTCCAGCTCATGGAATAAAAGGGAAAGTAGGCACTTGGATAAGAAATTGGCTGAGTGACAGGAAATAGAGAGTAGTGATAAATGGTTGTTCTCCAGATTGGAGGAAGGTCTGTTGTGGAGTTCCCACACAGGGGTCAGTGTTGGGGCCCTTGCTCTTCCTGATATATATTAATGAACTAGACTGTGGTGTGCAGGGCATGATTTCAAAATTTGTGGATGATACAAAGATTGGAAGCATTGTCAACCGTGATGAGGATAGTCTTGAACTTCAAAAGGACTTAGACATATTGGTAGATTAGGCAGAAAAATGCCAGATGAAGTTCAATGCAGAGAGGTGTGAGGTGATTCATTTTGGCAGTAAGAATGTGGAGAGACAGCATAAATTAAAGGGAGAGAGTCTAAAGGAGGTGCAGGAACAAAGGGACCTTGGGGTATATGTACGTAAGTCATTGAAGGTGACAGGCACGCTGAGAGAGCAGTTAATAAAACATATGGTATCCTAGGTTTTATTAATAGAGGCATTAAGTACAAGAGTAAGGAGGTCATATTAAACTTATACAAGGCACTATTTAGGCCTCATCTGGAGTACTGCGTCCAGTTCTGGGTGTCATACTTGAGGAAGGACGTGGAGGCATTGGAGGGAGCACAAAGGAGATTCACAAGATTGATTCTAGGGATAAACAACTGTAACTATGAGGATAGATTGGAGAGGTTGGGACTGTTTTCCTCAGAAAAGGCGGCTGAGAGGAGACCTGATAAAGGTATTCAAGATCCTGAGGGGTATGTACAGGGTAAATAGTGAGAAACAGTTCCCACTCAAGAGCACATCAAGAACTCGAGGGCACAGATTCAAAATAATGGGCAAAAGGAGAAGTAGTGATGTGAGGAAAAGTTTTTTCACCCAGAGGGTGGTTGGAGTCTGGAACGAACTTCCTGAAAGGCTGGTGGAGGCAGTTTCGATTGAGGTATTCAAAAGGGAATTGGATTGCTATCCGAAAACAAAGAATGTGCAAGGATACAGGGATAAGGCAGGGGAGTGGGTTTAGGTAGAATGCTCTTTCAGTGAGCCAGTGCAGACTCAATGGGCCGAATGGCTTCCTTCTGCACTGTAAAGATTCTGTGATTCAAAGGGAACAAATGGAAGGAAACCTATCACTCCTGCACATTCTAGTCTTCTTACAAATCATAATCGAGTCTGAGGCCAACATTTAATGAGGCAAAGGGGGTCTTACCTGCCGGGTGGAGAGCCTCTCGTCACCTCTTTTAGGGGAGGCCCACAGAACTAAGTGCCACTCAGGCACTTAACTAGACAGCGGTGGATCTTCCCCAGGATCAAGGAACCCAGGGGCAGAAGTCCAGCCCACCAAGAGCTGGTGGCCAACCAGAGGCTGACAGCACCACCAAGTAGGGGGAGGCTGTTGTTGGTATGACAACCAGCCAAGGCCAAGTATCAACATTGGATCCCAGGCCACAGATGAGTGATGGCAGGGAGCTGGCAGCAAGGGCAGGAGTGTGGATTAATTGGCCAATTAAGGGCCTCAATTGGTGGTGGGGCAGCAAGGCCCCATCCACCACCCTCCCACCTGATGAAATGCCCAAACCGCCAAACATGTCACAGAGAAGGGCATTAAATTCCACCCTTAATGCCTGGCAAACCAATCACTTTAAAAAAAACTGCTGCAATCAAGGAAGCTTCCCAATGACACTTTGAGAAACTAGGGATACACAATAAATTTGGCCTTGCCAGCATTACCACATCTCAAAAACAAATAAAAACAAATGGGATGTTGCAATTGAAGTGACCCATTACACAAGAGCTGCATG
Source organism: Cetorhinus maximus (assembly GCF_964194155.1). Lineage (NCBI taxonomy): Eukaryota > Metazoa > Chordata > Chondrichthyes > Lamniformes > Cetorhinidae > Cetorhinus > Cetorhinus maximus. The sequence goes on from NC_135895.1 coordinate 96,983,014, forward strand.
TTCTTAGCAAAAACTCTATATACACAGTTTGCCAAGCTACAGGTTTTCTTTTAAAAAAGCACTGCAGAGGGCCAGCTTCAAGCGTATGACATTGCAGACAGTAGGAATTTGTCAAGATTGTGGTTATAATATGAACATCCTTACCTCTATCGTCTTGTCTATGGAGTGCACTTTCATGTTCCCACCAAGGGAGAGACTGTCAATGCCAGAAATGATCCGTGATAATCCAGTGCATTCTTTATCAGTACATTGCCGTTTTCTCAAGGACCTATAAATATCACCTTCGAGCCACATGTGGCCTTGCTTCCTGGAAACAAAGGGGTCAAAATTGGTTCTCATTATTATTCAGACCTTCGTATTCAAAAAGGTCAGAAGTAAAGCTGCATGATACACTTTACAAGTGTTTTGTGCTGTGTCCCAGTAGATTATAATGATTAAACTGACATGGGCAGAAATCCCACATAAATTACAAATTTTTAACCATTGAGTGTTAGGATGGCTCCTCTTCCTGGAAAAGTCATACAGCAGAAACTGGGTGGGTGAGGTGGTGCTCTCACATATGTGCAGTTATTCCTTCTGGAATTAGTCAATCTTAAAAAGGTTAATAACTAACAATTTTTTTTTGAGTATTTAGGTGCTGCACAAGTCATTATTTGAAGACAATCTTGATTCATTTTAATAACTTTGTTCACACATTTCATTTGGGTTGCTGAGATTCTTTAGCACCAGATACAAGTATATCCTACAGTGTTTTTGAACCATACTTTCTAACAAAAAATGTATGCATTTTTGTATAGACCTTCAAGATCAGTTTCTTGGTTAACAGTTGCAGTGCCCAAATCATAAACCAGCCTGTTACTGGCCACCACCTTCAAAAAAACAAGGCGCAGAAAAGACAAAGATCCGAGTGCTGCTGAAAGTCACAATGGCAATTTGATTCAACTATTTTCAACCTCCATTCAAAGCCACACAAGTACTGATATCTACATGCAACACAGAAACAGGAAAGATCATTTGCTCTAAAACAAAAGTTCAAAGGTTTGGAATAAAGATGTATAAATGCAGCTATCAAGGCCCAAACTTCAGTCAATAATATCAGGCACAGCAGAATTGTGCACTAATGGCTACAGAATTCTGCTCAAAGTCCAGTATACTCAAAACAGATAGCAACACTATTGGAAACCCTTTGATCTTTTTCTTAAGCTTTGTTATTACCTAACCTAGGGTCCTGTAGGCAGGAAGGTGAATAGTTAATCCACAAGAAATGCTACTTCAATGGCAATACTGCTCTGTGGTCTACTACGTAAGTACGTTTACTTTAATGCAAGATGCTAAGTGAAAATTGCAATTTCTAATCTGTAGTCTCTTCCCCTCCCTAATACAGTATTTTTCAACAGAAAAAGTCATAACCTTTAAATGACTAAAATATTAAAAAAATTATCTTCCAGCTCTTCTTGAAATAAATTTGAAAATTACTGGAAACTATTGAAAGGTACTACAGCATCTTTAAAATGTGGATGTATTGCAGAATCTGAATTCCGTCAAGTTTGAACCCATGTTTTTTTTTAAATCTTTCAAGTAAAAAACGTTAATGAAGCAATTAAAAGCCACAGAAGACAATTAGGTAGTTATATTTAACCTTAATGTGAAATATGTAATTTTATTTGTTTACACCATTTTTTTGGACAAAAGAACTTTTAGTTTATAGAAACGTTGTTTTCAGAAAGCATTGTGTGAAGAATAGATGAGTACTCTGCATGGCAGTTAATATAATAGTGGGTTAGAAATATAATAGTTAGAAAGCGTGCAACGCTTCTTAACATTGAAAGCCCCAACATAGGATCAGCTGAGATGGTCACTTTTGTGGACATATTGTAATGAAATTTCTTGTAAAAACTAGTTTACACAGGAGCTTTTAACAATAACAAATTTAGATAAGGTAGGCTAATTAGGATATTTTAAACTTGCCTACGCTGGGTTATTATAGTTGCTCTTTACCTTTATTTCTCAAATTTAAAAAGGCAGTAACTGCCCTACAGCTCCCATTTGAAATATAGTCAAGTTCCATTATACATCTTCATGGCTGTGTATGTATGTATTTAGAAGCAATGCTACTTTTTCTGGTATATTAAATTTATGTGGAATAATTTACCAAGTCAGAACCCATATATTATCAGATGCATGGCACCAAGGGATTACAAATCTGGATGAGTATAAAATAAATTATTAAGTTGCAGCAGAGGCAAGTTTAAATGGGATAGCTATCAAGATTTGCAGTGAGCACTATACCTGTATCAGTTAATATTCTGTTAAATCGCAATCCAACACCAGTAACTCAAATTATGTCTTCACAGCCTACTTTGAACAAATACTTAGTGTAGAATCCCTTCTGTTATCTCACAATATGGTCAATCTGCACTAGAATTATAAAAGAAAAATCAACCTCCTCCATCCGAAATATGTAGTGAAGAGAATTTGATAGCATCTCCGATAAGAATAGTTTCATGGAACATTTCATTACCTAATTACAACAATATTTTGTGATACTGTACATGAGTAATTGAAGACCTGACATATACTAAGTGTAGCACTGCAAGCAGCAGGTGGCTTTGGACCCATGGTCCCCAAGGCTTTCTACCACTGGGGTTTCCTTGCCTTATGTCTGGGTCTGTTGTGGACTAATAATAGAGATTAGTACACAAATTAGATAAGCATGCCTGTATTCATGCAATACATTTTGCCATCTACTTGGGTTGGGGAATAGCTGGGTCATTCTGTGCAGCTACATAACTGGAATGAATATATTACATTGCAATGTGCATGCTGTATGGTCTAGGCAGGTATATTCAACATTAAGTGAATGAGGTATGATTACCCCAAGAAATTAACAGGCGATGTATAATATCCTTTGGATAAATATTGTACTTAAAAAAGTCCAAGCTTGGTCTTCTGTAAACTAAAGGTAATAAATATTAGCTAACACAAATATCACCACTAAGAAATCAACCTTCAAATAATAAAATTTTTAGTGAAAACACTAGTGCTTTTCAGCATATCCACAGCATCACAGCAGAATTGAGATTTTGAACTTAGGTTTACTTTGTAATCTTTATTTCTATTGATTTAACTATATTCCTTGAAGCATTTGGGAGGTTCAGATTGGTTACATAATTTGCCTGTGGAAACTGCAGTCAGCAAGCTCGCAACGAGCGTCAAGCTTCAGAATGTTGTGCTCTTCAGACTCTGGAACTGGCATTTCTTAGATCCTTGTTGCAGTCTTCCATTGTGGTGATTATGTGCCAAACTGGTGGAGTCTGTTGGAAGAGAACTTGGAAATAAGTTACCCTTAGACCTTTTACATGGTTATATGGATGTTAATGGCTTAAGTTTTGCTGTATTGTTCTTTTCTTGAACAAAGAAGTTTTATTTAAATGAATTTAGATATTGTTTTTCTTTTCATTTCCTGCTGTAATGACGACTCAAATTAGTCCGTTCCTCTTGAGGGATACTGTTCCGACATCTATTAACTGCACACCTCTTGTCTAGAGTATGCTTGCGATGGTAAAACAACAAGCAGTGTAGTGTTGTTTCTTTGTTTCATTCATGCCGAGTGCTTCACGAGTGTTTTATACACACAACTGTATTTAGTAACTCAGGATATAAAGCTATTATTTAATTGCTAGGTCTGCCTTTAATTTCCTTATCCAGAATTTTGTGAATGCTGAATTGCTTAAACGAATGGTAAGAAATGTATATTTTTAAATAGTTCATCATATTTTAACTGTGTTTCTTTGGGGTGTGGAGGGGAAAAAAAACTTTCATTACTTATTTTTTATAGAACCAAATCATATTTCTCACCAGTAAATTAAGGTTGACAGCCATCTTCATGTCATACTAATTTTTGAATTTAGTTCAGTCTTTGATATGATCAACTCAAAGGTCCCTGACAATAAAGTCACTCAATACCTTTTCTACATTAAACATTTTTGCACAGAGTTTACTTCATAAAGTATTCAGACTCTCTGGAAAAAAAATTGCTGCAGCTGACGTATCCGATGTGCAAGAGGTTTGGTCCAAGAGAAATATAAACAGTCAGGCAAATAAGGAGATGAAATCACTAACCACAAGCCTATAAGTGCTTCATTTTGGTGTGAAATGACAAAGATTCCTTTCTTCTCAGAATATGTAAAATTTGGCCTCATGCCCAATATCATGATATGTATATTCCTGTCAAGTTGAGCAGTTCAGCACATACTAAACATATGGTGATTTAGTCAAGCCACTTGTTTGGATCTCTGGTTTGCCAATGTGTGACTCTCCTCTCAAAAATCCTCCAATCAAAGAGGATCAGCTATCATGAAGTAATCGCTTCTGCTTCCCACTTCCTACTTATTTTCTCATCTTTTCCTGAGCTGCATGTTCATATTTTCTTTGGTCTTTAGGTAAAGGAAAACCAGATGGAACGTATTGCAGATAACGTTTATCCACTGTTGAGAAGGGGAAAAACAGATTTATAACCACCCAGAGGAATGTAAGCGACATTAAGCAGGCCCCTTGCATGGTGCAACACTGACACTCACACCTAGAAAATGGAAGCAGCAAAAAGGAGAAAGTCACAAAAACATAATTTGATATTTCAATAGCTATTTTTAAGTTAGAATGAGAAAGGCAGTCTGAATACTCCAACAGATCTAAAATGTACACAGGGAAGGGTCAATTGTAGCTACCATATGAGATAAACGAATGGAGAATTAGGGCAATTTCTCAACAGGCAGGCTATCTTCTTTCTTCCACAGCTCTGTGCAAAATGCCCACCAATTCTGCTTAACTCTACAGAGTTACATTAAAATAGATTATATACAAATAGATTATATACAAAAGGAGCTCTATGTGGAGACAAGCTTTGCATGAACAATTATTAATTATAGGAGTACTGGACTAGTTTCAGAACCCAGAAGACTCACTCCAACACCTGAATACCTCTCAGTGCCAAAGTAAGAGGGGGCATATTATCAAGGTAACTAAGTTAATCGAAAGGGGATGGCCTTGGGAGGGTGCCTTAAATGCAAATAGAACAGATTAACAGAATCAGAAATCAAAATGCAGTGGAACAGGATATTAATATTGAGTCAAAATTATAGAAAGTTCACAATGGATTAAATTTCTTTTAAAATGCTCCCGTTCACACTGCAGCTACAGGCTGTTTCTCCAAGTGATATTTTTGAATTAGAGGGGAAAATTAACCTGTAATATTCAAACTATGCTGCTACGTTGAAGGAAATTAGGAGATTTAATAGTACAAATTAAGAAACACTATCATGCCAAATGAAATGCAACAATACATCAGGTCACATTCTCTTGGGCAAATAACTTGTAGCAGAAACAAATCAAACATACTGTTTGTGGATACAACATGCCACGGTCACTGAACAAGACTGCACTCAAAAGTGTTAAGCAAAAGTAGTCTCCAGCAGCAAAATATAGTTCAGCTCCAGATATAGGTTAGCCGCCCATGCCAAACAACAAACTCAAACTTCTTTTTAAAAATTGCCAAAACTGAGTATCCAAAATATTTGTACACAGTATTTAGGGTACATGAGAGATTGTGCCCGTCTTCAAAATGCAAGATAGCAGGATGACAGTAAAGAATTTTTTTTTTTTTTTTTTTAAATTAACCTTTTAAAAAGTACATTGCAATATTCAAATTTTCCACAGAGCTCAAACCAATAAAAAGGCATTAAACAAAAATCAAGTCAGACATAAATATTTCCAAGTTCTTTCCAAACAAATTTACCACTAATACAATGGTCATGGTCAGGGCAAAATCTGAAAAACAGCAGATCAAGAATATGCTACCATTAAACAGTGGCTAACCACCAGGTTTCCAATCTTAAAGATGTCAAGTCCAGGACATAGGCTGCACAACAAAGAAATTCAGCTTGCTGACTGCAATTTTCATAGTCTTAAGAAACTTCCCCAAACTGTACCTGAAAATAGAAAGGTTAGGTACTAGCACTGATACAATTATAACATCAATTCTGGTAATATGGACAATCACTGAGAACACAGTAATTCAGGTAGTTAATAACAAAAACACAACGTACAATTTACATTCATGTTTAAATCTTTACATGCAATATTAAACTGTAAGAATTAATTTAGAAATTGAATAAAGTGATAAGGAAATGCTGAAGCAAGTGCACATGCACTGATGCCAGTGTCTCATTAACAAATGACAGAAAGCATGACATGCAAAGTACTATGAGCCACTGACTTTAAAAAGTTGTCATAGGATGTGAATTTTTTTTTGGAATTCCACAAATCTTTTGACAAGCTTCTCTATTTCAGTACAGTTACATAGCCCAAGGAGAACATAATGCAAGGTATGGCTTTTTGTCAGTTCAGGCCATATGATGTCATTAAACATCCCAGCTGGAAAATTAACCTAAAAAAGGACCCTTTTTTAAGCAAATCTAGATATCACATTCCTTTTTTATTTTCCCAGTGTATGCTACAATGTAATAAATATCCATAAACAGTTTCATAGAAAATCCCTAGACAATGCTATTCACATTAGATTGTGCTGCAAAAAACTGAACAAATCTTTACCAGAGTTTTTGATTTTTTCACACTTGCCTGAAGATTTTGTATTCCACAGAATATGAGATACCATAATTTTGCATTGGAGATATTTATTAACGTAACCAACACTCAAAACTAAAATACAGGAGAAGATACCAGTCTGTGAAGGTAAGGTTATTTAACCATTAATGTTTAAAAAAAAAACACATTATAGTTTATTGCCAGAGAGAAACCTTTCAAATAAACTTTAATAAAAAAGGATGCCTCCAAATAAAGTGCCAGAGTCATGTATAAGGAACTGGTACATTAATTAACACCAGGATTCTCTCTTGGCAGCAAACAGAGTTTGCAATGCATGACTAAAATCCACTGGACAGAACAACTCAGAGCAAACTTAAGGCGCATGTCTTAGCTATATACTTTTGCTGCATCATGACCTGGACTTCCTACAGAAAGTCTAGGAAATGTCATGCAATCTTAATGTTGTGACACTGGTATCTGAGTTCAGCTCTAAAAATGTTAAGTGCACTTGGAGGAAACAGCAGGTATGTTAGGTGAACAATGTCACAGGTGGAGTGGCTTTATTTGGGAATTGGGATGAAGTCTTCACAAGGTTGGTCTTGAGGTTTCAAACGTTTATACTTTATATTAAAAACCAACTTTCAAAAACAACGCAAACTGTTGAAATACTAAGAGAACCAAACTTAGGGGAGATACTGAGTCTGCGGCACTAGCAGAGACCTACAAAATGAGTTAGACAATAGCTAGTGGGCAGAATAGTGTCACATATAATTTAATATGGATAGTAAGTAATATCTGTTCTATGAATGATGGCTGGAGTTGAAAGAGATTTAGAGGTATGAATAAACTTAGTGCTTAAAATGTTTTCTGCTCAGCAGTGATTGGACAAGTAATAGAATGCTGAACCAAAATAGAAAAGCACAAGTTATTACCTTACCATTAGTTATTTACCAAGCTTAGGATTCTGGCCCTTAAACAGGCATGTGCACAGCCTCTGTCACATGAGCAGGGACACATTGTGAATGAATTTTAAAAATTTATTAAATTTTTAATTGCTGTTGGAAACCTCATCCCGCCCGTGGATGAGGTCTCCTAAAAAATCCAAAGGCCTTTTTGCCAGTGAAAATTTTCATTCAGTTAGAACTTTAATGGCCTTGATAGGCCTGTTAATTGTCAGCGGGCGTGCTGCTGACTCACAGGTGCACCTGCCAACCGAAATATCGCTCGTCATTTTACACTCGAGCCGGTCAGGCGTGTGCTGGCTCAGCGCAAATTGCTGCCCATAATGAAAGTAACATTTTTGAACTCTATGCCTCCATGTTAATAAATCTTGCTTAAACTAAGATAGCTTTGGTGAATTTGGCTTGCTGATTTCACAGACTTCACCTAATAAGGCAGAAAATGCTATTAAATATTATTAACACATCACTGATTTTAGGTATTTAATCTCTCGTACTTTGGGCATTTTTGTCTGCTACTAACTGGTAGGGTGTACGTTAATCACATTCCTCGCAAATGGCTGGATCCATTTCAGGAGGAACTGAAGAAGGAACTGGCTTTAATTCAGCTCACTCCTTACTGATCAATTATGAAGTATCACTAACTTAAACCCTGACAATATTCCGGCAATAGTACTGAAGATTCGTGCTCCAGAACTTGCCGCACCGGGAGCCAAGCTGTTCCAGTACAGCTACAAAACTGGCATCTACCCGGCTATGTGGAAAATTGCCCAGGTATGTCCTGTACACAAAAAGCAGGACAAATCCAACACGGCCAATTACTGCCCTAAGAGTCTACTCTCAATCATTAGTAAAGTAATGGAAAGGGTCATCAACAGTGCAATCAAGCGGCACTTGCTTAGCAATAACCTGCTCACTGACACCCAGTTTGGGTTCCGCCAGGGCCACTCAGCCCCTGGCCTCATTACAGCCTTGGTTTAAACTTGGACAAAAGAGCTGAACTCCTGAGGCTAGGTGAGAGTGACTGCCCTTGACATCAAGGCCATACTTGACCAAGTGTGGCAGCAAGGAGCCCCAAGAAAGCTGGAACCAATAGCAATCAGGGGGAAAACTCTCCACTGGTTGGAGTCATACCTAGCACTAAGGAAGATTATTGTGGTTGTTGGAGGTCAGTCACCTCAGCTCCAGGACATCACTGCAGGAATTCCTCAGCCTAACCATCTTTAGCTGCTTCATCAATGACCGTCCTTCCATCATAAGGTCAGAAGTGGGGATGTTCGCTGATGGCTACACAATGTTCAGCACCTTTTGCGAACTGCTTCAGTATCTGAGAAGTCATGTCCAAATGCAGCAAGACCTGGCTTGGGCTGACAAGTGACAAGTAACATTCACGCCACATTAACTGCCAGGCAATGACCATCTCCAATGAGAGAGAATCTAACCATCGTCCCTTGATGTTCAATGGCATTACCATCACGAATCTCCACTATCAACATCCTGGGGATTACCACTGACAAGAAATTGAACTGGACTAGCCATATAAATACTGTGGCTACAAGAGCAGGTCAGAGACTAGGAATCCTGTGATGAGTAACTCACTTCCTGACTTCCCAAAGCCTGTCCACCATCTACAATCAGGAGTCTGATGGAAAATTCCCCACTTGCCTGGATGAGTGCAGCTCTTAGAACACTCAAGAAGCTTGACACCATCTAGGACAAAGCAGTCCGCTTGATCGGTACATATCCACAAACATTCACTCCCTCCACCACCAACATACAGTAGCAGCAATGGGTACCATCTACAATATGCAGGAATTCACCAAGGCTCCTTTGACAGCAGCTTCCAAACCCATGACCACTACCATCTAGAAGGACAAGGGCAGTAGAGAGATGGGAACGGCACCACCTGCAAGTTCCTCTCCAAGTCACTCACCATCCTGACTTGGAAATATATCGCTGTTCCTTCACTGTCGCTGGGTCAAAATCCTGGAACTCCCTTCCTAACAGCACTGTGGGTGTACCTACACCATATGGACTGCAATGGTTCAAAAAGGCAGCTCACCAATAGCTGCTCAAGGGATGGGCAATAAATGATGGCCCAGCCAGCAAAGCCCACATCCCATGAATGAATAAATAAAAAACTGAGTGCGTGTCGCTTGGATGTTTGGACATTTTCTTAAAAGAAAGCACATTTTCAATTCAACAATTTCAGAGAAATGAATACGTCCTTAGTTAATAAAAATAAATTAGCCGATTGTTCTGAAATGAAAAGCTGGAAAATAGGTTGAAATCAATAGTAGCCACAATACCAAAATTTTAATAAAGTCAACTTTATAAAAAGGTATAAACATTATAAAATAAATAAATATATAATAAAACACCTCAAAACACTTTGAAAATTGCAACCTTTCTGCACTAGCAATACCCACAAGCAGGCAAAATAGTGAATGACCAGTTAATCAGGGAAATTTATTTTGGTGGTGTTGATTGAGGGAAGTGAGTTAGGTAGGATTACATAGACACATAGCAGCACCTTCAAAGTCCAACTGAAACATTGGAACAAGGGCCGGAATTTTCCAGCCCCTCACGCCGGCAGGAACTTCCGGTCCCACTGATGTGAACGGAGATTTCTATCACTTGCCAGCCCTGGCGCTGGAAAATTCCGGCCAAGGAGTCTGATTTCAGTTCATTACAGCACCTCCAATAATGCAAGACTCCTTCAGCACTGCACTACTAGAGAACTGCACCATGCCCAAAAAGTGACTCGAAACGCCCATTTCCATGTCAAGGTCAATACCTTTTACTTGTCTGTCACCTCCCTCCTAAAATGTGTCCCAAAAGTCATATAAAGTCATAGAACGAATAAAAACAGGACAAAGTATCAGCTTTATAATGTTAATTCTTAGTACTGTTAGACTCATGAGTTATTCAAGTATGTATGTTAATAAAATAGAACACACAGGAAAGAGAAGCAAGTTTTTCTTATATTACCTCTCTCTTAAATAACTTGCTCAAAAGTTTTCAAATAAAAATTAGCTTTTCCCAACAGAAATGCTAATTATGCAATTTACAGCAAAATACATAATTACTTGCACAAAGTCATAAGCAGCTGTTTCTTCCCCCAGGCTTCAAGATATTGTTTCAAACACATTATTTGTGTCTGTTGGTTGGTCAACAACTCACTGGTTAGGCAAATTAGTATAAAAGTTCAACTACAACCAATAATGTTGATAAAATACCCTACAAACTGAAACTACAATGCCAATGCTCTTTCAGCAGCTTCACTCAGTAGAGAAGACAATCACTAAAACAGGACACTCAAAGAAACATTAATGCCTTTAGCATAAAATGTATTTTAAAAAAAGGTATAAAAAGGTGATAGGATTTTCAAAAATGATAGTTTCTGCATTTCTACATAATATATTCAATTACAAGATAAACTTGTCACTTACTCCTCCAAGAAGTGCTGCTGTGGACCTATTATAGACCCTGGTCGACATATCCTAATCCATCCTATGGCTTCTGCTGCAGTGAATCTGTAGTGTTTCATTATGTAACAGGCTATGAGTGTACCTGTTCTTCCTAAACCAGCTGAAATGAAGGAAGATTGGTTTGTGATTGCATAATTACATTATTTGGGAGAAAAAAGTTAATTTACAATTGCTAAACTGGATTGATTTGAATCAAATCATACTAAATTTGATTTTGAATTAATGCACCTTACTGTGAAACTCAAATTTTAAAAAAGAGTTAATAATAACACCATCAAGCATTTGTCATGGCAACTGTTCCACCATGTGAGAAATGGCATGCTATTATTAAATGAACAACACATTTTGCAAAATTTTCCAAACATATAGGGAAGGAATGTTTTTACAATCAAGGTTGGGGAGCAATTTAATGAGCTACATGGATCCAAGGATATCTGAAGTTTTGTTAAGACATTATTTGGAACTGATTGTATTTCCTGATCAATAGGAAGTGAATTTTCAACAACTTGACCAAATATGGTACATCATAAGCAATGCTTCCCCTCATTTTTCTTTGCTGTCCATGGCCTGCATATTGCACAGCATGGTCCTTTTAAGATTGCTGTACTGCTGTGCATGTATGCATCTTAAGGGGAACACTACTTGTACACAGCCTGTTTGTTCCCTGGATGGTACAATCCTGATTGCTATGCAATGTGCATCATCGCAGCTTACAGAAAACATTGATCTTAAGGCGTTTTAAACAGTTTTACAAAGGTGCAATATTTATTTAGATGTTCATTATTAAATTGAAGTCATTGCATAATCATTGTTGATAACTGGAGTCTATAACTTCAGTCCAACCACAAAATATGAACTTATGCTCAAAGGTAATATCTGCAGTACAAGTTTGGCACTTGTTGCATTGTAGTTTTGGCTTTCCACTAACGCTAAACAAATACTTGTAATTTCCACAGGTTTCACTTGCTCGAACATTGCAGAAATATTTTCCATTATGTCATTTGTCCAGGGTTTCTGCCAAAGTTACAACAGGCGATGAGGGAAGCCCTATGGAAATTCTTCTCCTTGTTGTATAAACCTAGTGTCCTGACAAAATGCTGAAGCAAAGTGTGACTCAACTCTAGATTAAGGTTACATTTGAGGTGCAAATGTACCCAAGTATTAAGAATACAAGATCCCTACAAAAACTAAGGCATAAAAAAACAGATCATCAAGACTTCAATGTCATTGCTTATATGGATTCATCTGAAATTTCCATATATTCAACATAAACCATTAAAATGCAATGAAAATATGTACAATTGCCAGGCAGGAAATGACTAGCTGGCCCATCAGATCTGCCCCTCACTCATGGTGGCTGAAGCATCATGACTACACATCAACTACCACACTCATCCACACCACCATGGAATCCACTGGTGGGGGAGGGGGGGGGGGGGGGCAATTAGGAAATATTCTGGAAAATTATTTTTCTGATCCCCTCTGCCAATCAAAACCAAACCAGTATTCAGATAAACTGTTGCAGCATATTATTGAGTAAGAGGAAATACAGCAACATTGATATATTTTTCAGTCTTTAATGGACTCTGAGCAAAAATAAAGCTATGTTAAAGAAACCGGTAGTTTTGAGTACTGGGCATTCCACAGAATGTCAGTATCACTTCTCACCATTAAAAGCAATGAAACCTAATTCCCATGTTGCCTTTAATGTTAAATTTGCAGGATACTTAAAAATGTGAATCACCAATATACTTCAGTATAATTCTATGCATGTTAGCTTTTTAATGTTTTCTGAGTGACTACATCTTCTGGAATATCAACTTGGAATGCAAGAGAACAGAATGAACACGAACACGTATGCACAGCTTATAATGCATTGATCCTGGGCCTGGGTTAATGACCGTATCTGTTAACACTGAAGAAATTACTCTGCTATCTACAATACACATTTTAAGCACAGCTGCTTTTACTAACTCTGTGCAAGGAATTTTACGCCTCTGACCATGACAGTTTTCTGGAAACTAATCTAATTGCTGACACTCATTCATTGATTGACAGGGCTCGAGGAGGATGCTGATAATGTTAGACTAAGACAGAACTTGCAGTTAAAGAGCGCCTTTCATGACTTCGAGATGTCCCAAAGAACTTTGCAGCCAATGAAGATTTTTGAGAAAGTGTAGTCACTGTTATAATGCAGGGAAAAGCAACAGTCAACATCACCACAGCAAGATACCACTAACAGCAATCAGGTAATAATTTGATAACTGTTTTAGTGAAATGAAAACAGAAAATGCTGGAAACACTCAGTAGGTCTGGCAGCATTTGTGGCAAAAGAAACAGTGTTACAGTTTCAGTTCTATGATCTTTCATCACGGTATCTGATAAAAAGTCATGGAACTGTCTTTTTCTATCTCCAAGATGCTACCAGACCTGTTGAATGTTTCCAGCATTTTGCTTTTATTTCAGATTTCCAGCATTATCAGCATTTTCCTTTTGTAACGGTTTTTGTGATATTGTTTGAGGGATAAATATTGGGCTTGACAGAGGCAAAATTCTCCTGCTCTTTGAATAGTGCCACCGACTCTTGAAGTCTACCTAACAGGACAGACGGACTCTCAGTTTAACACAATCAAAAAGAGGTCACCTCAGATAGTGCAGCACTTCCTCAACAGCCACCTAGATTATGGGCTTAAGTCTCTGGTGGGTAGAAATCCATAATCTTTCAACTCAGAAGAGAGTGCTACCACCAAGCCAAGGTTGTCTGTGGACAAGCTAAGATAGGAATTTACTTAGTTTGACTCTTATAACAATGTGCCTATTTCGATGATTGTTTTCTCTTCCAGGACTGAATAGTTTGTGGGAACAATGAGCCCAACAGAGAAAGCATGGTGCATGCATGTATCCGGGACAGGGAAGAAAGAGAAAGACAGAGAAAGAGAGGTGCAGGGCAGAAAGTGAAAATCCTAATTACATTTGACATATTTATCGCACTTAGCGGTGTGTTTCACACACACCAGGTAATGTTTCTTATGGTTATATCTGCTTAAAACGATAATTATCCACAAAAGTTATTGTAATACAGAAAAATTTAATTTACTTATTCCTGATTCCAACAGAATAAACTTCCAGCTCTGGCCCTTCAAACTCTGCTACAAGTACCAATACCTTTGAAATACTTATCATAACCTTGGTCCTGCCCTCTTTATTGCTTAGCAAGTCATTGATATATTCACCAAAATCACACTTTTAAAAAATGTTTTCATGGGATGCAGGCGTTGCTGACTGGGCCAGCATTTGATGCCCATCCCTAATTTCCCTTGAGAACTGAGTGGCTTGTTAGACCAGAGGACATTTAAGAGTCAACCACATTGCTGTGGGTCTGGAGTCACATGTCGGCCAGACCTGATAAGGATGGCAGATTTCCTTCCCTAAAGGACATTAATGAACCAGGTGGGTTTTTATAACAATTGACAATGGTTTCATGGTCATCATTAGACTTTTTAATTCCAGATTTATTTTATTGCTGTGGTGGGATTTGAACCCGGGTTCCCAAAGCATTACCCTGGGTATCTGGAGTACTAGTCCAGTGGAAATACCATTATGTTGTTCACTGAGTCTTGCTATTTCCCCTCTTAGCCTGAAGGAGCTGGAAGATACACAGAGGCATTACTATTGCACCAGTGCTGAGAGATTGTAACTACAGTAAGCTCCATCATAAAATTGTCACAGGAATTTAGAATGGGAAAACGTAACAAAAAGGTGACAATGGATGAAAGGCTTTATAGATAGGAAGTGCATGACATGCAAGATTTGAAAATACAGGCTGTAACTTCCGAGCTCCAGAATTGTATTGGGGCAGGGGGGCACCCAAAATGCACTGGAGGATCTCCTTCGGACATTCCCAGGTAATGTTTGCATGGCAATTGTCTAGAAGTGCAAACTTCCCCTGGGCAACTACCCTACACTGGGAGCCATCCAAAAAACGCAATTTAAATTGCAAACTTCAGATGGTTCCGACAGGGTTACATCAACAGTTATCCAGAAAGAGTTAGAAGAATTAAAACCTCTTCTAACTTCGGGGTACCTATTGCACAGACCGTAAGACATTATGATACTTTGTGAATTTCTGTGATGCTGTAAGGCTTTGTTTCTTTTTAATATGTAATATCTTTATACTTGTGTCAAAACGTAACCAATTGTGAGGTGGACCAACGTCCCGAACTCAGAGCCGGGTGGTAGGAATATGGAGTGTGGAGGACATCGGACGAAGGGAGAAGATTTTTGACCAAAGACATCAACTCTAAGGCTATATGGAACTTTTTTAAAAAAAAGACTGGACAAGGATACACAGACACAGACATGTCAGGTTACGCCACTGGGGCAGCAACTAAACACCAGACACTCTGATTACAGAAATGGACTTAGACAATGGTCTCTCGGGTATGCGTGAATGGCTTTCTTCCTGCCTAAGATACAGAAATCATTATCCATTACTGGCAGGTGCCTGGAGGCAAATGGCGCCTGTTGAGAGCAGGAAAAGGCCACATGCAGGCTGAAGGGTCATGAGGACTCGAAACGTCAACTCTTTTCTTCTCCGCCGATGCTGCCAGACCTGCTGAGTTTTTCCAGGTAATTCTGTTTTTGTTTCACATGCAGGTTGTCTTTGCATGGCCAGGGTGAGATTGATAATCCAATCAGGTGACTTGATTCAAGACACTATTTTATATGCCGAGAGACCAGGGTCAAAAAGGGGTATAAAGACACAGCTCCCAAGGACATTGGGGCTGCAACCAGGAAGTGCAATTTGGTCAGTCATGAGAAGCCATGTGGAGGAATTTGGTCAGCAATCCAGCCGCCTGGGAACGAGCTCCTGCACACGGGTCTTATTGAGCAACTGGTGTTGTAAGTATATACTATTGCTTAGTAGGTTAATAAAGCCTTTCCACAAAGCGGAAATTGTATCCATAGTTTGTTTCGTGTCGTTGATACCAAGTACAGGGTGAAGACCTTAGAGGGTATTAGGACCCCCTGGTTAAGAGTTTTACAAGACCCACAATGACTACCCCATGGTACTCCCCTAACACCCTTGAACCTGCAGGGGTCACCTCCAACCACCCTCCCAATAACCCAGGGGTCTCCCTCCAACCCCTGACTATCCCCCACCCCATAGGACCCTTCCCCACCCCGCCGCCAGGCCCAGCTCTCACCACTTCCCCTCTCCCCCAAGGACCAATCCCACCCGACCCAACCCTCCCCCCACCTTGAGGCCCGAACCCACACCCACTTCAAGGCTTAATTCCCACACACCTCCTGGAGGCCCAACCCCACCCCCTTTAAGGCCCGATATCCTGAGACCAGACACACCTCCTCCCAACCAAACCCAGGACCTCAACACCCCCTACACCCAGATTCTACCCACTTACCTTCTCCCTGGCCTGTCAAGGGTCTTTAAACTTACCTGCTTTATGGCAGCCAGTGCTGTAAAAAAAAAAAGGGGGATGGTTTCCTTCCCTTTGACAGAGCTGCACTTGACACTAGGCTCCAGGGATGCGCTGCACTACTAAGATCTCGCCCGGCCTCAGTTGGAAGGTCGGGCGAGACTGGATTTCAGGTAAGAAACTGGGATTGGAGTGGCAATCCCATGCCGATTGCCACTCTGAGGAAGTTCAGACTCTACGCGAATGAGATATTAAACTACAGATAGATACATCATGAAAGAAATCCCACTTGTTCATGAATAGACTAATCATTGAAAACTAAAAAAGCAATATAGCGAAACCTGTAAATTACAGACACATTGAGAACTGGCATCACTTGCCCCCTTTTGTTTTTGCAGATGTCCTTGTTTTCAAAATGGTCACTGTAAAAATTTCCCAACTATCTGAGATTATAGTCAGCTACCTACACTAGTATTCAGTTATGTTCATTTAACAGTTTTGTACTCTAAACTTCTGTTTCATTTCAAACTGCTCACTCTTGGAGTAGAGTGTAACTTCAGTAATGAACAGTGTTTCACATTCTACCTACCAACATTAGGGCAGGGACAGGACCAAAAAAATTGTGCTTGGTAGATTGAAGGCTGTCCTTAGTTTGCAATTTGCAAGTGTCCCTGGTTTCAGAGTGCCTCTTGTAGATTTTACCATGCAAGTTACTTGGGTCCCTCAATAAGTATTTGTTTATGCAGGTTTTACTGTACTTACCAATCCGTAAACCACAAGGAAACAGTCTTGAGCATCCCTAAATGGATCTTAACATTTTCAGGATAAAGCAGGGTTTTTGCAACTTTTAAATTATGATATTAGCTCATTTCAATTTCTGAGAAGACCATCATTTGTAATCTTACAATTTCACTAAATCACTTTAGTATAGATTAGTGATTAATTTTAGTAGGTGTTACATAGTACAACTAGTAAAGCAAATTCAGCACATAAAACTTGATTAATCCTTTCAGTGTTAAGTACTTCTGACAAAGCTTTTTGCTTATATTGAAATAATACCTTTTTTATTTCCATAACTCCGTTATCAGTTTGACTAGGTTCCTCCTGCCATATAATGGTTAGTACACCCAAATGTTATGAAAACACCAGACTCAATCTTTGGTTATTACTTGTACACATGGACGAGTATTCCACATTTAGTCTGTAATTTTGAATAAGATCTACTCTACACAAGAGAGCAAGAAGGAGCATAGTGACTTATATTCTTTTATGGAGCAGCATTGCCAAAGCCTTGGAAGATACCTAAGACTTATCTTACTGTCACAACTGAAGAAAGACAGTCATGGAAGGAATAATTAATCTAATGGTTGTTTCCAAAGAATAAAGTAATGGAGTTATTACTTCACAAAGACATACCTTTGCAATGTACAGCAATAGCTCCTTCTTCATTTTCACATATCGTTAAAAACCTTTTCACTATGGAATCACTTGGCGTGCTTCCATCAATGAAGAAAAGGTCGTAGTGTTCAAACCCAGCGTCCGTGAAGCGTTTAGCATCATAAATTTTCTTGTTAAGTCTTATGATTGTGGTAACGCCATGTTTCCTGAAGTACGGAAAATATGCTTCTGGTGCATGGAGAGGGTAACCTAAGGGTTATTTAAAAAGAACCCAAATTAATCCAAATGCAAAAAAGTTGATCAAAACCCTTTATAATCACATTGTGGAAAAAGCACTTCATGCTTTCTTTCTATTTAAAGTGTTGAACTGATATTCAGTGGAGTTGCCAGTGTTAAAAGATGAATATTTTTTCCAATTAACAGATTGCAATAAGTATCAAAAATCCAGAAGGGAATATGCCCATGAGTTTACTGAAGCTCTGCTTATTATATATGCAAGGGTCACCACCCTTTAACACTAAAGATATATTTATTTGTATAGCATCCTTCTGCATTTCAGAAGCAGTTACATAGTGCCCAGAAAATACTACCAATATAACTTAAATGGCAATATCCACCCATATTAAATACGATGGGTGCAACAGAGTAGTGGTTATAATATTGAATTTGAATCCCATTGCAGCAAGTTGTGAAGCTGAATTCTATAAACTTTAATTCATAGGCTGGCAGCGAACAAAAAAACAAATTAGGGTCATTGGTTCATAAAAGCCCAAATTGTTCCCTGATGCCCTTCATGAAAAGAAACCTCCCATCCGTTGGCCCACAACTATTCTAGCCCCATATCATGTAATTGACTCAATGCCCTCTGAAGTAGCTTAACAAAGCCACTCATTTATAAAAACAAAATCATTCAAGAAACTGGTCGACCATATTCTTGGGCAATAACAGTCTTGCCAGCATCAGCCACATATATATTTTTTAAAAAGCACTGCACCTCGGCATTGGCACTCATAAAACAGATATAACTATAACCACGATCAGTCAATTTTGTGGGGATCAGATAGGGGACGAGGAGGTTGGAGACCAGAGTAAACCTCACCACATTTTCTTTCAAAGAAATTAACCCATACACTGCTAAAAACTTTTCAAACCCTGTTGAAAAAACAAATTAAAAATGGATTTTACCTTATCCATGGTTCCAAAATATTCTTGCACCAACTACACAAATTCCACACAATAGTATTTTAAAATCAACTGAAAATGGACACTCATTGCCCTAATAGTGACAGAAATATGCTTAAAATAAAAGAAAGTACAATTTCCCCAAGTGTCAAATCTCCCTGTGTATACTTACTTATGGTACACACTAAGTCAAAGAGATTAAACCAACTTTAGTATAATACTAAATGATATATTTAGTATAATAGAAACCGATTCTTTTGGAAAACTGAAGCAGTTACCTATGCAGCAGTGCCACCTGGTGCCAGAAAACTAAAGCTAAATTCAAAATTGACTCTAAAGCTAGTTGCTGTCATGAATGTAAACTTGAGTGCAATATAACCTTCAGAAAAGCTTCCGTATTAAAATGATTATAGAAAAAAAAAAGCAACAAGAGGAATTTCACAGCAGCATCATCGCAAAGTCTAGTTACCACCTAGTTCTTGTTTAAAATGTACACAGAATTTGAATTTTAATCACCTAAAGTAATATATATGGAACACTTGCCTAAACCCAAATCCCATGAACGAGATGAATCACAACTCATTTGCAATTTTTTCACCCTTAAGCAATCAGATCATCACACATTGTAGTCAGTCAACATAAAATCTAGCCTTCTGAATAATAGTTCCACATCTCCTCACACATTTGTGACCTGCATATATTACACAGCCTTACAAAAATGCACAAAAAGCTGAAGAATCATTACGAAAAATGTTTTTTTTTAAGAATTAACTTCAAATTTGAACAGCATCCACTAGTTTGCAGAATATTAACATTTACAGTTTGTGCATGGATTATTGTAACAACAACAAAAAATGGCAAACTGATAACAACCTTCAAAACTGTTTTAAAATAGTTTCCTCACCATTTTCAACTTTGCTTTTTGGGTGGGGTCCACTGAATGCCAGAAACTTGCCAGTGATGATCCAGTTAATATCACCATTTTCTACACGCTGCAGAGAAGAAATTCTCATCACGAACAAGGCTTAAGTGATGTCGCTTAGAGACTTAAAAGTTCTGCCTTTCATGTGAGAAACACAAATCCAGTAGAAGGTACACATATACGTACTATGGGAACACTGGCTTCAACATTCAGCAGTCAGAACGATTAGCTACCCAGTTATGATTTCCACTGAATTTTTTGATCGATGATATACTATTCAGAGGAAAGGCATTTTCAGGAGGTAAGTGGAAGCCATGAGGTCTAGAGCACATTAGTGTATAGTCAACACAGGCAACAACCAAAGGAGTTCTGTACCAGCCCCAAGAATAGATTGGGAGACCATCCAGAGAGAAGCAAAGTTAGTCCCTATTACACAACTCCTCCTTCAGTAAATTACATTCACCATTAATTCTACATTTTACCTCAAACAAATATGAAGTGCAATTAAATTTCCACAGTAATTTTAAAAACTACAATTAATCAAAGTACACCATATGGAGGAGAACTTGCCTCATAGTGCTCATATTCATCCACATCAAATTTTTCAAAATTAAGAAAGCCATGTTGGAGGGCCTGAAAAATAGTTAACATAAGCTACATACATATATTCAAACGTAAAACTTAAGTCAAAAAATAATTAAGATAGCTACGTAAATCTAAAAGCATACTGTGTGATGGGCAAAGTACACTGCTTTATCAACTCAAACTTACTTAAAAAGACATCCATTTATCTACCTAGTTGGCTCTTATTTTTTTGAATAATATGCATCTTTCACACACAGTGGGAGAATGTCCCAGTTTCAAAAGGAAACAACACGCTGAGCACTGCGTGAAATTTCAAATAGGCAGTTGCACAATTGTATGTTGCGGCAGTAGGAGAACAAAGCTTTTGGTTTTAAGCAAATTAACAATTTTAGGTATTTTAATACCACTTAATATATGAGGCCCGGCTTATACAAGGCCTTGGTTGAATCTAGAATATAGTGCCCAGTTTTGTTCCTCCTATTGGGGTGAGATATCATGACTCTGAAGGTAGTTCAGAAGAGGAGCTAAGAGCCCAAGGACTATCAGGATAAGACCACGAAACTAGGACTTCAGTTCCAAAAGTTCCATGTTCAGAGAGAAAAAAATAGGTACCAGTACTCTGTTTTCGACTTACTTCTACCGCTGGGTCACTTACAAAATGCTTATTTATGGCCAATTACCACCTCTTTCTGAATCCAAGTTATTTACATCATGAATGAGGAACAAAAAAAAGCTGCCCCTGCCTAAAAAGATGGGCCACTTACCTGATTGATTGCATGTAAACAATCGAGAATTGTTAGGTGATAGGTGGGGTTTCCAAAGGAGGCATCTCTACAAAATAAAAGAAAATTCAGAAAAATTCATTTAACAATAAATCATCAATTTACTGCAGAAACAGTTGGGACTTTAAAATGGTTGCCAAGTAGCTCAGATATAGTCACGAGAAGTGTACATTTGGGTCTAAGGTTTTATTGGCTTATCATCAGTCATTAAAATCAAAAGAAAAGTTAACAATGCATTATGCAAATCAAAATTCAATTCGTTGTCTTGATGATTCAATAGGCAATTACAACACAGGGTTCAACATTAACCTAGAGGTGTCAGCTGTGGCTCAGTTCATAGCACCCTCGCCTCTGAATCAGAGGGTTGTGGGTTCACGTCCCACTCCCGGAAACCAAGAACTGTGATTGTACTCGAAAGAGTTGCAATCTGTGACTGTTGATAAAAATATATTAATCTAGTTCAGTTCATTAGTCTCAATTCAAAACAATTCAGTTAAGTCAACTGATCATGGTTGAAGCTGTTTGGAATGGCAATAATCAGTTGGGATTCCCTGATCACTATCCAGTGAGCCTTGCTAGTTAACAGGCATATGTTAATCTAGGGCGATAATAGGATCTGACTCAAGTAGCAATGGTTCCCACAAATGCCTCTTCAACTGCCAGTCTCATGTGAAGAATGGCCAATGTATCAAAAGGCTTCCAGTTCTCATCATACTTTCTCCATGAGGCACTACCTTCAGGGCAGGAGAGGAGAGAAGGAAGAAATTGGAAATGGAAATGGAAATTTTTTTAGTGCAAAATTTAAATCCACTATAGCTAAAGCTGTAAAATAAAAGCGAAGTACTGCATATGCTGGAAATCCAAAATAAAAATAGGAAGTGCTAAAAATGTCTCAGTTCAAAACAAGAACAAAGAGTGCCCTGCAGTCAGCATCGCTGTGAAGGAGTCTGGGAAGAGTATCCTGCAGTCAGCATCACAGTCTGCACTGGAGTGCTGCTTTGGGAGTTCGGTGAGGAGGGAACGAGGTGAACCTTTGAGTACCGTGAGTACGATCGGATAAGTATTTACTACTTTTATCGCTTATAGTTTTTAAGGTCTTATTTTGTGGTTCATCATTTGTAAGGGCTATATTCTGTAACAACGAGGAGCAAGGAAGAAGGGCCCTGGAGTAATCGATATTATTTCATATTAAGTATCTTCCAAAAGGTTTAATTTAATTTAAAGGGGTAAGTCATGGCAGGAGAGCTCAAAGCCGTGGTGTGCTCCTCCAGCTCTACGTGGGAAGCCAGGAACACTTCCAGTGCCCGGGACCCAGCATGTGTGAGGGAAGCATCTCAAGCTGCAGCTCCTGGAAGCCCGGGTTTCGGAGCTGGAGGGGCGGCTGGGGACACTGTGGAGCATCCGTGAGGTGGAGAGTATCGTGGATAGCACGTATAGAGAGGTGGTCACACCGCAGGCTAAGAGTCCATAGGCAGGAAGGGAATGGGTGACCACCAGGCAGAGCAAGAGGATTAGGCAGGCAGTGCACAGTGCTCCTGTGCCTACTCCCCTGCAAAACAGATATACCACTTTGGATACTGTTGAGGGGAACGGCCTCTCAGGGGAAAGCAGCAACAGATAAATTCGTTGCACCATAGTTGGCTCTGCTGCACAGGGGAGGAGTAAAAAGTGTGGGAATGCAATAGTTATAGGGGATTCATTGTAAGTGAAATAGATAGGCATTTCTGTGACCGCAAACGAGACTCCAGGAGGGTATGTTACCTCCCTGGTGCTAGGGTCAAGGATGTCTCAGAGCGGCAACAGGACATTCTGAAGGGGGAGGGTGAACAGCCAGTGGTCGTGGTACACATCGGTACAAACGGCACAGGTAAAAAAAGGGATGAGGTCCTAAAAGCAGGATATAGGGAGTTAGGAAGTAAGTTGAAAAGTAGGACCTCAAAAGGTAGTGATCTCAGTGCCACGTGCTAGTCAGAGTAGAAATAGCAGGATATATCGGGTGAATAAGTGGCTGAAGAGATGGTGTAAGGAGGAAGGTTTCAGATTCCTGGGACATTGGGACCGGTTCTGGGGGAGATGGGACCAGTACAAACTGGACGGGTTACACCTGGGCAGAACCGGGACTGATGTCCTAGGGGGAATATTTGCCAGAGTGGTTTGGGGGGGTTTAAACTAAAATGGCAAGGGGGTGGGAATCTATGCAAGGAGTCAGAGGAGGGGGAATCAAGGACAAGAACAAACGACAGAAAGGGGAATAAGTGATAGGCAGAGAAATCAAGGGCAAGAATCAAACAGGGCCTCAGTGAAAAATAGTGGGAACAGGAGATGTAGTGTTAAAAAGACAAGCCTTATGGCTTTGTGCCTTAACGTGAGGAGCATTTGCAATAAAATGGATGAATTAACCACACAAATAGATGTAAACAGGTATGATATAGTTGGGATTACAGAGACATGGCTGCAGGGTGACCAGGGGTGGGAAATGAACATCCAGGGATATTCAGTATTTAGGAAGGATAGACAAAAAGGAAAAGGCAGTGGAGTTGCATTGCTGGTTAAAGAGGAAATTAACGCAATAGTGAGGAAAGATATTAGCTCTGATGATGTGGAATCTGTATGAGTAGAGCTGAGAAACACTAAGTGGAAAAAAACATTAGTGGGGGTTGTATATAGACTCCCAAACTGTAGTGGTGACGTTGGGAATGGCATTAAACAGGAAATTAGAGATGCATGCAATAAAGGAACATCTGTAATTATGGGTGACTTTAATCTGCATATAGATTGGGCAAATCAAATTAGTAACAATACCATAGAGGAGGAATTCCTGAAGTGTATACAGAATGTCTTTCTGGACCAATACATTGAGGAACCAACTAGAAAACTAGACCATCCTAGACTGGGTATTGTGTAATGAGAAAGGAATAATTGGCAATCTAGTTGTGTGAGGCTCCTTGGGGATGAGCGACCATAATATGATAGAATTCTTCATCAAGATGGAGAGTGGCGTAGTTGCTTCTGAGACTAGGGTCCTGAATCTTAGTAAAGGAAACTACGATGGTATAAGGCGTGAGTTGGCTATGATGGATTGGAAAACGTTACTTAAAGGGATGCCGGTGGATAGGCAATGGCAAACATTCAAAGAGCGCATGGGTGAACTGGAACAATTGTTTATTCCTGTCTGGCGCAAAAGTAAAACAGGAAAGGTGGCCAAACCATGACTCACAAGGGAAATTAGAGATAGCATTAGATCCGAGGAAGAGGCATACAAATTGGCTAAAAAAAACAACAGACCTGAGGATTGAGAGCACTTTAGAATTCAGCAAAATAGGACCAAGAGATTGATTGAGGGGAAAATAGATGACGAGAGTAAGCTTGCGGGGAACATAAAAACTGACTGTAAAAGTTTCTATAAGTATGTGAAGAGAAAAAGATTGGTGAAGACAAATGTTGGCCCCTTACAATCTGAAACAGAGGAGTTTATAATGGGGAACAAAGAAACGGCTGACCAACTAAAAAAAAATCACAAAGGAGGACACAAATAACATACCAGAAATGTTGGGGAACACAGGGTTTAGAGAGAGGGAAGAACCGAAGAAATCAATATTAGTAGGGAAATGGTGTTGTGGAAATTGATGGGATTGAAGGCCGATAAATCTCCAGGGCCTGATAGTCTACATTCCAGAGTACTTAAGGAAGTGGCTCTGGAAATAGTGGAGGCATTGGTGGCCATCTTCCGAGACTCTGGAACAGTTCCTACAGATTGGAGGGAAGCTAATGTAACCCCACTATTTAAAAAGGGAGGTAGAGAGAAAACAGGGAATTATAGGCCAGTCAGCCTGATGTCGGTAGTGGGGAAAATTCGAGAGTCCATTATAAAAGATTTAACAGCTGAGCACTTGGAAAACAGTGGCAGAATTGGACAGAGTCAGCATGGATTTACGAAAGGGAAATCATGCTTGACAAATCTACTGGAATTTTGCGAGGATGTAATTAGTAGAGTTGATGAGGGGGAGCCGGTGGATGTGGTTTATTTGGACTTTCAGAAGGCTTTCAACAAAGTCCCACATAAGAGATTAGCATGTAAAATTAAAGCGCATGGGATTGTGGGTAGTGTATTGAGATGGATAGAAAACTGGTTGGCAGACAGGAAACAAAGAGTAGGAATAAACGGGTCTTTTTCCAAATAGCAGGCTGTAACTAGTGGGGTACCGCAGGGATTGGTGCTGGGACCCCAGCTATTCACATTATTTAGATGAGGGAACTAAATGTAATATATCCAAATTTGCAAATGACACAAAGCTGGGGGGGAGGGTGAGCTGTGAGGAGGATGCAGAGATGCTTCAGTGTGATTTGGACAAGCTGAATGAGTGGGCAAATGCAAGGCAGGTGCAGTATAATGTGGATAAATGTGAGGTTATCCACATTGGTAGCAAAAACAGGAAAGCAGATTATAATCTGAATGGCTATAAATTGAGAGTGGGGAATGTGCAACGAGACCTGGGTGTCCTCGTACACCAGGTGCAGCAGGCGGTAAAGAAGGCAAATGGTATGTTGGCCTTCATAGCCAGAGGATTCGAGTACAGGAGCAGGGATGTCTTGCTGCAATTATACAGGGTCTTGGTAAGACCACACCTGGAATATTGTGTGCAGTTTTGGTCTCCTTATCTGAGGAAGGATGTTCTTGCTATAGAGGGAGTTCAGCGAAGGTTTACCAGACTGATTCCTGGGATTGCGGGACTGACATATGAGGAGAGATTGAGTTGGTTCGGATTATATTCGCTGGAGTTCAGAAGAATGAGGGGGGATTTCATAGAAACCTATAAAATTCTAACAGGACTAGACAGGGTAGATGCAGAAAGGATGTTCCTGATGGTGGGGTGTCCAGAACCAGGGGTCACAGTCTAAGGATATGGGGGTAGACCATTTAGGACTGAGATGAGGAGAAATTTCTTCACCCAGAGAGTGGTGAGCCTGTGGAATTCACTACCACAGAAAGTAGTTGAGGCCAAAACATTGTATGTTTCAAGAAAGAGTTAGATATAGCTCTTGGGGTGAAAGGGATCAAAGGCTATGGGGAGAAAGTGGGAGCAGGCTATGGAGTTGGATGATCAGCCATGATCATAATGAATGGCGGAGCAGGCTTAAAGGGTCGAATGGCCTACTCCTGCTCCTATTTTCCACGTTTCTATGTTCCTATGTAAAATAGTCATGTCTGGCACTATCTGTGGAGAGAGAAGCAGAGTTTTGAGTCGAATACGACGACATCTTAATCTGAAGAGTCAGATTTGACTCAAAACAGTAACTGTTTTTCTCTCTCCACAAATGCTGCCAGATCTGAGTATTTCCAGCATTTTGGTTTTTTTTTAAAACAACTAAAGCAGTGTCTGTTACATGTAAAATAACTTTCAAAAAGAAAATTGACTCAATTCTGAAATTTACAAACAATTCCAATTGCTCATCGACAGCTGCAATTATCCGGATTTGCCAAATTTGGGCAGAAGCACAGGCCAGGCTATCAACCAAACATCAAAAGTATATTCTAGGCCAATCTAGATCCAAGAATACATGACTAACCCAATGGGAAATCAAATAGTTTTATCCTCTAAAATACAGTTTTTGTCTTGGCTAAATGTTACACTGTGGGGAAACAAGCTACTTAAGGCCAACATTTTGCCATAATGAGCAACTTGGTTCTAGATTGCAGAGTTATCAATGCCATAGGTAAACAATTAGAATTACTGTCAACAGTTGGAAAGTCGATTTTAAAAAATTAAAAAGCTCTTGGCATTTTCGAGAAAAATCTTATTAAAATATGAATTTGCTTTTTCACATTTTTAGTTTAGCACAGATAGTGGCTCTGTCTTATTCTCCAGGTGGCATCCTCAATTATTCAAGGGTCACCAAACCACAGCTTATGCCATGAGTTTATCACAGAGCAGGAGGAGAAGGCAGGTCCCCCAAGTCTACCTCAGCCAGAGCGGATCAAACGCCGCACTGTTGCCGTTATTCTGTACCACATGCTAGCTGTCTAGCTAACTGAGCTAACCGGCCCCCAGTGGCTCTCATGCTAACTTAAGACAACATTACTTAACGAGATTACTGATGATTTCTTCAAACTCTGAAAACTGTACACAATCCTGTTCTCCCTAACGCCAGGAATCAAGTAAGGAACCATAACAGAGCTTTCTAAAACCCTGGTTCCCAATATTTTTTTTGAAGCATTCAATCCCTCCACCACTGATACCCAGTGCCAGCAGTATGTACTGTATACAAGAAGCATCCCAGCAACTTCCCAAGTCTCCTTCAACCATACCCTCAAAAACGTGCGACCTCTAATACCAAGAAGAACAAGGGCAGAAGATGCATGACAAGTCCACCACCTGCAAGCTCTCCTCCAAATCACACAGCTTTCCATCTTGGAACTATAACCACTGTTCCTTCACTATCACAGGGTCAAAAATCATGAAATCCCCTTCCTAATAGCACTGTGGGTGTACCTAGACCACATGGACTGCAGCAGTTTACCACCAGCTTCTCAACAGCAATTAGAGATTGGCAACAAATGCTGGTCTTGCCAATGACACTGACTCCCTGGAAGAATTAAATAAAAATAAATACAAGTGAACCATTGACTTATGTACATAATGGCCTGGATTGTAGCCTGGAGGCGAGTTCAGTGCGGGGTGTAGGGAGGGCTGGCACGGGGAGGGGAGGTTGTTGTCAGGTCAAGGGGGTTGTCGGCATCAGCTCCTCAGGAGGCAGCCGAATGCATCATCCACTGAACATTTCTGGCTGAAGATGGTTACAAAAGCTTCAGCCTCATCTTTTGCATTGATGCTGGGCTCCCCCATCAATGAGGATGGGGATATTTGTGGAAACTCCTCCTCCATTTAGTTGTTTAATTGTCCACCATTCATGGCTGGATGTGGGAGGGCTGCAAAGTTTTGATCTGATCTGTTGTTTCTGGGTTTGCTCAGCTGTCTATCGCAACACTGCTCCTTTTATTTCACATGCAAGTAGCCCCATGTTGAGGCTTCACCAGGGTGATACCTCATTTTTAGGTATGCTTAGTGCTGTTCCCGGCATGCTCTCCTACACTGTTATGAACCAGAGTTGATCTCTTGGTTTACAGATAATGGTAGAATGAGGGATATGCAAGGCTGTAAGGTTACAGATTGTGGTGAAATACAATTCTGCTGCTGATGGCCCACTGCGTCTCATGAATGCCCAGTTTTGAACTTCTAAATCTGTTTTGAATTTATCCCATTTAGCATGGTGGTAATGCCGTGTAACACAAATGAACACATCTTCACAAGAACATGCAATGGTCACCTCTACCAATACTGCCAACGACAGGTGGATCTGTGACCATTAGCCTGGTGAGGACAAGGTGTAGTGGGTTTTTCCTTCTTGTTGCCTCGCTCCACCTGCCACAGGCCCAGTCTAGCAGATATGTCCTTGAGCAGTCAGTCAGCAGTTGCACATTAGGTTCTGAAATGGCTGATAAATCCACTGAACTGGAGTGGAAACAAGTCATCTTGGATCCCATGTTTGACCTAATGCCATGAGGTTTCATGAGGTCCAGAGTCAATGTTGAGGACTCTCAGGGCAATTCTCTCTTGGCTCTACAGCACTGTGCCACCAACTGTGCTGAGTCTGTCCTGCTAGTGGCTGGACATTGGCTGTAAAGTATGATTCTGAGAGTATGACTATGTTAGGCTATTGCCTGACTAGCCTGTAGGGCAGCTCTCCCAATTTTGGCACAAGCCCCAAGATGTTAGTAAGGAAGACTTTGCAGGGCCCTAGGTCAATGTCAGGTGGTCTGTTCAGTTATATTTCTTTTCAACTTTTCTGTAGCAGTTTGGTACAACTGAGTGCCTTGCTAGGCCATTTCAGTAGATAATTAAGAGTCAACCTAAAAGAAAAAGGACATTAGTGAGCCAGTTGGGTTTCAATTCCAGATTTTTATTGATTAAATTTATGAATTAATTGAATTTAAATTGCACCAGCTGCCATGGGATTCAAACCTGGCATCCCCAGGCATTAGCCTAGGACTGTGGATTACTCACCCAGTGACATTACTACTATGCCACTCTCTCCCCTTAGCAAAGGTAGCCTTGGAGGATGAGTTCATAGAATGCATTCAGGACAGTTTCTTAGAACACTACATTGTGGAATCAACCATGGAACAGACTATTTTAGACATGGTAAATCGCAATGAGACAGATTAATGACCTCATAGTAAACGATCCTCCAGGAAAGAGTGATCATAACACGTTAGAATTTCACAGTCAGGGGTGAGAAACTTGATGATACCAGTTTCAGACTCAGTAAAGACAATTACGAAGTTATGAAGACAGTGTTGGCTACAGTGGACTGGTAAAGTAGGTTAAAAGATCAGACCGTAGATAAAAAGTGGCAGACATTTAAAGAGATATTTAATAACTCTCAACAAAGATATATTCCACTGAGAAAGAAAGACCAAGAAGGATATGCCATCTGTAAGGATGGTATCAAATTGAAAAAAAGGCATACAATACTGCAAAAAGGGCCAAGAGTGGGGATATTTTAGAAACCAGCAAAAGGCTCAATTATTTACAAAGTAATGACTTGCATGAAGGGATAGAGGGTACTGTAGCCAAATTTGCTGGTGACACAAAGATAGATAGAAAAGCAATTTGTGAGGACACAGTCTGCAAAGGGATACAGGTAGATTAAGTGGAGAAAAATCTGGCGCACCATAATGTGTGAAAACGTGAGGTTGCCCACTTTGGTTGGAAGAATAGAAGAGCAAGATACTGCTTAAATGGGTCAAGCCTACAGAATGCTCCAGTACAGAGAGATCTGGCTGCCCTTGTACATGAATCTCAAAATGTTAGCATGCAGGTACAGCAAGTAATTAGAAGGCAAATGGAATGTTGGCCTTTATCACTAAGGGAATAGAGTATAAAAGTAGGGAATCTTGCTACAACTGTACAGGGCATTGGTGAGACCACGCCTAGAGTACTGTGTTAAGTTTTGGTCTCCTTATTTAAAGGAGGGATAAACTTGCACTGGAGGCAGTACAGAAAAGATTCACTAGGTTGATTCCTAGGATGAAGGGGTGGTCTTACAAGGAAAGCTTGAGCAGGTTGGTTTAGAAGAATAAGAGGTGATCATATTGAAACATAAGGTTCTGGGGGGTTTTCAGGCTAGATGCTGAGAGGATGTTGCCTCCCCTGGGGGAATCTAGAACCTGGAGCAAAGTTTAAAAATCAGGGGTGTCCCATTTAAGACAGAGATAAGAAGAAATTTCAGAGAGGGTCATTAATCTTTGGAATTCTCTATCCCAGAGAGCGGTGGAGACTGGGTCATTGGTTATACTCGAGGCAGGCAGGAAAGTGGAGTTGAGGCCATGATCAGATCAGCCATGATCTTACTAATGATGAGGCAAGCTCTAGGGGCCACATAGCTTACTCATGCTCCTATTTCTTATGTTATGTTCTAAATAGGATGACAAAAATTTGCATATTTGGTTTCAGTCCAAGTTAGAGGCTTGGAAAGATAGAGACTGAAATCAGTGATTGGAGAAGCATGGGTTAATAAGAGATAGCCAACATGGATTTATTAAAGACAAACTGGACCCAATTTTAACTGTGCAAGTGGACAATTTTTGAATGCCCATGGTATCTGACTATCCCAACTGAATTGTTTGATGAATCAAGACAGGACTAGCACACGCCCACAAAACATTTGTGATCAAATTAGAATCTTCATTACAACATGACTTCCAGTTATTCTTTCACCCAAGACTTTAACAGAATTAAAACTTCTCACTTTGGAAAAAGCTAAAGTTATTCATGTGTAAAAACAGGCCTAGGAATATAAATATAAATTTATCAAGTGTCCGGCATTGTGACTTATTTATAGTCATAGAATATGAGTGTCTAATTGGGAACTATTTTCTCCCAAGTTAAAAAGGCAAGTATACATCTGATGAGCTGACCAGTAGCTACTTCCTTAAACTCTGCCTGTTATAATTTCAGCATCTATCATTGAAGAAAACAGCTTCCCATCTAACAATTTTGTTCCATGACAAAGTCCTTCTTTAGGATCCAAGTACCGTAGCAACATTATAACTTCTCCTTCCTTAAATCTAAGTTTATACGGTGGGATGCCCCTTGGTATTAGACTGTAGAAACTCTGGAGGCTATAGCCTGTTATCATCCTCTTCAGCTGCAGAATTGATGCTCATGTATTCTTTCAGTTCGACCAACAACTTTTCTCATTCTAATCCAGTGCATCTTGTTTGCTCAAAGAACAGTTATCAAATAATAACTTGTATCAAATATCTGTCCACACCATTTTGCCACAACCAATTCATCATCTCATTCACCCCTCCCATGCCATCCTTTAAATCCCTTCCCTCGCAGAAACAATTTCTTCAGCCAAGGTAGCTTTGTTGTTGGATCCCCTTTACCGTCCACTGTTTTCTTCACCAAACCCGCCCCCAGCCACCGTCATCAGCCATTGGCAGCCACACATGATCATATGCCCCAAGTGCTTCGTTGTGCACCAAGCACCACTTACCAAATAAATCCACTAACCTGCTTGTCCTTTAAACTGACCAATCAAAACAGTCCAGACAGACAAAAACAAAGTACCATTATTACAGATTGATTAAGCTAGTGCAGTAAAAGGTAAATGGATTTTCAAAAGGTATTTGATAAAGTATCACATAAACTTTGCAAATTAGGAGCACTTGGGATTAAATAGACAGTGGTAACAGCGGTACACAATTTAGTAAGGAATAGAAACCATAATGAACAGCTGTTTTTCTGACTTGTAAGTTATGCTTTTAGCTAAAAATGATCTGGACTTGAGTATGGTCTCATGCTACACTGTAAGATTATAGGATTCTAAGGGAATGGAGGTTATTGCTACCACTTAATCTCTCCCACAGCATGGTATGCAGTGATAGCAAACAGTGAGTACTCGCATAGGAGAGCCATTTGACAACGATTTAAAAACTGTGATTGAAAGAAGTTAAAGGTGAGGGCTGTTAGGGACTGGGGAAAAGGACAGGTGCAGAAGGTTAACAAAAGTATTGTTCACCCAACAAAAATCTGTCGTTATGCTTTCAAACTACCACCTATCACTCGAAACATTATGCATCTGTGTGAACAAACTCATCCATCGCTTCAATGCCAAGTAGAACTATTAAGCCATTAAGTATATATTTATTATAATTTGTACATTTTGTACAAAGCTGGGAATAGAGAGGTTAAAATATTAAACCTGTATGCTGGTAGGGGTAGACAAGGAGCTGGTGGATCTGGAAATAGGTATGCAACATGTAAAGCTTGGGAATCTCTGCATTCGTCAAATGGCTGTCGGTTTCAGTGCTATTCCAGAGATTTGAGCACTAACACTTTCACGCAGTACTAAAGATAGTGCTGTACTGTCAGACATGCTTTTTTTCAAATGTGATATTAAACCAAGGGCTACCTGCTTACATGATTGCAAATGATCGCATGGTACGGGTTGAATAGTAGGTGAACTCTCCAGGTATCCTGGTTATCATTTATCTCTTACCTAGCATAACTAAAAAAGATTATCTTCCCATTTAATTCCCTGAAGTTTGTGGGACCTTATGTTCAGATTTGTAGCCACATTATCCTATATAAACAAAAGTTTGTTAATTTCAGGGTTGTCATTTTTTCCATACTTCTATATAATACTCAGCGGAACAACTTCACTAGTTTAATTTTCTTATTTGTGTGAACATGCAGTTTCTCTATTACTGTACAACAAGCTGGAAAGAAAACAAAGTGACAATATTCAGCAAGTATTTATAGTGCTCTGTATATGAGATCTCAGTACAAGATCTACTCATGAGACAATTTTACTTCAAATGAAACAAAATTTGAGCTTTAGATTGCAGTTGAAGATCAGATTTGGGGCTCCATCGGTCTCAAACCAGCAGTACAAATTATGGCTTACAGCACGGACTAAACCCCCATTAAAAAATAACAGGGTTTGGAGAATCATCAGAGTTCAAGTATATTTGCATTTCTTTCTTACTCTTTATGGGCCAAGTTCTTTTGCCTGTACTTTAAATCAAATCAAACCTATCAACAAACTGGAAAGCTTAACCTTTGAGAACTTGGCATTCAAAATTATGATCTTTATTCCAATAGCTTTAAATGGTGATAGTTTTGGGGGAAGGGGAAAAATGATTTGCAACACATTCCAAGAGTTCAGTTTCTATCTAACAAAAAGTAGTCTATCTTATCCAGCTGAAGGCTAGAGTTGTAAGACAAGCAACCACATGGTAACACCCATTGCATTCCATTCTCCATCACAACACAAACAAACATGTAATTTTACTGTAGCCATCATGACATAGTCAGGTTACTCCCAGCTGCCACTGCAACCCAGGCACTATACTTTACTGCTGCTTGTCTAAGGCCCACAGGTTACTCCATTGTTCCGTCCCAGTCTCAACCATGACTAACATGTCTCTTACTTCCATACTTGCTTTCCTATAGGTCATGCCTCTTCAATAATTTTACTGGAACTTTAGAAAGCTAACTTTTAAAAAAAAAAATAAACGATCAATTTATTCACAAGTGGATATTCACATTAAGGGGACATTTAACACACTTAGATCTAATCACAATTTATGCAGTTAAGGAGTAAGTGCATAAGCACAATTTCTTCATAATCAGAAGTCAAAAAGTTTTGTACAAGTAAATCATTTTGAAGCATTACAACCATTCTTAAAAAGGATGACTGCATTGAAACTTGCAAGTCAAATTAGAAGGAAAGGTTAAAAGTAAGAGCAAACAAAATGCAAATCAGTGGATATCAGCTCATTTTTAACATTCTATAATTTTACAGTGTTGGATAAATCCAAAATCAGGGAATAGAGATCAGTTGATATCAGTAATGGAGTGTACAAAAATTAACTGGAATTTTTATGTGGTCTCCACAGCAACAGGTTCACATAACCAACAGCCCATGGCAAAAGGTTTGAACACTCCCAGCCTCGAGGTTAGGGAAAGTCACATGGTGCAAAGTTAAGCAATTGCTGATCAGAAGCTCCTAGAATAAATCTGTGGTCTATCCATACTTAGCAAACCTAAAGCAGTGTAACACTCCAATTAGTCTGTATCCTTTGGTAGAAGAAAATAAATCAGGTAGGATTGCTGCCATAGGTCGTGTGCTCCCCTGCCCACCCTTACTGGAAAGCACACAAACAAGCACAGGATCAGGCTCAATTGTCATTCATCCCCCAATAACTGTGTTAGCTCTTTGAAAAGAGCTATCCAATTAGCCACGCTCACTTGCTCCTTCCCCATCGTAGCACCCTCGCCTTTGAATCAGAGGGTTGTGGGTTCGTGTCCCACTCCCGGAAACCAAGAACTGTGATTGTACTCAAAAGAGTTGCAATCTGTGACTGTTGATAACTTGAAAGAATAGCCCTGATTGTTTTTTTCCCATTTCAAGTATAGCCTCCAGCAAGTGAAACCTCAGTAGTTAAAATGGACAGGCACTTACATCAGCCAAAAAGAAACATCCATTCTCCAATTATATGAATCTCAATTTCAAAGCTTACGATTTTATGTCTTAAGTGCTCTGCTTACTCACAAGTTCACATCTCTGAAAGTTAAAATAAAAGCATCCGCATACTGTAGCATAATAATAATGGGGTTACATCAGCAAAGAAATCGTTCCCATTGTGAATCACATCTAAGCCTAAGAGTAAAACACTCAACAATGCATAACATTGCCTTGGCTTAACAAGAAAAACCAAGAATGCGATTTTGTTTTCCCAATAACCTCGAAGGAAAGCAAAAATCAATTTTCACTAATTAAGTGGTTTAGCGAGATTTTCACAATGAACCCGACAAACCTGCAGTCCCGTTCTTTGGCCTGGTAGAGTGAGTAAGATTGCTGAGAGATCAGATTTATGGAAATGCTTTGCTAACTTACATCATGATCTGCATTGAAGTCTTGGAAACACTGCACTGG
Source organism: Cetorhinus maximus (assembly GCF_964194155.1). NCBI lineage: Eukaryota > Metazoa > Chordata > Chondrichthyes > Lamniformes > Cetorhinidae > Cetorhinus > Cetorhinus maximus. The sequence goes on from NC_135895.1 coordinate 97,018,384, forward strand.
CCATTTTGTATAGCCGCCAAACCATGTTCACACCAACAGGCTGGCTATAAGTGAAGAAGAATATAAAGCTTCTTCCACAATCCTGACTATAACAAATTGCTACATAGAATTTTCATCTCCCTCTTGGTTCTTTCGTTAATTATCTTAAATCCTCGTCCTCTTGTTATTGACCCCCTTGTCAGGTCCCAGGTGCCCTGTGAGCACAGACACAGTTTCAATGTTTTAATTGCCCATTTACAGCAACTTGCAAAAAGCATTATACCCAGTAATAGCGTGTCCTATTCATAAGTTTAAATGTGAACTGCATTCAGTATATAAATTTTCTGGGACTGTCTTTCTTTTAAAAAAAAACGGACACCAAACAGGCTACTGAGATGCACAAGCAAAGGGATTAATATGTCTAAAAATGCCTCTGGAAATGGGTTTCTTGGGTGCAAAGGACCATCCTTACCAGCTAAATGGAAGGGGTGTAACAAACAATGGCTGCCAGACGTGTCAGAGTCGTGAGGACAGAATATCAAAGGGTCTTCCAGTAAGCTAATTGTAAATGGTATGTTGATGAGTATGTTGTTGGCATTCGCCCATTGTGTATTAATCACCCTGGCTCCAACCCATTATGTGGACAATGGAAGGCACTGAAACTTGCCATCATGTGACCGAAACCAGCTGCAGATAATAAATCTATTATTCCAAGAACCAGAGTGAACCGGGGCAAAGCAACAGCTGCAGAACAGGACAGTAACATCTATGCCTTTTTAAACCTAGAGACTGCTACATCTCAAAATGCTTCCCAGCCCGATTCTTATTCCAAGTCCACCTGTAAAGAAACTTGGCCTCTTGCTTAGAAAAACAACTTCTAGAGCTGCTGAATGTCCATCTCTTCGAAGGAATCCTGCAATAATTCTGATATACAACTTCAGCTATTGAACCCACCTAGTGAAAACTGTCTTCAAAGTGCCACAACGGCCTTTTTTCCTACGATGAGCCAAACACGTAAACAAAAGAATAGTTCATAGCTCACAACTATCCTCTTGAACACTCTGTGGTATGTGCGCGTGCACTTGCAACAAGCGAATAAATAATCTTCTTTTAAACCCACGAAAGCCTGCTGCTTATTGTTTAAACACTGACCACACATTCAGGTCGAGAAACATACACACCTTCCTTTCCAAAAAACACACCAATTATGGACAGTAAGGGAAAGGATACAAGGGTTTCAGTTCTCTCCCAACCCTGTCTGCAACATAAGTTTCATGTAAATTAAAATGAGCAAGGGCAAGTATGGCCCAATATAGTTCAAAACATCAAATTTGTTTTCCTACTGTTCTCTTTTCCCGCTTACCACCCCAATCCCACACTCACCTCCCTCCATCACAGCAGCCAAGTATTTTAACGTAAAGTCATACAAAAAGCTGAGAAACATGGTCCTCATGCCCCAAACTGGTTTGTGTGTGTTAAGGCATCTCAACACATCAATCACATGGAACACCTTGAAGCAACTCTGTTAGAAACAGTAGACTGAAACAATAGACGGGCTAGAGCCACCCTGAGACCGCAGCAGTTGTGTAATGGCACTAGAGCTGAACTCCCCACTCCGTTTAGAATTGAATAGCTTCTTGCAAGTGTAAAAATTACACAAAAATTTCTTGATAAGACTTGCTTACATATAGCCAAAAGCAGTACCTCTCCCTAGACATTCTTTCCATTATTTATAGAACACCAACTAATTTGAGTACAATTTAGATATTTTCTTTACTGCAGCTTAAAAGCATTACATTAAACAAAACATCACAATGCCCTGTTTGCTCAATGAGGGGTTAACTAAAATGCTTTTGTTGCTTCGATTTTAATACCAGTATCTTGGCTCACACCACACTCAATTTCACCCTTTTTTTACTTAACTTATAAGTTATTAACAATTACTTGTTACCAATGTTATAAGCTTACGATATCATTTACAATGCAAACCTATTGAACATGCATATTTAGCTTTTCAATCTATATCCTTTTCTCTAATTGGCTCAGTGATAAAGCTTCAAAAACAAATAAATTCAGAGCTAAATATGCCAGATAGCACTGGCTAGTACCTTCAGGCTCTATGCATCTTTCATTTGTTAATTTTAATCCACTCAGTTCACTTAATATTTGGTACCAATATACTAAAGGAAAACTGCTGAACACCAGCCAATATGCTTTGTTGCATCAATACATTGCTTGAAATTATTACTGCATTTTATGCCACAGGAGTGCAGCTGACTCCTTCCATCATTTACACTCTACAGTGTGAACATTTCAGTGTTCCAGGTGACTACACAGGCCAGCAAATACAGACTTGATTCCCACCAGACCATGCACAAGATTTCTTTTTGAAGTACAGCTGACAGCATGGGCACTTCTCTCCCAAAGGCTGCACCAAGAAATAATAAATAGAAAACTACTAAGCAAACACCCACTTTTCAACAATTTTAGCAACTGCCACCACATTTACCTCATGGTCTTTTGCCATAATATTGCAGCAATTTTGATGAAGAGCAATGTGGAGTTGTAAACCTGGCTGAGAGGAGTGGGTGCGAAGAGGAAAGAGGAAAAAGGAGAACAGCACTGGGAAGTTGCAGCAGTACTTTCCCTTGAAATTCAAACAAAATTGAAGAATTCATAGATTGAAGTAAGCTTGCTAAATGTCACAACCTCTCTATATTCAGTTCTTTATTTAAACTATGCTGGGCACAACCAGCACCATCGCCCATTAGCAGAGGAATTACATGGGGATGCTCACACTTTGTGGTGCCTTATATCACCTAGCAGCTAAAGAAGCACCAACAGAGGTCTGACAGCAAGCATTGATTGAATTGGAACTTGTTAAAATGAGGCACTTCACCTCTGTCCTAGCCGTGTATAGCCCTTGGTCTAACCTCAAACCTGTTGCAAGGATAATGCAATAAATTTTGACAATCACATATTCAGTAAAGTTTTTCATGGTGCATTTAATTTTCTTAAAGGTACAGATAAGGCTCACGTTGCACAAAGCTTCAGCCATACCCCATTTGAAGGACAACATTGCCTCAAGAACCTGTGCTATACCCCTTGGAAGGGTCATAATGCAGGTTCACCAGAATGATACCAGAGCTTAAAGGATTCAATTGTGAGAACAGGTTACATAAACTTAGCCTGTATTCCTCGAGTTTAGAAGGTTGAAGGCTGGCTGATCTAATTAATTAATTAAGGAGTTTGATAGTTTCTCTATCTACTTATTTTATTTGGTGGGTAAATCTAAAATGAAGAACACACAACCTTATAATTAGCTAGAATAATCAAGACTGAAATGTGGAAGGACATTTTCACTAAAAGGGTGCGGGAAATTTAGAACTCTTGTCCCTCAAAGGCCATGAATGCTTACTTAATAGGAGCTTTCAGGACTGAGATAAACAGACTTCTGTTAAGTAAAGATATCAAGTGATGTGAAACAAAGGTGGGTAAATGGAGTTGAGGTATAGATCAGCCATGATCTAACTGAATTGCTTCTTGTTTCCATATTAAGTACATGTATCTATGTGTCACTGAAGAGTCTATAGCACAGAATCAGATCATTCGACCCAACTGGTCTATGCTCCTCCCATTCCTCTTCATCTAACTTTGATTACCATATCCTTTCAATGCTTTCTCCCTCAAGTGCTCAACTGGCTTCCTCTAATGCATTTATACTATTCAGCACAACTATGCCTTGTGGTACTGAGTTTCACACTAACTATGAATTCCTTAGTGTATATACATTACAGTGCAGCACAAATTCCTTTTCAAGGAAGCCATGGTACACCAAACTGTTTTATAATTTCATGCTGGGAATCTTTCAGTTCATTTTGTATTACAATTACTTTCACCTCATCAGCAAGAGGAAAAAAACCCATCTCCTTTACGAAGCATTCTGATCATTCACAGAGTTACGCTTCTTATAAAATATCGCTAAGTTATAAGCATCACAAAGTTTGAGCATTATGCATCTGGAAAGGCGGTTTGGTCACAAAAACAAATGCACTCATCTCACTGAATGTCAAAAGTGCTCGAGCCATATCACCTAACGAGGAGAGAGATCACAAAATAGGTTATGAAGTGATTTTCACACCTAGCAAAGAACACTTGTCAAAAAAAAACTTGTAAAAGGAGCTTAACACATTGATCGGCTTTAGCTAGACAATATAAACCACAAGTTAATAAGGCCAGACTTCTGCAAATTATTTAAATGTTTAATTTTTTTTTAAACAGTTATTAATTTAACAAGGCCAGCTATCATGTAAAATCACAGGGAAAAAAATTTGTTCATGGAGATTTTACTCGTTTATTATTCATTCACAGAGTGTGGGCATGCTGCAAGGCTAGCATTTAAACCCCATCCACAATTGCCCTCGGAGTAGTGGTGAGCCACCTCTTGGCAACTGAGTGGCTTGCTGGGCCATTTCATGGGCAGTTAGGAATCAATTGCATTGCTGTGGGTCAAAAGTCACTTACAGATGTCCTTCCCTGAAAAGGACATTATCGAACCAGATGGGTTTTAATGACAATCAACATTACTGATACTAGCTTTTTATTCCAGATTTATTCAATTAACTGGGATTTAAACTCCCCAACATATGTCTCTAGGTCACTATAATAAAAACAGAAAGTGCTGGAAACGCTCAACAGGTCTGTCAGCATCTGTGGAGAGGGAAACAGAGTTAATGTTTCAAGTCCAATATGACTCTTTAGAGCTTCTTCGGAGTTGACTCAAAATGTTAACTCTGTTTCTCTCTCCACAGATGCTGACAGGCCTGCTGAGTTTTCCAGAATTTTCTATTTTTATTTCAGATCTCCAACTTCCGCAATATTTTCTCTAGATCACTATTCGGGTAACATAACCACTTTGCTTTCATTCCCTGCAAAACATCTCAACCATTTCATTCTTTTTATCATCAATTCATCTAAGTAGGCTTGACTATATCAGCATTGAACTAGGTTGCAAATTCTTCCAAATCTCAACCTAAAACTTTTATTAAACTTACTTGGCATTATCGTTTTTTTGGCCTGTAGAATAGGTTTCAATTTTCCCACCCACTTGCTTCCAAAGTCTTTTAAGTTGGGATTCTATGCAGCAGTTATTCTAAACCTCATAATACTAATGAAAAATATAACAAAACTGGAAAACGTGTTACCTTTGTTATAACGCCATTATTAGCATCAATGGTTAAAGAGCGATCACACTAAAAGGATAAATGAAAACTTTTAAGTGCACATGAGCTGCCAGATATTATTTAATTCTGCATTTTTTCGAATTCTACTTTTAGAAGTATCAGCTGAATTTCCTTTTAATTTTTGTTGCAGTTTTTGACAACAGCTACTTGAGGTAAAACAGGACATGTGCTAATACCTGACTGTTTGGAAAAAAAATTCCAAATGTTCCCTGTCTTTTCCAAATGGAAACACTTATTCTCTAATTGCTCTCTTAGAGCCTTGAAGACCTCAAAATCACCTTCTGGCCTTATGAATGAGTTAGTGAACCACCCCTTTATGTACGAAGAGCGGGCAAAAAATTTAGCCTTTTGTTCCTGATGTCATTTTGATGAATCTCAGCTGCACTAATTCCAAAGCTTGAATATCTCTTCTCTGATTCAGCAATCAGGACTGCGCACAATACCTATTTCACCCATGGTCTTATCAATATCTTGTACAAATTCAACATCAGTTCCTTACTTTCATATCAATGCCCCAACTATAAAAAACCCACAGTTACATATGCCTTTAAAAAATTGGATGGTCTTTTCTATTTGCACTTCCATCAAATGGCACAGCTAGGTTTGATTGAGGGAGAAGATAGCAGGAAGGGGACTGAGCTAGGAACTGAGAAGGCAGAGCCAAAAGTCAGACTTGCAAACTAACCTGGCAGACAGAGATGGGTAACAAAAGCTTCCCAGCAGTGAAGTGAAGCGGTCCTCCAAAGCCAAATTGGTCATCCTCGAACTGATTAGAGGAGGTTTATGACCCTCAGTCTGAGTCCACTTCTGCTCCCATTTCTCCAATGCAGAAATCTTAAGTTGCACATAGGTAGACCTTTAATCTTATTAGGATGCTATTTCTTTCAGTTAACCCTGCTTCACCCCACCAAAATGTACTGCTTCACATTTTCCTATACTGGGCTCCATTGTCATCCATCTGCCAACCTAGTAGACTAGCTCATCTATATCTTCCTACATTCTTGCTATTTGCAGTGCCCATTTCAATAACTGTCACCTTTAGTATTAATTCTCATGTGCCTATATCCATATTTTCATTTAAATAAAAACTCCAAAAAAATTCCAAAACAGGTCATTGGGCACATCTGCATCCCATATTCAACCAATAGGAGCATGCAAAGGTCAGAATGAGAAACCCCTACAACTTACCATAAGACAATGCACTGAAAAAAATGTCCACATTATGCTGAGAACTGCAATGGCCCCAAGGCGAGGTAGTTAGGATGCTATTAACTAAGTTTTGATGAGACAATGATTAGGTCCAACTATACAAGCTTACACCAAACCATTTTTGTGGCTTGCATACAAACAAAATAGACCATATTTTCAAACATATAGTACAAAATAAGACTGATTTTTACATGCGTCAGTGACTATACAGCTGAAAAAGCTGAAACTCAAAATACAGAATAGCTGTATAAAACAAAGTCAAGAAAATGGCTCAAACTACAATAGATTTAAAAACCAGGGAAATAGTCTGACAAAATTAGATGATAAAAATCATAGATCTGCAATCAACCAAATAGAACGAGATGCACATTCAAGAAAGTGTGGGTTACCCTGGTTCAATACCCTATTCCTACACTAGGGTGTTATAAAATGGTTAATAAATTAAATGCCTTTTGATTTCATTGCAAATTATAGTTAATACCTACAATCCTCCAATATTACAGGGAGAGATAAATACCACAAGTAGCATAAATCTGTCGTCATTCTAAATTACTTGCTTGATTATGCTGGTGAATTTCTATGGTTTTGTAAATATATCCCAACATTCAGTAACTTTTTCAGGCCAGTAATCCCATCTTCTTGTTTATACAAGATGCTACAGGGTTTCGCCAGGGAAACCTTTAACTGGGCAATTGTGAAACATGGAAAAGAAATACTAGAAACACCACAGGTATCAAGAATGCAAAATACCTTTTTACGTCAAGTTGTTTTAAATTGGCAAGTTTCAACATGCCTATTTCACTTAATAATTATAAATCACTTCCTGGTCTGACTAAACACAACATTGTTAAGAACATGAACTTGAAAAACCTGGAAACAAGCATGGCAACATTTGATGTAAATTTTACACGTTAGGTTCAAATCACATGAACAGGAGGCTCAAAAATTCTCATAGCATAGCAACGGCTGTGCATCTAGAGATAACCTTTTGTTGCCAAGTTCACTCATGCTATTCATCCAATTCCTTTATTTTCTGAAACAGTTTACATTACATGAATGCATAGAGGATTTTGAATAGTATCACTGTAGAACCGTAAACACTTGTCAAACAGTTTATAAATTGCAAATGTAACTACAATGGACTACGCCAGTCTGAACATATGCATGAGGGAACAAGAACAATTTATAGAGGAAAACTTTATAAAAGATACAAGACTTGCATGTCTTTCTGCCAATGACAAAATAAAAACACTCCTGGTTTGTCCACTCAAAAGGCTAAAATCACAAAATATATTTGCTGAAACATTAACTTAATTCATAAATCAATTTACACTTTTAAACAACCAAGCATCACGATAGTGAAAGTAACCACATTCAAAGGATTATTTATGACTGAAGTAATTTAGATGGAAATATTAAAACAACCATAGTCTGAGGAAGTAGTTTATCAACCATTTGAGACACATTTATGTATTAATTTGTTTTGTGTATCTGTAAACATGTATTTGGTTGCAAATTACTTTACAAAGTCCTGGGGACATAACAAAGGGCTGTGTGAATATAAATTATTTCTTTATTCTCTTTTTGGCTGATATCAACAACTGCCTATTTTACACATGGGTGTTTTAAGTGGTGAGGACTGTACATTGCCAAGACATTTTGAAATTTTGCCTGGTATGTTTCATTTTTTGCAACAATCGGCAAAAGATACTCTAAACATCTACTTCCTTCCAGGCACCTTACATAATATTAACTAATACTGAACAACATCAAACTGATCAACAGAATTTCAGCAGCCATTTATCAACTTTAAACTTAATTCCAACGTACCAATTGATCTGGAACGTTCAACAACATGACTAAAAAAAGAGAAATTTTACTTTCGACAGCATCAATATTTCAAGGATCAGAGAAACTTGTTTTGTTTATGCACTGAAGCATAAACAAAAGGCTGGGATTTAGGTTTGGATCTATGATGTTCCATCCAGCTTACTGATCTGATTTTTTAATTCGATCATGGGACGTGGGCGTCGCAGGCTGGGCCACCATTTATTGCCATCCCCAATTACCCTCGAGAAGGTGGTGCACTTAACCAGAGCACTCTATTTCCACACTACTGTATCACTACCTTACACAACCCCTCTATTGTCTCTAAGTTGTCAGACTGCCTGTCCAACAGCAGTACTGGATAGGTAGAAATTTCCTCTAATTAAATATTGAGAAGACCAAAACATTGTCTTCAGTCACCACTACAAACCCCATTCCCTGGCCACCAATTCCATCCTGCTCCCTGGTCTGAGGCTGAACAAACTGTCTGCAACCTTGATGTCATTTGACCAAAGTTGAACTTTCAACCACATACCTGCACCAAGACTGCCTATTCCCACCTCTAAAGTCACCCAGCACAATCCTGGTCAGGCCCTCATGTTAAACTCTCTATAAGGTCATCTAAAACTCTGCTGCCTCGTCCAACTCAGAGAGTTCCGCTTACCCATCACCATGCTCAATTACCTACATTGACTCCCAGTTTAGCAGCGCTTTAATTTTAAAATTCTCACCCTGGTTTTCAAATTCCTCCATAGCCTTGCCCCTGCCCAGCTCTTTAATCTTCTCCAGCCCCACAACCGTTCGAGATATCTGTGCTCCACTAATTCCAGTCACTGGAACATCAATTTTAACCACGCTACCATTGAAAGCTGTTCCTTCAGCTGCCAAGACCCCAAGCTCTAAAATTCCCTCCCTAAACCTCTCCGGTTCTTTCCCCTCTTTAAGATGCTCCTTAAAACCCAACTCTGATCAATTTCTCCTTTCGTGGTTCAATGTAAAATTTTGTTCAAGTTCACTCCTGCAAACTGCCCTGGTATGTTTAACTATGTTAAAAGCACTATATAAATAAGAACAAAGGAATTAGGAGCAGCAGTTGGCCCCTCAAGCCTGCTCTGCCATTCAATAAGATCATGGCTGTCTTAAATGGGCAACCCCTTATTTTTAAACAGTGACCCCGAGTTCTTGATTCTCCTACAAGAGGAAACATCCTTTCCACATCCACCCTGACATCCCCCTCAGGATCCTATGTTTCAATCAAGTCACCTCTTACTCTTCTAAACTCCAGTGGATTCAAGCCTAGCCTGTCCAACCTTTCCTCATAAGCCAACCCTCCCATTTCAGGTATTAGTCCGGTAAGCCTTCTCTGAACTGCTTCCAACACATTTACATCTTTCTTTAAATAAGGAGATCAATACTATACACACTACTCCAAATGTGGAGTCTGTGCTGTTTCCAGGTATTTTGTTTTTGTTGTGTTGTTGTTGTTCTGGGAAAACACCCAGTAAAAGGCGGGAGCGTCTCCAAGCAGAAAAGAGCAAGGGTGGGAAGAAACTCAATTTGAACCATTCTTATTATATAATCCCAATGAAACAATACTGGAGGAACTGTTCACCTTCCCTCCCAGGCACAGCCATAACATGGTCTTGTGGTGGCCTTGGGGTTGAGGCGAAAGAAGACCAAAATAAATAGCGCTGCCAATCTTTTTAACAATGCAATCAGAAAACTAGAATATCACAGAAATTTTACTTGTACAACAACATGGCAATCATACCTGAATGGCAGATAAGGAGGGTTCTTTCCTGCTGCAAGAGATCTGTAGGCCTCTTCTGGTGTTTTTTGAAGGTAAATGACCTTGTTAAAGGAAGAACACAATAAGTCTGATTTACAATTACTAGTCCTTGGAATTATTGCACAAACTATGTCCTAGATTTTGAAATTTGCATTGACCAATGTGTTAATGTAGTATTAAAATATCAAAAATCTGGGTTGTATGTCCTCAACAGGTTAGAACACTTGCATCACATGTTATTGGTCAGCATATTCAAATAAAAATTACTGCATTCAAGTGGAATTCTGTAACCATTTTACTCCTCTCTTCCATATGGTTTTCAAGCTAAACTCCTTCAGAATTATGTTGAAGCAAGAATGTCCTTACTGTTTTTGCTGACAGCCTATAATTTAGGCTGTCACTTGAAGCTGAGCTAATCAGATTACCTTTAGGCCTGGAATTTACAGCCATCGTGACAGTGAAATGGTCAAGTGTTCGTCGTCGTAAAAAATGACACAACACTGGTATCTGCACACATGCATAGATAAACGCAGATATCCATAAGTTGCTGTCAAAGATAGCTTGCTCCTCCAAGGGTGTGCTGTTGCAGTCTGCACTGATGCAATCAGCACAGAACCTGTGACTTATTGTGAACTTCAAACTTTTTAAATGCAGTATTCTCACTGTAAAAGCCACTGAAAACAGTAAGCCTTGTTGAATAGGGTTTCCTATTTCCTGAGTTTCCAAGGGTGTACCTAAGCCAATTCCTGCTGAACATCATCTCTGGTCCTGAAAAGCTCATTTTAGAAGACTGGAGTGTAATTCCTTCCATTCTATGATTTTTTAAAAATCCATAGATTGTTAAAATAAGATTTCCCTCCACCCCACCCAAGTTTGATATTTCACCTTCTACCTTAATCCCATATGTACGCTCTCTGTAAAATGATTATCATTCACTAACTTTTTTTTGCTTCCTCATTTGCAGTCTGAGAATTCTTCAACTCAATTATCTACTTAGCCTGCTTCATGGCTTCACTGCTCCTGGTCGCCAGAATTAAATTGGAATCATAATGGGGAAATATATGCCACAGGACCCACTATATCTCTGGGCAGCTTTCTTTAGGGTCAGAAGCGAGCACTATCTGTTCTATTAAAGCCAGGTAGTGAAGGATAAAACAAAGCCAAAAACTTTTACGCACTTTATCAGTTTTTATTTATAAAAAGATACATATTACAAACATATACCTAAAAATCCATAACCACAATTTCAGTCTGGTCCTATACATAGCACAAATGAATTTCTAGTTAACATCCACCACCTGTACAGAATTAAATACACAATTAGTACTACCTCTTGGCCACTAACTAATGTTTTAAAAACCTGTAGAACTGTAAAAATATACAGAAAATGTGTGGAATGCTATGGTACTTAAATATCTGAATACAAATAAAAGTGTGCTTAAAGAAAGATTACAGCATGCAAATCAAGCAGATCTTTATCCCCGGGTGTGTGGAGTTTCACTGAAATCAAACAGAATTAAATTTCCCATCTCTTTTGGGCTGCTAATAAGACTAAACAGTTGAGAAGTTACAGAGTTCACAATACAGAGACAGGCCATTCAGCCCAACAGCTCTATGCTGGTGTTTATGCTCCACACGAGCAGAATAGAATATGAAAAACTATAAGACAAATTCACAAAAGGCCCAATTCACAGCTCTTCCCACATAAATGTAAATTGTGTCGTGTTGCATAGTTAGGGGTTTATTATCTAGGAACATTTAGCACTTTATTCTTGATTGCTGAAAGAACAAATAGATGAGTTGTTTTAGGCCACAAGTAATACTTCCTCACAGCCAGCCCTTTGGAGATGCACAAAAGTAGTCCAATTAAACTAGTGTTTAGATTTATGCACTAAATGATGCCTTGCCAGCACAACCAGCTCTTTTAAAGCCACAGGGACTGCCACACATCCTTTGGACCAAGTTTTCTGCATACTATTCATCACTGGTCGAAACATTTATCCATAAAATGTCAACCAGATCACTACCTTTGGAGTTCTTAGATCATTCCCACTCTCTCTTATTGCACATAGAAATTGCTGCAAATTTACAAACTTAAATTACTCAATACTTCATTACTCAAGCTCTGCATTTTACTACTTCAGGAACAATTGCACAAATGCTTTCCATCTTCATCAGCCTATTCAACCTTCTCCATTTCACTTCGCTCCAGTCTCTTGCGAAAGAACCCTTTTCTTCAGCTAGACTTTCACCTTTGCTGCAAGTATTTCATGGCATCTTTTCCCTGCTTGACTCACATCCTTACAGTTCAAACTTCCTCTACACTTTTGAATTGTGTCCACAAAAGCAGTTCCAATTAGCATAGAGAGATCTGGTTTGACCATTTTACCACAGAGGAAAGCGAAGCAAGACATCCATCCCACAGGTGTGAAGGGAAACATAGCAGGTTTATTATTTTATCATAGAATGACAAGCTGCATTGATTGAATTAAGTAAGATCAATCATAATTTTTGCCACATGCTTGACTGCTGTGAAATAAAGCAGTTTTAACAATTCATATTCAGCCTTGTCTGACCAGAGGCTTTACCAGTCTGCTATTGAAAAGTTTGGGGTCATACGTGAAATACGGAATGTTTGGTTCACACCCTGAGTGTGGCATCATACAAGTAAACATTGGTTTGTTGGTTCACTCCGGTATGTAAAGGAGGTGCAATCTATTTATCAAAGCAACCAACACTGAGTTCAAATAGTATGTACAGCAGGCATGAATTTGTAATGCTCCTATGCACTAAAACCTGTCCCTTAAATGTGCAGTAAGGTGAATGAAACCTGGAGGCTTTTAGAAACTAAAAAAACAAATACATGAGAAAATGAAGGGAACATGAGGATTTATGGAAAAACGTCATTGCAGCATACTCACTGACCTTGTTCAGTATAGTAATGGACCATAATATATGAGCAAAGCACAGGCAATAAACAAAAAAAAATGCATGTCAAGATATGTTAAGGATAGAGACCAAGGACCTGGTAGGTATAAATGTCTCTTACAGGTTCCATGACAATTAAAAAACCTTGGTAATAAAGAAAAGAAATGGAATTCAACATCAGTTTTTGAAAAGTAGGTTGTATCCTGGACAGAAAGACAAAAAGTTAGAGAAGTAAACAAATTAAAAATAGGTACCAGAAGCTTCCACCTAGAAATAGTGAATTAGCTTGTATAATTGGGTAGTGGATTGTTTGAACTTGAAGTATATATAATATCTATATCATAACTATATCTAGATTATAAAATTTTGTGTGGTGTGGAGAGCTGAGATCAAAACAGACACAAGCAGTGAATGGATGCTTTTGAAAACGGGCAGAGTAAACTGCCCGTTTACTTGAGTATCAACATTACTGGAGTATCAATACTCAAGTAATAAGGAGAAGCTTTTACGTAAAAGAGTACTTTGTGATGTGGCAAGACTGTAAATGGGCAGCACACATATGCAATGTGACTAAGACCCAGGAGTCTGAATGGTTAACTCTCAGCTGGGGACAAAACCACATGAAATGCCAATTATGAGATGGCTTTCACAAACATATCCAGAGCAACAAAACAATGCTCAGGTTACTAGGCACTAATTGAAAGTTCGGTGCATGGTGTATACCATTCCCTGCACCATGAAAACATTGTTAGAGACTTAAACCAAAATCAGAAATAAACACTCAAATGCCCCGTGAAGTGAAAGAGCACTGGGTTGGCATGGACTAATTACTGATGAAGGAACAGCAGGTTTCAGTTACAGAGCCACTGCAACTAAAGAATAAATTAAACACTACCCACAAGACAAAGGCTTAGGGAGAATTTTCACAATATATTGTAGGATAAAAAATTTAATAATGTAAGAAAGGTTGCAAAAATGAATACCCAATGGTTTCAATATTAAATTGAACCACACATCACAAAGTAAGTTTGAGATCAGTAGCTACAGTTTCTACACTACTTCACTCTTGCCTGGCTGAGCACAACTATCCTGCTCAGAAAAGGTGTGCGCGCACCTGAATACACGGATTCTTGGAACTCTCTTCCAACAGGTAGAAATCTCAAATGTTTGAGATAACAGAGGTAACAAATTTAAAGTACACTGGAGGTCCAACTGTCCTCCCTAAATTGTGAACCAAGATAACTTTGCACTGTAGTTACACAATAAGACTGTATTCCATCAGGGGGTTTCAAAACTCTTCGCACCAGTCACATCAAATCACATCTAGATTTAGAGTGCAGTTAATGTTGGTCCAAAGCCAAAATGGCACTGCACTGATGCAAAACTTGCAATGCAAATGCACCAGGTCATTCTAACTAATGGTCAAGAAAAATTTCAAAATGTGAAAAGGAAATAGTCTGCTTGTAGAATTTAAGTCTAATTATTTTATCACATAGAAATGAATGTGTGAAATGTAAAATGAAATTTAGCATGCATTTTACTTCAAATGTGATTTTGAGCCAACAGAAATAAACAGATTTCAAGTGCATACATATCAATAGAGCATTTAGCCTTGCTTGAAGAATCCACAAACTTTACTTGGGGAAATAAACGCAAGGCCCAAAAGATGAAGGAATCTAAATAAGAGATTATTTTCATATGTGTGATAGGGTGTGTTTTTATTATATAATCAGAAAACATTTGTATTAGCTGAAAATATTTTATGGTATTGATCATCCAGAAATTTTTTTTTAAAAATCCCAAACGAAAGGACTCAGCAACTTCCATTGTCTTTCTAGAGAGTCAGTTCTATAGACTAGTTCACTGCAATATGGGCGGAATTTTCCCTTCTAGGATTAAGTCCCGTGGCAGGGGCAGGAACAGAGAGAGTTTCCCACTGCAGAGGCCACCAGAAATTCGCGTGCTATTGTACAATGCCGGCCTCAAATTATGCAGTCAGGGGTTTCCTGACATTTTGCGTGGCAGGACGGGCTGAATGGTGCACACCCTGCCATCATATCCGGGTTTCATATTTAAATCTGGACAGCAATCTACATAATGTTGAAGGAGATGGCCTGAAGAGAACAGGAACCTCTGGTGCCCAAATTCAATGATGCCTTCCTGGGTGTCCTGCTTGACCAAGTGGAGGCCAGGAGGGACGTCCTCTATCCAGAGAACAGGAGGAGAAGGCTGAGCAGGGAGATGAACCCGGCATGGAGCAAGTCTCCAGGGCAGTCAGTGCCCAGGGCCTCCAGCAGAGGACTGTTCTGCAATGCTGCAAAAGAATAAATGACCTCATCTGCTCCGCCAGGGTAACTGAACCCTCATCTGCACAAATTCACCTCACTGAATGGTGGGCCTCAGTGGCAATGTGATAAGGTGATGTCTCATAGCCCCACTGCAGTCCATCTGTTCTGGAGGTGGAGAGGCCACTGTGGGTCCCTCACTCTTCCAAACAGAGAGATCACATGCTGTCTTGGGGAGGGGGAGGGGAGGTAAGGATCTCAGGCATTGAGGGCACCAGTAAGCTTTATCCTTCTATCTGCATGGGCTCACCGCTCTGGAGGGTGCTGGCCAAGAACCCTTCTGGACAACCTGCAGTGCATCAATCGGATGGCACACAATCCAATGTGTTATTTGTAAGACTGAAAGCATGGGAGAGATACATGAAACCCAATTTCTCTCAACACCGTCTTCTCTCTTTGCACAGTAGAAGTTGAGCCATAATAAGAGAGAGGGGGAGAGGGCAGGAAGGGGCCAGCCACGCGTAAAAGAGCTGACCAACTTCGAGGAGTAGACAGCCCAGCTGGCAGGGTGAAGCAGGACAGATGGATTGGAGATGGAGAGAATCCTTGCAGCCTCCATCGAGTAAGGTTTGTATGAAATGCAAATCCGAAGGGTCAAGGGTTCCTCCCTGCTGGAGGCAATTCATGCAGTTACTTGCTTTCTCCTCTCACTTACAGGTGCCACCAGGGCAAGGCCCAAAAGTGAGGAAGCCCTGTCCAGCATACAGACAAGCCCGGAGAGTAGCGAGGACATCACGGATGAAGGAAGTTCACCTATAGAGGCATCACACCAGACACCTGCACCCTCCACCAACCCAGATACACACACACCTCAGTGTGTATTAGTTCTAGTTTAAGAAATGTCTCACGTTCTGATTGTCACTGCACAGACACGTGTCCACAGCAGGAGGTGGCTGGGTCAGCCAAGCTCACCAGCACTTGGAGTGCTGGGAAGAGGCCTCTGCAAGGTTCGCATCCGATGATGGGCCTCTGGAATCGGCCTTCTAAGAGATGCTGGAAAGGCAGCAAGGGACAGGGAACAATCAGACAGATATGTCGGAAGCCCTCAGCATGGTGGCGTGTGAGGTGGAGGAGGAGTCCGTACGCCTGCTGGCATGACGAAATGGTGCTGACCTGTGCATGCATGGAGAAGGGTGGTGGACTCCTTGGGGAAGCTGGTCCAGTAGGTTCTGCCAGAGATGCGCACAGACCTGCACTCCAACCCTGTAGCCATGGTTGAGCTTCTGCGGTGACTACGTAAGTGGAGAATGGGGCACCTTGACCTCCCTCCATGTGACAGGCACGGGCTTTCAGGGCACCCATAAGGAGGAGCGGCAGTTGGATACCATTTGGGAGCTCCACTCCTGACTCTTAGGGTGTCTGGCTCTTCCAAATCTTTGTTGCCCGTGACCCCTTCAGCCCTGTTCTCTGTGACTGCAGAGGGAGCTGCTGCCCCACAGCAGGACAGCCAAAGTCCAGGCCTCGAGTCTCCAGAAGACAGCCGCCAAGATTATCCAAGGTAACAGGGCCAACTGGTCAACAGGCTGCCTCCACCTCTGCTGCAGATGTTGAGGGAGCACTTAAAAGTGTTAGGGAAAGAAAAATTTAAGTTCTGAATTCACAAGTGCTGCACAGGTGCACTATGATTGTTACACAAATCACACTTCTGTAAATATAGTTCACTTGCACTTTAATCATGTCTGATATGATTAATTTGCATTCGTCCTTAAGCCTGTGTGTGCCTCCCACCATCTTCCAAGGGACACCCCATGTCCACAGGAATCAGGCATGTGCAAGAAGTTTCCCACGCACACCAAGCCTTTGCCCTTCACACACTCATCTGTACCAAGACCCTAAGCATTACAAGTACAACATGCTAAAGTTCTCTTTCAGTTGTCCAGTTGAGCTGACTTGCATCTCTGCCCACCCCCAATCACCAACTCCCATGCAGCATCTCGAAATCTCCACCAAAAGGCTCTGCATATTTGCAAGTAGTCATGGTGCTAGTAATGTTTGAAGTTGAGTCTAACACCTTTACCCCTTCCCGTCACCCAACCCCCCCACCCCATAACCACTGACACCCCAGGAATCACTTTTGACTTCCCATGTTCCCCCTTCAACTCCCCACCATCACCTTCCATCCCATATGGATAAATATAGAAGTCCCCTACCCCTCTGAACACCTCCCCCACTCCCTCTCCCCCCTCCCACCCCCCTCCCTCTACCCCCCTCCCACCCACCATTAAACCTAGCAGAGAGGGGACCGGAAAATTCCATCCATTGTTTAGCAAATTAGATTTTAAGTTGCCTTCCCCACTTCAAATATAGGCCACGTTCTTTGGTTTTTCTAGAATGGTTACAGCACAAGATCACTCAGCCCAAAATGTCTTTACCAGCTCTCTGCAAGAGCAATGCATGTAGTGCCACTCTATTGTCTTTTCTCCATAACCCTGCAAATACTTCCTCTTCAAATAATGATTCAAGGCTCTTTTGAAAGCCATGACTGAATCGGCTTCCATCACACTCTCAGGCAGTGCATTCCCGATCCTAACGACTTGCTTCATATCACCGTTGCTTCTTTTGCCAATCACCTTAAACTAGTATCCTCTGGTTCACAATCCTTCCAATGGGAACAGTTTCTCCATATCTACCATGTCCAGACCACTCATGATTTTGAGCAGTTCTACCAAATCTCCTCTCAGCTTTTTCTCTAAGGAGAACAGCCCCAACTTATCCAGTCCACATAACTGAAGTTCCTCACTCCTGGAACTATTCCCATGAATCTTTTTTGCAGCCTCCCTATTTCTTTCCCATTGCCTTAGGATGCAAGACTCCAGCTGACGCCAAACCAGCATCATATACAGGTTTACCATAACTTCCTTGCTTTTTGTTACTCTGTGTCCCGATTGGTAAAGCTCAGGATGTTGTATGCTTTCTTTAACATGCTCTCAACCTGCTCTGCCACCTTCAATGATATGTGCACATATACTTCCAAGTCCCGCTGCTCATGCACCCCCTTCAGAATTGTACCCTTTGTTTCTCCCCATCCTTCCTCCAACTGAATCACTTCATAGTTCTCTGTATTAAATTTCAACTGCCACTTGTCCACCATTCCACCAGCCTATGTCCTTTTGAGGTTAACGTTATCCTCCTCACAGTTCACAATAATTCCAAGTTTTGTGTCATCAACAAATATTGAAATTGTGCCCTGTACACCAAATTCTAGGTCAATAATATATATCAGAAAGAGCAGGGGCCCTAACACCAATCCCTGGGGAGCTCCACTATAAAACTTTCTCCAGTGTGAAAAACAACCAACCCTACATCACTACTCTTTGTTTTCTGTCACTTAGCCAATTTCTCATTCATGTTGTAGCTGTCCCTTTTATTCGACAAGCTCTCAAACTTCGCTCACAAGTTTGTTTTGTGGCACTTTATCAAATGCCTTTCCTTTTGGAAGTCCATGTACACATGAACCGGGTTACCAAGGCCTCCTTTTTCATTGAACTGGAAACATACTGATGTAAAAAAAAATTTCCTGAACACGCTCTAGAAACTCTTGCTCCTCTGCCCTTTACACTATTACTATCTCAGTCTTTATTAAGATAGTATATAATTCTATACTCTATAATTCTTGCATTCTCTACAATTTCCTTGCAAATTTGTCCTCTACATCTTTCCCACTAGTTGGTGGCCTATAGAATAGGCCAGAGGAAGCCATGCAGAAGAAACATCTTAGTTGCCTCCCATCCTTTTCCAGTGCGCAGGTGAGTTACATACAATCAGCTTGCATCATGCACTAACAGCTGGTAAGGGGACACACACCATCCATTACAAAATTCAGTTCACCAAACAAAATGATCTACAAACTTCACTAAGAACTAGATTCTTCTTCATAGTCAGGAAACATTAATGGTAATGGAAAATTAACATAAAATAGCAGCTGAACAATGTCTCTTTTTAAAGGCTAATAGCTTTATATTGCATGTTCTGCAAATACATTATTTATAGCTACTATATTAAAAAGTTTTGCTGCTTAGCTTGTATTACAGACTGTCAATGAGATTCTAGTGCTTGTATAAACATGATCTATTCAGAAGTCTGAATGTCAAAAAGCAGCTACAGCATAGAAATCAAACCCTGAAGAAGTG
Source organism: Cetorhinus maximus (assembly GCF_964194155.1). NCBI lineage: Eukaryota > Metazoa > Chordata > Chondrichthyes > Lamniformes > Cetorhinidae > Cetorhinus > Cetorhinus maximus. Next base: position 97,037,834 of record NC_135895.1, read on the forward strand.
TAATGGAAAAGCACTTTGCTGCCAAATGATGACATATTTCTTCCAGAGGAAACTTTTTAACACAAAGGAAGAAAACAACCACTTGCTTCCAAATGATGGTTGCAGCTCTGAAACAAGACTGCTTGTCATAATGCAACAATATACATGAAAAAAAAGTATGAAATGAGGAAAGTTAATTTGGTCCATCAAACTTTACTTAGAGCACCAAGTTATGGAGCCAACCAGAGCTGATAGTGTGCAATGAGGCAGGGCTAATTAATGACCTCATAGTAAAGAAGCCCCTAGGGTAGCAGTGATCATAACATGATTGAATTTTGCATTCAGTTTGAGGAAGAGGAGAGTGGGTCTAAGACGAGTGTTTTAAAACTTAAATAAAGGCAATTACAAGGGTATGAAAACAGAGCTGGTTAAAGTGAACATGGAAAATAGGTTCAGGGATAGGTCAGTAGAAATGCAGTGCCAAACATTTAAGGAGATATTTCATACCATTCAGCAAAGATACATTCCAGTGAGAAAGAAAGACTCTAGGAGGCAAATAGCACCATTCATGGTTAACTAAGGAAGTTAGAGTATCAAATTAAACAAAAAGCATACAATTCTGCAAAGATTAGGAGGTAGGTGAGAAGATTGGACAGAATTTAAAACCAGCAAAGAATGACTAAAAAGGTAATAAGGAAGGAGAAATTAAAGTATGAGAGAAATTTAGCTGGAAATAAAACAACAGATAGTAAGAAATTCATATAAGAAAAGAGTAACTAAATGAGTGCTGTTCCTTTAGAGAGCGAATCTGGAAAATTAATAATGGGAAATAAGGTAATGGTGGAAGCGGTGAACAGGTATTTTGTGTCCACCTTCACTGTACATCCCAAAAGTAACATCCCATAAATACTTGTTAATCAAGAGGTGAAAAGAAGGGAGGAACTTAAAACAATCACAATCACTGGGGAAAAGTTTCTGAGGAAACTATTAACCCTAAAGGCTGACTGACTTCATCCTAGTGCCTTAAAATAAGTGGCTGTAGAGGTAGTAGATGCATTGCTTTTAATTTTCCAAAATTCTCTCGATTCTAGAAACGTTCCATCGGATTGGAAAATAGCAAGTGTAATTCCTCTATTCAAGAAAGGAGAGACCGAAAGCAGTGAAAATACTGGAACATATTATTAAAGGAGGTTACAGCTGGCCACTTATCAACTTTTAATGCAATTTGGCAAAGTCAATATGACTTTGTGAAAGGGAAATCATTCTTTGAGGGAGTGACAAGCAATATGAATAAAGGGGAACCCTGTAGATGTGACGTACTTGGGTTTCCAAAAGGTGTTTAATAAAGTGCCATATCAAAAGTTACTTTTACTACATAAGAGCTCATGATGTAGGGGGTAACATATCAGCATGGATAGAGGGTTGGTTAGCTAACAGGAAGCAGAGACTCAGGATAAAATGGGTCATTTTCGGGTTAGCAAGCTGTAACCAGTGGAGCACCAAGAGGTCACAAAGAGTCTACAGAGGAATTTGGATAGGTTAAATGAGTGGGAAAAAAATTGGCAGATTAAGTATAACAATTGGCAGAATAAGTATAACAACTGGCAGATTAAGTATAACAATTGGCAGATTAAGTATAACAATTGGCAGATTAAGGAAATATGGGAAAATGTGAACTCATCCACTTTGGCAGAATAGAAAAACAGTATATTATTTAAATGGAGCATGATTGCAAAACTAGGGTACAGAGCGATCTGGATGCCCTGGCACAGGAATCACAAAAGTTAATATGCAGGTACAGCAGGTGATTAATGGAATTCTGTGGTTTATTGCAAAGGGAATGGAATGTAAAAGTAAGGAACTTTGCCACAATTGTATAGGGGCACATTTGGAGTACAGTGTATAGTTTTGGGTCTTGTTATTACACCGTTTCTCAAGTAACATCAGAAGCAGTTTAAAGAAGGATCATTCGACTGATTCTTGGGATGAAGGGGTTATCTTATGAGGAAAGGCTGCACCTGTACCAATTAGAGGTTAGAGGAATATGGGGTGATCTTACTGAAACATAAGATCCCAAGAGGAGAATTGACAAGATGGATGCCAAGACGACGTTTCCCCTTGTGGAAGAGACCAAAACAAGGAGACACCATTTAAAAATAAGGGGTCTCCCATTTAAAACAGGAGAATTTTTTTCTCTGAAGGTCATGAGTCTATGGAATTCTCTTCCCAGGGAGAAATGGAGGTAGAACATTGAATATTTTTATGGCTGAGTTAGCTAGATTCTTGATTGCCAAGGAAGTCAAAGGATTTAGGGGGTAGACAGGCAAGTGGAGTTGAGGCCACAATCAGATCAACCATGATCTTAGCAAATAGCACAGCAGGCTCAAAAGGCCGAATGACCTACTCCTAACTCATATGTTTGTATGTTTACAATACCAGATCAATATCAGAATAAAACCCACTTTGAGATTACTATAGATCATCCAGTTTGATTTTCTGCTTGGGGCCATCATGTTACTTGCTTATATATTAGTTTTAAAAACATTCTTAAACCTTTGAAAAGTATGTTCATCAAAATCTATCTGGGTAGTTGTTTAAAGCATTTCCCCTTTTTCCTTCAGGTCATACAACCTCCTGTGTAAGTGTGGAGAGCTCCTGAGCCACCAGAAATAGTACTAGTTAGCAGCACAATCTTGCATCCAATCTGTCTCACTCATGGAGAATAAACTTGACTTTTCAGTGCAACTATTCAGTTACACACCCAGAAACTGAAAATGAGCAGAGCATGGGAAAATCAAACCTAGGTCCCAACTCTCAATAATACTGCTTAGCATGCAATACTGATGTCATCCAATTAAAGCACTTTTGCTTTTGTGGCCAATTATCAGCCATCTCCATCGTGTACTTTTAAAAAAAAAACTATTGCAGTTACAACTTAAGCATAGCTGGGGGAAAAATGGGCAAATAAATAAAAGCCAGCATGGATTTGTAAAAGACAAGCCATGTTCAAGTTCCTGGATGAATTAAAAAAGACAGGATTGCTGTGGGCAGCATTAGATAAAGTGCCATTTAATATATTTTTACTGTGCTACCAAACCCACAGGATTAAAGTCCAGGTGACTGTGTGGACACGAAACAAAAGGAGTTGCTTTTACACAAAATAATTATTTTTTAACAAAATATTCATAGTTTGAATTACAGTAAATACATTTAGGACCAAAGGAGAGTTGGGACGAAGGGTACACATGCTGACTGGTAGAACATGAAATGTGTCGTACCCCATGGATCTGTCTGGGGCTTCAACTTTTCATCATATTTATTAATGACTTGTACGAAGGATTAGAGCTGTATTTCCAAGTGTGCAGATAACTAAATTAGATGGGGCAATAAGTAGCAAAAATTGAGGTGAAGCATGAAATGGAAGAGAGACATAAATTGGATTAAGTGATTGCAGCTCATGGAATGGGACTGAGTGGGTGCAGGTGTAATATCGAATGAGGATTAGTTAACAGAAAACAGGAACAAATGGGTCATTTTTGAGACGGCAGGGTATAACTAGTGGAGTGTCGCAAGGATCAGTGCTTGTGTCTCAGCTACTTACAATCTATATCAATAACTTAGATGAGGGGTCCGAGGGCAGCATATCCAAGTTTGATGATGATACAAGGCTAGGTGGGAAAGTAAGTTGCGAGAAGGCTGCAAAGAAATAAAAACCAGTTAAGTGTTTGGGCAATCAAGTGGCTGATGGAGTATGATCTGGGGAAGTGTGAAATAATCCACTTTGGTAGGGAAAAACAGAAAAGCAGTTTTTTCTTAAAGCGAGGGATTGGTAAATGTTGGTATTCTATTGCAAAGAGAAAGGCAAAAAGTAGGTTTTTGTAATGCAAGGGGGAAGAGTGAAAAGGTCTTGCTGCAATTATACAGGGCTTTGGTGAGACCACATCTGGAGTACCAAATATAGTTTTGGTTTCTTTACCCAATGAGTTTTACATGTGCCCCAGATGGGATGCAACAAAGGTTTGTTTTATTGATACTGGGATGAGAGGGCAGTCCTGAAGAGAGATCAAGTAGAATGGCCCAATATACTCTGGATTTTATAAGTGTTATGACCGATGCAGTTGGTAAAGCTGAGTTATTTTAAAACCCCAGAAGGGAAACTTTAAACAACTGTCATAACCTATAATTTTAAGTGTTATGTTTGAGATGCGGATCTAAATTCAGGAATCAGACCACCAGTTCGAGGTTTTACATTAAACTACATGAAACATTTTATTAATTTACACAGGTTAAAACATATATACACATGGCTACAAATTACTACTATCATAACTTATAACAAATTCACAAACTAATCTCCATTAAGGCAACAGCAACCCATAGACTTAACCAAACACCAGGCAAAGAATTGTCACGAATTCAAAAATGAGGTTCTTTTCACTGTGGAGCCAGTTGGAGGCTTGCAGCTGCCTTTTGATGCCACATTGCCTCTGCCCTGCGCACCCAAAAACTGACGTTATACCTACCACCATTGATTGAATTCAAATTCTCTGTCTCACCAGCCTCTCTTAACTTCACCTTTTAGCAATGAAACCCCTTTCATAGTACCTATTTAAGTTGGCTGTTGATGCAAGCGACATAGGCTCACATCAACAAGGGCTAACAAATTCTTTATGATGTTCAATAGTTCAAATTGATGGTGGATCTTTTTAGCATTCTGGCTTTATTAGAGGATTTAACATTTTCTCCTCCCCCTCCAAAATTCTTTGTACCACAAACACTATTGCTTCTAGTTGGCTCAGATTTTGTGGTAACTTTTTTTTTTATAGAAACCCAATATACTTGGATGGACCCATATTTTCTAATCCACTGTCATGTTGTAATTGGAAAAATTGTCAACCATCAGGCCATTCTGCTAACTGGCTTTAATTGCAGATATTATTTCAGGAGCAGAGGAAGTCATCCAGACAACTTTACTAAAGTTGTTAGATCACCCAAATTTAATAAATAAAATCAATACATGGTACTTTTTGTAGCCTGTGCATAACAGCATATTGATATTCTAAAAATATTTTCATTCATTTTATTATTTGTGCATTATGATAAACGATTACAAAAAAATTTTTTACTCCTTCTCATGGTTTTGCACTTTTTTGAAACACTCTTCTACACTGCAGATGTTATAGACAAAAGACTAAAATGTTTAGAACGTCAAGTTCATTTTCCCAGGATATCTGATGCAGGATGCAAGCAAACATTTACTGCGATTTCATATATTTTACTACTCTTGGTTTTAGTTTTTGAAACCAACCACAGCTCATTATTAAAACAGCTGCTGTTCAACCCTAAAAGCTAAACTGATATATTTGAGGCAGAGAAGGAGAGATGCTTTATTCTTAAAATCTATCACAGCATATTCAGCTCACGGTAATTCCCACATCATGGGAACTTCCTTTGCCCTACTCAAAAAAGCGGAAACTAAAAAGATTCACAAGTAACTACATTTCCAAATAATGTTTTCTATCAATTTCATAATTTTAGAAAATAGTAAAGCCTTTGTCATCAATTACACATGTATTCTTCAACACTCAAGGCAGTCGGGAAAGTGCCACATTTGCAACCTACAGCAATAAGAAAAAATAATTACCACTGTAAATGAGCTTGAAGTTGTAACTGAATAACTAACCCATGAAGCATTAATGAACGATGAGAAAACTCATGAGTGGTACCCATCTTGCAGGCCATCAAAATAGTGCAGGTGTTTGGCATGTCAACCATTGCATTTAAAAAGATGTCAGTTTGGCTAAGCCATTTGATTTGTTGCCGGTTCAAATCAGAGACTGAAATTTGAGTTGTAAGCTGTAGCTAATAATATAAAATATGCTGCTCCTTTCAGACTACTAGGATTATTTGGTGGCTTCTCAGTATCAATGCCTCCCATATGAATGCCATGGTCAAAGGAAAGTAGGTAGAACAAATCCTTGTTGAGTTGTTAGTACTCAAAAGGTTAAACTGGATGCATTTACTTGCCTTGTGGAAGATAATGTTATATTCCTACAGTAAGTGTGTATTAGTTTAAAGCCATTTTTTTTTAAGTCAAATCTGTTAAAACAAACTTGATTTTGTTCAACATAAAAAGTTGAATTTTAAATGAAGCAGTTCAATAAACTAAGGAGAACTAAGTAAAAAGCATATTTGTAACTTTATCTAGTCCCTTCCAAAAAGGGTTTGCTTTGAGCCACATGATGAATTTGCATTTATAGAGCACCTTAAACCCCAAGGAATGTCAAAGAATTTCACTAAGTAATTTATTTAAAGTAGTCATTTATTTAGGAAAACATGACAGGCAATTGCTCACAGAAAAATATCACAGACATTTTGTGTGGTTGTGATCAAAGAAGGAATGCTAATCAGAACAGCAGAATTCCTTTTTTTTCCCCCCCAGCTGTGCCAAAAACCTTTACAGCCATCCAAACAAGCAACTAGGGCTTCAGTTTAACAGACTGCATTCCCAGTGATGCACCAAAGGGTCAGCCTAGACTATGCACTCAGCCTGGATTGAAAACTTGAATCCATAATCTTCTGACTCATCTGAGAATGTTATCAGAGGCAAATAGCTCGAACATTATTAGAGTTCAAACTGAGTTGAAAGAAGTATTTAGCTCAAAAGAAAAGGCAGATTGGAGCTCTTTGAAAGCAGCTTTACCAATATAGATGAAATGAGTTTAATTCAAGATCATATGTGCTAGCAAGGATTAATAGATGAAAGAACTATGAAGAAGCCAGAGTATGCAATCTGTCTGAACAAAATCAGAATTTTCTTTCCAACCCCCCCCCAATAGTCCAAAGAACATAGGCAAAATCAAAATGTTGGGATAGATGCATCATTTCAAGAAATTTGGCAGCCTTTGCATCACAAACCAGTAATAAATACATTGTATCTGCTGGAGCAAGTTCTCATTTCATATACACCATAAGCTTCCAGGCTGAATTGGGCTTCCACTGGGAGCTTGCTGAAGAGGGTGAGGTACTTCCATCCAACAGATCACAGGGCTATGACTAGTTAAATGCAAATAGCCACCCAAATTCAAAACAACATAGTAAGAATGGCAATTGAATAAGCCATTCAAAAAAATGGGTGAAATCTTGCACCTAGCTAGAAGATGCCAAGCAATGTATTTAATTTTATCAGCTTACTAATAAAATTGGTGGAATCGAAGAATGTTATTGTTAGAAAGGATAAAATTAAAAAAGTCTAGCAATACAATGGAAACTTTACATTCAAAGAGAAAGATACGTATGAAAGGAGATTGTGTAAGGGAGAGGCATTTTAAGATCCATCAAATGTAAGAAGCCTCCGGTCTGTAAACCTTAAGTCTGTCTGCAAGAGCCTGGAGCTGAAAAAAACTCATTTTAAATGCGTGCTCTGCCAGGTGTCTCTTTAAATCTATAGTATTTATTGTTGCCTTAACGGGGGTGTATTTGAGAGTTAGATTAATTAGGGGACTTTTGTAGTTATTATAGTAGTAATTCTGTAGACATATATATGTGTTTACAATCTTTTTATTAATAAATGCTTAATTTAATTTTATGAAAAACAACCTCGGGACTCAGTGGTCTTATTACTACTGGATTCAAAGCCTGCATCTCGAAACATACAAATTGCAAAAATGAGTTATGACAGTTGTTTCAAGTTTCCCTCTGGGATTTGACCATTAGCTGTATCATAATATTATTCTCACATTAAGCTCTTTGTCTATGGCTCCCCAAATATTAATAGAACTGCCCAGATAGGTGATGTCCTCTACGGTGTCAATAATTGTTTATTCTGTAATAAATAAATCTTTCTTTCTCTTATCCCTTGTTTATTGTGGCTATGTAATGACACCCCTCCCACATTTTGTGTGTGTAGAAATAAACTAACCCTCCGGGTTCTTCCTATCTCAAGTTTGCAGTGGGGTTATTAATATAAATTGGATCATGCCAAATTTGGAAATACGCCACCGCTTATAAAAGGAGGAAACTGAAATCAAAACACTTTGCTTACAGTTTCCTGTTGCTTGTTTGTGGTTTCCAGTCATATATTTGTTGTTTTCTTGGTGTTTATGGAGAGTCCCACCTCTCCAGCTAGATTGCTGATTAAGTTAATGGGCCGTTGCAACCCTTTATGCTGCCTGACAAGGCAGTGATGTCATCAGGAAAGTCCAAATCTGTAAACTAACCATCAGTGATCCATTTCAACCCAAGATTATCCTTCACTGACTTCCTTAATGCCCAGTCAACGGCAACAACAAAAAGATGGGAAAGGGTGCAATGTTGCCCAATTCCTGACGGCACATGGAACCAGTCACTGTCCTTCTATAAAAGGCACTGAAGTGATTTGATATCAAACTCAATTACACTAAATCAACTTATCCTTAGGGACGAATTTGAAGCCTTGGCCAACACAATGCCTGGAACAGTAGACTAGTGGGAGGAAATGAAGGTAGCAATTAAAGTAGCATGAGGTACTAGGATGCCAAAAGTCTTTGATGGGTCAGTTGACCACGCATGGGATCTTATCACAGAAAGGAAATCTCAAAACTGCTGTACATCAAAGCACCCAGAATAGCTGGCTTTAATCCAATTAAGACACACAGACACAGACCCTACCACATTTCCAATTTAACAATAATTCCCAATAACATTATAGACATTAGTATCTCTTCATGACACCACCCCCATCAAAAAATGAACAGTCATAATTTTAAGACAGCTTCATTTTTAATATTCATCTCATACTATCGCCTACACACTATTTTACACTTTTATGTTACCAGATTCATGCATTAACATAATATATACACACACAAGTCCTTGCCTTCAACAGAAATCATTCCAGTTCCGTGTCCAGGTTTTTTAAAAAATGTCCAATTTTCCCTTTAAGCTTCAAACGCTTGACAACGCATCTGCAAACAGATTTTTTCTACCAGCAACATGTATAATTCATAGATTAAATGGTTGTAATAGTAGACTCCACCTGAAAAGTCTTGCACTTTTGACTCAAAATTTGTCCAAAACCTTCAAAGGATTGTGGTCTGTATAAACAATTGTTTGACCAATTGATTGCCACATAGATGTCAAAATGCTGCAATGCTAACACCAAACCCAATATCTTTTCATTCGTTGAATATCTTCTGTTGTGCATTCAACTTCTGTGAAAAATACCCTACCAGGTTTTCAATTCCAGTGTCATCTTCTTGTAACAGTATGGCCCCAATGCCTATATCGCTTGCACCAACAGCCAACTTAAATTGCTTGGCATAATTGGGTACTGCCAAAACTGGTGTCGTAGTTAATACACTTCTCAAACTATCAAATGACTTCTGACTCTCCAGTGTCCATTGAAGTTTCTTGTTCTTTTTTAATAGTTCAGTCAGTGGAGCTAAAATTTGGTACAAATTTGCAGTAAAACCCACTCATGCCCAGAAATCTCAAAACTTCTCATTTTGTTGTAAGCACTGGGAAATCCAAGATAGCTGTGACTTTCACATCTCTCGGAGCTGCCTTACCATATGCAATTCCTCTATCCAAATCCTGTGGATAATCCTGACAGTACGCTCTCATCATCGTTTTTAAAATTTGATGCCATCTTTCTAAAGCTTCTTGTGACTCCGAATGATAAGCTGTTGACTTAAACTATTTTATCTCCAAACTGTTCACTACTTCCTTAAACAGCTGTGACAAAACTTGAACCCTGATCTGATTGTATTTCCTTAGGTAAAGCATATCTTGTAAAAAATTTAGTTAACTCCTCCACAATCTTCTTATCTGTAATATTTCTTAAAGGTATCGCTTCAGGAAACCTGGTAGACACATCTATGTTTGTCAGTAAGTACTGATTTCCACTTTTAGTCTTAGAGAGGGGTCCTACACAATCAATCATGACCCTGGTAAAAGGTTCTTCAAATGCTGGTATTGGGATTAAAGGTGCTGGCTTAATCACTTCTTGTGGTTTCCCTGTTACCAGGCATGTATGACATGTTCCACAGAATTTGACTACATCCCTATGCAATCCTGGCCAATAAAAATACCTCTGCACCTTTTCCTGTGTCTTTCTAATTCCTAAATGTCCCCCACATTGGAATTTCATGAGCAATTCTCAGAATCTCATTTCTATACACTAATGGGATAACAATCTGATGCACCTCACTCCAGCTTTCATTTGTGAGACATGATCCGGCCTCCATTTTCTCATTAAAATATCGCCCTAGAGTAATAACATACTGGAATATATTTTGCTTCTGTTTCTGAGTAAACTTTCTGATATAACTGTTTGAATTGCAAATATCTTTTCTGTAATTCCACTAACCTCCTCGAGTTAAACACTTCAGCTGAATTGTCCTGTAGTCTTTCCTCCTGAATGTTATCAAACACAGTGCCAGCTAATTGGATTTCGACACCTTCTTCCTGCCTTTGAACTGCCTGCCCTTGTTTTTCTTGCTTCAACCTGTGTGCCTGTGATCTCGTTACCACACAATCTGGAAACAATCCAGGATGCTCCTTCTGTAATACCTCTGTTGAAAACACTTCTACAGGCTGCTCAACTACCTCTATAGGCATCACCACATTCGTGATCCAGCTATATCATTACCCAGAATAAATTGAACCCCTGCAAAGGGCAATTTTTTCCACAACTCCAATAACTTCACCGTCTTCCATTTGCTCTTTAAATTTAACTTCCACAAGGGGATAGGGTTAGCATCTCCATGAGCCCCACTTATTATCTCCTGCAATACTCCCTCTGAACAGATATCACTATCCCACAACATTAAGGATTGTCTCAATTTTAACATCTTTACCTACTCCACCCTGTACACATGCAAAGTCTTTCCCTTCACACACAAAGTCTTTAAATATTTCTGCAACATGCTCCTCAGAATTCTCTTGGGTAAACTGTGAACACATTCCCACTTCTTCATCTATCATTGTTTTTCCCTGTTTTACCTGTACACACACCACTGGTTTCTCCTGTACCTGAACCTCAGAACCCACAGTACTTATACTTCCGGAACTTTTCTGCACATCAATAATTTCAACAGATTCTCCCTGCAATTTCCAACACACTGACTTTGTGTGCCCCACTTAATTACAATGAAAACACATTGAGTGTCACTTCTACCTTCAGCACCTTCCTTTTTATTCTGAGAAAAAGCTTCCTGGGAATTTCCAACAACTCCTCTTTTCCGATGACTACCTTCCTTTCACCTTCCCACTTTCTATCCTTTTCGGATTTAAAAGGGTGATGAAAAAAGGTTTAGCTCTATGGACTAACTCAATCATTAGCCACCTCTGCTGCTTGTCTTACAGACTCAACTCTCTGTTCCTCCATATGAATTCTCACTACCGAAGGAATTGGTCTTTAAATTCTTCCAAAAGAATGACTTGCCGAAGAGTTGCATATGTGCCTCTATTTTTAAACGCCTGTATCCACCGGTCAAAATTGCTTTGTTTTACACTATCCACTGATCAAAATTATTTGTTTTACGCTCTCAAACTCAATATAAGTTTGCCCAGGCTGTTTTCTCATATTCCTAAATTTCTGCCTGAATGCTTCAGGGATCAACTCATATGCACTCAAAATAGCCTTTTTCACCACATCATAATTCACCTATACTTCTGATAGCAAAGCATATGCCTCAGGCGCTCTACCCACCAACTTACGACTGTAACAATAACGTCCACTTTTCCTGTGGCCTTTTCATCTGTTTAGCTATCTTCTCAAATGAAATAAAGAATGCTTCAATATCTTTTTCCTCAAACTTTGGAAGAGCTTGTACAAATTTAAACATCTCCCCACTGGGTTCTGCTCTGGAGATAAGTCCTTCCTCACCTACTGGCATCGCTATTTTAACTGCCAATATTTTCAGTTGAAATTCTCTCTCCCCTCTTTCCCCATCTTCACAATTTCTAACTCCCTTTGAAAATGCCCTCTTTCCTTTGCTTCTAAATTCAATTTTTTTCAGTTCCTTTGCTTGTTCAAATTCAAGCATCTTCCTTTGTAACTGAAATTTCATGTCCTCCAGCTGTGACTCACCAGTGTCAGGTAACACTTTGAACTGTAGATGCTGTGCTGCACCTTTAATTATATCTGACTTCCTAGCCGCTGCACATAACCCCAATTGTAATTTATCCACCAACTCTGTTAACTTGCTCTTGGATACATTTTGTAACCCAGGGTTATACCTTCTACTCCCAGACATGCCTTAGCAATTGCCAAAGCCATCGTGCAGTCTCATCACTTATAAAAAATACCTCACCAACTCCTGAATTCATGTGCTTCTTGTACTCGTAACCTTAAGATTCACCAATTCCAAACCAATCAAGGAATTAGAAATATTTTTATCACAGACGAGCTCCCAATATAATCCCAGACAGGCCCCCAATTGTTATGACACAGCAGTTGGTAAAGGCTGAGTTGTTTAACTCCGAGGGAAACTTGAAAAAATATCATAATCTATATTTTCAGTTGCTACGTTTGAGATGCAGCTCTGAATTCAAGAATAAAACCACCAAGCCTCGAAGTTTTTTTTTAATATATAAAACTAAATTAAATATTTATTAATTTAACAAATTAAACAGATACACATGTCTACAAATTACTACCATAATAACTTTTAAACAAACTCCAAATTAATCACTCCCAGGTAAATCTTCACCAAGGCAACAATAACCCATAGACTTTAAACAAACACCAGGCAAAGCACACTTGCCCTTACAAATGCGAAATGAGATTCCTTTCAATTGGTTTCTTTTGCAGACAGTTGTAGGCTTAGAGGCTGGTTAGATCTTAAATGCCTCTGACTTATACACACAAACGCCTTTCTGTTTATACTTAACGTCCCCTTTGTATTACTAGGTTTTTCATTTTTACCTGTTCAAACAATAATATCCTTTCATTCCACCAATTTTATTAGTAATATAAACCCATTACTTGGCGACTCCCAGCTAGGTGCAAGATTTCACCCATTCTGGTTTATTTAAAAATGCAAATTGCACTTTACCTTTTAACTTCCTTACATTTATCCAATTAACATGTCAAAACGACTATACATCAAAGCACCCAGACTAGCTTGCTTTAATCCAAATAAGACACAGACTTATATATATATATATATATATATACACACACACACACATATACACACTACAATTTCAATTTAACAATAATTCCCAATAACATTATAGACATTAATATCTCTTCATGACACCAGTATAGATGACTTCAACAATGAGATAGGCACACAGGAGATTAATTAGTCTTGTAGGCGATGGTATAGAAGTCCAGAAGTTCCAATAGAAACAGCGTAGATGGGGGCCAGGCATTCGAACCTGGACATAGCCCTTTTTCTGTACTGCTGCTTAGTCGATAGAAAGATGGCAGACTGACTTGTAGTCCAGCAAGATAGTATAACTGGTTCTCCCAGCTAAGGGGTCACATCACATGGCTCCCACCTCTCCATTTTGGCTTTGACAAAGGGTGTATATTTCTTTGTCCAGGTTCTTGAGATTCTTGATGTTCCAACCATTAAGAATTTGAAAGGAAGGTTGCAGGGTCCATTGTCCTAGCAGTCAAATCATCTCCAGTTGATCAGGCTTGGCTTATGAAATGGAGATGGATTTATATAACTCCCTTTGAATTTGATCTCTGCAGTCCACAGGGACCATTAGCATCTTTTCAGAGATGACAAGGCACAAATTGCTTTGATACTGCCAGATTAGCTCCTATTGTTCAAAGGTCACAGCTAGACATAGCTTCAATCATTTCAAAAGTTCATTGTCCTGTTTTAAATTAGCCATGATGAGTGTAACTTAGCCCCATTACTGTCTTTACGGAATCAGAGAAAAAATTTAATTCTATTTCATTGCCTCTCACCTCCCATCCATAAACAGAAAGGTGTTTCGATTTTGATTTCCCCCTTTATAAGTAGTGGGAAATCAAGTAGTAGAATATTTACCAATGCCCCAATTTTGGTGTGATCCAATTTCTACTAACAACCCCACAACAAACTCAAGATTCTGTTCACCCCAAGGGTTAGTTTATTTGCACACACTCAGAATGCGGGAGGGGTGTGTTGCTACCTAGCCCCCTGTGCATTCATACAATAAAAAGGAGGGATATAAAAAGGTTTACAGAGCAAATTCACAAGAATAATCAATAAATTATTGTTTCACGTGAGCCCAGAATCAAAGTCCAATGGTGTATTCTTCCAGAGATTGACAGGTCGAAAACTCATGCTGGATAATTCACTTTTCCAGTACAGATGACTTCCACGATGAGGTAGGCACACAGATGAGTTTGCCTTGTAGGTGATGGTATAGAAGTTTAGAAATTCCAGTAACAGTGTGGGAGGGGAGGGGAGGCATTCCGAACTGGACAGAGCCCTTTTGTGCTGCTGCTTTGCAGATGGAAAATGGCAGACTGATTTGCAGTACAGCAAGACAGGATGACTGGTTCTCCCAGTTGGGTTGGCAGGGGCATGTCACATGACTCCCACCTCTCCACCTTTGGCTTTGACAAAGGGTGTATATTCATTTGTCTGTGTTCCTGAGCTTGTAAATGTTCCAACCATTAACAATTTGAAAGGAAGGTTGCAGGGTTCTTTGCCCTAGCAATCAACTCAGCTCCAGTTGGTCAGGCTTGCTAATGAAATGGAGATGGCCTTGGTATAATTCCCTTTGAATTTGGTCTCTGCAGTCCACAGAAGTTGTTAGCATCTTTTTAGAGATAACGAGGCACAAATTTCTTTGATACTGACAGATTAGCTCCTATTGTTTGTAGATCACAGCCAGACATGGCTTCAGTCATTTTAAAAAGTCATTGTCCTGTTTTGTATGTTTCATTAAAATATAGCATGGGGTCTTAGCCCTGTTACAGTACACTTATCTTAAAAAGTTGAAGACAAGCTAACACTTCCAATAATCCACATATCATTTCCAATAAAGTCCTCGGGCCAACCCAACCCAAATCAATTAATAAATGTAGAGAGGTTCACTGAAAATGAGGTGAAAAGTTGATTGGTGCATTCCAGAGCAACAAATCTCCCAGTACAGATACTATCACTGCAGAAATTCTCAGGGCAGGTGGAGAAGCAATTGTCTAGTGATTACGTAAACTCTAACTGGATCAAGGACAGTAACACTGTTCCCCAAGACTGGAAAGGTGGATCAATTGTCTGTATTCAAAAAAAAAAACAGGCAACCTCACAATGTGACAACTGGAGGGGTGTCACTCTCCTATCAATAAATCCAGGTAAAATCTACTGATCCTTAACCGTATTCAGGACTTTGTGGATGGTGAACTTTACACAGACAAGCTTTAGACCATAAACGCTCTTGCGCTAAGCAGATTTTTACACTATAGCACATCACTGAAAACCGCCAAGTGCATCAAGCCATCCTTGCCATCAGCTTATCCTACATCAGCTTTCACTCTGGAAAATTCTCTTCATATGGCATCCCGGCAAGGATGGTAACAGCTACTGTCAACATGCCAGAAGCCTTAATCGTGCCAGTAATTCAATTAATTCACTAAATAAGTTCTGCACCTACAAGCAACATTGAGCTATTGAGGACTTAACACCCATAAATATCTGATGGTCAAGTGTCTACTACAAAAGTTGACAATGGGCAGGAAGTGGGTCAGGGTCTATTCGACAATGTGGAAAATTGCCCAGAGTGTGTGTCCTGTGCACAAAAAAAAGGACCAAATTCAATCCAGCCAATTACCGCCCCATCAGTCTATGCTCGATCATCAGCAAGGAGATAGAAGGTGTTGTTGACAGTGCTATCAAGCAGCACTTGCTCACAGATGTTCAATTCAGACTCTGCCAGGATCACTCAGCTTTTGTCCAAACAAAAGAGATGATTTTCAGAGATGAGGGGAGAGTGGCTGCCCTTGATATCAAGGCAGCATTTGATCAAGTGTGGCATCCAAGAAGCACTAGCAAAATTGAAATTAATGGGAATCAAAGAAAACTCCCACTTATGACATCATACCTGGCTCAAAGAAAGATGGTGTAGCTGTTGGAGGTCAATTACCCGAGCCCCAGGACATGGCTGCAGGAGTTCCTCAAGATAGCATCCTAGGATCAACCATCTTCAGCCGCTTCATCAATGACCTTCCCTCCGTCATATGGTCAGAAGTATGGATATTTGCTGATGATTGCACATCAGTGTTCAGTACCATCCGCAACTTCTCAGATCCTGAAGCCTATTCCTGCATGCAGCAAGGTCTAGACAACATTCAGGTTTGGACTGATAAGTGGCAAGTAAATTTAAAGCCAGACGTGTGCCAGGCAATGACCATTTCCAACAAGAGGGAATCTAGCCATCTCACCATCACGCTCAATGGCATTACCATCACTGAAATCCCCACTCTAAAAATCCTGGAGGTTGCCATTGTCAAAATTGAACTGAACCAGCCATACAAATACTGTAGCTACAAGAGCAGGTCAGGGACTGGGGATTACACAGCAAGCAACTCACCTCTTGACTTCCCAGAGCATGCCAACCATCTAAAAAAGTACAGTTCAGGAGTGTGATTGAATACCCTCCACTTGTCTGGATGAGAGAAGTTCCAAAAACACTCAAGAAGTTTGACATGGAGACAAAGCAGCCCACTTGATTAGCACCCCACCCTCACCTTAAATATTTACTCGTTCATCACCAGCACACAAGTGGCAGCAGCATGTACCATCTACAAGATGCACTGCAGCAACTCACCAAGGTTCCTTCAACAACACTTTCCAAACCCACAATTCCTAGCACCAAGGAGGACAAGGGCAGCAGAACACCTCAATTTAGTCTATTGCATTCGCTGCTCCCAATGCGGTTTCCTCTACATTGGAGAGACCAAACGCAGACTGGGTGACCGCTTTGCAGAACACTTTCGGTCTGTCCGCAAGCATGACCTAGACCTCCCTGTCGCTTGCCATTTCAACACTCCACCCTGCTCTCATGCCCACATGTCCGTCCTTGGCTTGCTGCATTGTTCCAGTGAAGCTCAACGCAAACTGGAGGAACAGCATCTCATCTTCCGACTAGGCACTTTACAGCCTTCCAGACTGAATATTGAGTTCAACAATTTTAGATCACGAACTCTCTGCTCCATCCCCACCCACTTTCCGATCCCCTTTTTTCCATTAATTTATATAGATTTTTCTTTTCCCACCTATTTCCATTATTTTTAAATGTATTTCCATCCATTGTTTTATCTCTACCTTTTAGCCTATTTCGATCCCTTTCCCACACCCCACCCCCACTAGGGCTATCTTTACCTTGCTCGTCCTTTCTACCCTTAGTGTCACCTATTATCACATTCCTTAGATAATATCACCACCTTCAACACCTCTTTGTCCTTTTGTCTATGACATCTTTTGGTTATCTCCACCTATCACTGGCCCTCTATCCAGCTCTACCTGTCCCACCCGCCCCCCCCCCTTAAACCAGCTTATATTTCACCTCTTTTCTACTTTTCCTTAGTTCTGTTGAAGAGTCATACGGACTCAAAACGTTAACTGTGTTCCCCTCCGCAGATGCTGTCAGACCTGCTGAGTTTTTCCAGGTATTTTTGTTTTGGATTTCCAGCATCCACAGTTTTTTGCTTTTACCATCACCTGCAAGTTCCCTTCCAACTTGGAACTACTCTGTTCTTTCACTTCGTTGGGTCAAACCCCTGGGAACTCCCTCAACAGCAAAATGGGCGTTATCTACACACATGGACTACAGCTGTTCACGAAGATGGCTCATCATCTTTCTCTGGCCTTGGACACCCATATCTCATGAAAGAATTTTTTTTTAAAAAGCAGCAACATATATTTAACTTTGCTGCTCCTGAGGGCAATTTCCATTTTTGATATACAAAAAAAAAATAGGTTTACCATTGATAAAAGCAAATCTACTGCTAGCTGCCTCAGTAAAAGAAGAATGAGGAGCCAACATGGTAGATTTTGATTCTGGGACTTCTTCAGGTATGAAGAGCAGAGTTGTAGAGGCTATTTATTGCCTTCGCAGCAGTTTTTAATTGCATCTTGATGAATGTGTGTTTTTCCAATTTGTAGAACAAAATGGGCAGCATATATTAAATTTGCATCTGAAGTATTGCTATTAAAAGTAGTTTGAAATGAAAGTTACAAAGAAAAAGCAAGTAGGAGAGTTGAAAATTCAAAAGTGGAATGCAAAGCTCTTCAGCAACAGTTTGTGAACAAAAGTCTAATTGATACTCAATTATTCTGCTAACAAGCTCACAACATCATGGCCTCACTGCGTTGTACCGTATCGCATTTTGGTACGGGGGGCTGGGGGGGGGGGATCAATGAAAGAAACACATTGTGTCTGAGGCAGTAACATCAAGCATGGTACATACAAGGGTCCTAATGACACTCAAGATAATCAAAAATCTTGTTCTGACAAACAGCAGTGGAAGAAATGGGTTACATCATGTGTCACTAGATATAGCAGGGCATAGACAACGCATATTGTTCTAGGTTACGGAATTCCCTCCCTAAATTTCTCCTCCTCGCTCCTAATTTAAGTACTTAAAACCTACCACTTTGACCAAGCTTGTCAGGTGACCCAATCTTTATTTGACTCGAGTGTTATCAAACAAAATTTGACACCCTGTGAAATGCTTTGGGATGTTTTATTACATACGCACCAATTAAATGTTGTTGTAGTGCTGCTCATGAAACTTTATTCCTGTACAAGTAACCACCTTCAGACCAGTATCAATCAAATAACAAGGGATATGGTAGCATAGTGGTTATGTTACTGGATAGTAATCCAGAGGTATGGTTGAATGATCTGAAGATACAAGTTTGAATCCCACCCATAGCAGTTGGAGAACTTGAATTCAATTAATTAATTAATTAATTAAATTGGAATTAAAAAGTTCATATCTGAGGTCATTGGATTATTGTGTAAAAAAATCAATTGGGGTCACTGATGTCCTTTATGGAAGAAAATCTACCATACAAGTCTGACCTATATGTGACTCCAGACAAAAATTAATGTGGTAGATTCTTAGCTTCCTTCTGAAATGGCCAATAAGCCACTCAATTGTAAAGAAGATGGCTCACCACAACAACCTTCACAAGGCCAATTAGGAATGGGCAATATTTGCTAGCCACGCCCACACACAATGAATAAGCCAAAAAGGAACTTTACACATTTAGTGCCTTAAATATATTAAAAGATCCCAAAATAAGAGCAGTGGAAAGGCTTCATCACAGAATTTTGAGTGTAGCAACTGAAGGGTATGACTCAAGATGGATTGGGCTGGGCAGGGGGTAAAATATACAATAGACCAGAGTTGGAAAGCTGGAGCGTAAGAAAATTAGGGGAGGTACGGTGAAGCAATTAAATGAACAAAAAGAGTACATGAAAAGTGAAAGGTTAAAAAGTGCTTTGGAGCTTTCAATATTTAAACTTTGTACTGATTTGATGTTGAAAGCCCCATCTGCAAAACACCTTCCAATGACAAGGTTTTCATAATTTAAAAAAAGAGTCAACTCCTTCAAAAAATCAGAGAAAAAGTGCAAGTGTAAATAAAACCACCACTTACTGAATAGGCACCAATTAGGAATGCTGCATTAGCTCGTTTTCGTTGATCAAAGCTGGTGTAGTGGACAATCTTTTTCCTTGACAAAGTAAATGACTAAGGGGAAAAAAATTGTTCATGTTAAAAAAAAATCCATATAGCATTACAAAATATTCAAAAAGCAGCTTTACAATAAATTACAAAACCTTGAACTTGGCCATTGTACCTTCCTTAACTCAACAAACTCCAAATATATTACTCTGCAGTTACGGTTGAATGGGTTGTCAATCTGCATTAAAAACAACAAACCTCCTGAAGATTCCCCATAGCGCATCTTGGTAAATTAAAAGTCTCTTTCAAGTTCAGGCCTGGAAATGGCATGATATATTTTATATCTCTCTCTAGAATCAAAATTAACCTTCCCAGAGAGAACCTGCATGCATTAACTGATGTAACCACTGGCATTTTAAACCGAAGACACATAGCTGCACGATTTAAGAAAAAGCTCTAGCAATTGTCCAGTACAAGTTAAACAGGTAAAACATGTGTTAAAACATGTGTTTTAACGTGAACAATTTTGTCACTAGCTTAGTCATGAAGAATTAGTGACTTAACCTTTAGGTGAAACCGAGTTAAAAAGTTAATATCACTTGGCACCAACAATAGGTTATATTAACGATAAAAAGCTGACCTCAGTGAAGGACACAAAGGATCTAACTAAAATGAATTAAGAGCTTGGATTTTTTTTAAAAACCATGATTGATTGAAGGATCACATGGTACTTCAATCAATCATGGTTTTTTAAAAAAATCCAAGCTCTTAATTCATTTTAGTTAACCATTTCCCCAAATGTCACTTTTAATAGAGAAATGAGACTATCCTAGTACTCTTATTTCCACATAACCACACACAATTAAATAGTTACACACAAATTGCATTACTGGCAGGTTACAGGCGCCTTTTAAAAGTAAAAATGGCAGATGTGCAAAACTGGCTTAGATGCAGAAAAATTGCTAGTCATTGATTCTACTGGGGGAAGGAATTATAATTACCTTCCAACAATTTTTTTTGACATGGGAAGTGTCAGAGTGGCATAAGAATCACAGGTAACTATGAAGTGACGTATTAAAACGGTGCAAGTCACTGACTCCACAACTTTTTTTTCCTTTCTTTGACCATTTCAAGGTCCCTATGATGTAGATCCAGAACTACAGTGATGCAAGTTGGTGGCCATTTATTTATTTCCCTATTCAGGATTTTGAACACGTAAACTTGTAAACAGCCAGGACTACACTGGTTTCTTCACCTATTATGATGCAAGGGTGGTAATTTAGGGCAATTTCTAAATTATTCCTAAGAAAAAAATGAAGTCAGCCGAACTTTCACTCCAGCATTTAGATCCCTGCCTGATTCAGTCAAATACTCCAATTTTGAGCACTTTTAATGCCACAGAGCATGAAAGATACAAATAGCTTGAACTCAATTTGAAAGCTTGTCTGACCACCAAGCAGCAGGCAGTGAAGTCTTCTGGATTTGTTTTGCAATTATGTCATCTGCTAAAATACTTTTCATACTACACAAATTTGCTGGTGTGGATGATTAGTACCTCTCCAGGAACCTGGTTTCAGATCCAGTACATGACGTGATTAGATCCCCGCAAACTCCTAGTTACTCATAAAATCCACTTGCACCAACTTCAATCCTGCTTTTGAGTTGACGTGGGTCCACTGTTCAAATCTGACACTTTGAAATTCATTAATTCATGGCCATAATCTGAATAGATAGAATTGGCTTTTAAAAAAAAATTGATGGAGTTTGCCTCCAAGGTGAACTTTAAAAATCCAAATGTTCTACCTCCAAAGTCCAGGTATTAGAAATGCTATACATGGGATTATGGCGAAGGCTGGTTCCCAAAAGAAAAAAACCACCCATGGTGCATTTACAGGTTGACAGTTAGTTCCTGCTAAGTCTCCTGGTATTAAAAATGCAATCTACCAGGTTTGTCAATCGAAGTCACCCCAAAGTTAATGCAAGCAAGTAAAGGTGTAGCTAACCTCCCATCACCAAAGAGGCTTTCACTGCTTCCTGCCAAATGTCATGTTATTTTGCCAAGGCTCAAGAGAACTGCCAAAGCAATGGAAACAGAAACAGAGGCCCGAACAATCCCCATCCACCACTACTCTCCTCTGTCTGGCTGAACTTGTTATCACACTGAACAATTTCTCCTTAAACTCCTCTCACTTGCTCCAAATAAAAGGTGTGGCTATGGGTACCCACATGGGTCCCAGCTATGCCTGTCTCTTTATGGGGTATGTGGAACATTCCTTGTTCCAGTCCTAGTCAGGCCCCCTCCCACAACTCTTTCTCCAGTACATCGATGATTACTTCGGTGCTGCTTCATGCTCTCGTCTGGACCTGGAAAAATTTATTAATTTTGCTTCCAATTTCCACCTCTCCATCATTTTCACATGGTCCATCTCTGACACTTCCCTTCCCTTCCTTGACCTCTGTGTCTCAATTTCTGGCGATGGACTGTCCACCAATATCCATTACAAGCCTACCGACTCCCACAGCTACCTCGACTACAGCTCCTCACACCCCGCTTCCTGTAAGGACTCCATCCCATTCTTTCAGTTCCTTCGCCTCCGTCGCATCTGTTCTGATGATGCCACTTTCAAAAACAGTTCCTCTGACATGTCCTCCTTCTTCCTTAACCGAGGTTTTCCACCCATGGTGGTTGACAGGGCCCTCAACCGTGTCCGGCCCATCTCCCGCGCATCCGCCCTCACACCTCCCTCTCCCTCCCAGAACCATGATAGGGTCCCCCTTGTCCTCACTTATCACCCCACCAGCCTCCGCATTCAAAGGATCATCCTCCACCATTTCCGCCAACTCCAGCATGATGCCACCACCAAACATCTTCCCTTAACCCCCCACCCCCCCGGCGGCATTCCGCAGGGATCGTTCCCTCCAGGACACCCTGGTCCACTCCTCCATCACCCCCTACACCTCAACCCCCTCCAACGGCACCTTCCCATGCAACCGCAGAAGGTGCAACACCAGCCCCTTTACTTCCCCTCTCTTCACTGTCCAAGGACCCACACACTCCTTTCAAGCGTTGCAGCATTTCACTTGCACTTCCCTCAATTTAGTCTACTGCATTTGTTGCTCCCAATGCGGTTTCCTCTACATTGGAGACACCAAATGCAGACTGGGTGACCGCTTTGCAGAACACCTTCAGTCTGTCCGCAAGCATGACCCAGACCTTCCTGTCGCTTGCCATTTCAACACTCCACCCTGCTCTCATGCCCACATGTCCGTCCTTGGCCTGTTGCATTGTTCCAGTGAAGCTCAACGCAAACTGTAGGAACAGCATCTCATCTTCCGACTAGGCACTTTACAGCCTTCCAGACTGAATATTGAGTTCAACAATTTTAGATCATGAACTCTCTGCTCCATCCCCACCCACTTTCCGATACCCAACTTTTTTTCAAATAATTGATATAGATTTTTCTTTTCCCACCTATTTCCATTATTTTTAAATGTATTTCCATCCATTGTTTTATCTCTACCTTTTAGCCTATTTCGACCCCTTCCCTTCACCCCACCCCACCCCTACTAGGGCTATCTGTACCTTGCTGGCCCTGCTTTCTACCCTTAATTAGCACATTCCTTAGATAATATCACCACCTTCAACACCTCTTAACTTTTGTCATAGACAAAAGGACAATCTCCACCTATCACTGGCCCTCTATCCAGCTTTACTTGTCCCACCCCCCCTTAAATCAGCTTATATTTCACCTTTCTTCTATTTTTACTTAGTTCTGTTGAAGGGTCATTCGGACTTGAAATGTTAACTGTGTTCCACTCCGCAGATGCTGCCAGACCTGCTGAGTTTTTCCAGGTATTTTTGTTTTTGTTATGGAAACAGAAGTATATTCAGGAGAAAAGATAAGTTGGCATCAAAACAGCTGGAAGTATTAGTTGTACTAGCCAGCCTTTCCCTTCCAACAGAGAAAAAATAGATTACCCACCCACCCACCCACCCCCCCCACCACCACCACCACCACCACCACCACCACCAACCACCGCAACCAAGCAAACAGTTGGTCAGCACCTCGCCAACTTTAACTCCAGCTGCCCCACAGCAATATTATGCTGGGGGCAGGCTTACGTTACTTGACAGTAGGACTTCCAGCCCTTAAGTCTCCAGCAAGGATGATGGTGTCTCCCAGACTTGAAGGCAAGTCTGGGCAAGCAGGAATTGGAGACCCCAGTGAGGGTGTCCAATAGCTTCCTGCTATAGCTGCTCCATATTACAAACAAAATTGTTTTATGACAACAAGAGCAAAATTTGTGAATAATTACATTTTTTTTTAAGAGTTTTCTACCCCATGAAGCATAATCCCACCGTGGTATCACAAAAAGGTCAAATATCATCTCAAAGACTACATTAAATGCATCATCTATGCTACAGCATAAAGTCACAAATTCCACAAATGTACACTTTTCATGCAGTTCACCTTAAAGCATCACATGCTCACGCAGGCAATCTATACTTTCTAGCATTGTCTAAAATACAAGCAATATACAGTTCATTTATATAGCACCTTTAAAATGGAGAAAATCAAGGTGATTCAGAAGCATAATCAAAATTGGATGATGGGCCAAGATATTAGGAATGACCAAAAGCTTGGTCAGAGGTAGGCTTTCTGCAGAGTAGAGTCTTAAAAACCAGAGAGTTACAGCAGCTTAAGGAGAGAATTTCAGAGCCTGTGGCCTGGGTACCTTCAGTCGGTGGGGCTAAAGATGTAGAGATCACAGCAGAAAGGAACAAGAATTAGGGATTGTAGAGCTGGTGCAGATTAGATGTAAGAAGGGGTAAGGCCAGGGAAAGCATGACAATTTGAAATTGGAGGAGCAGGAATCAATGTCGGTCAACATTGACAAGAGAGTGACGGGTGACCTGGGCTTGGATGTGGGATAGGATAAATGCAGAGTTTTGCATAAACTGAAATGCCACATTACAACTCCTGTTGAAAAACACACAAGCTATGGATATGTTTAACAATGATTGCCAAATGCTCACTGTAGCTATGCAGTGCACATAACACTCATAACTGAAGAACAAAAAGTTTCAGAATTAAGCCAGAGTTACTGTTTGTTGATGTAAATCACATGTACTTTGTTATACAATTGGTGACAGCCAAAACACAGTATTGCTTCAGCCAGTTCTTAGCTGAAGGTTTGGCATATTAACCAAAGCAGGATCAACAAAATTCCACTACAGATGCATCACCATAGAGACTTTCATCTAAACAAACTCAACAAAAGCACAACCCACCTCCCCCACAAAAAGATCATACCAAGTTTCAAAAGTCATTCAGTACTCAAAAGAAGTAAGCTGCACTGTTTCATTTCAGTGATATGTGCAAGTGGCAAAACAATAGCTTACTGTGATTTTCTTTTTTTGAATTACAATATCAATTCTCTACTCCTTCCCACAAATATATTCATTTTATTCCTTGGCAATTCCAAATCGCAACACAGGCTACATGTCCTCCAGAATTTCATGTTCAAGAGCTCAAAAATTTGCACCTTTGCCCAAGTCATTCTCCTCCTTTTGAACCACAAGTGTACATCCAATATTGGATCTTTCTCCTAACAGCTGGAGCAATCTATCCTTCATTTCAAATATGGACACACTATTTTCATTAATGAACTAATTACTTAAAAATACCTAAGTCAAACATTACTGCAGTATAAGTACATCTGTAAGCCTTCACAAATGTCAATGCATCAACATTCCTTTACATTACAATAACTTATTCATTTTAAAGCGATAAAGAATTTTGCTCGATCAATTAAAATTTTGATGCCCCTTGCTCCAAAGCTGTGGCATGAAGCATTATGCCTAAAAATGTTACGAACACAGAAAGGCAATCCAAACTTAGGTACGTGAATTATACAAGACAAATGCTGTTTTTTTTTGTCTAACCAGTCAAGAATTTGTGATCCTTTCAAATCAAAGTTTTGCCATTTTAATATCACACCCAGCCACGCTGCTAAATTGCAAATGAAAACAAAGATAATTAGATATAAAAAACATCTGAAGATAAAACCATATAAGTACAGCAGTATGTCTGAACAATGCACACTTAATGCTCTTTTATAGCTCCTCTGCTCTTTATGAGTCACTGAATGTTTATTTTAGCCATTTCAACACAACTACCCTTTACTGTTGGCACAAATCACAATCAGAACAGAAGTATTTTTTTTAAATTGCAGCTCTTAGAAGTGTAAACAATCCAGTGACAATATCACGAAAGGACATCAATTGATGACCTAGCCAATGACATTGTTTCCCATTTTACTGTCACTCAGATGAGTCAGTGACAGAACACTGGTATTCAACCAGCAGAGAACCTGTAAAGATACAAGCTCAGACTAATCATTAAATTTTATTTCCTGGACTTATTTTTTTCAAAATTGTCTATCTTTTCTTGCTTATCATTCTGATTGTCTTCTATTATGTATATAATTGCTCTGTCACAAAACAACTTCCCCCCGCCACCAGCTGTTCCATTTTCAGCATACTTCAGGAGTCAAATTTACAAACGTATATTTTTAAGTGATAGGCTTCAGTTTGCTTTGTTTTCCTTTCAGGCTATAATAGAATTGGCCAAGTTATATTTATTTGAAAAGAAAATTATTATTTTTCCTGAGCCTTTTGGTTAGCCAATACTGAGGCTGCAAAAAGACATCTAGTACCACTTCAGTCTTGGTTAATCATCGCCTCATAACATTTATTTCAGCAGCACATACGGCAATTGGCTCTGAAAGTCACATCTTTCATCAGTGTGAAGCCCAGAAGTGTGTGAGGTTCAATGAGCAGTCTCAAAGATGATCTGCAGTGAACACAGCTAGAAGCATAATTCAAGCACCTTGACAAGGCATCAAGAGAGATGGGCTGGTATGGGATTAACAAAGTTTATGATTAAACTGATAATTTAGTTCAGCGATGTGATTGGTTGAAGATGTAGTAGTATCCAAAATCTGACTGAAGTGCCAAAACTCATTCACCAGTACTCAGTCCTACTAGCCACATGACCAATGTAGTTGAAGTCCCTTGTGACTTAGACCACAGCTCACTGTCTCTACTCATCTTTGAACCATCATCCCACTTCCACCTTTCATAAAGGTCAGCTATCTGTAAAATCTGACCCCATTTTTTTTTTAAATATTCATTCATGGGATGTGGGCGTCACTGGCTGGGCCAGCATTTATTGCTCATCTCTAATTGCCCTCGAGAAGGTGGTGGTGAGCTGTCTTCTTGAACTACTGCAGTCCAGGTGGTGTAGGTACATCCACAGTGCTGTTAGGAAGCGAGTTCCAGGATTTTGCCCCAGCAGCAGTGGAAGAATGGTGATATATTTCTAAGTCAGGATAGTGAGTGGCTTGGAGAGGAACTTCCAGGTGGTGGTGTTCCCATGTATCTGCTGTCCTTGTCCTTTTAGATGGTAGTGGTCATGGATTTGGAAGATGCTAAGGAGCCTTAGTGAATTGTCTATTTACACACCATCTGCAACCCACCCCACTGGCTCATAATCAGCTAGTCAGGCCCTTATCTTGGCCCACAATTTGGATAATATTCTTTGATCATACATCCCTGTCACAACCATCATTCCTCTAACTGCAGATAACAACCAGCCTCCACTCCACAATAGGAGGCTGATCTTTCAAAAATATCACTCTCCTTTGTAATTCTTTTCCCCCAAAATTCACTCACCATCAGTTCATACCTTCAACACATCTCTAACCATGCCATCATCTCCTTTACTGCACCCCAAATCCTTTTACTTTCTGGTCCTCTTCTTCTACAGAGAAGTGTCGAGCAATGTTATAAAAATGCTAGTTTTTTTTTAATCGCTGGAATGAACGAACATCATTGAAGATTCTCAATAAATGCAACACTACTACTGGAATACTCACTTTATGGCTTCACAGCAAGTTTTTTTCCAAGCTTTGCCACAGGTTAAAAATTAACAGGCTCCACCTTAAAATTCATACAACAACTGATTTTCCACAGTACTTACTTTCAATTTCTTGTTAAGTTTGCAGCAATATCGATACAGTTGGGCCAAGTTGAGTGGTCCGAAATCTGCATAGAAACTAAAAAAAAAAGATGCGCAATTAGAGAAGATTCAATATTGGTTTCTGGTCAATACAAGTGTTTGGAGCGGAGAAGCCTATCCTCTACCACCACATACACCCCCCTCCCCGGTCGGTAAAAACAAATCAATCAGACACACCACCGTTCTTCAATAATCAAAGACAAGATATCTCGAGATAAGATTAGAAAACTGTGTTCTTGATTTCCATTGTCCTCCTATAAGCCCATTAACAAGCCTGTGGTCTCATATTATGTAGGAGCTCCTTGCAAAAACTTTGTCCCCCCCCCCCACCCCTTCCAACCAGGGACTTACTTTTCGTAAACCAGCTCCTCGTCAGTGCAGAAGTAATGTGTATTGACTGTACTTTTCGGCTTGTTTCTCAGAGTTGCGAAGTACAAACGATCTAAATCCAAAAAAAAGGAAACGTGTGTGGGGTGGGGGGGGGGGGGGGAAAGAAATGGATTAAATCAGTTATCAGCAGCAAAGCGCACCCACCTCCAGCACCGAGCCCAGTGACACGGCGGGTCGGGTCGGTACGGACACTCTCTCCCTCTCTCACCCCCGAGCCCAATGCGACAACACTCACTCACCTTTGCTGAACTCGGACGCGCTGATCAGCTCCTGCTCCTCGGCCATTTTAAGGAGGAGAGGGGAGGGGGGGGTTGGGGGGGTGTGTGTGTGTGCTGGTGAGAGGCGGTGCGCGTGCACAGGGGTTAGGGGGGGGTCAAGAGGGCGCGCGCCTCGGAGGCCAAGTGGAGCAGCGCGCGCCCGGGGGGAACGGTTCCAATTTCAAATCTGCTCTGAAGCGAGAACCCCAGACCCAACAAGGCAGCGGTGCCCCGGGTCCGGGACTTCTTCCCAACCTAGAGAAAAGTAGTCCCTAACCACCCCCCCCCCCCCCCCCCCAACGAGCCCGTGCGCTGCCCGACGGCCTGTGCTTGGCACCCTGCCTGCCCGCCCGCTCGCCCCCCCCCTCCGCGCCTCCTTTGCCGTCAGCTCAGGCCAGTCTGCGCATCACTGTCCCCACAACACAGTCAACAGCAAGTCACATGCCAGCTGCCTATCGTTACCATGACAGTCGCTCAGCCAATCACCGGATGGGAAAACTTCCAGAAAAGGGCGGGGCAACCAGCAAACTCTGCCGGTAGCCCACCTGCAGGGGGCGCCTCATGAAGGCACTCGCGCCGTCTTCCTGCTCTCTGGATTTAGGAGAAGCGCTATTGGGTCAGAAACGAAGTTGCCCCAGATTCTGGCACCAGCCTAAAACCAGCTCCCAAACCAGTAATTACTAGCCCCTGAACGTGAGGCAACTGCTAAAGACTAGTTGCTTGACCAGAGTATCTTTGCTGGAAGATCTAGAAACCTAGTGACCGAAGTTATTAAAAATTCACCAATGATTTCAAAAGTTCCCTTGTTTCTGAAGAAAGGTCCTTGACCTGAAACCTTAACCCCGTTTCTCCCCCCACAGATGCTGCCAGGCCTGCATTTCCTGTTTTTATTTCAGATTTCCAGCCTCTGCTGTGTTGTTTGAAAAGAAATTTAATCTTTCTATCACCTTGTTAAATTATTTAAATGAATGTGATATACATGGACTTTGAAGAGAAGTGCCAAATGACAGACTCATGGCAAAGGGAAGGGTTCCTGGCTGACTGGCTAGCAAAACAGATAGAAAGATGGCTACAAAACATAAAACTGAGGGTAGAAATTAAGGGAAGTATCACAGACTGTCAAAAAGTGGGAAATGGTGCCCTGAAGGCAGACTTATTGGGATCAATTTTGTTCACCATACACAGTTTGTTTGGACTCATAAGTTTTCTTGTATCAAAATTTGAAGGTATTACCAAATTATAAGGTGGAGGACTGCACAACATACAGGAAAGCATTAACAGGCTAGCAAAGTGAGAAGATAATTGGCAAATGAAATTCAATATAGCAAAGTGTAAGGTGGTTCACCTGGGTAGGATGAATAAGAAGGCCACTTATTCAATAAAAACCAAGAAACTACATAAGGTAGATGAGCAAAAAGATTTGGGAATACAGATTCTATGTATGTTGCAATAGCTTATTGGAAAAAATTAAATTCGTCCTACTAAGGATGCTGCCCAAATTAAAATTGAAAAAGAAAGCAGAAAGACAGCAGAGAGAGAAATTGCATTGCTTTCTGCCCAGATTTGACAATTATTAAGATCCTAGGTAGACTTGCACTTTATAAAGGACCAAGTGGGCGTAGTGGTGGTTGGAGCAGTGGGTGGTGGGGGGGAAGGGTGGGTGGTTGGTGAGGACTGGAATAAAGAGAAAATGTTTGTGCAAAGAAATGGCCTTTTTGCAAATTTTACCAATGGAGATGTTGGAAATCCATTTAAGATCAGAGGCAATAGAGTTCAAGAATGGAGATTTGAGTGTCATTGAGCCATCATGAATACTGTGTCAAGTTCAGTCATCAATATATGAGACAGCCTTTGGAGGCAACTCAGTGAAGAGCCCCTAGATAGCTCACTATTGTTAGAGGTCCAAGCAATGGGAAAATGTGGAAGAAACTTTAACCTAGCAACCTTTAAATTAGTATATCAGCAATATGGGAACGATAGCATGATGGTAATATTACTGGATAAGTCATTCAGAGGCCTGGATTAATGCTCTGGAGATGAGATAAAATTCCACCACAGCAGCTCATGGGAATTCACGTAATTAATACATCCAAAATAAAAAAGTTAGTCTCAGTTTTGTGGTCATTACTATCAGATTGGCGTAAAAAGCCAACTAAGTCACTAATGTCCTGCAGGGGAAGAAAGCTGTTTCCCACTTGGTTTGGCCAACTTGTGACTCCAGACCCACAACAGTATAGTTGACTCTTAAGTGCCCTCTGAAATGGAGTAGCAAGCCATTCAATTGTATCCAATAGCTTCAGAAAAGCTGAATAAGAATGACATTGACATAGGCACTGAAAACAACAAAGACATACCCTGCCTTTTCGATCCTGCAAAGTCCTCACTAACTTCTGGGGCATGTGCCAAAATTGGAAGAGCTCTCCCACAGTCTAGTCAAGCAACAATCTGACAAGTTCATACTTAGCAAATCATAGTTTCAAGCCAATACCTTCCATCACCATCCCTGGGTTTGTCCTGTAGCTCTGGGAGGACTGACCTACCAGAGATGGCAGCACAGTGGTATATGTCAGTCAGCAGTGAGTTGCTCTGTGCATCCTCAACATTGACTCTGAACCCCATGAAGTCTCATGGCATCAGGTCAAACATGGGCAAGGAAACCTTCTGCTGATTACCACCTATCACTGTCACTCAGCTGATGGATCAGTGCTCACCATGTTGAGCACAAATTGGAAAAATGTCTGAGGGTCACGAGGGCACAGAATGTACTCTGGGTAGGGGACTTCAATGTCCATCACCAGTAGGAGACCTACTGACCCAGTCCTGAAGGACATAGCTGCCTGATCGGGCTTGCAGCAAGTGACTGGAGAACGAACAAGAGGGAAAAAACTATTTAACCTTGTCCTCACCAATCTACCAGTCATAGATGTGCCTGTCCATGACAGTAGTGGTGGGAGTGACCACCACAGAGTTCTTGTGGTGGTGAAGTCCTGCCTTTGCACCGAGTATGACATTCATTGTGTTGTGTGGCACCACCAATGTGTTAAATGGGATAGATTCAGAACAGATCTTGCAGCTCAAAACTGGCATCCATGAGGTGCTGAGGGCCATCAACAGCAGCGGAATTGTATTCACCACAATCTGTAACTTCATGCCTTGCATATCTCTCACTCTAGCATTACGATCAAGCCAAGGGACCAATGCTAGAGTGTAGAAAAGCATGTCAGGAGCAGAACCAGGCATACCTAAAAATGAGATGCCAACCTGGTGAAGCTACAACACAAGACTACATGTATGCTAAACAGCAAAAGCAGCATCTGTAGACAAAGCTAAGTGATTCCACAACCAACACGTCAGATCAAAGCTCTGCAGTCTTGCCACATTCAGTCGCGAATGCTGGTGGATAATTAAACAACTAATGGGGAGGCTCCACAAACATCCCCATTCTCAATGATAGACTAGCCCAGGATGTCAGTGCAAAATACTAGGCTGCAGTATTTTCAATCAGCTTCAGTCAGAAGTGCTGAGTGGTTGATCCATCTTGGCCTCTTCCTGAGAGTCCTAGCCTTATTGATGCAAGTCTTTAGCCAATTCAATTAATTCTACATGATCTCAAGAAACAGCTGAATGCACTGCACATAACAAAGAATATGAGCCCTGATCCCATCCCATGCATTGTATTGATGACTTGTGGTCCAAACCCAGCAGCGTACCTAGCCAAACTGTTTCAGTACATCCACAACAGTAGCATCGTCCCAACAATTCAGAACATTGCCCAGGTATATCCTGTCCATGAAAAGCAGGACAAATCTAATCCGGCCAATTACCACCTCATCAGTCTACTCTCAACCATCAGCAAAATGTTGAAATGTGTCATTGGCAGTGCTTTTTTTTTTTGTAAAAATATACTTTATTCATAAAATATCTTCAATCACATTCCAAACCATTTCAAAAACAACATTACAAGGGTACAATCCAGGTTAAACTTTTACAAAATGTATCACCAGGTGCATCAGTACAAACAATATTACAATCATTTACAGCCTTTCATTTTGATCTGTACAGCCCGAGGGGCTCTAAACAGTTCCCAGTCTCTCGGTGCGCTGTGGTAGAAAGGTCTTAGACAGCGACCCTTCCCCATTGCGCCTTTGCGGCAGCTGCCCCAAGCTTTAGTGCGTCCCTCAGCATGTAGTCCTGGACTTTGGATTGTGCCAGTCCGCAACAATCGGTCGGGGACAACTCTTTGTGCTGGAAGACCAACAAGTTTCGGGCAGACCAAAGCGCGTCTTTCACCGAGTTGATGATCCTCCAGCTGCAGTTGATGTTTGTCTCGGTGTGTGTCCCTGGGAACAGCCCGTAGAGCACAGAGTCCTGTGTCACAGAACTGCTCGGGATGAACCTCGACAGCAACCACTGCATCTCTCTCCAGACTTTCTTTGCAAAGGCACAATCCACAAGGAGGTGAACAACGGTCTCTTCCCCACCACAGCCACCTCGAGGGCAACGTGCAGAGGGGGTGAGCCTCCTGGCATGTAGGAAGGATCTGACGGGGAGGGCCTTTCTCAGTGCTATCAAGTGGCACTTGCACAGCAATAACCTGCTTACCAATGTTCAGTTTGAGTTCCACCAGGGCCACTTGGTCCAGACCTCCTTACATCCTTAGTCCAATAATGGACAAAAGACCTGAATTCCAGAGATAAGGTGAGAGTACGTGCCCTTGACATCAAGGCAGCACCTCGCCGAGTGTGGCATCAAGGACCCCTAGCAAAATCGAAGTCAATGGGGATCAGGGGAAAACTCTCCACGGCTTTGAATCTTACCTAGCACAAAGGGAAATGGTTGTGGCTTTTAAAGACCAATCATCTCAGCTCCAGGGTATCCCTTCAAAAATTCTTCAGGGTGGTGTCCAAGGACCACCCATCTTCAGGTACTTCAAACATTGACCTTCTCTCCAACATAAGGTCAGAAGTGGGAATGTTTGGTGATGATTGCACATTATTCAGTATAATTCACAATTCCTCATTTACTGAAGTAGACTGTGACCACATGCAGCAAGACCTGAACAACATTTGGGCTCAGGCTGATAAGTGTCAAGTAATATTCACACCACACAAGTGCTAGGCAATGACCATCTCAAACAAGAGAGAACCTAACCATCTCCCCTTGACATTCAATGGCATTACCATGGCAGACTCCTTCACCATCAACATCCTGAGGGTTACCATTGATCAAAAAACTTTAACTGGACCAACCATATAAATACTGTGGCTACAAGTGCAGATCAGAGGCTGGGAATGTTGTGGCAAAACTCACCTCCTGACTAGCCAGAGTCTGTCCATCATCCACAAGGCACAGGACAAGAGTATGATGGACTACTCTCCACTTGCCTGGATGAGTGCACCTCCAATAACATTCAAGAAGGTCAACACCATCCGAGATTAAGCAGCCCTGCTTGAGTGGCACCCCTCTGCCACTTCAAACATTTATTCCTTCCACCACCAGTGCAGTGGCACCAGTGTGTGTCATCTGCAAGATGTACTGCAACAACTCATCAAGCCTCCTCCAACAGCACCTTCAAAACCCGAAATCTCTAGCAGCTAGAAGAGCAAAGACAGCAGACATAAGGGAACAACAGAATCTACAAGTTCCCTTCCAAGCCACACATCATCTTGGAACTTGGAACTATATCGCATTTTTGCACTGTCCCGGGAACTCCCTCCCTTAGAGCACATCTGGTGTGTTCCTTCACCAAATGGACTGCAGCAGTTCAAGAAGGCACTTCACACTTTCTCAAGGGAGATTAAAAATACGCAATAATGCTCGCCTTGCTGGTGAAGCCCATAAATGAGAGAAAAAAATAGTGGCAGATTTTCGAGTGTCTGCAATATAGTCCACATTTAGCAGTTTATTTTCACAGAGTCTCTAACTGGATAAGAAAATCTATGACTTCGAAATCCTGCAGTAAAGATAAAATGTTGGCTTTGTAGCTCTTTATCGGAGATAATTCCTTGCTTGGATAGAGCTCTATAGATACCTGAACCAAGTGGCTTTATTCAGATGACATCTTTGCCAGGATATTCAATCATGTGATCCATTCAAGTTGAAACTGATCTGGGCCTCCCCTAGCGTCTATGCAGATTCATTTTGAGCATGTAGGAATATTGGATGATAATCAGGGTGCACATCTATGACTAAGTTTCCCCTCCATATCCTAGAATATTCAGGCTAATTGTGCCCTTATCTCTATCCCACTGATAAAAAACAAAATTCTATCATCAATTGCCTAAAAGATTTCACAAAAAACCCTTCAAATGTTTGGCATTAACTTCAGCAGCCTTTAACTGATCTATTATTTTGTTGCCCAGATCATAGACAATTTCTGAAATACTAATTCTCACTGGAGGAAAATTTCACAATCAGATTATAAATATTATTGTACAGTTGCACACTTTTTTAACATTTAGCTTGAATTTTTAAGGGTATGTTGCTGTCACAAATACTAGCTCTGCATTAGATATTCCCTCAGGTTCGGCAGCACTGGTCATGCGTGTAAGTGGACCTGGCATCCTTTGCACTCAAGAGTTAGCCTGCTCTGCCCAATATTTATTTGCACAGCAGTATAACCCAAAAGTATAACAATGAAATCCCTTGTGATACAAATACAAATGATGATCCACACACATATGTTTCTCTATTTCTCTGCAAGATGAAACTGATGAAAACTTGTGGTCAGATAAGGTCAATATAAAGCGTAGAACCTGATTAATATTGTAGGATACATATGCTGGAACAAAGCAGTAATTTCAGATGTCACAATAATTTTGGAAGCTTATCTTGAGGTCAAACATGACACTAAGCTTGCAAACAGCCTGGTTTAACCTCAGAGTTGCCAGCAAGAGGGATGGAGTTTGTAACAATGAAAGAGTGTGTAGTAGAGACCAAAGATTTTGGTATTCCCGAAGTTTAATTGGAGGAAATTTCTGCTCATCCAGTACTGGATAAGCACTCTTATAATTAAGCAACAGTGAAGAAGTCAAGAGACATGGTGACAAGATAGAGCTGAGTGACGTCAACCTACATGTTAAAACTAACGCTGTGTTTTCAGATAATCTTGCTGAGGGGCAGCCTGTAGATGAAAAATAGGAGGGGACCAGGAGATCACTGGAAGTAACAGCGTGGGAGCAGGAAGAGAAGCCATTGAAAGCAATTCTCCAGCTGCAATTAGATAGGTAAGAATGGAACCAAGTGAGTGCAGTCCCATCCCACTAGATGACAGTGGAGCGACTTGGAGGAGGATGATGTGGTTAACTGTGTCAAAGGCTGCATGTAGATTGTGTCACGACGGGTTCCTGGGCGAGATTCCTACAATTTGTTATGCTCTCAGGCAAGGAGAGATGAACTCACCTCCTGGCTCCCTAAAGCCTGTCCATCATCTACAAGGCGCAAGTCAGGAATGTGATGGAATACTCCCCACCTGCCTGGATGAGTGCAGCTCCCACAACACTCAATAAGCTTGACACCATCCAAGACAAAGTAGCCCGCTTGATTGGCACCACATCCACAAACATTTACTCCCTCCACCACCGACACACAGTTGCAGCAGTGTGTACCATCTAAAGGATGCACTGCAGGAATTCACCAAGACTCCTTAGACAGCACCTTCCAAAACCACGACCACTACCATCTGGAAGGACAAGAGCAGCAGATACATGGGAACACCACCACTTGGAAGTTCCCCTCCAAGTCATTTACCATCCTGACTTGGAAATATATCACTGTTCCTTCACTGTCACTGGGTCAAAATCCTGGAACACCCTTCCCAACAGCACTGTGGGTGTACCTACACCACATGGACTGAAGCGGTTCAAGAAAGCAGCTCATCACCACCTCAAGGGCAATGAGGGATGGCAATAAATGCTGGCCCAGCCAATGAAGCCCACATCCCATGTATGGATAATAAAAAAAGCAATCGGATCTGGGCGAAAGCCCACATCCTGTAAATGAATAAAAAAAACTGGCTCCCTTTCTTTATTCAGCGCCCTTGGTTGGTCGCAATAAGGTTAATTTAAAAAAGATCCTTTCCCTAGTGGATACCTTTTCCCAGTCCAAATGTATTTATGTTTTAAAAGCAGTCAATTTAACCAGGCTGTCTTGAATCAAAGAAAGAGTGCATTTATTAGTTATGAAACACGAGAAAAAATAATAAAAACACAACACAAATTGACGCAAATTAGAAATGAGTCTAAAAATAAAACTTAAAAAGATATAAGAATCAGTCCTTTGGCTTGTCCGTGAGGAGTAGATGGTGAAACCTTGCGGCCATTAAGTTGGGGTGATTCCGATAGCACTGACCATAGCAGTTGAGCAGTTGGTTTGGAGATTCTTGATTCTGCAGGTTAGCTGAAAGGAGTTTTCCTGTTTCCTTTTCAGCTGTGGCTTTGCTGACTTGTGACTGGCTTCCAGCAATCGGAGAGAGAGAGGACTTTTTTACCTGCAAGCGCAGGAATGTCCAATTGATGTTCTTCAGCTGTGACCTTCACAGTGCAAACACACCAGAGTAGAACACCAGACTAGCAAACAGATCTAAGGGGGCAGTTGGCTTTTTTAAACCCCTTTCCTTGTATATTCCTGGAAGGGAACAAACAACCATGTCTTTCGCCCAGATCTGTTTGCTTTTTTTATTATTCATACGCGGGATGTGGGCTTCATTGACTGGGCCAGCATTTATTGCCCATCCCTTGTTGCCCTTGAGAAGGTGGTGGTGAGCTGCCTTCTTGAACCGCTGCAGTCCATGTGGTGTAGGTACACCCACAGCACTGTTAGGAAGGGAGTTCCAGGATTTTGACCCAGCGACAGTGAAGGAATAGCGATATATTTCCAAGTCAGGATAGTGAGTGACTTGGAGGGGAACTTCCAGGTGGTGGTGTTCCTATGTATCTGCTGCCCTTGTCCTTCTAGATGGTAGTGGTCATGGGTTTGGAAGATGCTGTCTAAGGAGCCTTGGTGAATTCCTGATGTGCAGGCTACTGTGCGTCGGTGGTGGAGGGAGTGAGTGTTTGTGGATGTGGTGACAATCAAGTGGGCTGCTTTGTTCTGGATGGTGTCAAGCTTCTTGAGTCTTGTGGGAGCTGCACAACTTAACTCAGTTCATGATCACAGTCTGGGATATAACTCAACAGGAGGTGGTTTCGGCTGAGACAGTAATCATTTTCCATTATCTCCACAACCACAGGAGATCACAGTTCAGATAAAAGCAAAATACTGCGGATGCTGGAAATCTGAAACAAAAACAAAAATAGCTGGAAAAACTCAGCAGGTCTGACAGCATCTGCAGAGAGGACCACAGTTGACGTTTCAAGTCCATATGACTCTTCATCAGAACAGATTTCAGTTTGCTTGTACCTTTTCCTTTGAAGTGCCTTTGTCTGAAGTAGGATGTGTCACACCATATAGATACGACGTTCTGTTCTCTCTAGTTGGTCAAGTAATCCACATTGGAATTTTCCAACAAGTGGTTATCTTACAGTGTCAGCCAGCTTTTTACTTGTAGGTCCTTTTTTAAAAAAATACGTCTTACTTAAAAATTCAATAAGTAATTCGGGGATAGGATCCTTAGACACGGCACTTCCCCACATGATGAATGATTCATTCTCATTTCATTACAAAAGGTGAAATAAATTAAATATAAAACAACAGGCACACTCACAAGCACATTGATTCTTCTAGTCTTGGTCAATATTATCTTTTCCATTCTAACCGTGTCTCGTTAAGTTCTGGGTAGGGTGTCTGCAATCACATTTGATTTCCCGGCAATGTGGGTGAGTTTTGGGTGTTACGGTTGGAGGAGCAAACTCCAACGGAATAACACGGCAATGTATCTTAAGTTTTTCCACAAAAGTAAGCGGGTTGTGGTCAGTATAGACTGTGGTCTCTCTGTATCCATTCTGGAAATATATACCAAAGTGTTTGAGAGCCAGTAACAAACCGAGGGTTTCCTTCTCCACTGTGGGGTATCGCTTCTGATACTTGTTTAGTTTTTAGGAGAAGTACCCAATTGGTCTCTCTATCCCTGGTTTGTCTTCCTGGAAGAGGACGGTTCATACCCCGATGTCACTCGCATCGATGGCTACCTTAAATGTTTGGTTCAAGTTGGGAGCTGCAAGCTCAGGCTCGGCTATTAAAGTGGCCATCAGCCTTTCGAAAGCTGTCTGGCATTTCTCAGTCCATACTGCCTTTGCTTTTTTCTGTACTGATCTGTCAGCGGGCTGGCTACTGTGCTGAAGTTTGGGATAAACTTGCAAAAGAACCCACACATACCCAAGAACCTCATCAGCTGAATCTTCCAGTTGGCGTGGGGGGGGCAGGCCCAACACGTTGAGGCGTAAAATGACGCGCAATGACGTCGGGTGTGCTTCCCAATGTCATCTCGATATTTTGTTTGGCGGGCATGCGTTGGAGTCGGCTGCGTGCCCGCCGAAATATCAACGGCCTATTAAGGCCATTAAGAACGCAATTAAACTAGTTAAGAACGCTGCCCGTCCAACCTTAAGGTTTGGCGGGCAGCCGAAAAGCCCAAGTGGCCTTTAATTTTTTCAGGAAGCCTCATGAGGGTGAGGTTTCCTGCAGTTTTTGTAAAATCACTAAAATAATTTCCCCAGCTTTACAAACATGTCCCAACTCGTGACATTGTCACATGAGGGGACATGTTTAAATAAATTTTAGCATCATTTATTAGTTTTTTATTGTCTATTCAATCTCCCTGAGGCAGCTCCGTGCCTCAGGGAGATTGCTGTGCTCTTTCACGGACATGTGCGTAAGAGCGCAGGCCCTGACTCCCCCCCTCCCCCCATCCGCACAGGTAGTGCTGAGCGCTACTGGCTTAACTGGCCCACCTCTTTAAAATGACAGCACATAGTTGATCGCGGGCGGCGATTGGCTCCTCGCCCGCCCCCGCATGCTCCCACCCAGCCCACCCACCATAGGAAAAATTCTCCCCCATGATTTCCCATTTTGTTGTGGGAATGGGGAACTGTGCTACTGCTTGTACCTTTGCAGCCCTGGGCAGTACTTGTCCTTGACTCAATACTTGTCCTAAATAGGTCTCTTGAGCCTTAGCGAACTCGCACTTTGCAAGATTGACCACTAGGTCAGCTGACTGTACTTTCTGGATGGGGGCTTCCAGTTGCTCTAAGTGAGTTTCCCAGGTATCACTGTACACTAGGAGGTCGTCTAGGTAC
Source organism: Cetorhinus maximus (assembly GCF_964194155.1). NCBI lineage: Eukaryota > Metazoa > Chordata > Chondrichthyes > Lamniformes > Cetorhinidae > Cetorhinus > Cetorhinus maximus. The sequence goes on from NC_135895.1 coordinate 97,077,405, forward strand.
ATTACGCAATTGGATAAGCCCATCACCAACTGGTTCATCAGCCTTTGAAAAGTTGGGGCATTTAGGAGTCCAAATGGCATGATCGACACTGATGTAACCCATCCAGAGTTAGGAAGGCGAAGATTTCCTTCGCGTGGGCAGTCAAGGGAACCTGGCAATATCCCTTGAGTAAATCTATCTTTGTAATGTGGGCTGCTTTACCTACTCTACCTGTGCAGTCTTCCAGCCGGGGTATCAGGTAGGAGACAGCTCTGGTCGCTGCATTAACTTTTCCGAATTCCTGTGGAGCCGTCTGGCTTGGGCACGAGCATGAGCACAACTGGGGATGTCCAGTAACTGCTGCTAGGCTCTATTAGTTGGTGCTCCAGGGTATAGTTAATCTCCTCCTGAACCTGGGCCAGCTTTTCTGGGCCTAGACGATAGGGATGTTGCCTTATGGGAGGGGCCTTGCCCACATCCACATCATGTAGAGCTAAAGTGGTGCAGTCTGGCTTGTCCCTGCATAAGCCTTTAAATTTAGTGAGCGGCCTCATCAAGTCTGCTCGGTGTTCTGCACTGAGGTGGGTGAGTAGGGAGTCTAAGTTCGCTAGTATCTCTGTGTTGGTTAGCCAGGTAGTGAGGTTCAATGGCCTCACCCACATCTCCAATTCATCTCCACTGCTACCTTCATCCTCTAGGTCGGTGGCAATGGGACAGACTGTTACCTGCTTGTCCCCCCTCCAATGTGATATTGCTTTATCATGTTGACATGGCACACCCTTTGCTTATTCCCCTGATCCGGGGTCTCAATTAGTTTACTTCCCCAAGCTTCTTTGCTACTCTGTATGGGCCACTATACCGGGCTTTTAAGGGTTCACCTGGTATTGGTAGGAGCACTAATCCATAGTCTCCTGGCTGAAATGTTCAGGCCCTGGCATGTTTGTCTGCCTGTTTTTTCATAGCTGTCTGGGAAATTTTCAAGTGTTCTCGGGCCACATCACAGGCTCTCGTGAGTTAGTCCTGGAACACTGTTACGTAGTCTAACATGGAGGCTTTCTCCTTCTGTTCTAAAAACCTCTCCTTGATTAGTTTCAGAGGCCCTCGCACTTGGTGCCTGTAAACTAATTAAAACAGAATAAAACCAGTGGGCTCATTGGGTGAGCCCCTGGTTGCGAACAGAATAAAGCCTAATCCCTTATCCCAGTCATAGGGGTACTCGTGGCAGTATGCCCTGATTATTATTTTTAGGGTCTAGTGGTACCGTTCCAGCGCCCTCTGCAACTGCGGGTGATACACTGAAGACTTCAACTGGGTCATGTCCAGATTACCCATGACTTCCTGGAATACTTTGGACATGAAATTTGAGCCCTGATCCGACTGGATCTCAGTGGGAAGGCCATACCTGGTAAAGAATCGGATCAATTCCCCCACCACTGTTTTGGCAGGTATGGTTCTCAGGGGAACAGCCTCTGGGAAATGGGTAGCCACGTCCATGATGGTAAGGATATACTGGTGGCCCCCTTTTGTTTTGGGCAGTGGCCCCCCATGGTGCACTAACACCTTGCTGAATGGTTCCCCAAAAACAGACACAGGAATCATAAGTTCAGGTCTTATTACGGGTGGGGGGGGTTTTCCCACAACCTGGCAGGTGTGGCAGGTTCTGCAAAACCTTCCTACATCCCTGTGGAGGTGTGGTCAGTAAAAATGCTGGCTGATGCGGGCTTGGGTTTTGCGTATACTGACACACCCAGCCATCCGAATTTTGTGAGCTGTCTGCAATATTTCCCTATGGTATCTCGACCGCACCACTACCTGGTGGATCACTGTCCACTCCTCAGTTGCAGGTCTGTGAGGAGGTCTCCATTTCCTCATCAGCACCTTATTTTTAATGGAGCAGCATTCAGGGACTGCTTCTCAGCTTCAGTGTGGACAGTCTGAGGTAATATTTTTAACAGTGGGTCAGCTTGCTGGGCCGCTACCAAAGAAGCTCTATTTATTACCTCCTTAGGGACTTCTAGACTCCTGAAAAAAGTTTCAGACAGCCAGACCAGATGGTTGTCTGTTTGCAGTGCTGCTTCAGCCTCCACTGACAGAACTTGTCTGGCCATAGACCGTGTTATCACACAGTCAGAGAAAAACCCAGGCACTTTCTCCTGCAACTGTTCTGTCTCCCTGACCTGCACTGGGCTTCTCTGAGACCACTGGGGATGCTATTACCTTTGATCCCGCCAGGTCATTACTGAGGGACAGGTCGACCCCGTCCACAGGCAAACTAAGGACGGCTCCCACGGTTACTGGTCCTGACACAAGGCCGCACTCCAGGTGCACCCGGTATAAGGGGATGGGCATGAATCCTCCTTCAATCCCCTTAACCAACACCTTGGCACTTACTGCGCTCTCTGGTAGGAAGGTCATGCCTTTTCCCAGCAGTGGAGTTTGGCTGGCACATGTGTCCCTCAGTACTATTACAGGCTTATTTGCTTCACCCTGGGGAAATGTGGCTGCCCTTCCTTCAGATACAAAAACCCTTGAAACTCTCAGGGATTTTTATAAGTTCATCCGCACTCTCAAGAGTGCCTCTACAGAGATTCGCAGCTGCAGTCATAGCCATAGCCTGGTCTGGCATGCTCTCTGACTGACTCCCATTCTCTGTATGCGGGTATATGTATAAATCCCACTGGTTTTTCCTGTAACCTCCAGCAATTTTCCCAGAGGTCCCCAACCTTGCGGCAGTTAAAACACATGGGCTTCTTGGCCTCACTTTTCATCTCAGCGCCACCCTTTCTGTCCTGAGGAGGGCCCCCAGCATTTCCCTCTCTCCCATGGGGGCTCAGTTTCCTATCACTCTCTCCACCCCTATCCTTTCCAGTTGGTTGGGGTGACTAAGGGAGGGTCTCTTCTGGAACAAGGGTTTGTGGATCAGCTCATAATCATCAGCCAGTGTGGCTGCTTGACTGGCCCTTGTTACCCTCTGTTCCTCTAGGTGTGTTCTTATTGGGAAGAGTATGGAATTTTTAACCTCTTCAAGGAGAATTATTTCATGGAGGATTTCGTAAGTGGCTTCACTCACTGGTCAAAAGCAAGTTGCTTAAGCCTTTCAAATTCCAGGTACATCTGGTCAGGCCGTTTCCTGAGGGGACGGAATTTCTCATGGTACACCTCTGTCGCTAACTGATATGCACTCAAAATAGCCCTTTTTGCTGCTTCATAGTCAGTGGCACTTTCCTCAGGCAAGAGGGAGTAAACCTCATGAGCTTTACCTGAAAGTTTACTTTGCAGTAATAAGGACCAATATTGGACTGGCCACTTTAACTGGTGTGCTGACCACCTGAAAGAGATAAAGAAGGCTTCCATCTCTTCTTCAACAAACTTAGGGATTAAATGAGGAAACCAGATTGCCTCAGCCCTTAAGTCTGAGCTAGTGGTGTCTGCAAGGGACACAGTAGAATTCCTGCCCCTCAGCTTGAGCTGTTTAGTTTAAAATTCCTTTCTCTCTCTGTCCTGAAATTCTTTCTCATCTCTTTATGCCCTTTCCTGTCTTTCCCTTTCCCTTTCCTGAAATTCTAATTCCCGCTGCTCTAATTTTAATCTCTCTACCGCAAACTCTATCCATTTCATCGTCCTCAATTTCCACCTGTAGGCCATTAGCCACCCCTTTTAAAATCTCGTGTTTTCTAGCTTTCAGGTGAACTTCCAATCCTAAGTGCCTCGCTAAATCTTTTAACAGTTTGTGGGATGGAACCTTTATATCCTCAAAAGTAACTTCCCCTAATACTCCTAGAAAAGTATTGGCATCAAATGTGGACATTTTTACACTTTAATACTGCAGACTCAAGAAAGCCTTTTTGCAGTTTTTAGAATTGGTTTTGCAGGAATAATTTACTTTCCCCACTCTAATTCATTTGTTTCATCTGTGGGAACAATTCTGGCACCAAACCCCCAATTTGTTATGACCGGTCCCCGGGCAAGGTTCCCCCAATTTGTTATGATGCCAGGTGAGGAGGGATGAACTGGCTCCCTTTCTTTATTCAATCCCCTCAGCTGGTTGCAACAAGGTTGATTTAAAAAGGATCCATTCCCTCGTGGATACCTTTTCTCAGTCCAAATGTATTTATGGTTTTTAAAAGAGCCAATTTAACCAGGCTGTTTTGAGTCAAAGAAAGAGTGAGTTTATTAGTTACTAAACACAAGAAAAAATAATAAAAATGCAACATACATACACACAGATTAGAAATGAGAAATTGAGACCAAAAATAAAAGTTAAAAAGATATGCAAAACAGTCCTTTGGCTTGTCCGTGAGGTGTAGATGGTGAAACATTGTGGCCGTTAAATTGGGGTGATTCCGGTTGCATTGACTTTGGCAGTTGAGCAGTTGGTTTGGAGATTCTTGGTTCTTTAGGTTAGCTGAAAGAAGTTTTCCTGTTTCCTTTTCAACTGTGGGTTTGCTGACTTGTGACTTGCTTCCAGCAATCAGAGAGAGAGAGAGAGAGGACTTTTTTTATCTGCAAGCACAGGGATGCCCAGTTGGTGTTTTTCAGCTGTGACCTTCACAGCCCACACATGCACAGTAGAATAGAACACCAGACTAGCACGCAGAACTAAGGTTGCAGTTGGCTTTTTTAAAACCCTTTCCTTGTGTATTCCTGGAAAGGAAAAAACAACCATGTCTTTCGTCCAGATCTGCTTTCTTTTTAACTCAGTTCATGTTCACAGTCTGGGATATAACTCAACAGGAGTGGTTTCGGCTGAGATGGTAATCATTTTCCATTATCTCCGCAACCACAGGAGATTACAGTTCAGTTTGCTTGTATCTTTTCCTTTGAAGTGCCTCTGTGTGAAGTAGGCCGTGTCACACCTTTTAGATACAACATTCTGTTCTTTCTGAACTAGTTGGTCAAGTAATCCACATAGGACTTTTCCAGCAAGTGGTTACCTTACAAGTAAAAAGCTGGCTTGAGACTGTATGTCCTTTTTCAAAAAACACATCTTACTTAAAAGTTCAATATGTCCATAAGTAATTTGGGGATAGGATCCATAGTCATGACGACTGAGAATGATGAGCAGTGATGGTTTACCTTTGTCACAGTCATATAGTATATTATTTGTGTCTTTGATAAGAGCATTTTTGGAGTGTGATGGGGCAGAAATCAGATTGAAGGGATTCAAATAGTTCTGTGAAAGGTAAGCATGCATCTGGAAGGTGACAACATGTTCAAGGACTTTGAACAGGATAGCGAGTTTGGAGATGGGGGTGGTGGTTTGCAACCACAGTGAGATCAAGGCCTTTTTTTTGAGGAGAAGGGTGCTGTCAACAGGTTTAAAGGAGAGAGGAACAACACCTGGAGAGAGAGACAGAACTGTTAACTGATGTTGCTAACTTGGGGACGAGGAAGGGAGGTTGGTTAGTTAGTGGTATAATGAGAACAGGGTCAAGGGAACAGGAGGTGGGTGTCATGGTGAAGGTGAACTTAGAAAGGCCATGAGGGGAGATAGGAGCAAAACTGGAGAAAGATGGAAATTTGAGTCTAGGACAGGGTAAAATGTTAGGAAAGTCTGGCCTGGTGGGCTAGGGCATGGAGAAAGGTGGCAGAGGCTGTTGACCAAATTGTGTCCATCCTCATGACAAAGAAGTTCATGAACTCCTTGCACTTATTGTTGGAGATGAGGTGGAGGGGTTAGGGCAGAGGGATTTAAGAAGACAATTTACAATAAAGAAAAGATGAAAGCAGGACGCAATAGTGTTTTATGTGGTCCAGTCAGATCTGGTGATGAATGGGTAAAGTAATTGTGTGCCATATCCATTCATGTCTGTGGTCCTTGGACTTAAGGAAGTGGATGTGAGGGCCGTTACAGGGAATGGTCAGGCTGAGAGAGAGTAATGGGTTTATTGGGGACTAGGCCATTAAGGGTGTAGGTGAGAGTGCGGTTCAGCAAATCAGAAGCTACAGAAATGTTGGGGCAAATGGAGGGCCAAAGGCTAGGCAGTTGGGATTTTCAAAGTGCAGTTGTAAGTAAATTGGGGGTATTTTTATTTCCAGGGGTGCAAATGGAGGTTGGGTTGGAATGCGGAAAGGGGATATAGGTGGAGAGCAATACAAGGAAGTGATTAGAGATGGCCTTATTTTTGATTGACACGATGAGAGTATTGAGACTACGTGGTCACGTCAAGGGGTGGCTATGAATATGGGCTGGGAGTTTACATGGGAGGGAGAGATTAAGAGACGATACTCAGAGGAGAGAGAGCATGATAAATTGAGATGAAGATTGAAAACGCAGAGGCTGAGGTAGGAAGGCAGTGATGCTATCACGGTGAGAATTTATTTTACATGGGTGGGCGGCAGAGAAGGAGGATTTAAAATGAAAAGGTGAGTGGGCAAGATGCCCAAAAGGAGGAGAAAGTACTATGTTATGTATCTGGGCTATGATAGATACAGTTAATAAAGTATTTTTATACATTTTGCTGTAATAAAGTTACAATATGAGCACCAACATGATTCAAACAGAGAAGCACCAACCGCTACAAGTAGTAATTTCACATCACCTGCGCTTGGCAAATCACTCCCATGTGGGCTAAATCCCGATTTTAAAAAAACAAGCTCTGGAAACGTTAACTCTGTTTCTCGCTCCGTAGAAGCTGCCAGACCTGAGTTTTTCCAGCATTTTTCTGTTTTTATTTCAGATTTCCAGCATCCGCGGTATTTTGCTTTTATGGGGAAAAAAACAAGCCCCTTGGTTTTCTCAAGCAGTTTTAAAAGCATTATCCACCATTGGTTTAAAATGTTAACTTAAACGGTGTAGGCACTCCCATCTGTACTCGATAAATATTTAGATGTTAACTTGGGACGGAGGACTTCCATTTGGAAGATGATATAAATAAGGTACCCGCCTGGCTTTTAATTTATTTAAATGACCTCATTCACACACCAATAGTAGCCTCAGCTTGTCATACCATGACAATAACACTGGTCTAGATACAGAATGATTAGTGTCGTCAATGGAAGGTTGCTGACGTCCTGTCTCTTATCATTTCATACAATTCCCGTAATACACTTCTCCCCGGCCCCCTCCCAGTTTGAAGGGGGGAAGTTCACAAGTCCCATCGCACGTACGATAAACAGATGTCAAGATTCTGCACGGTAAGTATCCATTGAAAGGTGTTGGGACATTAATGTCCTCGCAATTGTGTCATTTGTGCACCGTTTCATAACAGATACTTGGCGAATGAAGGGCTAATCTTTCACCCCGATTGTTACATGTTTAGAGTTATAGTTATCTGTAGTGACAACCTCGACCCCTACCCTTTTCAGATTGATTTATTCCTTAAACAAGTATTTACACGTATTTGGGTTCACATCTTGTGGATCCCTAGTAAACATAGCATTGGTATATTCGAATTTAACCTTACCCAAAAAATAGATACATATTTTGGTATTGTAATAAAAAAAAGCAAAACTTGCACAAATGTACATGTCCCCATTGAATGGATTTCAAACTTCCATTACACATCCAAGTGGGCAAAGCCTTCCCCCCCCCCAGCGCCTCAGTGACCTACCCCCAATATCAACAAACCACACACGGTCTGTCGCGGATCGATTGCACTGGTCGTGACTCCACATATCAGGACGGTTCTTCCAATTGGAAGGGCTTGACATCCCTTCGCAGGCTGTCGGGCTTCGGTATGGGAGAAGTCAAGTGAACATGCTGCTTTGGATTCCGGTAGGAGAGAGGGGACAGGTTTGGGTAGCTGGCAGCTTGCAGTTGGCGTGAGTTTCAGTACTAGCTGGGGGCTTTGTGACGTCTCCACGACTATGACCACGTACCTTGAAACTAACAAATGAGTAGCCACTGACCGGTCCCCACCCCCCAGCCCCCGCCCCCGCGCCCGCGGGCTTGTGAATACAGCAGGGCAGGGCCATTCACCCCCTGACACAATGGCATTCCACCACTTCTTTGCTGTGGCGAATTAAACGACTGCATTCTAAAAGAAAACACTGAAGTAAGGAGCTTAAAGGCTTGGGTAAAATAAAAAGTTTTTTTTTAAAGATACGGGTAGAAAAGAGGAATCAGTCACAACTAAGTGCGGCTTCATAACAAATAAACAGGTCATCCAGTCCCTGAAATCCAAGCTCACTGCAAATGATACTCGTCGGAACATCGGTACAGTGTCTAATGTTCCTTCACACCAATTAAAAGAGGCACAGCATGACATATCTATAAATAGACTCGATCATCAATAACTTATCCTGTACTAGTCTTTGTGCAAGAGAGACAAATAAATGATATAGATCAATCATATATAAGTGGCTGCAAACAACGAGCACCTTAAAGTAATAGTTTGAGAAGCAGCACAAGTGAAGTTGTCAAAAGTAGCGTTGCAATTATGTTACTAGACTAGCAATAGAGAGATCTGCCTAATGATCCAGAGGCAAGAGTTTATGGCAGCTGGGGAATTTAAATTCATTTATTGAGTTAAAAGTTGGTGACCATGAAACTACTGGATTGTTGTTTTTAAAAAATCTGGTTCACTAATGTCCTTTCGGGAAGAACATTTGCTGTCCTGACTGGGCCAGGCCTAAGTGTGATTTCACACCCACAGGAATGTGGTGGTTGACTCTGAAATGGCCTAGCAAGCCACTCTGACCACTACAAAATGTAATATTAATATAATAAAACAAGATGGATCAATGCAGGCACTGGACACAACAAAGGTACTTCGAGCTATGGCAGCCTTGCAAAATTCTCCTGGATCTGCGCTAATAGTGGGAGAGCTGTCCCACAGACTAGTCCAGCAACAACCTAACAGTCATATGCCCAGAAATGTACCTTTCAGCCAATGTCCCAGACTCCTCCACCACCATCCCAGGGTCTTTTCACCAGGCATTGTGGCACAGCAGTATATAGTTGGGAAGGAGTGGCCCTAGAAGTCCTCAACATTGACCCTAGACCCCATGAAGTCTCATGGTCAATTTTTTTTGTTGGGTGCAGCCAATTCGTTTAAGTGGGCGACAGCTTTAAATTTCTTTGTGCAGCTGCACACATGCATTAACTTAAAGGGACCAACTTGTGCATCGTCTGAGCAGGAGCTTTTGGGTTTCTGAGAGGTTGCATAGCTTAGAGGGAACATTACTCATGACATCAGGTCAAACATAGGCAAAGAAACCTGCTGATTACCATCTACCACCTCCCCTCAGATACTAAATCAGTATTGTAATAGTACCCTCTAGTGGCCATTTGTGTATATATGTATATAAACCAAAACTGGAATAAATCAGTTCAGTTGGGTACTAGAACTCCATGTGCATGCACCAGTGTTTTTGTCCTGCCAAAGTATCACAGTCTGGCAACAGTTAACATGATTCCTGAATCACTGGATCTTGAAAAATTTAGTCAACATCAGCTGGAGAAATCACACAGAATTACCAGGTTATGGAGGAGAGAAAATGCCCATAATTTGAACTGTGTCAGTTCCAGTCACATACAATGAGCAATGTCCAAAATTGCCCATCATTGTGGTGAAGGGTGAAAACCAGCTTTATGAGGAACAAACTGGTTAGCAGCAGTTAAATTGGAATGAGCTTTTTGTGTAAAAGCAAAATACACAACACAAGACAACGTGATCGATAAGTGACTGATGCACCCAAATTGACCTCATGTTTACCAGAGCTCCGCTACTTGGACCACAATACTTTATGAATTTCCACTAGACATCCTTGTGCTTTGGATTGTATGGATCTCAACCGACCGGTCATTGACCTGCTGTTCAACAACCATATGCAGTGACTGCTCTTTCCTCCAGCCAGCGTTTTCTCTATTTACCTTCATCCGACATTCTGATGAGTACTGCAAACTGATTCAAGGATACAAGGCTAATTTACAGGTTCAAAGGAACACAAGACTAGTTTATTGCAGGCCTTGTCCAGTACCCAATGCTCTAAGGGAGAAAGTAGAGCAAGAACTGAAAAGGCTTGAGACTAGGGCAGAACGGAGTAATTGGGCTACTCCCCTAGTGGTAGTACCAAAGTCATATGATTATGTGGTGATTATAAGGTAACTGTAAATCAAGTACTAGAATGTAATCCACTCAACACTTTGCCAAACTTGGAGGATCTGTTCACAATGTTGTCAGGAAATCAGATTTTTTCAAAGTTATATCTGACAAATGCCTACCTGCAACTTGAGTTAGACAATGAGTCTAAGTCATTTTTTTCTTCATTCCTTCATGGGATGTGGGTGTTGCTGGGAAGGTCAGCATTTGTTGCCCACCCCTAAATGCTCTTTAACTGAATGGCTTCCTCGGCCATTTCAGGGGGCAGTTAAGGGTCAACCGCATTGCTGCCAGTCTGGAGTCACATGTAGACCAGACCAGGTAAGGATGGCAGATGGGTTTTCATGACAATTGACGATAGTTTCATGATCACCATTACTGAGGCTATCTTTCAATCCCAGATTTTATTAACTGAATTTAAATTCCACCAGCTGCCATGGTGGGATTTGAACACATCAGCCTGGGCCTCTGGATTACTAGTCCAGTGACATTACCATTGTGTCACCGTCTCCCCTAATATTTGACTTTTAATACACACATGGGTCTTTTTCAGTTTCATAGGCTGCCATTTGGTTTTTCTTCAGCTCCCAGAATTTTCCAAGGGGTGATTAACCAAATTTTGCAAAGAATTCAGTAAGTACTTAATCATTTAGATGATATAGTTATTTCTGCTCCAAACAGGCAGACCTATGACGACAGACTGAAAAAGGTACTCCAACATTTGAAAAGTATGGAGTTCGGGCAAAGGCAGACTAGTGTAAAATGTTTCAAATCTCTATAGAGTATTTGGGTCACGGGGTGGACAAAGGTGGGTTACACCCTACCAAGAATAAGGTTCAAGCAATAAGAAATGCACCTCACCCTCAGAATATTGCTTGAGATCAGATCTTTTTTGGGCCTAATCTGGTAAATTCGTATGAAATTTGGCAACCATATTGCATCCACTGAATTAATCCTTCAGGAAAGATGTTCCGTGAAATTGAACAAAAGAGTGTGACAAAGCATTCAAGCTCTGTAAAAGTCAGTTGGTAGATAGAACAATGCTTGTACATTACAATGTGTCCAAAAAGATTAAGCTAGCATGTGATGCCTCGCGATACAGAGTAGGTGCTGTGATCTCTCAGATGTTGGATGATGGTGAGGAGAGATCGGTTGCATTTGCTTCATGCACTTTCAGTGCCAGTGAGTGAAATTCTCAGATAGAACATGAAGCATTGTCTTTGATATATGGAGTAAGAATATTTCATAAATACTCGTATGATCATAGTTTCACAATCAAAATCCACTAACAGCTATTTTGAATCCAAAGTCTTTAGCAGCCACTTCAGCTGCAACCTGAATGCAGAGAAGGGCATTGATTTTGTCTGTTTATTGGTATGACATTAAGCACAGACAATCAGAAGATCATTGTAATGCCGACGCAATGTTCAGATTACCATCCCCCGATTATCATCCCCCTCAGAGGTAGAGCCCAATAGGGAAGATGTACTTTTCTTTTCACATGTAGATGAATTGCCAGTTACAGCCAATGACATTGGGAGAACAACTCAGAAGCTCTTGTATTGGCAAGGGTATATGATTATGTCGCAAATGGGTGGCCAACACAGATACTGGATTTAGAAATCAGGCCATTTTTTATGGGTAAGAGTTGATAAAGATTGTGTTATGTGGGGAGCCAGAATGAAAATTCCTAAAAAGGTACAGATTGTAGTTGCTATATGATCTATATGATCAACACTTAGGGATGAGTTTGACAAAGAGTCTAATAAGTAGCTATCGTTGGTGGCTAGGGTTAGATAAGGATACAGAAGACACAGTGAAACAGTATAGAGCAGTAAAGGTTTGTGTTCCAGAACTAGCAATGTCCTTAGCCAAGCTGTCGCAGTACACTACAACATTGCTAAAAGGTTAGTTAAGGAAAAAGCGGGACCTATCAGAGATGAAGATGGAAACGTGTGTAGATGCAGAGGCTGTGGGAAGGGTTTTGAATGAATATTTTGTCTCCGTGTTTACAAAGGAAAGGGAGGGTGTAGATATAGTAGTCCAGGAGGAACACTGCGAGATATTGGATGGGATAGTCATAAAGAGAGAGGAAGTACTCGAAGGGTCGAAATCCTTGAAAGTTGATAAGTCACCAGGACCAGATGGATTGTTTCCGAGGCTGCTGAAGGAAGTCAGGGAGGAGATAGCAGATGCTCTGAGGATGATTTTCCAATCTTCACTAGATACAGGGGAGGTACCGGAGGACTGGAGAAATGCAAACGTAGTTCCATTGTTTAAAAAGGGATCAAAGGAAATGCCAAACAATTATAGGCCAGTTAGTCTTACATCGGTGGTGAGCAATTTAGTAAAATCAATCCTGAGAGATAGGATTAACCGTCATGTGGAAAGGCATGGACTAGTCAGGGATGGTCAGCATGGATTTGTTAAAGGAAGGCTTTGCCTCACAAATTTGATTGAATTCTTTGAGGAAGTGACAAGAAGGGTTGATGAAGGTAGTGCAGTGGATGTTGTGTAAATGGATTTTAGCAAGGCATTTGACAAGGTCCCACATGGCAGATTGGTCAGGAAAGTAAAAGCCCATGGGATTCAGGGTAATGTGGCAAACTGGATAAAAGGTTGGCTTTGTAACAGGAAACAAAGGGTAATGGTCGATGGATGCCCTTGCCAATGGAAAGTTGTCTCAAGTGGTGTTCCACAGGGCTCGGTGGAGGAGAGATTGGATAGGTTGGGGTTATTTTCCTTAGAACAAAGAAGGCTGAGAGGTGACATGATTGAGGTGTACAAAATTATGAGGGGAATAGATAAGAGTGGACAGGATAAAATTGTTTCCCTTGGTGGAGAATTCTAGAACCAGGGGACATAGATTCAAGATAAGTGGCAGAAGGTGTAGGGGGGACATGAGGAAGGACTTTTTTTTACGCAGAGGGTAGTGGGTGTCTGAATTCGCTGCCCCAGTTGGTGGTGGAGGCAGAAACTCTAAACTCTTTTAAAAAGTACCTGGATCTGCACATTAAGTGCTGTAAGCTGCAGGGCTATGGGCCGGTGCAGGAAGGTGGGATTAGAAAGGGCACCTGGGTGTCCTCAGGCTGGCATGGACAAGATGGGCCGAATGGCCTCCTTTTGTGCTGTAACCTTTCTATGGTTCTATTGGCATCTACCTGACAATAAGTGAAAATTATTCAGGTACACCCTCTCCACAAAAAGCAGGACAAATCCAATCTGACCAATTACCACCTAATCAATCCACTCTCAATCATCAGCAAAGTGATGGAAGGCGTCATCAACAGTGCTATCGGAGGTCTTGTACAACAACCTGCTCACTGATGCTCAGTTTGGGCTCTGCTAACACCACTTGGCTCCAAGACCTCATTACAGCCTTGGTCCAAACATGGAAAAAAAGAGTTGAAATTCAGTGGTTATATTTTATTCAGTATAAGCAAGTTTTGACAAATGTTCGTGTCTGTGCAATAGTATCAAAGTGCAACAGCATTACCATTATGCCCTGGAGGAGAAGTGCAATCTCCACCTACTTGGATTAGCTGTATTACTATCAAGCCATGCACTAATAGACTGCAATAAAACCAAAACATGCTGGAAATGCTCAGGTCGTCAGGCAGCATCTGTGGAGAGAAACAGAGTTAACATTTCAGATCGAGATGGCCCTTCATCAGAACCACCATCTGCAGTATTTTGCTTTTGCATTAATAGACTGCAATAATTTGTTTCCTTGCCACCAACTCCATCCCTCTCCCTGGCAATTGTCTGAGACAGAATCAGACTAATTGCATCCTTGGTGTTGTAATTTACTCTGAGATAAGCTTACTACCACATATCTGCAACAACTTGAAGACTGCCTATTTCCACCTTTATGACAGTGCCTGCCTGACTCTGCCCTGGCTTCAGTTTATCTGCAGCCGAATCATTCATCCCTGCATTTGTAGCCTCTAGACTTGACCATTCCAAGAAACAACTGGCTGGCTGAACTACCCTCCAGGTCATTGAAAACTCTATTGCCTTTGTCCTAACTCACACCAAGTCCCACTTGCCCATCTCCCCTGAACTTGCCAATGGCTCCCAGTTAAGCAATGCCTTGTTTTAAAATATTCATCCTTGTTTTCAAATCCCTCCATGACCTCGTCCTTCCCTAACTCTGATCTCCAGCCCACCACATCCTCCCTCTCCCCATCCACCCCAAGATATCTGCGCTCCGTCTATTCTAGCCTCAGGCATTCCTGTTTTAATCACTCCTTCAGCTACCAATACCCTCTGCTTTCGAACACCCTCCTTAAATCTCTCTACCTTTCCTCCTTTAAGATGCTCCTTAAAACCTGCCTCTTTGACCAAACCATTAGTTATCTGGCTTAATAGCTCTGTGTGGGAGAGTGTTAAATTTTGTTTGATAATACCTGTAGAGCACCTTGGGATATTTTATTACATTAAAGGTGCTATATAGATGCAAATTGCTGTTATTGGGAATCTGAGCAACAGCCAGGTAGTTTTTTTTCTTTAAAACATCTTATTCTTTTGTACAACATTCTTGTTGCTGAATCATGAGTGAAACAAGGTCCAAAATACAATGTATTTTTTAATTTCTCAGAGTTATTAAATAAATACTCCAGGGAGTCTATTTTGTCCAACTCCTTTCCCAAACTTCCTTTGTAGTCTGTTATGGTTTCTGCTAAAGTTACTGCTTGACTATTGTCCATTTAACGTCTCTATATTTTCATGTCACGATACACATAGCAAGCACTCAGGTATTGATGCATGATTTTTATTATTTATTTATTTTTTTTAAACACACAAGAACCTATTAGTAAGATTAAGAATCCCCCAACTGAAGTACCAACAAATATGCACATTCTGTTTCCATAGTTTAGTGTGTGATAAGTACACTTAGGGTTTCAGGTCTTAGAAGTTGGGATTCGTCATTCCAATCCCTTCACATTCTATGATATTACTTTCTGATCCAGACTCTTGATCGTCTATTTTATTCACTGTAAACTTAGCCTAAAAGAAAAAAAACATACAAATTGAGTGACATATAACCAAATTTAGTTAAAGTGACCTTTTTTTAATAAATCATGTTGCATGTAGCATGACAAGAAACTTTAATTCTATATATTATTGCAATCAGGTTCTGTGAAATTCACTGCAGAATGTAACTTCAGAATGTTTTGAAACAAAGTTCAAGGTATCATTTTAGCTACTTTAGTCAGCAATAAAAAGAGCTAAATTAAGAGATTCCACAGAAGTGTTACAGTAAAACTTGCTTATGCAAATATCAAGTTACAACTCCACTGCTATCTGACTACCGAAGTCAGTCAACAACTACTGTATTAAGATAAAAGCAAAATACTGCGGATGCTGGAAATCTAGGACAAAAACAAAGATACCTGGAAAAACTCAGCAGGTCTGACAGCATCTGCGGAGAGGGATACAGTTGACGTTTCGAGTCCATATGACCCTTCATCAGAACTAAGACATATAGAAATGAGATGAAATATAAGCTGGTAGAGGGGGGTGGGTGGGACAGGTAGAGCTCGATAGGGGGCCAGTGATAGGTGGAGGCCAAGAAGAGATTGCCAAAGATGTCACAGACAAAAGGACAAAGGGGTGTTGACGGTGATGATATTATCTAAAGGATGTGCTAATGGGGACATTAAGGGTAGAAAGCACGACAAGCAAGTGGCAGATGGCCCTGGTGGGATTGGGGGGAAGGGATCGAAATGGGCTAAAAGGTGGAGATGAAACAATAGATCAAAATAAATTTACAACTAGGAGGGAAAAGAAAAATATATTTGTAAAAAAATTATAAATTATTGGAAAGAGGGGGATCGGAAAGGGGGTGGGGATGGAGGAGAGAGTTCATGATCTGAAATTGTTGAACTCAATATTAAGTCCAGAAAGGCTGTAAAGTACCTAGTCGGAAGATGAGGTGCTGTTCCTCCAGTAACTTGCAGTAGAAGTTTGCATGAAGATGTCCAAGGTGCATCATGCACATACAGGGTTTCTTACATACATAAGTTCAGATGCACAGTGGATCTGTCTTTGCTCACAGGCAATTGTCGTTTGGGAAGTATTATACCAAGTATTGCATGACTCTTGAGATGGAAGTAAAGCTGCTCAAGTCAAGTGTACTTTTTATTTGGTTAAGGAGCTTTGGCACATGAGAAGTGCTTGCCAGTTTAATGTGCAACTCAGACACCCAGCATTTCATGATTGTAATAAAATATGATGCCTATAGGGCAAGCTTATCCAACTGGCAGCCCACAGGCTGCATTGTGGCCTGTGGAGCCCCTCTATGTGGCCCACAGAGCCACTGTTCAAAAAACCTGTAAGTTCAAAATGCAGATAAGTGAAATTCAAGATTTTGCAAGGGGCTGCTCCTGCAATCACAGTGAGTGAGAATGAGAGTGGGAGGGAGAACGAGCGAGTGAATGGGAGGGAGCGAGGGAGAGCAAGCTGTGCGTGCTTACGGGAGTGAGTGAGAGGGTGTGTGTGTGTGCGCGTATGCGAGAGGGTGAATGAGCGAGACAGCAAGCAAACGGGTGAACGAGAGTACATGCGGGAGTGAGTGAGGGTGAGTGTAAGTCCGCACGGGAATGAGTGAGAAGGTGAGTGTGTGTGTGTGTGTGGGAGTGAGTGAGAGATCAATTGTGTGTGCGCGGAAGAGTGTGTGTGTGTGGGGGGGGGGCAGTGAGAGAGGGTGAGGGTGAGTGTTTGAGAGATAGGGTGAGTATGTGCGTGCGTGCGTGCTTGCACGCGCGTGAGTGATTGAGTGTAAGTGTGTGTAAGTGAGCGTGCGTGCGCGCGCATGTGAGAGTGAGTGTGTGTGTGTGTCTGCCTTACTCCCAATATCCAGTTTCTCACTCACTGTCACCATCACACACTAACACATACACACACCCATTCACAGTGGGTGAGAGTGAATGAGTGAGCAGCTTGAGACTGGGAGTGAACCTGGCATACACACACACACTGATCCTCGCATCATCCGGTCATTTTTATTAATTACTCGTTTTTAACTTAACAATTCATTGCTATGACATTGTTTTACTTCTGCTCAGCAATTATTCCTTTTCTTAATACCACAACTTTTTTTGAAACTCAGTTTATTGTTGTGCCAAACTTTCTCTTTCCGAAATTTGCTCTGAGTGAGAAAAAATGCAAATGTGGAGCCTGAGCGAAAATGTTGAAGAAGTCTGCTATAGGGCAACATCTGCGTGGACTAGAAGTAGCTTTATGATGTGTTATGTTAGTTTACAATGAGTATTATACATGTACATAAGTAAACAGAGTCTGAAGTTAAAGTTTATCAAAAATTAAAAAATAATATTGGCTGGCTTTTTCTCTCTCAAGAAATTGTTTCGTTCCGCAACAAGCCATACGTTTGGAGTTTGATGTCCACATGTGCAAGACAGGCACCCACTGGAAGTGAGACTTTTATATTGCTGTGGGAAAATTGCTACTAAAACTAAAAAAAGATGGAAATACCACACTTCACACTGGTGCTGTAGAGTGTGTTCTTCTAAGGGGCTAGGATTGGATATATTGTTAGACATGAGTTAGAGTACAGCAACCTTTAAATGTGCTGTATTTGGCCTAGATGTGACTTAGGGTTAGCGTAAAAACTGTTTTACTCTGCATACAATCCTTCATAGTTCATCCTGGATATGGTCAATAGTGACGCGTGTCCCAAAGTAACAAAATGTTCCATTCCCCAACAATGACAATTTTAAAAAATCACTCTATATCAAAGAAAATTGATTGATTGGCTAATATTTTACTGGTTCACAAGAATACTGACCTTGGTTAGCATTTCTGCAAAGTGTATAGCAGTCTGGGTGTGAAGAGTCAAGGGCCCACATCTCACTCTGGAGACACCATTAGCCAGGGCCATGAATATGATGACCTGAGCCAAAGAGAAATGCAGTTGACAAGTTTCGTAGCTAGGTGATGCTGACACATCAACAATCTCTGAAGCAATTCCCTGTGTCAATAGTAAAGTTCTTGCTCCCCCCACCCATTTGAAAGCCATTGGCAGACAGCTGCGATACAATGAAGCATTGTGCTGTCAGCTGTACCACCAGGTGCTGGCTTTCGTGTTCCAAAGGAGAGGAATGTGCTCTACAGCTTCATAGAAGACAAAGAAAATACTTTCAAAAGCAGGAACAAGAGAAAGTTAGTTACGAACACAATCGTGTATAGGGGTAAGTACTTTGCCAGTTATGTTCCAAAATATAAGCCCAGTCACTTTATGACAACATACTTTAAATGCCCAGCCAAAATGTTGTTCCTCTGTATTTCAAGATTTGCACTTTGCTTATTTATAAAAGCCTACTTTGCACATCAATATTAATAAAAGTAATGACAATTATCAAATAATGATATTATCAAAAACAGATGCTCTCTTTTACTTTGTTGTGGTGAAAGAGAGCGGAATTAGATTTAAGTGTATAAATTTCAATTGGCACTCACTTAAGAAGTTCTGCATTGAATTATTGCAGCAGCACTTATGAAACATTATTTGAGGGGATGCTGCACATTGGACTGTCAATGTGTGGCAGTGAGCAGTGGAGTGGTTTCACCAAGAGGACACAGCAACATCAGCGCAAGGAAAATTAATCCTTATCAAAAAGCATATTTAGGTTTTAAACATACTGATCCATCAAATTGTCTATACCTGGTCCTGCAAGTACTGGTCCACACAACCACCATGACGAAGATTTTTCATCAGCATCTCTGCAGCTTCGATTCCAACTTTATCTGCAGCAACTCCTGTATTTCGCAAACAGTCTAGTGTCAGCATTTTGACTTAATCTGTGGATTTTGGTTTTCTTTCTCAATTCTTCAAAAACACTGTTTTATCATGTATTTTACAAGCCCAAATCTTAATGGCTCCACTCTTAGTTTTGTTACAATATTGTCATTATTTCCTCACTATCCTCTATACTCTCGTATCACCCCCATTGCTGAAACTGCCTTTGAGAAGCTTGGTGTCAAGTCTTGTCTGAGGAAACGCCTGTGAAGTGTCTTGGGGCTTACTATCCAAAAGTGCTATATAAATGAAATTGTAGATTAAGAGTAGCAGTGACAGCAATTTGCTATTTATTCCCTGCTAATTCAACGATTAACACTAAAAACAATCTTACCTCTTTTACCAAGGGCAGATCCTGCGATGATACATCCTGTAGAAGTTTCAGCAACAACACTGAAAAGGAGAAAGAAATTAGGACCAGAAATGAGGATGACTTAAAAAGCTACATATACAAGTTGCATTCAATTGGTCGCTGTAAACAGTGGTCAGAATTACCTCTTAACCTTGATGAAGAGCAAGCTTTCTTGCAAGTCATCATGAAAGCACTTTGACAGGGAACTGAAGCTTCTTATCTCCATTTTAATATATTCTTATCTCCACCAAGCAATGCTCTGTACCACATCTCTTAGCTCAAAGGACAGGAGAACAATTAACCAACTCAGAAAATTCTGATTTTGCCATGAAGGAATGGTAGCAGAGGAGTCAGACCCCCGATCTTGGAGGTTCATTCTACCTGCAGGTAGAAAGAGTGCTTCCCTTTGATGCTGGTAGCATTATTGAAAGCAGAAACTGTAGAATCAGTTGCAGCAATAAACTCACACCAATGGAGCACCAAGCCAGTAAGCATACCACGCTGTTAGAAAAACAGCAGGTAAAATTCTCACAAATATTCATTTTAGAATTAAATGCATTGTATAATCCACTGTAACATTAGTCTTTAGAGTATAAGCACTTGTAACAATACAAAGAAACCACTTCAGAAGCAGGTTCGATTAAGCTTGACAATGCCCACCTACTTCAAAAAACACAAAATATCAAAGAGTCTAGTTGGTATTAGAATTTACTATTGAAGTAACTGAGATGCGTATTTGGAAAGCAGAGCTCTCTTAAATTTAATACTTGTTTAGCAAAGTTCATCTTAATTAAAATTTATTCTTAATGGAGCACTCTGAATTTGGACTAAACAAAAAGGAAAGGCTGGTGTGTGTCCCATGTGTTCTCAATGAGATGCAACCACTTCAAACATCGCAGATTATTTTCACAGCTTTCTACAAATGGTTGAATAGTGTACATATTAAAGCATTCTTTGAAATGGAGCATGGGTTGAAAGCAAAACATCACAACTCTGTTATACCAGGATTCTGGTGCCACAATCAAAGCGTTACATTTGTAAACATAGCACAGGTACCACATGTGCATCATCTGACATCACACATGTGCACAGTACTCTGTGATTTTCAGAAGCAGGGCTTAAAGTGACCTGGAAAGTTTGGGGATTCCTAAGTTCCTGTTCCTTGTAGTCTAGTTCTATCCATGCACTAAAATATCATATTAAATAGTACTTTTTGAATACTAATAGTGATTTTAAAAATGTTTCATATTATTAATAACATGATTGGGGCACCAAATATTAAATCCTGGAGGACGAATAGGCACCTTTGATCCTATTACTGTCACCTAGAATCACAAGAAGCAGGTCGGTCCACATGTACAAAGTCAACTAATCATCAGGCACTCCTATATAATGAGGCAGTCAGAACACCCAAATCAAAACATATATCAATAGCTGAACACCAAGATCATGAGTTGGTAGCAAGGTTTTGGGGCATGGCTGGCAAATATGAAGGGTCATAAGCTGGAGGCCCTCTTAATTAAATCCACCGCTGAGAAAGGAGAGTCTGTGATAAACAATTCCACTGGGTTTGCAGTGCACAACTCCACATCCTACCCTTCAGACACAAGAAAGAACATGCACTTTGAAGACAAGTGTGGCTTCAAAAGCTTTCACCAGCCTTAAAATACTTAATTGTTGTAAAACCTACTGCAGATGTTCATTTTCTAAAACCACCTGACATCCACTAAAAGGTACAGTAAGTGGTTCATGTTGTATGAGAAGCTGGCAACTTGAAAATCTCAGTTAAACTGGAATAAAAGAGTCTCTCGTTCATGTACAATGCTAGATTTTTGCTTCTTACATAATTCCATTTCCATTTCCATATGCCTTGTTCTTGGGCTCCTGCACAGACTGGACATTTACGTAAATATCACGCATTTCTTTTCTGATGCACCGAACAGCTGCAGATGCCATCTCATTTGCAAGCTAATAAAAAAAGAGAAAAACACCTTCAGTTCATCCTAATCTCACAAGATTCACTGCTTTTAGGGTAAATGGGCTTTGTAGCAAATTATTTTTATTAATGTTCAAAAAACATTTTAGTCATCATTTGGTGCAAATTTGGAGTACTCAGTAGAAAACTGTGTTTATACACAATGAGGGAGGCAACTTGAGATCAGTCAGGCTGTCACATCATGCCATAAACTAGTTTTTACTGCTGTTATACATCATAGAATTATCAAGTGCTAAATTCAACAGCCCAGTGGTTAGGAGTTCAAATCTCACCATGGTGAACATGAAACTGAATTTAAAAGATCCGATAATTTGTGGGGTAGAACAAGAAAACAACCAAAAAAAAAAATTGTTGGACCACCAAAAAATGATTGTCCCACCCTAGCTGGTACAAGTGCCTGTAATCTACGGTACATAGTTGACCCTCAATACTCTCCAAAGTGGCCTAGCAAGCCACTCCATTGCACAAAAGATTTCTACAAAAAGGGAGGCCACACCACCTTCTCAGCAAGACCCACATACATCCCTGTAACAAGTATTAAAATGCTCTTCAAAAACCTCTGCAACTAATGTGCAATCAAAGTTGAAAGTAGAATCTAAATTTTTCTTTGTTCTTCAGGAGAATAATTTCTTCTTTGCCATTGCCAAATGGTCAGTGTATTTGTGCCACATTGCAGCAGATACAACCATCACATACGATACCCAATAATGCAAACTGACTAGCACACTGCACTTTGGCCCAGGGGCTGTACACACCAGGCTTACAATCACATAAGATTACTCTCAGTTCTTCCAGCATCCGCTTGATACATTAAAACAGAAATCAAAAAAAATTTGTAGAATGGAATCTCAAGGACATCTTAATCAACAACTTAAACAAGGTTTGTAAGTAAGAAAAACAGAAAAACTACAATTATGTAAAATTCAGTAAAATATTTACTTCTTACCTTAAATGGCAGAACTCCAGCAACAAAGGCTCTCCCGTGAATCTTTGTAATTGTTCCTCGTTCTGTCATGTTTATTGGAGTAAGTTGTTTTACTGGAGATATTTTTACTCTCACCTCACCTCCACCCTTTGGATAGTAACCCCTGTAAAACACAAGAGTTGATTGGTTTAAATGCAATAGTCTTCACCTCCAAGAACTGCAAATCCACAAATGAATTTACATCTTACATGTATTTCCAAGTGGGTAAATGACCAAGGGTCCTATCACTACCTTGCTAGAAAATGCATGTATTTGGATAAATAATCACAGCTTATTGGGATGCTCTTTTATTGTTGAATATCATATCAATGTTCACCATTTTGGTTAATATATGAATAATGTTTACTTGAATAAGGTATGAAAAGGTGCCTAACTGCAGTGCAGTTGTATCTCAGCGAGAATTAACAAGAGCAGGAGACTTCTGAGTTGACAGTGACTGCCCTTGTCATCAAGGGGCCCTAGCAAAATTTAAGTAAGTGGGAACCTGGGGGGAAAAGTCTCCATTGGTTGGAGTCATATCTGGAATAAGGGAAGATGGTTGTGGTTGTGGGAGACCAATCTTCTCAGCCCCAAGCCATTGCTGCATAAGTTCCTCGGGGTAATGTCGTAGCCCAATTACCTTCAGCTGCTTCACTAATGACCTCCCCACCAACATAAGGTCAGATGTAGGGATGTTTTTGATGATTGCAGAGCGTTCAGTAGCATTCGAGACTCCTCAGATACTGAAGCAGCTGTGCTTGCGTGGAGAAAAACCTGGACAACATTCAGGCTTGGGCTGATGTGTGGTGTAAATGTTACTTGTCACCTAAGTGCCAAGTAATAACCATCTCCAACTAGACAGAATTTAACCATTTCTTCTCGACATTCAACAGCATTACTATTGCTGGATCCTCAACCATCAACATCCTGGATGTTTTCACTGACCAGAAAAACTTAAGTAAACCACCCATGGAAATATAAGTAGCAACAAGAACAGGTCAAAGGCTGGCAATTCTGTAGTGAGTAACTCACCTCCTGACTCCCCAAAGCCTGTCCACAAATCAGGAGTGTGATGGAACACTCTCTGCTCGCCTAGATGACTGCAGCTCCAACAACACTCAAAAAGCTCGACACCATCCAGGACAAAGCAGCCAACTTGATTGGCATCCCATCCACGGTCTTGAACATTCGCACCCCCCACCACCTGCAAAAGTGGCAGTAGCGTGTACCATCTGGAATGTTTTCAGGATAGTTTCTTAGAACAGCACGTCGTGGTGCCAACTAGAGAGCAGGCTATACTTAATTGTGCAACGAGATAGGATTAATTAATGACCTCATAGTGAAGGCATCCCTAGGCAGTCGCGATCATAATATGATAAGAGTTTTCATTCAGTTTGAGGAAGTGAAGAGTGGATCTAAGACAAGTATTTCAAACTTAAATAAGGGCAATTATGAGGGCATGAAAGCAGAGCTAGCTAAAGTGAACTGGCAAATTAGGTCAACAGAAATGCAGTGGCAGATATTTAAGGGGATATTTCAGAATACACAGAATAGATACCTTCCAACAAGAAAGAAAAATTTCAAGCGGAGGACCCACCATCTGTGATTAAATAAAAAAGTTAAAGATAGTATCAAACTTCAAGAAAAAGCACATAATTGCACAAAGACAGGGGGCGGTCAGAAGATTGGACAGATTATAAAAAACAGCAAAGAATAACTAAAAGATTAATAAGGAAAGAAAAATTAGAGTATGAGAGAAAGCTAGCTAGAAATATAAAATCAGATAGTAAGAGTTTCTATAGATATTTTAAGAAGAGTTAACAAAGTGATAGTCGGTCCTATAGAAGTGAGCTGGGGAATTAATAATGGAAAATAAGAAGATGGCAGATGAAGTGAACAGGTATTTTGCATCAGTCTTCACTATAGAGGATACAAATAATATCCCAGAATTAGCTGTAAATAAGAAATGGAAGTGAGGAAGGAACTCAAGAAAATTACAGTCACCAGGGAAGTGGTACTGAGCAAGTTGTTGGAGCTGCGGGCTGACAAGTCCCTGGGGTCCTGGTGGACTTCATCCAAGGGACTTAAAAGAAGTAGCTAGTGAGATTGGTTTTAATTTTCCAAAATTCCCTTGATTCGGGGAAGGTTCCATTAGGTTGGAAAATAGGAAATGTAACTCCTTTATTCAAAAAGGTAGGGAGACAGAAAGCAGGAAACTATAGGCCAATTAGCTCGACATCTAGAAGATGATGACTACCATCTAGAAGGACAAGGACAGCAGATACATGGGAACGCCACCACATGGAAGTTCCCCTCCAAGTCACTCACCATCCTGACTTGGAAATATATCGTCGTTCCTTCACTGTCGCTGGGTCAAAATCCTGGAACTCCCTTCCTAACAGCACTGTGGGTGTACCTACACCACAGACTGCAGCGGTTCAAGAAGGCAGCTCACCACCACCTTCTCAATGGCAGCTAGGGATGAGCAATAAATGCTGGCCCAGCCAGCAAAGCCCACATCCTATGAATGAATTTTTAAAAAATCTGCCATATGGAAAATGTTGGAAGCTATTATTTAGGATGTTATATCAGGGCACTTAGGAAAGTTCAGGGTAATCTGGCAGAGTCAACATAGTTTTATGAAAGGGAAATCATGTTTAACTAATTTATTGGAGTTCTTTGAGGAAGTAACATGTGCTCTGGATAAAAGGGAACCACTAGATGTACTTCGATTTCTAGAAGGCATTTGATAAGGTGCCACATCAAAGATTATTGCAGAAAATAAAAGGTCATGGTGTAGGGGGTAACATATTGGCATGGATAGAAGATTGGCTAGCTAATAGGAAACAGAGAGTATGCTTAAGTGGGTCATTTTCTGGTTGGTATGATGTAACGAGTGGTGTGCCACAGGGATCTGTGCTGGGGCCTCAACTGTATACAATTTATATGAATGACTTGGATGAAGGGGCCAAAGGTATGGTTGCTAAATTTGCTGATGACTCAAAGATAGGTAGGAAAGTAAGATATGAAGAGGACATAAGGAGGCTACAAAGGGATATAGATGTGTTAAGTGATTGGGCAAAGATCTGGTAGATGGAGTATAATGTGGGAAAATGTGAAATTGTCCATTTTGGCAGGAAGAATAAAAAAGCATATTATCTAAATGGTGAGAGATTGCAGAGCTGAGATGCAGAGGAATCTGGGTGTCCTAGTGCATGAATCGCAAAAGGTTAGTTATGCAGATATAGAAAGTAATTAAGAAGGCTAATAGAATGTTATTGTTTATTGCGAAGGTAATTGAATACAAAGGTAGGGAGGTTATGCTTAAGTTATAAAGGACATTGGTGAGACCGCATCTTGCGTACTGTATAGAGCATTGGTCTCTGTATTTAAGGAAGGATGTAAATGTATTGGAAGCAGTTCAGAGAAGGTTTACTAGACTAATGACTGGAATGGGAAGATTGTCTTATGTGGGAAGATTGGACAGGTTAGGCTTGTATTCACTGGCTTTTAGAAGAGTAAGAGGTGACTTGATTGAAACATATATGATCCTGAGGGGTCTTGACAGGGTGGATGTGGAAAATGTTTCCTCTTGTGGGAGAATCTAGAACTAGGGGTCACTGTTTCAAAATAATGGGTCGCCCATTTAAGACAGAAAAGAGGAGAATTTTTTTTCTCAGAGGGCCGTGAGTCTTTGGAATTCTCTTCCTCAAAAGGCAGTGGAAGCAGAGTCTTTGAATATTTTTATGGCAGAGGTAGATAGATTCTTGATAAATGAGGGGTGAAAGGTTAAAGGGATAGGCAGGAATGTGGACAAATCAGATCAGCCATGAATGGCTGAGCAGACTTAAGGAGCCAAGTGGCATACTCCTCCTAATTCATATGTTCTACAAGATGCACTGCAGCAACTCACCAAGGCTCCTTGGACAGCAAACTTCCAAAACTATGACCTCTACCATCTAAAAGAACAAGGACAGCAGATGCAAGGGAATACCATCACCTCCAACTTCCCTTCCAAGCCGCACAACATCTGATTTGGAATTCTATCACTGTTCTTTCTTTGTCACTGGGTCAAAACGCTGGAAATCCCTCCCCAAAAGCACTGTGGGTGTACCTACACCATATGGACTGCAGCAGTTCAAGAAGATGGCTCACCACCACCTTCTCAAGGGTAATTAGTGATTACATGAACCTAGCGTCTTCAGTATTAAAAATTGGCAGCGAAGATTCAAATGTTTGCACACAGTATTTTTCATTTTAGTCATTATTTGTCACTCATTTTATACCCGATTACTGGCCTAGCCAGTGGCACATTCCAAGAACGAATAAAAAATAGCTTTGCCCTGGCATTCTGGCTCATATCTATCCACAGCCAACATTACTTAAAAAAAAAAAATCAGATTATCTGATCATTATTATTTAAATGTTTGTGGAACTTTGCTTGTACAAATTGGCTGCCATGTTTCCTACAATACAATAGTGACCACTTCAAAGGTACTTCATTGTAATGTGTTTTGGGATGTCATGAGGCCATGAAAGGTGTTGTATAAATTCAAATCCTTCTTTCCTTAATATTGTCCTTATTGTTACAGAAAGCGCTACTGATTCCCTCACTTGGTACTCCATAGTTATTTCCAAGTCAATTCATTTACAGGTTTCAATATTTGAGTAATTTGGTGAGTCTGTATTCCACGATGTCAACAGGTCTGGTTATATTCAAAAGAACAATATAAGTCAGTTTTGTACTGTATTACAAATTTCACACCCGTCTTAGATTTTCACTCTCACTCCTGTAAATAGGTTCTACGTTTTGTATTCAGCTGTGCGCTCAAACTGCTCGATGTCTGATCACACGATACTAAACCCAGGGATGCGACAATATGAAGTCTTTGTGAACGGAGCATCATGTCTTTCATGTGCCCTAACAGTAAGTTATCCGTGTATTTTTTTTCACACAGGCAAATAACGTACAAAATAACCCCTATAATTAAACTCATTTATTTCACAACTTCTAACCCCTCCCAATGAATACACTTCAATAGCAAGCTGACCAATACTTGTTTTTGGTCAATCTAGCAATGAAACAGACAAAAGCCTTGAGGCGTTTCGATGGGAATACACTTAAAATAAATTGTCTATCCAGAGAGAAAGTAGAGGATCCTGAACAGGAAACAGCAATAAAACAGAGCCAGAATTTTCACCTGCATTTCTGATTTTAGTGCACATGAAGACAGGTGGGTCATATCCTTTAAATAATGTAATATATTTAGAGAGTTGAGAATTTAGAAGTTTTTTGTCAATAGTAGATGGACAATGAAGTAAAATAAACAAATGTTCTTCAACTGCTATTTGTATCCTTCCAACAATATAAAGAAAGTTGTTTAATTTCATATATTTGATTGGTTTCCTGCCGTGATTGACAAGAACTATCTAACAGAAGCTAAAACATCGCCATATCATAGAATGAGAGAGCAACACAGCTACACTTGAGCTAACTTTTATGGGGTACTCCTTCCGTGCTCATATAGAAGATCAGAAAGGCAAAACCTGGCCCATGTCTCCCAAAAATAGCTAAGATTCAGAATTTACCATTTGGGGATTTGTAGCATAAATACATTTTCCTAATAACTGAAAAAAAATTAGGTCATGCTAACTTTAACTGCTACACCTGGAATGAAGCACTTTACAATTGCTTTTTTAGAATTTCTTTTCTTCCCAATCAAGGTGAAGGGGTTGTTTGTGAATAAATGACCATTTTTGTATTCTTAGATACAAAATCGACCAGGTGCTCAGAATCCTCTGCTCCACTTCAATAATGTGCTTCAGAGTTCCACCTTTTATTACGCCAGTCTGGTATTTCCACTTGCCACATCATCAATCAATAATGCCAAATTCTGGACCAACTTTATGTTTAGGAGAAGAAAACCACAGCTGTTTTTCAAAAGGTAATACTTTGAGAACTGAATGCTTCTGTTGAGCAATGAATTTCACAGCTAACTAAAATTTCAAAATATAAGAATCATTTCTATGTTCAGTCGTGAAAGCAATTGGTAAAATAAAAACCAACATTGAATGGTAGCAACTCAGCACTTTTCTTTCAATTATGAAGATTTTCATCCAAATTGCTTATTCAAGTATAAGCCACCCACACAGATAGCTAGGAAAATCAAGTCCTTTATACTCACCTCATTTTTAAATCACAATTGAACTGAAATCCAAATTTTTCAATAATTGGTTTAAATACCTGAAATGCAGAAAGTTTGGTTAGTTCAACATTAAGACCCAAAATTTAACAGAAATATATTTTACTACAGCTACCAGTAACCTTACTGAACAAAGGAGATTATCACATGAACCTAGTGCCTTCAGTATTAAAAATTGGCAGCCAAGATTCAACAGTTTGCACATAGTATTTTTCATTTTTAGTCATTATTTGCCACTCATTTTAGACTCAGATTCTGTTTCAAGGATGAGGAGCCATCATTCGGCATTCTTGGTCGAGAGCCCAGATATTCGTTATAGTGTTGAACCTGCTGCACCCCAGGGAAAACATTGCTTGATTGACAGCTCTGGTTCTATAATCTATCCTGTCAATTGCACAATGTTTATTTACACATGATAAAGAGGTTTCAAATGCTTGCAGTTTCTGCTATCGACACTTTAAAGGATGATTGACGCTTTTATTGACCTGTTGTAAAAGCAATCTTAATGAATGAATGATTGTGTTTTAAAGCTTTTTTAACACATCCTATTGTCACCAAAGGGCTCATTGGTTCTACACAGAGTGTATAGTGGGTGAATGGCATGGAGGTGCCACAGTTTAGCATGGAGGGTATGAGGGGCCATTGGGGGGGGGGGGGGGGGGGAACATAGCTTGGCATGGAGGATATGAGGGACCATGGGGTGGGGGGGGGGGGGGGGGGGGGCATAGATAAGACCTTTTAAAAACTTACCTTTCAAAAGGTTCCCTCATCCAGGCTATAGTTCACGACACCTCTGAGGTGGCATAAACTATAAGTCCTCTAAAAGCTTGCCCGACTCCATGTAAATTGCAGAGGACAAGGACATGCCTATCCCCTGGACACACAGAGGCAAAAGGATTAAAATCCATCATAACCGTACATTTATTTGT
Source organism: Cetorhinus maximus (assembly GCF_964194155.1). NCBI lineage: Eukaryota > Metazoa > Chordata > Chondrichthyes > Lamniformes > Cetorhinidae > Cetorhinus > Cetorhinus maximus. The sequence goes on from NC_135895.1 coordinate 97,106,695, forward strand.
AAAATAATAATACCATATTAAGCCAAAAATAGTGTCTTTGGGAAGGATAAGGGGAGATGTATTCTTCTACATATATATAGCTGCAGTATTTTCCTCACAAACCAGTGATCACCATATTAACTCTTACTTGTAAGGTATAGTCGATTTGTGGGGCCATCTCAGCATTAGTCCCTCCTCGTAAAATCAGTTCTGATGCAGAAGCAGCAAAGAGTACACAAGGCGTAGAGACCTGCATTAATAGACAGACGCTCCTAGAAAACAAAACATACAACTGACCATCCAGCTTGGTAGCATATCAATGTGCAATCACTGAGCATGTCGAATATCATTTTGAAAAATAAGTAATCAGCGCATTTAGACAGATCACACAGGTTTCTTGGGAGTCCAGTAGGTAAACAGACAAGTTAGCTTTTATGTGATGTAAAAGATCGCCTGACAATAACCTTTTCAGGAATACAGAGGTGATGAGTGACAGGTTTTTGTATACTGTATATAAAACACTCACATACACCCACTAGGTCACTTTGGGAAATTAAGGAACTTTCATCAAATCAATGAGAGCTTCAACACAATATTCTAAATAGCAAAATATATTCAGTTGCATTTTAAACAATTTAGTTTCAATTGCGATTTAGCATGAAAGCCCCCAAGTTTACAGCATCTTGATTAAACTTAGGAAGATTGAAGAAGCTGTCTCAATGTTTGTAATTATATTTTAACATGTGGAACATACCACAAGTTAATCATTTGCACTACCATGACATCAATATCGCTCAAATTAAGGATAATGGGTTTTTAATTATATATGTTAACGTTAATTTTAGGATACGATTTCTAAAACTTGATTTTAAAAAGTATTGAAGTTAGCTTGGTTTAATGAAACATTTGCACACGGCAGATATTAAGAATGTGTAGAGAAAACTTAGAACCTAAAACATCAGTACATTTCATACTTTACATCAAGCATCATGACTTCTTCCAACATTTTGCATTATATATATCTCAAAAATCATGAGCTGCTCCTAACAAGTAACCACCAATATTTGTTCTTTTGTAAAAAGCTCACCTAGTATCTTCATGACTGGAAGCTTTCGTGCTTTCCTTCCATCAACATGGATTGCAGTTTGCTATCTACTCTAATCCCATTTTCTTCAGTGGTGGCTAAATTGCCTCTCCTTGGCTTTGCATGCAGCAACAGGGAGTCCTATGGAGGAGGCATTTTTCTGTATCGCCAGTGAAGGGAAAGACCAATGTCACTTGACAATGACAACCTGGACAGCCTCAACTTCACTGCATCCTATTTGATCCCACATTTAGCTTCTGAGCCCATAATCTTCTCCATCTTTACCTCCCCTTCCATAACATGACCTACCTCTCCACTTCTACTTCAGCTGCTGAAAACTTTACATGCCTTTGGTGTTATACAATGCTCTTCTGGCTAGCCTCCCTTCTTCCAGCCTCCATAAACCTCAGGCTAACAAAAACTCTCCTGCCTGTATCCTATCACACCAGGTCACACTCACCAGTGTCCTTACTGACTTAGGTTGGCTCTTGATCCCCCAATACAATCTCCATTGTTCATTACGGATGTGTTGGTGTTAACACAATTTTCCCATTATAAGCAAATGATAGTAAAAGTGCAAAGTATCAAAGCATCAAATAAGAACCGTCCACATCTTAAAAGACATTTATTTACTGGTGCTTTGTCCAACCAAAATGTAAAGACTACAGCTCCTAAGTTGTTGGCTGCTGGACTGAAATAAGCTGATCAGAGTTCTACCCATCATTTAACATAGTTCCTACCGCTGTTCACCACACTGAACACCAAAAGGACTAGTTGCTGATCAATGGTGAAAGCAAAATACTGCGGATGCTGGAAATCAGAAACAAGAACATAAAATGCTGGAAAAACTCAGCATATCTGGCAGAATCTGTTTCGAGTTTGTATGACTCTTCTTCAGAGCTCTGAAGAAGAGTCATATGGACTCGAAACATTAACTCTCTTTCTCTCTCCACAGATGCTGCCAGACCACCTGAGTTTTTACAGCATTTTATGTTTTTATTGCTGATCAATGGTGCTGTGCCTTTCTTAAAAGTCTCAGACAGAACAGCAATTAAATCCAGGAACAAACAATGGCATTGTAATACTGAGGCACTCAGCTCTGTAGTCAAACAGCTAACAGTATTTAAGCACTCTTTGAATTACTTGAAATAGCCAGCATGCTTAGATGGAATTAGGACATGGGCAGCAAAGTTTCGGATGAGTTCAAATTTACGGAGGGTAGAAAGTGGGAGGCCAGCAAAGAGTGTGTTACCTCTAGAAATGAGTATTCCAACAAAGGCATGGATAAGCTTGGAAGGTGTAAGAGGTGGGCACCCTATCTCAAAGTTTTTTTTTTTAAATATAAATTTAAATTTCTTCATGGCCTCACCACCACCTCTATAGGCTCCTCTAGCTCTCCCCATAGTCTATGTTCCTCTAAATATGACCTCATGTGCAAAGCCGCTCCATCCTGCCCCCTGTCCGCACTATTGGGCCTAGTTGGCTGAAGGCACGGACATCAATGCTTCAGAAGCCCCTCTAAATCTTTCTGCCCCTCCACCTATATTCTCCTTGGAATCTACCACTTTGGCCATGCTTTTGGTCACACAGCTTAACATCTCTTTGGCCTGATGTCTTTTTTTCCCTTGTGTCTCTGAAGCAGCTCAAGACATTCTTCTACACCAAGAGCACGACATAATTGCAAGTTGCTGCTGCAGTAAATAATCTACATCCAAGTAGGAGATGGGTTTAAAGCTACCTATGGATTTAACAGGCAGAATCTCAGAAATATAGGCCAAATTAAGAGAAAAACAAAGTGACCATGAAGATGTCACAGTTTACAAAGCAAAAGGTATTTTGACTTTTTTTGCAAGGTTGATTATCTGTAAAGTATAATATTCCATAATAATCATCACTCAATATTTCCTATTGCAAACTGTATGTGTGGCCAATATGGATGGAGGTAAAAGTCAGGCAGAGTTATGATGCCCCCAAATAAAATTGAGTTGGCAGGCTACATCTCAATTCACATATCAAGAATACTTGTGGGAAGATATTTGAAGATTGCCAACAGCCATTAAATCCATACAGCTCCTTTTATTAAAATCCTCAGATTCCTTGGCGCCATGACACAGGCTTTCCAAATATCTTCAGTTGCTCAAGTAAGTTGACAATCTTACACTTAACTGCATTAGAAGCTCAGGAAGTAGGTCCCTTAACTGCAGCACTGTTACCAGGATAAGCTTCTCACATTATTCAAATATATTCAGCCAACATTTATCAGAAGCCCAGGTAATTAGAGTAACTTAAAAAAGTTTATTTTTTTGAGAATTGTCAATATGTTTGTTGGCAGTCTTCTGAGGGCCTAGGTGTGAAGTTATCAAATATAAAAGGCACTGAACGATGCTTGTATTAATAAGCATCAAGAAAATTAATTGGTTACCCTGGTCCTGCTATAGCTAGGCTCCTGCTTTTCAGGTCTTAAATAAAAGTTAACCCGCATCAGTACTTATGCTTACCCAGCTGTTTTTGTATCTGCAACATGGTTTCCTCCTTCGATTTTACCCGGCAAGAAGGAGATTTCTGTGGAACCAACTTTTGCTTCTTCAAGGCAACCATCACATAAATCACGAACCATCTCAAGCCCTGACAGATGCTGTGGCCTTAAGGTTGAAAGAATTTTTTTTAGTATTTATACAAAGTAAGTTTTTTAGGTTTTTGCACATGAACATTTATGCTCATTAAGATGAGGCATGCTGGTACTTAGCACCCAAGGGCTACATCAAGCTCAAATAAATAAAAGCAAAATACTGCAGATGCTGGAAATCTGAAACAAAAACAGAAAATGCTGGAAAAAACTCAGCAGGTCCAGTGGCATCTGTGGAGAGAGAAACAGAGTTAACGTTTCAAATCTGTATGACCCTTCTTCAGAGCTACATCAAGCTCTCCTTGATCAAGGTCACGAGAACAGATGAAGAATAAGCTTTCCTCCACTCTGTGTCAACAATGTGCCTCAGACACAATCACAGAAAAAAATCCCTCTTTTTTAAAATTCAATTTAATATGCTTCCATTTTTGACAGCAGCCATCCATTGCCATAAGTGACACTGCAAAAATATAGCCAAAATAAGCACAGGTATTTGTTGTGGGACAAAACCATAGTGAACTGCTTTCAAACCATCCAAGCTCAAGTCACATGGGATACTTAAAGCCAGCAAATAGGTGAAACTTTTACCTCATCAGAACAGGCTGATTTTAAGCCACATCACAGCATCACCCAGTCTCTGCGTAGGTTTGGTTTCATAAACAACCAGCTGTTACCAACCTTAAACAGGCACCAGGACACTGGTGATCAAGGTTTTCCAGCTGGATGTGACCTTTCTAAAATAGTTATCTTGGGTTCTGATTACTAAAAAAAGGTTTTTTTTAAAAGACTCTTTTTTAAATTTCTGAAGTAAATTCAAGAACATTTTATAGATATGTCAGTTTACCTTTGGTTTGGTTACCATCAGTCCCTACTTTAACACTTTTTAAAGAGAATTTAAGTATGCACCACTCAGATTTAGGTATAATTATCCAAAATTGGAGATCCAGGGCACAAATTGTGGGAAGGAACAGAAAGAAAAAGGCCAATGATGAAACTAATCTTAGGGCAGGACAGTGCAGAAAAGATAGAATCCAATGAAGAAATAACTGGAATATTGAGAATAAACAGCGGTGATAAATAGAAACTGTAAATAATTAAAATCTGAAATAGAAGCAAAATATTGGAGAGGAATAAACAGTTATTGTTTAATGGGCTGGGTTGAAAAGTGACAGACTTCAAAATGCTCTCTTCAGTCCCAAGCCAAGTTTGGAAAGGCATAGTCTATAATTGTATTGCTGGGTATTTCACGTTGCAAGTAGACATACCATGAAAATTTCATGTTTACCATAGGATGAAACTGAAAATGCAACAAAAACCCAACAAGAGATTCCACACATTTTCATATGGCAGTCAGGCATTTGACCCCTCCATAATTCAAAATCACACCATGGATTCTCATTAGCATACTGTACATAGTATTAACAGCAAGCTGGCTGTAGGACATGAATATCATTTCAGATTGACAGGATGTAGGTAGGAATGTACCTCAGAGTTGTGTGCTGAGATTCTGACCACAAGGACAGGAAAAATTATGTTGAATTTTGCGATGATATCATGCTAGGGGGCTTGACAAACTAAGCAAGAATGCAAGAAGACAGATCAAATTGGGCAATTAGGAAATTGAATGCAGATAACAAATTCTTGTAAAAAGAACAGTGAAAAGAAGTAAGCAGTAACATTCTCAACAAAATGGAAGAACCAAGAATCAAAGAGGTACAAATATATTTGATCTTTAAGGTTGGAGCGCAAATAAAAGGGGCTGAGAGAAAAGCAGCAAATGGGATTCTGGATATTACAAAATACTTAAGAGCAATGATTACAAATGCAGTTAATTTGTATTGATATTTATTATACATATTAATTGTGTGCAATTCTGGGCATCCCTTATACAGAGAATATTATAGGTATGGAAGGGTACAGCGAAGATTCACTGAAACAACACTAGGAACACAAGCTTATAGTAATGAAGGCTAGGAAAAAAAAGGTTTTGGTCTAGAATAGAGAAAGTTAAGACAGAACCAAACAGCAGTTTTCTAAACCAGGACTGGTTTTGAGATGACATGCTATGTCATTCAGATGCTGTTAGACCTGAGTTTTTCCAGCATTTTCTGTTTTTGTTTCAAGTTATTAGAACATGGAATACTTTACTGAAAGTGGTCATAATATAAAAGAGAACCATATAAGAATTTGAAAAGAAAAAGTATAAAAAGATACCAGTACAGTACACTTGCGTGTTATGATTTTTATTAACTGTACATTCTACTGCTCCCAATGCAGCCTAAATCTAAAACTATTCATAGTTATTGGAGTTCCTCATTGGCTACAAGAGAAAAAGGCACTGCAAAATGTAGTATTGTTTAAATGGATCAGGGGCTGGTATAGGTACTGCAAAATGTTGAAATGTACCATTAGGTCATACGGATTGGGGGTCAGTGGAAAGGAAAGCAATCAGTTAATTTGATAATGGACTTGTAGCACACTTACCGTAGTCCAGGTGTGCTTCTTCCTGCTCGTATATTGTGGATTTTTATCTTGGCTCCTAGTAAGCAACTTAATGCTGTGCACACACGTAAAATCTGTCCTCCCTGGAAAAGGAAAATGGCACTTTCATAATCTTAAAACTTGTACACACAGCAACGATTATATTTATATTGCACTTATAATATAGAAAAGCGTTGCTGAAGGTGCTTCACAGAGGTATATTTGGCCAGCCAAAGCTTGGGATGTTGGATGGATTGGAGTGAGTCTTAAGGAAGAGTAAGAATTTCAAACCGTGAAGCTTAGGCAGCTGAAGACACAGCCACCAATGTTGAGGTAAAGGGAGGGGAATGCACAAGGGTTAGAGCTAAAGAAAGAAAGTTCCAGGTTGGAGGAGATTACAGAAATAAGAAAGTGGAAAGCCAGGAAAAGATTTAAACACAAGGATAAGAATTTTAAATTTGGAGGTACTTTGGGACCAGGAATCAGCAGAGGATATTGTGGACAGGGGTGATGGTGAGCTGTACTTGGCATGGGATATGATTCAAGCTCTGGTGTTTTAGACAAGCTGAAGTTTATGGAGGATGAGGGATGGGAGGTTGGAAAGAACACAATAGTTGAGTCTGAAAGTGACAAAATGATGGTTGAGAGTTTCAGTTGCAGATAAGCTAAGATAGGGGTTGGTGCAGAGGCAGGTGATGTTTATGGAGGTGGCAGTAGGTGGTCTCTGTAATGCAGATTTTGGAATCAGGTTGTCATCTCAGGGTTGAATGGGATGTTGAAATTGCTGACATAGACAGTCAGCTTGAAACTGGAGAGGAAATGAAAACAGTTCATAGTGGTGGCAAGGGGTTTGTCAAAGACAGTTGCTTTGCTCTTCTCAGTGTTGAACTAGAGGAAATTGCAGCTCATCAAAGACTGGCTGTCAGACAAGCAGTCTGAAAACACAAAGGCAGCAGAGGAGTACAAAGAGGTGCCCTGAAGGAAAAACCATTTCAGACCATATTCTTATTTCCCAATTTTTACCTTCTGGGTGGTGAATACATAGAACTAGGCGCCATCAATGTACATGTCTGTTGATGATGTGTCTATAAGGGGTAACATGTATACGAAGATGATGTTGGGGCCTAGGATAGATTCACGGAGGAATTTAGGGTAAAATGAAGGGACATGTACCCACAACCTTTAGTGAGGTGAAGTCTAACCAACTGAACCATGACTGATACTTCAATATATGTTGTGTTGGAGACTATTAGCTTCCACCCATTATCTCACAATATCCTGTGTCATTGAAAATGTACCCACTGAGGGTTGATAACATGCAGTTGCCAGAAGCTGCAGGCTTTTTTTTAAACAGACACTGGGTAAATGACCACATCATGGGGCATCTTGGCAGTATCCCCTTGTACTTTGTATTATGCTCTCCCAGCAATACCTCTCACTGATTGCATTAATAATATCTTGGTCAAAATAACGGCTTACCAAATCTGTGCAAATGTTTTAAATCACAGTTTATTTTCTTCCCAAGCCATACCTCATCTAGTGGGTAGTGATGTTTTGTAAGATCATAACACCTTATCCATAGTTATCCCTGCATGGTTTTATTAAGCGTCCTTGGATAATCCTACTGCATCAATATACACAGTATGATAGGAAGGCCTAAGCATTTTGGCTTGCTTTAGCGCATGTCATGGACCAAGGATGCATTTTAAATATGCATACATTTCAAGTTGCGAACACTCACACTCCTTCTGATTTAGGACTTATTCATCAATCATGCAACATTATAAACCTTCAGGCCTCTGAAATTCAAACAGTAGTCGAGAAAATTAAATGTATATAAAAATTACAAGTAGGCCAGAGTTTGCCTGGGCTCGGTTAGACAGAGTGACAGGCTCCCCAAACCCAAGGGCTGACTCTGCAAGTACCTAAACCTCCAGTACATCCCGAGCCAGTTTGAAATGTACGCACATCTGGATATATTCCACGCAAACATTTTTTAACCAGCCGGATTTTATTTTTAAATAAAGTTTGAGAGGTTTTATGATGATCTATTGATGATGCCAACCCCACAATAAAGAAACGTTTCAGAATTTCACTTTGCAGCAGCGGGACTGGGGGTTTAATCCCCGCTCTCCTGTCGACTACAACCGCCATTCAAACATTAATACTACCCGCTGCTGCTCCTCCAACAAGGCCCCGAAAGCCACGATGTCAGCGGAAACAGGCTCAACTCCCATCAGCAGCAGCACTCACCCCCTCCATTATCCCACCGTCAATCTCAAAGCTCTGCTCCGCCATTGCCGCGAGCCGAAATAACCCCGTTCGCCCAAACAGCCGCAGCTTAAAGAGTCCCCCAGGCGACCAGCCGGTCCCAGATCCGCGCATCAATCACCCCCTTCAACCCGCCCTTCGCATCAATCTCCCAGCTAAATCCCGCCCCTCACATCAATCACCCAATTAAACCCCGCCCCTCAGCTCAATCACCCAATTAAACCCCGCCCCTCAGGTCAATCCCCCCAATTAAACCCCGCCCCTCAGATCAATCTCCCAGCCAAATCCCACCCCTCACATCAATCCCCCAATTAAACCCGCCCCTCACATTAATCGCCCAATTAAACCCCGCCCCTCACATCAATCTCCTAGCTAAATCCCGCCCCGCACATCAATCACCCAATTAAACCCCGCCCCTCACATCAATCACCCAATTAAACCACGCCCCTCAGGTCAATCCCCCAATTAAACCCCGCCCCTCACATCAATCACCCAATTAAACCCCGCCCCTCACATCAATCACCCAATTAAACCCCGCCCCTCACATCAAACACCCAATTAAACCCCGCCCCTCACATCAATCACCCAATTAAACCCCGCCCCTCAGATCAATCTCCCAGCCAAATCCCACCCCTCACATCAATCACCCAATTAAGCCCCGCCCCTCTCAACAAACCCCGCTCCTCAATCCAAACCCCGCCCCTCACAACAAACCCCTGCGCTCGCATCAATCACCCACTAAACCCCGACCACCCTCACAAATCCCACCCCTCAAATCAATCGCTCAATTAAATCCCCCTCACTCAAATCCCACCGCTAAACTCAATCTCATATAAACCTCACCGTCCACAAAAACCCTAACCCTCCCTCCCAGAATCACAATGTTTTCCCTAATTGTCCCTCCCTGCTTCCACCTCAGAGCCTCCCCATTTCAATGAATCGCCTCCACTCTTTCAATCACCAACTATTCTTATTATGTAGCAACCATTCCCTCTGGTCCTCCCCTTAGTTACTCCCAACAACCCCCCCACCACTTTCTTTCGGCACCTTTCCAAACAAGTGCAGGAGATGTAACACCAGCTCTTTTACCTTCTCCCCCAAAAACACACCGCTCAGGTGAAATAGAAATTTACATCTTTCAACTTAGCATACTGTATTCACTGTGATCTGCTCCACACTGGGGAGACCACATACAGACTGGGTGATCACTTTGCAGAACACCTCTGTTCAGTCTACAGATGTAACCCTGAGCTTCCAGTCACCTGTAGGGTGGCTATTCATCCAGTTTTATACTGGACAGTCTGTTGGTCTGTCCCCTGACACCTTTATTTCTAGTATTTCAGAACAATGAGGGATAGAGAAAGATCACAAGAAATATGAGCAGCAGTAGACCATATGGCCCTTCAAGCTTGCTCTGCCACTCAATACAATCATGGCTAATCTTGGGCTTCAACTCTACTTCCCTGCCCATTCCCCATACCCCTTGATTCCCTGAGAGACCAAAATCTATCAATCCCAGACTTAAATGTATTCAGTGATGGAGCATCCACAACTCTCTGGAGTAGGAAAATCCAAAGATTCACAACCCTTTAAGTGAAGTAATTTCCCCTCATCTTAGTCCTAAATGATCAGCCCCTTATCCTGAGACTGTGGCCCCGTGTTTTAGATTCCCTGACCAGCGGAAACAATCACTCAGTTCACAATCTTTGTAATATTTCTTAAAGGTAACGCTTCAGGAAACCTGGTAGACACACTCATTATTGTCAGTAAAAGCTGATTCCTACTTTTAGTCTTAGGGTCTGTAACTCCGCTAATCACACAATCAATCATGACTCTGGTAAACGGTTCTTCAAATGCCGGTATCGGGATTAAATGTGCAGGCTTAATCACTGCTTGTGATTTTCCTGTTACTTTGACATGTATGACAGGTTCTACAGAATTTGACTACATCCCTATGCAATCCTGACCAAAAAAAACCCCTCTGTATCTTTTCCTGAGTTTTCCTAATTCCCAAATATCCCCCCATTGGAATTTCATGAGCAACCCTCAGAATCTCAATTCTATACCCTAATGGGATAACAATCTGATGCACCTCCCTCCAGCTTTCATTTGCTGAGACATGATCCGACCTCCACTTTCTCATTAAAGTACCTTCCCAAGATAATAACATACTGGAATACATTTTGCCTCTGTTTCTGAATAAGCTTTCTGATATAACTGTTTTAATTTTCTGTAACTCCGCTAATCTCCTTGAGTTAAACACTTTGGCTGAATTGTCCTGTATTCTTTCTTCCTGAACAATGTTATCAAACACAGTGCCAGCTAATTGCATTTTGACACCTTCTCCTAGCCTTTGAACTGCCTGCCTTTCTCGTTTTTCTTGTTCTTCCCTATGAGCCTTTGATCTTGTTACAACACAATCAGGAAACAATCCAAGATGTTCCTTCTGTAACACCTCTGTTGAAAACACTTCTACAAGCTGCCCAACTACCATAGGCATCACCCACATTTGCGATCCAGCTATATCATTACCCAGAATAAATTGAACCCCTGCATTTCCACCACTCCAACTATAACTTCACCTGTTTTCCATTTGCTCTTTAAATTTACCTTCCACAATGGAATAGATTTAGTATCTCCATGAACCCCACTTATTATTTACCTCCTCCTGCAATACTCCCTTTGAACAACAAATATCACTATCCCACAACATTAAGGGTTGACTAGCCCCTGTGTCTCTTAAAATTTTAATATCTTTACCTACTCCACTCTGTACACGTGGAAAGACTTTCCCTTCACACACAAAGTCTTTAAATATTTCTACAATCTGCTCCTCAGAATTCTCTTGAGTAAACTATGAACACATTCCTACTTCTTCACCTATCACTGATTCTCCCTGTTTCACCTATATACAAGCCATTGGTTTCTCCTGTCCCTGAACCTCAGAACACACAGTACTTTTATTTCCAGGGCATTTCTGTACCCTAACAATTCCAACAGATTTTTCCTGCAATTTCCAACACACTGACTTTGTGTGCCCCACTTTATTACAATGAAAACACCTCCATTTTAGAATGTCACTTCTACCTTCAGCACCTTCCTTTTTATTCTGAGAAAAAACTTCCTGGGAACTTCCAGCTACTCCTCTTCCCTGACTACCTACCTTCCTTTCACCTTCCCACTTTTTATCCTTTTCCCATTTGAAAGGGTGACGATAAAAAAGTTTAGCTCCATGAGCTAACTCTGCTGCTGGTCGTACAGAATCAGTCCTCTGTTCCTCCATATGAGTTCTCACTACCGAAGGGATTGAATCTTTAAATTCTTCCAAAAGAATAACTTACTTAAGAGCTGCATAAAATGTCTCTATTTTAACATCTGTATCCACTGGTCAGAATTATTTTGTTTTACTCTTTCAAACTCAATATATGTTTGCTCAGCTGCTTTCTCATATTCCTAAATTCCTGCCTGTATGCTTCAGGAATCAACTCATATGCACTCAAAATAGCCTTTTCAACACATCATAATTGACGAACATTTCTTCTGATAGTGAAGCAAATACCGTATGTGCCCTACCCACTAACTTAGACTGTAATAATAACGTCCAGTTTTCCTGTGGCCATTTCACCTGTTTAGCTAGCTTCTCAAATGAAATAAAGAATGTTTCAATATCTTTTTCTTCAAACTTTGGAAGAGCTTATACAAATTTAAATATCTCCCCACTGGGTTCTACTCTGGAGATAAGTCCTTCCTCACCTACCGGCACCTCTTTTTTTAACCGCCAACATTTTCAATTGGAATTCTCTCTCTCTCTCTTTTTCTCTTTCCTCCCTCTCTATCTTCACAATTTCTAATTCCCTTTTCTGTTTTCTTTCTCTCTCCTGCCTTTCTACTGTTTCCTTTTAAAAGCCATTTCTCTGTCTTTTTCTTCTAATCCAAGCTTTTTCAGTACCTTTGCTTGTTCAAATTCAAGCGTCTTCATTTGTAACTAAGTCTCACTATTTCCAACTATGACTCACTAGTGTCAGGTTTCACTTCCAACTGTAGATGCTGTGCTACACTTTTAATTTTATCTGATTTCCTAGCACCCTTAGGTAACCCCAATTTTAACTTATCTGCCAACTCTGTTAACTTACTTTTGGTTATTTTTTCAACCCAATCAGACAAGTCTTTGCAATTGCCAAAGCCATCTTGCCATCTCACCACTTCTAAAATACCTAACCAACTCCTGAATTCAAAGTGCTTCTCGTACTTGTAACTTTAAGATTCACCAATTCCAAACCAGTCAAGGAATTAGAAATATTTTTATCACGGACGAGCTCCCAATTGTTATGACACAGCTGTTGGTAAAGGCTGTTACTTAAAATCCCACAGGCAAACTTTAAACAACTGTCATAACATTTATTTTCAAGTGGTATGTTTTGAGTTGCAGCTCTAAATTCAGGAAAAAGACCACCGGTTCTCGAGAGGTGTTTATATCAAACTACATGAGACATTTATTAATTTACATAAGTTAAATATATACACATGGCTACAAATTACTATTATCATAACTTTTTAATAAATTCCCAAACTAATCTCCACTAAGGCAACAACAACCCATAGACTTTAAGCAGACACCAGGCAAAGCACTTTCACCTTACAAATTCAAGATGAGGTTCCTTTCCAGGCAGTTGTAGGTTTACAGCTGCTTTGATGATACATGTCTCTGCTCTGCACACACAAACCTGCCTTCTGTTATACCCAGCAGTCTCTTTGAACGTAAATTCTCATTGTATCGTGAGGCCCCTTTAAACTTCTAACAATAAAACTCCTTTCATAGTACCAATTTTATTAGTAATATAAACATATTGCTTGGTCTCTTGTAGCTAGGTGCAAGATTTTACTCCCCTTCCTGAATGCTCTATTCAACAAAATGCAAATGTACCTTTATTTCTCTGCTAACATCTCAAAACTACTATACATCAAAGCACCCAGATTAGCTGGATTTAATCCAATTAAGACACACAAGGACATACCGACAGACTAAACTTCTATTTAAAAAAATAATTTCTAATAATATTATATACATTAATAGCTTTAAGACACCCATCAAGCCCCTTTGGAACCTTGGACATTTCAATGAGATCAATTCACATTCTTCTAAACTACAGAGAAAATAGACCCAGTTTGCTCAGCCTGTCATGAAAGGACAAGCCCCTCATCCCAGGAAGCAATTTAGTGAACCTTTACTGTAACACCTCCAATGCAAGTACATCTTTTCTTACATGTGGAGACCAAAACTGCACACAGTACTCCAAATGTGGTCTCACCAAAACCCTGTACAACTCTAGCAAGACTTCTTTATTCCTATACTCCAATCCCCTTGCAATAAAGGCCAACATGCCATTTGCCTTCTTAATTTCTTACTGTGCCAATATGTTAACTTTTTTTGCTTTCTTGTATGAGCACACCCAAGTCTCTTTGAACGTCAACACTTACAGGTTTCTCATCTTTGAAAATTATTCAGTTTCTCTATTCTTTTGACCAAAGTGAATAACTTCACATTTCCCTACATTATAATCCATCTGCCATCTTGTTGCCCACTCACTTAACCTGACTATATCTCTTTGCAGCCTCTGTGTCCTCCCTACAGCTTAAGTTTCCACCTAGCTTTGTTTCATCAGCAAACCTAGATACATACTCTCTGTCTCTTCATCTGAGTCATTAATATAGATTATAGATATATAGCTGAGGCCCCAGCACTGACCCTTGTGGTACTCCATTATGCACTACCTGCCAACTTGAAAAAAGTCTCATTTATGCCCACTCTGCTTCCTATCTGCTAACCAATCCTCTAGCCATGCTAATATATTACCTCCAAATCAGTGTACATTTATCTTGCCTATTAACATTTTGTGTGGCACCTTATCAAAAGCCTTTTAGAAATCCAGGTGTACTATACCTACTGGTTCCCCTGTATCTACCTTACTAATTAAATCCTTTAAAAAAACTCCAATAGCTTTGTTAAACAGGATTTCTGTTTGATAGAACCATGTTGACTTGTTCTAATCATCCTGTGCTTTTCTAAGTGCATTGTTAACACTTCCTTAATAATAAATCCCAGCATTTTCCCAACAACTGATGTTAGGCTAACTGGTCTGTAGTTCCCCATTTTCTCTCTCCTTCCTTCCTTGAAAAGTGATGTAACATTTTCCAACTGCCAATCTGATGGAAGCATTCCTGAATCCAATGAATTCTGGAAAATTATAATCAGCGCATCCACTATCACTGAAGCTATCTCCTTTAGAGCCCTAGGATGTCAGCCATCAGGCTCAAGGGATTTGTTGCATTTTAAATGTTTAAGTTTCTCCAAAACCTTTTCTCTGTTGATATTAATTTCCCTAATTTCCTCACTTTTTAGCTCCTAGTTTACCATCAATTTTGAATGAAACTTGTGTCTTCGACTGTGAAGACCGACATAAAATATTTGTTCAATGGCTCTGCAATTTCTTCATTCCCCATTATAATTTCTCCTGTCTATGATTCTGATGAACTAACATTAACTTTAGCTACTCCCTTCCTTTTTATATACTTATAAAAGTTTTTACAACCTGTTTTTATATTACTGGCTAGTTTACTCTGGTATTCTTTTTTTCCTTTTTATCAACTTTTTGGTAGCCTTTTTCTGGTTTCTAAAACACACCTAATCCTCAGACTTGTTACAGTTTTTTTTTGCAATATTGTAAGTCTCTTCTTTTAATCTAATACTTTGCCTAACACCTGAGTAAACCACAGATGGGTCTTTCTCGCTGAGTTTTTGTTTTTCCATGGAATATATTTTTGTTGGACATTTTGAATTGTTTCTTTAAATATTTCCCATTATTTATTTACAGCCATGCCTTTTAGTCTATTTACCCAATTTACCTTAGCCAGTTCTCCCTCATACCTATGCAATTGGCTTTGTTTAAGTTTAAGACTCTTGTTTGTGATCAGAGTATGTCACTTTCAAATTTAACCTGGAATTCATTGGTATTATGATCACTATTTCCCAGTGGATCCTTTTACTATGACATTACTAATTAAGCCTGCTTCATTACACAGTGCTAGATCTAAGATAGCTTCATCCCTCGTTGGCTCCAAAACGTATTGGTCCAATAAACTGTCATAAAAACATTCCACAAACTCGTATTCTAGAGCACCCTTGCCAAATTGTTTGCCAATGAGACAAAGAGAAGTGCACCTGAGAAAACTAGAGAGTGAGGCACATACATAGACAGAAGATTCAGTTCAGCAGGGATTTCAATCTTTAAATTCAGAAATTCAGGATGGGCAGCCCCACAGTGACAGTATTGGCAAAGTCAGTAGCAATATAAATTGGTGGGGGGGGTGACACAGACTCACCAAAGATACCCAAGATTTTCAGTGCTGCATGGGACATTCCTGGACAGGTTCACAGACTACAGTGGAGACAGAAAAGCAGCATAATTCAAATCAATGATGGCAATAGTGGCAAAACATATATGAATAGTGTTTTATAGTTACTGATTTTTCCATCACTCACAGTCAAAGTTTCCAGTAAAGGCAACCCTCAGATATCTTGTTGTTGGATAAACCCAGTTCTTGCAATTGATGGCAAAAATGATATTGCATGTCATTAAAAGATGTACCAATGAATTAAAATTCATGTTTATAGTTTTCTTGATAATGGAGACCAGAATAACCTCAGGTTTACGTAATTATTGTCGTGTGTGTGCGCGCACGGGAATTGACAGGGGAGTATCCTTGAACTCCGTCAGTGGCTGTCCTAGTCATCTGTCATTTTAATTCTCCACATTGTTCTCACACTGACTTCTTTCTCTTTGGCCTCTTGCAGTGTTCAAATGAAGCTCAACATAAGCTCAAGGAACAGCAACTCATCTTTCAATTAGGCCCTTTACAGCCAACCTGCTAGACTCAACTCTGAGTTCAACAATTTCAGGCCATGATTTCTGCCACCATTTTGTTTGCTTTTTGTTTACAGATTTTGTTTTCCCTCTCATTTTTCTCTTGTTTTTGCTTTCAGATGGCAGTTGTTCATCGTCCTGCAATTTGCATCTCCTCTAGATATATTGTTTGTTTATATACTTGTCCCATTGCCACTCCCTTTGACTTTGCACCAACAAGACCTTTCTATCTTCCACCCTATCATGACTCTCCTTTTTTTTCCACCCTCCCCTTTCACTTGCTTAAAACCTA
This sequence comes from Cetorhinus maximus, assembly GCF_964194155.1. Classification (NCBI taxonomy): domain Eukaryota; kingdom Metazoa; phylum Chordata; class Chondrichthyes; order Lamniformes; family Cetorhinidae; genus Cetorhinus; species Cetorhinus maximus. Next base: position 97,123,350 of record NC_135895.1, read on the forward strand.
TGACATTTCTAACTTTTCCCAGTTCTGATGAAAGGTCACAGACCCTGAAAATTAACTCAATTTTTCTCTCCACTGATGCTCCTTGACCAACTGAGTAATTCCAGCATTTTCTGTTTTTATGACTGCACATCAATCACCCACCTAAACCCTGCCCCTCACTGTAAGCTCCATTCCTCACATTCACTCTTATCAAACCCTGTCCTTCCCAACAATCCCAGCCCTCACACCAAACCCTGCCCAACACATCAATTACCTGTACAAATTGCACTCCTGACATCATTCACTGGCCTGGATCCTGCTTCTCACATAAATCCATGCATGGCAGGGAAAATACTGGAATCCATTATTAAGGGCGTGTTAACAAGGAAGTTAGAGAATTACAATATGATTAGGCACCATCATAACAGCACAAATTGTGTTTGACAAATCTATTAAGAGGTTTTTGAGGGTGTAACAAGCATGTTAGAAAAGGGAGAACCACTGGATGTGTTATATATTTGGATTTTCAGGGGGCATTCAATCAGTTATCACACAAGAGGTAGTGACACAAGGTTAGGCTTTATGGATTTGAGGTTATATAGTACCATGGATTGAGGATTGGTTAATGGATAGCAAACAGAGAGTAGGAATAAATGGATTATCTTCAGGATGGCAGGGTTTAACTATTGGAGTGCTGCTAGAATCAATGCTTGGCCTCAGCAATTTACGATCTATACCAATGATTTAGATGAGAAACCCATGTGCAATGTATCCAACTTTACTGACAACCCAAAGCGAGATGGGAAAGTAAGCTTGTGAAGAGGATGTAAAGAGTTTGCAAAGGGATATAGACAGTTAATGAATGAACAGACAGACAATAATCTGGGCAAGTGTGAAATTATCTATTTAGGCACAGTGAATGGGAGATGATGGCATAGTGGTATTGTCACTGGACTGTTAATCCAGAGACCCAGGGTAATGGTCTATGGACCCAGGTTCAAATCTTGCCACGGCAGTTGGTGGAATTTGAATTCAATAACAAAAATATGGAATTAAAAGTCTTATGATGACCATGAAACCATTGTCGATTTTTGTAAAAACCCATCTGGTTCACTAATGTTCTTTAGGGAGGGAAATCTGCCATCCTTAAATGGTGTGGCCTACATGTGACTCCAGACCCACAGCAATGTGGTTGACTCTTCAAAGGCCTAGTAAACCACTCAGTTTTATCAAACCGCTACAAAGCCTCGATAAGGGAATGAAACCAGATGGACCACCTGGCATCGGCCTCCTCACTAATGTCGGGGGCTAGTGCCAAAATTGGGAGAGCTGTCTCACTGACTAGTCAAGCAGCAGCCTGACATAGTCATTCTCACGGAATCACATCTTACAGATAATGACCCAGACATCACCATCCCTCACCATCTCTACCCCAGCAGAGGTGGCGGCACAGTGGTATACAGTAGGGAGTGAGTTGCCCTGGAAGTACTCAACTTTGACTCCAGACCCCATGAAATCTCATGGCATCAAGTCAAACATGGGCAAGGAAACTTTCTGCTGATTACAACGTACTGCCCTCCCTCAGGTAATGAATCAGTGCTCCTCCATGTTGAATACCACTTGGAGGAAGCACTGAGGGTGGCAAGGGCGCAGAATGTACTCTGGTTGGGGGGCTTCAACGTCCATCATCAAGAGTGTCTCGCTAGCACCACTACTAACCGAGCTGGCTGAGTCCTATTGGACATGGCTGCTAGACTGGGTCTGTGGCAGGTGTGAGGGAACCAACAAGAGGGAAAAACATACTTGACCTCATCATCACCAACCTGTTCATGACAGTATTGATAGGAGTGATCACCGCACAGTCATTGTGGAGATGAAGTCCTGCTTTCACATTGAGGATACCCTCCATCGTGTTGTGTGGCACTACCAGCATGCAAAATGGGATAGATCTCCAACAGATCTAGCAACTCAAGGCTGGGCATCCGTGAGGCGCTGTGGGCCATCAGCAGCAGCAGAATTGTACTCAAACACAATCTGTAACCACATGGCCTGGCATATCCCCCACTCTGCCATTACCATCAAGCCAGGGGATCAACCCTGGTTCAATGAAGGGTGCAGGAGGGCATGCCAGGAGCAGCACCAGATATAACTAAAAATGAGGTGTCAGCCTGGTGAAACTAAAACACAGGACTATTTGCATGCCAAACAGCATAAGCAGCAAGTGATAGACAGAGTAAAGCGATCCCACAACCAACGGATCAGATCTAGGCTCTGCAGTCCTGCCAGATCCAGTTGTGAATGTCAGTGGACAATTAAACAACTCACTGGAGGAGGAGGCTCCACAAATATCCCCATCCTCAATGATGGAGGAGCCCAGCACATCAGTGCAAAAAATAAGGCTAAAGCATTTGCAAAAATCTTCAGCCAGAAGTGCCGAGTGAATGATCCATCTCAGCCTCTTCTGGAAGTCCCCATCATCACAGATGCCAGTCTTCAGCCAATTTGATTCACTCCACATGATACCAAGGAATGGCTGAAGGCATTGGATACTGCAAAGGCTATGGACACTGACAATATTTGGCAATAGTACTGAAGACTCGTGCTTCAGGGCTTGCCGCACCCCTAGCCAAGCTGTTCCAGTACAGCTATAGCACTGGTATCTACCTGGCTATGTGGAAAATTGCCCAGGTATGTCCTGTACACAAAAAGCAGGACAAATCCAACCCAGCCAATTACTGGCCCATCAGTCTACTCTCAATCATCAGTAAAGTAATGGAAGGGGTCATCAACAGTGCTATCAAGCAGCACTTGCTTAGCAATAACCTGCACACTGACGTCAGTTTGGGTTCCGCCAGGGCCACTCAGCTCCTTATCTCATTATGCCGTGATTCAAACATGGACAAAATAGCTGAACTCTTGAGGTGAGAGTGACTGCCCTTGACATCAAGGCTGCATTTGACCGAGTGTGGCATCAAGGAGCCCTAGCAAAACTGGAGTCAATGGGAATCAGGGGAGAAACTCCACTGTTTGGAGTCATAACTAGCACAGGTTGTTGGTGGAGCTCAATCATTTCAGCTCCAGGACATCACTGCAGGGGTTCCTCATAGCCCAACTATCTTCAGCTGCTTCATCAATAATCTTCCTTTTGTCATAAGGTCAGAAGTGGGAATGTTCGCTGATGATTGCACAATGTTCAGCACCATTCGCAACTCCTCAGATACTGAAGCAGTCCATGTCTAAATGCAGCAAGACCTGGACAATATCCAGGCTTGGGCTGACAGGTGGCAAATAACAATCGCGCCACACAAGTGCCAGGCAATGACTATCTCCAACAAAAGAGAATCTAACCATCATCCCTTGATGCTCAATGGCATTACCATTGTTGAATCCCCCACTATTAACATCCTGGGGGTTACCGTTGACCAGAAACTGAACTGCACTAGCCATATAAATACTATGGCTACAAGAGCAGGTCAGAGGCTAGGAATCCTGTGATGAGTAACTCACCTCCTGACTCCCCAAAGCCTGTTCACCATCTACAAGGCACAAGTCAAGAGTATGATGGAATATTTCCCACTAGCCTGGATGAGTGCAGCCCCCACAACACTCAAGAAGCTTGACACCATCCAGGACAAAGCAGCACGCTTGATTGGTACCCTATCCACAAACATTCATTCCCTCCACCACCGACGCACAGCAGCAGCAGTGTGTACTATCTACAAAGTGCACTGCAGGAATTCAACAAGGCTGCATAGACAGCACCTTCAAAACCCACGAGCACTACTATCTAGAAGGACAAGGGTAGCAGATAGATGGGAACATCACTGAAGTGTTTTGTCACTTCTTAACAATTAAGAATACACACACAGCTATCTGCTTCTGAACCCCAGCTTCCTGTATAAAAAACAGATGATTTCTTTATTCCTTATTCTACACCAGAGTGCAATACATCCGGGACTTAGTACACTCCACTGGCAAGTTTTTCATATAACACTACTTTTTACCTAAAATGTTCTTTTACAAAAAAACATAAACTTTAAACACAAACATCACATCTCCCACTTTAGCCAGGAACAAATTGGTCAGGCGGTTTGCAGATTCGTTTTGGTCTAGAGGGGAGTGTTGGGCTTAGGTATCTCAGCTCGTTTGCTTAGAAATTGAAGATTCTGCTGTTCCACTTGTCTCTGTTCAGGTTCAACAGTTGCAGCTACAGGTTTTTCAGTTGAACCAACTGGAGCAGATGTTTTTCAGAAATCTTCCATCGTGTTGGAGATCCCTGGGAATTTGGTTCCTTGGATTTGGCTTCTCTAATCTGGTCAGTATGTCTCTTCCAGATTCCAGGAAGATTTAACATTAAAGGTCAGTAGTCCTCGACGCTTGACGATTCTTCCCAGGAGCCACTTTGATGTTCCACAGTAATGTCGGACCTAAACAGACTGATCCAGATTAAACCCAGGAGCTGGTTTACCTGTATCATGTGACCTTGTCTGATCAAGTTGACTTGAACCAATTTTTCCATTCAAATCCGGACACAGCAAATCCATTCTGGTACGCAGTCGTCTTTCAAATATCAGCTCAGCAGGAGATACAACTGTTGTTCAATGTGGAGTGTTACAATACATCATCAAAAAGTTCTTCAATTTCCAATCTCTTTGCACCCCTGCTTCAATATGGCCGCTTTGAATGTCTGGACAAAGCACTCCGCTTCACCATTTGAGGATGGGTGGTATGGCGAAATGCGAATCTGCTTGATCCCATTGTTTTTCAGGAATGTTTGAAATTCACATGACGTGAACTGTGTGCCAATGTCAGACACAATCTGCTCCAGCAATCCAAAAGTAGTGAACACATTCCAGAGAGCATCAATGGCCTTTGCCAAAGTAGTCCACTTCATGGGAATAACGTGAGACCACTTTGTGTAAGCATTCACCACAATCAGGAATGTATGTCTGAGAAGTGGTCTGGCCAAGCCCATGGATGTAACGGGGCAGGTGCAGGAGAAAACTTAATTTCTTGGCATGAAAGGCAATCACTGACCATGCCTTCAATGTCTTTATCCAGGTGTGGCCACCATGCATGTAGATGAGCTAATGCTTTAATTTTGATGATTCCCATGTGACTGAGGTGAAGTTCTAACACTCGTGTTTGGAATTTTGGAGGAGTTATGATTCCCCATAACAAACAACCGTCTTGCAAAGTCAGCTCAAATCTATACATGTAGTAAGGTTTAAGCTCAGTAATGACTTCTTGAGGTACACACCAACCCTTCTGTGTGTATAGGTAAACTTTGGAGGGCACAGCATCCCTCTGCTTTTTCAAGTCGAATTTGATCCACTTTATCAGGTAACATGTCTATCTGGTTCAAATTGAAAGCAATTACTTCACTTTGGGTTGTGGGGCTATGGTGTAATTGAAGTCTGGAAAGTGCATCCGCATTTCCATGATTCTCAGTAGAGCGAAGCGTAATTTCGTACTGGTAAGCAGATAAGATCAGTGCCCACCTTTGTAGGCATGCAACGGCAAGTGTCGGGGTTTGTGACTTCAGGCTAAACAACCAGGTCAAAGGCTTGTGGTCTGTAATCAACGTGAATTTATGCCCATACAAATATTGGTGGAGCGTCTTGACTCCAACAGCTTCCTTCTCAATTTGGGCATAATTTTGTTCTGCCTTGGACAATGTGCACGAGGTGTGTGCAATGGGCCTTTCACTGCCATCAGGAAATGTATGGGAGATGACAGCTCCAACACCATATTCAGAGGCATCACAAGCCAGGCTGACAAGCAACTTTTCATTGAAACGTACCAGGGCTTTAGCAGAAGTGAGCTCTTGCTTGAATTCCTTGAAACTTTCCTGACAGGCTTGTGGCCAATCCCATTTTGCATTCTCCTTCAGCAGATTATTCAGTGATGCTGCCTTGGTAGCCAAATTGGAAATGAACTTGCTGTGGTAATTCACAAGTCCCAAAAATGAACGAAGCTCCTTAACATTTTTCGGCTGTGGTACATTCAGCACTGCCTCCATCTTTCTGGGTGAGGTTGAGAGGCCAGTTTCATCAATCACATGTCCCAGGTACTCCACTCAGGGCTTTAGGAATGAGCATTTGGATTGCTTACAGCAGATGCCGTATTTTTCCAGTCTACGCAGACCCTGCCTAGGTTCTCTAAATGAGTTGGGAGGCTTTTCCTGGTGAAGAGCATGTCGTCTTGGAAGCAGATTACACCAGGGATGCCCTGCAGTATTTTGTCCATGGCCTCCTGGAATAAGGCTGGTGATGACGTGATTCCAAATGGTAGTCATTGGTATTGATACAACCATCAGCACACACAGAGGTTTGTATCATTCCTGGAATCTTCACTCAGCTGCATTTGCAAAAATGCCTGTGATAGGTCAAACTTTGTGAATAAATTCACCTCCATTCAGAGCAGCAACATCTCCTCAATTTTGGGTAGCGGGTACTGATGCACTTCCAGGAAAGGATTAATGGTGATTTTATAGTCTTCACCTATTCTGATAGACCCATCATCTTTCACTACTGGGACTATTGCAGCTGCCCACTCTGCATTATCAACTTTCTCAATGATCTGAAGGTTTTCAAGTCATTCTAGTTCCTGCTCAATTTTTTTTGTTGCATTGAGTAGGGAACTGAAAATGGTTTGAAGAACCTTGGAGGAGATTCAGCCTTCACAGCAAGTTTGACTTCAATGTCTTTAATAACGCCAAGACCTTCTTTGAAGTCATCACTATGCTTGTCTAACAAGGACTGCAACATGAGGTTGCAATGCACTTAATTTATTTTATTCCATTCCAGCCGAATTTCTTTTAGCCAGTTCCTGCCCATAAGCAATGGACGATCCCCTTTCACAATGATAAGTGGCAGCCTTGCTATTTTATCTCCATATTTAGCTTGAACGGGCATTTTTCCAAGTATATTCACAGGTTCACCAGTGTAGGTGCTAAGCTGGAAGAGGGTTTTTTCCCAATGGGCATTTCTTGAAAATTTCCTCCCATGTTTTCTCTGAATGCTGATGCTCCAGTGTCAAACCTCCATTTCAACCATTTAAGGCAAGACCAACTGTTAGTTGTTCATCTAGTTTTAGATGAGACTGATTGCAATACAATTGCTCTTCTGCATTGTTGCTGTTAGTTTCACTTTCTGACTTGCCTGGACTGGCGTTACTTTTGTGCTTTGTTTCCAAGTAATGCGTCTTTTTAAACTGCCTGTTTATTTTCAAGCGCAACTTGTCTGTGTGCTCTACGTGATGCCCTTTTCTTGGCTGTGCTACTTTACTGTGATCAGCCTTTGATCTATATGGACACTGTATGTGTCCTTTTTTTCCACATTAGTGACAATCAGCAGTTTTCCACTTACAGGCTTCTGCATTACAGCGATAACATGTTTGCAAGTGAGTATACCCTGACTTTACTATTTTAACTTTGGCATTGTTAGAATGCATTTTCAAATCTCCAGCTTGTTTCTCTGACATTTCTATGCTTTGCGCAATCTCGAACACTTTCTTCAGTGTCAACTCTTGCTTCACTAACAATCTACGCTGAATTCTTTAATTTCTTAGTCCGCAAAGCGATCATGTAACGTTTCTACCAGGTAACATTTAAAGTCACAATGTTCCGCTAACTTTCTCAACCCAGCCAGGAACTGGGAAACTAATTCACTCTCATTCTGTTCTCTTTGGTGAAACTTATAGTTTTCAGCAATAATTGCTAGTCTGGGATCATAGTGCTTTTTCAAAACGTCCACAAGCTCTTTTAAGCTCTTATTTGCTGGCTTGTCAAGAGCAATGAGATTTCTTAGTAAAGTGAAATTTTTCATCCCGATCACTGTAAGAAACACTGAGGCCTGCTTTTCCTCTTCAATCTCATTCGCAATGAAAACTGTTCCATTTGCTTGACATAAACTACAAAGTCCACAGTAGCTGGATCAAAAGCCACTAAAACCCCTAATAATGATGATCCCATCCTCGCTGCTATTTGAAGAGTTTTGTCACTTCTTAACAATTAAGAATACACACAGACACACAGCTATCTGCTTCTGAACCCCAGCTTCCTATGTAAAAAAACAGGAGATTCCTTTATTGCTTATTCTACACCAGAGGGCAATACATCCGGTACTTAGCACATCCTACTAGCAGGTTTTTTATATAACACTTCTTTTTAATTAAAATGTCCTTTTACAAAAAAGCATAAACGTTAAACACAAACATCACAACCACCACCTGGAAGTTCCCCTCCAAGTCATTCACCATCCTGACTTGGAAATATATTGCCGTTCCTTCACTGTCGCTGGGTCAAAAACCTGGAACTCCTTTTCTAACAGCACAGTGGGTGTACCTACACCACATGGATTGCAGCAGTTCAAGAAGATTGCTCACTATCACCTTCTCAAGGGCAACTAGGGATGGGCAATAAATGCTGGCCCAGCCAGCGAAGCCCACATCCTGTAAATGAATACAAATAAATTCAAAAAGTTGAGAGGCTAGTAAATGTTCATATTCAGAAGGACTTTTGGGCTTTGTACACAAATCACAGGAAGATGCTGTAATAAAAACAGTAAGCAATTAGGAAGGCAAATGGTATGTTAGCCTTAATTGCAAGGAGGGTGGATCTGAGTAAAATAGTTTTGGTACAATTATATAGGGCTTTGGGTGACTACCCTCGCCTTTGAATCAGAAGGTTGTGGGTTCATGTCCCACTCCCGGAAAACCAAGAACTGTGAATGTACTCGAAAGAGTTGGAATGTAAAGCTGTTTTGCATCTTCTCCAATATCTCTATATCCTTTTTATAACATGGAATCCAAAACTATGCGTATTAATCTAAGTGTGATCCATCCAAAGTTCAATACAAGTTTACCTAGCTTCTTTGCTTTTCAATTCTTTTCCTCTAAAAATGTTTTTTTATGGCCTTATTAACCTGTGTTGCTATTTTTAGAAATTTGTCTATCTGCGCTCCTTTATCTCTTTGCTTTCTATGCCATTTAGACTCTTATTTTCCGAAGAGTATACACTGTCCTTATTCTTCCTACCAAAATGCTCTATGTTGAAATTAATTTACCACTTAAACATTCATTCTTCAAATTTATTCATGTCTTCCCTTAAGCCAAACACAAATACAAACATAGGCAGTGTTCTTTACGTCAATAGCTGACTGTATTCTCCTTTACTGCCTGCTAAGGATTCTATTCTTACTTTAGAAACCAAACATGCATTTAATCAGCCTCTTTACCTTAGTAAATATCACAACACGCTTTACAGTGAAGAATTCACACTACATTAGAAGGTGATGAAAGGTTTTGAGACTTTTGAAAGAGGAGAGATTCAAGAGTGTGGGGTCAAGAAGGTTGAGGCTGTACCACTGACATAAGAGGTCTGTGTTGGAAGACAATTGGTATGAATTGATCACAGGGCTGGAGAAAGTAGCAAAGATAATGTAGAGTGGTGAAGGGTTTCTAAATGAAGATGAGTATTTTGAAATCAACACGTTGGCATTGGGGAGGAGCTGATGGAATCAAAAGTTGAAAGATGTGAGCAACAGCATGTTGAACTAGATTGGATTGCACACTTGCTAGTAAATGGTCTCAATTGGATTGCACGCTATGCTGGTCTATGGACTATTGCATTGCACACTGTGCTGGTATATGAAGTCTATTGGATTGTACACTATGTTGGTGTATGGACTCTATTGCATTGCACACTGTACTGGTATATGAAGTCTATTGGATTGTACACTATGCTGGTGTATGGACTCTATTGCATTGCACACTGTGCTGGTATATGGAATCTATTGCATTGCACACTGTGCTGGTATATGGAATCTATTGCATTGCACACTATGCTGGTATATGGAATCTATTGCATTGCACACTGTGCTGGTATATGGAATCTATTGCATTGCACACTGTTGCTGGTATATGGAATCTATTGCATTGCACACTGTTGCTGGTATGTGGAATCTATTGCATTGCACACTGTGCTGGTATATGGAATCTATTGCATTGCACACTGTTGCTGGTATATGGAATCTATTGCATTGCACACTGTGCTGGTATATGGAATCTATTGCATTGTACACTGTGCTGGTATATGGACTCTATTGCATTGCACACTGTGCTGGTATATGGACTCTATTGCATTGCACACTGTGCTGGTATATGGACTCTATTGCATTGCACACTGTTGCTGGTATATGGACTTTATTGCATTGCACACTGTTGCTGGTATATGGAATCTATTGCATTGCACACTGTTGCTGGTATATGGACTCTATTGCATTGCACACTGTTGCTGGTATATGGACTCTATTGCATTGCACACTGTTGCTGGTATATGGAATCTATTGCATTGCACACTGTTGCTGGTATATGGACTCTATTGCATTGCACACTGTTGCTGGTATATGGAATCTATTGCATTGCACACTGTGCTGGTATATGGACTCTATTGCATTGCACACTGTTGCTGGTATATGGAATCTATTGCATTGCACACTGTGCTGGTATATGGACTCTATTGCATTGCACACTGTTGCTGGTATATGGAATCTATTGCATTGCACACTGTGCTGGTATATGGACTCTATTGCATTGCACACTGTTGCTGGTATATGGAATCTATTGCATTGCACACTGTTGCTGGTGCCTCTCCACTGCACGCGTAGCAAAGCCCACTCGTCTCGTGGCGCTGACGCTGTCCTGACCTCAGTTCCGGGTAAAATGGCGGCTCTGCGTGCTGTTTTGTGGGGTGTAGGTGTAAGGTTGTCGTTCGGTACAGGCAGGACTCCGATCCGACAGGTACTGGTTAGTCGGGGGGGGAATTTACAGTCCGGTGGTGGGAGTCACTTGGTTTGCAGTCGGACACTTGTGCGTAGGGTCCTAAATTTGGTGCAGCGGGAGCTTGGGGCTGGTGCCCCTTCTCCACTCTCCGAGCGGATGTTGCCTCGGCTCCGCTAGTGTGTCCTGGCTTGTCCTTGTCTGTCTTTTCCCTGCTGTTTGGAGTGGACCCAATGTCGGTACCCGGGCCTCGAACTATCAACGCTCAGCCTCATAACAAAATGTTCATTGGCATTAGAGTCACTAAGCGCCGGCTTAGGGAGAGCTAATGCTGCAAGTTAGTATTGAATAGAGTAATTAGACACTTACATTATGTTACACAATGTGAGTCTCTTTATTACATTGCTTATTTACCGGCGATATGTGAATTCATTTGAACGAGCTGTGTGGTGTTGTGTTAAGTGCAGCAAAGGAAGCATTAATGGCTTGCAATTTCTCCTTGCCTGCAGTTGCATCTGTTTTTCCTATACTGTATGTGCAATGTTAAGCCGTACCCCATGGCTAGGTGTATTTTGATTTTCTCTGCACAATCAGCGTCAAAGTAAAGAAAGAGGAGGTTGAGAAATTGTTAATGAGGTAAGGAGGTAGTGTTGCCAGGACCTGCAGATGAATCAATCACAGCTGCCAAAGAGGATAGATTGTGTGGTAGCCAAATGGAGTGCTGTGTCGCAGTGAAAGAGTTCTGGGATGACATGGACAATGTCATGGATATGAACAGTGTGAAGGACACAACTTTTTTAGCCAGTATGTTACAAGCCCAATGAGAGGGGGTGCAATTCTACATTTAGTCTTAGGAAGTGAAGCTGGGCAAGTGGTTGAAGTAACATGGGTGGGTGGGGGGACACACATGACCATTTTGAAGATAGTGACCATAATACAATTAGATTTAACATCATTATGGAAAAGGACAAAGATAGAACAGGAGTGAAAGTTCTAAATTGGGGGAAGACAAATTTTAAGTTGAAGTAGTCCATGTCCAAATGCAACAAGACCTGGACAATATCCAGGCTTGGGCTGACAAGTGGTAAGTAACATTCGTGCCACACAAGTGTCAGGCAATGACCATCTCTGACAAAAGAGAATCTAACCATCGCCCCTTGATGTTTGATGGCATTACCATCACTGAAACCCCCATGATCAACATCCTGGGGGTTACCATTGACCAGAAACTGAACTGGACTAGCCATATAAATATTGTGGCTACAAGGACAGGTCAGAGGCTAGGAATCGTGCAACGAGTAACTTGCCTCCTGACTCCCCAAAGCCTGTCCACCATCTACAAGGCACAAGTCAGGAGTGTGATGGAATACTCCCCACTTGCCTGGAATGGTGCAGCTCCTACAACACTGAAGAAGCTGAATACTGTCCAGGACAAAGCAGCCAGCTTGATTGGCACCACATTCACTCCCTCTACCACCGACGCACAGTAGCAGCAGTGTGTACCATGCCCAAGATGCACTGCAGGAATTCACCAAGGCTCCTTCGACAGCACCTTCCAAACCCACAAACATTACGACCTAGAAGGACAAGAGCAGCAGATAGATGAGAACACCACCACCACCTGGAAGTTCCCCTCCAAGTCACTCATCATCCTGACTTGGAAATATATTGCCGTTCCTTCACTGTCGCTGGGTCAAAATCCTGGAACTCCCTTCCTAACAGCACTGTGGGTGTACCTACACCATATGGACTGCAACGGTTCAAGAAGGCAGCTCACCACCACCTTCTCAAGGGCAACTAGGGATGAGCAATAAATGCTGGACCAGCCAGTGAAGCCCACATCCCATGAATGAATAAACAAAAAGCTCAGAGGTGAGCTGGCGAGAGTGGACTGGATACAGTTATTAGCAGGGAAAAGAGTGTCAAATCAGTGGGAGGCATTCAAAAGTGAGATTCTATAGGCACAGGGTAGACATGTCCCTACAAAAAAAAGTGTGGTATTGCCAAATCTAGAATTCGCTAGTTATCCAGAAGTATACAGGCCAAGATAAAGCGGAAAAAGAAAGCTTATGACAGTCACATAAGACTTAATACTGTAGAAAGCCTAGAGGAGTATAGAAAGTACAGGGATGAAGTAAAAATGGAAATTAGGAAAGCAAAGAGATTGAAAAAATATTGGCAGGTAAAATCAAAGAAAACCCAAAGATGTCTTACCAGTATATTAAGAGCAAGAGAATAACTAAGGAAGGATAGGGCCTATCAGAGATGTACATGGTAACTTGTGGGTTGATGCAGAAGATATCAACAGGCTTCTCAATGAGTACTTTGTCTCTATCTTCACTAAGGAGAGGGATGATGCAGACATTCTAGTTAATGAGGAGGAGTGTGAAACATTAGATACAATAAGCATAGTGAAAGAGGAAGTACTGGAGCGACCGACATCCTTGGAAGTGGATAAGTCATCAGGGCCAGATGGATTGTATCCCAGGCTGTTAAAGGAAGCAGGGAGGAAATAGCGGATGCCCTAAGGATCGTTTTCCAATCCTTACTAGATACAGGCGAGGTACCAGAGGATTGGAGGTCTGCAAATGTTGTACCATTATTTAAAAAGGGTGCAAGGGATAGGCCAGAAAATTAAAGACAAGTCAGTCTGACTTCAGTGGTGGACAAATTATTGGAATCAATTCTGTGAGAGACAAGATAAACTGTCACTTAGAAAGGCATGGGTTGATCAGGGACAGTCAGCATGGTTTTGTTAGGGGAAGATCATGTCTTACTAACAATAGAATTTTTTGAGGAAGTAACAAGAAGGATTGATGAGGGTACTGCAGTGGATATTGTCTACATGGATTTCAATAAGGCATTTGACAAGGTCCCACATGGCAGACTAGTCAGAAAAGTGAGGTTGCATGGGATACAGGGGAAGGTGGCAAGTTGGATCCAAAATTGGCTCAGTGACAGGAAACAAAGGGTAATGGTTGATAGATGTTTTTGCGAATGGAAAATGGTTTCCAGTGGTGTTCCACAGGGCTCAGTGTTGGGGCCCTTGCTGTTTGTTGTATATATTAATGATTTGGACATAAATGTGGGAGGTGTGACTGGAAAATTTGCAGATGACAAAAATAGACCACGTGATGAAGAGGATAGCTGTTGTCTCCAGAATTATATCAATGGCTTGGTTGAGTGGACAGGAAAGTGGCAAATGGAATTCAATCCGTAAAAGTGTGAGGTAATGCATTTGGGGAGGACAAACAAAGCAAGGGAATACTCAACAGGAGGACATTGAGAGGGGTTGAGGAAGTGAGACACCTTGGAGAGCATGTCCATGGGCCCCTGAAGGTGGCAGAACAGGTGGATAAGGTGGTAAAGAAAGCATAGCGAATGCTTTCCTTTATTGGATGAGGTATTGAATACAAAAGCAGGGATGTACTGATGGAAAGCTGGTTAGGCCACAGCTGGAATTATGTGTAAAGTTCTGGTCACCACATTACAGGAAGTACATAATTGCTTTGGAGAGAGTACAGAGAAAATTTACAAAGAATGCTGCCAAAGCTTGAAAATTGAAGCTCTGAGGAAATATTGGATAGGCTAGGGTTGTTTTCCTTAGAACCGAGGAGGCTGAGGGGTGACCTAACTGAGGTGTACAAAATTATGAGGGGCCTAGATAGGGTAGACAGTAAAGACCTGTTTCCCCTAGCTGTGTGCTGGAGGGGGGCGGGGGGGGAGAGGTGTCAATCACCAAAGGATATAGATTTAAGTTGATTGGTAGAAGGATTAGAGGGGACATGAGGAAAAACTTATTCACCCAGAGGATGTTGGGCGTCTGGAATTCACTGCCTTTTATGTGGTGGAACCAATTATGGATAAAGCTATCTTAGATTTAGTACAGTGGCAGGTTTAATTAGTAATCTCTTGGAAAAGGTTCTTGGTGGGGGGTGGGTGGGGTGGGGGGAGCGATCATTATACAACTGAATTCCATGCTAAATCTGAAAGTGACATGCTCCAGTCCCAAACAAGAATCTTAAACTTTAAAAAAAGTCAATTACGTAGGCAGGAGTGGAGATCTGGCTATGGTTGATTGGGTAAATAGACTGAAAGGTATGGCAGTAAATAAACATTTGGGTAACATTTAAAGAAACAGTACAAAATATTTGACAGAGACAGGAGAAATTTGACGGAGAATACGGAAGTGATAGAGACGGTGAACAAACATTTTGTCTGTCTTCGTAGTAGAAGACACAAACTACACCAGAAATAAAGGATAACAAAGGGGCTAATAAGAGGGAGGAACTTAAGATCAGCAGAGAAAAAGTATTGGAGAAATTTAAGGTCTAAAAGTTGACAAATCCCCAGAATCTGATGACCTAGATCCCAGGGTTCACAAAGAGATAGCTGCAGAGATAATGGATGCATTAGTTATGATTTTTAAAAATTCTCGAGATTTCAGTGAATTGGAAGTTAGCAAATGTAACGCAGCAATTCAAGGAAGGAAGGAGGGAGAATGAAAAAAGGGTACGAAGGGTCAGTTAGCCTGACATCAGTCATCAGGAAAACGTTCGAATCTATTAAGGAAGTCTTAACAGTGCACTGAGAAAATCATATCATGATCAACAAAGTCAACATGATTTTATGAGAAGGAAAAAGTATTTGAGGTTTTTGAGGATGCAACTAGTAAAGTAGATAAACTGATAGAGGTAGTATACTTGAATTTCCAAAAGGCATTCAACAAGATGCCATGCACAAAGTTATTACGCAGGATAAGAGCTCATGGAGTTGGGGGGTAATATATTAGCGTGAATAGAGGATTGTTTAATGGACAGCAAGCAGAGAGTAGGGATAAATGGGACATTTTCAAGTTGCCAGGCTGTAACTAGTGGAGTGCCACCAAAATTGGCACATAAGCTGTTTACAATTTATATGAATGACTTGGATGAAAAGACGGAAGCTAATGTATCTAAGTTTGCATGAAGATACAAAGTTAGCTGGGAATGTAAGCTGTGAGCATAACGTCAATATAAACAGGTTAAGTGAGTGGATAACAAGGCAGATTGGAGTATAATATGTGGAAGTGTGAGGTTATTCACCTTGGTAGTAAGAATAGAAATATTTTTTAAAAGGTATGACATTTTTAAATGTTGATGTTCATAGAGATTTGGGTGTTTTCGCATAAGAAAGCAGGAAATTTCCATGCAGGTATAGCAAGCTTAGTGGCTACAGGAGGAGGTCTGGAGCTGGAGTATTCTGTGGCGAGTAACTCACTTCCTGACTCCTCCAAAGTCTGCCCACAATCTCCAAGGCACAAATCAGGAATGAGATGGAATCTCTCCACTTGCCTGGATGAGTGCAGCTCCAACAAACGTCAAAAAGCTCAACATCATCTAAGATGAAGCAGCTTGCTTGACTGGCACTCCCTCTACCACCAGCATACAATGGGAACAGTGTGTTCCATCTACAAGGTGCACTGCAGCCACTTGCCAAGGCTCCTTCAATAGCATCTTCCAAACCAACAACATCAATCGCCTTGAACGACAAGGGCAGCAGATGCATGGACATACCACAGCCTGCAAGTTCCCCTCCAAATCAGACACCACTCTAACTTGGAACTATATCACCATTCAATCATGGGGTCATAATCTTGGAACTTCTTCCCTAACAACACTGAGAGTTTGCCTACACCACATGGACTGCAGTGGTTCAATTGGTGGCTCACCACCACCTTCTCAAGGGCAATCAGGGATGGTTAATAAATGCTGATTTTGCCAGCGATGCTCATGTTCCAAGGCAAATGGCATGTTGGCCTTTATTGCAAGGGTATTGGATTACAAAAATAAGGAAATCTTGCAACAGTTTAGGGCTTTGGTTAGACTACTCCTGGAATACTGTGTGCAGTTTTTTTGCCTCCATATTCTAAGGCAGACCTTGGATACTTGGAGGTATTGTTGTGAAGGGTCACTAGATTGGTCCCTGGGTTGAGAGGGTTGTGCTATGATGAGAGGCTGAGTAAATTGGGCCTATACTTATTGGAGCCTAGAATACTGAGAGATAATCTCATTGAAATATGTAAGATTCTGAAGGGGCTTGACAGGGTAGACAGTGAAAGACTGTTTCCTCTGGCTGGGGAATCTAGAACATGGGCACAGCCTCAGGATAAGGGGCCAATCATTTAGGACTAAGGTGAGGAGAGCTTTCTTCACTCACAGAATGTGAACCTTTGGAACCATCAACCCGAGAGGGTTGTGAATGCTCCAATATTAAGTATATTCAAGACTGAGCGATAGATTTTGCTTTCTCAGGGAATCGAGGGATATGGGAAACGTGCAGGAAAGTGTAGTTGAGGTGGAAGATCAGCCATTATCAGATTGAATGTTGGAATTGGCTAAAGGGGTTGAATGGTCTTCTGCTCTTATTTTTCAGTTGTGTCAGAAGAACATAATTAAGTTAACTCATCAAGCAAATTTATTTGTTTTGCCTTATTTGTTTTACAGTTAATTTCAGATGCTGAACTGGGTCAAATCTTTGGAAATTGTGTGCTGTTCAACCAATCACAGTATAATACATACAGTGGTCACCTTTCCGTCCCCCATTAACTAACCATGTTTGTGTTTGCACTGCAATATATATGATAACACAGTGAAATAGGAGACTGTTTGATCGCCTATTGAAGGGCAACTTACTGGTGTAAGGTTATGGTTTGAGATCCTGCAAAGCCTGACTAATGTGTCATTTCCTTTTTTTTCCTATATATTATGCAAATATTAGCAGAGGTAAATTGATTATCAAAACACTAAATCAGATCATTAAAGACTTCTAAAGCCACAATTCACTTTCAAATGTCCTTATGTTGGAATCTGAGAAAGAAATGTTAATTTCCATTATTAGTAAGATCTGTATTCACACAGGTAATGTTAGATTCAGAACATGGAAATCTTTGAGCGACACAAATAGTAAGTAACTGACAGCTTCACAGTGGGTCGTACTCAGCTAAAAACTCTGTACTCCTCCAAATGTCCTGGTGTAAATGTAGGTGTTTGCCCTTCTGGATGCTCAAGGTGATGACCAAAGTTGTTTACTTCTCAGAAAATGACACGTTCTGTAGTTTTATTTAAAAACTGCTGAGGGAGATGACTTAGATTTCAACATTGTGAAATGTGCTACTCTTGGAATACTCTTGGCATTCATGAGCTTTACCTTACTCTTGCATGATTGTTAGAAAAGTGCCAGCTGGGTTTACTTTTAAAGTATTCTAGTAGAAGTAGAATACAGAGCAGGCATGAGGCAGAACAAAAGGTGGACCCCTAAAATCCATGAAAGTTAGCTATAATTTACTGTAGATTCCTAAGCAATCATTTTAACTATCCACCTATGGCTGACAGTTGATTTAAAAGCAGTTGAAACCTCCAGCATTTTAATTGAGGTACAGTTGGACATTTTATCACCATGTTGTTTAAAATCTCTCAGCTTCTGTGACCTGTTGATCTTCACAGGATGCGATCTCAGAAATGTCTGGTCCTGAGTATTTTTTGGAGAGACATTTTATTGGCTTATAATTTCGGTAATTAAATGCAAGGTAATTAAAGGAATTGTTAAAATGTGCGTGTGTATTCACTCTGAAATTAAAATCCTTCACTATGTCTCATTTGAACATACTTTTCTCAGGATCTGACATCTACTGGCGCTTGCTTCTGTGTTCCCTTCCTTTCAGGTCTGCAGGTTTTTAAAATCCAAGTTTGACTTTGCCCAATTGCTGCAATTAGATTTCTTTGTTTCTCTCATTTGTTTGTTTCTTTCATTCCTTTCAGATTAATGTCCTCACTGAGAATTTTGGTTTTCTCACCAAGGTTTCTCAATAATAGGAAATTCAAAATATCTGGATTATGTTATATCATTGTTCTGAGTCTCACTCTTGTTTCCTATGTTGATAGCTTATTCAGACCCTCTATTTTATACCTGTTTTTCAAAGCTGGTTCTGTTAACACAATGAAAGCAAAGTACTGCCGATGCTTGAAATATGAAATTCTTCATCTTTTGGCTTCTCCTATATTACTTGGGGTTGCCACAATGCTGGTTGATCATAATTCTCCATCTCCTCTTGTCAGTCACCCATTCCTCTTCCAATCCTGCTGTGTTTAAGTCTATCACCACTACATCTTTCTACCTGGTCCTAGGCTTTTATTCCTCTTCCTCCTGGCTGTCCCATCTCCATTACTCACTTCACCACATCTCCTCTCTCTGCAGTAGATTGAAATCTGAAATAAAAACAGAAAATACTAGAAACATTGAGCAGGTCAAGCAGGATCAGAAAGCAAAGTAACAGAGTTAATGTTTTAGATCTATGCTCTTTCATCAGAACAGGAAGATCTTACAGATTCAGGTTTAGGGGAGGTGTTGGCATATTGGCAATGTCATTGGACTGAGACCCAGGCTAATGTTCTGGGGACACAGGTTCAAATCCCACCATGACACCTGGTGTAATTGGAATTCAATTAATAAATCTGGAATTAAAAGCTAGTCTAATGGTGACCACAATGTCCATTGTCACAAAAACCCCTCTGGTTCACTGACGAGGCAGTCCAACTGGGATAGATTTTGAACAGATTTAGCAACTTGAGCTGGACATCCATGTGGGCTGTTAGCAACAGTAGCATTATATACAACCACAACCTGCAACCTCACGGCCTGGCATACCCTCACTCAACCATTACCATCAAGCCAGGGAATCGACCTTTGTTCAATGAAGAATGCAGGAGGACATGCCAGGAGCAGCACCAGGCATACCTAAAAATGAGCTGTCGGCCTAGTGAAGCTACAACACAGGACTACTTGCATGCCAAACGGCGGAAGCAGCATGCTATAGACAGAGCTAAGTGATCCCACAAGTAACAGATCAGAAATAAGCTCCCACATCCAGTTGTGAATGGTGATGGACAATTAAACAACTAACTGGAGGAGAAAGCTCCAGAAATATCCCCATCCTCAATGATAGGCGAGTACAGCACATCAGTGCAAAGGTTAAGGCTGAAGTATTTGTAGCCATCTTCAACCAGAAGTGCCAAATGGATGATCCATCCTAAGGTCCCCAAAATCACAGATGCCAGTCTTCAGCCAATTCAATTCACTCCACATGATATCAAGAAGTTGAAGGTGCTGGATATTGCAAAGGATCTAGGTCCTAACATCATTCCAGCAATAGTACTGAAGACTTGTGCCCCAGAACTAGTCATGCCCCTAGCCAAGCTGTTCTAATACAGCTACATTGTCGGCATCTACCTGGCATTGTGCAAAATTGCCAAGGTATGTCCTGTCCACAAAAAGCAGGACAAATCCAACCCAGCCAATTACCACCCCATCAGTTTACTCTCGATCATCAACAAAGTGATGAAAAATGTTGTCGACAGTATTGTCAAGCGGCACTTACTCAGCAATAACCTGCTCATTGACTCTAAATTTCGTTTCTGCCAGGGGCCACTCGGCTCCTGACCTCATTACAGCCTTGGTCCAAACAAGAGATGAGGTGACAGTGATTGCCCTTGACATGAGTGCAGCATTTGACTGAGTGTGGCATCAAGGAGCCCTATCAAAATTGAAGTCAATGGGGATCAAGGGGATAACACTCCACTGGTTGGAGTCATATCTAGCACAAAGGAAGATGGTTGTGGTTATTTGAGGTCAATCTTCTCAATCCTCGGACATCACTGTAGGGTTTCTCAGAATGGTCTCCTAGGCCCAACCATCTTCAGTTTGATCAATGAGCTTCCTTCTGTCGTAAGGTCAAAGGTGAAGATGTTCACTGTTGGTTGCATAATGTTCAGCACCATTCATGACTCCTCAGATACAGAAGCAGTCTGTGAAATTTGCAGCAAGACCTGAATAGCATTCAAGCTTGGGTTGATAAGTGGCAAGTAACATTTACGCCACACAAGTGCCAGGCAATGACCATCTCCAACAAGAGAATCTAACCATCTCACCTTGACATTCAGTGGAATTACGGTGACGACATCTTTCTGTGATGGCCTAGCATGATTAACCGACATAAGAATAACACTCTTTAAACAGGATTGCTGATTCAAAGTTACTCTAGACCTATTCTGTTTAATGTCTAAATCAATATATTTAAAAGCCCCTGAAGCCTGACTTCCAATCTTAAATTCCACTTCAATCTTTTTAATAACATATTTTTCAAATTCCACAGTACCACCCTGGAAGAAATCATCAACATGTATCATGAAGGTGCCTGAAAAGCTTCCCCTTTTGATACCGGTAAAACATTGCATGATCTGCTTTTAGTTGAACACAGCCAAACAGATCTCATCGAAAAATACCACCATCTCAAATACACACTTAATCTTACACTCTACAATTACCATGACGACTCAACAGCTGGACAGTGTATGCAGGCATTCAGACACCTTATGTGACATGTGGATCAAAGGCAAGCATACTTTGGGAGGATAAATTAGTGACAGCCATAGACCACGTGGAAGATAATTGGAACAGAAAATAATTAAAGCAGTTTGTTAATTTTCTTCATAACATTTTAATCATAGGTTTATGTGGCTCCCTGATTCAGCTACATTTAGATATTGAAACGGTTAGATTTCTGCAGTAAAGTTGGATTTTACCAGATAGCCTGAGTTCCAGAGTGTTTTTTGACAACTTTTAATTTTAGGTAAATAAAAAAGATGAGACTTGTGGAGAAAATGCTTTTTTCAGTAATTTACAGCTCATAATTATAGAGATACTCCAAAAGTAATGGCTGCAGAAGATCAAAGTATTTCACAAGGGGGATACGAGGAAGAAATTTTTCAGTATGGGGTAATGACCAGGAACCTACTGCCTACCAGGGTGGTGGAAGCTGAAACAATGAATGAAGGAAGTTGGATGGGCATTTGAGGGAAATAACCTTGCAGGGCTATGGGGATAAAACGGAGAATGGGATTTTTGAATTACTCAACAGAAAGCAGACATGGGCTTGATGGGCTGAATGGTGGCCTCCTGTGCTATAATGACCCTGTGACTCAATTTTATGCTAATGGTGAAGGAAGGCACACTTACTGAGGTTGCATTAAGACAATGGTGCATTGTAGAAGGAACTTAACTTTGCCTGCCTCCCATACTCTTCCGCCTTGGGAGTGTTCAAAACTGACAGTGATTTCAGAAATGGAATATTTTGCATTTTCAGCATGGGTGTTTCTCACTTGTTAGCAGACAAATTCTCAGAAATAACCGGATATAATACAGTGCCCACTGGTGAACTCTAGGGCCTTCAGGTTTATCAGTTTTGACTTGCAAGTGTAAAATTTCTGAATTTCCCCATTCCCAACCCTTGAGAACCTTCTGTCTTGTAACTGCAAACCTACCACTGTGGTTTACATTGTTACATCTGTTAACTGTCTCTGTCTCTCTCAGGTTTGTGTGCACCGTTATAGGTGTTGTAGTAGTACCCATTTTACGAAGGCAGAATATCCTGCATTTAACAAGTCATCCCTTCGAAAGAGCACACAATCAAGATTTTTCAGAACCTCTACTGGTAACTGGGATATTTTATAGTTTCTTGTTAAACTTCTAGTCAATCAAATTACTTGGGTCAGATGTTGGCCTGACTTTTTATTTATTTTTACAGCTGTTAATGGCCAGGTTGTTCAGTTTAAACTTTCTGATATTGGAGAAGGAATCACCGAAGTTCATGTGAAGGAATGGTGAGTTGGTTCCTAATTGTGATTTAAGAATTAAAATTTGTGTTGTAGAGTTGCTGTGTCCCAAACAACAAATCTTTCGTACAGAAAGCTGTATGTTTTACTGACTTGGACCTGTTTTATAATGAAAGAACTACTTGCATATCTGTTTCTTTATCTTGGTTTTTGTGCAGCAAAATTGCTAAGATCACAGTTGAAAATGGTCCCATGTAATCTGGTGAAGTAATCTTAAATTTTGCTTGAATGTAAGAGTTGCATTTATACACTGCCTTATCACATCTCTCAAATATCTTGAAGTGCCTCACATTTAATGAATTACTTTGGCCACCATGTTTGTCCTTATGGGATTTTGCTGTATGCAAAAATGTTATAAACAGCAATGAGATGAATGGCTAAGTTGTTTTTAAAGAAAGACTTGCATTTTGAAAAGTATCTTTCACTGCCTCAGAACATCCCAAAAAGCTTTACAGCCATTGAAGTACTTTTGAAGTACAGTAAAGCTTTTGGCGTTGCTTGAGGGAAATGTGTTTGATCAGATATTAGAGCAGCTTATTTTTGTTTTTGGGATTTTTAATATCTTGGTTTAACACCTCATCTAAAAGGTGGCATTTTGGTAGTACAACACTCCATCTGTGTTGCATCAGTTAAAGCCTAGATTACTTCTCAAAATCATGAAGTGGGTCTTCAGCCACAACCTTTTGACTTGGAATGCTACCAACTGATCCAAGCTGACAACTTGGAGTACCTATTTTGAAATGATCCTGATCCATATAAAACTACTATGAATGTTGTTGATACCATTCACATATTTCATATGTACAGACAACAGCTAGTATTTCTGGGTGTCTCTTCTGGCGCCTCTCGCTTTCCTGGACAGGATATGAAGAAAAGCTTGACAATTATGTATCGTACTTACTCGAGCTCTCTACTCATAGACGTCTACAGCACAGAAGGAGGCCATTCGGCCCATCGTGTCTGCGCCGGTCAACAAAGATCTGACTGCACTAATCCCATTTTACAGCGATTGGCCCATAGCCTCGGAGGCTATGGCAATGCAAGTGAATATCTAAATACTTCTTAAATGTTACGAGAGTTTCTGACTCAACCACTCTTTCAGGCAGTGAGTTCCAGACTCCCTCCACCCTCTGGCTGAAAAAATTTCTCCTCAACTCCCCTCTTAGCCTTCTACCTCTTATCTTAATTCTATGCCCCCAGGTTATTGACCCTTCTACTAATGGAAAAAAAATGCCTTCCTATCCCCCCTATATGCCCCTCATAATCTTATACATCTCTATCAGGTCCCCTCTCAATCCTCGTTGCTCCAAGGAAAACAACCAGAGCCTATCCAATCTTTCCTCATAGCTCAGCTCAGACCCTCCAGCCCAGGCAGCATCCTGGTAAATCTCCTCTGCACCCTCTCCAGTGCAATCACATCCTTCCCCATAATGTGGTGACCATAACTGCACGCAATACTCCAGTTGTGGCCTAACCAGCATTTTATACAGTTCTAGCATAACCTCCCTGCTCTTGCATTCTGTGCCTCTGCCAATAGAGGCAAGTATCCATATGCCTTCTTAACCACCTTATCTACCTGTCCTGCTAGGGATCTGCACACCAAGGTCCTTCTGATCTTCAGTACTTTCCAAGGTCCTACCATTCATAGTGTAGTCCCTTGCCTTGTTAGCCCTCCCCAAGTGCATTACGTTACACTTTTCCGAGTTGAATTCCATTTGCCACTGCTCTGCCGACCTGACCAGTCTATTGGTACCTTCCTGCAGTTTATGTCTATTCTCCTCACTATTTACAACCCTACTAATTTTCGTATCATCCGCGAACTCCTTGATCATACGCCCTACATTTAAGTCCAAATCATTTATGTACACCACAAACAGCAAGGGCCCAGCACCGACCCCTGTAGAACCTCACTGGAAACAGACTTCTAGTCACAAAAACACCCCTCTACCATCACCCTCTGCTTCCCGCCTCTCAGCCAATTTTGGATCCAACGTGCCACTTTGCCTTGGACCCATGGGCTCTTACTTTCTTGACCAGTCTGCCTTGAGGGACCTTATGAAAAGCCTTGCCAAAGTCCATGTAGACCATATCAAATGCATTACCCTCATCAAAACTCCTGGTTACCTCTTCAAAAAATGTTATCAAATTGGTCAAACACAACCTCTTAACAAATCCATGTTGACTATACCTGATTAATCCGTGTCTCTCCAAGTGCAGATATATTCTGTCCCTCAGAATTCTTTCTAGTAACTTCCCCGCTACTGATGTTAGACTGACTGGCCTGTAATTTCCTAGCCTATCCCTTCCTCTCTTTAATAATGGGACAATGTTAGCAATCCTCCAGTCCCCTGGCACCTCACCTGTGGCCAGAGAGGATTTGAAAATTACTGCCAGGACCCCTGATATCTCTTCCCTTGCCTCCCTCAACAGCTTGGGATACATCTCATCCGGGCCTGCGGATTTATCAATTTTTAAGACCGCTAAACCCGCTAGTATCTCCTCTCTATGTTAATTTCCTCTAATATTTTACAGTCCTTCACCCTGATGTCTATATCTGTGTTGTCCTTTTCCAAAGTATTCATTGCGCACTGCACCCATGTCTTTCAGCTTCACACACACATTACCTATATGGTTCCTAATTGGCCCTATTCTTTCCCTAGTTACTCTCTTGTTCTTTATATATTTTTAAAAAAAACCCTTTGGGGTTGTCCTTTATTCTATCCACCAATGCTTTCTCATGCACTCTCTTAGCTTTCCTAATTTCCTTTTTAAGTTCCCCTCTGCACTTTTTATGCTCCTCTAAGGACTCTGCTGTATTGAGCCCTTGGTATTTGTCATAAGCTTCTGTTTCTTTCTTAATCCTAAACTTTATGTCCCTTGACATCTAGGGTTCTCCGGACTTGGTCCCCCTCTTTGTCTTTACAGGAACATATTTGCCCTGTACTCTTGCTATTTCCTCCTTGAATGCCTCCCACTGCTCTGACAGTTTTATCTGCAAATAGCTGCTCCCAGTCCACTTGGGGCAAATCACATCTCACCTTAGTAAAATTAGTCTTCCCCAGTTTAGAACTTTTATTCCTGGCCCAATTTTATCCTTTTCCATAACTATCCTAAATCTAACTGAGTTATGGTCACTATCTCCAAAATGCTCCCCTACTGATATGCTTTCCACTTGCCCAGGCTCATTTCCGAATATTGGGTCCAGAACTGCCCCCTCCCTTGTCGGGTTTTCTATGTACTGGCTAAAAAAGTTCTCCTGGATGCAACTTAAGAATTTTGCTGCCCCCCCTACCTTGCACACTAAAAATTATCCCAGTTAACATTTGGGTAGTTAAAATCCCCTACTATTACTGCCATATTATTCTTATACTTCTCTGAAATTTGATTACATATTTGATCCTCTTCTCTCCCTGACTGTTTGGGGGCCTATTGTACACACCCAACAGCGTCCCTTTTGTGTTTTTTACTTCTACCCATATGGCTTCATTGATGATCCTTCCAAGATTTCATCCCTCCTCATCGCTATAATTGATACCTTGATCAATATTGTAACCACCCCCCCTCCTCTTCTATCCCCCTCTCTAACTCGTCTGAATACCCTATAACAAGGAATGCTGAGCTGTCAATCCTGCCCTTTTAGCCAAGTCTTGGTCAGTGCTATGATATCATACTCCCACGTGCCTATCTGTGCCCTCAGCTTGTCTGTCTTATTCCTCAGGCTCCTTGCATTAAAATATACTCCATTTAGCCTCGCTAGACTCACTCCTTTCTTATCTAACCTATGTTTCCTCTGCCTTCCAGACTCACTTACTAGCATTTTAATTTCTAATTCCATCTCAGCTTCTCTCCTCTCTGAACTACTTTTCAGGATCCCACCCCCCTGCCAATTTAGTTTAAATCTGCCCCAACAGCATTGGCAAACCTCCCCGTGAGGATGTTGGCCCCGTTCCTGTTCAGATGTAATCTGTCCAATTTACAGATCCTACCCCCCCCCCCCCCCCCAACCAGAGACAGCCCCAATGCCCCAGGAATCTAAAGCCCTCCCTCCTGCATCATCTCTCCAGCCACACATTCGTCTGCTCTATCCTTCTGTTCCTATACTCACTGCTGCGTGGCACCGGGAGTAATCTGGAGATTACTACTTTTGAAATCAATTTCCTACCTAACTCACTAAAGTCTGCTTGCAGGACCTCATTTCTCTTTCTTCCTATGTCATTGGTCCCAACATGGACCACAACCTCTGGCTGTTCACCCTCCCCCTTCAGAATGTTCTGCAGCAGTTCTGTAACATCCTTGACCCTGGCACCCGGGAGGCAACGTACTGTCCTGGAATCACGTCTACGGCCACAGAAGCACCTGTCTACTCCCCTCACTAATGAATCGCTTACCACTATTGCCCTTCCACACTTCTTCCTCCTGCCCTGAGCAGCTGGACCACCCACAGTGCCATGGCCTTCGCTTTGGTTGGCTTCCAGAGAGGAACTGTCACTCTCTCCATTTTCCAAGGCTGAAAAATGGTTTTCGAGCGAGATGTACTTGGAGGATTCCCTCACTCCATGCCTGGTCCCCTTCTTCTGTCTGGAGGTCACCCATTCCCTCTCTGCTTGCACTACCTTAAGCTGCAAGGTGACCACATCCTGAAACGTGATATCCACAAACTTCTCAGCCTCGTGAATGCACCATAGTACCCCCAGCTGCTTCTCGAGCTCCAAAACCTGGAGCTCGAGTTGTTCCAGTCGGAGGCACCTCCTACACGCATGGTCATCCAGATCGCCAGGAGTGTCTACGATTTCCCACATAGCGAGGATGTGAAAATCACGGGACTGAGCTCTCTAGACATATCTTAACTAAATAGAATATGGTCCCTTGCTTTTATTTTGCCCTTACTCCTACTTAACTATAGACTAGGTCCTCTAGGTAGACTAGATCCTCTAGGTGCTGCTGACTGCTTGTTCCAGGGCTCTCCTCTCGCACTCTTCTCAACATCCTTTCTACTCTCCTTTAAATCCCTACTGCTTTCAAAGTAAGATGCGTGGTACTGGACACCACTCTAGTTCATTGTTTTTCAGGAGCTCAGTGCTGTTCTTCACTACATTTCAGTCTTTCTTTCCTTTCACAATCTTGAGAATTTTAAAATCCAAGCTTTGTGTTGCTCATCACTAATTCCTGATTTACCTCCACTTCGCTTACTACTTTCAACTTTGTTGCCCTGCATTATGGACTTTACCCCTTCATCTTGATTTCTCAATTTTAAAAAAATGCTTGTCCTTTGATCTTAGATCCTCAGAAATGCAGGTATTTGGTTACAGGTTGAAATCAGAAAAGCAGTACTATATATAAAACTGAGAATTTTTTAACAATCTCTAAAACATCTTGACCAGCTTCCTAATACATAAGTAAAAATGTTGTTATTCACCATGATATGTGCTAGATGCTTTTCTATTAAGGATCATATTTCCCCAATTGAGGAGGAACTATTTTTTCTCTGATTTCCTGTGCTGGGTAATCCATGTTCCAGAGAAAGCTACAAGTGACTAATTATTTTTAAAATCTGTAACAAGGCATAGCTAGTGTTCCCTGGTTTGTGTGGGGAATTGTGAACACCTATCTAAGCCACCATTTTGTGGTATAGCTTATTGTGTCACTGGAAAAAGGCCAATAATTCACAGACCATTTTTTTTTTCAACTCTATTGTGCACTCTAACCAATCTGTGTATTCTTCTGGCAGTTGACTACAAAGTTCCTCCTTGCCCCAAAGGTAAATCAGCAAAATTCTAGAGTGCTTAAATGAATCCTTATCAGAAGCTATCATATCAAAAGAGCATTTGATCATTTTTAGCTTTTCATTATCTTTAATCCTTTATCATGAACCCAATTTTCATCTCTTTTAAAAGTGGAAATGGAACGCCTTGGTGTTGCTAAAGGGTAGTCTAGAGCCTGAAGCATGGCTGTGATGTTTAACTGCTAACATGGTTTGTCCCTTTTAAAGGCATTGTTTTAAATAGCCACTGTAGGGTAATTTTAACTGGTTTAACTGCTGACGTCAGTCACAGCGCTTGCAACTGCTTCTGAATTTTAGGTGGCTGGTCAGTGGCTTTTTAAAAAAAGATTGTTTTGCATTTGTAATGATGCAAGATTTATGGCTGGGAGTCACTTCCATAGATCCGAACCACTTTGACCAGTAAAAGGAATCTAATTGAGTGCCTCAATGTGACAGTTCCTTTAAATGGCTAAATTAAAAATATTTCATTGAGTTCAGGCTATAAAAAAAGTAACTATTTTTGTATGACAGGAAATATTTATAATGGGATGTCTAGTTTGCTACCTGTTCAATGGCCTCCTGAAATGCCAAGTTGAGAAATGAGGTACCTGCTGAACCCAATTTTAGTGGCTAGGTTGATATGATGTGTTCCACAATCTGGGACTCATGGCCACAATTGCACATTAGGTTGTCCCTCCTCTTTCACCTGTGGAGCAAGTGGCCATGCTGTCTATGCCCAGTGCAGATTTAGTTCAGCACTGTCCATTATTTTCGAGGGAAATCGAAGCCAGTATCTTTGCTATTGAGTCAGTTAGAAGATTTTGGGACGCATGCAACGTAAAAACCCAATTCTGTCTGTCTAGATACTGGGTTAATACCAGCAGCATAAATATTAGTTGTTTCACAGAATGACAGGTGCAGTTTTAAGCACTTTCTTGGCTAGGTTTCTCAAATCTTTATGAATGGGAAGGTCAGTGTTGCTTGTGACTTTTTTCATCTCTGAGAAAAGTGGCATCATGACAAATGCCAGGCCGGACAATATGACACACTACCAGGACCACAAAGTTGGAGAGGACTTAAGCATCCCTGACGTTGTCCTCATGGCAGCATTTAGCTGCACGTCCACAATCTTTGTGCGGTGGCTGCAGGACCACCAACCAGGCTGAGCAGTATTCTGCAGCAGAGTAGACTACTGTTGTGGTGCAAAGTGTGCTGGCTGTACTGCCCATAACATTCATCTGGGCTCCTGGACAAGTTTTATGCTGGTTTTTATTTTTGGACTGGTATTGATGGGTTGAGGCTGTTAGGTGAGAATTCTGTCCAGGATGACACCCAGGTATTGTGAGGTGGGGTCATTTGTAGGTCCAGGTTGTTGGTGAGCATCTTATTTAGTTCCTGTAGTGTTGGTGCTGCATTGGCTGTACTATGTCATTAACATAAATTACCTTCCAGGATTTAGTGCAGGGCGTGGCCACGTCATGGATGTTGAAAAAGACACCAACCCCTGTGGTAGATCATTGTTGAGTGTCCGTGGTTGGCTGTTCCTGTTAACAAGATAAATGCAGAACTTAATAGTTGTTTCTTAGGGTGTTGATTCCAAGAAATGCTTTCAACACCTTCACATTGGGTATATGTAGATATTGATTTCGGTAACACTATAATATGTCACTAGGTGGTGCTGTAATCGTTAACAAGACAAAGCTTTTCACAGAGATAAAAACAAAAAACTACTGCGGATGCTGGAAATCCAAAACAAAAACAGAATTACCTGGAAAAACTCAGCAGGTCTGGCAGCATTGGCGGAGAAGAAAAGAGTTGACGTTTTGAAACCTCATGACCCTTCAGCAGAACTGAGTGAAGTTAGGAGAGGGGTGAAATATAAGCTGGTTTAGGTGGGGGAGGGTGGGGGGTGGTAGGGACAAGCGAGCAGTGATAGGAGCAGATAATCAAAAGATGTCACAGACAAAAGGAACAAAGAGGTGTTGAAGGTGGTATAACTGTAATACCCTGTCAGTCTTTCCACCCCACCCCCACTAGAGCTGTAACTTAAGTGTCCTGCCATCCATTCTTAATTAGCACATTCTCAGATAATATCACCACCTTCAACACCTCTTTGTTCCTTTTGTCTGTGACATCTTTTGATTATCTGCTCCCATCACTGCTTGCTTGTCCCTACAACCACCCCCCCACCACCTTAAACCAGCTTATATTTCACCCCTCTCCTAACTTCACTCAGTTCTGCTGAAGGGTCATGAGGACTCGAAACGTCAACTCTTTTCTTCTCCGCCGATGCTGCCAGACCTGCTGAGTTTTTCCAGGTAATTCTGTTTTTGTTTTAGAACTTTACACAGTTTTGGTTGTTGAAATATAATCAGGGTTTTCTGTTTTTGGATGATTTGATTTGATAAGCAGCAGATGTTGCTAACTTATTAATGTGCCAGACTTTCATTCCCCTTCTTGTGAAGGCACTGATTGTAATTTGGTGTAGCTGCATGAATGTCCTGCTACATCCTAGTACCTCACCCAAATGTGCAAATCTAGACAGTGTTGGGAGGTTGTTCAACTGTTGAGTATCACAGCTGAGTCCATCTTTGCTCTCATTTGTTACCTATAGTTGTTCACTTTGCATCAGAATTCAATTAACAGCAATCAGGAGCAGGCACCCTGGCTAACTGTTTTTTCATTCTGTGCCATTGGTGAAGAGAGAAATTGAGTTAACATTTAAAGTCAATGGCCTTTCATCAGAGAGGTTTGAGGCTTTTGTCAGCAAAACGAGAGATAACAAGGTGGAGGTTTTTGGAGGGAAGAGAGTATGTTGAGCGTAGAGCCATGGCAGCTGAAAGCCTTTATCACTGATGGTCAAACAAGTCATATAAGGAAGAGGTCACAGTCTAAAATGGACATTCATTGCAAAGTAGAGTTGGAGGTTTCAAAGATAGTGGGCAAGACTACAGTGACTGAATGTTCTGTGGTATTGCTCACAGTAAGTCAAAACATGAAGCCTCTGTCTCTTGACTTGTTTCTGTTTTTGTGTTAATGTTTTTCACTGTCTTTTCTCCCTCTTTACTTAGCTGCTTTGCTATTCCTCTTTCCCCCACCTTTTCCAGTGAAGGGAGTGGAGCACTTGTTAGACAGTTGAAAGGTCTTGGTGCTTGGGCAGAAAGGATTTCAACCATCCTCTCATGTTTGTGGGTTGCATATGATTTTGTGGGGGTTGGGGGAAAGGGGAAAGAAAGGGGTCAGAGCAGTAGTGATATTTAGCCAGGATGCAGGCCAGTTACTGGAAACAACATGAAGGGGATCAGGCGCGCCAACACTTGCATCATACCAGCTTTGCACCCCTTTTCATTGTCTCCTGTATTCCGTCATCTGTTATTGTTGCCCATGCCCTATCTTTCTATCTTCATTCGTCTTGCTTTCACACCCTCAGCTGGTTCCCACAGCACATTAGACCAATGTTAGACCTCGGATGTCTGTGATGGTAACAGTGCTGCCCACCTTAGAGATCAAGTAATGCTGATTTAGAGAGTTCAGTAAAATCACTGAAAAGTGGGGAGGGGAGCCTGGGCTTTAACTAAATGAGGTGGAATATAGTGTTTGACTCATTAGTGGATTGATTCCTGGATGCTGTCAGACAAAACATCATGCCTACATATACCTTAGGTTAAAATAAGCATTATTCACACTTCTTTCCCCTTTGGTGTTGGGGAGTGGGGCCCTGGTTGGTTTCTGTAACCATAGATATATAAATAAATTGTATGGTCGTTTAAATAGATGTTTCTGTCTCTTTCAGGTGCTAAATAAGTGTATGGCTACTTTAAAGCTTTGCTTTACTCTCCACTAACAAAATTTAGCAGGCAATTTTTGCACATCTGGGGAGGGGACTGGGCTCACAAAGAACTCACTGTAGAGGATCAACTTTTTTGCTAATCATAAAATCTTTTGGTTAGCGAAGAATCAGTGTACTTCCATAGAAATGATGAGGAGATTGTTCCCCCTCCCACGATCAATCTTAAGATGTGTGTGTTTGTTTGGAAGGAAGGTGTTTCCCTGTGGAGTAGGTAAGACTAGAGCTGCCCTTGTTGCACTATGATATAGGTAACAAGTGAGTAGAGATTACTTGCCTTCATTCTTGTTTGGGAAATGCTACACGATTGAGGATGGGAGGGAAAACTAATGGAAATTGGATAGTTGAAGTGGGAAAGAAATGTGAATTATGCTTATTTTACCCTAAGGTATATGTAGGCATGATGTTTTATCTGGAGTAAGCACTAGCACAGAATTACAACACACATTTTAAAAAAAAATCCATTGTTGATTGGGCTCACCTACACTGATAATGGTTGGATATTGTTGTTTGAGTTAATAGTCTCAACTGCACCTCAGAAATTAATAATTGCCTGTGAAGCACTTTGGGATATTTGTCAGGTGCTATATGAATGCAAGTTTGTTCTTTCTTTACAGGCTAATGAAAATTGGGATTGGAGCATTTTCATTGAACTTTTTCTTTTTCCACTAATTTTCCCCCTCCTTATCCTATCTGAAGGACTTTGAGGTGTACGCTTCCATGGGCATGGTTATGTTTAATAACTTCATGTGAATGCAGATATTGCATTTTGGTAGATTATTCAAGACGAGATGATCACAGTCAAATTTCATTTTGTCTCGGACAAGGTCTTTGTTTTTGCACTTCTAGCAAGAATCACTGGATTCCAATTAGAAGTAGGAAGCACTTTTTTCTGTTTCCCTAACATGACAACACTCATTTGCAGTGTCTTTGCTTAAGCAAACTCAATACAGAGCAGGCTGAAAACTGAGTTCTTGCTGGTCTGTTGAAGGACTTTCCAAATTTGTCGATTCTATATGTTTATGATTAGTGTTTGTGCTAAGGTGGTAAGTAGATTTTTAGAAACTGTCACATTTCCTTGAAGTGCTTTGGGATGTTTTTCTGCTATAAAAGTGCCATAAAAATGCAAATTGTGTGTCTAAGTTTGTTTTTGTCTGGGAAAAACTACAATTTTATTTTTCAGCTGTTCTCTAAGAATGCATTTTATTCTTGAACTGCTTTATGAGGACCTCCATGTTATACCTGTATTGTTCTAGTATTTTGTACTTAATGCTTATTTCAGAAATGTAAGATGGCTTTTTTGTTTCTACAGGTATGTAAAGGTAGGAGACACGGTGTCACAGTTTGACAGCATCTGTGAAGTTCAGAGTGACAAAGCATCAGTTACAATAACGAGCCGATATGATGGCGTGATTCGAAAAATTTATTACAGTGTGGATGACACTGCTTACGTGGGCAAACCACTGATTGATATAGAAACAGAAGCTGTAAGAGGTACATCAAACTTGAGGACTGATCTGTTTTGGGGGGCTGGTGGAGGTAGGGCATCATCACCACTGAATATTTGTAAGAATGCCTCATTTCAATAAAATATGTATGGAACCTGCATTTTGTAAGAATGAATGAGGACAGCCAATATAAACAAAATGGAAAAATTTAAAAGGTGGAGTAAGAACCGAGAGAATGATTCACATTCACAAATCTTTGAAGGTGGCAGGCCAAGTTTAAAAGGCTGTCTTAAAAAAAAGCATGCTAACTCTTTTTAATAAAGCTTTATAAATCAAGGCACAACGTGCAAAAACGAGGAAGTTTTGCTAGATAACAATGACACCAACTTATATAGCACCTTTAACATAATGAAGTATCCCAAGGTGTTTCACAGGGGCATTGTAAAATAAAATATGACACCTAGCCACATAAGCAGATATTGGGTCAAAGGGGTAAGTTTTAAGCAATGTCTGAAGCAAGGTGAGGTAGATGTGTGAGGTAGGAATTCCAGAACTTGGGGCCTAGGAAACTAAAGGCATGGCAATGGTGGAGATGTTGTAAATGGAAATGCATAAGAGGCCAGAATTAGACCTTTGTAAATCACTGGTGTGGCGACCTTTGACCTGGAAGCAGTACAGTAAGGAAAATTTGTGACTTCTTTCAAAGGTCTGTGGAAGCTGTAGTTGTTTTCAAGAATGTTTGAGAAAGATGTTTAAGAATTTACATCCGTTGTAAAGGGATCAGTTGTAAATTTCTTGGATAACAAATATTGGCCCATGTGACCTGTTGACCCTTGACCTGGAAGCCGTACTGTAAGGAAGCAAGTTGAGTAAGGTTCTGTGGCTGGCAGACACAGAGAGCTAGAAGCAGAGGAGCTGGAGGGTGAAGGCAGTCAATGCACTGAAGCAGACAGACAGAAAGAGGAACACAATTCATATGAAGAGAAAAGGTAAATCTCAAGAAGAGGTCAGTTTTTCTGTTTGACAGAAAAGCAGACAGGAGCTCTTGGAGGTATGGTGTGAGCTGGCTGAAAAGGTCTAAAACTTGGAAAGATGTGTGAATAACTCAGAGATGCTAAAGAGATGGGTGTTTTCCCAGAAGTGACCAAATCACAAACCGGGGTGTAATTGGTTGGTTGGTTGAATAGGAACTCTCAAAAGGACCGTCGTGACCTGAGGGAAGAGGGTTAGTAGAAGAGTGCCTTGCTGATGGTAATCATACCCATGATACTTGAACGTGATAGCTGTTGTTGGATAAGAATCCTGATCTACCTTGTGTGAATGAAGAATAGCATATTGTAGAATTATGCAGCTATGTAGTGCCCTATTTGTGGGGGGAGTGCTTGTGGTTGCCTAAGACGTATCTTTGTTTTATTGACTAGTTGAAGTAAAATTTACCCTTTTATTTGAAGTATCATTTGCCTGTTAATTCATGTTTAATTTGTGTTGGCTCTGATTCGTGTTAAAGTAAAAGCTACAAGAAATGAAATCTGGTTGGAATCACATCCCCGCACCCCCCACTCATGTTGTATTATGTATAATTCTGGGCACCAGACTTTAGGAAGGATGTCAAGGCCTTGGTGCAGAGATATGCCAGAATGATACTAGGGAGGGCAACTTCAGTTATGTGGAGAGACTAGAGAAATTGGGATTGTTGTTGGAGCAAGAAGGTTAAGTGTAGACTTGAGTGGTGTTCAAAATTATGCAGAGTTTTGAGAGAGTGAATAAGAACAACTTTCCATTGGTAGGAGATACAGTAATCAGATTCAAGGCGATGGCAAAAGAATTAGAGCAGAGCTGGTGATAAATTGCTTTGCATAGCAAGTTGTTGTGAACTGGAATGCACAGCTTAAAAGGATGATGGAAACAGATTCAATAATAACTTTCAAAAGGAAATTTCATATACGCTTAAAGGCAACAGTACGGGGAGAGAACCAGGGAGCAGACTAATTGGATAGTTCTCTTAAAGAGGCAGCACAGGTATGATGGGCTGAATGGCATCCTTCGGCACAATGTGATTCCACAAATCTCAGTTTGAAAGATGTTTTAAGTGGCTAGTTTTAACCTCAAAATCCAATGATTTGGGTCAATGTCAATCAAAATATTTTGTATACGATTTCCAGTTCAGCAAACAAAATGGTCTGATAATTGCCTGGTGGTAAAATGCACCCCATGTAAGATAGTTGGCCATACTGTCTAGGAGATGTCCCAGGTTTGATATTGATCACTGCTGAATTAGTCAATCTTAATTGGGGGTGATGGTAGTAATGCTGCAGTTAGTCTTAATCCCCTGAAGCAGGGAGGGTAAATATCAGCAGGCATTTTTGCTCTTGATTGTTAATCAATTGCCCTAATGGAAAAGTGTGCCTGTGTGAATGTTGGGTGAGGATTTGATCTAGCTCGATTGTCTCTGTCCTCCCTTTTCGGATGGAGATACTTGAGAAATACCACTAACTATGAAATGTTAGTGCAACGCTGGATTAGGAAGTTAAGTTTGAGGGACTGGGGAACCCAATCTCAGACACATTCTGATCTTTAAGAAATGTTGTTACTTCTCCTCAAGTTGCTCCCAAAATTTGGAACTCTGTTCCTTGATCCACCCCATGTATACTGTTAGTATTTTTGATTGACTCCTAAATCCCCCCTGAAATGGCCTAGCAAGCCACTCAGTTGTAACAAACCAGTACAAAAATGTTGCAATTCAAGAAGGGAGTCTGCTACAGGCACAGTGTCTCAAATCCAGTTTTCTGAAAACCAGATATTTTAATAAGCTTCCGTGCATCAATTTTAGCTGCTATTAAATGAGTAAAATAACTTATTGGGCCAGTTCAGCTAGCTGCATTGACATGATGGCGAGGTAGACGATTTATTGACTTCACGTGCCAGTTTTTTTCCCCACTCCAAGTGGTCCAATCAATCCTTGACCCCACCTGATCTGGCTTGGCACACCCATACTTTGAATCCAGCACAGCCTTATTAATTTTTTTCAAATCTTATTTCACTATTAAGTATTTTTTTCAAACTTTAGTTTTTTAAATTCATTTTACGAGATGTGAGCGTCGCTGGCTCGGCCAGCGTTTATTGCCCATCCCTAATTGCCCTTGAAAAGGCGGTGGTGAGCTTCCTTCTTGAACCGCTGCAATCTCTGTGGTGTAGGTACACCCACAGTGCTGTTATGGAGAGAGTTCCAGCATTTTGACCCTGTGATAGTGAAGGAACAGTGATATATTTCCATGTTATGGCACAGCGGATAGTAAATGCTAAGCTGCTCAAATCTCAGAGGGAAACTTGAAACAACTGCCACAACTGTTTTGCAGTTTGTATTTTTATTTCGAGATGTGTGCCTTGAATTTAGTAGTAATGAGTCCTCCAAGTCTAGGAGGTTTTTTTTTCACAAAACTAAATTAAACATTTATCAATAAGATAAATAATTTTAAGCACATACATAGGTCTACAAATTACTACTATGATAACTCCTAGCTCCCCTAATTAACCTAACTCCCTGTTAAGGCAACAGTAAAAACAGAATAGATTTTAACAGACCCAGGCAAAGCACATGATACTCTGGACAGGGACATTCACAGTGAATTCTCTTAGCTTCGGTTCCTCTAGGTAGCAGCTTGGTACATAGAGGCTCGAGGCTTTTCACACTTGTTAGATCTTAGAATTCCTTCCTCTTACACATAACCTCATCTCCTTTACACCTGTTCCTCCCTTTTTAATGTAAATCCCATTGTTCCAATATGTCTTTGGACTTTACCTTTCCAATAATAAAATCATAGTACCAATTTTATCAGTAAGCTTTGGGAAAAATTAACACACTGTTTGGCTTCTTCTGGCTAACTAACATTTCACCCTGTCTTTTGAAATTCAACTACTCTGGTTTATCTAAAAATGCAAATTTTCCTTTACACCTCACATTCTAAAACTTCAGCCATGTTTACTTATTTAGCATTTCAAACCTAGCTTCTCTTCTGACACATCAAAGCCTTCAGACCAGCTGTCTTTAATTCAATTAAGTCTCTTTCTCTCTCACACACACACAGTATTCCTACTTTACAGTAAATCCCAGTAACATTATGAAAATTATTATATTTTCATGACATTCCAAGTCAGGATCGCAAGTGGCTTGGAGGGGAACTTCCAGCTGGTGGTGTTCCCATGTATCGGCTGCCCTTGTCCTTCTAGTTGGCAGTGGGTGTGGGTTTGGAATGTGCTGCCTAAGGAGCCTTAGTGAGTTTCTGCAGTCCATCTTGTAGATGGTACACACTGCTACTGTTCGTCGATGGTAGAGGGAGTGAATGTTTGTGGAAGGGGTGTCAATCAGGCGGCTGCTTTGTCCTGGATGGTGTCAAGCTTCATCCTGGATGGTGTCAAGCTTCTTGAGTGTTGTTGGAGCTGCACTCATCCAGGCAAGTTGGGAGTATTCCATCAGACTCCTGACTTGTGCTTTGGAGATGGTGGACAGACTTTAGGGAGTCAGGAAGTGAGATACTCACTGCAGGATTCCTAGCCTCTGACCTGCTCTAGTAGCCACAGTATTTATATGGCTAGCCCTGTTCAGTTTCTGGCTAATGGTAATCCCCAGGATGTTGATAGTGGGGGATTCAGTGCTGGTAATGCTATTGAATGTCAAGGGGCGATGGTTAGATTCTCTCTTGTTGGAGATGGCCTTTGCCTGGCACTTGTGTGGCGGGAATGTTACTCGCCTCTTGTCAGCCCAAGCCTGGATATTGTCCAGATCTTGCTGCATTTGGACATGGACTGCTTCAGTATCTGAGGAGTCTTGAATGGTGCTGAACATTGCGTAGTTGTCAGCGAACATCCACATTTCTGACCTTACGATGGAAGGACGGTCATTGATGAAGCAGCTGAAATTAGTTGGTCCCTGAGGAACTCGTTCAGTAATGTCCTGGAACTGAGATGATTGACCTCCAATGACCTCAACCATTTTCCTTTGTGTTAAGTATGACTCCAACCAACGGAGAGTTTTCCCTCTGATTCCCATTGACTTCAGTTTTGCTCGAGTTCTTTGATGCCACAGCCGGTCAAATGCTGTCTTGATGTCAAGGGCAGTCACTCTCCCCTCACCTCTGGAGTTCAGCTCTTTTGTCCATGTTTGAACCAAGGCTGTAATGAGGTCAGAAGCTGAGTGACCCTGGCAGAACTCAAACTGACTTCAGTGAGCAGGTTATTCCTAAGCAAGTGCTGCTTGATAGCACTGTCGATGACCCCTTCCATCACTTTACTGATGAAGAATAGTAGACTGATGGGGTGGCAATTGGCCCGGTTGGATTTGTCCTGCTTTTTGTGCACAGACATATGTATACAGTTTTCCACATGGCTAGGTAGATGCCAGTGTTGTAGCTGTACCGAAACAGCTTGGCTCGGGGCAAGGCAAGTTCTGGAACACAAGTCTTCAGTGCTATTGCCAGAATATTATCAGGACCCATAGCCTTTGCAGTATTCAGTGCCTTCAACCGTTTCTTGATATCATGTGGAGTGAATCGATTTGGCTGAAAACGGGCATGTGTGATGCTGGGGACCTCCAGAGGAGGCCGAGATAGGCCATCCACTAGGTACTTATGGCTGAAGATTGTTGCGAATGCTTCAGCCTTATCTTTTGCACTAATGTGCTGGGCTCCTTCATTATTGAGGATGGAGATATTTGTGGTGCCGCCGCTTCCAATGAGTTGTTTAATTGTCCACCACCATTCACTACTGATTGTGGCAGGATTGCAGAGCTTAGATCTGATCCATTGGTTGTGGAATCACTTAGCTCCGTCTGTCACTTTCTGCTTATGCTGTTTGCCATGCAAGTAGTCCTGTGTTATAGCTTCACCAGGTTGACAGCTCCTGGCATACCCTTCTGCACTCTTCACTGAACCAGGATTGATCCACTGGCATAATGGTAATGGTATAATGGGGAATATGCCGGACCATGGGGTTACAGATTGTGTTTGAGTACAATTCTGCTGCTGCTGATGGCCCACAGCACCTCATGGATGCCCAGCCTTGAGTTGCTAGATCTATTCGAAATCTATCCCATTTAACACGGTGATAGTGCCACACAAACATGATGGAGTGTGCCCTCAATGTGAAGATGGGACTTTGTCCCCACAAGGACTGTATGGTGGTCACTCCTACTGATACTGTCATCGACAGATGCATCTGCGGCAGGCAGGTTGGTGAGGATGAGGTCAAGTATGTTTTTTCCTCTTTTTGGTTCCCTCACCACCTGTCGCAGACCCAGTCTAGCAGCTATGTCCTTTTAGGACTTGGCCTGTGGTGGTGCTACCGAGCCACTCTAGGTGATAGACATTGAAGTACCCCACCTAGAGTACATTCTGCACCTTTTCCACCCTCTGTTCTTCCTCCAAGTGTTTTTCAACATTGAGGAATACTGATTCATCAACTGGGGGCAGGGGGGTTGTACGTGGTAATCAGCAGGAGGTTTCCTTCCCCATGCTTGACCTGATGCCATGAGACTTCATGTGGTCCAGAATCTATGTTGAGCACTCCCAGGGCAACTCCCTCCCAACTGTATACCCCTGTGCCGCCACTGTACTGGTGGGAAAGGACATATCCAGGGATAGTGGTGGTGCCTGGGACATGATCTGTGAGGTATGATTCTGTGAGTATGACTATGTCAGGCTATTGCTTGACTAGTCTATGGGACAGCTCTCTTAATTTAGGCACAAGCACCCAGATGTTAGTAATGAGTACTTTGCAGGGTCGAAAGGGCAGCGTTTGCCGTTGTGGTTTCCAGCGCATAGGTCGATGCCAAGTGATCTGTCTGGTTTCATTCCTTTTCATTAACTTGATACAACCGAGTGGCTTGCTAGGCCATTTCAGAGGGCATTTAAGAGTCAACCACATTACTGCGTATCTGGAGTCACATGTAGGCCAGACCAGGTGAGGATGACGGATTTCCTCCCCTAAACGACTTTAGTGAACCAGATGGGCTTTTACAACAATCAACAATGGTTTCATGGTCAGCATTAGACTTTTAATTCCAGATTCTTATTGAATTCAAATTCCACCATCTGCTATGGTGGGATTCGAACCCAGGTCCCCAGAGCATTACCCTGGGTCTCAGGATTACCAGTCCACTAACAACACCGCTACGCCACCGCCTCCCCCAAAATAAACTTAGTCACTTGATTTCATGCGTCTCCTATTAATTGAACTAAGGTTCCAATTTGTTTCCTCCAAAAACAATCGCGATCCAAAATCCAGCATGGACTTGGTCCCGTGGCTTTGAGATATTGTACCTGTACCACCAGCTCAAGGATATTTAGGGATGGGCAATAAATGCTGGCCTTGCCAGAAACACTCGCATCCCATGAACAAATTTTAAAGAAGTATTGGTATAGGTAAGTCTCATTTTGTCACGGGTTTGCGCTTTGGTGAAGTGGGGTGATATATAGTTTCTCCATCTATTGGGTGCTGCACATCCCTTATACTACAGAATGCAGCTGAAGATTTGGCTTGGATTGATAGTTTCATGCCTAATATATTTTTGGGGCAGTAAAGGTTTTTTAGAAGTTGAGACTGCTTAACAACCCTTTAATTTGGAATATTTGTCGATAAAGACACCGTATCATAGCGACCAATGCTGAGCCTCAGCAGGAGTGTTGGAACAAGAATCCCAGAAGCTGAAAATGTAACCACTGTTAACAGCTGTTTCTCTGAAGGTTTTTCAAGACAAAGATCCTTTCTTTAATGGTTGTATTAAGCTGTGCCATGGCAGCATTCTTACATTGTACCTGTTGTAGGTGGTCTTGATCTTCTGTCATGCCCAGACCTCACTCACCCCTTCAGAACATTAACATTGTTGTGGTTTTTGCCAAATCGATTGGAAAATGCTGTTAATTTGTAAAACTGCATATTGTTAAATGCCGTAGCCCTACTCGTGCATTATTCAAGAGTGGAAAGAGAAGTTAATTGAAGGGGCTCCATTATATCCAATGCTTTAATGTTTTGCTGCATTTTGTACAAGTGCCTGGATCAACAAAATTTGTTTCTAACTGGCAGCCCAGAGAGCCTTTGATGTACCAACACTCATTTTCCTTTTATTTTTTGTGGTTGTAACAAAATTGTGTAATCCCCCTATTCATGGCATGGTGTATATAGTTTTGATGAAAATGGAAGATTTAAAATGCAGAGTCAAGCTTTGCGTGTTAATTTTAGGATTTGTTTACAAAGCACCAATAGTGGGGATTAGAACAAGTTTTTTGCTTTTATTTCTAAGTGTCTCAATCAGACACTTCCAGATCTGCCTCAGCATGGGTAATACTCAGGGTAAAGCTCCCTTTACACTGCTCTTTCAAGGATTTCTGGTTATTTAAGTACAGGGTAGTGTAGAGCAAACCCTGCACTATATTGCCCCTTTAAGCACTTTCAGCTCGAGTACAGAGTTATTTATCGAACCAAAGTCCTCTTTCCTTCTGCCCCAACAGATATCTCCAACTTCACAGCACCCTGTGACCCACTTGCAGTAAAGTAATTTTTACCACATGGTACACCACTCAGCTATAGTCCAAATGGTCCAACTTGTATGCCAGCCTGTTCTGTGGGTGCCCATTTCAATCATGGGTGGATCTAGGACCCTAAGTCCCATGGGGTGAAAGATTAATGTACTAATCTAGTGCATTACACAGGCATGATACAAACTTACAAAATCTTAATTCACAATAACAAGATATATAAATTTGCAATTTGCTTTTATTCATAGTTTTACTGACACTAACATTGCTATTTTTTTGAAATGGTCTCCGTCAGATGCATTTTGTATTTCAATATTTGCACTGGCATCTGTATATAGATATAGAGAGCATTAGGCGGAAGGAATCAGTCCATGGACTAGGTCAAAAATCTAAGCCAAATTCGCTTATGGCTTTAGCAGCAACTAATATCATTGTTTCCCCTATGCTTCTATCACAGATGTTGGACCAGAGCAGGATGTTGTTGAAGCTCCTGCAGTGTTGAATGAGGAACACACGCACCAGGAAATAAAAGGGCAGAAAACACTGGCAACTCCAGCTGTACGCAGACTCGCCATAGAGAACAATGTAGGTTTTAAGACTTCTCTTGATGGCTTGGCCCTTGTTTGTCTAACGTTCTCCTATTATCAGCCACTATAAGGCCGATTCGCATCTGTTGCTACAATAAAAAGACGCACTTGTGTTTGAAAGGTTTCCCAGTTTCTAGGAAACGAAAAAAAGAAAAGTTTTTGATTTAAGGTTGTATATTGAGCATACAGTGTTATTTGCTGTCAGTGCTCTTCTTTGTAAAAGAAAAATGACCCTACAGAAATACGTTAGTTTAATTTAAACGTTGCCATGGATGCTGAAAGATTTTAAATGTCGCAGTGCCAGTGTTTGAGAAGATACTGCATGTAGAACAGACCCAAACAATAGTGTTTAGGTTCTTATTCAAAGAGTCCGGTTTATCTGATTTTTGTTTGAGGAGTTTTCGTACTGTAATCGAGGTGATTTACAGGTCATCATTGTTTGCTTACAGTTCTCACTGCTATTAAATCTCCTGGCTTCATTCAGATTCTATTGAATGTTGACGGATTCTTGGTGTTTCATTGTAACATTAGCAGCCTGAGTTGTGGTGCAGCCTTGGCTTCGTTAGAACAAAAAATTCTGGAAATTTACAACAGGTCGGTCACAATCTCTAAAGGGAATGATATTGCAGCTGTGTACTCTTCTGATGAAGGGTACACACTGACTAAATGTCATGGAATAGTACAGTATAGAAGGTTTCCATTTGGCCCATCAAACCTGTACCAGCTCTTTGAAAGTTATTCAGTTGGTCGCTTTCTTCCACACTTTCCCCATTTCTTGGCAATTCTTTCCTCTTTGAGAATTTATCCAATTCCCTTTGTAGGTTGCTATTGAATCTTTATCTAATATCCTATCAAGCAATCTTACCCCCTCTTTGCCTTGTCACCTCTGCTTGTTTGGCCGATCACTTTAAATCATGTTATTGACCCTCAGCCAGTGGAAACTGTTTCATGATTTTAAACATCTCTATCAAATCTCCTCTTAACCTTCTCTACTCTGGGGGGAACAATGGCATAATCTCCAGTCTCCCTATGTAACCTCTTATCCCTAGATCTATTCGAGTAAATCTCTTCAGTA
The DNA here is from genome assembly GCF_964194155.1 of Cetorhinus maximus. Lineage (NCBI taxonomy): Eukaryota > Metazoa > Chordata > Chondrichthyes > Lamniformes > Cetorhinidae > Cetorhinus > Cetorhinus maximus. The sequence goes on from NC_135895.1 coordinate 97,167,065, forward strand.
CCTCTCAATGCCTTCACGTCCTTCCAAAAGTGTGGTACCCAGAATTGGACACAATATTCTAGTTGGGCCCAAACTATGGTTTTATGTAGATTTAGCATAATTACCTGGATCTTGTGCTCTATGTCTCAATTTATAAAACTTGGGACCCCGTATGCTTTATTAACCTGTCCTGTCACATTCAAAGATTTGTGCACAAACTGCTCTAAATGTCTCTGTCTTTGCATCCTCTTTTAAAGTTATACAATTTAGCATGTACTGTTTTTCCTCATTCTTCCGACCGAAGTGCATCCCCTCACACATTGTAGTGTTGACTTTCATCTGTCATGTGTTCACCCATTATGTCCTCTTGAAGTCTGTTACAATGTTGGTTTTCCCCTAAGGATTTATTCTTGGCCCTCTCTTTCTCATCTGCATGCAATGTCATCCAAAAATACAGCTTAGTTTTCACATCTACGTAGATGACATTCGGCTCCACTCTCTCTCACTGTTAAATTATCCATTACTGCACGAGCAGACGTTTCCTGCAATTAAATATTGGGAAGACTGAAACCACTGTCTTTGGTCCCTGCTACAAACTCCAGTCCCAGGTATCAACTCTGTCCTTCTCTCTGGCAATTGACCAAGACTAAATCGGTCTGTTCATAGCCTTAGTGTTCTATTTGGCACCAAGATGAACTTCTGAGCACACATCCATGCCACCACTCAGACTGCCTATTTCCATATCTGTAACATCACCGAATTCCACTCCTGTCTCAGCACCTCTGCTGAAACCCTCATCTATACCTTTGTAACTCAAGATTTTACTATTCCAACACATTCCTGGCTGGCTTCTCACATTCCGTAAACTTAAACACATCTAAAACGCTGCTATTCATATCCTTAGTGACTCCAAGTTCTACTTGCCCATCATCCCATGTGCTCCTTGACCTATGTAGGCTCCTGGTTAAGCAGCTTCTCAATTTTTAAAATTTTCATCCTTGTTTTCATGGCTTGGTCCATCCCTATCTCTGCAATCTCCTCCAAGCCCATAGCCCTTTGCGATATCTGTGCTCTAATTCAGGTCTCCTGACCACCCCGCATTGAATTGCTCCACCGTTGGTGACTTTCAGCTGTCTAGGCTCTAAACTGTAGAATTCCCTCCCTAAGCCCCTCTGCCTTCTACCTCTCTACCCTCCTACCTCTTTTTCCTCTTTAAAAGACGCTCCTACCAAGCTTTTGCCCACCTGCCCAAATATTGTCTTACATGATTCTGTGTAAAATTTTATTTTCAAACACGCCTGTGAAGCATCTTGGGATGTTTTATTACATTGAAGGCGCTATATAAATACAAATATTGTTGTTCTCTGTTTACTATATTTCCGAATTTTGTCATCAGCAAATTTCAAAATTGTGCCCTGTACCCTAAGCCATTAATGGATATCAAAATCTCCAGTGGCCCTCGTACTAAACCTTAAGGAATGATAGCGTTAATCTCACTCTAATCTGAAAAACAGCCATTCACTGCAATTTTTTGTTTTCTATCCCTTCGCCAGTTTTGTAACTTCCTATCTCATGGGCTTCAATTTTGCTATAAAGCCTAATATATTACAATATAAGTCTTCAAGAAAACTCAAATCAAGTTAATCAAAAACAATTTGTCCTTAACAAATCCTTGTTGGCTTTCTTTTCTTTGTCCAAATGGCTACTATTTTTTTCTTCCAGATTAATGTGTCTCAAAGTTTCTCCACCAGCAAAGTTAAATATGACTGGCAGATAGCTGCTAGCTTTATCCCTCTCCCTGGGTGTGACATTTGTAATCCTCTAACCCTTTGGCACCAACCCTGTATCCAAGAAGTATTAGAAAATTATGGCCAAAATCTCTGCAATTTCTATCCTTACTTTCCGCATGGGGTGGGGCAGCATCAAACTTGTGCCCCTCCTGTCTGTGACAGCAACTGTTAGACGAGTTAGTAACTTTGTAATCTATGTTAGGCAGCTTAATCACAAATATTGAATGCAGTATGTTCTTTATTCAGATTAAGCTAAGTGAAGTGGTTGGGACTGGAAAAGATGAACGAATCCTCAAAGAGGATATACTAAACTACTTGGCTAAACAAACTGGAGCCATTTTACCACCATCACCTGAGATTAGTCCGCCTCCACCGGAACAAGTTCTATCTAAGCCTAAAGAGGTGCCACCTGTTTTTAAACCAATAACTCCAACGTTGGAATTTACTGGAAAAGATAGAACTGAGCCAGTTAAAGGTAACATATTTGTCAATGTTCCAAATTCTACATCAAGTTTAACTGTGATTTTTATAAAGTGAATAATCTGGATTGGTGCAGTGACACAATATATTTGAATACCAGCTAACTATGCCACAAAATGCACAAAGTGAGTAAGTATCCACAATTTTATGTATGGGGATTTCCCAATCTTAACACTGCTAATACTGGAAGCAGCAATTGAAGATTTGGTTGTGAGCTCCTTCTTCCCATTTCTTCTGGGTAGAAAGATTAAAAGGTAATCCACCACAAGCTGCTGTGACAAGTTTTCAAACAACCAGTGCCAGAACCATGAGGTGTTCTCTCTGCGGAGTAATGGATGGGTATAGGGAAATTGTTAAAGCATGAAGGACAGAAGATGCAAGATATTTTCAAAGATTCTGTTTAGCTGTAGGCAACACTCCATCAATCTCAGCCCTGAAAATTCACATATGTACCAGTTATATAAGGTTTTTTAAAGTAAACCTGGAACATACAAACAACTAAATTAGTCGAATGATCTATTTTTAAATATTCTGTATACAAAACTTTACAAAGCATGATAGCTAGGAAACAGCTTGGATACTTTTGACCACAGGGATCCAGAAGGCTATGGTAAAGACCATGTCCGTTGCTCTGAAAATTCCTCATTTTGGCTACTGTGATGAAGTGGATTTAACTCGTCTTGTGAAGCTACGGAAAGATCTGAAAGCTGTGACTGAAGTTCGAGGGATCAAGCTCTCTTTCGTGCCATTCTTTCTAAAGGTGGGAAGAACAAAAATAATTCAGAACTTTGACTTTTGGTCAAAACTGAAACTTGTATTTAAAGCTTTTTCAAAAATGTCATATAAATTGGGTGTCACAGTGTAGTAATTTAATCCACTGTGTAGGACAATTAAATGAAAGTCTTCTGTCTTAGCAACTGCTGAATAGCCACATGATGGCCATAGTTTGGCAGAGACAGGTCTTATTTTTTCTTTTGATTTCTTTACATTTGCTTTTTGTTTTGTTATCTAAAAGTTTTCAATCCCATCCATCAAGAGTTGCTGCTCTTACATATGCTTTGGTAACTGTGTATGTTGCCTGAGGCATTGCCTCTGCTCTCTTGAGAATAGATTTTTTTAATCAAATAGTTGAGAGAGAAAATTCAGAAAGTCCCTGCACTTACCAGTGCCTGCAAATAAATTGTAATAATAAAATTGGATGGGAAGTATTTCCACAGCAATTTACAATGGTAAAACCAGGCTCAACATACCCTCCTTAATAGCATGAGTAATTCCACATAAGATTTCAAACATTGTCAAGTAACATGGTTAAAGAATAAAATTATTAATAGTAATATTTGCGCTATCTGCACTGAGATTTTTCAGTCAAACTGCTTGAAACCATTATAGACCCAGTGATAGATGAATTGGGGCAGCTGACTTTAATTTAGGCCATTAATGAATGAAAATTTGAGGAGCAGTCTTGTGAAGTACAAACCATTTCATTTTATCTTCAGTTTTTAAAAAAGCTTGTTTGTAAAATTAAGGAACTGTAATGATGTATTGAATTTCTTTATGCTTGATATCAATAGGCAGCATCTTTGGGTTTGTTACAGTATCCTATCCTAAATGCTTCACTGGATGAGAACTGCCAGTTTATAACTTACAAGGTAAGGTAATGATACAACTGCAGCCCATGAAGTTTAAAAATTATTATTAAGGAGAACAGTAAATTTCTTTTGGGTGACTTAAATATTAAGAAATCTTAAATAGTTTCAATGATTACTGAATATAAATGATTGCTGCTATTACATCGTAGTTAGGTTAATGTCACATGATTTGGTTCAGAACAGAAAAATATGTATCTAAAGAAACTGGAATTACCTCTGAACAAGAGCTGCTGAATTAAATTCCAGACTCTCATATGTATGCACTTGTTCAATATGTTCCGTGTGCTGCCTTGTTACACAAAGGAACAGTTACTTGTCAGTGTAGAATAGCAATGTGAAGCAATTCAAAGGTTCAAAGCTGTACTTGAACAACTTCATCTGTATTCAGACATTCAGCATTCACAGAGAAGAACAATTTGTGATTTTAATTTTTGAATCAGATAACATACCCCTTAAATAATTAATCTAAACAGGCCCTGTTGATGTGGTTTCTTTTAAAGTTAATGATTAAATAAGAGTTCAGAAATAGTTTTGTATCCATAGCTACTCTGTTTAACTGTTACTTACTAGTCTACTGCTACTACCTGACCCACTGTACGTCCTACTAATGTGTATGCAAATATCTTGAAATCTGATTAGAAAGATGCAGCTAGTTACATTCAACTACTATTAATGTCAGAACGTTACATTGTTCAAAATTGTGTGTTTAGCATCCTAGTTAAGTGTATTGTGCAAAATCAATGGGCTTACACTAGAATTCCATTCCTGCACATGAAGTACTTTTCTTTGTTTGGCTTTTTACTTATCATTTTATTTTAAATGCAGCACTCTGATTTTATCTATGTCACCATCTGTATAGGTTGAGAGGACACCTAGTTCATGCTTATGGATTAAGAGTTAACCTATACTACTTAGGAAGAACAAAATTACTTTTTAAAAAAAAATTAATATAAAACACACAGCAGCACCAATGAAACCTGCCTCCATAGATCTGAAATTAACTTTTTTTTTATAAACCAGTACCCAAAGTGACCTGAAACCAGTAGTTAAAATTGAGGACTAAAGAAGAATTTAAATATTGAGGTAATGGTGTAGTGGTATTGTCGCTGGACTAACGATCCAGAGACCCAGGGTAATGCTTTGGGGACCTGGGTTCGAATCCCGCTATGGCAGGTGGTGGAATTTGAATTCAATAAAAATCTGGAATTATAATTGTCGATTGTTGGAAAAACCCATCTGGGGGACCTATTCACTCACCATCCTGACTTGGAAATACATCGCCGTTCCTTCCTAACAGCACTGTGGGTGAACCTACGCCACATGGACTGCAGTGGTTCAAGAAGGCAGCTCACCACCACCTTCTCAAGGGCAACTAGGTAACAATTGTTAGACCCCCGTAAAGATAACTTGAAAAGAATTTCCAAACAACTCAGATGGAAGGAATAGGAATCGAGGGACAAGATTTCACTTCATAAAGCTTACATAGTGACAATAAGTGACATAGTGACATAAATTAAAGACAAATGCTATCTCACTTGAAAAGAATAATTTCACATTAAACAGTCGGCACAACAAAGACATGCCAACCTAATTACAAGCACATGCATCATTTCCCGCACAACTGTGGTACCACATGTGATCTCACATGCCAACTCGGCCACCAGTACATAGGATCTCTCACTTTTCCCACTCTGGATTTGGCCCTCAAGTCGCTTTTACCAGCAGCCGTAATCTATCTGATACGGTTAATACCAACAAGGCAAGTGTCTATGAATGTACTCACTCGCCCTGATCCCGTAGCTTTCCAGAGTTCCTTTTCAACCGATCAACCAACACATCCAGTTAATAAAAACAGAATTACCTGGAAAAACTCAGCAGGTCTGGCAGTGTTGGCGGAGAAGAAAAGAGTTGACGTTTCGAGTCCTCATGACCCTTCAGCAGAACACCCAGCTAATAGTCTGGTCCTCTGATAGAAACATTCTATTATTAGCATTCCTGAACTGTTGACACTGCTTTTGGGATTCACTCCCTTTTAACTCACTCGTACATTGCCTCACCAAGAGCTTCTTTAGTTCTCTTATTATCAAACTGAAAACTGATCTTTTCATTGAGACCTTTGCTTGCTCCTACGCACACAGGAGTTTTATAACTGTTCTGCAATTGTCCTGATGCAGCACAATAGGCTGAAACTCGGAAACCGCCCAGTTAACTTTAATTAGCCCTGTTTTTAGATTTCATCCCCATAGCAACCTCAACCAAAGTCTTCTCAGAAGCCTAATGACCCATTAGCCAGGAATTCCAATTACAGCCCCTTCTAGAAATCTTTCTAGTTCCACTTTGGATTTAAAGAGATAGAAGTTTTTTTTATCAAGTACAGAGTTCGTCACACAATGATTTTGCCTGAGGTACCACTCCTGGGGTAAACTTAATATTATGTTACACTCTTTCATTTTTCTTTTGGTAAGAGGAAATATCACAGACCAGTGAGTAATCTGGCTAAGATGAGAAATCAAATGTATGTGCAAGATTAGATGGAATTTTAAAAATACAAATTAGACTCGTACTAGAGTGTGAGTATGTGCTGTACCTAGGCAGTGCTATACTGCTTAAAGTGCCTTTCCTCTGATATGATGGAAATCCAATGGACATAAATCTTACTCCACTATTTGAAGATGAGAAAGGAATTCGCTTGTTGCCCTGGCCAATGTTTATCCCTCAAGCAATACAATCAAAATGCATTATCTGGTCATTATATCGCTGCGGTTTGTGGGACTTTGCTGTGCACAAGTTGACTGCAGATCTTTCCCCATATTATAACAGTGAGATTTCAAAAGTAATTCATTTGCCTGTACAGTGATTTAGAATTTTATGCATGTTATAAAATGTGGTATATAAATCCAAATTCTTTCTTGCTTACAAGCTCATGACAATTTGTAAAACACGGTGCAGAAGAATTCTCATCAGCTCTTCTCTAGCAGTTGGATTGGTGCCTCGGTATAAATCTGGCAAAATCTTTATTAGTGGATGGTGAATGACAGAGGGGAATTTCTCATGAACCTTCATAACGTTGCCTTGTGTCTTTATTCCTCAGAAAGAGAATGACACTTGGAATATGTAAGACAAGGTGCTCTTATCTGTAGGAAAATCCTTCAGAACCCACTGAGGACTGCAGAATAGCAGATAAATCTTACTCTTGAAAGCATGAAGCAATTTTTTGAAGAAGGAAAATGGGTAGATTTCAAAACTATGCATAAATAAAATGCAATAGAATGGCCAGCTTCACGCAAACTAGGTAACCGGATTTTACATGCATCCACAATAAATCGACATTGAAGCTTACTTTGCATCATGATGATGTTCATATGAGCAATTCCTGTTTTTTAAGTGAATGGCTAGGACCAAATTAAAATATCATTCCAATAGGCTTATAAAACAGCATCTGATATTAAAATTTAAATCTAATTCACAAGTCTAAACATCTTAGGACAGGAAGAAGTCACCTTGTTGAAACGTAGAAAATAGAAGCAGGAGTAGGTCATTCTGAAAAATCAAGCCTGCTCCGCCATTCAATATGATTATGGCTGATCCTCTATATCAGCACCATACTCCTGCTACTTCCCCACACCCCTTGACACCTTTAGAGTCTAGAAATCTATCTATTTCCTTCTTAAATATATTCAGTGACTTGGCCCCCACAGCCATTTGTGGTAGAAAACTCCACAGGTTTACCAATCTGAGTGAAGAAGTTACACCTCATCGCAGAGCTAAATGGTCTACCCCGTATCCTGAGACTGTGACCCCTTGCTCTAGGCGCCCCAACCAGTGGAAACATCATCCCTGCATCCAGTCTGTCCAGCCCTGTCAGAATTTCATACGTTTCAATGGGATCCCCTGTCATTCTTTTAAACTCCAATGAATACAGGCCTAGTTGGCCCAATCAACAATACAAACATCCTGCCATCCCAGGAATAAGTCTGGTGAACTTTCGCTGCACTCCCTCTTTTGCAAGCATATCCTTTCTTGGGTAAGGAGACCAAAGCTGCATACACTATTCCAGGTGTGGTCTCACCAAGGCCCTGTACAGCTGCAGTAAGACATCACTGCTCCTGCACTCAAGACCTCTTGCAACGAAGGCCAACATACCTTTGGCCGCCTTAACTGCTTGCTGCACCTGCACGCTGGCTTTCAGTGATTGGTGTACAAGGGCACCCAAGTTCCTTTGTACATCAGCATTTTCCAATCTATCACCATTTAAATAATACTCTGCCATTCTGGTTTTCCTTCCAAACTGGATAACTTCACACTTATTCACGTTTCGTTGCATCTGCCATGTATTTGCCCATTCACTCAACTTGTCTAAATCACCTTGAAGCCTCTTAACATCCTCTTTACCACTCACATTCCCACCTAGTTTTGTGTCATCAGCAAACTTGGAAATATTACATTTGGGTCCCTCTTCCAAATCACTGATATATATTGTGAATAGCTGGGGCCCAAGCACTGATCCCTGCTGTACCCCACTAGTCACCGTCTGCCATTCTGAAAAGACCCATTTATTCCTACTTTCTGTTTCCTGTCTGCTAACCAATTCTCAAGCCATGCAAATATATTACCCCCTATCCCATGTGCTTTAATTTTGCACACTAACCTCTTATGTGGGACTTTATCAAAAGCTTTCTGAAAATTCAAATATACCACATCCACCTGGTTTTCCCTAATCTATTCTGCTCATTACCCTTACTTAGGAAGAATACTGCTGGTATATTTTTTCATAATTCCTGGCAGTTTATTTTTAAAGCAAAGCTGGGGTAGCACAAGCATGCATAGCAACAAAGTAATGGTAACAGTAGATTCAGACGAAAGCATGGCATAAGATCAGTTCATTGTACTGCTTCCAAAAATTGTTGATTCAAAGAATTGGACTGTCTGCTGACTATTTCTGAAAAGTGAAAATAAGTGCTGTATGTATTTGACTATTGATTTTTGCCTGCTGTCCTGCACTTTAGTTGAGTAAGAATTCAGTGTTACTTGGCTTTCCCAGTGTAAAAGCAAAGCTGAGAAAAGCAAATGTTCATCTATTATGCTTAAATCTTTTGAGAAGGGGCAGCTTTTATGATAGTGTTCTAGAACAACCTGTGCTCCTTAATTACAACTAATCTGTAAACTCAAACAAGTGATTCTAGCACAATGCTTGCAGTGCTTCTGGAAAGTTAATTGCTTTTTACAAAGCTTTTTACCAAAATTCCATAATTTTGAGAATTGTTACCCTGTTATTAACAACTTGTATTTCTTCTAATGTTATAATCTGTCTTGCATCAGGAATTCTGTTTGGCAAATTCTTGCTACTTAGGCACTTTAACTTGTGAAGCTGATATTTGTGATTGAAAAAACCCTTCCCTACCTGATTAATTAAAGATGTAGGACTTCTAATTTCCCTGATGGCTGGGTGGTTAAAGGCACTGCCTTGTGTAACATGCTATATTAACTGTCCCCAGTTCAGTTCCCCAGTCTTTACTGATGTTAGTTGAGTGGTGATAGCTGTACCTAATGAATGTTGTGCAGTTGTCCCTCCGCACCAAGGGAAGGAGAAGTGAAGTAAGGTCACTGCTCATTACTAGTGTCCAGTGACTCCTTTTATAAGGTGTAAATCTTGATAGTATTTGAAAACTGCATTGGCTCAGCTTTGCTCACCACCCCCTCCAAAAAAAATGAAGTATTCTGTCAAGGCATGAGAAATGACCACTGGGATAACACTGGCATCAGTAAGTTCTGAAGTTGATGGCATAATGATTCTGATGTTGACAAAGCACTATGCATCACTGAAAGAGCTGGTTTCTGGCAAGAGTTTGTCAGATGGCAAGACAAATCTAAAGCAGCTGGACATGGGAGATGATTTACTGGCCACAAATAAACTGAAGAGCTGAAGTGCCCACATATTGTAGAAACCAACTCAGTGACAATGCTCCTGCTAATCAGTACAGGCCTACACGGCCAATGGAGGAGGCATTGGATCTCAGGGTAATGGTTACTGTTTTCAGCTTTGTTGATGTTGGTACAGTTATTAGCAATGTGGATTTGCTTGCTTAGATGTATTCCCACATATGGTGAACGCACCTATTCATAAAATGTTAATGCACCCTTCTCTTTTACATGTTGATCCACATTTTATGCATTTCCAGCTTTTTGTCTGTATATCAGATCTCTAACCCATGTGAGTTTCTCTTTTAAAATTGGCAGTACCTACATGAACTGGAGCTACATTTGGTTTTGCAAGACTACCTTCAGAAAGTGGTCTGTAGTATAAATGCAGCATGATAAATTTATTTGTCATGCTTGAATGGGTAAATCCAGTGAAGTGCCATTTTGTTCTTGGAATCAGAAGTACCAGTCACAACAAAAGCATTCGCTCCTGCACTGCTTCTGCTAAAGTGTGAGGGCCTAACACGAGGAAACAAATTATTGATCACAACTTTTTGATGCTGAAATATTTTATATTAATAGCAAATTATTGCTAGTGATGAAGAAAATATTAGCAGCTGTAGAATAAGAGTTACCTCCATTTCCTGTGTGTAATTTAAAAAATATTTAATCCTAATTTGCTTCTAACAATTGTATTTTTGACCAGGCTTCCCACAATATTGGCATCGCAATGGATACGCAGCAAGGTCTGATTGTTCCAGTTGTTAAGAACATACAGGTTCTTAGTGTTTTTGAGATTGCAGCAGAATTAAACCGGCTGCAGACTTTGGGCTCTGCCAATCAGCTGGGGACAAATGATCTCACTGGAGGGACATTTACTCTCTCCAACATTGGCTCGGTCAGTAATATGCAGTTGTTACTGCAGTTTCCTATGTCTTTGCCTTTGATTTGGTTTCTGATGATCCACCACTAATACTTAAGCTGTAATTCAATTAACTAATGCAATATTTCTGTCAGATACTGGAAGTACAAAAATGGATACTGTTTTTGTAAGAACTGACCATAATTTCTCCTGGTCTTTGCATCTTCAGCTGCCATCACAAGGTCCCTGTCCTCAGCACAGTTTTCTCTGGTTACACCCTGCTGCTATGTCAGCTAACTATCTTATAAATATAAATATGACCAATGTCATTTCTCTAACTTATTACTAAATTGAAACAATATTCTGTGGGCACTTCTACCTCTTGAACCCAGATTCGGATCCAGAACCAGCCCGGAGGCCTACCCGCTGTATTGGTCTTGAGTGAAGTAAGTTTAAAGCAGCATTAACCCATTTTCTAGTTAGCAGTGCCCACCAGGAACCCATCGTTCTGCACAAGTCTTAAATATCTCACTGAAGCCCTCAGTACGGTTGTTGTGGGAAATAAGGTGACTGGTGCAGTAGGAATGTTCTGCTGGGGTTAATGCATGTATGTAAAATCTTTTTTGCCTGTTCCTGGCCTTGGATTACGATGAGCTGAGTGGAAAATTTTCCATCAACTAGTCCTGACATTGCTCACCTCAAAGAAAATAAAAACTCAACTGAAGATTCTTTAGTCAGAACTTCCAAATATATTCTTTAGCACTCTCTTTCTGTTAATTTTGCTAATGCTTGTTCGAAGCTAAGACCCTATCTTTTAGCAATAATATCTGGGTTACTAGTTTTGGCGTGCAAATCAATTTCTCAAATTTTGGAGCAATGTGAGCAAGGTTGAATACGTAACCGTTACTGTGAAGAATGGCACCTGGAGAGTTATTGCATTGTTGAAACTACATTGAGTTGCTCACATCTTGATGTGCAAAAAGCAAAACTTGGCATGTTAGTAGTCAGCTGATCCCCATGATGAGATTACAGCATTGCTGTTAATCTTGTGTGGCTGTCTGTATTTTTTTTATCATTTGTACAGTGGAGTTTGGAAGGGTAGCTTTGTTACATTTTCAGCTTGGTAGGGGTGCTCAGTGGGAAAGCAGTGGATGTAGTGGCAGACATTAGCATCTCTGTGTTCTGCTTATGAAAACACTGAATTAGCACTGAAATCGTCATTTCAGTTTAAGTGCAATCCAAAAAGGATTACCAAATAATGCAATAATATAACCTAATTTGAATGGTTCCACATACATAATATAATAAATGTAGATGTAGATCAGAAATGCATGCTAATGTGTTCATTTTGCTCCTGTCAGTTCCTTAGTCCTACCCCAATCTGGATCTTAGATTTACAGGGATTGCAGCTTGAGCCCTATCATTCTGATAAATTCTTCATTTTCTGGTGATGGGACTGTAGTTGTTGCACAGAGCTGCCTTCAGCTGACTGCTTCTCTTCCTCCTCTCCCCCAAACAAAACCAGGTTGGCATGCTGGGCAGCCCTGGCATTTGAGATTTTGATCTTGAGTCAAGTTTTCATTTACATGAAGCACTGAGAGTATTTTTTACTTAATCCTCTAGACTCAGCTGCTGTCCAGTTGCAATTTAAATGTTGGTGATTCAGCTGCTTATTTTTAATGTAGTGTTTAGAATTTCATTGGTTTTAATCAGATTTATCTTCTGGTTAAAATTATGATTAGTGTTTCACATGATGGCTTAGTACAATGTTGACTTTCCTGCTCACAAGCTAAAAATAAATGTGCTGACAATGTCACAAGGTGACTATAAAACTAGCATTTGAGTATCCAGATCCACTGAATGTATACTGCTGATCATAGTATCAGCTTGTACACCATGACATAGAGCTAGCTGTAGATACTGTTAGTACTGTACCCACATGGTTAATGCCAAATGTTTTATCTGTGGTGATAACGTTAATGGACACCTGTGTGCACTGTAATATTGACTCTTTGACAGTTAAAATTCCACAGACACTAACAATGCAATTTCTTTTAATTGTAAATAAGATTGAGAATGTTGGATGCTTTAGAGGGTATTTACTGTATCATATCTGTCTGTTTGTAGATTGGCGGTACCTATGCTAAACCTGTCATACTACCTCCAGAGGTAGCTATTGGAGCTATTGGAAAGATACAGGTGTGTAATTTAGCATAATTATTCTTGTGGTTGTAGGAATTGATACGTTTGTTCATATTTTCTTGCTATTTTACCCACATTCCTGATAGACTTGTTTAATGCTTTAGGTCCTCCCCCGATTTAATGATAAAGGTGAAGTGATCAAGGCTCAAATCATAAACGTTAGCTGGTCGGCTGATCACCGGATTATCGATGGAGCCACAATGGCCCGCTTTTCAAATCTTTGGAAATCTTACTTGGAGAACCCTGCATCCATGCTGCTAGACCTAAAGTAAAGGCAGGTCATTGATAAACAACAGCTTACTACAACAGACCAGCTTCAAAGAAGAGAAATGGGTTTTTATTTTGATGTGATTTATAAATGTTGCCACAATCTTTTCTCTCGGTTTTGTATTCTGAACAGTGACTTGTCTAAAGCAGTTTATATCTGGTAGAGAATAGGTTTTGGTTCTTTTATTAAGCTAAGTGGTGGAAGGGACACAATACTTGGAGGGTGAAGTTTACACTGAACACATGATTAGAGGAATAGTCTCTTCTCTGTTTCCCCTTCATTCAAACCACACCTCCCTTTAACACACACACCCCACCCCCAACCCCAAGAAAAATAATGGTTAGGCTATTGTGGGAATCTGGCAATTGTAGCATCTACTTTTAACTGCTGAAACACAGGCCATAATTCAATCAAAGCAGTTTGCAGCCTAATTTATCTTATATCCTTGTGCCTTTAAGCACTAAGATTTTTTTTAAGCTTGGTTCTTCTGTTACATAATGGCTGCAGAAATTGTCCCTTATAAAAGTTTTACAACCAATTATGGAATGTTAGAAATGTACAGAACCTCATAGCATGTTTATTAATCTGCACTGTTGTAATAAAACCGGTCGAGTTATTAGTTACGTTTTGGCGCAGAAATACCACTCGGTGCTCAAATGGTTTATGTAGTTTTATTAACCTGACACTTTCCAGGTTCTGATTACATGAGAATCGTTATATTCCAACACTAATTTAAAGTCCAAAGATCATGTGCAAAATACATACAGTATACAATTGTTCTGATCCTTACAAGATTTGTTGCAATAAATATTTACTGTGAAATAACATTTGAATCTTTTTTTGACCACCTGCAGCAGACTTTCATTTTGTAGTATTGTTTAAAAAAAATAAGCAGCACTTTTTATGCAGCACTAACTGAAAAAAGATTCTAGATTATTTTCTGGAAAACTGCTGCATAGGTGCTTTGTGTTTTGGAAGGGAAAATGATTGTGAATTGTAATTTTCTTTGGATGTGACTTCTATTTTTACCAACTTTCCATATTTCACAGGTTCAATCAGGTAGCAGAGCTCCTTTATTGTGCATAGCATGTTTGCATGAACAAGTGTCAGTGTTTTTGTTTTAATCCTTGGCCTTTCAGTATAGAAGGTAAAGCACTATTAAAATGTACATCATTTATCTAAATAACAGGTGTAGATAATCTTTAGTTTATAGTACAGTACTTTATGTTTAACAATGTGTTGTGAATTCTGCAGCTAAATAGCTAAATGCAACATACAATAACTTTAAATTATCACTCTTGTCTTAATGATAGTTAGCAATCATTCTGTCTATTTATGGTATCCAAGTTTTGGTCCTCTTCATTCTGGAACTGTCTTTGAGGCTATTTTTCCCTTTGCCACTTTTTCTCATTTGACTCCCATTTCCTGTTTTGGCTACTACTCTCTTGGAATGTACATTGTAATAGTCTATACCTCCAATAAGAGGAGGGAAACAGACTTATCAAGAAGTTCTGTCCCTTTTTAATGTTCAGTTGGATGTCTGTACCTGGAACCCCATTACTATATTTGAGATTTTGAACCAAGCTAATGAGAAATCCCCACAGCCAGAGTTTCTGTTTGATCAATGTGAAGTACACAGCTCTTGCTTCTCTTGGCATTATAGAATGATACAGTGCAGAAGGAGGTTTTTCATTCATTCATGCAGTCTGCTGGCTCTTTGAAAGAGCTATCCGCGTAGTCCCACTCTTCTATCCACTCTCATAACACTGCAGTTTTTTTCCCCCAATTATTTATTTGATTCATTTTTGCAAGTTATTAAATCTACTTTCACTATCCTTTTCAGGTAGTATGTTCCAGATCGTAACCTGCGGAATTTTCTTCCATGCGTCACCTTTGGCTTGGTTCTTTTGGCAATTACCTTTAAATCCTTAAACCTGTGTCCTCTGCAAACAGTTTCACCTTGTTTCCTCTTAAAATCCTTCAAAATGTTAAATAGCTCTATCAAATCTCTCATTAACCTTCTCTGCTCTGAGAACAACCCAGTTTCTCAAGGCTCTCCATGTAACTGAAGCCTTTCAGCCCTGACATCATTCTAGTCAACCTCCTCTGTACCCGCTCTAAGACCTTGATATCTTTCCTGAAGTGTGATGCCAAAAATTGGTTGGAATACTCCAGCTGAGGCCCAAGCAGTGTTTTATAAAGGTTCAGCTCAACTTCCTTGCTTTTGTATTCTATGCCTCTATTAGTAAATCCAAGGATCCCGTATACCCTTTTATATTACCAAAATGAATCACTTCACACTTGTGTGTTAAATTTCACCTGCCATACATCTACCCATTTCACCAGTCTGTCCTCCTGAAGTCTGTTACTACCTTGTCACTATTTACGACGTTCAAAGTTTTGTCTTTTGCAAACTTTGACATGCTGTGAATTCCCAAGCCCAGTCATTAATATATATATTAAAAAAGAACAGTGGCCAAAACAGGTACCCCTATGGGATACCAGTGAACATTTCGGTGCAGTCTGTAAAACAACCATTCATCGCTACTTCTGTCCCTTAGCCAATTTTGTATCCACACGCTCACTGCCGTTTTTATCTCATGGGCTTAAATTTTTCTAACCAGTCACTGGTAGTAATATCTTATCCTGAGTTGGGCACATCCTGCTTACAAATATCCATACAGCCTAGGCAAGTGTAGAAACGCTCAAGTTTTATCTCTACCTTTTAGCCTTTTTTGATTCCTTCACCCCACTCCACCCCCACTAGGGCTATCTGTACCTTGCTTGTCCTGCTTTCTACCCTTAATTAGCACATTCCTTAGATAATATCACCACCTTCAACACCTCTTTGTCCTTTTGTCTATGACATCTTTTGGTTATCTCCACCTATCACTGGCCCTCTATCCAGCTCTTCTTGTCCCAACCCCCCTTAAACCAGCTTATATTTTACCTCTCTTCTATTTTTACTTAGTTCTGTTGAAGGGTCATTCAGGCTCGAAACCAGTATTCACCAGCAATGCCTCACTTTGATAGAATTGCCCCTTGCGACTCATCTGTCAAGGACTGGAGTCAACACATTGAGCAATCAGGGTTCTACTTTGTGGCTAACAAAATAACGGTGGAGGAGAAACAGAAGGCAATCCTCCTAAGTGCAGGAGCAAAACGTATAACCTAATCTGTAGCTTGACACCTCCGAAAACGGCAAATTCCAGATCTTTCACCAAGTTAGTCAACCTCATGAAAGAACGTTTTCAGCCTAAACCCTCTGTGATCATGCAAGGATTCAAGTTCAATTCTTGAGTAAGGGCCCCCGGTGAATCAATTGCAATGTACATTGCGAAGTTAATGGAATACTGTGACTTAAGTCATACTTTAAATGGCATGTTGTGAGATTGTTAAGTTTGTGGCATGAACGATGATGCCATTCAACACCATTTGCTTGCAGAAGTTGAGATAGATCTGAAGTGCACCATGGAGATAGCGCTAGCAATGGAGAATGCTGAAGAGGGACTCGCAGCGTGTGCAACATGGCCTTGTTTTGCAGCTAGGGCACGAACCTGCTGCCAGGCATGGCGCAAAGATCAGGGAGGCTACAGTGAAGCGGGACACGGTCTCTACTCCTAGAAAAACAAAAAGAAATGCTGGAAGCAGCTCACCAGTAACCCAGAAGTTGAAGTGTTACCATTGTGGGGGAAATCATGCACCTGAAGTCTATAGGTTTAAAGAGGTAGAATGCCACTACTGCCACAAAAAACGAGCATGTTGTTTAACAGTGCAGAACTCAATCAAGGCAGCCATTCAGACAGCAAGTCAAGTTAAATGACGTGCACAGTATAGAAGAGCCGGAAGTTACTGAAGCTGACGTTTATTCCCAACGCAAACTGAAGGCCAGGAAAACTGAACCAATCAGTTACACTTCAAATAAATGGAAAGCCTCTGCTCATGGAGGTGAACACAAGAGCATCGATCACAGTGGTGGGAGAACGCATCTTAAAATATCTCAGAGAAGGTACACAGCCATTGAGTTTGGAGAAAACTGCTGCTCAGTTAAAAACATATACAGGAGAAGCAATACAGATGAAAGGGATCGCCTCTGTACCTGTATCCTACAGGCAACAGACAGCTCAGTTGCCAATAATTGTTGTAACAGGAGAAGGACCTAGCCTTCTGGGCTGTGATAGGTTGAAGGAAATCAAAGTAATTTGGTCAGAAATTTTTCAGATCAGGGCAAGAAGAAATCCTGGGCTGAGAAGGGAATATGATGGTGTCTTTTGGAATGAGATAGAAGAACCGAAGAGTCTCCACAGGAAGCGAGGATCCCTCAGGTCAGAGTTGGTTCCCTGGGAAAATCATGAAAAGAAGCGAAATGAATACAGTGCCACTGTGAAGAAACAGTTGGAAGAAAAAACCCAACAAAGAGGAAGCCAAAAGATACAAACAAAAGACAGAAGAACTGAAGAATCAGTTGATGGAGACAAAAGAGACATTAGAAGGAAAAGTCATGGAACTTTCCAAGATGTGAATGGGTAGCTCGACCCCTGAACTGAACCAAGTTAAGATTTCACCAGAGAGAAATGTGGCCGACTGAAATCAGAATGAAGGATGAGGCAAAACTTTGTGGCAAACACAAAAAGA
The DNA here is from genome assembly GCF_964194155.1 of Cetorhinus maximus. Taxonomy (NCBI): domain Eukaryota; kingdom Metazoa; phylum Chordata; class Chondrichthyes; order Lamniformes; family Cetorhinidae; genus Cetorhinus; species Cetorhinus maximus. The sequence continues at coordinate 97,184,849 of NC_135895.1, forward strand.
TAAAACAGAAACCAAAGCTGATAAGCCAGTAGGATAAGTATCCAGAATCCTCTCTGTAGCCGAGAAAGGATACTCGCAAATTGAAAAATAGGACTTATCTATCGGATATGGGGTAAAGAAGTTCCATCAATGTTTACACGGTCGACACTTCACCATAGTGTCAGATCACAAACCAGTTAGGATTGTTTAGTGAGGATAAGGCAGTCCCAATAGCTTCTGCTAGAATTCAAGGATGGGCTTTAATCTTGTTGGCATACCAGTACACATTTATGGACAGTCCGGGTGTGCACGTAGCTAATGCAGAAGCCCTCAGTCGTCTCCCTTTGCCTGATAATATTACACGTACCAGCACCTCAAGAGGTAGTACTTAAACATTAGTGCATTAAATTTCCTGGGCTCCTCATCAGTCTGCGCGAGACAGATGAAGAATTGGACAAATCGAGATCCAATTTTAGCGAGAGTCCGTGATCCAATGTTACAAGGATGGTCAAATGCACAAGTTCCTGAAGAATTAAAACCGTTCTTTGCACGTTGATTTGAACTGAGTTATCAAGATGGTATCTTATGGGGTACAAGAGTAGTTATCCCTGTCCAAGGAAGAGAATCATTGTTGGAAGAAATTCATAGTGCACATCCTCGAATTTCAAAAATGAAGATACTCTCATGAAGCTATATCTGGTGGCCGGGTAGAGACAGTGATATAGAAAAAATGGTGAAACACAGTCTCCAGTGTCAGCAACAGCAGAAGTTGCCTGAATCAGTGCCATTGCATCCATGGGAGTGGCCTGGTTGACCCATTTCTAGGCACCGTGTTTTTTGTGATTATCAACATACATTCCAAATGGATGGACGTGTTTGAAGTAAGATCAGCCACTTCGTCTGCAACCATTGAAAAACTATGCTAGAGTTTGTGCTCATGGTTTACCTGAGGTTATTGTGTCAGACAATGGCATGGCTTTCACTAGCACTGAATTTCAAAGCTTCGTGAACCTAAATGGGATTGATTAAACATGTCAGAATAGCACTGTACCATCCCTCGTCGAATGAATTGGCAAAATGAGCAGTACAAACCTGTAAAATAGGTATGAAGAAACTATTAGAAGAAACATTAGAAACATGAATTTCAAGATTCCGGTTCAGCTATCGCACAACTCCTCATGTGACCACTGGTTTAACACCTTCAGAATTGTTAATGAAGCACTAACTTTGTACATGGTTGAGTCTAGTATTCCCTAATTTAGAGGGGAAGGTGGAGAGAAATGAGGGGAGTCAGAAAGTGAATCATGACGTTTACAGTAAAGATCGAGAGTTTACTGTTGGGGAAGAGAGTTTTTGTACAAAATTTGCAAACTGGACCAAGATGGGTCCCTGGTCCAATCGTCTCTGAAACAGGACCATTATCTTATCAGGTAGAAGTAGAAAACAGGATTGTTAGGAAACACGTGGATCATCTCAGAAGTTGAGAAACCCTCCAACAACCAGTTAATCCACCTGAAATCGAAGTTGAAACTTCGACACCTGAAGTGCCAGATTGACACAGAATAGACATACCAGATGTCTCTACTAAAGTAAATAATTCTGAACTGCCAGTGTCTAGTGATGTCTCCGAAGCTGCAGTTCCTGTGCAAGACGATTCAATGGAAGAACCTCAAGCTGTAGAGTTGTGCTGCTCTACCCGAATCCAAAAACCTCCTCAAAGACTAAATTTATAATGGCATGAACTGTATATAATTATATATAATGTGGGTTAAGATGTTTTATAAATAAGAGGGTAAAACAAAAGTAAAGGGGAGGAATGTAATGATTGTAAGTTAAACCATTTCTTACTGTTATGCAGATCATGTGACCATGTAGACCAATCAGCTCTAAGCATGGGGAATCTTGGGGGCGGTGCTTTCTAACCTTGGTCTTGGAACAAGCATGTATTTCTCCTTTGAAGTCTGTTGTTAAAGTTTACTGTTTCTTACAAGAAACCCGTCCTGCACCCTCCAAGTTTATTACATTGGGAAAGAGAGCAACAGGCAGAATGTAATGGGTCACAAAACATTGGAGACTGTGGGAAAATCCAGAAAGGAATCATGGCACTTAAGTTATGGCCCACAGGAATTTGCTCTATGGCCTCAAATGTTTTTATGATTGGAGCTTTCAAGACCGAAATGGATAGATGGTTGTTAGGTAAGGACATAATAGGATATGGGGCAAAGGCAGGTAAATAGAGTTGAGGCACAGGTTAGCCTTGATCGATTGGAATGGCATAGCAGGCTTGAGGGGCTGAATGGCCTATTGCTGTTCCTGTGGGAGATCAGAAATGACAAGAAGTAGTTTTCGCCTATGTGCTAACCTGCTGCCACTTCATTGAATTTTTCAGCTTGGTTTAGTTTTTGGCCTCCTTTCAAGTGCTCAGTTAACTCTGAGCAAGACCATTGGCTGGATGATCAGCTTGTCCATTAATAATTGTTTCTTAAAGAACTAATGCCTGTTTGCCCATAGAATAGTTAGGTGATCTGAGTGGATGTTTTTATCTTGATCAATGAAAGTTGCTATTAACTGAAAAATAAGATTATTTTGAAGGTATGTTGAGGAAAATTATATGTGTATGAGCTTGTAAATTCCAATTTAGGATGTGTAATAAAATATGGAAGTTACAAATATCTATAGAAATCCTGTTTTCCAGCTATAATTTAGTCACTTATTGGCCAAGTCTTAAGTGCTCCATTTGAACAACAACCCTTCAGTTTTAAACATCTTTTCTCCCCCTGAAATCCAAAATATTTGCAATTAAGAAACAAGTCTGAGTCTGGAGGTTAAAATGTTGAGTTCCCGTCATGCCCTGACAGTTCGCTAGACAAGTGGTGTTATGTCACATACTTTCTCATGCCCAACACAAAAAGATAAGCTTCCACTGGCTAACTTCATACTCACTATCAGCCAAAGCCTGACCGTTCACACAAAGCAATCTAGAGTTTTACTGGTAAAGTACATGCTGTAAGCTCCTGATCTCTCCCCAACAAATTGATAAATAATACTGACAAACTGTACATCTCAGTGATAAATTTACAAGAATAAAGCCAAAATAAGATTATTAAATTAAAGCTTTTTCTCAAGCTTTCTCAAAGTTCGTTGTAAACCTTAAACTCAATTATGGCTGTTCTCCAATAGTGTAATACTTAAAATTTAGTTATATTTTGGGCTAATGTCTGTGATGGAAAGGTTTACATAATACTGGGCTCCTATCATGACATTTGTTTGCTTCTGACCATTTAATGGTCTCGCTAGAAGTAGCAAGTATGGCAAGTTAATAAAGGTATTTATTTCTTTCAGCAGTGCGCTGGCAATCCTACCCTGGCTGAATATTTGTAGATTAGATCATAACTAGTGGTGGATCAGCAATCATAAATGATAAGTGCGAACCTCCTTGTACATTAATAGCCAGGCTTTTAAACAATGGTGATCTAACAAAGGGCCTATACCTAAAATATCAACTTGTCTGCTTTCCACAGATATTGACTGACCTTCTGAGAGTTACCAGCAATTTATTTTCTAAGAAATTGCATCCTTCTAGGCAGAATGGGCTGAATTTTCCCAGCCCATTATGGTGGGCTGGGAGGGGGGGCCCATGAAGAGGGCAGAGGCCACATGGGTCGGGTCCTTGACTCATTCCCACCACCAGAGAAATTTCCAGGGGTGGGCTGTCTGCTCCATGAAGGTGGGAAGCCAATTAAGAAGGTTAAAGCCACATTGAGGGACTTTTTTAAAATTTCTGGCCTAACCAGCATTATGTTGGTGATGGATTGTCCCCCGTCCCACCACCTATGGAGATCACCAGCCCTGTGGATGCAGCATCCCTGTGGCAGGCCAGGGTGCCACGGGGATAAAAGCCGCTCCAGGAGCCTCAAACAATTCCTCTGGGGAGGTTTCCCTTCCACTCTGAAGTGCCTAACAGCTTCAGCACTACTTCTGAATTAGATCCATGTCTCCAAGGGGCGGTGTCCTAGCAGTCTCCTTCCTGTCTCAGCAGCGCCCATTTCTCCCAGTGAGGCTGCCAAGGCTCCAGGCCTGCTGGCCCTCTGGGCTTGCAGCATCACTTCCCCCACCCATTGGTTTTAATAGAATGGTGTGCACAGAGGCAGCCAATTTGGAGGCTGCCTTTCAGAAGATTGTATTGCCAATCTTGGTGCCAGTAAGTACAAGCTTGAGACCCAATGTGGTTCTGCTTTGGCATCCTGAAGCCCACAGGAAAATCTAATGTGTGTGAATGGTGTAACGATCCCCATAGAGACCAATAGCTTCTTAGAAGACATGTTTCCAACGACTAAGAGAAAGAACAGATAGACATGATTTCACTTTTTAAGACTTTTACTGTTACAAACAAGCTAAAATCAACATTAATCAAACATTAATTAACAGGCAACTAATGCATTAAACTAAAGAAAAAGATATGTTTGGATTTATTAATGAACTCAGCTGAAATATGTCTTATGAAACGCTTTTACTCAATGGCACACTTCTGGCAGATATGGAGCATTAAAGAAACCGTCCCAAAGTCACTTCCAGCTCTCCAGTCACCTCTCCCTGTCACGCCAGGTTGAAGCTTCCAGCACCCTTCAGCAATTGTTTTCCCAGATATGATTATCAGCAGCAAGGTGCACCTCAACGAATCCCCCTCTCTCTCTCAGGTTACAACAGTACTGTCAATTCAGAATTTCACAGATTACTGTATCTCAGCCCTTTAAATGGTTTAATCTCACATACATGTACACAATTGTAACAGCACAGTAGGCCTTTTGGACCATTGTGTCTGCACCTGTTCTCTGAATGAACATTTTACCTAGTGCCATTTCCCAGCCTCCTCCCCATAACCCTCTTCATTCTTCCTTTTCAAATAACAGCCTAATTCCTGTTTAAATGCCTCAGTTGAACCTGCCTCCACCACACTCAGGCACTCCATTCCAGACCTTAATCATTCACTGCATGAAAAAGTTTAACCTCATGTCGCTTTTGCTTCTTTTGCCAATTGCTTTAAACCTGTACCCTGTCGTTCTTGATCCTTTCATGAGTGGGAACAGTTTCTCCCTAGCTACTCTGTCCAGACCACTCATTTTGAATACCTCTATCAAATCTCCTCTCAGCCTTCTCTTCATCAAGGAAAACAGCCCCAACCTTCCCAATCATCACTGATAAAACTGTTTTCCCCATAAAGAGCTTTACTTCTACATCCCATCATTCCTTACAGAATAGCCCAACACCTGTTCCTGGGAGAGTTCAAATTCTTCTCCTGCCTGCGAAAAGTGTAAAAATTGGCACCCCACACTTATTTGACTTTCTCTCCCCATGGCAACCTGAAGTCACATGGACATTTCCAGAACTGAGGTGTTTATCAGGAATTCCCATTACCCTCTTTCCAGAATTTGCTTTCATTTGGAATTTAAAGGGACATTTTAAAACTCTTTCATCTTGCAAAATTCGGTGTTCATGACAATGGCTACCTTTCAAGTACCAGAGCTAAACAACTTGAACTGTTTGTTAGTGAAACTCATGACTCTCCCACAACCAACTGCAAATTTAAAATTGTTAGGAAAAGCCAAGATCAATGAATTTGCAAGATCTGCTAAAATTGGATATTCCCCCTGGCTAGTTTTAGCCAATCTTTGCAGTTTTACGTAAGGCTTGCAGCTGACTGAATGAGATTCGTGTTTACCTCATCCTGATTTGAAAGCGCTTCTCAAAAGAGCAAGCTGCTACTTGCTATAGCTGTCCATAGCTTTGCATATTTTTTTTCTGAAATTGAGTTGGACATCAAAACATGAACTCTAGTTATGTAGTGCCACAGGTCTATATCATAGATTTGGGCATTCTGTTCCATCAGGACTGACTGGTTCCATCCATCCAGTAGCCAATTTAAAGTCACAATATAGACATTGGCAAAAGACCTAAAGGGGTGATAAGTAGAAAATCGGAGGTTTATTGGGCATGCTTTACCTGAAAATGTGGTGGAAGCTGATTCCATAAATAACTTTAAAATGGAGTTGAAAATGAGGAACTTACAGGGTTAGACAATAAGCGGTGATGTGGACAAAGCACGATTGCTATTTCAAAGAGCCAGCACAGAAGTGTTGGGCTGAATGGCCTCCTGTGTTGCAAGTTCTATGATTTTAACAAACGTCCATTACCAAACAAAATGGCTCACTCTCAACTGCCATATATTTATTTTTTTTAAATCCCATCTCTTGAACAAAGCTCAATAAAAGTCTGTGCATTAAAAAGAGCTTTTATTTATTTTATAAATTGTTCGGTTTATTTAGAAGCCGGCCTGAACTCACCTTGCACCCATCACCAACCTTGGTAACTGCGAGTATACTTGGCGATCTTAGTGCCACTTTCAACACTCCTCTAATCGAGCTCCTGTAGATGAGAAAGTGAGTCCATTCTGCACTGTCCACTCTTCGAACTTTCTACTGAAGGGTTTGGGAGTGGGAGAGATCCTGCTCAATCTGACTGCAGACCCATTGCTGCTACTTATGATCTGAGTAAAAACAATACTGAAAGCAACTTTGTTTTAAATAATACTCAGGGCTTCCCACCATGTCATCTGTTTCATTCAGCAACTTCCCACCCTCGCCTGACCATGGCACTCTGGGCAGTTGCCCATGTTTCCCACCTGTAAGACCTCTGGCAAAAAGCATGTCTACAAGTATAGAGTAACATTGTGTTGGGTGGTGGGGCAAATGAAGTAAACATACTGAGAATGTATGTGGGAGTTGTATTTTATTCACCTTTGTTCCAACAGATACTTCACTTGCATACAAAAACTGACATACTGGCTTATTTTTCTTAACTAAGGAACTTAGATTTTTTTTATTCATTCATGGGATACGGGCACCATTGACTAGGCCAGCATTTATTGCCCATCCCTAATTACCCTTGAGGTTATGATGTGCTGTCTTCTTGAATCACTGCAGTCCATGTGGTGTAACTCTTTTCGAGTCAAAACAATTAACTGAATTAACAAAAACAAGGGATAAATCAAGCACAGGTCCATGTGGTGTAGGTACACCCACAGTGCTGTTAGGAAGCGATTTCCAGGATTTTGACCCAGTGACAGTGAAGGAACGGTGATTTATTTCCAAGTCAGGATGGTGAGTGGCTTGGAGGGGAACTTCCAGGTGGTGGTGTTCCCATGTGTCTGCCACCCTTGTCCTTCTAGATGGTAGAGGTCACGGGTTCGGAAGGTGCTGTTGAATGAGCCTTGATGAGTTTCTGCAATGCATCTTGTAGACTGCTGTCACTGTGCATTTGTGGTGGAGGGAGAGAATGTTGAAGATGGTGGATGGGGTGCCAATCAAGTGGGCTGCTTTGTCTTGGATGGTATCGAGCTCCTTGAGTGTTGTTGGAGCTGCACTCATCCAGGCAAGTGGAGAGTATTATATCACACTCCTGACTTGTCCCTTGTAGATAGTGGACAGGCTTTGGGGAGTCAGGAGGTGAGTTACTCTCCACAGAATTCCCAACCTCTGATCTGCTCTTGTAGCCACAGTATTTATATGGCTAGTCCAGTTTCTGGTCAATTGTGCCGCCAGGATGTTGATAGAGGGGCATTCAGCATCGGTAATGCCATTGAATGTCAAGGGGAGATGGTTAGATTCTCTCTTGTTGGAGATGATCATTGCCTGGCACTTGTTACACAGTAAAGGTCCATGACTGCAGGCCACCAAGACAGTTAGAAGGAAAAGCTGTTAGTTTGTTAAATAACCTCTCAATTCTTTTCTTTTCAGCTAATTTTCTTTGTGCCCTGCCAGAAAGGCATTAGCTTCTGTTGGGGTACTGTTAAATATGTGGCAGTTCAAGCAAGTGATGGTTCTTCATGTGACCCTGCCCAATGACAGACAGCAGCAAGTTATTGGTATAACGTATGTTCATGATGTTGAAACCAGGGGTTAGCGCGGATGTTGCAATTGACCTCAGCTTGCTCTTTATTCCTATCCAATAAACCTCTGCCAGAACTGTGTATGTGTGGTATTCAGGTTAGGACTGGGTCGGCTTCAGTGATGCCGCCTATGATCTAATAGTCAACTGACACAACCACCACTCAATGATGAATCCTGTGATGATAGTTGGGCAAAGTGAAGAAGAGTGAAAAGCCTTTTATGAATAGTCTATCAGGAGTCAATGCCTGAGCTGGAATTTTTAAACAGCTATTTAAAGGGCCTATATGATGGCAATGGATACAGGATAGGAACGTGAGGTCGTTACAACGAGGAACAGCATTGGAAAGGTCATAGACCTGAAACTTTAACTCAGTTTCTCTCTTCACAGAACAAAAACAGAATTACCTGGAAAAACTCAGCAGGTCTGGCAGCATCGGTGGAGAAGAAAAGAGTCGACGTTTCGAGTCCTCACGACCCTTCAACAGAACTGTTTTGTTTAGTTCTGTTGAAGGGTCGTGAGGACTCGAAACGTCGACTCTTTTCTTCTCCACTCCGATGCTGCCAGACCTGCTGAGTTTTTCCAGGTAATTCTATTTTTTTTTGGATTTCCAGCATCCGCAGTTTTTTGTTTTTTTCTCTCTTCACAGACGCTGCATGACTTGCTGATTACTTCCAGCATCTGCAGTTTTTTTTTTGCTTTCATACCCTTCAATTCAGCATTAGTTATTTGCATCAACAGAGCCCGGTCAAATAGGGTTTGTTTTCAATTCAGCGGTTAGTTATTGTTCCATGGGTGATCTGCACAGTCAAGTAAATATACATTCGCCCTGCCTAACAGTGAAATACAGTAGTAATCTAATAATTTTGGTATATAGTTCCGTTTGAAATTGATTCTCTACTTTTTGGACCGGCATTAACCGTGTTGTCAACAAAGGGGTTCATGGTTGGGCTCAAACAGCGACTTGAGCCCAATGCGCCGCCAGGAGCCGGGCCCCTGTGATCTGAGGAGCAAATTGTTCAATGCGTGTTCTGAAACTCTATCGAGTTATCAACAGTCACAGATTGCAACTCTTTCGAGTACATTCACAGCTCTTGGTTTTCCAGGAGTGGGACATGAACCCACAACCCTCTGATTCAAAGGCGAGGGTGCTATGGACTGAGCCACAGCTGACACCTCGTATGCGTGTTCTGAACCCGCCTCCAGGCCAGCCCCTGGTCAGGTGCCCCTCCTAAATAAAGACTGAATTCAAATATCCCTCCTTCCTCGCCAAGTTCCCGGTTGTTTCAGGACTGTGGGCGAGACTCACGGCTGCTCTGGAGAAGGAGCAGCTGGGCTTTCGGACATTTACAAAAGGGTGAAATCCATCCCCGGGGTAAATGTAAACGGGTCTCGGGGAATATGGATCAGCTCAGATAAACCCACCCCCACCCCAAAAAAAAAGCCCCAGTCTCCTGGACACTTGCCCCCGCCGGCCCCCTTTTAGCGGTGTAACAATGAACAGCTGCAGCTCAGGGGAGGCTGAGCGATGGAAGAAATGCAGCAGTTTTGAAGCAGCCCGTTTCCCCAAAGCCTGGAGCGGTCACCCCTCCAAAGGGTGGGCTTCGGCCGGCGAGGCGCAGCGGCTGCAGAGCGGGGCCGCCCTGGTCAAGAGGGGGAAGGCGAAGAAACGGGAGAAGGATCTGTGCAGGGGGGCTCCGAGCCAGCGGCCGGACCCCAGGCTGAACAGCCCGCCGCCCGGTAACATGTACGAACCCCGACCCGCCAGGACATTCTCTGCTCAGGAGGCTCGGGCTGCCATTCGCACTGTGCTGGAGGGCAGGCTGAGGGAGGCCAAGTACCAGCCCCAGGGCTCGGCTCTGGCGGCCGTGGAGCTGGCCGAGGGGGTGAAGGCGGCGGTGAAGGCGCTGGGCTACGACAGGTACAAGATCGTCTGCTACTTGGTCTTGGGGGCGACCAGAGCCTCGGACCTGTCTTGTTCCAGCCGAGCCGTCTGGAGTCCCGCCGCGGACACGTACGCCGAGTTTTGCTTCCAAAACGACTCGCTCTTCGCCCTCTGCCTGGTGTTTGCGGTGTATCAGGAGTAAAAGGCAGCGCAAGTCGCCAGCAAACCTGCCTCCCAAAAACCTGCCCGGCTCCTCTGGCAAACCGGACACCGCTAAACAAAAACTCTTAACAAAAACCCACCGTGTTAAAGGGGGAAAACAATCCTAGCATCTGGAAAACTGAATTAACGTTAGGGCCAGAGAGAAACTTCCGCGTTTTGCTGCAGATTTCCACCATTCCAGGAACTTTTTTTTTAAAAAAAAGAAAAGTTTGTTTTCTTGACTTTATCATTTAAAGCCCATAATGTTTTTTTTTGTATTTGACCTTCGCTAAGCCGGTCGCTGTTAAAATCCCAAGTACTTGAGCATTTCCTGCGATTTGATTGTTCCCATTTTGTTTATTACCCGCAGTTAAAAGTTTAATTCACCTGAACCCTTTGCAGTTCCTTTTCACTGGTCCAAGGGTTCGGTTAATGCCAAAGGGGCTTTTTAACCATCGCCCGGTAAACCCGGGAGCCCCGGGTTGCTTCATTTAGCGATGCAGAAACAATGAAAGGTGTGGATTTCTCAAGGCGCTTTTCTCAAGATTGATTTATTATTCACTTTCTCTCAGGTGTATCCAACCTCACAGCTCCCCCAGCCCCTCAAGACGCGGTCCCCCTGCCTGTCCCTGAGGATATATATATATATATATATACAGCACGTTAGCTACTGTCTGGGTCCTTGTCCCGGCCACTTGAGCGCTGATCAGGCCCCTTTGCTATTCGCTGTTCCATTGGTAGCCGAGCTCAGTCCCCGGTTCTCAGCAGTCACTGTTCTCTCGGTGACGTTCAGCGATCAAGAGAACCTGGTTTGGTATTGAAGTACAGGCCAGTCAGGAGCTCCCCAGGTACTGACCCTCCGATTTGCTAAAGTTAATTATTTAATTTTTTAACGATATTTTAACTAAAGGTATCTGGGGTTTTTTTTTACATGAAAAACCATTTAATGTTGCTGTACCTTAAAAGGAAATTAAACTGTTTTAAAGTAAAAAAAATTCAAATTAGAAATCAATCAATGATTTAGGTGGTTCTTACAGTTTTTCTGCATAAAGTACTGTATTATTCACAGGTTCCGTTTCGTTTTATTAATTCTCTCTGTATCCCTGGTTACTTGCGGTTGTCTCTCGGTCTCTCCGCCAGGCACATCGCATGTTAAAATAAACAATCCTTAAACCATTGTTTCTGACCCACCCTCTTTTTAAAGTCAGATTTCTTCCAAACTGCGCTCGGGTTGAGATTGTTGCGTTTTTTAAAGCGGGTTTATTTGAAGCAGCCACTCACTATCAGCAAGAAAACTGGCAAATGTTCAATACTTTCAAGGTTTGAACATTTTTAATGTATAGGCTTAACCAAATGAGAGATTTGCACATTAGTGAGCGACGTTATACAACATTTATAGGAGGGCAATATGTCAGCGACCTTTTAACGGTTAACGAGTTTCAGCACCGAGGCAGACACAGCCTGAGAACTGTGCACAGGGGGTTAAAATATTTATCATTAAAGTACAGTAGATTCTGGACAGGTAGCGTCAATGTCAAACCACCTCCAGTTTTCAATTTTATAAGTGTGTTTGCATTTAGTTTCTTCCATTTCATCTTTCTTCCCTCCAGTAATCTTTCCTAACTGCTATGATTCGCCTTCGGATGACATCCACGGGCACTAAACATCCTCCTGTAGCTGTTCAGTCTGGTTATACCTGTGTGAGTCTAGTGAGTACGACCATGTAACATCAAAGCAGGATCAGACCCTCCATTCAACTAAGATTCACACATAAACTTCATCCTCAGGCGTCATTAGACAACAGGTCATCTCCAACCCTTCCCTACCTGTCTCCATTCTTTTATTCACTACAAGCCCACTGGCTCCCACAGCTACCCAGACCACACTTCCTCACACCCTGCTTCCTGTAAGGACTCTATTCCATTCTCCCAGTTTCTCCATCTTTGTTTCGTCTGTTCTGACCATGTGACCTTCCCTACGAGCACTTCCTACACGTCTACATTTTTCCTCAGAGGAGGTTACTCCCATCGCCCCAGTCATAGTTTACAAAACCCTTGGCTATGTTCCAATTCTGACCCTTACATGTCACCCCTGCCCCCCCCCCCCCCCCCCAGAACTGATAGGGTTCCCCTTGTCTTCGTCTTCCACTCTGCCATCCTCCACATTCAATGGATTATCCTCTTGCCACCTCCAATGTGATGCCACCACCAAACACACCATCCCCACCCCTTTCAGTCCTGAAGGGAGAGCTCCCTCTGCAAAACTTTGGCCCACTCCTCCAATGTCCCACCCCCTTTCCATGGCATCTTTCTATGCAAACACAGGAGGCATCACCTGCCCTTTTACTTAATCTCTTCTGACCATTCAATGCCCAAAACATGCCTTGCAGGTACAACAGTAGTTCACTTGTACTTCTTTCAATTTAGTATACTGTCTTCATGGTTCACAATGTGGTCTCCTCTACATTAGAGGTCAAATGCAGATTGGATGACCACTTTGTGGAATACCTCCATTCAGTCCACAAACATGACACTGAGTTTTCCTTTGCCTGTCATTTTAATTCTCCATCTTGCTCTCATGTTGACCTCTCTGTCCTTGGCCTCCTGCAGTGTTCCAAATAAACTCAATATAAGCTTGAGAAACAGCACCTCATTTTTTGATTGGGTGCTTTACAGCCGGCTGAATTTAATATTGAGTTCATCAATTTCAGGTCATAATCTCTGCCTTCATTTTGTTTCCTTTCTCTTTATTTGATTGGTTTTTCATGCTGTCAGATGGCAGATGTTTGTCATTCTTCCATTAACACCTCCTTTAGATGCATCCTTTGTTTCTTTACTTGACCTAGTGCCATTCACTTTTGCCTTGCACCATTGTCATTTAATCTGTCCTGCATTCAATCCTATCACAGACCTTCCATTTTGTTCTTTTCCCTTCCCTCCCCACTTTCACTGACTCTGTACTTGCTTAAAACCTATTATCTAAATTTTTCTGATAGAATGTCATTGATCTGAAAACTTATCTCAGTTTTTCTCTCCACAGATGCTGCCTGACCTGTTGAGTATTTTAAGTAACCCTCCAATTTATTCCCATTCTTTTCTGTAGTATGCTCCCTCAAATTGTGGTGTAGAGCCTTCTGAGAGTTACCTCCCTTTGGGTGTCCCCTGGGTTCATGATAAGGCTAAGTAATGAGTAATAAAAGGAACAACAGTGGATTCTGGTTATATTCTTAGTCGACATTCACACTCATACACTCTGATCTTGCACTGAGTCACTTAGAAATGCCTTTAATCAGTTCAAAAGCTGTGCTGGCTGAACCATTCACAGACTTTAAAAACAGGTTTAAATAAAAATATAAAATGTGGGAGCAAGTCAGGCAGCATCTGCGGAGGATAAACAGCTAATATTTTACTTCAATGACCTTTTTTCAAACCCTGACTTTCTCTTATGGCCCAATATGAACACCTAACCAATGTTACAACTAAATAGCAATGTTTCCAGTCAAAACAATAAGTCAATAAATAAATTCCTGTATTTTTCCTGATGGATTTGACTATTACTGTTTACATTCAAGAAACGACTTTCCCAATCATTTAGATGAAAGCAAAATACTGCGGATGCTGCAAATCTGAAACAAAAACAGAAAATGCTGGAAAACTCAGAGGAATTGTGGATGTGGACCATGACCCCACCACCAAACATCAAGCCATTGTTTCCAGGACTGTCACTGACTTCATCCCCTCTGGAGACCTTTCCTCCACAGCTTCCAACCTCAGTCTCCCAATCTTTGGACAGCCCGCTTCTACCTCCTCCCCAAAATCCACAAACAGGGCTGTCCCAGTAGACCAATCGTGTCAGTCTGTTTCTGCCCCACAGAACTCATTTCTTCTTATCTTGACTACAGGACACCCTGGTCCACTCCCCCATCACCCCCAACACCTCAACCCCCTCCCACGGCACCTTCCCATGCAATCGCAGAAGGTGCAACACCTGCCCCTTCACCTCCTCCCTCCTCAACGTCCAAGGCCCCAAACACTCCTTTCAGGTGAAGCAGTACTTCACTTGCACCTTCTTCAATTTGGTCTACTGCATCCGCTGCTCCCAATGCGGTTTCCTCTACATTGGAGAGACCAAGCACAGACTGGGTGACTGCTTTGCGGAACACCTTCGGTCTGTCTGCAAGCATGACCCAGACCTCCCTGTCGCTTGCCATTTCAACACACCACCCTGCTCTCATGCCCACATGTCCATCCTTGGCCTGCTGCAATGTTCCAGTGAACCCAACGCAAACTGGAGGAACAGCACCTCATCTTCCGATTAGACACCTTACAGCCTTCCGGACTTAACATTGAGTTCAAAAACTTCAGATCATAAACTCTGTCCTCCATCCTCACCTTTTTTAATCCCCATTTTTCTACATTAATTTTTATTTTTTATCCACTTATTTTTATTCATTTCTCCGTGGTTTTATCCCCTTTTTTATCCAATTTTCTATCCTTTTGTCCCCACCACCACCCCCTTCCCGCAGCTCATCCCTCACAGGACCAAATGTTACTTGTTCCATGTTGTTCTTTCACACAATGCTGCCTTTGTTTACTATAATCACATTCTGCTTTCTTACCTTTATGCCGCTATTAACACCTTTTTTAGCACTAACTGCTACCATCAACACTCCCTTTGTCCTTCAGTTCATGACATCTTTGTCAATCCCTCCTTTGTTCCCACCTATCGCTGGCCTTCTATCCAGCTCCACCTACCCCATCCCCCTTAAGCAGTATAAATTTCTTCACACTTGCACTTCTCTTCAGATCTGAAGAAGTCATACAGACTCGAAACATTAACCCTGTTTCTCTCTCCACAGCTGCTGCTCAACCTGCTGAGGTTTTTGTTTCCCAATCATTTGCCTTGTTAAAAAATTTACTCCCTTCATCACCAGCATACCGTGACTACAGAGTGTACTATCTACAGGATGAGCTGCAGAAACAGGCCAAAATGTTCTTCTACAGCACCTCCCGAACTAATGACTGCAAACACTTAGAAGGAAAAGGGTGCAATGACAATAACTTGCATTTATAAATAACCTAGTAAAATGTCCTAAGACAATTAACAGGAGCATTATCAAACAAAATATGATGCCTAGCCATATAGGGGTATTAGAACAGGTAGGTTTTAAGGAATGCATTAAAGGAAAAGAGGGAGTTAGAGAGGTGAAGAGGTTTAGGAGGAGATTTCGGAGCTCAGAACCTATACTGTCGAAGGTACAACCACCCATAGTGAAGCCATTAAAATTGGAGGTGTGCAAAGGCCAGAATCGGAGGAATGCAGAGATCTCAGGAGGTTGTAGAGTTGGAATAGAAGAGACAAAGTCATATGGGAGGGTGGGGGAAGGGAAGGAAAGAACAGAAGGGAAGGCCTATGATAGGGTAGAAAGCAGGAGAGCTAAATGACTACAGTGATGGTGGTGCAAGGCAAAAGGGGATGGCAATGGAACAAGAAAGGAAACAAAAGCTAGAAGAGGTGTAAATGGGAATAGGAGAAACATCAACAGCTGCTGTCCAAAATATGGGATCTAAAATTTTTGAACTCAGTGTTGAGTCGGGGACTTGTGCAATGGAACTTGTGCTTTGTCATCTGTAAATCTAACTGATGTTATAATTTCCCCTCCACTTCCCCAATTGTAACCTCAGATTCTGGGTCTTCAAATGCTCCTTTAATCATTGCTTCCGCATAGCTACTGAAGAGCCTTGGTGATAAACAACACCCTTGTTGAGCTCCTCTTCCAATTACACATGGTTTCAACTCCACATTAGCTACTCTCACTTTGCTGTTTGTCCCATGTACAGATTTCTTATGAGTCATCTATCTCTCCAGCCTATTCCAATATCTTTCAGCACTGTCCAGAGCTTAATCCAGGCAACCGGATCAAATGCTTTTTCAAAATCTGCAAAACAAACATATATTTCCTGTTCAAACTCTAAACTGCATTCAAGTATTAACCTTATAATGCTGATTGCTTCTTTAGTCCCTCTTCCTCCCTGGAATCCAAACTGGTCATCTCCAATGTGGTCCTGCACCTTCTCATCCACCCACATTGTTACAATTCTCAACACAATCTACAATATATGGAAATCAGACTAATTGTACGTAAATCAGAACATTGGCATACCTTTGGTATTCTTTCTTAAGGTGATCATTATTGTCTGCATAGAGTTCTCTGGCCATTCTCCTGATAAATATCTTTGTATAGCTTAATAAACACAGATGTTACATTCCTTCCCATGTTTTAAATTAACACTGCAGGTATTTCATCTAATCCAGCCACTTTCCAGTTTTTTAAAATCTAATTTATTGCTACTCTTATCTCACTCTTTAGCATTTCCGGTCTCTTCTTCTAGCTCAATCATTTCAGATTTTCTAATTTTTGCATTTGGTTCTTCTATATGCTCCTTCCATCTTTTTCTTATTTTATCAGGGTTTGTTAATAAAACATCTTTCTTATTCTCTACTGCTGCCAGTTTCAGTCCTTTACACTGAGTGCCACTAATTTCCTTTGCTTTTGCATACATAAGGTCTACCCTTCCTAGCTGATCCAATTTTTCAAGAATATCAGACTGGTCTTTGAACCATTGTTCTCATGCTTTTTTTGTTTCTCTTCTGAACTCGTTATTCAAGTGTCTGTATCTCTTGCCTTCTTCAGTATTGATATTCTTCCATTTTCTCCATTCATCCATCTTTTGCAACATTGCAGTCATAACTCATAGTTTCTTGATCCTTTTCCCCCTTAAAAACCCTCTGCTGCTTGCCCCTCCTTCCTTGACAGGTTTTTCAATCTGATTCCATTCATCTTTCATGCTGTTGTTATCCTTGCTTTTTCTAGCTAGTGTTTCATTTGCAAATTCTTCATTTATTTCTATCAACTTCTCTAGGTTCCATCATTTTCTGCGACTTCCACCTTGGACCTTCTTCAGCCAGAATACTGGTTCCATTTTCACATGAGTATGATCTGAGTTTGCGTCAACTCCTGGTTGATCTTTTGAGTTCTTAGCACTGTTCCTGTATCTTTGTCTCACGATTATATATGGACGAGTTGAAATCTTCCCGTATCGTCAAACATTTTCCATTTACAATGTCTTCTTTTTATGATTCCATTTGTTACAGTGAATCCTGCTCTTCTGCAAAAATCTACCAGTTTTTGGCCTGGTCATTTCTTTTTACAAGTGGTTTTACTTCTTTGTCACCCCTTCCTTCTCCAACAATATTGTTCCAATCCCCCATAACAATCACATAGCTCTTCCCATTCTCCTGTTCGATTAGTTTTTCAATTCTAGCATACATTTCATCAACTTGCTCATCTGGATGTTCACTTGTGGGCATATATACTTGGATGATGGTAATGTCCATTGGTTGCCCCTTCAGTTTCACTAGCATCAGTCATTTTGACTGCATTTCACTTCACTCACAGAGTTGGCAGCTTCCTTGTCCAGCATTACTGTTACTCCCCCTTCCTTTTCTTCTCCTTCTGAGTATATCATTCTCATTTCATCACTCACAAAGTCGCCTTCTCCTGTCCAGCATATTTCACATGAGTCTAGGATGTTTAATTTATCCTTTTCCACTCTAGCTTTCCTTTCCTAGTCATTGTTTGTATATTCCATGTTCCCATTCTTTTCATACTGACCAGCTTTTATGTATGAGGATTTCGCTGGATGGCGACTAGGGAAGCCTCCCTCCTCACCTCCCTTGCTGAGGGGGGCAGCATCCACCTTTTGACTGGATCTCCCGTTGGTGTTTATTTGTGCTGACGCCACCCGGAACCGTTTCCTTGGCTGTTTTCAGTGGCGGTTCGCCATTGTCTTCCACTTTGGTGCCAGTTTAGTCGCCAACTCGACCATTGTGCCAGGTAGCACTGGGCACCAGTAGCAGACCTCACCCCACTGACCTGACTGACCACATATCAACAACCAGCAATTTAATTTTCAATTGTATTTCCTAAGACGGATTAACTTCTGCTTTTAAAAAGCATTTTAAGGACATTTAGAGTCAGTTTTTCTTACAATTTAAGAACGGAGGGGGTTTTCTTACATTACAGAGTGACTATACTTCAAAAATACTTCATGGGATATTAAAGAGTCATGAGGTGGAGAAAGGCACCATGTTAAATGTGTGTTTAATTAGGGTTTTATTTTCAATGTGTAAGTGGAGAAGAAAAGCAGTGGAAAAATTGACCCTAAACATCCTGTTGAATAGAGAGAAAACCGCGAGAAAGTAAATCAGTGATCAGTAACATGCCCTTGGCTCGCTGCCTGTGTCATGCCAAACCTCTGGGCTCAAGAGGCGTGTGGCCGGTCGGTGTCTCTTTACTTAGGTCATTGGTTAAATTTAGACTGATATCAGATTTCTCCCTGGATCACCACGTGGAGTCGTTCCAATGAAGAATAAATAGGTCCCTCTGGGAGTTTCACCCCGGATGACTCTGGCGCCGGGTAGTGTCTGAGACACGACTGGTCTGACCATGACTGAGATCAGTGTCTGCGCCCTTTCCTAAAGTCCACTCGGTTTACACACAAGGTGGTTGGAGCGACCGGACAGATCGGCAGAGCGATAGATCGAATGGTTGGTTCCTCGGTGTACACACCAGCTGGGAGAGGGACCCGGCTTCAGGGTTGAGCTGCTGACCCCCACGCTTGAAACCTCACGGTTGCCATTTCCAACTGAGGGCTCAAGCAGCGGGTCTAAAATAGAGTTTGGTGCATTCCTGCCTCGACTCTGGGTGACTGTCCCTGCCGCTTCTCGGGGATTGTATTGACCTCTGGGGCTGTTTGCAGCCTCCCTCCGCCCTGGGGGCTCTGCCTGAAACCATGGCTGGGGTAGCGGTCTGTGCTGGCTCGGTCTGCACGGTTAAAGCGCTTTGGGAAGAGAGGATTCAAAGGCTGAAAGAAGACCGAGAGAGAGAGAAAGAGCGCTCGAAGCGGAAGGCGCTGAGGGGGTGAGTGCTGGGAGCTGCTGCGGGTTTACAGTCAATTCCTTTCTTTCTGCTGAAGCGATGCTGAAAATGTTGGCTCTCGATGATTTCACCTCTGTCCAGGATAACGATGGTGTGGCAGAACCGAATCAATCTGGCCAGGCTTAAAGAGAAAGTAGTCACCGAAGAAGGAAGAGTTGTGCTGAGGATTGAGAAAGAAGAATGGAAGGTCGGTAACTTGTATACAAAGTAACATGAACGCGTTTTGGGACATCCGAAGGGGAAGCTGCAGAAACCCATGATGGGGAAACGGGTTAGATGGACAGGGGTGGAAGGTGCATACCAGCACTGACAAGATGGGCCGAGTGACCTGTTTCTGCGCTGTATATATTCTTTGCAATGAGTTTATATGAAAACATCGCACTGAAAACTCTCAGTGACGGGAATCAGCCCTCCCCGAAAGAATTTCAATATGTTATTCATCCGCTAAAGAGCCAAAATATTCCTGACAACCGCGGTTTTGCTGAACGGTTGTTTAAAGCAGCTCTCACAAGCACGAACGACCCCGCTGTTGTTCTATCGATATCCAATAACTGAGATCTGAATCATAACTATTGCTGAGAAAATAATCTTATATTTGTAGTGTCTCCCTTAGATTAATTACTATACTTTCTAAACGCAATTCTGTAAAATTGATATTTCAGCTTCTTCTTTCACGCCTGGTATATGTGCCAATATTCACTTCGTTCTATATAATTTTAAAAAAACTGATTTGACTTTAGTGCCTTTAATTTCCTCGTTTGCTGTCTGTGAGAATTCTTTAATGTGATTGGCTGCTTGGACAGCTTGTTGACATCACTGTAGCTCCAAGCTAGAAATTCCAATTGAAGAATGCTCAATTCACTGCATGGTGAAAGGATGTAAAGTTCTTACTACAGAGATTTCAGTGCAGCATTCTTCGAGTTCAGCCTTTGCTTTCATAACAGCCCTAAAATTGGTTAAAATCTGGCTTTTGCCTCTTGTCATAACAAAGGAACCTCTGTGGCTGAAGTGCAACCCATTAAATATAATGTCCAGTAGCCCTGCTGCCTATATACTCTATCAATATGTGTCATAAAAGTATAATTATTCTCATAATATTATTGTAATTTATTGTAAAAGTAGGTTAATAGTGGGGTTTGGCTAGTTTCTGTGTGTGTGTGTGTGTGTGTGTGGGGGTGGGGGGTGGTGGATTTAATTGAATTGGAGACAGTTGATCTGGAGGGTTTGACTCATCAAAAGAAGCTAGGTTTGAAATGCTAAATACGTAAACATGATTGAAGTTTTAGAATGTGAGGTGAGGAGAATTTGTATTTTTAGATAAATCAAGCTAGTTTGAATTTCAAAGATATGGTAGGATGTTATGCCTAGCCAGAGAAGTTAGGCCAAACAGTATGTTTGTTTTGTATGTATGTTTGTTTGGTGATAATATTAACATCATGAGAAGATCTATATTATGAGAAAGATAAAGTTCTGAAGACATATGGGAACAATGGGATTTACATTAAAAGGGAGAAACATGTATAAAGGTGATCGAAGCTATGTGTTAGGGAAGGCATTGTAAGATCCACCATAAGTGTGAAAAGCCTCCAGTATTTGTACATTAAGCTTGCTGTCTACAGAAACTGAAGCCAAGAAAAGCCACTTTGAATTTTACTCTCCAGGGTATTGTGTTGACTTGGATCTGTTTAAATCTTTTTTTTAACCATTGCCTTAATAGAGGTGTAACTGGAAGCCAAATTATTTAGGGGTTTTAGGAGTCATTATAGTAGCAATTTGTAGATCTATGTATGTGTTTGAAATCTTTTTTTTGTTAATTAATGTTTAATTTCATTTTCTAAAAAAAAAATCTCTAAAACCTTGGTGAGCTTATTACTACTGATTTCAGGGCACGCATCTCAAACTAAACTACAAATTGCAAAACCATTGTGACCACATGATCAAGTTCCCCTCATGGATTTGAACTGCCTGGCACACACCATCTACCGCGTCATAGCAAATTGCGGGCTCTTTGCGGGATATTTGAAATTCCTTGATTGGTTTGGAGTTGGTGAATCTTAAGGTTACAAGTACGAGAAGCACTTTGAATTCTGGAGTTGGTGTGAGGGTACTTTTAAAGCGCTGAGACTGCAAAAATGGCTGTATCCATGGCTAAAACCTTTTTGGAAGTAGAAGATATAACTTTGATTGGGTTACAAAAAGTATCTAAAGGTAAGTTAAGAGAGTTGATGGATAAGTTGCAGTTGAGGTTACCTGTGGGGGCAAAGAGAGCAGACATAGTTGAAGTGAAAGCACAACATTTAAAGTTGGAAGTGATACCTGACACTAGTGAGTCACGGCTGGAGGTAGTGAGACTTCAGTTAGAAATGAAGAAGCTTGAATTTGAACAAGCAAAGAAACTGAAAAAAAACTGGAATTGGAGGCAAAAGAAAAAGAGTGATTATTTCAAAAATAAATGGAAATGCAAAAACTTGATCTCCAGAGGGAAAAGTTAACAATGGAGGAACGAGAGAAGGAAAGGGACAGAGAGTACTGACTTGAAAAGCTGGACTTTGAAAAAGAGACATCAGATGCTTGGGGTAGTTCTGATGATGAAAAAGTTGTTAATCTAAAACCCAGTGGGGAGATGTTTAAATTTGTGCAAGCTCTTCCGAAGTTTGAGGAAAGAGATGTTGAGGTGTTCTTTATTTCATTTGAGAAGATAGCTAAACAGATGAAAAGGCCACAAGAAAACTGGACACTGTTGTTACAATCTATGTTAGTGGGTAGAGCACATGAGGTTTATGCTTCATTGTCAGAAGAAATATCAATGGACTATGATGTGGTAAAAAAAAAGGCTATTTTGAGTGCATATGAGTTGGTTCCTGAGGCATACAGGCAGAAATTTAGGAATATAAGAAAACAGCCTGGGCAAACTTATATTGAGTTTGAGAGAGTAAAACAAAGTAATTTTGACCAGTGGATACAGGCATTAAAGATAGTGACAATATATGCAGCTCTTAGAGAAGTGATTCTTTTGGAAGAATTTAAAGATTAAATTCCTTTAGTAGTGAGAACTTATGTGGAGGAACAGAGGGTTAAAACTGTAAGACAAGCAGCAGAGATAGCTGATGATTATGAGTTAGTTCATAGATCTAAACCTTTTTTCATCACACTTTTAAATCAGAGAAGGATAGAAAGTGGGAAGGTGAGAGGAAGGTGGGTAGTCAGGGAAGAGAAAGAGCAGGTGGAAATTCCCAGGAAGTTTTTTCTCAGAATAAAAACGAAGGTGCTGAGGGTAGAAGTGACAGTCGAAAATTGAGGTGTTTTCATTGTAATAGAGTTGGGCACACAAAGTCAGCGTGTTGGAAATCACAGGGAAAATCTGCTGGAATTATTGGGATGCAGAAAAGTTCTGGAAGTAAAAGTGCTATGGGTTCTGAGGTTCAGGCACAGGAAAAATCAGTGGTTTGTGTACAGGGAAAACAGGAAGAATCAGTGATAGGTAAAGATGTGGGAATGGGTTCACAATTTACCCAAGGGAGTTCTGAGGAGCAGGTTGCAGAAATGTTTAAAGATTTTGTATGGGAAGGGGAAGTATTTCCATGCATACAGGGTGGAGTAGGTAAAGATATTAACCTTTTAAAAGACATAGGGGCTAGGCAATCCTTAATGTTGTGGGATAGTGATATTTGTTGCTCAGATGGAGTTTATTAATGCAACCATTTAATCTGCAGATTATACATGTGGCTGAGTGAGAAAATCTAATTGCAGGTGCATTGTCAAGAGTTTAAAGCTGAAAGGGAAAATTGGACATTTAAAACCTGGACACTGGACTGGAATGATATCTGTTGATACCAAGGATTTGTGTGTGTATATATATATATATATATATAAATATATATTACATATTGTTTTGTTAATGCATGCATCTGGTAATGTAATGGTGTGTGTATATAGATGAGTATAGGTGGTAGTGTAGGATGGGTTAAGAAAATGAAGCCATCTTTTAAAATTATGACAGTTCATTTTTCAGTAAGGAGGGGGGTGTCACGAAAGAATAATAATTCTCATTATGTTATTGATTTATTGTAAAAGTAGGATAATAGTGGGGTTTGGACAGTTTCTCTCTGTGTGTGTGGGGTTTAATTGCACTGGAGACAGCTGATATGGAGGCTTTGACTCATCAAAAGAAGCTAGGTTTGAAAAGGTAAATAGGCAAACATGGCTGAAGCTTTAGAATGTGAGGTGAGGAGAATTTGTATTTTTAGATAAATCAAGGTAGTTTGAATTTCAAACAGATGGTAGGATGTTACACCTAGCCAGAGAATCTAGGCCAAACAGTGTGTTTTTCCCCCAAAGGTTACCGATAATATTAGCACCATGTAAAGATTTATATTATGAGAAAGGTAAAGTCCCAAAGACATATGGGAACAATGGGATTTACATTAAAAGGGAGAAACATATATAAAGGAGATTGAAGCTATGTGTCAGGGAAGACATTGTAAGATCTACCAGAAGTGTGAAAAGCCGCCAGTATTTTTGCATTAAGCTTGCTGTCTACGGAAACCAAAGCTGGGAAAAGCCACTTTGAATTCTACTGTCCAGGATATTGTGTTGACTTGCCCGGATCTGTTTAAATCAATTTTTTTACAGTTGCCTTAATGGGGGTGTAACTGGAAGCCAGATTAATTAGGGGTTTTAGGAGTTATTATAGTAGTAATTTGTGGACCTATGTATGTGCTTGAAATCTTTTTTTTATTCGTTCATGGGATGTGGGCTTTGCTGGCTGAGCTAGCATTTATTGCCTATCCCTAGTTGCTCTTAAGAAGGTGGTGGTGAGTTACCTTCTTGAACCGCTGCAATCCATGTGGTGTAGATACACCCTTTTGTTAATAAATGTTTAACTTAGTATTCTAAAAAATCTCTAAAGTCTTGGTGGACTTTTTACTACTGAATTCAGGGCTTGCATCTCAAAATAAAATACAAATTGCAAAAGCATTGTGACCACGTGATCAAGTTGCCTTCGTGGATTTGATCCACTTGGCACACATCATCTGCCACATCATAACATGCGGGAGTACAGACTAATCATGCACCTGCACTCAAATCAGGAAAAGGTGCATATTCTCAAATACATTAGATGTGCAGCAGTGCCAATGCTGTCTCAGATGTGTCCCAGTATCTAGAAGAAGACAGAAACCCTAAACAAGAAGTTCATCTATCTGAAAACTTAAAAGCTTTTTCTTTTGATGATGAATCTTCTATTTTTTGGAGACAGGGTTTATGCTTTATTTAAGCTATCTCCCTTCAATGCCCTGATGTTAAATTGGATTAAGTGGATTTTTTTATTGATAAGGTTTTGATGTGTTAATTACAATATCTTATCTCCCATGCAGGAAATCATTTAAATTCAGCAATTAAAGTGCTTCAACTCCTTGTAGCTTGTAGTAGGTTAGATGATACCTTTAAGTTGTTTATTTTCTGAAGGAAAAGTTAATAAATAAGACGTAAATTTTATACTAACTATACATCTGGTCTGGGAGTAAGAACAGGAAATGCTGAAAATACTCAACAGCTCAGGTCTCATCTGTGGAGAGAGAATGAGAGTTAATGAACGGGTTGGTGAACTTTCAACATCTTGGAACTTTAATTTGGAATTAACAAAGAAATGAGAGAAATACAGTAGAAAAATGAGAATGAAAATGAGAGAAAGAGTAATGAGGGAAATGAGAGAAGGAATGAGATAGGAAGGGTGCAGAGAAAATGAGAACAGGGGTGAGAGAGTACTACAATGCAGATTTTAAGTAAATTGTGAAAATGAAGCAAGATGTGAGTCACACTAATGGGTTCAGTTTCAAAATTTGATGCATGTATTTACATTGAGAATATTAGTGAACATATTGATAATTTAAAATGTGTGGCTCTTTGTCCCAATACAGTTAGTTGTCTGGTTCTTGAGTTTGAAGAGTTAACTACCCAGTATAATGTTGAATCTTGACAACCAAGCACAGCAGAGGTTTTCTTCACACCCTGGTCTGTTGAATAATAAAGTTAAACCATCTGATAATTACAAAAAGTGCTCAACAAAGTGTGGTGAGAAAGTTAACAGGGCAATAAATTGATTCAGATGCTTCTCCTCCTGTGAGAAGGAGTCAGGCATTGATAGATGCCTGAGACAGCCCTTTGTCCTTTTGTCTATGGCATCTTTGGCAATCCCTTCTTTGCCTCCACCTATCACTGGCCCCCTATCCAGCTCTACCTGTCCCACCCCCACCCCTCTACCAGCTTACATTTCACCTCATTTCTCTATTTCCTTAGTTCTGATGAAGAGTCATACGGACTCGAAACGTTAACTGTGTTCCTCTCCACAGATGCTGTCAGACCTGCTGAGTTTTTCCAGGTGTTTTTGCTTCAGATTTCCATGAATGCGCAGTATTTTGCTTTTATATTGATAGATTTTCTAAAGTTTTCAAATACAGACATAGTTCAGGATCCAGAGTCATGTGGCAGATGCAATGTAGCTGATTATGGAGGGATAAAAACAGGTTTTAGACAAAACCTACTCTCTGCATATCAGGTTAAAAGGAGCATCCTGGAGGAGGAGAGAGAGGTAACGAGGCGGAGAGGTTACGGGAGGGAATAATTAGATGTGGAAAATCCTGTGACCAACCTTTCTGAAATGAAACCGACTGTTGTAAACCTACAATATTGCGGCAGTGGTACCAAGGATTAGAGTTGGGACCATTATTTTTCGAATTTACACCAATGATTTTGTTGCATAAATGCCATGAAAATTTGTAGACAACACTGAACTGATGGTAGGATAGAAATTACATAATGAGTTAAACAAAATGGCCCAGACTTCGTCGTCCCAAAAGCGACAAATACTGAGACGTTCACCTTATTGAGAATCGCAACGGCACCGCTACTTCCAGCGATCGCACTTACGCCGAAGTTGCGGTGCGTCTCAATGGGTTTCGGAGGAGTCTCTGTTGGTGGTCTCACTTTGGAAAGAGGCAGGGACCCATATTTCACCAATTTGGTCTGATTGCCCACAAGTGGCGCCGGATTTAACACTGATTTATTTAGAGCTGGTTATCAGCCTGACGGGGAGAGTATCCACATCTGTAAACACAATTAAAGGACACATACCGCTTTTACTTTGCGTCTTCACTTGATTCCCGTGTCCAAGGGAAATAATCTTAGCCCCTGCTATAAATGTCCCCCTTTTGCAAAATGTAAACACAAAATTTAAAAATACCCTTCAAAAGAAAAAAATAAATGAGTAATGTTTGGGTACCAGAGAGGGAGACTGGCGAATAAAACCAGAGGCCGGTGCAGTAGTGTTTGGGAGTGGGAGATATGAAGAATATATAATTATTTTGGCAATGTTTAACAACGAGAGATACTGCCTTTAAGTCTGGATAAAGGCGCGCTTGCAACTAACCTCATGACCTTGAATTTCCATGGTGAAATGCAACGTTTGCGAGGCAGTAACGAAAGCCCCAGAGCAGCTGTGGTCGGTGACGATTTATGTCCCCATCGCTCTGGAGAGCGGTGAGAACAATTGACGACTGGATGTCAAAGCGCTTACGTCAATGCGGATACGATTGTATTTCCAAACAATTCGCCTGTTGTTTGGTAACAATTCAGTGTCGTTTGACCTTTAAAGAAGTTATTGTTGTCCCATTTTGATCGAATCTGCTCCAGTCTCATTGCTGTGATTTGTAGAAGTCCTGCAAAACAGCAAGATTATTAAGCATCTGTTCAAATACAGTACTGTGTCATTCATCATGTTTATTTTCAAATGGAAGCCTTAAAGTCTGCCAGCTGTAATTGCGGTTATAGTGTTTCCTTTTTTAAAATAAATAAATGTTCTTTGGAATTAGGAATAAAACCTCCACCGCAAAAAAAAAACAATTTACACATCTTTCTATCTCTATAAATCAACATTTTAAACTTCCTTAAAAAAAAACGCCCTACATGATCACAATGCAAGATTCTGCAACGTAAATTTTATTATTACAAATATCACCCTCCGCTAGGTCAAACAGTGTTTAAGAGTATTTAATAATATAATAAAAGTTTTTAAAAGTACTTGAAATATTTTATTACCTGCCTTTGTTCAGAAGGTTGACCTCAACGGGCGTGTCTTCAGGTCATGATGTCATCACAGGGGTGTGACTTCTTTTTGCTGCTGGGCCTTGCAGGTTGTTTGGTCGGTGGACCATGATGCATCAAGAGGTTGAAGCTGTTTTTGCAGCCAACCAAGTAAAGTTCATATTTCTCAGTGCAGTCAGCCATGAACATTGCCAAAACAAAAACAGAATTACCTGGAAAAACTCAGCAGGTCTGGCAGCATCGGCGGAGAAGAAAAGAGTTGACGTTTCGAGTCCTCATGACCCTTCAACAGAACTGAGTAATATTAGGAGAGGGGTGAAATATAAGCTGGTTTAAGGTCGGGGGGAGAGAAGTTGGGGGTGGGGTGGAAGTGGTTGTAGGGAAAAACAAGCAGTGATAGGAGCAGATAATCAAAAGATGTCACAGACAAAGGAACAAAGAGGTGTTGAAGGTGACATCTTTTGATTATCTGCTCCTATCACTGCTTGCTTTTCCCTACAACCACCCCCCCACCTTAAACCAGCTTATATTTCACCCCTCTCCTAATATTACTCAGTTCTGTTGAAGTGTCATGAGGACTTGAAACGTCAACTCTTTTCTTCTCCGCCGATGCTGCCAGACCTGCTGAGTTTTTCCAGGTAATTCTGTTTTTGTTTTGGATTTCCAGCATCCGCAGTAGTTTTTTGTTTTTATGAACATTGCCACTTCGTCACTGACTGCAACATCCCGGCCAATATGTCAGTGTTTGAACAATGGAATTTAATGTAGACAAGTGTCAATATGGCACGTAGGCAATGTGCATGCCCTCAAGAAGGTATTGAATGAAATCGTTTAGGATGAAGTTGAAAGAGATCTAGGAATCTTATTAGGCTCAACTTATGTCTAACAAAGTCATTAGAATGTTGAATTATGTATGCAAAACGGTTGAATATCAATTAAAGGGATTTGTGATCAAACTACAGTGTTCTGGTCCAATTCCTGTTGTCAAAAAATTAGAGCCACTAGGCTCAGCGTACTTAATTTACCATCTGATGTGTACAGACAAGAAGATTCTGATTTGCACAAGGTCACAAGGGAATTATGGACGAGGAAGGCAACTCAGCCCATCTTAATTCATCCATCCAGAACAAGCCTGTACTCCTCCCACATGTATCTATTAAATTATTCCAGGGTTTTGCCTCCACCTTTCTGCCTGGAAGTCCATTGAAAGTGCTGAGCACTCTTTATAAAGATATAAAATGGAAGACCTGCATTTACATAACATGTTTCACAACCTCAGACATTCTAAAATGCTTTATAGTCAATTAAGTACTTTTGAAGTGTAGTCATATCTATCCTGAAATACCTCTTACCAATTTGAGCATGTGCCCTCCTAAATGGTTTAAAATATTCTATCCTTTACTCTTCTATATGTCTATATGATCAGCTCTAAGATGCATCCTTAGCAGGTTGTAGTTTCTTCAGTCTTTCATCACAACTCAGATTCCTATCACTAGGGATCAGCCTTGTAGCTCTTTGCCCTAAAGCTTCTGGGAACAGTGAATTGAAGAGGTAGAGGGAGAAAATTGGAAGAGTTGAAATATATCTCATTCATATGTTAGATCACTCTGTGCCACATTTCAAATCAGTGAGTGAAGCTTGATGTTTCGTTCCAAAGGCTCTGCCAGTGCTATTCCAGAATGTGTACAAAAGTGATCTCTGATTCTTGTTTTTCTCTTTCATTTGACTGTGCCGCCACATTTTGAGATAGTTCAGACGTAATCTTGTGACATCTAGTTCAGCTTGATACAGTTATGCCTGCAGAACTCTTAGTTTGCAAGTTTTACTGTGTTGGATGCTAACATTTTATTTTATTTCTCAGTCGCTACCAGATGCATTACAGCAAATGACATATTTACAAGAGTGGCAGATCCACAGAACCGGCTTGGAAACTATTCCTCGATTTGTTGGAAAATTCGATAATATTCTCGTGCTGGATTTGTCACGAAATTCGGTCAAGGAGATTCCAAAGGAAATAGGTTTGCATAAGTGAATTTTGGTCAGTTATGGCGAGTGGGTCTTTTCTCTTACACTATATTGTGTATTTATATTCAGTGGATGCATCAAGATTATTGCATCTTTTATTTCAGGATCATAGAAACTTACAGCAGATAGAGAGGCCATTTGGCCCATCATGCTTGTGCTGACACTTTGAAAGAACAGCAGTGCTTTGTCCTACAGCCCCGTTTTTTGGTCCGTCACCCTGTCCTCATCCTCAAGTACCCGTCCAACTCCCTTTTAAAATTACTTATCAAATTAGCTTCCATTATTTTTTCAGGTAGATCATTCCAAAACTCGAAAACTTGCTGAGTGAAAAAAATTCTCCTCACTTCCCCTCTAGATGCTTTGCCTATGATTTTGAATCTGACTCTGGTTATTGACCCACTCACCAGGGAGAATAGTTCTGCTCTGTCTACTCTATTGAAACCTCTCAACATCCTGAAAACCTCTATTGGGTCATCTCTTAACATTCTCTGTTCCAAGAAGAACAGTCCTAACTTTACCAACCTCTCTCATAACTGAAGTAAGTTGTCTCTGGTAACATCTTGGTAAGCCTTCTCTGTACCATTTCTAAGTTCTTTACATATTTCCTGAAGTATGGTGCCCAGAATTGTCCATAATACTCCAACTGAGGCCTAACCAGTGATTTATAAAGTTCTAGCATGGTCTCATAGCTTTTATATTCCATGGCCAGAATATTGCCGTTGGGGCGGACCTGACATGCCGACGCGCAAAATGACACGCAATGATGTCGGGCGTGTGTCATTTAGATATTTTGTTCGGCGGGCGTGCACCAGAGGTGGCTGCGCGCTCGTCAAACTGTCAACAGCCTACTAAGGCTATTGAAAAACCAATTGAAGTTGTTAGCAATGCTGCCCATTCAAACTTAAGGTTGGCGGGCAGGTGAAGAGCCCAAGCGGCCTTCGTGTTTTTCAGGAAACCTCATCCATGGGCAGGATGAGGTCTCCTGAAGGTTTTATAAAATTATTAATTGATTTTTGCACAATTCACATGTCCCAGCTCATGTGACATTGTCACATGATGGGACATGTTTAAATAATTTTTTTCCTCCTTTATTACAAAATCTCACTCTCAACTTAATCTCCCTGAGGCAGCTCTGTGCCTCAGGGAGATTTTGCATACTTTTGCATGCCGGCGCGCAAAAGAGCGCAGGCTCCGACTCTCCCTCCTCCCCCTGCCCGCACAGATAGTGCTGCTGGGCGGGCCTTAATTGGCGCACCCCCCGTAAAATGATGGTGCGCAGATGATCGCGATCAGCTCTGTGCCTGTCCCCGCCCAGCCGGCCCGACATAGGTAAGTTTCTGGCCCATGTCTCTATTTATAAACCAAAATGATCTGTGTGCTTTGTTAACCGCCTTATTATCTTGCCCTGCCACCTTTCAGGATTGCCTATATGGTATTGATGTGTAGTTTCATAAAGTTTGGGTTCTCAACCTTTTTGCTTCTGAGCCATCCCCCACCCATATTATAAAAATTACACTGTAACATAATTATTTTCCTGTATTTTTAGCTATGCATATACATTTATTATGTTTGTTTTACTTATTTAATGTGACTAGAAAATTGATCACATAATTTCCAGGACTATACTGAGGAAGTGCTGCATTGAGGGAGGCTGGAAACAGTTGTTAACTCTTATTTATTACACAGATGATTTAAAACCCAATCATATATTAACCTCACCCTCCTTAATTGTTAACTGGAAATTGGATGCAGTTTTATTTTCCCAATATTGTCAAGTCAGGGACAAATAAACACAGGATATGACCTGAAACAGCATTGAAATCTCAGCATTACTGGCATGCACCAGAATGTATGGGTGTAAAGAGGAAACTGTCCTTTGGTGATTCTGCTGTTGTGGCTGGTTACTTATTATTCACTATCTGCTGTTCCTTACTAAATGAATTGAGGAAATCCACTGTCATTTTGATGCTGCTGGTGATACCTCAACATACTTCCTGTTGACCCAGTCCTAGTTTATTTCTCTGCACTGAATTGCCCCGCCCACCGTGCCTGAAGCACATCAAATCCCCTGACCCAACCCCCCCAGTAATCTCTGCGCTGATTGGTTTATCCAGTGCTTCGGACATGTGATATGAAGCTAAACAACCAGGTTATTCAACTGATGAAACAAGAGCTTTTGTTGGTTATTTTTGGCAGACCCCTTCAAACCTTCTCATCACCCTTAGGGGAGCGGTGCAGATTCCTGGTTGAGAACCCCTGTCGTATAAATAGGAATAACTGTTGTATCATCAAATAAAGAAAGCTGAAACCTGCATAATGGATAACAGCTGTTGTCATCAAGGGCAACCTCTCAGGCACTAGCAGTAGTATCTTGTATTTTTCATCTTACTTTTAAATTTACAATTTTGATATATCCGTACATAAGCTGAATGATTTGTTCATCAAACCCCTTTGCACGAAGCTGCTGCCACTTTAATTTACGGTACCATTTACCCAGGTTAAAGACCTAGCAGAAGAAAAGAGAAAACAAAAGTTCACAAACAAGATCTGTGAAGGGACCTGATTGATGGATTGGGAGACCCTTACTCCTTCCAGGCTTTCTTACACTCTCAGCAGACCCCAGAGCAGGTAATGTTTATCTATGGATTATAGTCACAGGGAGACAGGAATTCAGGCTAGTATCCAAGAGTTTGTCCTTGATGGTCGATAGCCATTATCTATTACACAAGTGTCAGAGCCGATTTAATTCATGATACCAAAGAAACTTTCTGGTATGTCTACATATCAATAAATATAAATGCAGTATTTACAGTTTTTTAAAGATATGTGCAATATACTTAATTAATTTTACATTGAAATATTCTCCACACCTCCCAATTTTCTCCCTCCCCAGTTCTAACAGCACTATATCCTGGATGAGATGCAACACAATAACCAGCTATTCCTTGGTATCTTGTCCAAGTGACCTTCTAACACTGATTTTTAATTCTTCAATTTTTATTAATTCTCCTCCATCCTATTGTTAGCTATGGGGCGATGGCAGCCTAACCACTCCCCCAGCTAAGATCAATTTTTTCAGTACAGATTGCAGCTTATTAGTTCACCGGGCATGCAGGTTCTCATTTGCTATAGTTCTATGACACTGTTACACATTACTTTCGTCATACATCATTGCTTTGAGACTATCCTATAGTATACACAGGCTTTCTAGAAAAACAATTTATTGACATTTAATGCTAAAGTTACTTTAAGCTACTTAAGGAGATCAGTTCTAATCATCATTAACAGTAGTGAATATGCGTAACCTGACTCAGTGAATCCTAGCTACGTCAGCGAAACAGAGAAGGAAACAGTTACAAGTATTTAGAATAATTTTGCTAAGTAATTGATTGAAACACATTGGACAACTTTGAACATAATTAAATTGCTGGTCCAAATCAAAATGTTTGCTTTAATAATTTGATTTAAATAAAAATGTATTCCTTAGTAAGTAAATGATTGATTTAAACTCATATATTAGCTCATGGAATTGAAGGCAAATTATTGACTTAGTTCAGAAAATTGGTTGAGTGGCTGGAGACAAAGAGTAAGGATAATGGGCAAGTACTCTAATTGGCAGGATGTGATTGGTAGTGTCCCACAATGGTCTGTGGTGAGGACTCAACTATGCATTTAATAATGATTTAGATGATGGGATAGAGGATCACACATTCAAGTTTGCCAATGACACAAAGCTAGGTGATATTGTAAACAATCTAGATGGAAGCATAAAATTATGAGATATTAGTCGATGAAATGAATGGGCAAATCTGTAAGAAATTGATTTCAATGTAGGCACATATGAGGTCACCCACTTTAGACCTAAAAAGGCTAGAAGCAAGGTACTTTCTAAATAGTGAAAAGCCACCTAGAAGTCCAAAGACACCCAGAAGTCCAGGTACATAGTTCATTTAAATGTCAGGTACAGAAACTAATCAAAAAGGCAAATATGGCCTTTACATCTAGAGAACTAGAATACAGCAGGTAGAAATCATGTTTCAGTTATACAAAGCCCTGGTTAGATCACACCTGGTGTTATGTAAGCAGTTTTGACCACATCCTAGAAGGCATATATTGGTCATGGGGGGAGTGCAGAGTAATAATACCTGGACTCCAAGCATTAAATTACAAGATCAACAAACTAGTATTGTATTGCCTGGAATTTAGAAAATGAAGGGGTGATTTGATCAAAGTTTTCTAAATATTAAGAGGAATTAAGAGTAGATTAAGAGAAATGCTGATGGGAGAGTCTAGCACTAGGGGACATAGTCTAAAAATTATGGCCAGACCTTGCAGGATTGAAATTAGGCAATACTTTTATGTACAAAAAGGTGGTCAAAGTTTGAAACTCTCTTCCGCCAATGGCAATTGATGCTAGATCAATTGTTAATTTTAAATCTGAGATTTTTTTGTTAGTTAAAAGTATTAAGAGATATGGAGCAAAGGCAGGTATATGGAGTTAGAAGTCAGATCAACCATTATCTCATCGAATGGCAGAACAAGAGGCTTGTTCAAGCTTAAAGCTTAAATGTCCTACTGATGTTCCTACGTTCCCATAATTTGAAGGGTCCCTTCTGAATACAGTGTGAGTGGTGCTAATGTTTTCCTACATTATAACAATGATTACGCTTAAAAGGTAGTTATCTGGTTATAAAACGTTTTAGAACTCTTGAGGTCCTGAAAGGCACTAAGTAAATGGAAGTCTTTGTTTCTATTTACTTGCAAACCACAATGTTTTGAAGATTTTTTTTACATTAAAGATGTGACATTTTGTGGATGGGACCTTGCAACATTTTGTGTGTCATATGAGAAATTGTTAATACATGTTTGGTTGTGGAATCTGAACAAATTAAAATCAACAATGTTCTGTTGCTCAACAATAAAATAATAGATTAATGCTGGTGGCAAATGGTGACCCTCAGACCTTTACCTTCCTCCCCCTGCAGGACAATTGACCAAACTGCGAGAGCTCTACATCAGTTATAACAGACTGCGTGAAGTGCCTGAGGAACTCGGTGACTGCGAAAACCTGGAGAAACTAGATCTAGCTGTAAACAGGGATCTCTGCGATTTACCTGAACAGGCATGTGTATATTAATTTATTTAGTCTCTTGACTTGGAAAAATTGTTCTAGAGGGTTCTTCACACTGTTTAAACAAGCATTCATACACCGAAGTGTAAGGGTCTTGTACTATAAGCTTTAGATTATGGATAACTGGGCTTTGTATCTGAAGTCTAAGACCTGTGATGAAAAATAGAATTAATGGTGCCATTACATTGTTACTTCAGCTTCACTGTTATAGGTTGCATGATCCCTGGAGGAGGCGATCTCACATTATTAGGATTTGGCAGTGCATCTGCTATAAATATAGTGCAACATTAAACTAAAGATTGTTAAATGTCCTGGGCAGTTCAGAATTTTGATGTAAAGTTTCAAAGTGTGAGCAATTCCCAAATGGGCTTTCAATGTATTTGAAATGTAAGCTTTAGAAAGAGAATTCTGGACACATGCGAGCAAGCGTGCAAAGAGTTTGTTTCTGGCCAGGCAGTATACAAGAAGATGGAAGTTTTTCAGCTGCTAGTCTGGCATAAATGCATGTTTAAATTTGATATAAATGACCTAAAGTATATAGAAATACAAACAGAAAACACTGGAAATACTCATCCAGCAGCTGTGGACAGAAGGTAGGGTTATGGTCAACCAGAAACACTAACCTCTCCACAAATTTGACATCTTCTTGGGAATAAATTGATTTGTGCCCTGGTTCCAACATTTGGAGGAATCATCATGAGCTGCAATGGAGTTTTGGAGGTGCCAGTGTGAATGAGGCACCAAATCCAAAGTGAACTTGGCAACGATTGGAGAGTTCCATCGATAGAGTAAATGTTCTCTAAAACAATTTTATGCAATACAAGTAACATGTAGAACATTAATCTCAGGATAAATATTTGGATTGTTTCTCTTTTCTTCTCTGCCTTGCAAATGTATCTCTGGGACGTGCTTTCCAGGTTAGCCTTCAAATCACATTCCTTTTATGCTCATCCTTTCTGCTTGGTAATTTGGTTATGAGTAATATTCTCTGTAACTTTTTTTGAGCGCACAATGATTTATTTAAGTGTGCAGCTCCTTTAAATTTTTTGTGCGTTTGTATACTCATGGTAATTTAAACGGGCTGCCTTGTGCGTGGGGTCTTTAAAGGGAACATTGATTATAAGCCCCATTTTGAAGGAATTAAATATAAATACATCTATATGGGGGAGGCGATGGCATAGTGGTATTTGGACTAGTGACCCAGGGGTAATGCTTTGGGGACCCGGGTTCAAATCCCACATGGCAGATGGTGGAATTTGAATTCAATGAAAATCTGGAATTAAAAGTCTAATGATGACCATGAAACCATTGTCGATTGTTGTAAAATCCTATCTGGTTCACTCACTAATGTCCTTTAGGGAAGGACATACCCAGCAGAGGTGGCGGTACAGAGGTATACAGTAGGGAGGGAGTTGCCCTGGGAGTCCTCAACTTTGGCTCCGGACCCCATGAAGTCTCATGGCATCAGGTCAAACATGGGCAAGGAAACCTCCTGCTGATTACCATGCACCGCCCTCCCTCAGCTGATGAATCAGTGCACCTCCATGTTGAACATCACTTGGAGGAAGCACTGAGGGTGGCAAGGGCGCAGAATGTACTCTGGATGGGGGACTTCAGTGTTGGTAGCACCACTACTGACCGAGCTGGCCAAGTCCTAAAGGGCATAGTTGCTAGACTGGGTCTGCGGCAGGTGGTGATGGAACCAACAAGAGGGGAAAACATACTTGACATCATCATCACCAACCAACCTGCCACAGATGCATCTGTCCATGACAATATCGGGAGGAGTGACCACCGCAGTCGTTGTGGAGACGAAATTCCACCTTCACATTGAGCTTACACTCCATCATGTTGTGTGGCACTACCACCATGCTAAATCTAGTACAGATCTAGCAACTCAAGACTGGGCATCCAGACACTGTGGGCCATCAGCAGCAGCAGAATTGTACTCGAACACAACCTCATGACCCGTCATATCCCCCACTGTACAATTACCATCAAGCCAGGGGATCAACCCTGGATCAATGAAGAGTGCCGGCGAGCATGCCAGGAGCAGCACCAGGCATACCTAAAAATGAGGTGTCAACCTGGTGAAGCTATAACATAGGACTACTTGTGTGCCAAACAGGCAGCAAGTGATAAACAGAGCTAAGCGATCTCACAACCAACGGATCAGATTTGCAGTCTTGCCACATCCAGTCGTGAATAGTGATGGACAACTAAACAACTCACTGGAGGAGGAGGCTCCACAAATATCCCCGTCCTCAATGAAGGGGGAGCCCAGCACAGCAGTGCAAAAGATATGGCTGAAGTGTTTGCTACAATCTTCAGCCAGAAGTGCCAAGTGGATGATCCATCTCGGCTTCCTCTGGAGGTCCCCAGCATCACAGATGCCAGTCTTAAGCCATTTCGATTCACTCCACGTGATATCAAGAAACGGTTGAAGGCACTGGATATGGCAAAGGCTATGGGCCCTGACAATATTCTGGCAATAGTACTGAAGACTTGTGCTCCAGATTTTCCCGTGCCCCTAGCCAAGCTGTTCCAATACAGCTACAGCACTGGCATCTACCTGGCTATGTGGAAAATTGCCCAGTTATGTCCTGTACACAAAAAGCAGGACAAATCCAACCTGGTCAATTACCGCCCCATCAGTCTACTCTTGATCATCAGTAAAGTAATGGAAGGGGTCATTAACAGTGCTATCAATTGGCACTTGCTTAGCACTAACCTGATCACTGACGCCCAGTTTGGGTTCCGCCAGGGCCACTCAGCTCCTGACCTCATTACAGCATTGGTTCAAACATGGACAGAAGAGCTGAACTCCTGAGGTGAGGTGAGAGTGTCAGCCCTCGACATCAAGGCCGCATTTCACCAAGTGTAGCATCAAGGAGCCCTAGCAAAACTGGAGTCAATGGGGATCAGGGGGGAAACTCTCCGCTGGTTGGAGTCATACCTAGCACAAAGGAAGATGGTTGTGGTTGTTGGAGGTCAGTCATCTTAGCTCCAGGACATCACTGTAGGAGTTCCTCAGAGTAGTGTCCTCGGCCCAACCATCTTCAGCTGCTTCATCAATGACCTTCCTTCCATCATAAAGTCAGAAGTGGGGATGTTCGCTGATGATTGCACAATGTTCAGCACCATTTGCGACTCCTCAGATACAGAAGCAGTTCATGTCCAAATGCAGCAAGGCCTAGACAATATCCAGGCTTGGGCTGACAAGTGGCAAGTAACATTCGTGCCACACAAGTGTCAGGCAATGACCATCTCCAAGAGAATCCAACCATCGCCCCTTGATGTTCAATGGCATTACCATC
Source organism: Cetorhinus maximus (assembly GCF_964194155.1). Lineage (NCBI taxonomy): Eukaryota > Metazoa > Chordata > Chondrichthyes > Lamniformes > Cetorhinidae > Cetorhinus > Cetorhinus maximus. The sequence continues at coordinate 97,222,432 of NC_135895.1, forward strand.
ACGGAATGCCCCACTATCAATATCCTGGGGGGGTTACCATTGACCATAAACTGAATTGGACTAGCCATATAAATACTGTGGCTACAAGAGCAGGTCAGAGGCTAGGAATCGTGTGACAGGTAACTCACATCTTGACCTCCCAAAGCCTGTCCACCATCTACAAGTACAATTCAGGAGTGTGATGGAATACTCCCCACTTGCCTGGATGAGTGCTCCCACAACACTCAAGAGGCTTGACAACATCCAGGACAAAGCAGCCTGCTTGATTGGCATCACATCTACAAACATTCACTCACTCCACCACCGTCACACAGTAGCAGCAATGTGTACCATCCACAGGAATTCACCAAGGCTCCTGAGACAGCACCTTCCAAACCCACGACCACTACGATCTAGGATGACAAGGGCAGCAGATAGGTGGGAACACCACCACCTGGAAGTTCCCCTCCAAGCCACTCACCATCCTGACTTGGAAATATATCGCCATTCCTTCACTGTTGCTGGGTCAAAATCCTGGAACTCCCTTCCTAACAGCACTGTGGGTGTACCTACACCACTTGGACTGCAGCAGATCAAGAAAGCAGCTCACCACCACCTTCTCAAGGGCAACTAGGGATGGGCAATAAATGCTGGCCCAGCCAGCGAAGCCCATATCCCGTGAATGAATAAAAAAAAACAATGTCAACAGTTAGAAATAGTTACATCTTTCAAAATTATTTTAATGGTGTGAGCAAATGTTGTAAATATTTTAGGTGAAGTCTCGTACCAATAGTGGGGTATGGTTGCTCAGTTGTCATATTACTGGGCTACTTAAGTCATGAGTTCAAATCACACCATGGAACGGAATTAGAAAATGACCACGTAAAATACTGGATTGAGGTCTAAACCCATTTTTAAAATTCTTTCATGGGATGTTGTTGCTGGAAAAGCCAGCATTTGTTGACCATCCCTAGTTGCCCTGTGTGGTGAGCCACCTCCTTGAACTTCTGCAGTCCCTCTGGTAACAATTATGATGGTCAGAGCTGGGAACCTGCCACTCCTACCTATTCTGGTCTCCATGTAACTTTAGTTCCATGCTATATGGTTTATATTGACAATTAATTAACTTAGTACAAGACAATAAACACTGGCCCAGATTTTGCTGTACTAATATCAGCAAAACTATCAGCTTTTGCCTCCATTGTATTGGTGGGAGACCCAGCAACTTTGGCAGTGTGCACGTTGTAGTTTCTGCACTCCTTCAGAGCGCTTTCTTTTGAGCTCGCCAATATCAGAATTGAGATGGAAGAATTGGCTCTGGCGACAGTTTGGGTTAATTGCCCAGTGCTATGAATTCAATTCATTGGGTTCCTGGGTGCTAAATATTAGTAGTCTGTGGAGATTGTAACATCTAAGGTACAGGATGTTCCAGTGCTTGTTACATTGGTTCCTGCCTAGTAACATGGGTGGGAGCCTCTCAAAGTATTTTTATAGGTCCCTAGATCAGTTCAAGGGCCAGTGAACAGCAGTTGGCAGTCCATGAGTTTTGGGAGAATCAGGAGAAGGGGAAGAAGCTCTCTGCAGCCAAAGTGCTGCTGTTAGCTCTGAGGAGCTGAGAAGGCAGCTCAGGGAAGCCCTGGTATTTGAAGAAAACTCAAGGGAAGCCCTGGTAACAAAAGAGGGCCCAGGGAAATCCCTGGTAATCGAAGAGGACGCAGAGGAAACCCTAGGAGTCATACATAGCTGGATACAGCCAGGAAACAGGAGTTCAGAGAAACTCAGGGGCAGTGCCAGCTCAGTGAAGCTAGCTGACTAGCAAAGAGCTGAAATTATGCCAGTAAGTAGAGGCTGTAGACTCGGGAATCCAGGGAGAAAGAATTTCGGAAGGTGAGACTGAAACCCTGTGAGGTGGGCCATTGTTAAAGCTATCTGAGTAGGAGCGACTTTTGGAGAGAATTCTGAGGAGAGATCTTCGAAGATGAAGCTGGGAATCCCTCGTGAGACAGAGTTTCAATGCGATTGCCGTTGTTTACTGACGTCTCGGTGGGTTCTTGAGAAACCAATGGACTCTGTCTTGGCTGCATCTGCCATTTACTCTGTAGTGCGGTGTGTTCCACCACAGTGCATCTGTTAATTCATATGTACCTCATACTTTACCTGAATGTTAGAGTATAAATATTGTAAATCGTTTTATCTTTCTTAACTTGTATAGTAAATTTTGTTTTTATTTGTTCAAAACTAGTGGAATTTTGTGGCTTTATTCCAAAAGCTTGAATGTTAACCTTTATCTACTTTAAACAAAATGTTATTGTTCCCGAAGTGGACCTCCCCCATGTCCCGGGGTCTGGCCAAGGATCATAACACCAGTTATAATGAATTTTTTTCAACAGATGCTTCCAGAGGTAATTAGCAAATATTTATCGTACCAGTATCAGAAGGATGATTTTCAAATTATTTATCATACTTTTTAAATGTTAATGTATATGATTTTTCAATCAAATTTATTGCACTATTGCATGTTTAAATGTATATGACTTTTTAACATGATTTATCTTACTTTAAAAAAATGTTTTAATGCATAACTTTTTAAAATTATCAAATTTATCTCACTCTAAAACTGTACAAATGTATAATTTAAAAAAATGATTCTGATCAAATTTATCTGACTCAATTTTTTTGTTCGGATGACTTTTTTTGCATGTCTCTATTAAATGATAGATACCGCAGCAGCTTTCTTTTGGCAGATTCTCTGAGTGTGGCCTTTATCCATTGCAACATTGTGTTTGGCTGCACTAGAGAACATTGCAGAGCCATGCTGAGGCCCACACAATGAGGGATTTCTCCTCTCTTTACAAGTGAAATTCTCACCCCCACCATTGTGTTAGGTAGGTGCCTTAACTCGAGGTCATTGGCAAGTGCTGTCACGTTGCTGACGACTGCAAAATCTGGGTCACTGTTTTACCAGTGTTGGCCACATTCAAATAGTAAATGTTTTAACACAATTGTTCAGTAACTTTGGTGGAGGATTGAACTTGTTTAATTGCAAATGTTTTTCACTTCTTTAGCTGTCTCACCTGCAAAGGCTCTACCACCTCGACCTGTCCATGAACTGTTTCACCACCTTCCCCATGGCTATTCTGAATATGCCCGCACTGGAATGGTTAGATATGGCCAGTAACAAACTGAAGGAGCTGCCGGATGATGTAGCCAGGTAACAAACAGTATTTTAATATAAGCCCAGTTTCTTCATTTTCTGTTCTTCCAAAGATTTGAAATTTAAACTTGTCAAGACTTGCAGTTTCACAATCTCTTTTCAAAATGTGATTATTATCGTTAAAATTACATTTCATTCAGCTATTTCCGCCAATGTAGTGTTGCTAAAAATTATTATAATTGTTTTTTTAAAGTCTTCGATTCCTTTCAGTGCTGAGTACATACACACATATTTCATAAAAGAGCTGATGAAATCTTAACAAAAACATTAGAGATTACCTTTTAAAGCTGTTCTGGACTGTTAAGAAACCCATGGACTGTATGGTTCCACAGGACTTTACCTAGGCATAGGCAAGTGCTTGCTGGAGAATTCCTTTGTTAAGATACATCAAACATATTTAATTAAAAATGTAATTTTAATAAAAGTAGCCAAAATGATGATAATGTTCTAATTGGTGTAATGGTTATTAATGCAATGTAAGCGAACTTTTACTTTTTGTTGTTTTATTGCATGTGTTTCATCATTTATGCAAGTCAAAATTCTTTAATCGCTATTGAAAAAGAAAATGTAAATTATTCTTACCCCACAATGTGGAGAGGAACAAAGCCAAGCGACAAACATCCAACTCTTATGCATTTGCAATGCAATGCAAGGAACAGCACCAACTGTTGTACATGGTTTTTTTCGACCTTACAAAAGCCTTTGGCTATCAATCGCAAAGGCTTATGGAATGTCCCCCTCAAATTTGGCTGCCTTCAGAAATTTGTTACCTTCTCTGCAATGCAAGCTGTGATCCTCATCAACGTAACCACTATAGACCCTTTCTCGGTGACGACTGGAGTCAAACAAGGCTGTGTCATTGCATGAACTCTCCTCTCCATTTTCCTTGCTGCAATACTGAAACTTACCTCCAGCAAATTACCTACAGGTGTGGAGATAATCTACAGAACAGCCAGGAAACAGTTCAACCCAAAACCTAAATCACTCAAACTTCAGTCATTGAGCTTCAGAATGCAGATGACACTTGCGCGTGCATTCATTCAGAAACTGCTCCTTTTCCGAAGCATTTGGGAAAATGGGCCTTTCACTAAACACCCGGGAAACTAAGATCCTCTTCCAACCAGCACAACACCTCCCTCTATCGATTAAGATAAACGGCAAGATCCTAGAAAATGTGGACCATTTTCTGTATCTTGGGAGCTTCCTCTTCAAGAAGGCAGACATAGACGATGAAACCAATCATCCCCTCCAATATGCCAGCTCAGCTGTTGGCTGACTGAGGGAAATATTTGAGGATCAGGATCTCAAATCCGAGACTAAGATCTTGGTTTACTGGGCAGCAGTGATCCCCTCGCTCCTATATGCTTCAGCGACTTGGATAATCTCCAGGAGGCACCTTAAAACACTGGAGAAGCACCATTAGTGGTGCCTTCACAAGATCCTCCAGATCTGGTGGCAAAAAAGATGGTCCAACAGCAGCATCCTCTCACAAGCCAACATGTTAAGCGTACCGATGCTAATCACTCAAAACCAGATCTGCTGGGCAGGACATGCCATTCGTATGCCTGACACCCGAGTAGAAGCAACTGTTCTACTCTGAACTTGGTTGCGGCAGGAGACCTTTAGGGGTGTCCTCAAACTACCTCTGAAGAAATCAAAGATCCTTACTGACTCATGGGAGTCCCAGGCTTGTGATTGACCAAAATGGAGAAGATTGATTCGGGAAGGCACCAAACACATTGAGAGACTTCGTCGAGAGCACGCAGAGGTGAAGTCGTGGTGTTGACAGCGCACAATCTTCCAAACACCTTAGCTGCCTGACCCTTCAAGCACCACCTGCCCGCATGTGGCAGAGTCTACAGATCTCACATTGGACTTATCAATCTGAATCCTTCGAAGCTGAGTGGAAGCAAGTCATCCTCGATCCTGAAGGACTGCCCAAGAAGAAGGGAGTATTTACTGTACCAAGTCTCATTTCCTTCTTGGTGAATCCTACAATGCTTTTGTAACAGATTGATTGTTTGAAAGTTTTACTATAACATTGCCACAGATTTACACTTTTGAACACACCCATTCTGTTAATACACAGAAATATATCTGATCATTTTGAATAATAGTATAATAATGACCATTACAAGGAATTTTATATGAAACAAACTCTTGTACTAAATTGTATCTTCACCTTCTAAGTATATGTAGAACACAAAAGAGAGAGTAGTTTTTATACTTACTATTTTCTGAGTTGTTCTCCCTGTAAAGACCATTACATCAGGAAAACAGGCATTTTCACTTTGAGGACGCATCTGCAGGTTACTTAAATGCCTGAAAGAAGTCTTCCTCAATATAGGAATACATAGGAATAATACACAGTACATAACAACCAAGTAAAAGTAGAAGAGAATCTCTGTGTATGTTGAGAGAGAGAGAGAGAGAGAGAGAGGCGGTGGAGGGAAAGACAGAGTTCATGTTGGGAGTTAGCTTTTACCTTGCTTCTGCAGAATTGCAGTACTCAGAGTGCACTGTGATTGAGCCGCATAATTTACAAAGGAAAGGCAAGGAGAAAAAAAATAATTCAACTTTTTTTTAGCTTTTTATACACTAAGGCATTAAATAACATTTCATTTAAGTACTGTTTAGGATTAACTATTTTCTGTTTCACAGATGACTCTTGTTTGTGGTAGGGATGTATATTTTTCTAATTTATATTAAATAAAAACATGCTGTTTTATTAACTGTTCTAGGAGGAAAAGAGGATAAGCCATAATTTGCTGTCAAAATAACAGAGTGTCTCATGAAGCTCACTTTAATTCATGTGCAAACAGTACAGAAATTTAAAACTAGAGGCCATTAAACCTAAATATCCAGGAGTTGTTGTCCATGATGCACCATCCAGCCATTAGCTTTATTGGAAAAATAAGGAGAATTTCTTGCATTCATACCTGCCAGATTAACTGGTCATTCATCTTATTTGGGGCCAAGAACACTTACTGTAATTCGTTGTAAATGAAGGGCTATACGAGCATTTTTTCATGTAAGGCATGACAGTATTTTTGGCTACTCAACTTCAGAAGCATCACAGTTGAGAATCACCCAAGCATCATGTGGTGTCCACACAAGTGCATGTTCAGTGGATATCATTGTATAGTGATTAGAAGTAGCAAATCTAGCTTTTTCTTATACCTAATCCATTGGGGCTCAGACAATTAATATCTTAACAGAGATCAGATAACACATTCAGCAGAAACCAAAATGCAAACCTGGGATTTTTGTTGTCTCTTTGGCCCAGCTACTTACTAAGTAAACTTCCTGAGCCATCAGGAATGCTACAATTTTGGATTTCTAAAAGGTGGTGGCGGTTGGGGAGAGTTGGGTGTGTAATGAAGGGAAAATACTCCCTGTAACGGTACAGTATTGATACATCTCTATTACATTGGGCATCTACAATAGTAGAGTGCAAATGTAATATTTAGTCTTTTGGTAGTACAAAACTTGAGTATTGCTGAAAAAAAAGAGACATTTTTGTTGAAGCTTTTAGTCTTGCCTTTATCAGGACAATTCACAAGGATACCAAATGTAAAGGGAACAACAATTTCTACTGTATGAGAAAAGAGTGCTGATTGGTTGGCAAGTGGACTGTCAACTGCCAGTTGAGAATGCAATTTCGAACAATGCTTGGCAGTTAACTGTCACCATCAATTGGTGGATTCTCTATGGCAACACCTCTACCAATCAGAATGCACTTGTCAACCAAACAGCACTCCCTTCTCATACAGTATAAATTGTTGTTCCCTTTACATTTGGTATTCTTGTGAATGGTCCTGTTGAATGCAAGTTGCAAAGCTTCAACAAAAATGTCTTTTTTTCAGCAATGCTCAGTGTAATATTTATTTTGGGAAAATATGACTACTTTGGATGGATGAAAATTTGCATAACATCCCTATACATATGTGAGGTGGATCAGACAAAATTCCTATGAGTATAAATATATACATTACTTTTTTTTCTGCTATTTTCTATTTTTCCACTGACAGAATGAAAAACCTACACACAATTTGGCTACAGAGGAATGAAATCACTCACCTGCCAGAAGCCATAAGTAAACTGAAAAATCTCGGTACTCTAGTTCTAACCAACAACAAGCTACAGCAAATTCCAGTTTGTATGGAAGAAATGATAAATTTGAGGTAACAAAGCACTGGAAACCAGTCATTCCATGTGCATTTGGTGTTCAATGTTTCTCTGCTTATTGATTTTAACAGGTGGATGAGGGAACCAAATGCAATATTTCCAAGTTTGCTGATGACAGAAAACTGGGTGGGGTTGTGAGGAGGATGCAAGGAGGCTTCAGGGTGATTTAGACAAGTTGTGAACACATGGCAGATGCAGTATAATGTGGATAAATATGAAGTTATACGCTTCAGTGTGTAAAACAGAAAGGCAGAGTATTATTTAAATGGTGATATATTAGGAAATGTTGATGTACAAAGGGATCTGGGTGTCCTTGTACACCAGTCTATGAAAGTAAATAGGCAGGTGCAGCAAGCAATTAGGAAGGAAAATGGTATGTTGGCCTTCATTACAAGAGGATTTGAGTTCAGAAGTAGGGATGTCTTATTGCAGGTTTACAGGACCATAGTGAGACCACACCTGGAGTATTGCGTGCAGTTTTGGTGTCTCTACCCAAGAAAGGATATACTTGCCATAGAGGGAGTGCAGCAAAGGTTCACTAGGCTGATACCGGGGATGGCAGGACTGTTGGATGAGGGGAGATTGGTTCGACTGGGCCTGTATTCAGAAGTAGAAGAGTTGAGAGGGGATCTGATTGAAATGTATAAAAGTTTCTATGTGGAAAATTACTGTCTAGTGAGCGAAGCAGAAAACCAGTAGGTTCTTAACAAGGACATTCATGATATGTGAATCTAGAGAACCTTAGAAAACTATGATATTGCACCTATAATTTTCTCATCTATTACTTGTAATGTCGTAGGGTGAATCCCATCAGGTCTTGGCGATTTGCCTATCTCGAGTCCCATTATTTTCTCCATTAACATTTCAAATATATGTAAGTCTATTTAAGTTCTGCCCATTGACTTATTTTTATACTGCTTTGTAACACTGGTATTTTTCCTCTACCTTAATTGTAGAAACAAATACAAAGTACTCAGTAAGAGGTCTGCCATTCCTCTCCTTTCCAGGAGAGGTGCCAGAGGACTGGAGGACAGCCAGTGTGGCACCCTTATTCAAGAAGGGAGGAAGGGATAAACCAGAGAACTACAGGCCAGTCAGTCTAACCTCAGTGGTGGGGAAACTATTGGAAGCAATTCTGAGGGACAGAATTAATCTACACTTGGAGAGGCAGGGATTAATCAAGGATAGTCAGCATGGTTTTGTTAAGGGGAGGTCATGTCTGACCAATTTGATTGAATTTTTCAAAGAGGTGACCAGGTATGTAGATGAGGGAAATGCATTTGACATGATCTACTTGGACTTCAGCAAGGCTTTTGTTAAGGTCCCGCATGGGAGGCTGATAATGAAGGTAAGAACCCATGGGATCCAAGGCAATTTGGATCCAGAATTGGCTGAGTGGCAGGAAGCAGAGGGTGATGGTCGAGGGGTGTTTTTGTGACTGGATGCCCTTGTCCGATGGGGTTGCACAGGGATCAGTGTTGGGTCCCTTGCTGTTTGTGGTATATATAAACGATTTAGACTTGAATGTAGGAAGGTTGATCAGTAAGTTTGCGGATGACATGAAAATTGGTGGGGTGGTAAATAGTGAGGAGGATAGCCTTAGATCACAGGAGGATATAGACGGGCTGATCAGTGGCAAATGGAATTTAATCTGGATAAGTGTGAGGTGATGCACTTGGGCAGGACAAACAAGGCATGGGAATACACGATGAATGCTAGGACCCTGGGAAGTACTAAGGATCAGTGGGACCTTGGTGTGCACCGGTTCCTTAAGGTAGCGGGACAGGTAGATAAGGTGGTTAGAAGGCATATGGGATACTTGCCTTTATTAGCCGAGGCATAGGATATAAGAGCAGGGATGTTATGCTGGAACTGTATACAATGCTGGTTAGGCCACAGCTAGAGTATTGTGTGTAGTTCTGGAATCCGCATTATAGGAAGGATGTGATTGCAGAGGAGATTTACCAGGCTGTTGCCTGGGCTGGAGAGTTTTAGTTATGAGGAGAGATTGGATAGACTGGGGTTATTTTCCCTGGAGCAGAGGAGATTGAGGGGGAACATGATTGAGGTGTATAAAATTATGAGGGGCATAGATAGGGTAGACAGTAAGGAACTTTTCCCCTTGGTGGAGGGATCAATAACCAGGGGGCAAAGATTTAAGGTAAGGGCAGGAGGTTTAGAGGGGGATGTGAGGAAGAATTTTTTCACCCAGAAGGTGGTGGGAATCTGGAACTTACTGCCTGAAAGGGTGGTAGAGGCAGATATCCTTGTAAAATTTAAGAAGTATTTGGATGAGCACTTGCGATGTCATGGCATACAAGGCTATGGGCCTAGTGCTGGAAAATGGGATTAGAATAATTAGGTACTTGTTTGACCGGTGCAGACTCGTTAGGCCGAAGGGCCTTTTTCTGTGCTGTAGACCTCTTTGACTCTTATCGTCCATTGTAATTTCACCTACATCTGCTGCTAATGGGCGATTTGCCATTCTTACTCAAATTTATTAAAATCTTCAGGTATAATATCACTTTTACTGTCAGGTTTGATGTACCCTGTATGGTTTTAGTCCTCCCTTTTTGCACTAATTACTTCCTTTGTTGCTTTTAATAAATCATTCTCTGCTACAGTAATGTTAACATCGTGCCAGCCATGGTTTAATCAGTAGCACTCTCGCCTCTGAGTCACAAGGTCCCAATCCAGGACTTGAGCACAAGAATCAAGACAAACTCCTGTGCAGTACTAAGGGAGTGCTACACTGTTAGAGATGCTGTCTTTCGGATGAGATATTAAACCGAGGCCCTGTCTCCCCTCTCAGGTGGATGTAAAAGATCTCAGGGCACTAGTTGGAAGAAGAGCAGGAGAATTATCTCTGGTGCCCTGGCCAATATTTACCTTCCAATCAACATCACAAAAACAGATTATTTAATCATCAGTCCCATTGCTGTTTGTGGAAGCTTGCTGTGCGCAAATCGACTGTCGCATTTCCAACATTACAACAGTGACTACACTTCAAAAGTGCCTCATTGGCTGTAAATTGCTTTGAGATGTTCAGCGGTTTTAAAAGCTGCTATATCAGTGCAAGTCTTTAGTTTTTCTTTCTCAATAGCCCTCCCAAATGGCAAGATTCCCATTTTTCGATACATTTGTCTAAGCCTTTACTTTTAGCTTGATCCTGCCTCTTATCTCATTTGTTGGCTGTGGTTGCTATCTAAACAAGTGGAGTTTGCCTTTTAGGGGTATGTAAAGGTTTTGACGAATAAGCCTATGACCTAGCGGTAGCAGTCCTGCCTCTCAGTCAGAAACTTTGCTATCCACTCCAGAGAGTCCCAGCAAACTGGGAATGGAATATAGTTATTAAATACGGAATTAAATTCAGCAGGATACTCATTTTCAGACAGATTGGCTACTGTCTCAGTGGTAGTATTTCTACCTCTGAGTCAGAAAGGTTGGATTCACTCCAGATAATCCGACATGAGGAGACTAGTTCCATGACTCATAATTCTGAATTAGTGTGCAGTGGGGGCTTCCGATGTCAGATCTTAGATATCCAATTTATTTGGAGTAATGTCATTTTTATACTCTCACTGATCATGGGGAGCATTATAAAAAGCACTGGTTCATCCTCAACTGGATTATTGTGTCCAATTCTGGGCACTACACTTTAGAAATGATGTGAAGGCTCTGGACAGGATGCAAAATAGATTTACAAGAATAGTTCCAGGGTGAGGGACTTCAGTTACATGGATGGATTGGAGAAGGTGGGGTTATTCTTCTTTGAGAAGAGAAAGTTGAGAGAAAATTTGATAGAGGTGTTCAAAATCATTAGGGATTTAGACAGAGATAGAGAGAGAAATTGTTCCCATTGGCAGAAGTTCGAGAAGTAGAGAACACCGATTTAACATGAATGGAATGGCTGAAGGATCTATGGCGACAGGAGGAAAAACTTTTTCATGCAGCGAATGGTTAGGATTTGGCCTGAGTGTGGTGGAGGCAGGTTCAATTAAAGGCACAGATGGTTTACTTCTATGATTCTGAAGAATTTCTTTATCATTGATCTGATGTGGTTAATGTATTTGAAAGGTTTGTGAATCTGAGGGATAATCCTCTTCAGCTCCAAGTAACTCTACCCAAGTGTGTAAACCCAGAGGAGGAGGAAGACCGTGAATTATTTGGGATAGAATTTATGCAAGCCTACATTCAGGAATTAAAAAATAGTGAGTAAAAGAAAATTTTATTTATTTATTTTGTAAAAAACATCAGGTGAGAGAAAATTTTAAAAGATCAGCCTGCTGCATCAAGAAAAACATTATAGAAGATAGTACAATAAATATTTGAAAATCTTATGAAAGATTGTAGCGGTAAATGTCAAACTATTGACATTAATAGTTTATGTCGTACAGAAATCACAGTTACACAATAAAACACTGCTAAAATTCTATAAAAATGTGGTTATAAATGAAATTCCAAATTCAGGACCCTATACCTTAGTCACAGGAAGCTTCATCATCAATGGCCTGAGCAGGAATAGGAGTTATGTTTGCAAGATGATATCTTTAAAATCTTAGACTTCTGGCAATGAATGATAATATGCTTAGATGATATATATTCTTCTGATTTGACCAATACCTGTGTTACTATTGATCAAGTCTTCTATGCAGACCTATCTACAATATCACTGACTGTATACAGATAGTCTTCCTATCCTAAGTAGAGAACAAGCTCAAGAAAAATCAGGTCAATATGCTGAAATCTCTCTCCTTCTCATTCCAAGTGTCCACATTTGAGTTACAACACTTTCCTGAAGGATCATATGAATGCTCAGACACTAACATTTTTCAGGGAACTGTGGCATGCAGTTGAAGGTGAGAGGGCCATGATAATTTTACCAGACTGTAACGTGAGCAGTAGCACTAAAAATTTAAGTAGCTGAGAAATAAAATGGACTTAATTAACAGATGCTTTGCCATATAGTCTATGGACTTTTTCCAAAAATTGTATTGGAAGTAACTGCATTTTACAATAAATTATATCACTAATTAAATGGTTTTGTGATTCAGCACTTATTGACAAAAATAAAATATTGTAACTTCAAACCAAGTTACAGCCAGTGGAAGTCATTCATCATGAAAACATAATAATTCCTCTGTACACAATTTGTAACAAGTTTGTTTATATGTTTGTAAATAACAAGCTTACAATTTCAATACAAATAGAGAATAGAGGAAATATCTTCTCTATAGTTCATTAAATAAACGAATTAACTACAAAGTAGCACATCACAAATTAATATAAAGTTATTTATTTTGTCTTTCAGGCAAAACTAAAACTTATACCTCAGATTTGTCAGTCACAATTGAGGCTGAAATGTCCTTCTGAAATCAAGCTGTCTTCACTTGCGAAGCAAATATTAGATTAAAAGAAAACAACGTGCAGCTTTCATCGTTTACTTAACCTTGAGTGAATTCTTCAAAATTGCTGTGGAATGATGATCTGAAAGTGCTTCCTTGGTGCGGACTGAGATTAAAAAAACCTAATAAATGAAAATTGCATAGCTGAAAGCTATTCTTGTCACTGTGTGCTGTACAGTACAAATGTGTTACAAGACAAGATAACCCAGGAAGGGTTAATGTCAGGAGAATGGGTGGAGCACATTGCTTAACAGATAATGTTATAACGCATCCATCAGCAAAATTTAACAGTTTACAACACATCAACTGTTTAAACTCACTTCAGAGTTCTCACTTTGCTGAATCTTTGGACGGAACAGCTGTAAGCAGGACATTCTCTAAGGAGATGCTAGGATTAGTGTAATACTGCAAAGCTGAGTCAAATCCTTGTTGCTCCAAATACCAGATCCGCCCCTGGTCTATCAACCGCTTGCACAGGCGACCCAAACGTTCTCTTTCTTCTACAGTCAGTGTCCTGATAAGGAATTAAAATAAATCAAACTCAACAGCTGAAGAATAAAATTTTTTTGTGCAGTTAAAGTGAAATTATCTGTCTTTACCTCATCCTCTTGCGTTATGCAACACCACCCCAAAAAACTGACTTATGGTATAATTTCTGAGTTAACAATGTTCTGTGACACTGTTGCCTGCTGGCACAAAATCTTCCATTCATCGCTGAGATAACTGGGATTTTGGTTCTGTCTATTTTTAATTTTAAAACAATTACTCATGAGATGTGGGTGTCGCTATCAAGACCAACATTTATTGTCCATTCCTTAAATCCCTTGAGAAGATGGTGGTGAGGCCCGTTTGAAATGCTGCAATATGTAGTGCAGGTACTCCCAGTTGTGCTGTTAGGTAGCGAGTTCCAGGATTTCGACCCAATGATGATGGAGAAATGGCAATATGTTTCCAAGTCAGGAAAGTGAGAGACTTGGGAGAAATTTGGAGGTGGTGGTGCTCCAATGCATCTGCTACCCCTATCCTAAATCGTAGAGATCATAATTTGGGAGGTGATGTTGAAGAAACTTTGGTGCATCTTGTAGATGGTACATACTGCAGCCAGTACTGGAGGAAGTGAATGTTTAAGATAGTGGATGGGTGCAAATCAAATGAGCTGCTTTGTCCTGGATGATGTTGAGCTTCTTGAGAGGTGTTGGAGCTGCACTCATCCAGAAAAATGGAGAGTATTTCATCACACACCTGACAAGTGTCTTGTCGGTTGAGGAAAGTCTTTGGAGAGTCAGGAGCGGAGTCATTTGCAACAAAATTTCCAGCTTCTGACCTGCTCTTGTAGTCTCAGTATTTAAGTGGCTGGTCCATTCAAGTTTCTAGTCAACAGTGACCCCGCAAAAGGCCTTGATGATGGGCAAATAAGACAATGGTAATGTCACTGAATGTCAGGAGATGGTGGCTGGATTCTCTCTCTTGTTGCAGTTGATCATTGTCTGGTACGAATATTACTTGCCACTTCCCAGCCCAAACCTGGATCCTGTCCAGATCTTGCTACATGCAGGCACGGACTGTTTCATTATCTGAGAAGTTGCGAATGGTGCTGAACAATGTGCAACTATCAGCAAACATAAACACTTCTGATCTTATGATGCAGGGAAGATTGGTGAAGCAGCTGAAGATAGTTGGGCCTAGGGGACTACCATGAAGAACTCTTGCAGCGATGTCCTGAAGTTGAGATAATTGGTTTCCAACCACTACAAACATCTTCCTTTGTGCTAGGTATGACTCTAACCAATGGAGAGTTTTCCTGATTTCCACTGACTTCAATTTTGCTAGGGCTCCTTGATGCCACACTTGATCAAACACTGCCTGGATACCAAGAGCAGTCACGCTCACCTCTGGAATTCAGTTCTTCTGTCATGTTTGGATCAAGATTATAAGGAGGTCTGGAGATGAGTGGTCTTGATGGAACCAAATTGAGATTTGCTGAGTAAGTTCTTGGTAACTGCTGCTTGATAGCACTGTTAACATCATCTTCCATCACTTTGCTGATGATTGAGCGCTGGCCGATGGAGCAGTAATTGGCCAGATTGAATTTTCCGCTTTGTTGGGTAGATGCCAGTGTCATAGCTGTACTGGAACAGCTTGGTTAAAGGCACAACTAGTTCTGGAGCATAAGTCCTCAGTACCACAGCCAGGATGTTGTCGGGGCCAATGGCATTTACTTTATATACAGCTGCAGCTGTTTCTTGATATCACATGGAGCAATTCAAACTGGCTGAAGACGGCATCTGTGAAGGTGGGGACCTCAGGAGGAGCCGAGATGGTACATCTACTTAGCACTTCTGCCTGAAGATGGCTTTGAATGCTTCAGCCTTGTCTTTTACAATTATGTGCTGGGCCCCACCCTTGTTGAGGATGGGGATGTTCATGGTGTTTCCTTTTTTAGTTGTTGAAGTGTCCACCACCATTCACAACTGGATGTGGCAAAACTGCAGAGTTTGATTTGATCTGTTGGTTATGGGATCACTGTCTTTGATTATGCTGCTTCTTTTGTTTAGCATGAATGGAATCCTGTGTTGTAACTTCACAAGTTGGCACCTCATTGTCAGGTATGCCTGGTGCTGTTCCTAACATGGTCTTTTGCATTCCTCCTTGAACCAAGGTCAGTTGTCTGGCTTGATGGTAATGGTGAGTGAGAGAGATGCTGGGCCATGAGGTTATAAGTTTGTGGTGGAATACAGTTCTGTTGTTGCTGATGGCCCAGTGTCTCATGCATGCCCGAGTTGCTAGATCTGTTCTGGATCTATCCCATTTAGCGTGGTGGTAGTGCCACTCAACATAATGGAGGGTTTCTGCAGTGAGAAAACAGAATTCCATCTCCACAAGGACTATGTCGGTAGTCACTCCTATCAGCCTTGGAAAGATGCATTGGCTACAGGTTGATTGATGAGTACAAGGTCAAATAGGTTTATCCGTTGTGTATGATCTCTCACCATCTGCCTGAGCCTTGTCTAGCAGATTGTCCTTCAGGACTCGGCTAACTTGGTCAGTAGTGTTACCGAGCCATTCTTAGTAAGGGAAAATGAAACGTCCCCCCCAACCAGGGAATAGTACATTTGATTGGGTGGTTTAGATAGGTTAGTTCCATGATATTGCTGTTAGCTAAAGGCATTGAAATTTCTAGTTACAAATTTCTTGCAATATCTCTAAAATAATTTTTCCACAGTATTTAAAAAATGCCTGGATGACAAGTGATACTGTTTATTCAGTGCAACCAAAACAAGTTTTGCTGCAAAACGAAATAAATAATAGCCAACATACTATTTAAGATTATATTTGATAGAATGCAGTTTCTCAGGGTAGTGTCCTTGGCCCAACCACCTGCTTCATCAATGACGTTCCTTCCACAATAAGGTCAGAGGTGTGGATGTTCGCTGATGATTTCACAATGTTCAGCACCATTCACAACTCCTCAGATACTGAAGCAGACCATGTCCAAATGCAGCAAGATCTGGACAATATCCAGGCTTGGGCTGACAAGTGGCAAATAACATTCGTGCCATATAAGTGTCAGGCAATGACCATCTCCAATAACAGAGAATTTAACCATCATCCCTAGACATTCAATGGTCCCCACAATCAACATCCTGGGGAATTACCATCGACCAGAAACTGAACTGGACTAGCCATATAAGTACTGTGGCTACAAAAGCAAGTCAGAGACTAGGAATCCTACAGTGAGTAACTCACCTCCTGACTCCCCAGAGCCTGTCCACCACCTACAAGGCACAAGTCAGGAATGTGATGGAAATCTCTCCACTTGCCTGGATGAGTGCAGCTCGAACAACACTCAAGAAACTCAAAACCATCCAGGACAAAGCAGGCCGCTTGATCAGCACCCCATCCACAAACATTCACTCCACCACCTACAAGCTGCATTGAGGAATACATCAAGGCTCCTTAGACAGCACCTTCCAAACCCATCACTGTTACCATATAGAAGGACAAGGGCAGCAGACACATGGGAACACCACCACCTGGAAGTTCCCCTCCAAGCCACTCACCATCCTGACGTGGAAACATATCTTCGTTCCTTCACTGTCGCTGGGTCAAAATCCTCCAACTTCCTCCCTCACAGCACTGTGGGTGTACCTATAACACATGCACTGCAGCAGCCCAAGAGGCAGCTCACCGCCACCTTCTCAAGGGAATTAGAGATGGGTAATAAATGCAGGCTTAGCCAGCGATGCCCACATCCCATGAATGAATAAAAAAAATACAATCATGCTATGAGTTACCCCTTGGCTTGATAAGTGCCAACATATGGAAAAAGACTAATTGGCATGGGCTGGCAATAACTTAAATGACAGCTCAGATAAGGTCCTTGGAACAGGGCACTCACTTTCCCCATTTAATTAGAAAGTAATGTACAACATGGAAACAGTGAAGGTGTCTAAAGAAAAAACAGTTTACAGCTTCCTCAAAAGGCAGCATGTCATTAGGAAATTCTGATAAAAAGATCCCAGGTTAGATTCCTGTATGATGAGTTGACTGAGCTCAACTGAAAGAGTGGTTGAGCAATATAAGTTGAGAAAATCAGCTAAGGTTCCTGCTTGCTTTCGAGTGACCATCTACTAGAATGTGTGGGTGTTTCCACACATTGCATAGTTCTATCTCACAAACACAGCAAAAAGGTGAGTCTGGCAAGTAACATGTGCTCATCCACATATAATTTTAATATTTCCAGTCTACTCCAGCTAAATCAAAGTTGTTTTTTGCGGCAAAATAATTGAATTTAGATAAACTAGTACGGGGTATTTTATGTTCAACTTTTGTTTAGAAATAACATAATTTAATCAAGTGACCTTGAATTAAGTGGAGTAGACTATATATAGATCTCAACCTTTCACACTATTGGAGGAACTGGAGCACTAGCAATTTTAACTCAGACAACACATTCCTAAAGTGTACTACTACTTTAAAAGTTTCTAAAATATAGCTGTAGTAATATATTAGACAATTAGATGCATACCCTTCATATGCAAAGGTTTCCTCTTCAAAATCATGCTCTTCCAGATGCAGTTTCTGATTTGCATTGTCAAATTCTGCTTCACCCACATTAATGGAATGCCTTTTCATTCCACAGGTGACCCAGCTTGACATACGTTGAAAGATCCTAAAATCTTCCGCACCAAGACCTTGTGAGGAGAAAAATTCCTTGCCTACATAATGCTTCCATTCACATCTGTGATGACAACACAGTGCAATAGCAACTCCCAGGACTGGCAGTCTATTTGCAGCATTCAGCACAGTACAATTAGAATGACTCGTAGGATCTCCCATAGTCCACATTTCATCACTCTTCAATCTTTTCTCTGGTGGTTCCTTGCCAGTATCTTCCTGGTCTGTTATGTAACTTTCCATGATACACCTCAGAGCAAGATCTGTGCAATTTAAGTGAAAATATACTATTACAAACTTTAAATAACTTACATAGAATTACAACTTCCCAACAGGTTTCTTATTTTTGAGGTGTTTATGTGCATATGTGGTTTCGCAACTAGAGATTTAAGAACTTTCTGCCTTGTGACAATATTACACTCCTGCAATCAAGTATTCCAGCTATGTAAATCAGTCCAAAATCTATTTTTAATCAACACATTTCATTTGTGAAGTTTTTACTCCCACTATTTATAAACTTCCACATGTAACATCGTAAACAGTAGTCAAATATTTACTGCAAACAAACTAGCAGATGGCAGACAATATCACTATGGGAATGCCCAGCTATTGATTGCAGAATTAAGAGCAGATTGGAATCTATTTACACACAAAGCAAGAGTATAGACCCTTCCTACTCCTGAACCAAGTTCAGGGTGGGGCTGATTGGCCAAGAAATTGAAAGCATTTTCCTGGAAACCTGCTGTCACAGCAACATAAACTATTTTAAAAAAGGCCATATGCACAGATTTGTTTATACTAAATAATGTGAATGAAAAAACACAGAATAAGAAAGGGTCATTTAGTTCCTTTATTCCGCTCATTCTCATGACCATATTCAATTAGACATATTAAAGATTCAATCCAACTCAATTAACCACACATGGGAATGAACTACATCAAAATTATCTCCCCCTCTCAAATTAATTTGTTGAAAATCCAGAATATTTGTTCATGTTTGTAAGTGTTAGCCATGCGTCATGGTAGCAATGGTGGATGTGACCATTTGCTATCTGCCCCAAGTGGTTAATATTCATGTGTGAATCTGAACAGTGAGTATTCAACCAAGGGGTTCATCACACTCCACCTAATTTTTAGTGCATTCACAATTCCAGTAAGGCGGGGGGGGAGAGAGAGGCACCGCAGCCCCGGAAGACTTTTCTCCGTCTACCCTAAATATGCTTAAGCCAACGATAATATGCCTGCTGTCATGACGTGTCAATATTAACCACATTTTCCTTTGTTTTAAAGCTTACTTCTTTAACTTGGAGTTGTTCTTTTTAAATACTAGCAAATTTATGGCATTGATGATGCAGCTGGGCTCTGGGTCTGGCAGAATCTGATGTCAAAGGCAGGTCTGAACTGGGGTTAGCGAGGAAGCTTAGGGTGAGGGTGGGTGGGCAAACAGATAGTGGGGACGTGAGTTAATTTAATTTAGAGAACAAATACAATTAAATAGAAATTTAGACCAGGAATAGCACACACGTAAGCCTGGAAAGGGAGAACAAGGTGGAGGCAGGTGAGAGTCTGGAGAAAAATCCACAGGCTCTTAAAAACCAAATCCAACACTAGTGGTTATCTGTGTCAGTTTATTGCGAATGGAAATAAATTCTTGTGCAGATAAGCTCATTGTTATTTTACGCTTTGAAACATATGGCAATCCACTTGCCTTAGAATTCATAATATTTAAAGTAAAAACTTTCCTCTGTGTACTGGGTGGCTGTTCTTTGGAGAAACCTTTCTTAGCAAATTGTATTTGGACAATTTATTTTGCTGCAATGTGAGTGGCAGAGTTTTTATTTTGCAGCAATATTGTTGGATCAAATTTGGTGGTGAAGTTGATTGGAGAGAATCCTGAAGTTGGAGTGAAAAGCTTTGCGAATAATGAAACTGGAAAATAATCAATTAGAAAGGTGGGACTTAACAACTGGAGACAGAAAATACATTTAACCAGTGAGGAAGAAAAAAATTGTACATACAGACTCAATGGTACAAAAGTAAATGACAAACACGGGAAATGTTTTTATCAAGAAAATTTGGCATCCCTCATGTACTAGCTGAGATTATAGCCCTGAGACATACTTAGCACAGAAGTACTTTTTTATATTAAAACATTTTTAAAATGTCCACATATTTTAACTGTGTAAATGATCATTGCATTTTGTACCATACTGTACCATTCAAACGTTGGTCAAAGCTGGTTAAGTTTTCATGCAGAAACAGAAGAAAATTGCCATTTTGAAGAACAGAGGCATCTAGGATGCCAATGGTACAAAGTACTCTCCCTAGATATTTAATTTATAAAAGTAAATCATATACCTGTCCTCAGTTTTATAACTGATTTCCGATTTCATGGAAACCTTCCAATTTGGATCTCTATTTGTGCCTGGTGCCAACCTGATGATGAAGGTGAAGGCTCATCTTGATGTGGTTCCATTTACTATCTCAGGCTTAAGCATTTGGACTAACTTGCTAGCTTGAAAGTCACCTGACTCATGAAATGTGTATACCAGCTAAGTGTTCAAGCACTGCACTTGTACAATGTACAATGTAAGTCCCGCCTTTCTTATACAAAGCGAATATTGTGAAGTGGGCTTGCTTTCAAAATTACACGTGACCCCAGACAAAGGTTTAGTGTGTGATGATACCTCTTGGCTCACAGACTATTCTATTTTAAGGTGATTGTGCCAACAGAGTTTTGAGTTTCAAGAAAAATTATATTTAGAAATGCTAGTTATTATTCCTTAATTTGGGAGTAAGTAGTACTTTTAGAATCTGTGATGTAAACTTAAAGTACCAAATTGATTTTATGTATTTATAACATTGTAAGAAATTATTCAGCACCATAAGGGACAATAGTTTTTAATGAATTTTTAAAAAAATTAGCAATAGATTATCACTTAATAAATTTGATAACATCATTATTGTTAATCTTTGGGCATCAACTGAGCATGTCAGCCTAACTCTCACTGTGCCTACCACACACAAACAAACCCAGAATAAACCTGTCGCCACCTGCTCCAAATATTATATACACTATACGAAAAGAAACAGTGGATGTGGCCTTCCAGCTGTACTCCTGCCTTGCAGTTCAGAAGATCGTGACTTCATTTTTGATATCACTTAAATTTATCAATGAGATTACCATTTTTATGTTTTTGGTTATCAGGTTCGCTTTGTCCGGCGAACGCTAGCTGCGTCCTTGATATTAACACATTAGTTGGTACTTGAAACAATATAGGCAGAGACCCCGATTAACTGAACAAACACTGGTAGTTTATTGGAATTAAGAACAGAGCACTAACATCATGTGTGCTTCTTCAATCACCTCCAGCTCTAGACTTAGTTACCCAGGAAGCCCGCGCTGTGTAGCGATTGGTCGATATGGTCACCTGGTCAACTAACTACATTCTCTTAAAGGTACATAGCACTTCACTTTACCACATCCCTACCCCTTTACTTGAAAGTACAATTGACAAGCATCACAACATCCCAATTAGTTACATGAATAACTATTTACAAGTTATTGTAAATAGTCTCTCAGGAGATTTCCTCAGATGTCTCGACTGGTTTTTCTGAAACCCCCTTCTCAGGGGTCAACCGTCCACCAGACTCTTCGGTGGAAGTGGGCAAGTTTGTGTCTTCGACCCTCTCGGGTCCAACAGGCCCTACCAGTACTTCCATGTTGTGTGATATTTCTTCCACGTGCAGTGTAGACTCAAACGCAAATGATGACAGCATTCCTTCTTGTGAGACTGTCGCTCTTCTCCGGAGATGATCCATATGTCAGCTAATTATTTGACCATTTACCGACACATTATAGGAAAGAGGTTCTGTCACAGCACTCACTTCACTTAATAGCCAATTGGGCCCATCTCCAAAGTTCTCCGTGAGAACTGTGTCCCCCACCGTGAAATTTCTTTCCTGATTATGGCCATCATGTCTAGCCTTCTGGGCCTCTTGGCTTCTCCCCACCCTCCCCACTAAATTTGGCCTGCTAGTAGTTAGATGGGTGCGGAGACATCTCTTCATTAGTAATTCAGCGGGGGCAATACCGGTGGTCGTGTGTGGCATCGTCCGATATGCGAACAGGAACCATGACAAGATGGTGCTGACGGAATCCCTGTCCAGCTTTTTCATCCCGGACTTAAAAGTTTGGACCGCCCGCTCAGCCAAAATATTAGAGGCGGGTGGTAAGGTGAGGTTTTGATATGAGTTATTCCGTTGAGAGTTGTAAACCTATGGAACTCCCCACTGGTGAGTGCCATCCTGTAATCTGACACGAGCACCTCCGGTAACCCGTGCACTGCAAATCTTTGTCACAAACAGTCTATGGTGGCGTGAAATGTGGGTCACCAGACTTTGTAGACATCCATCCACTTGGAGAGGGCATCTATTAGTAAAAGGAACATCGTGCCCAAGAAGGGCCCTACATAGTCGATGTGGAGGCGCATGTATGGCTGCCCCGGCCATTCCCAAGGATGCAATGGAGCTAAAGGGAGTACCTTTTGTACCTGCTGGCATTGAAGACAACTTTTGACTTGGGTTTCAGTGTCTGCGTCCATCCTTGGCCACCAGAAGTAGCTGCGCATGAGCATCTTCATCCTACTAATGACAGCGCTGTGTAATTCAGCCAGTAATGGCCTTTGTCCTCTTGGGTCCACGATAACCCTTGATCCCCAGAACAATATGCCGTACTGGCAGGTGAGCTCATATCTACGATTGAAATAGGACATCATGTCATCAGACTTTGGCCCACCTGACCATCAATTCAAGACCTGCTCCCGGACGCGAGATAAAAGTGGATCTCAGCTTATCCACTCACTGATTTATTTGGCCTGCACAGGGGAGGAATCCAAAAAATTTAGTACTAAGGCAAATTCCTGGGGAATTGGCACGTTGTTATCTGGCAGGGGGAGGTGGCTCAACGCATCAGCATGTGTGACCTGGCTTCCCGATCGGTGAATAAAAGTGTATTCGTAAGCAGCCAATATCAGTGCCCACCTCTGGATGCGAACAGATGTGATGGAGGGGTATTGCCTTATCCTCTCCAAATAATCCCAGCAGAGGCTTGTGGTCAGATATAATGTGAAAATGGCGACCGTGGAGGTATTGATGGAATTTCCAAACACAACAGACAAGCCCTCCTTCTCAATTTGAGAATATCGTCGCTCTGCAGCACTGAGCGTGCGAGATGGAGCCATCCACCATCTGCTGTGAAAGTACAACTCCTATTCCTTAAAAGGATGCGTCACAAGTTAAAATCAATTCTTTCTTTGCGTCAAAGTAGACCAGTAGGGCTGATGATCTTAACAATTGCTTTACCTTCAGAAACGCATTCTGGTGTAGAGCTTGCCAAATCCATTTATGGTTTTTCTTAATGCTTATAACGGAGCCAGTATGGTTGATAGATTTGGGAGAAATCACCTATAGTAGTTTATCATGCCTAAGAAGACCTTTAGTTCTGTAGTGTTTCTCGGTGTAGGTGCCTCGCAAATAGCCTTGACCTTTTCATCCATGAGATGCAGGCCCTGCGCGCCAGCCTTGTGGCCCAAGTAAACTACCTCTTTGGCTTGGAAAAGACATTTTTCTCACTTCAAGCGCACCGCTGCTTGTGAAAAGCGTTTCAGCACCTCCTCCAAATTAGCTAAGTGTTCTTCGTCAGTTCATCCAGTGACTAAGACTTCATCCAGATAAACAACGACACGGGGCAGTCCCTGAAGCAGATTTTTCACAGTAGGCTGGAAAATAGTACATGCCAACGAGACCCCAAAGGGTAGTCGAGTATACTGATACAATCCTCGATGTGTATCGATGGTCACAAATTCCCTAGAGCCTTCTTCCAGCTCCACCTGCTGGTAGGCGTTACTCATGTCAAGTTTTGAATATGTGATATCCCCTGCCAATTTTGAATATAATTCGTCAATCTTCAGTGTCGGGTGTCTATCAAGTTTGGTCACTTTGTTTACAGTTACTTATAGTCACCGCATAAGCGAATACTTTGGTCTGGCTTCAGTAGGGGTACTAAGGGTGTCGCCCACTTGGAAAATTGCACTGGTCGTAAGATACCCAACTTTTCCAGTCTGGTTATCTCTGTCTCAACCTTGTCCCGTAGAGCATAAGAGACTGGTCTGGCTCTGATAAATCTGGGGGTTGCGGTAGGGTCTACATGGATTTTGGCTTGTAGCCCACGAATCCTTCCTAGCTCGTCACTGAAAATGGAAGTGGACTTTTGTAACAATTCCTGCAAGTTTCTCATTCTAATTTGAAAAATCTTGGCCCATTGCAATTTTGACCAATTAAACTGGGGCCTGCCCCAGCTACTACTATAAAGGGTAAATTTGCAGACTGATCCCCATACTGCACCAGGACTTGGCTTATCCCTTTCACTCTTATTTCTTCATCGGTATATGGTTTTAATTTAGTGTCCAATTTTTCCAAACTTAAAGGATGGACTCCTTTATTCAAGTGTCTGAACGTATGTTCTCCTATGACAGACACTGAAGTCCCAGTATCGACCTCCATCTTGATGGGTTGTTCATTGATTCTAATGACTACCTGGATTGGGTCAGTTCTACCCACTTTCCGGTTGTATAATGAATAGATGTCAGATTCTGTTTCCTCCGGTTCTTCAACGAGACAAGATTTTGCGATTTCTAGCTTTGTTTTTAAAATGCTGTCTCAGCCTATCTTGACAGTGCCACATTATGTGACCATTGTGCTGGCGGAAAAAACATTCGATATTTCTGGACTGTTGATCATCTGCAGGCTGCAAGGATGCATTTATCTCATTAATGTCGTGGGTTTTCACTGTAGTACTGTTGTTCTTCAACGGTCTGTACATAGTGGGCGTTCCCCATCTTTCTGCGGAGTCTGATGTTTCGCGCCTTTTGTTACCAGCCTTTCCCGCCCCACAAGATGGACAGCGCCACTTTTTGTACCTTTTATTGCCTCAAAGTTTCTAATAGTGCTCTCCATGGCTGTTGCCAATTTTAATGCCTTGCTGAAGGCTAGAATAGTTTCAGATAGCAATCGCTTTTGAATAGCTTTGTCCCTGATCCTGCATATCAATCGGTTTCTCAACATGTCACTAATCGAAGTTCCGAACTCTAAATATTCTGTTAATTCCTTTAAGGCAGCTACATAGCTAGTGATTGTCTCTCCTGGAAGCCTATTCCTCGAATTGAATTTAAAACCCTTTATAGTAACTGAGGGTTTTGGCTTCAGGTGATTTTTTTTTTACAACGTTTACTAACTCGTCGGAAGTCTTCGTATCAGGGGTGTTGGGTGATGTGAGGCTGCGGATCAGCCCATACGTTTTGCTCCTGCATGTGGACAATAAAATCACCCTATTCTTGTGCTCTCCCATGATGTCGTAAGCAGTAAAGAAGAACGCTAGACATTCGACATAATGAGACCAGTCATTGAAAACGAGGTCAAATGGTTTAAGATGCCGAACCCACGGCATACTCGATACTGCATACTAAGGAGACTGCACTTTCAAACAGCTTTCAAGGTAGTGGCGAATTACGTAACTGGCTTACTGCGGCTTTCTTGATTGCCATCAAATGATCCGGTTTATCCCGTCGCCAGTTTTACGTTTTTGGTTATCAGGTTCGCTTTGTTCAGCGAATGCTAGCTGTGCCCTTGATATTAACATATTAGTTGGTGCTTGAAACAATATAGGCAGAGAGACCGATTAACTGAACAAACACTGGTAGTTTATTGGAACTATGAACAAAGCACTAACACCATGTGTGCTTCTTCAATCACCTCCAGCTCTAGATTTGCAGTTACCCAAGAAGCCCGCGCTGTGTAGCGATTGGGCGATACAGTCACATGGTCAACTAACTACATTCTCTTAAAGGTACACAGGACTCCACTTTATCAAGTAATATTTCAGATATGCATTATAGTCCACAAAGTGGCAATAATAGATATATTTGTACTGGTAACAGCACACATCAGGGCAGGAGTTAGTACAGCAGGTGGACTAAACTGTCATTTTCATCTCTAGCCATCATATCTCAATAACAATCTGTATCACCATCTATTTGCATCAATATCAGCTGATATTCTGAAATTCAGCATTTTAGTATAATTTCATCTATTCAGATTATTCAGACTGTATGTCATAATTCCATTAAAAACTTAAATGATAAACGTCTCAGAGACAGTGCTAGTAACAGAAAGGCAATGACATTTGTTGCAAAAAGTATTGGAACTCAAATTCACATACACAACAGAACCTAGGTTTGCACGCTATAAAGTATTACCTTCTGTAGTACTGAAAAGAATTTGAGATTTGCAAAAGGTGCTTGAAACTGCTGAATGCCAAATTGAAGACTTACTTCATTTTCATATTCAGATTTCATTAAATTCAATCATACCTGTAGCAGCTCCACACAAATGCTTGCCAATTCCAACAACAGGTGGTCTTTCTCTTACAAGAAGGGGTACCTTACCTGCAACAATATAATACTAATTATGTTATAACCAGAAAACAGGACAATCTTTTAAAAGGAGAACAAAAATATAATTATGGAAGTGTACAAAATTTAAACTTGCCTAGGCTGAGATCTTCGATGTCAATTTGAAGCCGCTCAAACATTGAGCCTCGATTTTTATGTTTACCATCTACCTTTAAAAGATAATGTTACATTTGCTCAGTTAATTTACTGAGATGTTTGGAATATTATTCCAAGCAGATAATCAATATTTGTCACTTGATTGCAGCAAACGATTACCTTGAAACGTGTAGTGGCTCTCTCCACAAGGAGGAAGTAAACATTCTTGACATCTTGTAAAGCAAGATCTATCCAATGGGACAACTTTCCCCGACCAGCACCAAACTCCACAAAACATCGGTTTGATCCAAGCAAACTCAGTCTTTCCAAATTACCAGTGAGTGAAGCCTGGAACATTACAATTTAATCCCTTATGGGTTAACAGCACAAGATGTCAACTAAACCAGAAAATATATATACTTTTATGATCCCTTCTCCTGGAATGGCTCAGATGTTTCAATTTGTGAGCCATCTAGTTTAAGAAGGTGCTAAATTCAATCTCTCCTGTATCGGATAAGTTAGCTGATCTATATCAGAGATGTCAGAAATCAGAAATGTCCACAAAAGTGCTAGCAGTGGCCTTACTACTCTGAATCAGGGAGTGGCAAAGTAACTAAAATTATACAAATGACAGATCAGCGCGAGGTACACTATCAATCCACAAAGGCTGGAATAACCCTATACTAAGATGACTAAGGATTTGTTCAGTATGAAGAGTGTGAGAGGAGGACCCTGGGACAGGCAGTTAACAGCACTTAGAGGAGAGTGTGAGAGGAGGATCCTGGGACAGGCAGTCAGCAGCACCTAGAGGAGAGTGTGAGAGGAGGATCCTGGGACAGGCAGTCAGCAGCACCTAGAGGAGAGTGCGAGAGGTGGATCCTAGAACAGGCAGTCAGCAGCACCAAGAGGAGAGTGTGAGAATAAGACCCTGGGACAGGCAGTCAGCAGAACCTAGAGGACCATGTCTATCTAGAGGATCTTAGCATCTAGGCTATAGTCAAGTAGGAGTAAGGGTAAAATAAAAGCAAGTGTCCATATTCTATTTAGATAAGATGTGTCTGGGGAGCTCAATCCTGTGATTGTGGAAAATCCTAGATGCTCCTAGTGGTCTGGATCACCATGTGTGCAGAAGGTGCCTCTGACTGGAGCAACTCAAGCTCTGGGTTTTGGAGCTTGTGCGGCAGCTGGGGGCACTACGGTGCATTCATGAGGCTGAGAGGTTTGTGGGTATCACGCTTCACGTTCACCCCGCAACTTAAGGAAGTGCAAGCAGAGAGGGAATGGGTGACCACCAGACAGAAGGGGACCAGGCAGGTATTAAGGGAATACCCCAAGTGCATCTCGCTTGCAAACCATTTTTCGGCCTTGGAAAACAATGAGAGTGATGGTTCCTCCTTGGAGGCCAACCAAAGCAAAGGTGGTCGAGCTGCTCAGAGGGAGAGGAAGAAGTGTGGAAGGGCAATAGTGGTAGGGGATTCATTAATGAGGGGTATAGACAGGCGCTTCTGTGGCCATAGATGTGGCTCCAGGATGGTATGTTGCCTCCCGGGTGCCAGGGTCAAGGATGTTATGGAACGGTTGCAGGACATTCTGAAGGGGAAGGGTGGACAGCCAGAGGTCGTGGTCCATGATCGGACCAATGACATAGGAAGAAAGAGGAATGAGGTCCTGCAAGCAGACTTTAGGGAGTCAGGTAGGAAATTGGAAAGCAGGACTTCAAAAGTAATCATCTCCAGATTACTCCCGATGACGATGCCACACAGTAGTGACTATTGGAACAGAAGGATAGAGCAGATGAATGTGTGGCTGGAGAGATGATACAGGAGGGAGGGCTTTAGATTCCTGGGGCATTGGGACCATTTCTGGGGGAGGTGGGATCTGTACAAGTTGGACGGGTTACATTTGAACAGGAACAGGACCAACATCCTAGCAGGGAGGTTTGCCAATGCTGTTGGGGCAGAATTAAGCTAAATTGGCAGGGAGTTGGGATCCTGAAAAGTAGTTCAGAAGGGAGAGAAGCTGAGATGGAAAGTTAAAATGCTAGTAAGTGAGTCTGGAAGGCAGAGGAAACATAGGCTAGGGAAGAAAGAAGCGAGTTTAGCAAAGCTAAATGGAATATATTTTAATGCAAGGAGCCTGAGGAATAAGACAGACGAGCTGAGGGCACAGATAGGCACGTGGGAGTATCATATCATCACAGAGACTTGGCTAAAAGGACAGGACTGGCAGCTCAACATTCCTGGTCATAGCGTATTCAGACGAGTTAGAGAGGGGGATAGAAGAGGAGGGGGGGTTGCAATATTGATCAAGAAATCAATTACAGTAGTGAGGAGGGATGAGATCTTGGAAGGATCATCACATGAAGCCATATGGGTAGAAGTAAAAAACACAAAAAGGACAAACACGCTGTTGGGTGTGTACTATAGGCCCCCAAACAGTCAGGGAGAGATAGAGGATCAAATATGTAACCAAATTTCAAAGAAATGCAAGAATAATAGGGCAGTAATAGTTGGGTATTTTAATTACCCAAATGTTAACTGGGATAGTTTTAGTGTGCAAGGTAGGGAGGGAGCATAATTCTTAAATTGCATCCAGGAGAACCTTTTTAGTCAGTACATAGAAAGCCCAACAAGGGAGGGGGCAGTTCTGGACCTAATATTCAGAAATAAGCCCAGGCAGGTGGAAGGCGTATCAGTAGGGGAGCATTTTGGAGATAGTGACCACAACTCAGTTAGATTTAGGATAGTTATGGAAAAGGATAGGGTTGGGCCGGGAATAAAAGTTCTGAACTGGGGAAAGGCTAATTTTACTAAGATGAGATGCGATTTGGCCCAAGTGGACTTGCAGACAAAACTGTATCAGATCAGTGGGAGGCATTCAAGGAGGAAATAGAGAGAGTACAGGGCAAATAGATTCCCGTAAAGACAAAGTGGGGGACCAAGTCCGGAGAACCCTGGATGTCAAGGGACATAAAGGTTAGGATTAAGAAAAAAGAAGAGAACCTTATGGCAGACACCGAGGGCTCAGTACGGCAGAGTCCTTAGAGGAGCGTAAAAAGTGCAGAGGGGAACTTAAAAAGGAAATTAGGAAAGTTATGAGAGTGCATGAGAAAGCATTGGTGAGTAGAATAAAGGGAAACCCAAAGGGGTTTTTTAAATATATAAAGAGGAGCAGAATAACTAGGGAAAGAGAAGGGCCAATTAGGGACCATAGAGGTAATGTGTGTGTGGACCCGGAAGATGTGAGTGCAGTGCTCAATGAATACTTTGCATTGGTCTTCACAATGGAAAAGGAAGACGAAGGTGGAAGGCTGTGAAATATTAGAGGAAATTAACAGAGAGAGAGGAGGTACCAGCGGGTTTAGCAGCTTTAAAAATGGATAAATCCGCAGGCCCGGATGAGATGTATCCCAGGCTGTTGATGGAGCCAAGGGAAGAGGTAGTAATTTTCAAACCCTCTCTGGCTACAAGTGAGGTGCCAGAGGACTGGAGGGCCGCTAATGTTGTCCCATTATTAAAAAATGGAGGAAGGGATCAACCAGGAAATTACAGGCCAGTCAGTCTAACATCGGTGGTGGGGAAGTTTCTAGAAAGAATTCTGAGGGACAGAAAATATCTGCACTTAGAGAGACACGGATTAATCAGGCATAGTCAGCATGGATTTGTTAAGGGAAGGTTGTGTTTGACAAATTTGCTCCAATTTTTTGAGGAGGTAACCAGGACTGTTGATGAGTGTAATGCATTTGATGTGGTCTACATGGACTTTAGCAAGGCTTTTGATAAGGTCCCTCATGGCAGACTGATCAAGAAAGCAAGGGCCCATGGGATCCAAGTCAAAGTGGCACATTGGATCCAAATTTGGCTAAGAGGCAGGAAGCAGAGGTTGATGGGAGAGGGATGTTTCTGTAACTGGAAGCCTGTTTCCAGTGAGGTTTCCGCAGGGCTCGGTGCTGGGGTCGTTGCCGTTTGTGGCATACATAAATGATTTGGACTTAATGTAGCGGCTATGATCAAGAAGTTCGCGGATGACACGAAAATTAGTAGGGTTGTAAATAGTGAGGAGAATAGCCGTAAACCGCAGGAGGGTATCAATGGACTGGTCAAGTGGCAGAGCAGTGGCAAATGGAATTCAGCCCGGAAAAGTGTGAGGTAATGCACTTGGGGAGGGCTAACTAGGCAAGGGACTACACTATGAATGGTAGGACCCTGGAAAGCACTGAAGATCACAGGGACCTTGGTGCGAATATCCACAGATCCCTCAAGGTAGGATGGCAGGTAGATAAGGTGGTTAAGAAACCATATGGCATACAAACCTTTATTAGCCGAGGAGGGGGCAGAGAGGTTATGCTGGAACTGTATAAAACCCTGGTTAGGCCACAACTGGAGTACTGCATGCAGTTATGGTCACCACATTATAGGAAGGATGTGATTGCACTAGAGAGGGTGCAGAGGAGATTTACCAGGATGCTGCCTGGGCTGGAGGGTCTGAGCTATGAGGAAAGATTGGATAGGCTCGGGTTGTTTTCCTAGGAGCAACGAAGGTTGAGAGGGGACCTGATAGAGGTGTATAAGATTATGAGGGGCATAGATAGGAAGGCACTTTTTCCATTAGTAGAGTGGTCAATAACCAGGGGGGCATAGATTTAAGGTTAGAGGTAGAAGGCTAAGAGGGGAGTTGAAGGGAAACTTTTTCACCCAGAGGGTGGTGGGAGTCTGGAACTCAAGTCAGAAACTCTCCTAACATTTAAGAAGTATTTAGATATTCACTTGTGTTGCCATAGCCTCCGGGGCTATGTGCCAAGCACTGGAAAATGGGATTAGTGTAGTCAGATCTTTGTTGACCAGCGCAGACACGATGGACTGAATGGCCTCCTTCTGTGCTGTAGGCATCTATGAGTCTATATAAGTTTAACATTTTTATGTGAAAATTACCTGTGTCTAATCAAAAAAAGGTCATGTATTTGATTAAATAAAATGGTGACATTCACATTTTAAGAAAAACTTCCCTGGAAGCAGATTCATGTGCAGAGTAAAGCAGATACATCTCTCACACCTGCAGCTCTTGCTGCTTTTTAGAAACAGTAGATAAATAATTACTTCATCACACATTGGAGTACAACTAGCCCTTCCCCGGTTGAAGTAATAAAATGTGCACTATAGCCAAACAAACAAACCAGTTTTTAATTCAAATCATGTATATACCACTATCTCCTACCTGCTGCTTCAAATGCTTAAAGGCAAAATCTCCATTTTTTGGATCATTCAGAGCTTCCTGCAGTGCAATGTGAGTTAATGTTTGGTCTTTCAGCTTAGAATTCAAACCTGCAGATAATAAAAACAGATATTTTGAAAACCTAAGTAACACGTTTAATTAATCAATTTGGTTTTAAAATTGCTTTGGGCAAGAGTCCCCCGTTAAAAAAAAACTTGAAGGTGCTGTTTTCCAAATCTGTCTTTTTTTCCCTGAAACTCCTTGCTTGAATAACTCCAATCAGGTTTTTGCCTCTTCCACAGCAGTGAAACAGCCCTTATCAAAGTCTCAAATTACATCCTCTGTTACTGTGACCACAGTGTACCATCCCCCCCTAGTCCTTGTTGATCTCCCTGCAGCCTTCAACAGTCGACCACACCCTCCTCCAATGCTTCTCCTCTGGTATCCAGCTGAGTGGGACCTCCTTCACTTGATTCCACTCTTGACTATCTGAGCGTAGCCAGGGAATTTCCTGCAATGGCTTCTCTTTCCAGTCCAACACTGTTACTTATGGAGTGCCCCCAATCTTGGTCCTCTTCTTCATCCACGTGCTGTCCTTTGGCAACATCATCCACAGGCATGATATCAGCCTGTGTACACAGACATCACTCAGCTCTACCTCACCATCACCTGACATCTCCATGGCTCCTGTGGTGTTAGCCTACTTGTCCAAAATCAAGTCTTACACGAGCACCATCTCCTTCAATTAAACTTTGGTAAGACTGAAATTATTGTCTCCAGCCACACCCCCTAAAAATTCTGTTCCCTCACTATCGGCCTTTCATCCCCTTTCCAACCACGGTCTCAGGCTGAACCAGACTGTTCACAACCCCGATCTCCTATTTGACCTTGAGCTGACCACACATCCTGTCCATCACAAAAACGTTTACTCCCACCTCTGTAACATCACTGGTTTCTGGCACTGCTTCAGATCATGTCCTGTTGAACCTCTCCACCATGCTTCTGTTACCTACCATGCTACACCTTCCATTGGCTTCTCATTGAAAACTCTTCTCCTTCTATTGTAAACGACACTAAACCCACTCACCCATCAATCCCCCTTGTGCAATTGACTTGCATTAGCTTTCGTTCCACAATGCCTCAAATTTAAAACCCTTATCCTCATGTTCAAATCCTTCTATGGCCTTGCCTATCTCTGTACTATCCTCCAATGACTGTGTTCTCCAACCCCTGGCCTCTTGTGACTGTTAAGTGTCAACATTGGCTCAGTTCATAGCACTCTTGCCTCTGAGTTACAAGGTTGTAGGTTCAAATCCCACACCAGGGCTTGAGCACAACAATCTAGGCTGACATTCTGGTGCGGTAGTGAGAGAGTGCTGCATTGTCAGAGGTGTCGACTTTAGATGAGATGTTAAGCCGAGGTCCCTAATTCTTCAATGAAGAATGGGTTATGTGGTTCGTGACCTGCAGTGCTGCCTACCCCTGGGAATCAACAGAAATCTGTGCAGTACTGGTAGAAGCAACGGTTTGTGAATTATTTTATCCCCCATAATTCTGGTTGCTAGCTCAGGACCATAATTATTACCTCATTACACAAAAGCCACCAAAATTCTCCAAATGGTACTTTAAATGGAGTAGAAAAGGATAAAAAAGTCTCTTTTTTGAAGAACAATTTAGTCGGGTATTAGTAGATTGTGTAAGGCCATTACCCAAAAAGAAAACAGGAGCATGTAAAGTAGCACGAGAGCAGGCTAATGGAAAAGAGTTGGAGAAGCAAGTCAAGTCAAAATCCAACACACGTGATCCAGAGCAGAGTAATGGTAAAGAGGTGAAATCCAGAAGTACAGATCGTGAACAGAGTAAAAGCAAAGAGAGAGCAAAACAGGCCAAATCGAAATCTTAAAGTCGAGAATGAAGTAAAAGCAGAGACCAAGAAAAAAGGGCCAAATCAAAATCTAGAAACCAAGATAGAGAACAGAGTAAAGACAAAGATAGAGGGAAAAGGGACAAATCTAAAAGTAAAGATAGGGTAAAAGAAAAAGTAAAGAAAGGGAAAAACATATGAACTCAAGAAGCAGAGGCAGGGAACAAAAACACAAATAAAACTGGGTTAACCAGTAGTAATGATGCAGGACAGGGCAAGGGTAAAGATCAAGAAAGAGCAAAATCCAAAAGCAAGGAAAGGGATAGAAGTAGGAACAAAGAAGGTCAAAGGAATAGAGATAAAGAACAGAAAAAAGAGCACAATAACAAAAAAACACTAATCTACACTGACCATAATCCGCTAACGTTCACTGAGAAGTTTAAAACTTGAAATGCGAGACTGTTTAGATGGGGTCTATTGTTTCAACCATTCAATGTAAAGATTGTTCACATTACCAGTAAAGATAATGTGATTGTGGATGCATTGTCCCAGGTGTAAATTACTGAAATTAGTTAATACTTAAGACTGTATAAGGGGGAAGGATGGATGAATGTGTGTAAATCTCGTGTTTGTTGTCTATGCATCACATACCCTGTGATGAAATATTTTTTAAATGGAGTTTCATCTTTTTAAGGGTGGAGGCATGTAAAGAACATGTTTTTATTTTTTCTTGGACTGTGGCTTTAAGGTTGGACTGTGGCTTTAAAAACTACCTTGGCTGCAGTTTAAAAGAGATGTTCAATGGAGCAGGAAGAAGAAAATCTACAATGTTGCTATCCTGGAACAGTGTGCGCCAGGTTGGACAGAATGGTGCTGGAAAGGAGACCTGGTTTAAGAGGGAACTGCCTAGCGACAGCGTTTTGATTGGCTCCTGACTAAGTGGCCAGGTTGTGTGTGAGGATAGTCCAGTAGATCAGCTCCTAGCTGAAAAGAGGAAAGACCTGAAAACTTTCTCTTCTGTGTTTTGTAAGACTCTAATAATCCTACCATAGTAGCTAGTCTTACAAAACGCAGAAGAGAAAGGTTCCAAGTCTTTCCTCTTTTTGGCTAGAAGCTGATCTACTGAACTATCCTCACACACAACCTGGCCACTTGGTCAGGAGCTGGCTATTCCTCACATCGCTGTATCCTCTTTCATTGAGAAACCCCTATCATGAGGAAAAGGGGAAAGAACACCAGTAGAGACATTAAAAGCAAGTTTCAACCAGAGAACCATAGACTGCAAGTGCTAGGAGACCACCCCGTGTCAGCCACAACAATCTGCAAGGAATTTGGAAGAAAGCAATCAAAGTTAACTCATCTAATCCTGAACTCCAGAATGGTGCTATTGAACTGTTTTATCTCACCCTTAAAATCCATATTTTGTGTGTCTTATGTATGTGTGTGTGTGTGCGTGCGTGCATGTGTATAGGGGTTTAATAAGGGGTAGAGTTTAAGTTATAGAGTTAAAAGTTAGCAGTCCTATTTCTTTCTTTTGCAGCTGGTTACAGACAATTTGTTTAATAAACAGTTATTTACTTGTTAAGTTTACAAACCTGGTGCTCATATTCTTTTAACCTAAATTAAACATTTAGGTAGAATTGGGGCAATTCAGTGGTCTGATTAAACTTTTCACATTTGACACGGCTTGGGGAGCAGTGGGGCTTGATATTACAGCGCATTATCCCCAGTGAGTCGTGACAATATCAATGATTAAAATTCAAATGGAGGAATTATGAAATGATAAAGATCTTGTTAAACAAATGTTAAACAATATGAATGCCTCTCCTATACAGGTTGGATTGTCTTTTTCTCTTGGCCAGTAGCCAGTTAACAGGGATATTCAATTTGTTCCTCTTGGATTTGCTTATTTTGATAAGTGCTGAACTACCAAGATGTCAAGAAGTTCTCTTAAATTATATAGCACTTTGCTTTTTTCAGATATTCATATGCATGGTTTCATTAAAATTCTAAGAAATAAAAGTCTGTCATTACATGTTTCAATCCTCAATCTTTTTTTCCCCAAAGACACCCTCCATCGCATGCTGCCTTCTGGTAAAGGAAGGCTGGTCTGAGTTCCAGAATTCACAGGTGCCATTTCCATTGGTTTGTCCTCGAACAATAGAAAGTACGTTTCACAAAGAGTGAGCTAGTCTGCCCACCCCCCAACCCAGCCCATAAGGTTTGGCACAACATTAAATGAATTTCAATAAAAGTTGAAGTATTAAGAAAAGAAACAATTGCTGAGCAAAAATGGAGCAATGTCATAGAAATAAATTAAGTTAAAAAAATGTAATTAATAAAAATGACCAGAGTGTGAGAGAGTCAGAGTGAGAGAGGGTCAGAGTGTGTGTGCCAGGCCCACTCCCAACCTCAGGGTGCTCACTCACTCACCTTCAACTACTGAGTGGGTGTGTGTATGTGTTGGTGTGTAGTGATGAGAGTGAGTGAGAAACCTGAGGGAGTAAGGCAGATGCACACTCACTCTTCTCACTCACACATTTTCACTCACTTCCACCCACATTCTCACTCACTCACTTCCTCCCACCCGCACTCTCCCTCCCACCCATTCTCTCACCCCAACCCTCCCACTCACTCCCACCCACCCTCACCCCCTCCCCCTCCGCCATCCCAACCACCCCCCTGATTCCCCCCCAACCAGCCGATTTCATTAGGGAGCCTATCAGCAGCAAATATGGGAGAGAAACAGTTTGTGATTGGAGGCGCGGTTCCTTTCTGAATCTTCCACTCTACATACTTGTCTGACCGGCATTTTGTAAACTAGCTCAGGGAGCTACATAGAATGGCCTCAGGAGCCACAGTCTGCTGGTTCGACAAATCTTGTCTAAACTAATCCAACTGAGTGAATTGTCTGACACCTTCAGCTTTGTGGGGTAACTACTCCTATGAATAGAACTATTGCACATTTTTCTACTTTCAAAGGACTGAATGTTTAGGATGTTTGCTGTACATTTCTGATGGTTTTTTCTTAAACATAATCCTAGACAGCATAATATGCAAGTTAAAATTTTCTTTAGTTTATACAACTTTCCTTTAAGCTGTGTATACATGTGGCATAATACTCACTGCTAGTTGCCTTTAGGAGCTTTTTGATCATTTTCTCCAGTTCTTCTTTGGACAGAGCACAAATAGAAACCTTGGATATATTTAAGAGACAGAATAATAAGTTGCTTTACTGAAGAGAAATTAAAGGTAATCATTAAAGAATACTTATCTGATTTTCACCTCATGGGAAGCTGTACCTGTTGTCTGGGTGTCTCCATTGCATCCTCGTAACCCCCATTGATACCTTTAATATAGTAAATCTGAAATGTGAAAAACAAAGTAGGAGTAACAAGGATTAGAAAAAGATTAAAGAAATTAAATATAATGCATTTCATTGTAAGATTCTGTATATGGTCTCTGTTAGTTTAAAAGAAAGAAAATATGTAAATAGAAATTTTAAAAGAACTTGATTTTCTGGCAGGCACATAGGAATAGAAGTAAAAAGCCAAAAGCTACTGCGGATGCTGGAAATCCAAAACAAAAACAGAATTACCTGGAAAAACTCAGCAGGTCTGGCAGCATCGGTGGAGAAGAAATCAGTTAACGTTTCGAGCCCTCATGACCCTTCGGCAGAACTGAAGCATAGCTCCTTTCTCCTAACTATGCTTCAGTTCTGCCGAAGGGTCGTGAAGGCTCGAAACGTTAACTGATTTCTTCTCCACCGATGCTGCCAGACCTGCTGAGTTTTTCCAGGTAATTCTGTTTTTGTTTAGGAATAGAAGTAGGCCATTCACTTGCTTCAGCCTGTTCTGCCATTTTATTAGAACATGGCTGTACTCAAACTCTTTTACCTGCCTCTTCTCCACATTTCTTGATATCTTTACCAAACAAGAATCTATCAATATCAGTCTTAAAAATTTCAATTTACCTTGTAGGTTACCACAACAATAAATTCTGCTTAAATTCAACCTCGATTCTGGTGGGATCACTATTTAATAATGATGTATATATGGAATTTTGGGCGCTCACATTGGGTTTTCCATGCCCTTTATGGTTGCTATGATAGAAAGGGTGGTACAACCTGTACCCTGGAACACTAACTTCCTTCTCAACCAAGCCTTTAGTCACCTAATTTAACTGTTCAAACTCCTGCTTGTTGTCCACTTGCCTCTACTAAAGGCTGAAATTTAAATGCACATTGTTTCAGTGTGATAGTGCTCCATTCTCTTGTTAACTCATGACTAAATTGACTAGTTTACCACACATAGGTGCTTTACATGATTGTGATTAGTACTTGTCGGGCACTACATAAATATCGCACATAAATGAAAGCCAAACTTTCTATATTTGAATAAAATCAAAGTTCTTGGAAGTACTTAATGTAGACCAAAAGAAAAAAAACTGACATCTTATAAGACTTACAGGTTTGGGTTTTTCCCTTGAATTACACTTTTTCAGATGCTTTTCTAGTTTGTCTTCATCAATTGTGCTGGAAAAAAATAATTGTACTTTATATATTGTAGTGAGTAGTTAAGACTCTAATCACTTTTGCTTCAGTATTACGTATTACTTTTAAAGTGCAACAACTATATCAGTGGTACATCTACACCCCATATGGAGATGAAATTGAATCTCACATAATACATTTTTTTTTGCTAAACTACCATTAAACGTAAAACAAGGGATGTTATCCCCCCAACGCAATTTCTGTTGTACTAAAGAATAAGTCTAGGAAGTACTAAAGGATAATGTTAAAGAATATCTTAACCAGTAAATGTCACAGGGTTTAACAGAGTCAAGGAAAAAAGGAGTTTGCTATAAGCATGGTGAATTTGAAAGACACCTGCAAATGTGGAGCAGTTCAAATTAAACAGTTGTAAATCAGGGTAAAGGATTTGCACACTCTAAAGCACTGGAATGTGCAAAGATCTGCAATTATTTTAAGCAGTTTAGAGGAGGTGACTGAATGTGTAGTTGGTGGGCTTGATGACGTTTTTGCAGGTGGAAAGATATGAAGCAAGGCAATAAGATTTAGGTTCAAAATTCAACAGTTTAGGGGTATGATGATTGAATGCTCTGCCAAGAATGGTAGAACATTGGTGGGTGGCAGGATGGGGAGTATGAGTGTTCAGTAATCCAGATTCAGAAGGATGAAGAGAATAGGCTAGGACATAGAGATAGAGGAAGTCAGAGGCTGGGGAAAGGCTATTTAGGCATTTATAGATGATGAGAATTATTCAATCCATGCACTGGGTGAAAGGAAATTAGTGGAAGTTGTTAAAGACAGGATTGATAAAGAAATATGATTTACTTAAAGATGCAAAATGAACAATGGGTAAATTAAGACATCCAGGATAGAGTTAAAGAGAGACTGTTGTGAACTTTGTAGAAGTAGAACCTGAAGATGACAAAGGCCTGAATAAGAATTTCAGTAGCAGTGGGAAAGGATTGAAGTGTGCATGGTTTTTAGTGGAATCAGCTGACCTTCAAAATCAGTAGGATGTCAGCCTGGAAAATCAATTCAGGAACAAATTGGACACTGAGGATACATACTATTTGGTGTAACTGAGTAAATATGGTGGGCGGGCGGGCGACAGCAGAATGATGAAATTGGGAGCTGGAGTTGAACAGAATAGCTTCAGTATTGCCAGCATTAAACTGGAGAAAATCCTGGTTTATGCCTCACTTGATATCAGACAGCACAGTAGTCATCTTTGAGAGTTATGGCAAAGCAGGATATTGTTCAGTGCTAATGCAGGCGTTTACTTATTTTTAAGGATAATGTAATGTGATGAAAGGAACATTCCTATATTGATTTCATACAGGTTTTAGAATAGCTAGATTTAAATTGGAAGCTATCCTTTGTAACAAATATGGATAGTTGACTTCAAACAGTATGCCTGTGAAAGGCAGAACTAGTAGGAGGTCACATGCTCAATTTATCTTGAATTAAAGGTGACAGTTTAAAACATACATCTGTAAAACCATGTAGTTGTAACACACTTACCAAAAGATGAATAAATCTGATAAAGCAGCAATAATTTCACATTTATGATGCATGATATTTGATCTTGTTTCTAGCTATAAGATTATGAAAACCTAGTTGCCAAGCTTTGGCAATACTCATCAATTGAAGGGTTCTTGAGCACAGTATTTCGATGGGAGCAGCAATAAAACCACAGAAAGAAGACTGAGCAGATTGACTGGAAAGACCATCTGCTCTGCCAAGGGTACTCAACCCAATTGCATGACATGCAAACTTACTAGGTTATTGTCCATAGGAATGCTCCTCAATTGCACACTAGTGAAAATATGGTCAATAATCTATTAAAGCTGGTGCATATCATCCAAAAAAGCTTTGATTTTTTTTTTTCTGTAGATAGGAAAGAGGCAAAGGGCAAGATGTTGCTGAAAGGCCACCATCCAGCATCTATTGCACTTGGCTGACATATCCTCACTGCAATATTCCAGAACCTCTTATGTCCGCAATATTTCTGAAAATGCCCTGCAGAGATTAGGTCGCTGGTGATAGGGCTCCTAATGCTTTGCACAGAAGTGTGGACAACTCCTTCTTATCATTGCTTTTCTTCCTATCCCACAGCTCATTATTGTTCTCCAAGGCAGGTTGTCTTTTCGTCCCTCCCAGAAGATGACATGGTTTTGGGTGGAGTGGGGTGGAAGTTAGAGGGGAAGGAAGTAGCGTCTAATCATGATGCTCCAGCCATCAGGTATCAAGAGATGGATCAACTGGTCTTCTGCTGCTCATCATTTTATCTTCCTAATGAACAAGGTGGACACTTCTGTGGAAACAAGGGCAACAATATGTAATAATACATCAATTTAAAATAGAAATAGGTACTGATAGACACTACCAAGACAAAAAGGATTTATGCAGGTCAAGTGCATTGGTGGAGTACTTCTAAAAGACTTTCTATATACATATTAGAGACTTTATAGTTTTATATAAATGATGTTGCATAAGTTGAAATTTATGCAGAATGCTAGTCAGTAATAGGACAAATACGTAAAACTTAAATACAATATTTACTTACCAGACTACAGGTATGAGCGAGATGGGATTTGTTCCTCAGCAACTAACTTCAACAGCTTCATTATTATTGTTTCTTCAGGCTATAGATTACTTTTTTCTCCCAGTGAAACTGAGCCTCCCAATGTACTTTTCAAACTTCATGTGTTGATGTTGATATTCTTTCTTGCCATCCTTTTGATATTATGCTAAGGAATTTTTGCCGTCCTGAAGCTTCAACGAATTTTAAATATTTATTGTTTTTCTTATTTTAGTGATCCATATGCAAGTCTTCTCTCTGGAGTAGATAGTGTCTACTACATCAAGAAGAATTTATCATTGCACTCAATACATTTGCACATTTAATATTTTTGTTACGACCATTGATTCAGTAATTCCAACCAGTTAGTGGTAGAGTGCTATCTGTTTATAGAAACTTGCAAGAAGGAATAACTATTACAAGTTTGGAAAAGGAGCAGTGGGAGCATGTTATAAACCCCTTCCCCTATTGCTTTAAACATTCAAATGAAATACCTGCCTTTTCTTGTAGCACTTTGCTCATTTCTTCTTCTAAAATGTTATATTTTAAATGAAAATTATGTTTTAAGTATAAGCTAACACCCCAAGATCTAATGGTGATAATGAACTCCAGTGGGTGTGCAAGATCAGGGTTTTTAACCAAGGGCAGAGGAAAGAAAAGGACTTACATTTACAGGGTATCTTATCACGTCTAAGAAAAGGCCGAAAGTATTTACATACAACAAATCACCTTTAACCTGCAGCAACTTACATTATACGATCAAAAATAGTAAGCATTTTGCACAAAGCAAGAACCAAAAAAGTAAGGAAATGCATGGTCAGTTAATCTGTTTTGGGTGTTGGCAAGTATGAACAAAGAATATCAACGAGGACTTCCCTTTTCCTAATATTGCATTAGGACTTTTAATCTTGTCGTAAACCAGTGATCAGGCAGTCAGGTTTGACATCTCATCCAAAGGATCACACTCCCTCAGTATGTTACTAGAGTATCAGACTAAACTGCATAGTTAAGTCCTGGAGTGGGACTTCAATTGACAACCTTCTGACTCAATGAGAGTGCTACCAGCTGAGTCAAGCTGACCATTTAATTCATCTTTAACATGGTTAAAATACACTCACAGCAGTTAATTTCTGCCCATTGTACTTACTGTTTTGGGTCAAGGGGACATGGAATTCTTCTTCTTTGGTTTTCACCCTGCAAGGAAATATTAAAAATATTTAACTTGAACATGTGAATTGGCAAACTTTTTTTACTTGGGAAATTGATAACAGCAATTAAATCTCCAGTTAACAATTAACGATCCACATTGCTCTGCACATTTCAGAATGTTTTTCAGAGCTCAACTTTAGAACTACAAAAAAATAGTTCAATTTTTGGTGCATTGACATTAAACAATAAAGGATAAGTATTGGACATTTACGTCTCAGTCATTTATATATATTACACTAAGTTGTAAATGAATTAGAATGTCCTACAAACGAACATCAAGATGACTAAATGCATAATTTTTGATGGCCCACCAATCAAGCCTTTGCTCTTGGCTGCAGCTCTCTCCCTGGCTGCTTAATCAAATTTAAGCAATCTGCATACACTTCAACATTCAGTTTCTCACAAAGCAGGAATAGAGTCACTGATAAACAGAATAAATCACAGAAAGTGAAACTAAAATTACAGAAATATTAAATAATTATTTTGCTTCAGTATTAATTAGGAAGACAAATCAGGTGGACATGAGATTGGAAGATGACATCAGAAATGATAAACCACATTTTAAATAAATAAGGAGGAGAAATATTAAATGAATTAATCAAACTCAAAGACAATAAAATCCCTGGGCCAGGTGGATTGTATCCATGCATTTTAAAGGAATCTAGGGGAGAGATAGCAGAAAGTGCATTTTTAACAATTTGTTAGAAAAATTGTCAGTAGACTGACAATTTAGGATAGAACATGTTCAGACAACTAGAGACAGCTGAACATCTGTGGTAGGAAAGATAATGAAATCTTCTATTAAAGGAGAAAATGGAAAAACATCTAGAAACCAGAATATAATAATGAATAGTTAACATGGATTCAAAAGGGACAAACTTGCTTAACTAATCTATTGAATTCTCCGAAGAGGTAACAGAGAGTAGGTGAGCGTAATGTCATAGATGGGATACATCAAGACTTCCAAAAGACCATTGATAAGGCACCATATAATAGACCTATTAATAAGGTCAGAGCATGCAAAGTCAGGGGACAAGTAGTAGCATGTTAGTTGGCTGCAAGACAGAAAGCAGAGAGTAAAGGAGAGCTACTCAGAATGACAGAAGGTGGGAAGTGGGCTCCCAAAAGGATCAGTGCTGGGATCCCTGTTGTTCACAATTTATATTAACAATTTAGACTTCGGAATAGAAAACACAACTTGTAAACACAACTTCAATACCAAACTGGGAGGATAGTCAATATGGAGGACTGCAACAAATTACAGGGTATTAATAAACTTTTAGTGATGTATATCTGAATCCCTAGAACCTTTTGCTCCTCTACTTACTCTTATTTTCCATAAATTAGATGGCCTCCTTATTCTTCTGAGCAAAATGCAACATCTCACACTTTAATCTATATTCAAGTTAATTTACAACACAAATTTATTCATGTCTATCAATACTTAAAAAGGAGTTGGACAGTTACATGAGAATGATAAACTTACAAGATTACAGACAAAAAGCAGGGTTGTGGGACTAGACATGACTGAAAGAGTCAGCACATGCACAACTGGCCATATTCCTTGGAGTTTAGAAGAATGAGAAGTGATCGAATTGAAATATTTTGACAGGATAGACGCTGAGAAAATGTTTTCCCTGGCTGGAGAGTCTAAAACACAGGGTCACAGTCTCAGAATAAAGTGTCAGCCATCTAGAACTGAGATAAGGAGAAATTTTTGAATGTATTTACCCCAGAGAGCATTGGATGCCCAGTCATTGAGCACACTGAAGGTAGGCTGATAGATTTTTGAGAACTAAGGGAATCAAGGGATATGGGGAAAGTGTCAGAAAGAGGGTTGAGGTAGATGACCAGCCAAGATCTTATTAAATGGCACAGCAGGCACGAATGGCCTACTCCTCTTACTTCTCAAGTTCTTATGAACTGTGTATTGCCCTGCAAGTTTCTATGAATGTCTTCTTGTAAGTCTTCCTCAGTATCAACTATACATCCCAAACGGAGGTGTTTACATTGTTCCTGTGTTAAGGCTTGATGTGTCAGCCATGGCTCAGTTTGTAGCACTGAGTCACATGGTTCCAAGTCCCATTCCAGGACTTGAACACAAATGTCAAGGCTGACACTCCGTGCAGTACTGAGGGAATGCTGCACTGTCAGAGATGTCATCTTTCAAATCAAAGGATAAACTGAGAGCCCACCAGCCCCTTCTGGTGGATACAAAAGATCCCGTGACACTATTTTAAAAAGCAGGGAAGTTATCACCTGTGTGCTTGCTAATATTTTATTCCTCAATCAACATTAGAAAACCTTTTTTTTTGGTCATTAACACGGTTATATTATGCCACATTTCACTGCTGCATTGCAATCATGTACCCAGTAACAATGAATGATCTCTGCATGTTTATCAGCCACATGGA
This sequence comes from Cetorhinus maximus, assembly GCF_964194155.1. Taxonomy (NCBI): domain Eukaryota; kingdom Metazoa; phylum Chordata; class Chondrichthyes; order Lamniformes; family Cetorhinidae; genus Cetorhinus; species Cetorhinus maximus. The sequence continues at coordinate 97,266,812 of NC_135895.1, forward strand.
GCAACAGCAAAAAAATACACTGGATGAAACTCCAGCATTTTGAGTCTAGAGTGTGATTATTTTCTAACTTATGAGAACCAGAAGGTACAACAATCATATCGCTGTTTGTGGGAGCTTGCTGTGCAGATTAGCTGATCCATTTCCTACATTAAAAGTGATTCGACTTCCAATGTATACTATAAAAGGCTTTGAGAGGCCCGGCGGTGGTGAAAAGCACCATATAAATACAATTTAAAAAATATTAAAATGACTACCAAGGACAACTGTTCGTTGTCCCTTTCTAATTAATGAGCAGTTGGCATACTTCACTTTCTGGTGCTGTATTCGCATGTTCCCCACAGAGACGCTTCCCTTCTGCAACAATCATTTTGCAATATCTCTTCTTCTTTTCCACGAAGTACCCGCATCTCCCTGGCAGAGGCGCCTGGATGCCATTTGCAGCCTTCTCGCCGGTCATGTTGGCAGCGACTCCTGCACCACCTCAAAAAAGAAAACACAGGCCTGTGCCAGGGCCTCCCGCTTTTCAAAATGACCCCCCCACCCCAAAGCATAAAGCTAGTCGCAGGGGCGCGTGAAATGAAGTGTTCTGCAATCTCGGAGTAGAGGTTTACCAAGCTAATAGTAAATGAGACGCTTTAACAGCCGCACCTCCCAGTGTAAAGAACCGCAGCCTGACTGGGTATGCCGGAAGAAGCAGAGACCGAAGGTTAAAGGTTAGAGAGCGGCGAGGCCCCGCCCACCCCCGCGCAGTAACGGCCGTGCGCGAGGCCGAGGCGCCAAGTTTTGAATGTGGAGAATCCGCCATGAGCCAGCAACTCTTCAGTGAGATCGTGCGGGTCGTTGTTCGATGTAAAGACTGCGAAGAAAGGTGAAATGGCTGCCCTATAATCGGGGATGGTTGTAGGAACTGGTGTCTGTGTAAGGGCACCCTGACTGGGGACCGGTAATCCATTGGGCTGTTTTAAATCCTGCATCCTAGATTTTTAAATAAGGTTTAGTGTTTTAAATGTCTCTTTAAAGGTTGCCTGGCACACGCCCAATGGACTGGGGCCTCTGTCCATCCATCCATGGTATTATGGTTCAAAAACGTCGCCTATTTTCACGTATCTCACCCTGAAAATAAACACAGCCACTTGCCTGTGGGTTTGTGATCATAAATCCAGATCCTACAGTTTCCTGCTTTGACAGATGTGCTATAAATGGTCGTGGTGTCTTGCAGTAGGATTTGTACTGTTCCCTGATGACAAAAGATTATATCTTGTATGAAAAATCAAAGTCTCAATCTTACCTCGGGTGGACCAGGTTTCCTGGAGGCGGCACTCACCTGTACCCAGTGGTATCTTTCTAGCTTTCAGTGTACCACTAAACACTGGGGAAGATTTGTGAAACGTGATCTTGTTGTAAGTGCTGTAGTTTGCACCTGTATACTATACAAAAAATGCAAGTAATGCTTGGTACAAGCCTAGGGATAGGAAAAGTAGGAGAACTAACAGTATGGTCTGGTGCTAAGCATTTGCTAGCAAGTTATTTAAGGAGTGATATTGCAGGAGGTCCTCATGTAAGACTACAGTCTGCTCTTTGCTGAAATTTTGAAAGGAAAGAAAATTAAAATTAAAAAGTGCATACTTCCTTGATGTCTGAGGTGAAATTTTGGGAAATATCTACATTCAATATGCTGTCAGCTCATCTGGGGTTAATGCTCCCATTGCTATACTATTAACTCCACTGGAAGTCTGCGTGTGTGTATTTTTATATGTGGTTTTATTTACAACACACACATGTACTTTATCTTGGTGAGGGATGTAAGGCCATTTGGAGGGGAGGGAATCATAGAAAGAAAATATAAGAAAGGACATTAAAGAAGCTCAGACTATTGAAGCAGCACACTTCATTACATATTATTGTGTGATGTAACCTGGTGCATAGAATTCAAGTTACTATCTCTTTCAAAACTGCTGCCATTACTCCCTCCTCAAAAAACATACACTCGGCCCCTCAGTCCTTGCAACCTATTGTCATTTTTCCAACCTCACTTTCTTCTCCTTGAACATGTTTTCGCCTCTATGCGAAACTGTGCCTGCCACAGCACCAAAATTTCCCAAATCAAAATCACCAATGACATCCCCTCTGACTAGTGGAGCATTCTGCCTCATCGCCTATGACTTTCTGCAGCTTTTCAAATGGTTGCTGACACCATCTTTCTACAGTGCCTCTCCTCCCTGGACCAGCTCGGTAGCACTGCTCTTTCTTGGTTCAGCATCTCCACACTGCTATCTCTAGAGTTCCTGAAGGGTCTATCCAAATTCCCCTCTCCTTCATCTACTTCTTCCTCATCTGCCCTTGGTGAAATCACCAAAAGATATTGGGTCAGCTTCCATGAGTATGCTGACAAAACCCAGATCTACCTCTACAGCAACTCTGTGGTGTAAAACTGTTTACCTGACATCCAGTCTTGGAGAAGTCACAATTTTCCCCAGTTAAACATCGGAAGAATTGAAGCCATTGTCTTCAGTACTTGCTACAAATTCATGTGGTTGCCATGATTCCACCCCCTTCCCTGACTATTGTCTCAAACTATTGCCTTAAAGCTGATCCCAAGGCTGACTGACTGTTGGTAAGGGGTTACATGTAGATAAGGAAACAATGTGGCAGAAGGCTCTAGAGGTGACAGTGTGGGAGACAGAGAGAAGCCAATGTTGGAGAAACAGTGGTTATAATTAAAAAGTTACAAATGAAGCCATGCAATGGATGCCTCATGGAGTTGGAGAGGTTTTGAAGGAGAATGGTGTGAATAACTGTGTAAGATACTGGGAAGCTTTCTGCTTGTAATCCAAAATCACCTATCCAGTACAGGTCCCATTACTGAGCATGGTAAATCATCAACAATTTTCTGATGTACTATGGCTTGCCTACTTCAGGTATCAGCTTACTAAGTCTTCTATGAAATTGATTTCAATCTCCTCTCACTAGACCTATCATCTTTGAGGTATGTTGATCTCAAAAAGACTCAATCTGCTTCAAAAAGGATGGTTTTTGCCTTTGGTTAAAATTTTTAAAAATATCTATTTGCAGGAGAACAACTATTCGAGTAACTGTTGAGCTGCATTGTGCATCTAATCCTGTTTACAAAAAGGTTAGTGAGTGTTTCAAATATTTTTTTAAAAAATTGTTCCTCTTGTGCATTAAGTCTTGGAATATACTTCAGGTCTGTGAAGTATCCTCAATTATTGCAGTTTGCTGTCTAAGCATACTTGCCCTAAGATTTGCCATCTGGTATTGATTCCTTGCTAGGATGATCATCACCAATGTTCATGTATGAGCCTTGACAGTAACTGTCACCAAACGTTTTTGAGAGGAGGGCATCACAGTTAAGCCCAATTTTTTTCTCCATCTGACACCCACTTCCCTGTCTGTCATCACATTCTATGGTCATACATGAATGAGCACTTTGGTGAGGTACCAGAGGGTGACTGGCATGCATGAACCACACTTAGGCAGGAGTATCATAGTGATAAGAATCTAAGGTTTTGAGAACTGTTATTATTGAAAAACTTTTTTTATATAGTGCGTAGCTACACATTTAAATAACCTATTGGCTCAGGCAGGTTGTCACTTTCCTGAAGGTGCTTGCAGTCTAAGGTTTAAGTTTCCTATTAGATTTAAGGATTGTCTTTTAACAACAGCAACTTATATTTATATAGCACCTTTGACATAATGAAACATCCAAGGTGCTTCATAGGAGCGTTATAAAACAATGTATGACACTGGGACACATAATGAGATATTAGCTCATATGAGTAAAAGCTTGGTCAAAGAGGTAATTTTTAAGGAGTGTCTCAAAGGTGGAAAGTGAGATGGAGAGTTCTTAAAGTGGGGGGAGTGTTATGAATACGTAATTTCATGATTCATGTGTTTTAGGAATATAATTTTTAGTTTGGGGACTGAAATTTTTACATGTAAGATTAATGAAAATTCCTGGTTGAGAAGCTGCTAAACAAACCCAGAGTAATTGAAATTCAAAGGATGGCTTATGTTTATTTAATCAGGTCAAAGTTGGAAGTGGGAAAACTCTAAATAATGGATGACTCCTCTCTGAATTTCTTGGTGGAGATGCGATGTCTACAGCTGTGTCCATAAGGGGTTTAAATTATTCATATGATTTCCCAAAATAAAGGGAAGGTTTGGGAATTGAAGATAATTAGTTTAAATCTCTATCTGGGACATCTCATATATACCACGTTGTTGCGGAGATAGATTGTAGGGAGGTTTATTTCTTGGTTTTGGGTTTTGTCTGTATGTGATTTCCCACAGATAAAAGTTATTTGAAGCCTGGAGCAGCTTTGATTCAAGCAGAGAGGGAATCTGCCAGGAGCTGTAGATCAGTAGCAGAGGGCTATCAGAAACCAAAGGTGCCGCCTGATTTGGAATCACTAAGTAAGAATACATCTCTTTACTAAACTTTCCTCCTTTAAGACACTCCCTTAAAAATGACCTCTTTGTGGTTTGGTTTCATACATTGTTTTATAACGCTCCTATGAAGCACCTTGGATGAACTGGGGAGTCCACAATCATGAGGTGTTGGAGGGTCGCCTAGCTGGATGCTAGTGGAACAACCCCAAGAAATCTCATGTTGGAGAAGAATGGGAACACTGGAGAGTCAAAGTGAATTTCTGAGAGCTGCGGCACAACTTGGTTTGGTCCCAGGAGAAGTGAAGTACTCTTCAAGATCCTGTAAAGTATAGGGGAACTTAGGGGAACTCTTGGGTGCAAATAGAAGTGTACTGTTGAGATTTTCTGGAGTAATATATAAGTGTTTACGAAATGTAGTGTTTGAGTTAGTAGCACTTTCTCTCATTAGTGCTTGTACAGTAAAGGTTTTTTGTTTAAATTGTGAAATTGTGTGATATTATTCTTTCAGTTATTAACTGGGAATCCAAATTTCTTTTTAAAAGTTACTGGTCTCCACTGAGATCATAACAAGAGAAAGTTGGGTAGGCAGGGTATGCAGAGATTCAGGCCAAGGCAACTGAAGGGGTGGCTACCAATGGTAGAGCGATTAAAATCAGGGATGCATAAGAAGCCAGAATTAGAGGAGCGCAGATACCTCGGAGGGTTGTGGGGCTAGATGAGCTTACAGAGATAGGGTGGGGAGAGGCCATGGAGGGATTTGAAAACAAGGATGAGAATTTTAAAATCAAGATGTTGCTTGACCAGAAGTCAATGTAGGTCAGCGAGCACAGTGGGTGATAGAGGAATTGGACTTGCTGTGAGTTAATACACAGGTAGCAGAGTTTTGGATTACTTCAAGTTTCCGTCGGTTAGAATGTGGGAGACCAGCCAGGAGTGGATTGGAATAATCAATTTTAGAGGTAAAGAAGGCATAGATGAGGGTTTCAGTAGCAGGTGACCTCAGATAGGGCCAAAGTTGAGCGATATTATGGAGGTGGAAATAGGAGGGTCTTAGTGATGGCGTGAATATAAGGTTTGAAGCTCATCGCAAAATTAAACATGACACCAAGTTTGTGAACCAACTGGCTTAATCTCAGACTGTTTTCAGCGAAAGAGGTGGAATCTGTAGTAGGGAATGGAGTTTGAAGTAAGGATCAAAAACAATGGCTTCAGTCTTCTAAGTACTTGTGGTGGGTAAAGGACTTCTCTGGTAAATGCAAAGGTATTTATGATCAGATTTGTACTAATGGAACTAAATGTAAGTAATTTTTCCCAGTTTAAGGTGTAAATTGTAGCATTAACACAGCTAACCAGTGGAACAACTTCAGCAAATTAGTTTTTTAATTGCAGGATTTGGTAGTCCGGTTAACAGATGATATAGATCCATTTTTTCTTTATAACTTGATATTAACAGAAGAAGATTTTCAGAGGTAAGCAATGGTTTACTTACATATTTACTATATTTAGTGATGTTCTTATTTTGATGTAGGGCAATTTAAGAGATTGTTTTCAGCTTCACTATAGTTGAATGTCAAGAAAAGCATTCTGCACAAATTACATTTGATGAGGGAGCACTTTCACACTTATTCAGATTCCAAATAGAAATAAGAGTTGCAGTTTGTTATGGCACAAAGTCTCAGAGGGCCACTTAGACTCTCTAGAGGCTTATACTTCTGTGCTGCTATTTAGATACCTTAATCTGCTATTTTGTATAGAGGATATTATTCTGAATCATGCTCATAATTATTTTTCTCCTGAAGCAACCATAACCACTTAATTTTTTTTGGTATCTGTATTGTAAAACAGTGTATTTGTAATGTATAGTTGCCATAAATGTTTTTCTCAATCTATTTATTTAACTTGTCCAAAGTTGACTGAAATTTGTCTTGGCTGATGACCTACTTTTTATTAGCGCCCCAATATTTTACTGCAATTCAATCAATCTAGCATTGGCTGATGTCAGCTCTTCGTTTCATGATGTATGCCAATGCCATGGAATGTTCCCAGTGATATGTTCATGAAACATGCCGGCATTGCCTTCCAGGAATGCTAAAACCAGAATTGTGAAGTCTGCTTCAAACTCAGCAAAAGTAGTGAATCAAGGGTATATTAAGGTCTATCTAGAGTATATTTTTCTAGCAAAGAAGAATGTCCTAAGCTTAGTTCTTCTAACTGCAAAGAGAACATGAACAGTATTTATTTTATGAAATACATTTGTAGATTTCAGGTCAGCAAGATAACCTGATTTAGGTCATGTAGTTGTAGGAAACGGCAGATTCAAAACTCATCTGTTAGGTTGTTCAAGATTTATGATATGTAAATACTTGAGCCAGCTGTTAAATGTAGCCTGCAGAATTTTGATTTTTGATCTCTCCATTTATAGCTTAAAAAATCAGCAGGGACTCTTAATAGAATTTTCTGCATTCCCACAAAAGTTTATAGACCTTCTACAGCAGTGCATCCAAGAGGAGAACAAAGATGTTCCAAGGTGAGTAGTGTTTTGAAATATTTTGGTTGAATTCTGTAAATATGTATAGATGGAATGTTTGACTCTTTTTTCAAATAAAAAAATAATGTTGGAATGTAATTTCAATTAAAACCAGTATTAGTCTGAAAGATTGTTCACAAGCAACACAATGTATAAATACATATTTTTAAAATCTGCTTTGAGATGGTGAAGACAGAACTTGTTAACAATCAAACAGGACATAGAAACATTAAGAATAAAGAGCCACACCTTGAATATATGTGAGAATGGATTTTTAAAAAATCCTTTTGGGGAATATAGTGTTATTCTATGAAGAAGTGTGTGTGTAAGATTACTAGAGACAGGTTGTCTGGGAGGTTTAAGACATGCAAGGATAGAGGTGTTAGGTTCGCACATTTGTAATGAGATACTATGGTGGGTTTGAGGTACAAGTAAATAGGTTGGATCAAACATATTTTTAGATAAGTTGAGAGGTTGTTGAATATCAAAGGAATGTCAAAGGTGACAAGATACATTTTTGCACCTTACAGGAGTTTCATGGGTAAATAGAAGAGTGTATATTACATTTTATTGACCTGAAAGCAGAGACAAAATAGAAACATGAAAGATTTTATATTTGAAAGGATTCGAGTTTCAAAGATGTGTGAGAACAATGGAACATGAGATGAAAGGTGGGGGTGGGGGGAAGGTATTTCAGAGTTACTGTGGGGAGTTTCGTGGTTGGCTGTTGGCCGTGTGAGGTAGATCTCCTGGAAACAGCTGTAGGCTGGGAGAGGATGCAGTTTGAATCAGCCACCCAGTCAAGCCAGAGAAGTCTTGTGCTGCAAAAAGCAGTCTTGCTCTGAAGCCTTGGATTTCCACAACAGAATGGAAGAGAGTTTAAGAGGTCATGCGATTTGCCTTTAATAAAGCTATAGCAGTTTGCCTTGGGTAATATTACTGGATTTTTATAGTTAAACATCTATAAGGGAGTGTTGTCTGGAAAGTGTTTACTGTGGGTCTGACCATGTAGGGAGTCTTTTGGGGGGATGTTTTGTAAGACTAATTTTAACTGTGTAACTGTAATCTCCTGTGCCTAAGTTTTCTTTTCTTCTTGTTAACAAAACTTTTACTTCTAATTTTTAAAATCCCAGAAGTGTCACTGGACTTCATGCTGCTGAGATCAGTACGTTTTCTTCTCATTTTCAGAATACAAAAAAAGGGATATGGCCCATAAGCCAAGTTTCCCTCTGGGATTTGGTTTGCTCAGCAATTAACATCTGCTGTGGTCATAACATATGTACAACCAACACATAAGAGGAAACAAAACAAATGTATCTTCAATAAGAAAATGGGAAAGGGAGAAAACCACCTGTATATAGGCATATATAAGGCAGTGATTTCTGTGCATTCAGATTTTTTCTAAATTAAAAAAGACAACATTTTGGAAATACTCAGCAGGCAGCATCTGTGAAGGGAGGAACAGAATTAACATTTCAGGTCAATGACCCTTTGTCAGAGAAATGTTGTTTTTGTATCAGATATTCCTGACTTTGCTTACAGAAGAATTGGAGGTGAAACCTGATTTTTGTTTTACTGTGGGAACAGGGGGGGATAATGTTCCTCCACTATACACTACAACTGTCTGCCAGAGTTGAGCAGTAAATAATTTCAGAGCATCCGATGGGGAGGCCAGCAGCAATGATTAGGATCCAAATGAATTTCAATTCCCATGAAGTCTATAATACATTTAAATAAGTCCAATATGTCCAGACTACTTGGCAAGACGAAAAACATGGAGTGTACCCACATCTCTGTTAGCAGCCCCTCAGCTTTCAAGGATTTTGAGCCAATCCTCTTGGCAGCAACTACAAATTATTGCCGTAATTAATTTGTACACGTATCTCAACCAAGTTCTGTCTTCAAATCTCTTTTTTGGTGTGCAGGAAGTTTTTAATCATTTTCCATGTAAGCACAGTTAAGAATGCAGCATTACTGAGGTATGATGTATTAGAATGAGATATTATTATTTATCCTTTTTTTGTAAATTAAATTTGTGCAACTGCAACCTACATGTCTTCCAGATTCTTGCTGCAGTTAGTTTCTTCAGCACCACTATCTAACTATACAGCTGCCTACCTAAATGTTGTGGAAACCAATCATTTCAAACACTTGAATCACCTTTCTTTAAAATTGCTGCATGGAACAGATGTGGAAATAAAGAAATACTTAGCTAGCTGTTTAAAATGTATAAAGGTAAGTTGTTTGTATATGCTCATACTATAGAAATGCATGTTTTTCACAAAGGTAAGAATAAACATCTGGACATCATAGCTCATCCTTTCATGATGCTTCATCATAACATCTAACTGCTTAAAAATTGCTTATTGATATCATATCTGAACTCGCTCTTTACCGTTTGTTCTTATTCATTCTTGGAATGTGGGTGTGACAAAGCCAGTGTTTATTGCCCTGGAAAGTTGGTGATGGGCTACCTTCTTTACAGCGGTTGGTGCAACTGAGTAGCTTTCTAGGCTATTTCCGAGCGCAGGTAAGTGTCATATTAGTGTGGACTAGAATCACAAATGGGCAAGGACAGCAGGTTTCATTCACTAAAGGACATTGGAGCACCAGCTGGGTTTATACAACAATTCGACAGCTTCATGGTCACTTTTACTGGCACCAACTTTTTATTTTCAGAATTTTTTTAAACTGAATTCAAATTCTCGAAACTGGAATTTGAATTTGCATTCTCTGATGTATTATTCCAGATTACCTATCCAGTACAAAACCCCTATGCATCTATGACCGACTGTCTATAATTTGTGATTTAACTTGAATCCAAATAGAAATCCACTATTTTATGTTTAGATCTGGATTTATATACCCTGCTTATTGTGAACAGCCGAAGGGTCTTGCCGTTTGATCTGATCTCGCAGTCATTGGGATGGCACAGCCTATGTACCTGGCATCGCACAGTCACTAAAATTCATATACCACAATATGCACTTGTGTGGTAGGCAAAACATCTTTTTGGCTTGACCGCAGCATCCTGTTAATGGAAAGCACCACTCGTGTTGCCACTGCATAATAGCAGTGTGACATGGCTAGCTTTACCTGTTGCTCAAATTTTTGAAATGCTTTACCCTTCCAGGGTAATTTGAGGTAGGCTGAGTACCTTCCGGGACTAAAAGTGGCAGCCTTAGGCCTGTTCATAAGTTTGCGCAATACACAGCGAGCGTTGATCTGATCTACATATTTGTCTTTGACCTGCCTTATTCTTTTGTTAGAGATTCATATAAATATGATCTGGTTTGTTTCAAACTCTTCCAGGAAAGTGTATATGATATTTTTGGCAATACTGTGAAACCAATACGTTGGCCTTCATGCATTACTTTAGACTCCTATTAAAAGATGAGACTGCACAGTTAGATGCTTGTTTTGTTATTCTGTTTTCTAAATATATATAAAATGATTAGTGCTATAAAATGCATTTTTTTTTTTTAAATTCAACCTGTTGAGTTTGATAGAATTTTTTCAAAGAATCCTAATAACCCTTTTATTGTGCAGCCATTGTCCTTAATTTCTGTAAAGTATTATGGTTGTTGGGGAATAGGGACAGAGAGAGAGAGAGAGAGAGAGAGAGAGGGAGAAAGGAAGAACGGCAATCAGTTTTATGCCATCTGTTCACAGAATGATGTTGATGGTATGTGAACAGTTCTACCATCAGGCACTGTTGCTTGGAGGATACATTTGAGTCCAGGGAAGAGTGGGAAAGAATAAATAGGAATCTCTGCAATTGTTTTCATCACATATCCAAGTCCTTGTTTGCTTACAGTTGCTCCTCTGTTTGCAGGATGAAAAGTTGTTGTTGGAACAACAGCTTAAAAAAATCAATGAAGACTTTACCAGACAATTAACTTGCACACAAAAGGTACACTGAACTTTTAACAATCAGATACTGGTCAAGTTTTCAGAATCTTACTAAATTTCTACTTAATGTTTTTAATATATATATTGAAGAAGTATTTTATGTATATTGTTTAATGTTTACTTTAACTGTTTACTTTAAAAATTTCCTTCAATTCCCCAACTTTAAAAATCTCTGGAATGTAACAATACTTTGATTAATTCAGTTTAGCAGAATTGTAAATTAAAAGTAAACGTCAAAAAAAATCTCATGATGTATGATTTAAAAATGTATGTTTATTGGTAACTGCCATTAGTTCCTTTTGAGTGTTTGTTGCTCTATAATCTCCTCCCGGCTTTTCTGACCTCTTCTGTTTATTTATTTTTACTTTCGTGGGATGTGGCCGTTGCTGGCAAGGCCGGAATTTGTTGCTCATCACTAATTGCCTTTTCGGTGGTTAGTGCCTTCTTGAACCACTAGAGTCCATCTGGTGCAGGTACACACACATGGCTCTTAGGGAGGGAGTTGATCTAGTGACCCTGAAGGAACGGTTCCAAGTCAGGATGGTTTGTGGCTTTGAGGGGAACTTGCAGGTGGTGGTGTTCCTATGCGACTGCTGCCCTTGCCCTTTCAAGTTGCAGAGGTCGTGGCTTTGGACAGTCGAATGAGTCTTGGCGAGGTGCTGCAGTGCATCTTTGCTGCCGCTTTGCGTCCATGGTGGCAGGAGTGAATGTTTTGTTGGCGGACGGGGTGGCAATCAAGCGGGCTGCTGTTGGAGTCGTACAACTCCAGGCAGGTGGGGACTATTCCATCACATTCCTACTTTTGCCTTGTAGATGGTGGACAGGCTGTGGGGAATCAGGAGGTGAGTTATTCTCTGCAGAATCCCCAGCCTCTGACTGGCTCTTGTAGCCACAGTATTTATATGGCTGGCCCAGTTCAGTTTCTGGTCAATGGTAATCCTTCCATCAAAGTGCAATCAAGCGACATTATGTGGCAAAAAGACAGCTATAATGAGGACATGTTTCTCATGAAACTTCTTGTTAGAATACAAAAAGATTTACAGAAATTGTACTTTTAGTCCCTCCAAGCCATATGTCACTTTGACTGAGAGCAAGAGGATGGTTCCAAGCTTTTTCTTTACCACTCCTGAACTGGTCACCGTAAGTTTTTTTTAATATATTCATTCACGGGATGTGGGCTTCGCTGGCAGGGCCAGCATTTATTGCCCATCCCTAGTTGCCCTTGAGAAGGTGGTGGTGGGCTGCTTTCTTGAACCACTGCAATACCTGTGGTATAGGTACACTCAGTGCATTAGGGAGGGAGTTCCAGGATCTTGACCCAGCGACAGTGAAGGAACGGCAATATATTTCCAAGTCAGGATGGTGAGTGGCTTGGAGGGAAACTTCCAGGTGGTGGTGTTCCCATATGTCTGCTGCCCTTGTCCTTCTAGATGGTAGCAGTCATGGGTTTGGAAGGTGCTGCCTAAGGAGCCTTGGTGAGTTTCTGCAGTGCATCTTGTAGATGGTACACACTGCTGCTACTGTGCGTAGTGAATGTTTATGGATGTGGTGCCAATCAAGTGGGCTGCTTTGATCTGGACGGTGTCAAGCTTCTTGTGTGTTGTAAGAGCTGCACTCATCCAGGCAAGTGGGGAGTATTCCATCACACCCCTGACTTGTACCTTGTAGATGGTGGACAAGCTTGGGGACTTATGAGGTGAGTTATTCATCACAGGATCCCTAGCCCTTGACTTGCTCTTGTAGCTACAGTATTTATATGGCTAGTTCAGTTCAGTTTCTGGTCGATGGTAACCCCCTGGATGTTGATAGTGGGGGATTCAGTGATGGTAATGTTATTGAACATCATGGGGCGATGGTTAGATTCTCTCTTGTTGGAGATGGTCATTGCCTGGCACTTGTGTGGTGCAAATGTTACTTGCCACTTGTCAGCCCAAGCCTGGATATTGTCCAGGTCTTGCTGTATTTGGACATGGACTGCTTCAGCACCATTTGCAACTCCTCAGGTACCAAAGTTAAATGAAAGTGACCTGATAATAATGGACCTTCCATTCTTTTTCCTCCTCTCCGATGGGAAAGTACCTGGACTGTTCTTAGTATAGCCGCTTAGCTTTGGGGAAGCACATTGAAAATGCGTTCCACCTGTTGGTTGTGCTTGTAGCTTCAGTGCACCCTGTGGTTGGATTCTGTGGAATGCGAGACCAATAAAAATGTTCAGATCCAGGTTATTTTTTCAACCTGCTAACATTCATTAATAATTTTTGTAGTATTATAATCTGACATTATTTTCATATGTCCCACAATGGATTTATTTACATATAATTTAAATGCAAACTCTGGATGATGTTCTGGTGCAACAACATGAAAATCCAGGAAAGACATTATCATTTAAATTCATAATTTTTTCAAATTGCTTAAAATTTTCTGATCTGATTACTGTGTACTGAAGTGGAATGTGCCAGACTACTGTTGTGTTTTGTTGCATTATGTATAACTTGAGTACAATTTGACCCTTGTGAAATTTTATCCAGGCATTGTCAGAAAAGAGCGGTGAACTGGACAGGTTGCGAATTGAATGGACAACGCAAACAGCAACGATAAATGGCCAGTATTCTCAAGAACTAACAACTGAGAGAGAAAAGTTACACCAGGTAAGTCACCTTTTTGGTGCAAAAGGGGGTGATGACATTTTGTTGCTATGAAAAGTGAGGTATGTCAATTCTGAATCACAGGTGCAACTGCCAGCACCTTAATGGTAGGAAAGATGCAAATCCCTCACCCATGAATGTTTTACCACTTGCCCAGTAACTTGAATCTGTAACGTGAATCTGATTACTGTCCAGGAGAAGAATTTTCGTGTTGGTGAGCAGGGGTGGGGCCCGCTCGTTGACGCATAAAATGAAGTGCGGTGACGTTGGGCGGGCGTTCCGACGTCACCGCGCGTCATTTAGATTGTCAGCGCGCCCGCCAAACTGTCAAAGGCCTATTAAAGCTGTTAACAATGCCCGTCCAATCTTAAGGCGAAGAGCCCAGGCGGCCTTTGCATTTTTCATGAAGCCTCATCCATGGGCGGGATGAGGTTTCATGAAGGGTTCATAAATTAAATAAAATTTTTTGAAAAAATTAATGGACATGTCCCAGCTCATGTGACAGTTTCACATGAGGGGACATGCCCTGAAAATTTTTTTTCACCTTTTATTACATTTTTCAAGACTTAAACTAATCTCCCTGAGGCACCTCTGTGCCTCAGGGAGATTTCCATGCTCTTTCGCTTGCATACCCCGACTCAGGGAATCCCACCCCACACCGCCTGCACAGGGAGCGCACAGCGCTTCCAGGTGTACGTCACGCTGGGAGGGCCTTAATTGGCCCGCCCACGTAAAATGGTGGCACGCACCCGATCGGGGGCGCTGATCAGGTTCACGCTTTCTCCTGCCTGCCCCCGCACAACCCCCACAACGGGGGGGAAAATTCAGCCCCAGGTAACAAATTTCTGATGAATGTTATTTAAGTTGCAGTCATTCACAATAGAAACACTCTGCTACTAAGATTATTTGTGTTATCTGAAACACACGGACTCCATCTAGGACCATTCTACTCTTCAGGGCACTGGTTTGCATAGTTATATGGAGTTCATTGAAAAGGATCCTAGTCCAACAGCTATTTTTCCTTTTTGTGATAAATCTACCACATAGCATGGTCCTTTCTTCCTATGACCAAAGGGAACCTTGCTTTTATCTGCTTAGGCATTCAAAATCATGGTGCAAAACCTTTTGGGCACATCTTACACACTGCAGGTTAGCATGCAGGTACAGCAAGCCGTTAGGAAGGCAAATGACATGTTGATCTTTATTGGAAGTGAATTGGACTGCAAGAATAAGAAAGTCTTGCTACAATTGAAAAAGGCTCAAAAAGGTGCAGGACTCTGTGTTAATTATTCCTGGATACAAGGTGTTCAAGAAAGATAGGGAAGGAGAGGAAGGAGGAAGGGTGGCGGTATTGATTAAAGAAAGCATTGCAGTGCTGGAGAGAGAGGATCAAGGGATCAAGGTCAGATTCTATTGGGTTAGAGTTAAGAAACATTTGAGGTGTCATTACATTCTATAGGCCAGCAAGTAGTGGGAAATATATAGAGGAGAAAATTTCAAGGAAACTACATGAAGGTGGATAAAAGAGAGCAAGAGAAGAGTGTAGACCTGATTGGAGATAACAGCAGGAGCAGACTGGGGTGCAATTGAGTTTGAAAAAGTGAGTGGAAAGAAATTTGTGACATCACAGGAAGGCCATGAGTTGATTGGCTGGTGAGTATTGCAGCTTTGTTTCCCTTTCTCCAAAGGTAGGGAGTTAGTATAAAGAACTGGGAAATTAAAAATTTCCATTTTTTTTTGACAATAAGGGTTCAATAAAACATTTCAGTTAACTTTCCTTTTTAAGTGACATCAGCAGAAGGGAAGTGAGTAGCTGGTGAGTCTTTTTTAAGTAGTAAATTTTATTACCTACTAGGTAGAGGAATGGCAAGTCAGCAAGTGTATATCCTCTGCCTTGTGGGAACTCCAGGACATTTCCCGTGTCCTTGATAATCATGTGTGCAGGAAGTGTCATCAGCTGCAGCAGCTCGAGCTACAGGTTTCAGACTTTCAGCAGGTGCCTTCATTGGGGCGCATCTGTGAGATTGGAAGCTTCATGGATAGCACATTTATAGATATCGTCACCCTCCAGCTTAAGAGTATGCAGGGAGAGAGAGAATGGGTGACCACCAGACAGTCAAGAAGAAACAGGCAGGTAGTGCAGGAGACCCCTAAGTGCATCTCACTTTTCAACCAGTATTCAGTTCTGAATGAAAGTGATGGTCCATTTGGGGAATGCAGCGAGAGCTAAGTCCATGTCACCACGGGTGGCTCAGCTGTGCAGGGAGGGTGCACACAAAGAAGAACAATAATGATAGAAGATTTGGTAGGGGAACACAGGTGTTTCTGCGGGTGCAGATGTGAACCCAGGATGGTATACTGCCTCCCTGGTGCCAAGGTCAAGGATGTAACTGAAAGGCTACATAGCATCCTGGGGAGGGAGGGTGAACAGCCAGCCGTTGTGGTCCACATCGGTATCGAAGATATAGGTAGGAAGAAGGAACTGGTCCTGCAGTCAGAATTTAGGGAGCCAGGTGGGAAATTAGTAAGCAGGATCTCAAAAGTAGTAATCTGATCACTCCTGATACCATGAGCAAGTGAATGTAGAAATAGAAGGATAAAGCAGATGAATGCGTGGCTGGAAAGATCTGCAAAAGGCTTTAGCTTTCTGGGATATTGGGACCAGCTCTCGGGGAGATTTGGGTTTGGGTTTCGCCAGGGCCTCTCCGGTCCTGACCTAATTACAGCATTGGTTCAAACATGGACAAAACAGCTGAACTCCAGAGGTGAGGTGAGAGTGACTGCCCTTGACATCAAGGCATCATTTGACAGAGTGTGGCATTAAGGAGCCCTAGCAAAACTGGAGTCAATGGGAATCGGGGAAAGCTCTGCACTGGTTGGAGTCATACCTGGCACAAAGGAAGATGGCTGTGGTTGTTGGAGGTCAATCATCTTAGTTCCAGGACATCACTGTAGGAGTTCTCAGGGTAATGTCCTGGGCCCAACCATCTTCAGCTTCTTCATCAATTAACTTTACTCCATCATAAGGATGGTCGCTGATGATTGCACAATGTTCAGCACCATTTCCAACTCAGAATCACAGAATCACACTTCGGCCCATCGAGTCTTGACCAACTGAGAAACACCTGACCGACCTAATCCTATTTACCAGCACTTGGCCCATAGCCTTGAATGTTATGATGTGCCACGTGCTCATCCAGGTACTTTTTAAAGGATGTGAGGCAACCCATCTCCACCACCCTCCCAGGCACTGCATTCCAGACTGTCACCACCCTCTGGGTAAAAATGTTTTTCCTCACATCCCCCTAAACCTCCTGCCCCTCACCTTGAACTTATGTCCCTCGTGACTGACCCTTCAACTAAGGGGAACAGCTGCTCCCTATCCACCCTGTCCATGCCCCTCATAATCTTGTACACCTCGATCAGGCCGCCCCTCAGTCTTCTCTGCTCCAACGAAAACAACCCAAGTCTATCCAACCTCTCTTCATAACTTAAATGTTTCATCCCAGGCAACATCCTGGTGAATCTCCTCTGCACCCCCTCCAGTGCAATCACATCCTTCTTAAAATTTGGCGACCAGAACTGCACACAGTACTCCAGCTGTGGCTTCACCAAGGTTCTATACAACTCCAACATGACCTCCCTACTTTTGTAATCAATGCCTTGATTGATAAAGGCAAGTGTCCCATATGCCTTTTTCACCACCCCACTAACATGCCGCTTCGCCTTCAGAGATCTATGGACATACATGCCAAGGTCCCTTTGTTCCTCAGAACTTCCTAGTGTCATGCCGTTCATTGAATACTTCCTTGTCAAATTATTCCTTCCAAAGTATATCACCTCACACTTTTCAGGGTTAAATTCTATCTGCCATTTATCTGCCCGTTTGACCATTCCGTCTATATCTTCCTGTAGCCCAAGATACTCAACTTCATTGTTAACCACCCGGCCAATCCCCTCAGATACAGAAGCAGTCTATGTCTAAATGCAGCAAGACCTGGACAGTATCCAGGCTTGGGCTGATGAGTGGCAAGTAACATTCGTGCCACACAAGTGCCAGGCAGTGACCATCTCCAACAAAAGAAAATCTAACCATCGCCCCTTGTCATACAATGGTATTACCATCACTGAATACCCCACTATCAACATCCTGGGGGTTACCATTGACCAGAAACTGAACTGGACTAGCCATATAAATACTGTGGCTACAAGAGCAGGTCAGAGGCTAGGAATCCTGCGGCGAGTAACTCACCTGACTCCCCAAAGCCTGTCCACCATCTACAAGGCACAAGTCAGAGTGATGGAACACTGTCCACTTACCTGGATGAGTGCAGCTCCAGCAACACATAAGAAGCTTGACACCATCCAGGACAAAGCAACCCGCTTGATAGGCACCACATCCACAAACATTCACTCCCTCCACCACCAACACACAGCGGCAGCAATGTACTTCAGGAATTCACCAAGGCTTCTTAGGCAACACCTTCCAAACCCACAACCACTACCATCTAGAAGGACAAGGACAGCAGATGCATGGGAACACCACCACCTGGAAGTTCCCCTCCAAATCACTCACCACCCTACTTGGAAATATCTCACCGTTCCTTCAATGTCGCTGGGACA
Source organism: Cetorhinus maximus (assembly GCF_964194155.1). NCBI lineage: Eukaryota > Metazoa > Chordata > Chondrichthyes > Lamniformes > Cetorhinidae > Cetorhinus > Cetorhinus maximus. The sequence continues at coordinate 97,284,929 of NC_135895.1, forward strand.
AAGTCTTGGAACTCCCTCCCTAACAGCACTGTGGGTGTATCTACACCACATGAAATGCAGAGGTTTAAGAAGGCAGCTCACCACCACCTTCTCGAGGGCAGTTAAGGATGGACAATAAATGGTGACCTAGCCAGCAACATCCAAATCCCATGAATGAATAAAGAAAAAAGATGGGACCTGGACAGGGCTGGATGGCTTGCACCTGAAATGAGCCAGGACCAATTTCATTGCGGGGCATTGGGGAGGGTTTAAACTCACTTGGCAGGAGTATGGGAACCAGGAGGTAGTACTAGAGAGGAATACCAAAGTGCACAGAATATTGGGAGAGACAGATAGCACTAGAGTAGGAAGTAGTAAGGTATTAGGTGGGTTCAGTTTAAGAGGGAAAGTGATAAAGTCTAAATTAGAGTTACTGTGCATGTATGTGAATGCGCGAAGTGTGGTAAATAAGGTTGCTGAGTTGCAGACGCAGATAGTCATATGGAAGCCTGATGTTGTGGAGATAACAGAGACCTGGCTCAAAGAAAGGCAGGACCGGGTATTAAATAGTGCTAGAGACAAGTTTTCAAGAAAGCTAGAATAGGAAGGAAATGGGGAGATGTGGCAGTATTGAATAAGGAGAACATTGCAGTGCTAGAGAGAGAGGATGTCCTAGAGGGGTCAAGGACAGATTCTACTTGACTAGAACTAAGGAACAAAAAAGGTGTAATTACATTGCTCGGTGTACTCTATAGGCCACCAATTAGTGGGAAATATGTAGAGGAACAAATTTGCAAGAAAATTACACAGGTGCAAGAATTATAAAGTAGCTATAATGGGGGACTTTTACTACTATTTACTACTGTCTAATCTGGATGATTAATATAAAGGGCAGAGAGGGACAAGAGTTCCTAGAGTGCGTTCAAGAGAATTTTCCATAACAGTACGTTTCCAGTCCAACAAGAAAGGAGGCGTTGCCTGGTTCTTGGGAATGATGTGCACCAAGTGGATCAAGTGTCAGTAGAGAAACATTTAGGGAACAGTGGTTATTGTACCACAAGGGTTACGTAATTTATGGAAAAAGACAAGGAAAAACCTAGAGTAAAAGTACTTAGTTGGAGGAGGGCCAATTTCTGTGTGATGAGAACGGAACTGTCCTGGGTAAATTGGAATCAAAGATTGGCAGGCAAAATGGTAAAGGCCTTAAAGAGGAGCTGTTTCAGGTACACTCGAGGATCAATCCCACGATGGGGAAAGGTAAGGCAACCAAAGCCTGAGCTCCCTAGAGAAAGGTGAAGGAAAAAATGGGGCATATGACAGATGTCAGGTTGCTAAAACAAATGAGGTTGGATAGACTTGGGTTGTTTTCGTTGGAGCAGAGAAGACTGAGTGGTGACCTGATCGAGGTGTAAAGATTATGAGGGGCATGGACAGGGAGCAGCTGTTCCCCTTAGTTGAAGGGTCAGTCATGAGGGGACATAAGTTCAAGGTATGGGGCAGGAGGTTTGGGGGGATGTGAAGAAGGTCTGGAATGCGCTGCCTGGGAGGGTGGTGGAGGTGGGTTGCCTCACATCCTTTAAAAAGTTCCTGGATGAGCACTTGGCACGTCATAACATTCAAGGCTATGGGCCAAGTGCTGGTAAATGGGATTAGGTAGGTAGGTCAGGTGTTTCTCACGTGTTGATGCAGACTCGATGGGCCGAAGAGCCTCTTCTGCACTGTGATTCTGTGAGAAAGATCAGAAGGGAAGTGAAGAGGAAAATGAGAGAGGCAAAGAGGGAGTATGAGAAGAGAATGGCAGCTAACTTAAAAGGCAATCCAGAAGTCTTCTCTAGGTGTATAAATATGTATATGAATAGTAAAAAGCAGGGGTGGGGGTGGTTAGGGACAAAAAGGGGGACATATGCACACAGACGGAGGGCATGTCAGAGGTATTAAATTAATACTTTGCCTCTGTCTTTACCAAGGAAGAAGATATGGCTGAAGTTATAGTAAAAGAAGAGGAGTTGAGATACTGGATAGGCTAACAGTTGATAAAGAGGAGGTATTAGAAAGATGGGCTAAACTTAAAAGCTGATAAGTCACCAGGAACAGATGGGATGCATCTGAGGATGCTGAGGGAAACAAAAATGGAAATTGCAGAGGTACTGGCTGTCATCTTCCAATCCTCCTTAGATATAGGGTTGTGCCAGAGGTCTGGAGTATTAAAAATGTTACATTCTTGTTCAAAAAAGGGTCTAAGGAATAACCTAGTAACTGCAAGCTGATCAATTTAACTTTGGTGGTGGGCATGCTTTTAGAAACGATAATCATGGACAAAATTTAACAATTACTTGGGCATGTGTGGATTAATTAAGGAAAGCTAGCACAAATTTGTTTAAGGTAAATCATGTTTAACTTGCTTGAGTTTTTTTGATGAGATATCTGAGAGGGTTGATTTGATGGAGGTGTGCAACATTATGATGTGTCTAGATAGAGTTGATAGGGAGAAACTTTTCCTGTTGGGCAAGGGGTCAAAAACCAACTTTTCAACTGACATTGATTGGCAAAAGAAGTGATGGCGACATGAGGAAAACTTTTATATGCAGCGAGTGGTTAGGATCTGGAATGCACTACTTTTAAAAGGGAATTGGATAAGCATCTGAAGAGAGAAAAATTGCTGGGCTATGGGAAAAGGGAAGGGGAGTGGTACTAACTAATGTGCTCTTGCAGAGAGCTGGCACAGCCCCTATGGGCTAAGAGACAGAAGTGCTGTAACCATTCTATGATCAGGAAATCTAATCTATCACTTCAGCATCAAGAGATCCTGAGCAGCCAAGCTGGTATCTGACATCAGCTGTCTCCCTCTTCAAAAAACAAATTCCCAAATTACTCAATGTTTTATAGTCATCGAGAATTGAGAAAAAAAATCAATATTTTTGCCATGGCCTGATGGAATTGGCCATGCCAGAATCCCGTGTAGGAGGCCTTACCTCCTTCAAAGTAATTCTCATTAATTTGATCAAAAGAATAGGACTGTTTCATACTGTGAGGTAGTGTAGATAGAGATTTTCCATTACTACAACTTGAAGATATTGAATATAATGATATTTCCCACCCCCAAAAAATTTTAATGGCATTGTTGAAAATAAGATTGGTTTATCCTGCATGTCTTTGCACATTCTCCTTTTAATGCAAGTTGTCAGAGATCCACTGATCCTCAACCTGTATCCCTTTCCTTTCTTCCAGTAAAGGAGCTTCATAAATTTTAATTTTCAAAGCAAAAAATGAGGAAAAACACTCTCTGCTTTCTCTAGGTGTCTCTCTTTCATTACTGTTAGCAAACAAAATCTTTTCCTCATGGGCCAGATTGTAACTGTGCGAGTGGATAGCTTTTAAATGGGTTTAAATCAGGCTCATGGCCTCAATTACGGCATTTGGCTTCTAATTACCAGCAAAAGACTGCTGAATTAATCAGCTGACTTTGAAATTCAACCATTATTTGAAAACAGCATTGGCTTAAGGAAAGACTATTCCCCCTCTTTTCTAGTGGCTTAAATATGCTTTTAGCAGCCAGTAAAAAGGGAATTAATATTGCAACTGCATTCCAAAATAACTTGGTGACTTAAATGGAGTATTCAGTTGTTCAGCTGACTTAAGGTTACTCTACCTGATGGCTGATTGTAGATTTCAGAGCTGTTTGGAGGGTGTTGACAGAAGAAAAGAATAATAATTTGATAAATATATTTACTTCATTCTTATTACAAACTTCTTTACTGGCTCCCAATTAAAAGTGGTGCTGGCAATAGTCACAGGCTAGTCAAGGTTTGCCTTTCAAATGAAAATGGCTTTGTGGAGCAATCCGATGAGAGGATAGGTGTAAAGAACATAAGAACTAGGAGCAGGAGTAGGCAATTCAACCCCTTGAGCTTGCCATGCCATCTAATATGATCATGGTTGATCTCATTTCAGCCTCAACTCCAATTTCCCGCCCTCTTCCCATAACCTTTCAACCCATTACTAATTAAAAATCTGTCTATCTCCTCCTTAAATGTGCCCAGGCATCCACTGCACTCTGAGGTAGTGAATTCCACAGATTCACGGCCCTTTGAGAAAAGTAATTCCTCCTCATCTCTGATTTAAATCTACCACCCCTTAGCCTAAAACTATGGCCTCTCGTTCTAGAATGCCCCACAAGGGGAAACCATCTGCTCCATGTCTACTTTGTCCATCCCCTTTAGCGTCTTATATACCTCAATTAGATCTCCTCTCATCCTTCTAAACTCTAGCGAGTATAGGCCTAAACTGCTCAATCTCTCCTCATAAGACAAGCCCCGCATCTCTGGAATCAGTCTAGTGAACCGCATCTCTGGAATCAGTCTAGTGAACCTCCTCTGAACCGTTTCCAATGCAACTACATCCTTCCTCAAGTAAGGGGACCAAAACTGTGCACAGTACTCCAGGTGCGATCTCACCAATGCCTTGTACAGTTGCAACAATACTTCCCTATTTTTATACTCTATTTCTTTAGCAATAAATGCCAAAATTCCATTTGCCTTCATTATTACCTGCTGTACGTGCATACTAGCTTTCAGTGATTCATGCATGAAGACACCCAGATCCCTCTGCGCTGAAGCGTTCTGAAGTTTCTCTCCATTTAAATAATAAGCCGCTTTTTATTCTTCTGACCAAAAAGGATAGCCTCACACTTATCCACATTAAATTCCATCTGCCATATTTTGGCCCATTCACCTAACCTGTCCATATCCATTTGTAAATTTCTTATTTCTTCATTGCAACTTACTTTCCCACCTATTTTGGTGTCATCTGCAAATTTAGCTATAGTACCTTCTATCCCTGAATCCAAGTCATTTATATAGATTGTAAATAGTTGGGGCCCAAGGACCGAACCCTGTGGCACCCCACTAGTTACGGCTTGCCATCCAGAAAAAGACCCATTTATCCCGACTCTCTGCTTTCTGTTGGTTAGCCAATCCTCTATCCAAGCTAATATATTACCCCATACTCCGTGTGATCTTATCTTGTGTATTAATCTTTTGTGCGGCACCTTATCAGAGGCCTTCTGGAAGTCCAGATATACTACATCTACAGGATCCCCATTATCCACTTTGCTTGTCACATCTTCAAAGAACCCTAGCAAATTAGTCAAACACGATTTACTCTTCATAAAACCTTGCTGACTCTGATGGATTGCATTTTGACTTTCCAAATGCCCCATTACTACTTCCTTAATAATGGATTCCAACAATTTCCCAACGACAGACGTTAAACTAACTGGTCTATAGTTTCCTACTTTCTGCCTACCCCCCCATCTTTTTGAATAAGGGCATTATATTAGCATTTTTCCAATCCACTGGAACCTTTCCAAAAACCAGGAAATTTTGGAATATTATAGCCAATGCATCCACTATCTCCGCTGCCACTTCCTTTGCGACCCTGGGATGTAGGCCATCAGGTCCTGGGAACTTGTCACCCTTTAATCCCAAAAGTTTGCTCAGTACTTTTTCTCCAGTGATGGTGATTGTTCTAAGTTCCTCCTTCTCTATACCCTCTGCACTACCTGTTACTATTGGGGTGGTACTAGTGTCCTCCACCGTGAAAACAGGCAAAATATTGATTAAGTGTCTCTGTCATTTCTGCATTCCCCACTATTAACTCCCCAGTCTCATCCTCCAAGGGACCAACATTCACTTTAGCTACACTCTTTCCTTTTATGTACTTGTAGAAGCTTTTGCTATCCGTTTTTACAGTTTTGTGCTAGTTTTCTTTCATAATTTACCTTTGCTCTTTTTATTATTTTTTTAGTACCCCTTTGTTGATCTTCAAAAGTTTCCCAATCTTCCAGCCTGCCACTGACCTTTGCAATTTGGTATGCCTTAGTTTTTGCCTTTATGTTATCTTTAACTTCCTTGTTTAGCCATGGATGCTTTTTCCCCCTCTTACCATCTTTCCTCATCTTTGGAATGTATTTTACTTGGGAGGAATTGAATATCTCCTTAAATATCTGCCACTGTTCATCAACTGCTCTACCTTGTAGTCTTCCTGCCCAGTCCACTAGGGCCAAAGCTGCCCTCATGCCTATGTTTAACTCCAGAACACTAATGTGGGACTCAAGTTTCTAATCTCAAACTGAACTTGAAATTCTAGCATGCTATGATCACTATTCCCTAGAGGAAGAGGAAGATTACTATGAAATCATTAATTAACCCCATCTCATTACACAAAACCAAATCCAGAATAGCCTGCTCCCTGGTTGGTTCCACAACATATTGCTCCAAGAAACAATCTCTGATACACTCTATGAAGTCTCCCTCGAGGCTACCCTTGCCAATTTGATTAGTCCAGTCTATATGCATATTAAAATCACTCATGAATATTGCCGTGCCTTTCTTACATGCTCCCAGTATTTCCTAATTTATACTGTGCCCTACTGCTGAACTACTGTTTGGGGACCTATAGATTACTCCCACCAGGGACTTCTTTCCCCTGCTATTTATTATTTCCACCCAGACTGACTCTACGTCTTGCTCTCCAGTGCCTACATCATTCCTCACTATAGCTCTGATCTCTTCCCTTATTAACAAAGCTACACCACCTCCTTTTCCTTCCTGCCTATCCTTTCGAAACACTGAGTACCCTTGGTTATTCAACTCCCAAACCTGTTCTCCCTGTAACCACGTCTCAGTATTCGCCACCAAATCACACCTATTTATCTGTATTTGCGCTGTTAACTCATTAGTTTTATTCCGAATGCAACACGCATTCAGATACAAAGCCTTTAAGCTTGTCCTATTGTCAATTTTCCCTACTCTTATATGATTCTTTGGTCCAATATGGCATTCACACACCCTGTCCCTTCCTTTCACTTTTTGATAACAATCAGCCTCGTCACTAACCTGCACTCTTACCCTCTCCTTAAACTTTGATTTTTTATATTTCCATGCAACTGAACCCTCCCCCCAACTATTTAGTTTAAAGCCCTATCTACAACCCTAGTTATGTGATTCACCAGGACAATCCCAGCATGATTCAAGTGGAGCCCTTCCAAACAGAATAACTCTCTCTTTCCCCAATACTGGTGCCAATGTCCCATGAATTTGAACCCATTTCTCCCACACCAATCTTTGAGCTGCACATTTACCTCTTTAATCTTATTGACCCTGTGCCAATTAGCTTATGACTCAGGTAGTAACCCGGTTCTGTTTTTTAATTTAGCCCCTAGCTGCTCGTATTCCCTCAACAGAACCTCTTTCCTCGTTCTACTTATATCGTTGGTACCTATGTGGACCACGACAACTGGATCTTTCCCCCTCACTCTAAGTTCCTCTGCAGCCCAGATGAGACACCCTTAACCCTGCCACCAGGTAAGCAACGCAGCCTTCGGACTCTCGATGCTGGCTACAGAGAACAGTATCTAATCCCCTAACTATACTATCCCCGATTACAACTACATTTCTCTTTTCTCCACCCACTTGATTGGCTCCCTGTACCACAGTGCTGTGGTCAGTTTGCTCATCCTCCCTACAGTCCCCGCTCTCGTCCACACAGGGAGCAAGAATCTCGAACCTGTTGGATAAGGGCAAGGGCTGAGGCTCCTGCAGTGCTACTTCCTGGATCCCTCTACCTGCCTCACTCATAGTCACACCCTCCTGTCCCTGACCACTGGCCGAATTTAAGGTAGTTAATCTAAGGGGTGTGACTGTACCCTGAAACACAGCGTCCAGGTAACTCTCCCCCTCCCTGATGTGTCGCGGTGTCTGAAGCTCAGACTCCAGCTCATCAACTCTGAGCTGGAGTTCCTCGAGCAACCAACATTTGCTACAGATGTGGTCACTAGGAACCACAATGGGGCCACCAGCTCCCCCAGCATGCAGCTACAACACATCACCTGGCCCTGCATCTCTATTTTATTTAATTAGTTTTTCAATTTGTTTTTAAATTTCCTACTGGTCTTTAGTTTATCAATTTGTAAAATATTTCTCCTATTTACCTTTAATCTGAAAGCAAGTTAGAATAGAGTTTCAAACTACACTTCTTAAAATCAACTGGAACTCGCTCTCTCGCAAGAGAGATTTTATAATCCTTTGACCATGTCTTAAAACAAGTGGTTAGTGAGATAGTTGATGCATTGGTTTTAATTTTCCAAAACTCCAAAAGATTCAGGTAAGGTCCCATTATAGTGGAAGATAGCAAATACAACTCCACTATTCAAAAAGGGAGGGAGACAGAAAGTGGGAAATAACAGGCAAGTTAGTTTAACATCTGTCATAGGGAAAATGTTCGAAGCTATTATTAAAGAAGTTATAGCAGGGCACTTGGATAAGGTCAAGGTAATCAGGCAGAGTCAACATGGTTTTGTGAAAGGGAAATCATATTTAACCAACTTATTGGAGTTCTTTGAGGAAGTAACATGTGCTGTGGATAAAGGGGAACTGGTGGATGTACTGTACTTAGATTTTCAGAAGGCATTTGATAAAGCGCCACATCAGAGGTTATTGTGTAAAATAAAAGCTCATGGTATAGGGGGTAACATATTGGCATGGATAGTAGATTGGCCGGCTAACAGGAGGCAGAAAGTAGGCATAAATGGGTCTTTTTCATGTTGGCAAGATGTAATGAGTGGTGTGGCACAGAGGAATCAGTGCTGGGACCTCAACTGTTTACAATTTATATAAATGACTTGGATGAAGGGATGGATGATGGTTATCAAATTTACTGATGACACAAAGATAGGTAGGAAAGTAGGTTGTGAGGAGGAGATAAGGAGGCTACAAAAAGATATAGCTGGGTTAAGTGATTGGGCAAAGATCTGCTAAATTGAGTATAACGTGGGAAAATTTGAAATCGTCCATTTTGGCAGGAAGCATAAAAGAGAAGCATATTATCTAAATATTGAGAGATTGCAGAGAGATGCAGAGGGATCTGTGTGTCCTAGTACATGAATCGCAAAAGGCTAGTATACAGATACAGCAAGTAATTAGGAAAGCTAATCGAATGTTATCATTTATTGCGAGAGGAATTGAATGCAAAATTGGGAGGTTATGCTCCAATTATATAGAGTACTGGTGAGACATTTAGAGTACTGTGTACAGTATTGGTCACCTTATTTAAGGAACAATGTAAATGCATTGGAAGCAGTTCAGAGAAGGTTTACCAGACTAATACCTGGAATAGTTGTCTTATGAGGAAACGTTGGACAGGTTAGTATCTGCTGGAGTTTAGAAGAGTAAGAGGCGACTTGATTAAAACATATAGGATTCTGAGGGGTCTTGACAGGGTGGATGTGGAGCGGATGTTTCCCCTTGCGGGAGAATCTAGAACTAGGGGTCACTGTTTCAAAATAAGGGGTTGCCCATTTAAAACGGAGATGAGGCAATTTTTTTTCTCTGAGGGTCATGAGTCTTTGTAACCCTCTTCCTGAAAAGGCAGTGGAAGCAGAATCTTTGAATATTTTTAAGGCAGAGGTGGATAGATTTTTGGTAAGCAAGGGGGTGATAGGTTATTGGGGATAGCCAGGATGCAGATTTCAGATTACTAACAGATCAACCATGATCTTATTGAATGGCAGAGCAGGCTCAAGGGGCTAAATGGCCTACTCCTGTTCCTTGTTCCTATGTTTGTATGAATGTCGTTTAAGCACTCTTTCTGTTTTTATTCAGGCTCAGTCGCAATGGCAGCAGCAATTTGAACAGCAGAAGAGGGAGTTGGAAACTGGTCACAGGAGAAGCCTTCAGCAATTACAGACCAGTCTAGCAGAGTTAGAGACTGTAAACAAAGAGCTTACTGAAAGGCGATTCAAAGCAGAATGTGTCATCCAAGAAATTAAAGCAAAACTTTCAAGCTCAGAAAATGTAAGGATTCTTCCATTCTATGTTAAGAAAATTGAGAAATTTAATAATTGTTATAAATTCTCAATGCAATTTTTATTGATAGGAATGTCACAGAGCAAAACAAGAAGCTCAGTCGTTATGTCGGGAGAATTCAATGCTTGATGCAGAATGCCATGAAAAGGACAAGTTGATTAACCAGCTGCAAACTCGTGTTGCTGTTTTACAGCAAGAGATCAAAGACAAGGACCAGTTGGTGTCTAGAACTAAGGAAGTATTGGAAGCTACTCAGAAACAAAAGGTAGATGCATTTTTGTTACATTCCAGTGGCACTTTTGTATTAGAACGGCTTACTTTTCAACGTTCAAAGAACCACATAGAAGTTTAAAGGCAGCTTCCAAAAGTAAACCCATATTTCCCAGTAAATTAAATTTGCATTCTTATGTATGTTTGAACAGAATGGCACAGCACAGGCCATACCATTATCCTTATCTTATCAAATTATACAACAGTCTTCACATGAGCTGCTCAGTGTTTGATGTCTTGTTCACTCAAAAAGACATAAACGTATGTCAGATTGAATATAGGCTAAGTAATATTTTGTTTAAATACAAGTAAGATCATGAGAGAAGCATAATACAGTAAGTAACTATGGTACAATACTTTAATTGTTTTCAAAACAAGAGGCCAAAATCATAGTAGTCATTTTCAGTAACTTCTGAGTCTGATGAAAAACGTTTTACACTGGCATGTCTTCACTGAGTCTCTCTTCAGCCACAATCCATGGAAGCAGGCAGTGAGAAACTGAAGACCTCGGGAAACCTTGCCCACTTATTTTACTCTTTTTGTTTAACATCCAGCAGATATACTTATAGGGAAAATAAATTCTTCACAATTGCTAGGCAATCAAGACCTTGACGGTTTTTAACCACTGCATCATGTAAGTTATGCACAGTAGACTTCTGATAGGTTAAACTAGAAATATTGCCCACATAATTCAATAGGGTTTGAAAATGGGCATGGAGGTTGCGATGCATGATTAACACATGCCCGTTGCTTCCAATGCATGTAGCACATACATTTCATGTTGCCTGCTTCTTTACATGATTGCACATGGTGAGTGGCTACAGGCCCGTGCATGGGGTGAAAAATTATGAGAGGCTTAGCACTATTTAAAGCTAACCTGCCCCTTTTAAAGAAGAGGTATATTTTGACCTGAGCAGGCGCTGGCAGTCATTCTAAAACGGAGTTTGGCCTGGGAAAGACACATTGATGGCACAACATGGGAGCGAGCAGTCTCCAAGGTTCTCCGATGCAGTACTAGAGATCTTAGCCGCAGGAGATGGATGGGAGGGCAAAGGTCCTTTATGTATAAGGAACCAGGAGGCCCCTCAGATGAATAGTGCAAAGGTAGTGGGAGCAGATAACTGTCACAATCAATGCTGCAGTCTAACCCCAAGGACCTAGATGCATTGCCACCAAAAGTTCAGTGACCTCACATTAGTGATTAAGGTCAGTGACTGCATCTTCAAATGTAACTTCCTGCACTATTAGCATAACACGATACTCATTCAACCATACCCCTATCACTTACATCAATCTCTATCAATTATTATTCATACTGCAACTCATAACTTTACTTCACCCTCACACATTTATTGCAGATCTCATACTCACAGCTCACAGCTTGCATACACTGCCAGCTATTTAACCATAATAGCTACATCACCCAAATAGATTGCATAATACTCACTGACACCTTCCGTCTCTCTCACAGGACACAGTGACGCACAATCACATGCAGCAGCAGCTAATGGGTGGGGGACAGGCACGGTTGTCTGTCCTCAACCCAATGGAGAAGAGTTTGGTCCCTATCATAGGAGTGACCATGACTGAGGCTGTGGCCAGCAGCAGGGCTAAAATTATTGAAGGTGATAGTAAGTGCTTACTATTCACCTTCTTACATCCCACAACCTCATATCCCACAATTTCTTCTGATATATAAGCTGAAGATGGGCTAATCACGCACCTCTTGGTTTCTCCCATCCCTCACCCCAAACCTACCTTTCCTTTCAGATATGCAAGAACTGCCACCTGGCCTGGCAGTAGTCGAAGATAAGAGGTGAAAGAGTAGGAGGATGGTAATGAAGAAGAAATACCACCATTTGCTTACAGACCCTCAGCCACCAGCTTAGATACTGGAACTGCATGTAATTACAGCCCACCTTAGAGGTGGGTTCTATATGTGGTGAGACTCGGCATGAGGGACCTGCAGCCATGGGGGAGTGGCAAGAGGTAGGGTAGGGCAGGAGCCAGCTCCCCAAAGGTTGAGATTGCACATGCATTCTGCTCCAGAAGGCTCAATAAAGACTTTGAAGGGGTGGCATACAGAAAAGGCTGATGAGTACTGTCATTTCCCAAATATAATACTCATTTTTCTTAAGATTTTATCTGGAAGTTAGGGTGCATATTAAACATGGTAACAGATCAAAACAGTTTTTTTTTTGCAGTTGGTATTTATGAACCCAATTTTTGAAAGGTGATCAAGAAGCTTGAGATTTCTTTACATTTATTTACATGCTTTGAAGCCTTGAAATGCTGTGTTTGAATCGCTATCCTCAAATAGTTTATGCAACTTCTCGCCATCAATGGCATCACCGCAGATATCGTCTTCATCTTCGTTATCCTCCTCAGCAGTTTCATCATCCCAGAGGATGTCATCTTCTGAATCATCTATGGTATTTATGAGACAACACTTCTTGAAGCTGCACTAGATCAGGGATGGATCAATGACTTTCCAGGCTTCTTTGATACATTGGGCAATGAGGAAAAGGTCTGGTTTCTTCTGGTTGTCTGATAATGTAAATGCATGCACTCCTGAGTACAGCCACTCATTCTGCTTTTGGTATATCTGTTTAAATGGTCAGTTGCGGCTGAGGTCCATCACTTGCACCTGGCCTGTCATGTCTTCGAGAATAATGACAAGATGTGTGCAGTTATCATCTAGGATACCCTTGATGTATGATATTCAATAACACCTGAAAGTGTCAAGGACCAGCATAAGATGTTCCAAGAAGGGCCTTTCCGCCACATGCTATGCAACCAGTCTTTAGCCAAACATTTATCTATCTAACCTTTGTCATGTTAACAGATGATATTTTTAGGGCCATGTGATATTCTTTGGGCGAGCTCTTTTGTTTGAAGATAATGTATGGTGGCAACTTTGTCCCATCTCCATATGCCCCACGTATGATGGTGAAACAGTTCTTTTCATTGCCATGTTGATCTTAAAGCAATCAATTTTCCCCCTCAGCCATGATTTGAACGGAATGTCAAATGTGAGGGATGTCAGATCATTGTACTAAAACCTTATAGGAGAGACTAGAAGTGGGGGCTCATAGACGTTTACAGCACAGAAGGAGGACATTCGGCCCATTGTGTCTGCGCTGCTCAACAAAGATCTGACTACGCTAACCCCATTTTCCAGCGCTTGGCCCATAGCCCTGGAGGCTCTGGCAACGCAAGTGAATATCTAAATACTTTTTAAATGTTACGAGAGTTTCTGACTCAACCACCCTTTCAGGCAGTGAGTTACAGACTCCCACCACCCTCTGGGTGAAAAAAATTTCTCCTCAACTCCCCTCTTAGCCTTTCACCTCTTACCTTAAATCTATGCTCCCTGGTTGTTGACCCTTCTACTGATGGAAAAAGTGCCTTCCTATCTCCCCTATCTATGCTCCTCATAATCTTATACACCTCTATCAGGTCCCCTCTCAACCTTTGCTGCTCCAAGGAAAACAACCCCAGCCTATCCAATCCTCCTCATAGCTCAGACCCTCCAGCCCAGGCAGCATCCTGGTAAATCTCCTCTGCATCCTCTCCAATGCAGTCATATCCTTCCTATAATGTGGTGATCAGAACTGCACGCAGTACTCCAGTTGTGGCCTAACCAGCATTTTATACATTTTCAGAATAAGCTCCCTGCTCTTGTATTCTATACCTCAGCTAATAAAGGCAAGTATCCCATATGCCTTCGTAGCCCCTTATCCACCTGCTCTGCTACCTTCAGGGATCTGTGGATATGCACACCAAGGTCCCCCTGATTTTCAGCACTTTCCAGGGTCCTATAGTGTAATCCCTTGTCTTGTTAGCCCTCCCTATGTGCATTACCTCACACTTTTTCGGGTTGAATTCCATTTGCCACTGATCTGCCCACCTGACCAGTCCATTGATATCCTCCTGCAGTTACAGCTATCCCCCTCACCATTTACACCCTACCAATTTTCGTGTCATCCTCGAACTTCTTGATCATAACCCCCACGTTTAAGTTCAAATCATTTATGTACACCACGAACAGCAAGGGCTGCAGCACCCTCTGTGGAACCCCACTGGAAACAGGCTTCCAGTCACAGAAACATCCCTCTACCATCATTCTCTGCTTCCTGCCTCTTAGCCAATTTGCCTTGGATCCCATGGGCTCTTACTTTCTTGACCAGTCTGCCATGAGAGACCTTATCAAAAGCCTTGCTAAAGTCTATGTAGACCACATCAAATGCATTACACTCATCAACACTCCTGGTTACCTCCTCAAAAAATTTGATCAAATTTGTCAAACATGACCTTCCCTTACCGAATCCATGCCGACTATCAATGACTAATTCGTGTCTCTCCAAGTGCAGATACATTCTGTCCTTCAGAATTCTTCCTAGTAACTTCCCCATCACACAGTTTAAAAATAAGGGGTCTCCCATTTAAGATGGAGATGAGGAGAAATGTTTTCTCTGAGGGTAGTTAGCCTGTGGAATTATCTTCCTCAGAGAGTAGTGGATACTGAGTCATTGAATATATTAAAGGCTGAGTTAGTTAGATTTTTTATCGACAAGGGAGTCAAGAGTTATGGAGAATGGACAGGAAAGTAGAATCGAGGCCACGATCAGATCGGCTATGATCTTATCAAATGGTGGGGCAGGCTCGAGAGGCCAAATGGCATACTGTTCCTAATTTGTGTGCTTGTATGTATGTTGGCAACAGGGGATGTGCTATAGCTGTGTTGCTTTTGAGCCTTATGTAATACCAGCCATGAGAGTAGTGGCAGCAAGGTTGGTTTATGCATGAGCTGTGAGAAAACCAAGACAATGATGAATGGACAACAACAAGGTCCCTCTGCCCCAACCATCCATTACTATCGGGCAACAGAACATCGAGGACGTTGACTACTTGCCCTACTTGGGAAGCAACATCTCCAAGGAGGGTGATATAGGGAAGGACCCCCCCACAAGAATTGGAAAAGCAGCCTCGGTCTTCCTGTGGCTCCACAAGGTGTGGGCATCTAACACCATCAACATGGCCATGAAGCTGTGACTCCACATGTCCATTGTAGTACCAACCTCAATCTGTGCCAGCAAGGCATAGAAGATAAAGGTTTCATGTAAGTTGCATGTTTTTCACCAGAGGTGCCTACGCAAGATACTGGGCATCACATGGAGAGACAGCATCACCAACAAGGAAGTGCTGCAGAGGACTGGTCAGAGGTGCCCGTGTGACATTGTGGCAAAGAGACAGCTCATGCTGGCAGGGCAAATCCTTCGCCTCCTGCATGTACGCCCCACTAGGGTGGACAGTAATGTGAGATTCCACCAGGCATAAGAAGCACATGAGGCTGGCCAAAGAAGACCTGGCAAAATTCATTTAAGAAGGTCCTTCAAGAGCGGGACACCACCTGGGCTGGAGTGAAAGAGATTGCGATGGACTGGAGCCAATGGTGGAGTCTTGCTGCCTATTGCCCCAAATGGGACCAGAAGAATTAAGTCTAAGTCTAAGACATACCTTGTCCTCAAAATCATCAGGCATGTGTTTTGTGACTGCAGTGTGCCAACATATGGATATATCATGCCTTTGCAAGAAGAGGAAGCACCATTTTGGAGATTCTTTAAAGGTAATCTTGGAGTCCGAAGCTTTTATGGTATAAAGGGCTTTCAAACAAATTTCTAGAGTGCTGACTTCAAATCGCTTGCTTGATCTTGGCAAATATATTCCAGAAGTTGTTGCTCAAGCTGTGGATGCTCAGCTTTTCTTCCATGCCTAGGGGCTTTGGCTTGCTTGCCTTGGGACTTTAGCCTGTCCTTTGAGTTTTTCCAAAGCCTAACATTTGCTTCATTAACATCGAGTTCCCACGCTATCACTTTGTTACCACGGCTTTCAGCAACTCCTATCAACATAAGTTGGAAGGCTACTGTCCCTTTTCACTGCCATGTTAATGGTTAGTATGAAGAACCCTGCCTTAGCATGTAACATGTCATGTTAATTCAATCAGTAAATATGTGGGAGCTGGCTGCTCAGAAAACTGAGGTGGGAATGGACCTTTTTGGGTAATGGCTCTAATTTTACATAGTAGGTAATAATATTTGAATTTGGCATAATTTATTTTGCCGTATTACTGTATTTGATTGCAGGGCAAGTGAAAAAGAAAACTTTAAAGCATTTCTTTCTGGTATAGCACAGCCTAATCCGCCATTTTGCTGAAGCGTGTTCCATCAAAAAATTCTAATAAATTTGTTAGGCATGATTTCCCCTTCATGAAGCCATGCTGACTCTGCTTGATTAGATTATGTATTTCTAAGTGCTCTGCTATTACATCCTTTATAATAGACTCCAACAGTTTCCCAATGACAGATGTTAAGCTAACTGGCCTATAGTTACCTGTTTTTTTTGTCTCCCTCCCTTTTTGAATAAGGGTGTTCCATTGGCCATTCTCCAATCCTCTGGGACTTGTCCAGAATCCAAGGGTTCTTGGAAGATTACTACCAGCGCATCCACTATCTCTGTAGCTACTTCAAGTTAGTGAGGCACGACCGCCCCTTCACAAAACCATGCTGCCTCTCACTAATACGCCCATTTGCTTCCAAATGGTAGTAAATCCTGTCACGAAGAATCTTCTCCAATAATTTCCCTACCACTGACGTAAAGCTCACCGGCCTGTAATTTCCTGGATTATCCCTGCTACCCTTCTTAAACAATGGAACAACATTGGCCATTCTCCAGTCCTCTGGGACCTCACCCATAGCCAGTGAGGATACAAAGATTTCTGTCAAGCGTATACTCCCAGCACCCCTGTCAATGATTTATTCAATGGCACCAGGCATAGCCAGCATCAGATGTGTGCAAATATGGTACAAACACTACTTTGGATCCAAAGTGGCACACCAAAAATACCAATACTTTACAACCAAATTTTGTATCTATTAAATGTATCTACTACTTCAGTTTATGAACTCTCATTCATTAAAATCTCAACAGGGATAGAACCAGGCATCTTGTAATCTTGCAACACAATTAGTTTACAAAAATGGGCAACATTAAATGAGGGAAGCTAGCTACGTCATTTGAAATGGATATTGCTAGATAGCCCACTGTATTGGTTTTGTCCTGCTCACCAGGCCAAGATAACTTTTTCTTTCAAAGATGTAGCTAGCCTGAGCCAAACATTACTTTATGTACCTAAAGTTATTTTTAAAAAACTGTTGGAGGCATGATAGAGCTGTGCTTTTATCAGTTTGTACATAAAACAGCACATGGAGTAACATTTTAAACCCAGTTAACACTGAAGTTTGAGTGTAGTTTTGCTTAGAATTAAATAAAACTCAATTTTCAGTCCCTTTATAATTGTTTCAGCTATCATTTGAAGAAAACTTAGAGAAGAAGCAAGTTCAAGTGGAGCAACTGGAAGCCACTGTGAAGTCTCTGTCAGAAGAGCTGCTTAAGGTGTGTAGTGTGTGTGTGCGTGTGTGTGTTTTTTTCCCTCCCTAAGCATTCATCTTTAGCATGTGGGAATCTTGTTTTTTAACATATTTGTATTCCTGAGTTCTTAGCTTGTTACAATGTAACATGGAGGATTCCTAAATATGTATCAGGTATGGGAATGGCTGAGAATTATGCACAATTCATCCTTCGCGTATGCTCTGTCCGAAGGCAGGTCCTTGGCTCGTTGATTGTTAATGCTTCCTCCCAAGACGTTTTTCTTGGCAGTTTTTGGTAGAGATGGTTTGCCATTGCCTTCCATCCTCAGGGCAGAGCAAGGAGGCAGGTCCAAAGTCTACCCCAGCCGAAACGGGAATTGATCCCACACTATTGATGTTAATCTGAACCCTGCTAGCTATATAGCCAACTGAGCTAACCATCGATTCAAGCCTATTATATTGTGTAAAGTAGACCTTACCTCATTCTTATAAGTCATCCCTTTGGTTGTGGACTTTTTCAAGAATTTTACACCCCTTCCTATGGGTGTCTGTCTTAAATCCAGTTTGAGTGTAATGGTCCAGGGTCTTAAACAGGCATTCTCCTGTGTTTGGAATACTGAACCAGGTTGTGGATATGGTGATAAATTTATAATGCTCTATTTTTTCTTTCCCTTTTTATTCCTGAAAATCTTGACTAATGTCCATTTGATTCTAGTGAGGAGACATTTGTTGGGATTGATCTTTGTGATTATTAATGCCAATGGCACACAATTCATTCCTGAACCACTGCTCTGGTGCCATTTTTGTGTGGTATAATGCGCCACCAGCCATTTCTTGAGTGGCACAAACGGATACTGAATTTGGACCACACGGGTCCAAGCAGCAAATTACTACATCACTCACCAAAAATATATTCTGCTGCAAGATGGGCCCTGAACACATTCTAATTAAATAACCACTCATGTTGCAGATGAGATGTTTTGAGAAACTTTTGCTTAGGCAGAGTTAGTGGAAGCACTTTGCTGAGTGCTTTTTGCCAGTTGTTGAATCCAGTCCAGGAAGAGAGAGGGACCCAGGCACATGGGCAGTTGTTGCAGTGCCTCTTGATCTGTAACATAACAAACATATGGAACAACAGAGGGAAAGAGGGAAAGCTCTGTGAGGATGGGGGAAGGAGGTTGAACAGGAGGAGACAGGGGGGAAGCATCTTGAGCTAGGTGTAACCAAATAGCCTGAGAAAATAGATTATGAAGCTCTGCTTCCACTGAAACAACTTCCCCATCCCAACATGTACCCACCACTGCCCACTGTCACATCCATTTCGAACTCCCCATCACAACATCCGCTTGACTAGCATCCAGAAATTAAAGCCACCGCAAAAACCTTTGCAAAACATCCTTATTGAACAACACATCTCTTTTTACAAAACAGAAATGAGCTATTCACCCTGAGCAATCCCTTAGTGCCTGTCTTGGGGCCGGGGCTACTCTTGTCTGCCCTAGTGGCTGCAGCGTGGTTGGAGGAAGGCTGATGACTTTCAATGGGGAGGCTGCAGATGGTCTTTCAGGATAACCTCAAACAGCTCCACGCTTTGAGGGCCCGGCTTTGGACTTTACCATCTTGGCTTGGCTGGCAGCAGTTTGGGCCAGCTGGCTGAAGCAACAGCAAAGCTACTGGCAAAGTGGCAGTCGTGGGAGCACAAATGCTGTCTTCCTGAGAGGACAGGAAGTTTGTCTTCCATGATGCCACCGCAACTCCCAAGAATGGTGTCACAGCATTGCTGGAACACAGATTGCTGTGAGAATCTTTATAGCCCTTTGAGCACTGACATCTGCATCCACAATGGCAGTAGTCTGATTCTGCATGGCAGCAAGCATGGATATGATCTCCATCTGAGCTTCTGCTGCAGCACTGAGAATTTGGGAGACTTCTGACTGTGCTGCAATGGTAGTTGAGACAGGCCACTGGACTTTTTATCATGGTTAGGTCATTAGTAACCATTTTCATGTTGATATGGATGGGCTTCAAACTCTGCAATGCCTTCTGCCACATTGGAGCTGAATTCCTCATGTTCCTTAATGGTGTTGAAGGAATTCTGGTAGGATTGCCAATGCACCAAGTATCTTGGTGTGCATGCTCATCAGTGTTCTCCTATATACTGCCATATCAAAGTCCTCAACTATGTCCTTTGCAGTATAACTCTTTTGTGTCCAAGCCACCCTTTCCTCTTGCCTGGTGACTCACCACATGCTGATCCTAACTCTGTACTAGCCCCTAAAGTTTGCAAAATGCCAGTATCTGGTAGTTGTGAGTGACAGGTGAAATGATGGTGCCTCTTCATCACAATTGTGGGGCTTCTTTCTCTTGGTCAAATGGAGGCTGTCCAGGTGGCATTTCTTGGGGACCTGAAAGCATAATAGCAGAAAGGGAGTGTAGGGGTGGGGAGTAATTTAGGAGGTCCATAATCACACCATCTGCAGCTTCCACTTCCTCCTCACCCTGAAGTGTGGCATGGAATTCAGAAGCGGTATAAGGCAGTCACTTACCATCATCTTGGATGGTCTTGGTAGTGCCAAATACCACAGGCCCTTCTGCTGCTGCAATGCATCATCTCAAGGGGACTTGGGATGGAGTCGTACCAGCCCTCCAAAAGTTCAATCTTCCTGTTGTTATGGGCTACCTTCTGCAAGAGAGAGGGAAGAATGTTGGTGATTGTTTAACAATGTACTTGGGTGATGTGCCTGTTGTAGCTGAATAGCTGGAGGTCTGTGGAGGCAGCGAGAGGTGTGAGAGGCTGGCAGCATTGGTAGGGGTGTATGGATGAGGCGGTGTATCTGAATGTTAGGTCTGAGTTCTGAGTGCCAGTGAGAGCTGCTGGGTGAGCGATGGGGTTGTTGTGCATTGAGTAGCATGATGTGATGGGTATGAGATATGAGATAGGGATGCATTCATTCACCTGGAATCACTTGTGTGAGGTCATTAAACTTTTTTCAGCCGTCTTTGGGGCCAGACTCCATGCATTCACCACCATGGCAACCTGCAACCACTCCCTTCAAAGGGTGTTCCTTGTGGATCTCCTAGCCCCTACAGAAATGTGGTCTTTCTCCTGAATTTCACCTTTGTAACAGCTGCCTCCAAGGCAGTGTCACTGAATCTGGGAACCTCTCCCTACCATTTCCCTGCATCTTCAGATCAGGAGCATATCTTCCCTTTAATAGGGAATCTATCTTTAAGAAGAGGAGGCTGGCTGAACTATGTATTTTTATGTACAGAACTGTTCAGCCCTCTGCAAAGTGGAAGCAGTGCAGGACTTGCTTGGCCAGTGGATATGATAATGCAGATAGGGTGGATGCACCAAATTTGCATTCAGCCTACCTTGTTCAGAACTGGCATGGGCAGGTCATGAATTGCAATTCCCCAAGCCCAAAACCCAAGGTGTTTCTAGTCTACATCTATGAAATTAAAAGCCTTGTATCTAGCATGCATGCATTAGCACTTCAAAGTTTGATATGCCAAGATGTGACATGTCTGTCAGGCATAAAAAACTACAGTTAGCTTAAATAATCTGCATCCTGTTAAGTTAACTTACCCTCTGAGGATAACATCGGTCACACCCAAGTATTTTATAATAAAAGTCTGAATGAAATCTCAGAAACCGGTACAAACAAGGGTGCAATGGACTCTGAAACAACTGAAAATACCTACTATGAAAGTATTAGAGTCAAACCCAAGTGTGGCCGAAACCACCTGGTCGTTATCATAATCCATAATGCAACCAACAGCCTATTTTGCACAAATGCAAGCCTGTATACCAAAGTATTAGTCTTGTTATGATCCCCTCAGAGACTGATAACTTTCAAAAATTTGCTAATGAGACCAAGATAGGTAGGAAAGTAAGTTGTCAAGTGAAAGTAAAGAGTCTTCAATGAGATATAGATAGGTTAAATGAGTGGCAAAAATTTGTCAGATGGAATATAATGTGGGAAAATGTGAACTTGTCCGCTCTAGCAGGAAAAATAGAAAAGCAGTATACTATTTAAATGAAGAGAGATTGCAGAACTCGGTGATACAAAGGGATCTTGGTGTCCTGGCACATGAATCACAAAAAGTTAGTGTGCGGGTACAATAATGATTAGGAAGGCAAATGGAATGTTGACATTTATTACAAGGAGAATCAAGTATAAAAGTAGTGAAATTTTACTGCAACCGTGCAGGGCCTTGTGAGACCACTTGGAGTATTGTGTACAGTTTTGTTCCACTTTTGTAAAAGGATATAATTATGTTAGAAGCAGCTCAGAGAAGGTTCATTTGACTCGTTCTGGGGATGAAGGACTTACCTTATGAAGAAAGGTTGAATAGGTTGGGTCTATACCCATTGGAGTTCAGAAGAATGTGAGGTATTCTTATTGAAACATAACCTTATATAGTGCTGAGGGGACTTCATAGCATGGATACCAGGAAGATGTTTCCTCTTGAGGGGGAGACTAAAACTAGGGGACATGGCTTAAAAATAAAAGGTCTCCCTTTTAAGATGGAGATGAGGAGAACTTTTTTTTCTCTGAGGGTTATTAGTATGTGGAATTCTCTTCCACAGTAAACAGTGGAGGCTGGGTCATTGAATTTATTCAAGGCTGATTTAGATACATTTTTGATACACAAGGGAGTCGAGGGTCATGGGGGGAAGACAGGAAAGTGGAGTTGAGTCTGCAACCAGATCAGCCATGATCTTATCAAATTGTGGAGCAGGCTCAAAGAGTTGAATGGCCTACTCCTGCTCCTATGTTCCTAAAAAGATTTCAATTTCCCAACAATTGATGTGTGAATCGAAAGGCAAGATTTCAATTTTTAAATTTTACTGTAACAGCCAAATTAAAACCAACATAGATCAAACATTAACAGGCAACCAATACATCAAGCTAAAGAAAAGACACTTTCACATTGGTTAGTTAGTGTAACCAAAATATGCCTTAACTCTTTAACCGTGCACTTCTGGCAGATATGTAGCTTTAAAGGAATAGCTCCAAAGTCACTTGCAGCTCTCCAGCAGATGTTCACTTCTCCCCACCACACCTGCTTGAAACTTCCAGTGTCCTTCGACAATCATTCCATTCGGCTAATTTGGTTATCACCAGCAAGGCATACCTTGGCTACTCCCTATTCCTTAAATCTTCAAGAGCCCCCTCTGCTCTGTTCCCTTTCTTTTGAACAGAAACCGAACTCTTAAAAGTATCCTGCTTGGATATTAACACAAAGCAGTTCCCCCTGCTTTTCCACAACAGTGGATTCTTGGTCCCTGCATCTCAGCTATAGCTGTCCTTTTTCTGTGCGATACTGCTATGGGTATTAAGCTGTCACTTGATACTTCAATGAGTTTCTATTTGAGTTCCTCTTCCCATAACAACTGGATCACATGGGCATTTCTCTGAACTGAGGTGTCAAAAGGGGGCATTATAAAACATAATTGTCTCATCAAGGTCACCACTTAAGACAGTTTGTTCAGACTGCACCTTGAGAAAAGGAATCAAATTAAATTGTTTAACACTGCATCAGATGTAACAAGAGTGAATACCACTTGATTGCCTGCCATCGTACCAAATGCAAAGGCAGAGAGCTGTTCATACGCAAAGCAGTTTTCTCTGTGAAAAATGTGAACAAAGTTTCGCAACACAAAGGGCTCTCAACCAGGACAAAAGACAAAACATGCTGCGCTAAGGAAGGAGAAGAGAAATCTTACCTCAAAAAATCTGGAGGAAAATCAATCTGGTTAGAGGATGAAATATCCCTCCTGTTTGAACTAGAGTGGCAGTTTCAAGATTGCAACAACATAAGTAAGAAGATTGATGGAATACTGAAATCAAAAACCAATAAGCAGACTCCTGTAAATACCATATCATCCAACAGGCAGCAGGAGCAGAAATGTCTAAACAAGTTGTTGAGGACCTGAAGAACCCCACGGCAGTGGAGAATGACTTTGATTCTTCAGATACAGAGGAGCTGGTAGATGCCAATCAAACACAAACCGCACACCAAACTTGAGTTATAAACCCACCAAGAGGGAACCTTACACATAGAGATCTCAGTGATCAGCTGACACGAGCTGAAGAATTACTCAGCAATGAAGAGGACTCAAAGCTTAGATCCTGAGCATTAGCTTAATTGAGAACATCACTTGAGGTGGAGCTAGAAGAGAACAATGCCATTGCTTGAAAGAACAAGAGGAAGATGAGGGGAAACAATGCAAAGCAGAGTGGGTGTGCTATATAAAATTGTTCAAATATTGTATCAGGCTGACAGATGAAGGTTGGCCTGCTAAATGATGGAGGGACCAGCTATAGCAAAGTGCCCTCTTTAGAAAGAGGAGCTTGAAAAATGCTTTTCAACTAAGCTAAGTACACCCAACAACAAGGTGAATATCAAGAGATCTGCTGATTAGACAGGTCACAAGAACCAAAGCAAACTGATGGCTGCAATAGAGAAAAAAGAGATCGAAACAGTACTGAAGGGCTTGTAGGAGATGAGTGCAGCCGGGCAACATGGCTGGTCTACATGTCCACCTTCTAAACTTAATGGAAGAAGTGGGGAGCACATTCCCAAGGCTCTTCATTCTGTGGCTTAAAGTAGCCACCATCTTAGAAGCACTAAAGAGAAGTCGAACGGTGCTGATTCCAAAAACCGAAGACATTGAAAAATCTTAGGATCATGCTGTCATTTTGCAAAGACATGGGACTCCAAATCAGTGTGAAGAAAACAGCTGGCTTCCAATTTCATCTGTAAACGAAGACCTTCCTCTATAACTATAGTGTGCTGGAAGATTAATGGGAGCCATGTGAGCCACATTCTCTAAGGGGAGACAGAAAAAAATCTTGGTGCTTGCACACACCCCAGGGCAGGAGTCAGAGGGCAAATAGGTAGCCAAGCTCAGTTATTGAATTATGGGTCTGAAGGAAAGGAAGCTGAAACCATCCAAAATTGGGGTTATTAGAGACTCAAGTACTCCTGAAGGTCAACTTATCACCAAATCTTCACCAAAGCCTCACAGAATACACTCATGGAATTGGACAAACTAATCAGTCAAGTAGTTACTGCATCTCCCTAATGACACCACAGATGGCATCCTGTATGCAAGCAATGGAGGTCTGCTTAAGCTGGAGATTCAAATCCCTTTCTGAATCATCTGGAAATTGAGTCCCTTAAGAACTCCAAAGATGCAATCACCAGACTATCTTTCCAAAACTGAGGCGAAAACAATCTCACTAATATTGTAAAGTGCAGGAATCTGAAAGCCCTTGGGGAGGTGAGGGAATTCCTGGAAACCAAGTAGATCTGAAGGCGTCGCTGTCAGAGACTGACAACCATATGGAACAAAGTACTGGTTATGCATAGCAGACGCCAGCCCACTGCAAGAAAGGGAAACCTACGAATAGATATGCTGGTTGCAGGCAGTGGAGGTTTGAGAGATGGGCAAACTTTCAATGCCAAGGCTTGGATATAAGATGCTATCACAATGGCAGAGTGTCTAATTCATGGACCAAAATGTATCGCAATTTCAATCAGCCAGTTTATAAAAGGATTTCTGTTAAAGTGCAACTTTATCTAACAAGGTGCAACCCTGGCTTATGGTTGCACCAATGTGATTAAAACTTGCAGAAGATGTATGGGTCCAAACGAGATGATGGCTGACAAAAAGCTAGGAGTAAATTACAGTGTGTTTTGTTTCTTTTTGATCTTGGACAATGCCACAGTACCAGATATTGTGTGTCCAAGCTGTTCCAGTACAGCAACAACACTGGCATCTACCCAGCAATGTGGAAAACTGCCCAGGTAGGTCCTGTCCATAAAAAGCAGGACAAATCCAACCTGGTCAAATACTGCCCCATCAGTCTACTCGTGATAATCGGCAAAGTGATGGAAAGTGTTGTCGACAGTGCTATCAAATGGCACTTACTCAGTAACAACCTGCTCACTGACATTCAGTTTGGGTTCTGCTAGGGCCACTCAGCTCCTGACTTCATTACAGCCCTAGTCCAAATGTGGACAAAAGAGCTGAACTCGTGAGGTGAGAGTCACTGCCCTTGACATCAATGCCACATTTAACTGAGTGTGGCATCAAGGAACCCTAGCAAAACTGGAATCAATGGGAATCAGTGGAAAAACTCTGCGGCGCTGGAGTCATACCTAGCACAAAGGAAGATGGTTGTGGTTGTTGGTCAATCATCTCAGTCCCAGGACATAACTGGAGGAGTTCCTTGGGGTAATGTCCCGGGCAAAACCATCTTCAGCTACTTCATCAATGACCTTCCCTCCATCGTAAGATTAGAAGTGGGAATGTTTGCTGATGATTGTACAATGTTCAGCATCATTCACAACTCTTCAGATACTGAAGCAGTCCATGACTAAATGCAGCAAGACCTGGACAACATTCAGGCTTGGGTTGAAAAGTGGCAAGTAACATTCGCACCACACAACAGCCAGTACCGGAGAGTTTTTCCACTGATTCCCATTGACTCCAGTTTTGCTGGAGTTACTTGATGCCACACTCAGTTAAATGTGGCATTGATGTTAAGGGCAGTGACTCTCACCTCACGAGTTCATCTCCCCATGACATTCAATGGCATTGTCATCACTGAATCCCCCACTATCAATATCCTCAGGGTTACTATTGACCAGAAACTGAACTGGATCAGCCATATAAACACTCTGGCTACAAGAGCAGGTCAGAGGCTAGGAATGCTGTGGCAAGTAACTAACCTCCTGACTCCCCAGAGCCTGTGCAGTATTTACAGGGCACAAATCAGGAGTGTGATGGAATACTCTCCACTTATCTGGATGAGTGCAGCTCCATCAACATTCAAGAAGCTCAACATCATCCAGGACAAAGCAGCCTGCTTGATTGGCATCCCACCCACCACCTCCAACATCCGCTTCCTGCACCACGATGCATAGTGCCAGGCAGTGCGTACCATCTACAAGATGCATTGCAGAAACTCACCAAGGGTCCTTCAATAGCACTTTCAAACCTGCAACCTCTACCACCTAGAAAGACAAGGGCAGGCAGCACATGCATGGGAACACCACCATCTGCAAGTTCCTCTGCAAGCCACACACCATCCTGACTTAGAATTATATTGCTGTTCCTTCTCTGTCGCTGGGTCAAAGTCCTGGACCTCCCTCCCAAACAGCACTGTGGGTGTACCTACACCACATTGACTGCAGCGGTTCAAGAAGGTGGATCACCACCACTTTCTCAAGGACAATTAGAGATGGGCAATTAAAATGCTGGCCTAGCCAGCGACACCCACGTCCTGTGAAAGAATAGGAAAAAAGATCACACTTCAGTTCATCAGCAGTCGGGGCTTGCTTACTGGGATGATATTTTGTGCTATGCACAAGAGTAGTACACACCCCTTCTCTCTCCTCCCCACCACATCCCAAAAAAAATTCTTTGTGCGGCCTTTTTGGTTCCTTCAGCCCAAGCATTTACAGTATGAGAAGTACAATTTTTTTCTCAGCTGCATGTACAGTTATTTGCAGGTGATACATTTTATGCAAGGCTTTGAATGTAACAGGTAAATGTATAAGCTAATCATCCTGTGTGCCAAATTAATGGGGAGTGTTCTTTCTATTTCTTTTCAAGCACCTGGCTGTTATTATGCAGAACTGTGGCCACATTTGTGCTATATCATATTTGTTCTAGCCCACCTTTGACTCATCCATCACTTACATCTGCCCCATTTCTAACCTACTGTACGACACCATGATTCTTGAACTTATCTGCCTCCAACTCTGTGTCCATCTCTCTTGCTGCTTGAATCACTCTATTCTGGCTTCCACTCTATTCATACCCCCAACACAGCATTAGCCAAATCAGAATGACAACATCTATGTGGACTCTGGTCTTGGTACATTATTATTACTCCTAGTCTTCTCTAATCTTTCTGGAGTGTTTTGAGAAAATAGCTGTGGCATTCTTCATCGCCGCTCCTCCACTGTCCAGCTCTGTGGAATTGTCCTTTCATAGTCGTACTCCTACCTACCTGAAAGTCGCTCTCCCCTCCAAAGATCTATCTTCAGCCCCTGCTCTTCTTAGTCATCTGTTCCTCTTCTTACTCATCTGTTCACTGCCCCTTGGTGACATCTGTGGATATGGAGCCAGTTTCCATAAGTATGCTCATGACTTCTAATTCTCTTTCCTTCAACTCTTCGGATCGCTTAAGCACCTAGTGCTCTCAGACTAGCTAACTGATGTTGTCATGGATGGGCCCTGAGATCCTACAGCTGAGTATTGTAGAAACACAGGCCATTGTTTTCAACTCGCATCATAAATTTGCCCTTTTTTGTCCTTGACCTCATCCTCTTTCGTGGTTACTTGCTCAGGCTGAACTAAACCACATAAAAACTTGGTGTCATGTTCAGCTCCAAACCAAACAGTATTCACCACCAAGATTGCTAATTTGCATCTCTACAAATTTATCCATTTCAGGCCCTCCGTATCTGAAACCTCCATCCCAACTTCAGGCATGCTTCCTTCCTTCCTCTTTTGAGGAGCTGGAAATGCAGAACATGCCTCCTATGAAATTCTAGTAGCCATTGGGCTCCAAACAGCTGTAATTGTTTGATGTGTTTAGACTTGGTTTACCTATTTGTTCATGTTGAGCTAAGATAGATTCTAATTGTCATTGTCTTGCTAAATGCTTAATTGTGACCTTCTACCATCTTCTTACAGGCTAATAAAATTATTAAAAAGTTACAAGGGGATATGAAAGCTCTAATGGGGAAGCTGAAACTTAAAAATACTGTCACAATACAACAAGAAAAACTGTTATCAGAGAAAGAAAATCAATTGCAGAAAGAGCAGAGAGAACTACAGGAAGCTCAACAGTTATTACAACTCAAAGGAGAAGAGGTAAGGCTCCATATGCAAATTGAAGTGTGTGTGTATGTATATTACTAATCTATAGGTGCTTTTGTTTGAAAAGCTAAATTCGGCAAAACAATTCATATTGAATTTTAATATTGTATGCTGTGAAATTTGTCTTCTTTACGGTGATTTGCCTCCAAAATGACATCTGCAACACACCCATACACATTTGGTGCTAGCCCCGCTGGATACCTTTCTGGTGGGGACATGTAACTTGGTTTGACAGCAGAGCAGCCATTGTGCAACTCAAAGATCCAACTAACGGCCTTTCTTAGTCTCGCGTGAACAAACTTTCAGCAGCTGGAAGGACACCCCACCTCATTCTGAGGCATTTGAGCCACCACGGCAACCCAGAGGGTGACTTTGGGGTGACGGGGGCTATCCTTTGACAAACTCCTGACCCTGGTGCACAACCCATGCATACATTGGCAGCTTGCATACAATGAAAGTCATGCTGCAGCTAAAAATGTGATAGAGCAGCCCATTGGAGTGCTTAAGCAATTCTTTTGCAGCCTGGACCGTTCTGGAGGAGCCCTGCAGTATTCGGCAGAGCTTGTGTCAAGATTCATGGTAGTCTGCGGCATGTTGCACAGCCTCGCTATCATGAGAGCGCAGTGCTTGCCATCAGGTATATGGTGACCAGCCGAGGAAGAGGAGAGGCAGCCAACTTAGCCCCTCTTCAGCTGGGCTCTCTTTGATTGACTCATTTGACTGCAATACCAGTTAAACACAAACATAACTTCCCCATTCACCAACAGTCCCCGACCTTACCTTTCCTCTGTCACTGACCATCACAGCATCTGCTTGCCCACAATGCAAAAATAAAAGCCAATATGAAATAAACATTGTAAATCAAATTCTGTTACATTGCATACAAATATCAACGAATCACTCTTATACATTCCCTTACTGTCCGTCTTTTGCGTGCCTTTGCCTGTCCTAGTGCTCTTACACAGCGCTACCCCCTGACTGCAGTATCCCTGATGGGAAACTGCTGACTTTCAGTGGGGGTGACTGCAGATGGCCTTGCAGGATGACCTCCTGCAGCTCTGGCCCCAGAAGGCCCAGCTTTGGACTGCATTATCCTGGCATGGGTGGCAGCAGTATGGGCTGACTGGCTACTTGACAGGCAATAGTAATGGCACTGATGTGTGCCAATGGTGGGAAGACAAATGCTGTCATTTTGAGAAAGGTCAACAGGCTTGTTCCCCATGGAACCACTGCACTCCCACTGGGGAGCATCTTAACAATCCGACTAATGTGTTGGAGGACAGATTGCTGGACTGATGTGACACCCTGCAAGCCCCTGTCAACACTCTTGTCTGCAGCTATGATGGCAGCTGTCTGAGAATTCATGGCAGGTATTTGAGCTTGTGTACTATCAAGCAAAAATAAAAGCCTATATGGGGGAGGCGATGGCATAGTGGTATTGTTGCTGGACTAGTAATCCAGAGACCCAGGGTAGTGCTCTGGGGACCCAGGTTCAAATCCTGGCACGGAATTTGAACTCAATAAAAATCTGGAATTAAAAGTCTAATGATGACCATGAAACCATTGTCGATTGTTATAAAAATCCATCTGGTTCACAAATATCCTTCAGGGAAGGAAATTTGCTGTCTGGCCTACATGTGACTCCAGACTGGTTTGCTCTTAAATGCCCTTTGAACAACAAATGCTGGCCTTGCCATCGCATGGATGAATTTTTAAAAAGCGACATTGCAGGACTTCAGTCTGAGCTTGCACTGCAACATCCACTGCAGATGCTGCATCATGCACAAGTGTACTGATGGAGTTGGCCAACACTTCCATGGTTCTAAGTTCTGTGCAAAGCCCTGTTCATTCTGGACTCCTCCATGCTCCCAACATTGACTGCAGGCTTTCTGGCAGGCTTGCCAATGTACCAAGCATTTCCCTGTGCATACCCATTCCCCTGTAGCTCACCCCATCAACACCCTTTGTCTGAATCCTCTGCAGCAGAACTCGTGTGTGATCTTGCCCTTGTCCTCTAACAAACCAGCACCGCTTTCATCAAGCAACCACTCTCATCTCCTGCCGTATCTGCAGGTCACTCAAGCCTTATGTCTTACTTGCAGATCCCACCTCTAAGCTATCATTTAAAGTATGCATAGTGTCAGTATCTGAGCTTGTGGCTACAAGTGTGAGCGCAAGTAATGGTGTTTCTTCTTCATTACTGTTTTTCTACCTCTTGCTCCTTCACCACAGCTTGACCAGACTGCTGTTCTTGGGTATCTGAAAGAAGAAAGATACGTGGGTAGGGTTGTCGTGAGGGGAAGGGGGAAGATAAGTGCTCATGCATACACTATCTGCAGCTTGTAAATCAACCACTGAATCCAGCGAGCAGGGCTTATAATGAGATGCTAAAGTCTTGAAATTAGGGTCCCGATGTGCGCCTGTGAGGTGGGGTAAGTGGTACCTGGTAACTGGTCACTTCCACATTGATGGATGAAGTGGATGATTGCAAACTGGTTTCATGATAGCCATATTGTGTCTGCACCCCGCTCCCCCCGAGCCCGCCATGACGCCCGTGCCAACAGGGCCGGAAAATTCCAGCCACTGTTTACGATCAGTGGAGGTAGCACTGTTGCAAGGGGAGGGTTGCTGGAGTGAGTGTGGGGAAGAAAATAAGATTGTAACAAATGGTAAAGTAAATGTTTTTGATTAGTTCCTGGAAATAATATTTTCCTCATCAGTTTTGTGTGGTTTAATGAATTCTGTTTCCTTGCATACCGAGTTTGGATTTAAAAAATCTCTGCATGTAGTACAGCAACAGATTTTTAACTTTGCTGTCTATTTATAGTAAAAGCCAACAAATAAATATTTTGGGTAACTCCTGAGGAAGCCCTTTTAAGATATCCCTGCTGTCCTGAGTGTATCCATCTATCCTGAGCATTAACCTTCTCCTTCATCCAGTCCCTTCTCTTGCCTCTTTCCCTCTGCAGTGAACACTTCAATTATTGTGTATTTATTAGCCATCTCAAGCCTACAACATGTATCTTCTCAGTGATGTCACACCAAGTACCCTACTCAGTTGTCCCACCTCCACCTCCCACTCCCTAATTTTCTACTACTACCAATCGTAGTTGTTACAGTACACCTCCTTTGTATCTACCTGCAACTTGGAATATTTTCCTCCTGTATCTTGTACTTTTAAAATAAAAAGTGGGGCATAAAATGAACTATAACAACTTGCATTCGTATAGCACCTTTCTTAGCACCAGCTCTTTTCTTTCCACCTGCCTTCCTTCAACTTTTAGTCCAGTGAACCATCCTCATAAATGCTAACCAAAGCCCCAATTCCTTTCCCTCCCCTAATAAAATCATGATCAACACTTGTCTTAAGTTGTTTAAGTGCTTTCAACAATATTTTTTTTTGTTCTGGTTTTAAAAAGCACTTTAATCTGATACTGGTCACTTCCAGGAAGCACTGCTTCCCTAAATGGATTTCTTGTGCTAATTACCTCCAGACTGTAAAGTCCCAATTTTACCACCGTGACAGCCCACCAACAATTCAGCACTCCCATACCCCTGACCTCCCTGTCACTCCCTGCTTCACCCAGACTACCACATCTTGGTGTTCTCACATCCTAGGATTATCCAGTTCTCTGCTCCTCACATGACCCTTACATACCCTAAGTCAGTACTCCCAAAACCAGGTACATGGGAACAGGAGTAAACTGTGCAACTCCTTGAGCCTGTTGCACCATTCAGTCAGACCATGGCTGATCTGTACATCAGCTCCATTTACCTGCTTTTGATCCATATCCCTTGATACCTAACAAAACAAAAAAATCTATCAATCTCAGTCTTGAAAATTTCAACTCTGGGAGACAGTTCTATATTTCCATGACCCTTTGCATATAAAAATGCTTCCTGATTTCGTATCAAAAGGCCTAACTCCATTCTTAAACCTTTTTCTGATTCCTCCACTGGAGGAAACTGTTTCTTTGTATCTTCCTTACCAAATTGCTTTATAATTTTAAACACCTCAATTAGATATTCCCTCAATTTTCTGAACTCAATGAATGTGAGCCAAGTTTATGCAACCTGACTTCATAACTTAACCCTTTCAACCCTGGTATGATGCTGTTGAATTTATGCTTTACCTTGTCCAAGGCCTTTTGAGGTGCGGTGTCCAAACCAAATGCAGTACTCCAAATGGGGTCTGACCAAGCCTCTATAAAAAATAAACTTCCTTCCCCTTATATTCCATCCCTTGAGATAAAGATAAAAAGTCCCATTAGGCTTTTTGTGCCTAAGCACTAGCTTTTAGTGATTTGCATACTGCCTTCCAAATTTCTTTGGACCTCCACGTTCAGCACTGTTTTAGCCCTTAGTTACTAGACTGGCTAGAGAAATTTTCAACTCTCCTTGCTCACTAATTTTACCAGTTTTCAGCTTGTGCACTGTGATTTTGAGGCAATAAATAGCCTATTCCATTTGGAGTGTAGCATAAATAAATACAAAATATACTTTTTGCAGAATCATTTGTAAATAACCAAAAAATTATAAATTGTCATTCTA
Source organism: Cetorhinus maximus (assembly GCF_964194155.1). Taxonomy (NCBI): domain Eukaryota; kingdom Metazoa; phylum Chordata; class Chondrichthyes; order Lamniformes; family Cetorhinidae; genus Cetorhinus; species Cetorhinus maximus. The sequence goes on from NC_135895.1 coordinate 97,317,931, forward strand.
ACTAGTTGATTATTTTTGAAATGAAATCTTAATCCTTAATTTTTTTTAAAGTGATTGTCATGGAATGGATATGTGACTGAAAGCTGGAGTAATATAGCATTTCAAAGTACTTTTCTTCTTGTAGGTATCAAAATTGCAAGAGCAATTAGAAGGAACAATGAAGAAATTAGAGGAAAGCAAGGAGCTCCTCAAAACAAATGAAAATGGTAAGCACACTGCAAAAATATTCTCTCCTTTTGAATATTTTTTATTCGTTCATGGGTTGTAAATGTTGCTGGCAAGGCACTTATTGCCCATCCCTAAATGCTCTACATAAAGTGGTAGTGAGGCTGTCTTCTTGAACTGCTGTAGTTCATAATGTGCAGATACATTCACAGTGCTGTTAGGGTGGGAGTTCCAGGATTTTGACCCAGCGGCGGTGAAGGAACGGTGACATAGTTCCAGGTCAAAACGACATGTGCCTTGGAGGAGAACTTGCAGAAGGTGGTGTTCCCATGAATTTGCTGCCTTTATTTTTCTAGGCAGTAGAGGGCATGGGTTTGGAAAGAGCTGTCGAAGAAACCTTGGCAAGTTGCTGCAGAGCACCTCGTAGATGGTACACATTGCTGCCACTATATGCCAGTGGTGGAGGGAGTGAAAGTTTAAGGTGGTGGATGGGGTGCCTGTCAAGTGGGCTGATTTGCCCTGAATGCTGTCAAGCTTTTTGAATGTTGTTGGAGCAGCACTCATCCAGGCAAATGGAGAGCATTCCATCAGATTCTGACTTGTGCCTTATAGATATGGACAGGCTTTGGGAAGTCAGGAGGTGAGTTTTTTGCCGCAGAATTCCCAGCCTTTGAACTGCTCTTGGAGTCACAGTATTTATGTGGTCAGTCTCCCAGAATGTTGATTGTGGGGTTTCAGCAATGATAAGGCTGTTGTAAGTCAATCCCTCTTGTTGGAAATGGTCATTCCCTGGCACTTGTGTGGCACGAATCTTGCAACTTATCAACCCAAGTCTGAATATTGTCCAGGTTCTGCTGCTTGTGGGCATGGACTGCTTCAATATCTGAGGGTTTGAGAATGGCGCTGAGCATTGTGCAATCATTAGCGTAAATCCCCACTTCTGACCTTACGATGGAGGGACGGCCTTTGATGAAGCAGCTGAAAATGGTTGGTCCTAGGACATCACTGTGGGGAGCTTCTACAGCTTTTGCAATCTTTTTGTCTTTCTGGTTAGTTTACTCTTGTTCTATTTTTTTCTTTTTAACAACTTCTTGTTCACTCTTTACTGGTTTCTAAAACTCTCCCAATCCTCAGGCTTACTATTATTCTTCGCAACATTATGTGTCCCTTATTTTAGTTGAATGCTATCCTTAACTTTCCTCGTAAGCCACGAATGGGACTTTCTTGTTGAGTCTTTGTTTTTTAATTGAACGTATTTTTGTTGGAAACTATGAATTGTTTTTAAAAATGTTTCCCACTGTTTATTTACATCCATATCTCTTAGTCTATTTACCCAATCAATCTTACCCAGTTCTCCCTTCATACCTATGTACTTGGCTTTGGTTTAAGTGTGACTTTTTTTTAACTTGAGCATGTCGTTCTCAAATGTAGTATGGAATTCAATTGTTCGAAAATCACATTTTTGCAGAGGATCTTTTACCATGAGGTTACTAATTAAACCTGCCTCATTACTCAATTTGGGATTTAAAATAGCTTTATACCTAGTTAAATCTACAATATGTTGTTCCAGGAAACTGTCTTGAAAGCATTTTACAAACTTGCTTTCCAGACCATCTTTGCTAGTTTGATATGTCCAGTCCATATGAAGATTAAAGCCCCCACATTATTACATAGTTTGTTTTTCCCAAGTTCCAATTATTTCTTGCTCAATGTTCTGTCCATCGGTATAACTATTGTTAGGGGGCCTGTAACCTATGCCCCACAATGTTTTCTGATCCTTATTATCTCTAATCCCGACCCATACTGATCTTCTCAGCCAGATCTTTTCTCACAATGTTCTTATGTCATCCTTTATTATCAGGACTGCCCTTCTTTTCCATTCTGCCCAATGTTTTGAAATGTTAAGTACCCTGATAATTTATTTCCGAACCTTGGTCACCTTGGAATTAGATCAAACTTTTATCTCAATTTGTGCCTGTTAGTTAGTCTATCTTGTTATGAATTCTTTGTATATTCAAATAAAGAGCCTCTAAATTTATTTTTTGTAACTATTCATTGCATGGACCTTTATTTGTTATTGGGCTATTATTGTTAAAATTTCTGTCCCTTCCTATGCCACTCTACCTCTCATTAACAAATTCACTACACTGCTCTATTGCCTCGACTTTTTTTTCTTTAGATTTCTAAATTCACCTTCATCCGATTCCCCCCCTGCCTGTTTAAGTTTACAGCCCTAGTTATATGATTCACCAGGACACTGATCCAAGCCTGGTTAGGACAGCTCTCTCTTTCCTCAGTGTTAGTGTCAGTGCCCCATGAGTCAAAAATCCTCCTTCCCACACCACTCTTTGGGCCATGTATTTAATTCCCTAATCTGCTTGACCCTATGCCAAATTGCATGTGATTCAGGTAGTAGGTCAGAGATTATTACCCTTGAGATTCTGTTTATTGATTTAGAATCCAGTGTTGCAGAACATAAGAACATGAGAAATAGGACCAGGAGTAGGCCACTCAGCCCTTCGAGCCCGTTCTGCCATTCAGTGAGATTGTGGCTGATCTCCTACTTCAACACCATTTTCTTGCACTAAGCCCGTATCCCTTGATGTTTTTAATATATAGAAATATATTGATTTCAGTCTTGAGCATACACAATGACTGAGCCTCCACAGCCCTCTGGGACAGAGTCTCACCATCCTCTGAGTGAAGCATTTGCACTTCATCTCTGTTCTAAATGGCCTGCCCCATATTCTGAGACCGTGACCCCTAGTTCTAGACCCTCCAGCCGGGGGAAACATCCTTCCTGCATCTACCCTGCCGAGCCCTGTAAGAATTTTGTATGTTTGAATGAGAGAATAAAGGCCCAGCCTAGTTAATCTTCCCTCATAGGGCAATCCCTCCATCCCAGTAATTAATTTAGTGAACTTTCATTGCACTCCCTCTATGGCATGTATATCTTTCCTGAGGTAAGGAGACCAAAACTGCACACAGTACTCCAGGTGCGGTCTCACCCAGGCTCTATATGATTGCAGTAAGACATCTTTACTCCTATAATCAAATCCTCTTATAATAAAGGCCAACACACCATTTGTTTTCATTATTGCTTGCTGTACCTGCATGTTAGCTTTCACTGACTCATGAACAAGGCCACCTAAGTCCCTTTGAAGTTCATTCTTAGTTCTGCCTATGTCATTAATTCGTCCATGGACCATGACAACTGGTTCCACTTCCTCTCACTCCAAATCCTTCGCCAACTATGAGGAGGTGTCCTGAATTCTAGCACTGGGCAGGTGGTACAAGCTTCAGAGCTCCGGTCATGGCCATAGAGACAAGTACCTGTTCCCCTGACTATGCTATCCTCTACCACTTCCACATCCCTTTTCACTCCTCCTACTCGAATGGACTCCAACACCATGGTCTGTTAGCCCATCCTTCTTGTAGACCTTGATTTCATCCACATAGGCCACAGCTCGCAGTCACATCTCTTGGCACTGACCAATGGTTACATCTAGAATACTACCAGCTTAAGGGGCGTGACTGCCTCCAGACAAAGTGTCCAGGTAACTCTTCCCCTCCCTGATGCTCTGCAATGTCTGCAGCTCAGACTCTAGCCCAACAACTCTGAGCCAACCTTCTCAGGGTCAATTAGGGATGAGCAATAAATGCTGGCCTAGCCAGCGACTCTCACATCCCGTGAATGAATAAAAAAAGATGTAGTTGCCCAGGACTGGAATGTGGTCCAGAAACTTCCACATGGTGCATCTGCAGCACACCACCTGCTCTGCCACATCTATCTAAACTGTTTGTTTACCTACTTAATTAATAATATTCAATTATTTTTGTTGTATAGATTAATTAGATAATCTAGCTTATTTTAACAATTTAATTAAGTAATAGTATGTTACAGCTACACTCAAGATTTATGAATGTGCAAAAAAAAAAAGGATGTTAATAGCTTGTAAGCAGTTTTGAAAGGCTATGAAGAGTTGGAAAGTACTGGATGAAGTACAAAGTTAATTTCAAGCTGTGGAAAAGATACACAAGTAGAAAGGAAAGGATCACACTATACTGTGATTAGATGCCTCTGCAATGGTCTCAAATCTAAAATTGCTAAAGCCAAACATTCAGATGAGGAAACTCCTGGGGACCAGGAGGAAGATGAGAAAGTGTTCCCGCTGCTTTGTTGGAGCTGTGTGAGTAGTGAAAGCTGCAAGGTTAGAGTGAGCAAGAATAAAGTAGCAACCTGTACAGATTGCATTTCTAAACAGAATAGGGATATTTGATAAAGCAGTCCCCAATACAGAGGAGACTACACTGTAAGCAGCAAATTAACCACACCAGGTTGAATGAAGTGCATGTAAACCACTATTTTTACATAGAAACTAAGTAATTAGCTATAATACACAAAGGACCATAGACATTTCTCTCCAACAGAAAGAGAAGACAATTGGTGCTTGAGAGGCACCACACCTCAAACGTGGAGCAAGGTGAGGAGGCAAACTTTCATGAACTACCATAGCAAGTATGGGGATTGAACCCACATTGTTGGTGTCGTTCTGCATCACACTCTAGCCACCTAGCCAACTGAGCTAACTGACCCTCATTACATAGGAAGAGTATTTGGATTTCCAGACAATGGTCTGGGAAGAAGTGAATGGACAGGGTTTGTTTGAGGAAAGTGCCTTTGAAGAGCAGTTGATTGTATGGGTAATGAGAAAGTGAATAGAATATCAAGAAGACATTGGCCCCTAAAATCCTAGGGAGGCAGAGGTTAAGGAATGTTTGGTGCTTGGATCACATCATAGTTGGAAATGGTATAAGATGATTGGACTATACAAAGGCTAGTAGGGTTCAAGATAGGTGGGAGAAGGAGTGAAGGAAAAACCTCAGCGAAGGGAAAAAGCAAGAAATTGTGGGAGTATGTAGGTTTGTATTAGATATTTGTGGAATACAAGTTTCAACAATTGGAGACAAGTTTGGAGGAATTTTTTACCAACTGAATGAATTCTGTGGGATGTTGGACAGAGCCTTTGTCAAGATGATTGGATAGAATGTATGTATGTGTTTGATAGATGACCAAGTGACACAAGCTGAAGCTGAACTCTGAACCTTTCCCAGTGCGTTTAGAAAAATATTGCACTCAATCAGTATCCCAGCATTCTTGACTAAATTATCCTTTCCGAATAGACAGCAACAGAAGTTTGTATCTCTTCTGGACAGAAGATTACTGCCGAGTGCAGAACTCTCAGCCTTGTGAATGATAACACTGAAAGAATAGCAGCACAAAAGAGGAAATCTGATTGCATAAGCCTACTGGATACACTAAATCAGTAACTTTCAGAGATAGTGAACCGATGTTCAAATCCTCAGAAAACAGGCACACATTCAAATCCTCAGAAAACAGGCACACATTTAAACCTCATGTAACAGACTGGTCTTTCTTTTGATTCTCTGAAAATGACCAAAATTATCAAAGGCGTGAAGATATCTGAGATAGATCAGTAAAGATGAGAAGTGGAAATAAGACTTTAATTTCTGTAGATCAGAGCCAGCACCAACAACTATCATTTTAAAAGAGGAAGAGATCAAGGAAATGGCCTGTGCAGAATGGGTACAAAAGGGTGAAATTCATTCTGCCCATACAAAATGGGAGATCTCCAATTGATAGGCCAACTTTTTCACAAAAATTAAATGAGGATTTCTTCCCCAGGGTGTTCCAACTCGCCTTTGAATTAGGCCTTGTGATTATTATCATAGCAACAACCATTGTGAAAAAATTATGGGAGTTAGATAATCAATAATTATCAAAGCAGGAAAGTATGTTAAAGGTTGCATGTAGGTAAATGGAAACTGGCAAGGAAAGAAAAATGGGACATGAATTTGGAGAGCAGCAAGCAGGCTTAAGCAATGCACATGCCTGGATACCTACTTGCAAATCATCAGAATAAAACAGAAAGCTGTTTTGCAAGGTTACGGAACAATGATTCGGTGTCGGGAACAATTGGGGAGGGGCCATCTAGGTGGCAGGCAAATGGAGATTTTCAGAAGACCCATGATCAGTGACAGTCTGGGACACGATGATCTGTTGTTCACAGTAGGATCATGGTCATGAAGGAGACAGCATGATCAATCTGGAAATTGTGCAATTCTTACTTTCATTGTTACTGATCTGTTGCTATATGTGATGAAATTTGGCTAGTCATCCTGTATTAATTTCAATCAAGTAAGTTTTATTTTGCAAGAAGTGAGATCGTACAGGAAGAAACAGAGCTGATTCTTCTTTACTAGGGTGGAGGCCATAGAAAGGGAGAGAAAATCAGTAGCTTTTCTTGCACATTTTGCAATTTAACCATAGCAAAAGCAGGGCATATTATGCTGTCTTGTATTCCTAGTAAGACCAGGGTTTTAAAATAAGGCAGCAGGACTATTTGTAATTTCATTGTTGCATTGTATTATTATTTGCTTGCACAGCATTTAAGTTGCCCAGTATTAATATTAGCCTGAAGTGTTTTATATAGCCAGTAACAAGGTAGCACAGAAAGATGCTGAGAGGGGAAAATAGAAGACCTGAGACGAGAGGTTAGAGAGGAAATTAATGGATTGTCTTGCACATTCTGCCGGGGATCTGAGACTGCAGTGCTCCTTACTCAGAGGAATGTACATGTTTATGCGGACACAGAGACTCATGACAAAAAAGAAAATTATGTTCAGGGAAGGCAATAGAAGAGTCAATTCTCCTGGTATGAAATTGACAGCTCACAAACAATTTATTTCACATCTAACTTATTTTTTCTTTCCCCTAAGTGATTACATGGCTCAACAAACAACTTAACGAAAATCAAATGATGAGGAGGCAAGAAATAATGGGAACATCTGGAATAAGTTCTGCTTCTGGAAGCAATGGTATCTTCAAAAGAGGAACAGTACATCACAATATAGTAAGTATATTCAACATTTAAGAACATTCTTATCAATTTAAATTATGAGCATTGCAAAACACTGATTTCAGCAGTCTGTTTCTTAATCGTGTCATAGGAGTGATCACAAAAGTGATTGCATTAAGAGATACAAACTAGTTTTAATGTTGCAAGTATAGGAAATTGTTTTTTTCCATTTTTCTGGCCAAATTTCCGGAATTCTCTGCCTCCTTGGAAGAAGGATATCCTGTGGTTTTATAGGTCACTCTATGCACTGGTGAAATGAATAGGGCAAAATTTAAAGGGAGAAGCAAGCCCCAAAACGTGAAGGGTTCAAATTTGCTATTGTCTCTATATGAGTCTACCCACACATTAAGACAAGTTGGAGGATTGGGAAAAAATAAGAGTGGCCAGAACACTTCTAGTAGTTCCATAAGAGTTTGTTCCACCGTCTTCCCACTGCCCAGAACATTTTTTATTCAGGTCCTCACTCTGATCAGTGGAACAGAAACAGAGGGAAATGCAGTGGTGATCCAAGTCCTGACCATTTGATGTCATTTAGATGTGGCATGAATAACAAGAGAACGGTGATGAGTTGATGGCAAAGAGGTGGAGGAAAATGCCAGTGATCAATTTTTAATGGGTGGGGACTTGAATCAGTCATTAAATGCCCCCACACATCCCATTTTCCTTCATTCTTTTATGGAGGAAAATGTAGGCTGTGGTCTATATGAATTTTAAATGCTGCCTTCAGCAATTGCGTTTTGGAGAAGTAAAGATTGCTTTTCTTTAAAAATTAAAAAAACTTCAATTCAGAAAGAACTATACTTTGTTTTGGTAAGACAGCTCTGTCTTTTACCAATAAGAAAGCTAATTCAGGAACTCTTATAATTTCAGTTTTCTTTTGAAGCACCTAGCTTTTTTATTTCTAAGTAAAACTCCAGTGTTATAGCGCTTAAGATGGAAAATCAGGTATTGTAGTTATACAATTGGTTTTGAACCTGCTATATTTTAATATGTACTGTATTTCATGTTCAGGATTACATAATTCAGCATTTTTTGAACATTTGTAAGTTTGTTGGGGATGTTTGAAATAGTTAATGCGACTTTTGTTCCTTCATTTATTGCAGTCGGAGAAAAATCCTTTTTTAATTGCTTCTGGAGCCAACTATCCAGTTACCTCTGTGACATCATCTTTTCCACACCAGTTTGCAGCCAATAGTATGAAGTCACACCATGCTATGTCACGTGAGCACAGCTTGGGACCAAAGGTAAGCATCTGCGCTTTCTCTTTTAAGTTTTTAGTTGGTGGTAGTGACCTTCCGTCTTGTAAGACAATGGTTTGTGCCTTGGCGGTCAACTCTATGTTAAGCTGGTGTGGCTCAGGTGTCCCACTCTGACATGGCAGTCTCTGCCGCATTTGCTGCAGAGGAAGACAGTAGACTGAGAAGGTGCACGATTCGCAGGCCTCTGTTTTCTCTGGGCCCTCTTCTTGGTCAGCTGAGCTTTTCGTTTCTGCTTGCCTTTTCCAATGCACTTCCAGAGGTCATGCTTCCAGAGGTTATGGGCATTAGCGACTGCCTCCCACTTGTCAGTGTCCGCTATCTTCATAACCTGCTTGAAGGTTTCCATGTAGCAGAGGTGTGGACCCCCAGGATGTTGTGACCCAGTGGCCAAATCACTGTACAAAAGATCTTTGGGTGTATGGCCGTTGTCCATCCGATGAATGTGACTGAACCAGCGCAGACATCATTGGCTTAGCAATGAATATTTGCTGATGAAATTAGCACTCTCCAGGACCTCTGCGTTGGTGACCTTGTCCTGCCAAGAGATACTGAGGATATGTCTGAAACAATGAAGGTGGAAATTGTTCAGCCTTTTCTCCTGTCTAACTTTATGTTGTCCAGATCTCACCACTGTAGATGTGTGCGCTGAGCGCGCAGGCTTGGTAGACTTGCAGTTTGGTGCTCTCAGTCAGGTTATTGTTCCACACGCTTTTACTCAGCTAGGGCATAACAGCTGTAGCTTTTGAAATATTTGTATTGATTTCAGCATCAAGTAACATTGCTGGTGATTGTGGAGCCTAGATATGTGAAGCTATCAACAACCTCCAATGTCACATGGTCAATGCTAATAGATGGCAGCATGACAACATCCTGGACCATGAAATTTGTCTTCCTGATGCTGATGGTCAAACCAAATGCTTCACAGGCATGGGAGAGTCGGTCCATTTGCTGCTGCAGTTGTCCGTTCTTCAGTATGGAACGTTAGTGTGGCATCGTCAGCATAGAGCAACTCTCTGATGAGGACTTGGTGCACTTTTTGTCTTGGTTGATGCATCACTTACATTTTGTGGCAGAATCTAGGAAATGTAAACAGTTCACAGAACCATTTTAATCTTAATTTAGAAGGAAACTCTTGTTGGTATTAGATTCAGTGAGTAGAAAATTATATATAGTGGATGAAATGGATCTTAAATACATCAAAACCTTGCTGTATTAAGGTGTTCTGTTAAGAATAAAGAAATCAAATATATGGCACGTTTGAATTTTGTTTTCTCTAGTTGTGTAATGGTAAATTTTTGTGCGCTGTCTCCCATTCATCCTACATAACTTCAGCAGATCAACCACAGAATCCCAGAGAAACAATGTAAACAGCAATTTCCACCATTTCCCTTCAGTTTCCATGGCTCTTTCAGTGAATGAGTGGGACCACTCCTGTGGAAATATAAATCCATTCTGTACCATCAAATTATTCCTAACTTCCAGATAACTAACTTTATTTTAGTGTAAAATTCTGCATTAAACTAGTCTTAACTGCTTTATTTTTCATTTGTAACAATTGCATATGCCACAAACATATTTTTCATTTTTAACAGGTTCAGATTAACTCTCAATATTTAAAATCAAGTACACCGTCAATGACATCAAAACCAAAACTTCCAGTGGGATTAACCACAGCTCCTTCATCAGGCAAAGAAAAGTATGTTGGTGTGAAATGTCTTTTATTTGCAATTATGACTGCACCTTATTAGTAAAATAGCCATTTTTACATTTTTGTTAATCCTTACCCTGTTATTTGTTAATGATGGCCAGCCTTCAGGTTGACTTTTCTTTTTACCTTCCTCTTTGTAGCAAAGTTGGTGCTTTAGAATCAAAGTATTTTAAGCAGCGACAAGACAGCATCCCTCTGCGAGGACTCTCTGCTCACAATACCTGTTCAGGTAAGAATGGTATTTCTTGACATATTTAATGTGGCATGCTCAGCATCCTTGCTTAAATATTTGAATGTAAATCCTAACGTTTCTGGGCCTTGTTAAAGTATGTCTTCCTGGTTAAATGGATACAGCCATCAATAATGGTTTGACTTTCGTTCTATGTTTTATTGATATTACTTATGTGTAATTTGGGAGGCCAGTGTTATTTTGCAGTTTGAAGCTTCATTTTAAGGTTGAGTAGAAAAAGCATTACTTGTATTATAAATGGGGGAAAATTTAAACATTTGATAGCAAGTAATCACAGCACATATTCACAATATCAAAATTAGTTTGGATCTATGGATGAGTTTTTATTAACATAGTGAAAGGCATTCTATATAAAAGTATTTACAGATAATATTAAATGTTCTTAGTTAAGTTTTCAAGTATATTTTTATTTTGTTAGAACACCAGAAATCATTCCCATCTACAATAGGAGCACAAACTACAAAATCTGGACTACTCCCTCCAGCTTCTGCCTACTTCTGTGGACAAGAACCAGAACCATCCTGATCCTGAAGTAACTTTTGATGGTGGGCTCACCAGTCCTAAAAAGTACTGAGACAGAATTTAGACAGTCTAACATTTGGACTGATTGGAATTGCAGTGATCAATTTCTTCAAAGCTAACGATTGAAGCTATAGTTGAAGCTTTTGCTGTAAGCTATAAATCGCACATGCGATTTGAAAAGAATGTGCTTGGCAATTATGGAGAAACCCATAAGGAATAAATTACCATTGGCTCATGATAAGGAAAGGTTTTTTTATAAAAACAAAAAGCTAAAAGCTACTGCGGATGCTGGAAATCCAAAACAAAATAAAAACAGAATTACCTGGAAAAACTCAGCAAGTCTGGCAGCATCGGCGGAGAAGAAATCAGTCAACGTTTCGAGCCCTCATGGCCCTTCAGCAGAACGTTCTGCTGAAGGGCCATGAGGGCTCGAAACGTTGACTGATTTCTTCTCCGCCGATGCTGCCAGACTTGCTGAGTTTTTCCAGGTAATTCTGTTTTTATTTTGTTAAGGTTTTTTTATATGTGTATATTTATTATTTCCTCTTGAAATGCAGCATAAAGTTTCAAAATTTGTCGATGATACCAAACTTGGAGGTGTAGTAAACAGTGAGGACAAAACCAATCGATTGCAACAAGACCTAGGCTTGCAGGATGGGAAGGCAAGCGGCAAATGGAATTTAATACAGGGAAATGAGGTGGTGCATTTTGTTAGAAGAGGTAGGGAGAGGTAGTATAGACTTAAAGGCACAGTACTAAAGATTGTGTAGGTATAGAGAGACCTGGGGGCACAGGGCTTTTTAAAAAAAATTGTTCATGGGCTGCAGTTGTTACAGGCAAGGCCAGCATTTCTTACTTATCTCTAATTGCCCTTGGGAAGGTGGTTGTGAGCTGCCGCCTTGAACTGCTGCAGTCCATCTGGTGCAGGGGAACCCACAGTGCCGTTAGGAAGGAAATTCCAGGATTTTGATCCAGCAACAGTGAAGGAACGGCAATATATTTCCAAGTTGGGATGACGTGTAGCTTGGAGGAGAACCGGTAGGTGATGGTGGTGTTTCCATGCTGTCCCTTGTATTTGTGGGTGGTATGGGTCATGGATTTGAAAAGTGCTGTTGAAGGAGACTTGGCGAGTTGCTGCAGTGCATCTCTGTATGGTACATACTGCTGCCACTGTTCAAGTGGTGGGAGTAAATGTTTAAGGTGGTGGGTGAGGTCCCGATTAAGCAGCTCCATTTCCTGAATAGTGTCGAGCTTCTCAAGTGTTCTTGGAATATTCTCCACTTGCCTGGATGAGTGTGGCTCCATCACATTCCTGACTTTTGCCTTGTGGATGGTGGACAGGCTTTGGGGAATCAGGAGGTGAGTTACTTGCCTCTGACCTGCTCTTGTAGCCACAGTATATATATATATATATATATATATATATATATGGCTGGTCCAGTTAAGTTTCTGGTCAATAGTACCCACCAGGATGTTGATGGTGGGAATTCAGTGCTATTAGTATCATTGAACAAGATTCCACAAGTGCTTACTAGCACTTGTTTCTCTCGGTCTTTATCTCACATTTTTTTATTCGTTTGTGGGATGTGGGCATCGTTGGCTAGACCAGCATTTATTGCCCTTGAGAAGGTGGTGGTGAGCCGCCTCCTTGAACTTCTGCAGTGAAGGAATGGCGATATAGTTCCAAGTCAGAATGATGTGTGACTTGGAGGGGAACTTGCAGGTGGTGGTATTCCCATGCATCTGCTGCTCATGTCCTTCCAGGTGGCAGAAGTTGCATGTTTGGAAGGTGCTGTTGAAGGAGCCTTGGTGAGTTGCTGCAGTGTATCCTGTAGATGGTACACACTGCTGCCATGATGCATTGCTGATAGAGTGAATGTTGAAGATGGTAGATGGGCAAATGTCTGGTAATGTCTTTTCTCTATGTCTATGAGAAAGTCAAAGTATAATAATGATGTTGGCTTTCTTTCCTTCTCTCACCTCTACAGTGCATCTTGTATATGGTACAGACTGCTACCATAGTGTGTCAGTGGTGAAAGGAGAGAACGTTTAAGGTGGTGGGTAAGGTCCCAGTTAAGCAGCTGCTTTTCCTGGATAGTGGCAAGCTTCTCAATTGTCCTTGGAATATTCCCCCACCCCAGCCCCAACCCCCAATCAGTTGGGGTCAGTGTTTAGAGTCCAAAATGTATTTTTTGATAGTGGTGGAAAGGGGTGGACCGAGAGATGAGATGGCCTTAACTGCACATGAAAAACTTAATTACAATCTATATTAATGACTTGGATTCAGGGATAGAAGGTACTACAGCTAAATTTGCAGATGACACCAAAATAGATGGGAAAGTAAGTTGCAATGAAGAAATAAGAAATTTACAAATGGATATGGACAGGTTAGGTGAATGGGCCAAAATTTGGCAGATGGAGTTTAACGTGGATAAGTGAGAGGTTATCCATTTTGGTCGGTAGAATAAAAAGGCAACTTATTATTTAAATGGAGAGAAACTTCAGAATGCTTCAGTGCAGAGGGATCTGGGTGTCCTTGTGCATGAATCGCTGAAAGCTAGCATGCAGGTACAGCAGGTATTAAGGAAGGTAAATGGAATTTTGGCATTTATTGCTAAAGGAATAGAGTATAAAAATAGGGAGGTGTTGTTGCAACTGTACAAGGCATTGATGAGACCGCACCTGGAGTAGTGTGCACAGTTTTGGTCCCCTTACTTGAGGAAGGATATCTTTGCACTGGAGGCGGTTCAGAGGAGGTTCACTAGATTGATTCCAGAGGTGCGGGGCTTGTCTTATGAGAGATTGAGCAGTTTAGGCCTATACTTGCTAGAGTTTAGAAGGATGAGAGATCTAATTGAGGTATATAAGATGCTAAAGGGGATAGACAAAGTAGACATGGAGCGGATGTTTCCTCTTCTGGGGCATTCTAGAATGAGAGGCCATACTTTTAGGCTAAGGGGTGGTAGATTTAAATCAGAGATGAGGAGGAATTACTTTTCTCAAAGGGTCTTGAATCTGTGGAATTCACTACCTCAGAGTGCAGTGGAGGCCGGGACACTGAATAAATTTGAGGATTTAGACAGACTTTTAATTAGTAACGGATTGAAAGGTTATGGGGAGAGGGCGGGAAATTGGAGTTGTGGCCGAAATGAGATCAGCCATGATCGTATTGAATGGTGGGGCAGGCTCAAGGGGCTGAATTGCCTAATCCTGCTCCTAGTTCTCATGTTCTTAAAATTGGGGAATAGATTTTGAATGAAAATTAACTTTCTCATTTATCCGACCTTGATTGTAATCTACACAGTTCAATAAAGCAAGGAGAAATTCTGAAAATAACATATTTTGGTCAAAAGTTCATTCAAAAATGTAATGTTTGATTTTATTCTGATAACATAGCTTTACCTATCTGTCATTTGTAGTTTTCAAATTTGGTGTAAAGTTTGCACAGCTAGTAATCAGTCTGACATATATGACATTACTGTTATGAAAGAAAAATGCTTGTCGCTATGAAAATGTATAAAGAATGTAAATATTTTAAGTAAAGATATTTTATTTCTTACAAATTGGCATTGAATTCATTGTGTCCATTAATGCCCAAGAAGAGTTAAATAAATATTTTTATATTTGTATCGACTCTTGGTTCTTTTTACTTTTATTAACTATACATATGAAAATTTGTACTTTGGGCAATGGAACAATTAGCATTTAGCTTCACATAATTTAGCTTACATTGACTGATGTTTGGTTAAGTTCATACATTTTAGTATTGGATGGTTAGGTTTGTTGCATGGTTGGGTTAACCATGTCCAACATGGAAGATGACACCGTATTGAGAATTAAGGTTACCTGCAGTTGCAGAGCGCTCCTTAGAAGTTCTGTGAAGAAAACATGAATTTACATATTGTATCTTTGATGTTCTCAGAACGTCCCAAAGTCCTTTATAGTCATCAGTTACTTTTGAAATATTGTTGAACAGCAGCAAGTGGCCTGCAGCAAAGTCCCAAAATAACCAGTTACTGTTTAGGGATAAATATTGGCCAGAAGAACTCCCCTGCTTTTTGAAAAAGCCATGGGTCTTTTAAATCCATTTAAGATGATGAGATCCAACATCCTCTGAAATACAGCACTTCTATAGCACTGGTGTCAGCCTAGATCATGTGCTCATGTGGTAGAATGGCAGTTGAACCCATAACCTTCTGGCTTAAAAATGAATATTACCATGAGGGGCATTGAAAGCTGAGAAAAGCTGGAGCTCCTGAACTATTTTCCAGTGAAGAGGTGCATCCAAGTGTACCTTTATATAGCCACTGAAGTGTTACATTCAGTGCATGTCTGAATTTGGGTTTTCATATTCTGCATAAATGGTGATAGGTCAATTTTCACTGCTGTTAGCTAACAGCCTAGTTATTATGCCCAGGCATTCAAAATTGTGGGAATGGAGTATAATGAGAGATGGTTGTTGTTGCCTGAGTTTCAAAAGACCAAAAACCATTTTAAGAATTGGAGCAGGGTGCAAGGCCAATATGAAGAAAAATAAAACTTGAGATGTCCAAAGTATCCAAGGGCAGAGATTCAGGTGTACAACATGGATATGATTACCATGATGGGTAGCTTCAGTAAACAGCAATTTCCATGACTTTCTGAAAGTTTAGACAGAATGACTGAAAAGATGGAGAGTTTTGAGGTACAAATGAAAGTTTCACTGAACACAGCCTGAAATGTAAACAATGATCAAATAATTAATGGTAGAGCATGACAGAGCGGTGAGCCTGTGATTAGCTTTCATTTGGGAGATATAAAGAGAAATATCAAAATTTAGACAAGATTGACAAGTTTTGAAATAGCTTTGGTGAGGGACATATTGATATTTTAAAATAAATTGATGCACTGTCCAAGGTAAAGTTAGAAACAGTGACAAATGCTTAACTTAAAATATTTAGCTTTATTAAACTAAATAACAATGACATATTTTGTTGAGCTTATTTATCTTATGGTCACCAGATCCAAATAAAACAAGGCATTAAGCAAAATAACACCACAATGGAATAATTAATTTTTCAGGAGCTACTTTATAAAGGTATTGACATTATTTCATACAAAGCAATACAATGTTTTTGTTACATTTCAAATAACCACACAGGCGATTTAAGAAAGTTGATGTCTGCCACTGTTGCAAATTTGGTACTGTGATTAACTTTATTTACCACAAAATGGATCATATTGCTAAAGGCCACTAAATTAAGAGGACATTTTGACATACAAAACAATGTCATTTTCAAGGCTGTATGTTTAAAGTTACATGTTTTGATCAATACAACTTGGTCTGAAGTTAAATAAATATCACTCATTACAACAGCTATAAAAAAGTATAGAAAACAAAACTTCAAAAGGCATAAAAAGGGTGGCATTAAAAATGTTTGTATTTAAATGGCAAAACCCATCAGTAACAGTGCTGCTGGTAAACATTCAAAACTACTAGCATTTTTAAGACAAACTGCCTTTTAGGCTAGCTTGCTGAGAAAATTGAAATGGAGAACACATTTCACTGTCTATGTCAGCAAGGCATTCCAGCACCAATCCCAGACTGAAATATTCTCATTAACATGATACTTGAAATGAAGTGTCTGAATGAAATAGATGAACTCTCAAAGCTAGCTTAAAAATTCATTTGATGCGACATCTTGTGTAAATACTAGAAATAAAATACCACATGCAATGTTTTGAATTTATATCTTAATTATCATGCTGCCTTGAATACTTTTTCTTGCAGATAAACTGGCAACCAGCTTTCAATTTTTCAAGTGCTTCTACAACATTTAAGGCTTGAGTATCTAACCACCCTGGCTTCCACAGAAATGCTCAAAATGGATGCTGCACAAATTCACCTCATCTGTCCCACTGGGACATAGGGTAATTCCAGACCCATACAGAGCAAAACACCTCCAGCATAGAGGTGTGAAGTGACCACAGTTTTAGATCTATATCAATCGCTAATATTCATTACATCTTTAAATAAAGCAGAACTACACTAAGTGTTTAATGATGATTTTCTTTACGTGGCAAAAATGCACTTTCAGCCATGTCACAGGGTCTTGGAGTAGCATCACGTCAGAAATCCTCAATAAAACAATCCCTGGGAAGCTTTTTAGTAAATACTTGTAAAATCTGTTTCTTGAAAGTTTGTTCAATTCTATTATGTAGACCTCCTGATATAATTGCATTTCTGCAACAAGTTTGTCATCTTGAAGGGATCAACACAATCCTGAGTGGCAATGCCCAGATTCCTGGATTGTTTGATAGGTCAACACCACAATCTGAGGCTTTTTTTAAAGACTGTACCCAGTACAGTTTGTTTTCAGTGTTCATCAGAAGTCACTGTGGGTACTGGAACAAACTACATCCTGTTGTCATACACTTGTGTCCTGAAGTAGAGGTTCTTTGGCGTCAGCAGGGACCTGTGGACTGTGTGGATGGCCATGGCTACTAGTGTGTTTCTTCCAGTTGCTAGATCTTAGAGACATGTTTCTATATTCCGGGATGAACAAGGCAACAAGCAAAGCCAGCAATACCGAGCATGCTCCAAATAAGAATGGTGGTCCAGGAATTATCGAACCCTGATAAAAATTTTAAAATGGAAAATTATTTAACACCACAATACAAACACAAGAAAACATATGAAATACATCACTTTCCTAATCTTCACTTCCATTTCTCCAATCTCATTCACCCATTTTACTTTTTCTTCTATTTAATCCAATGATTTTGAAAATCTCTGAAGTACCTGCTGCAAATACTGACACATTCCCGGGGATCTTCTGACAGTGTCAGCTAGTCAAAAGAAATTTCAAGTACACAGCAACAGAATTACCACACAAATCAGAGAAGCAGAGAAACAGTATGACATCTGGGACCACCTGGAACCTACCCTCACTGATATTCTCCTATCTCTTTTCTAAAGAAACTTTGAACATATTTTCAGCCTTAGGATTCCCACTTTGGAAGTGGAAGCAATTGGTAAAACACTAGCGTGCTGCAAACCAGCATCATCCCCAAAGTTTAGTCAATTTTTGACACACGAGGCTGGTTGAAAGGGCTGTGGCTTGTTGAGTAAATATTGCAGGAACTCCCTATTCCGGACAAGTACACTTGTCTCTGGTGAGGTAAAGGTTAAAAACATAAGAATTTGGTTTTGCATTCAGATAACAAGTTTGCCAAATTCTTAAAATGGCCATTCAAAAACTCCAACTGAAAACCTAGTAGAATTCAGAGAAGACCCAATATAAGGAAATACAATCTCCAATTGCCACTGCCAACTGACAGATCTTTCAAATAAGTTCACTACAGGTTAGCACATTTAGAGGCACGTGTAATGCCACGTGTAAATTTATGCCCTCACTCTTACTTAGTGTATAGGTATTTGAAGTGTTCATCCACATGCTGTGCGTGTATGTAAAGGAAAATAAAATATTATATCTATGGGACACTCTGCAGTGCAAATAAGGAAGAGGCAGGAATCTGTGCTCTTTCACCCAATTCCACATTGCTCACTGGGTCTGAATGTAAGAAACTACAGATGATCACAGTTTTAGCATTACAGAATTAGCACTGTAAAGCAAGTTGCCAAGCAAATACCTAGTATTAACACTCAACCTTACCTGCTGAGAATGACTATCTGCCTTCCTACTGTCAGGTGACCCAGCTTCATTCTCTGGTACTTCATTTAGTTCCACGTGAAAAATATAGAATATAAATCCATAGAGAGCTGGCCCTAGGCCATTACACAGCCCTCGAATTCCTGTGACCATTCCTTGAACAACACCTATAAACAATGTAAATTTTAGTTCATGTTCAAAAGGAACTTGATTATAAACAAAAAGACACTGTTTCCCTCAATGGCTATTATATTACAAGTTAACTCAAACCACGTTTTAGTGCCATTGCTGAACAATTCCCTGTGGAAGTCCAGATAAATGTAGCTGCTTGTAATCTGAGTCAAGATCAATTGGAAGTCAAAATGTAGGTTCCTTTTTCATTTTTAAGAGAAAGAATGTTTTGCATTTGTAACTAAATGTGAAATTTTGCTGCATGATGCAAAAAGGTGAGGGATATGATGCATTACAGGGTGCATCCCATATTAATGGAACATAAACCAAGTTTTTTACTGGTAAGAAAATAATCTTCACTTTACATTTTTTAAACAAGGCTTTCAAAACCAGTTTGCCACTGGACTGTGCTGCCTCTGACTGCAGCTTTCAGAGCCCATGTAAGGTCAAAGGCACAGAAATCACTTCCTTTAAAGCTGATAATGTGGGCGTATCAGGCACCTGTTGTCAATGGCACATTATTGATATAACTAGAAATACATGGAAGTAAAAACCTAATATAGACCACACTGCAGTTAAAAACTTAGTATTTAGATGTACCTATTGCGAAGAACCCTACACCATTCATTGGTAACAGAAATCCACAATTATGTCATAGTAACGCCTACAAACACTGGGGGGGCAGCAGAAAGATTGAGCACATGTTCTTCTAATTGAAAAGGTAAATAATCTCAGCAAAGTCAAGTTTAAATTCTGTACATACTTTAGAAGGTGAAATTCCAGATTTCAAAACACATTATAAATTGTTTGATGAATGAAAAGAACTACAAAGGTTACTTCCTATTTTCTAAAAATAGGAAAAAAGCCCACATAATTTTTCTACTCTAATTCGGCAGCACCAATTCCTATGAAAGGTAAAGCTTTACCTTGTTGATCTGGATCAGCATTCCTCGACACCAATGCACTCACAGCTGGGAAAGTAATGCTGGACATGGCTGCCACTGCTCCTGCTGCCCACATCATCCTACAGTCAATGGACATGAATGTTACATCACTAAGCTCCATAATAATGAAGTAAAAAGGATAAAATGATATGGGAACAGATAAGGCCACATGGGATTAGGGCTATTTCCCACAGGGTGACCAAGTGTCCCATAAAATATTAGGTCCGGTCGTCCCAGGTCGCCTCCCTCGGACGCTGTTCTATCTCATATTCTGCATCAGTTAATTTTGTGAACAGTGATCTTTCGACCACAGTTTGCTGTCCCGTTCCCAGAGAGTGGCTGGTACAAGACCTGTCCCTACATTTAAAGCTCTGGCAGCATGGCCCCACCACCTGCTCTCACAGGTTCAGGCCCATGCCAAGTGTCCCTTAAATTTTAACACTGCCTGAAATAGAATAATAACTTTAAGAAAGGATTTAGATGAAAGATGTTACATTTCCACAGTTGAAATAAATTTCCATTTTAACATTCTATGGCAAGAAAAATATAAATAAAGGATTATAGTCGTTTGGTAGTAGAATTTGAGTATTGTTGAAAAAAAGATTTTTTTGTTGAAGCTTTTCATCTTGCACTCATTAGGATAATTTGCAAGAATACCAAATGCAAAGTGTTTACCATTTATGCTGTATGAGAAAAGAGTGCTGATTTGTTGGGAAGTGGACTCTGATTGGTAGAGGTGCTACCATGGAGGATGTACAGGTTGATGGTGATTGACAGTTAACTGATAAGTATTGTTGGAAATTTAAACCAGCCAGCTTGACACTGATTGGTCAAGGCATTGCCTTGAGGAATGAACCAGCAAATGGCTGTCACTTACTTTGTTTAACTGAAACAGATGCAATGCGTGTACATGTTCTTTCTGTCTGCATAGAACAGGGCCCTGTGTATTAATATATGTAGCTTCCAGTACATGCAAACATGCCACACTGTGAACCCGACTGACAATCTTGAATTGGCTGTCAGTGTAATTCTTAGCACACTGAAGATTTTTTAGCAAATGTTGTCCAGTTGCAAAATCACATCTAATATTGGATACTGTGTTTTGAGTTACGCAAGCACGGGTTGGTTGGGTATGGTCTGTACCTTGCCTGTTGCAAATAGTGGAAGGGACATGCTGTTTGATATGATCCGCCAGTCTCTGGGACGTATGGCCCACACACCTAGCATCACACTGATACTGAAATTCATATACCACATTATTCATTTGTGTGATAGGCAGAACATCTTTTTGGCTTGATGGCAGCATTCTGTTGGTGGCGAATACCATTCATGTTGCTACTGCATAGTAGCAGCGTGAAGCAGCTAGCTTCACCTGTTGTTCAAATTGGTTCATTCCGCAGGGCAATGCCTTGACCAATCAGGGTCAAGCTGCCTGGTTTAAATTTCAAACAATGCTTGGCAGTTAATTGTCAGTCACCATCAACTGATGCATTCTCCATGGCAATGCCTCTACCAATCAGAGTCCACTTGCCAATCAATCAGCACTCTCTTCTCATACAGTATAAACTGTTACTCCCTTTACATTTGGTATTCTTGTGAATTGTACTGATGAGTGCAAGACAAAAAGCTTCGACAAAAAAGTCTCTTTATTCAGCTATAAATAAAGGATTATTCTCAACACAGATGGAAGTCCATTTAAAGCATATATAAGGGTTATTAAATCTCCTGAAAGATTCAAATTACATACCAAGGCTCAGAGCCAAAGCCATACCAAGCCAACTGTAACATCTGGAATCCCAAACCAAGCAGAATAGTGTTTTTGTTCCCAATGGATCTCATCAGCAAACTCAGGACTGCTGTCTGAAAAAGAAATGCAGTTAACTTTTAAGCATGTTTTTGGGGTCAACAGTTTCAACATATTGCATTTCTTCAATGCTCCTCATGCACAGGAAAACATTGGAGAATACTAATCAAGAGCGGAAATGAGCAAATGGATAAGGTTGGGGAGGACGCAAATACATTGTTGAAGAGAGAAGTGTTTTTTTAGAAATTCTGAAAGTAGGAAGGAGACAAAAGATATCAAAGCCAGAGTTCCAGAGGGTAAGGATGTAGTAACTGAAGAAGTGGTCATCGCTAGCATTGCAAAAGGACAAGGAAACAAGGAGAATTGTAATGTCAGAATGACAGGTCATGCATACAAGAACATATGGCTGTAGCAGACTGCAATTTTAGAATGGGAAGAGGTTAGGTGAGGCATAATGGCAGGAATCTTGAGGTCAATTTGCCATGGCCCGGGAACCAGTATTCGAGGGTACAGTAACATAGTGGTTATGTTACTGGGCTAGTAACCCAGGGTTACTAGAGGCCTTGATTAAAGTTCCGGAGGCATGAGTTCAAATCCACCCTCGCAGTTGAAGAATTTAAATTCAATTGAATAAATAAATCTGGAGTAAATAGCTAGTAACAGTAATAGTTACCATGAAACTATTGGATTGTTGTAAAAGTCCATCTGATTTACTTATGTCCTTAAGAGAAGGACATCTGCTGTCCTTACCCAGTCTGGCCTGCATGTGACTTCAGACCCACAGTAATGTGCTTAATGCTTAACTGCCCTCTGAAATGGCCTAGCAAGCCACTTAGTTGTATTCAAGAAGGTAGCTCACCACAACCTTCTCAAGGGCAATGAGAGATTAGCAATAAATGCTAGCCTTGCCAGCAATGCCCACATCCTGTGAATGTATGATAAAAAGTAGTGATTGGAAAGCACCTATGCGCATAAATTTATGGGCAAGAGTATTCAGGATGGTACTTGAAATATTAAATGTGGAAGATGGTTCAATTACATAAATATATTAAGCCATTAGTGAGAGAATACAAGCTAGTACCCAAGGTTCCCAATTCCAAAGTATCCAAAGAGGTTCTTTCAAGAAGGGATAAGAAAGGGAATCTGTGGAAAATTTAACTTCCACTCTCATTCATTTCCTAGGGTCTACCTCATTAACAACATGGACTGCCAGGCGCAGTGAAGGAAGGCACTAGGTTCCTTGCTTGCTGAGGAATTGCTGAATTTGCAACCAATTGCTAAAATGAGGAAAATATCCAGTGATGGTGAGAAGACAGAAGCAAAAGCTAAGTTCAGTCCTTCTCATGGCTTTTTAATGAAGTTTTGGACAGTCCAGCATGTTGTGAATTTAAAATAAACTTCCTTTAGCTGGATACTTAAAAATATTTTTTTTAGACTTTTTGAGAAGGAATGACATTACACTAATATTAATCTGGAGATAGCTGTTAGCTACAAGGATGGTTGATAGTAGCACTGTCTGATCAGAGTCTAATCAAAACAAGTTTGCTTGAGATAGTAGCTCAAGCCTGTGAAAGATCAAACATTCTGGAGTTATTCATAGAACCAAATAAATATCAAAAGGAAATGAAGCCAACTGGTTATGGGTATGCTGTTCACTCTCCAAATAGTGAAACTAATAAATAATATTACTTCCCCAAAAATTGAGAGAACTCCTTTAATCTTGTGTGTTGTATTGTGCCCTGGACACAGAAATTGTATGAGACACTTGTTTGCTATGTTGTCAGTTCTATTTACATTAGTGTCTAAAGTGATAGCTGGATTCCAGGTGCCCAGAACAGGTCTACATATCAGCACGACGTCTGGAAGTGCAAGTCTGTGTTCTCTAGAAGCCTTGCAGATTATTACACATAGTAAGAAATACTCTCAGACAAAGAATATTTGAAGTATTGTGCTCCAACTGAATCTTTGTTTTTTAAATATTTGCATTGTTAGACTCCCACTATATTATTTCACGCCTTTGTAATTATAATTCTTGTAAATAAATTTGATTGCTAATTTTAGCCAGAGCAAACTGAAAGGTGGGCAAGGCAATGTCCACACAAAGTATTTTGGGAAATGGTATTAATTATAGGGCACATTTCTCCCATTTGTATCATGTATGAAGGTGTACAATTCGGATCATAGGATCCATGGACATACTTATGTGCTCCTATTTCTTATGTTCTTATCATGAGGGGTCTGGACAGAGTAGATAGGGGAAAAAAACTGTTCCCACTGGTGGAAGGGTAGAGAAAGAGAGGGCACAGATTTAAGGTAATTGGCAAAAGAAGCAATGGAGACATGAGGAGAAACATTTTAATGCAGCAAGTGGTTAAGATTTGGAATACGCTGCCCAAGAGCGTGGTGGAGACAGGTTCAATTGAGGCATTCAAGAAGGAATTGGCTTATTATCTGAAAAGGAAGAATGTGGAGGGTTACGGGATGGACGTGGGGAAATTACATTAGATGCATTTCTCAGGCCTCCTTCTATGCTGTAATAGTTCTGTAATTCTGTAACTTCCTTTCACTGTAAGCATGGAGGAAAATTGTATCAGTATTTTAAAAGATCCAGTCTGATAAAATGCAGTGTGGTTACCTATAGTGTATGAAATAAAGGAAGGGATTGGCCGGGTGGGGCGGAGGGGGGTTGTGTTTGTGTATGTGAGTATGTGTTGGGGGGGTGCAGTTTTTTAAGTATCACATCAGGCTGTAACTAAATACTTACTTGTGCAATAATGGACA
The DNA here is from genome assembly GCF_964194155.1 of Cetorhinus maximus. Lineage (NCBI taxonomy): Eukaryota > Metazoa > Chordata > Chondrichthyes > Lamniformes > Cetorhinidae > Cetorhinus > Cetorhinus maximus. The sequence continues at coordinate 97,342,128 of NC_135895.1, forward strand.
GGATTCCAAGGACAGCTATAAAGGCCATTACGCTTTCTGATGAAAATTTCATGACCTATCAAGGCAGCAAAAAAATTAAATATGCTGTTGTTCTCAATCTAATAAATCTAAATGCTAATATTAACTATAATTTGTTAAATTTATAAAATGGTATGGTTGCTAATCTTTTTTAATTAAATAAAACTATTAATTTGTTGTAGAATTTTGTACATTATTTAGCAAGATAAACCCCAGTAATAAATCAAACATAATCGACTGTGACCAATACCATTTTAAGAATATTACATTCTTGTTAATTGTACAAATACAAAAATACCTAATGCAGTAAGTGGCATTCAAAGAATCAACCTGCTTTTAAAAATTACAGCGAAGTAGGCAGGTTATTAAATTACATCACATTTATTGTGTGTGTAAACTTGGGTTTTTCCTATTGTACCCAAAAGCTCCCATTAAGCAGAAGCTCACCAAAGCATGGACCCAATTTTGAAAGCAATCACAAAGTTTTTAGTACAAAGTTTAAATGTATTTAGAATACACTGATGACTGCTTGAATACCGTAATGTGGATATCTCACAACGTACTTAATTCCCTAGGTACATATTTCAAAAAATCCAGCAGGAACTTGTTGGGATAAAATCTATTATTTTTACCAAAGTAACCTTCAACCTGCTCTAAATGCAAGTTGCACAAAATAGCTTTAATGAAGTTATTACCAAACTTGCTTGACTGTGATCTACCAAAGTCTTCACAAATTTCAGAAAATAATGAGGTTTCCCAAATGCTATTCATACCTGTCTGAGGTAAAGAAAAAAGCTGGAATACTGGCCTGCCTCTGGCAGGTAGGAGAGGAAAACCGTAATGCAGATAAGTAGAACTGTTGAATCTTGGCCAACCTTCTTGAGGGACTGCAGGTAAAAACAAATATTTATATGTGTGAGCATCAGAGATGTACACAGAGATCAAAGAAGCCACATTCTTTTTGCTCCTGAATTTGAAAACTAATTAGTTTTGATAATACTTGTAGCTAGAGCAGAGCAAAATACAATCATCTTTTAAAATGTATAATATAATGCCAAATGAAGCAAAGAAAAAGATGACTTCAAAACTGCAGAAAAAGGCCTTTTCAGCAACACAACTTTATTCTATGCTTTTGGTTTACAGTTTAAGGTATTAATAAAGTCCAAAGAGACTTTATTAACTAAGCAGAACTGTCATTCTCAACAGCTCAATTAACAGATCTGAAGATGGCCAAATTAACATTAGTTAATTTTCAGCAGGCATCTAACACAAGTCAAAAAATGCAATGAATAAACAAATGGTTTCACATATAGAAAATTAAGTGGTATTAAAGTTGAAAGATAAAAGCAAAAAGCAAAATACTGTGGATGCTGGAAATCTGAAACAAAAACAGAAAATGCTGGAAAAACTCAGCAGACCTGCTGGGTTTTTCCAGCATTTTCTGTTTTTGTGTGGTATTAAAGTTGTATGCAAATACAATCAAGAAACCTAGTAAAAATTTTAGACATTCAATATTAGGGTATGTTTGAAATTTTCATAGATACTCATTCGAAAAACCTTGAACTTATAATGCAAAGTCCATGTCATACTTACTGCAAATGGATCAGCTTGCTCCCAGGAGATGGGTGCTCCCCAAGAGGCAGGTCGCATTTTTTCAGGGAGAGATTCTGGTAAAGCCACCAATATAAAGCAGATATCCAGAAGAGCAATTGCCGTAGCAAGAATAACCACAAGACTGTCCCCATAAATTCGACCTAGATATGCACCAATGGCTGGGCTGGTAACCAAGCTTGCAGCAAATGTGGCTGAAACCTTGTAATCATGAAGAAGAAAAAATTACAGTAATCAAAAGGTTAATATAGTGTAAGAGAAAGAAACAGCAGAGAACTGCAAACCTTGGATTATTTAAAAGCTATTTTAGTGTCAGCATAAAACTAAACTGGAAGATTGCTTCCTTTTGTTTGTAAATCAATTCTTCAGAGGAAATAAAATACAGGGAAACAAATGCAAAATAATGTGGATACTGGAAACATTAAATAAAAGCTGTAAATGCTAGAAATACTCAGCAGGTCAGAATCGTCCCAAACAGCTCAGTCCAGAAAAAGGGGAAATTTTATGATCTGGAATTGTTGAAAAATTAAGTCTGAATGGATGTAAAGTGCCTAATCGAAATATGACATGCTATTCCTTGTACATTCGGCTTCACTGGAATAGTGTAGCAGGCTGAGGACAGAGAGGTCAGAGTGGGAGTAGAACGGAGCTGTGATAATTCTGCATAACCCATTTACACCTTCTCACGATTCACCTTTTGTTTCTTTACATATTCCAAAACCATCATCCCTTTTGTTATTTAATCTCTGCTGCCTTGCAGTCTATCACAGACCTTCCCTTTTGTTCTTCTCCTTCCACTTTCCTAGCCTCTGTATTTGCTTAAATGCTGTTCTAACCTGCCGAGAATTTTCAACATTTTCTGCTCTTAAAATACAGAGATACTGGTTTTTGGAAGATAGGATAATGTTCCAAAATAGAAGTCACATCTGAAAGCATCTCTTCCTTTTGTGATGAAAAAAATACAGGGTAGGATGCTCAGCACAGGATAAATAGAGTACTAGGCTTATGAACAGTCTAATTCAGAATGAGTGAGTGCCCCAGGTGGGGGATGGAATCAGCAACAAGAATATAAAGTTTGTGGCAGGGGCTGAAGAGGGTAATTTCAATCTTCTCAATGTTTAGCTGCAGGAAATTAATTTTCATCCAAGACTGGATGTCAAACAAGCAGTGGACGTGTTGAGAGAGGTGACCGAGATGTGGTGTAGAAACTGACCCTTTGTCTACGATTGATGTCAAGAAGCAGCAGCATGTAGACGAGGAAAAGAAAGGGGCCAAGGAAGGAGCAATGGGCAACAGTGTAGGAGAGAGAAAAGAAGCTGTTGTTGGAGGTTCTCTGACTATGACCAGATAAGGAGCAATGGAACCAAACAGGAGAGTGCCAATGAGCTGGGCAATGGAGATATGGAGATGATGTTGCAGGGGGATATTGTGGTAGACTATATCGATGGTTGCATACAGGTTGAACATCATGGCTGGTGGGGAGTGGTGAGGATAATGCATGATGGTCACAATCAGGGGATATCATGTGTTCAGGCCATTTGGTTCTGTGGCACAGGGCAGAAACATGATTGGAGAGATTCAAACCATGACTTGTAGGAATGGTGGGCATTCATTTGGAAGGGAACAATACTCTTTGAGGATTTTGGAAAAAGGAGAAAGTGATAATTAGGAGTAATGTAACTAAGTTATTGAAGCAAAATATCACATTACTGATGGTAGAAGAGACATAGTTTCACAGGTACAGCATGTCTAATACTATGTTTTGCTTTACTATGTCAAATGCTTTGACAGATCAATGAAAGTCATCACAGAGATTTCATGTAGATCACATTAATTGATAATCTGAACAAAATTTTCAGTTTTTCCACTAACTAGTATTTTTAAAATACTTTTCCAGCTGTCAAATTGTCCTGAATTAAATTAGTTTGGAACAGTATAAAACAGCATGGAGGAGGTTTGTCTGCGGCTCAGGCCATGGCACCCCTGCCACTCAGCCAGAATGCTCGGAGTTTGACTCTCACTCCATTTCTTGTTGATCACGGAAAAACCCAGCAACTTGTGCAGGCAAGCCAGCATGTATTGATGCTGGTTCCCCAGCCCAGATAAATGGGAAGGATTAGTGGAGGAATGGCACCCGCCTATAAAACCATCCACCAAATCCAAAAATGATGATTGATATGAATGGTTATGAAGAAGAGTGATTAACCAGGACTGTGGCGACCCCATGTAACATGAGAAAATGTCATAAGAGAAAGAGAAAAAGCATAAAACAGCATGGTTCCACGTACCAGTCCATAGGCCATACTTCTTTCATGTTCCTGGGTTATATCAGCCACATAAGCAAATACCACAGAGAAGGTCACAGCAAACACCCCGGACACAGAGATAACTGCAAAATACCACCTGAGAGAAAAAATATCCAATCAGAAACAACTTTATACAGGGAAAATTTATGACTTGCATTTTTGGAAGAGTTTTGAAGTCACAAGGAATTTAAAAAGAAAAGAAAAGCAAGTCAGATTTATTTAAATAATGCAGAGTATTACTAGAGTATAGAATGTTTTACCGCAAGCAGCTACTGAGGCAGAGGCTAAAGCATTGTTGAGGAGGAAATGGATAAATATTTGAAAAGAAACAATATAAGGAAATAGAAGGAGTACATAGATTCAGGTGAAGAGCTAGCACTGGGCTAAATGGGCTGAAAGGCTGGCATTTGTGCTCCAGCTTTTTTGATTCCATGAAGTTATGCCATGAACCCATTCACCCATCAAGCATGTCTTCCAACAAACCATGAAGAAGTCCAGTTTTATGTGGCAGAGGTGAATGACCACAGTTAATTATTCATTACTACTTTATTTAGAACCTGCTTTAGAACCAGTATGAATTCCTGTGTTAATTCCTTCTCCAGATTAACTCTCCTTACTTATAATTTCCTACAAGCATTTAGAATGGCTTCCAGGGCATCCGAAGCACTCAGTAAGCTAAAAACGCATAATATTTTCCCAAATTGAGCAAAGCCATTACGAATGTCAAGTCTTTGATAAGGGTGTGTCTTGGACATGAAAAAAATGTTTTGCAGATTAAATGCAGGTTACATTGGACTTGGTACCGTGTAACGTGATAAGATTAATTAATGATGTCAAAGTAAAGGCACCCCTAGGTAGCACAATATGATTAAATTTTACATCCAGTTTGAAAGGGAGAAGAGTGGGTCTAATACTAGTATTTTAAACTTAAATGAGGGCAACTATGTGGGCATGAAAACTGAGCTAGCTGAAGTGAACTGGGATACTAGGCCAGAGGATGGATCAATAAAGAAGCAGTGGCAGACATTTAATGTGGTAGTCCAGAAGGCTCAGGGTAAGTATATTTTTACTATAAAGAAAAATTCTAAGGGCAGGACCCACCATCCATGGTTAACTAAAGGAGCTAAGGAAAGTATCAAATTTAAGGAAAAAGCATGTAAATGCGCAAAGATGAGTGGCAGGTCAGATGATTGGTCAGAATATAAAGAACAGCAGAGAATGACTATAAGGTTAATCAGGAGTATGAGAGGAAGCTAGCTAGAAATGTAAAAATGGATAGCAAGAGTTTCTACAGGTATTTCAAAAGGAGTAAGAAAAGTGAGTGTTGGTCCTCTAGAGAGTGAGAATGGGGAGTTAATAGTAGATCATCAGGAAATGGCAGATGAAATGAATAAATATTTTGCTTCTTTCTTCACTATAGAGGATACAAAAAAATTCCAGTAATGGTTGTAAATCAGGAGGTGGAAGGGAGAGAGGAACTTGGTGAAATTACAATCACTAGCGAAGCAATACTGAGAAAACTGTTGGAGCTGCGGGCTGACAAGTCTCCGGGTCCTGATGGACTTCACCCTAGGGTCTTAAAAAAGGCTAATGACGCAGTAGATGTGTTGGTGTTAATTTTCCAAAATGTGCTAGATTCTGGAAAGATTCCATCAGGCTGGAAAATAGCAAATATAACCCCCCTATTCAAGAAGGGAGGGAGGCAGAAAACAGGAAACTATAGGCCAGTTAGCTTGTCTGTTGTGGGGAATGTATCAGAATCAATCATCAAGCAGATTATAACTAGGCAGAAAAAAACAAAGTAATCGGAAAGAGTCACCGTGGTTTCGTGAAAGAGAAATCACGTTTAACCAATTTACCAGAGTTCTCTGAAGGAATAACATGCGCTGTGGATAAAGGGCAGCCCGTGGACATACTGTACTTGGATTTCCAGAAGGCATTTGATAAGGTGCCACATCAAAGGTTATTGCAGAAAAAGTGTAGGGAGTAACATATTAGTGCGGTTAGAAGATTGGCTGGCTGGCAGAAAACAGTATGCATAAATGGGTCTTTTTCTGATTAGCTGGATGTGACTAGTAGAGTCCTGCAGGGGTCTGTGCTGGGGCCTCAACCTTTTACAATTTATATCAAGGACTTAGATTAGGGGAGTGAAGGCATGGTAGCTAAGTTTGCAGATGACACAAAGCTAGGTAGGAAAGTATGTTGTGAAGAAGGTTGCAGACGGATATAGATAAGTTGAGTGAGTGGGCAAAGATCCGGCAAATGGGAGTATAATGTGGGAAAATGTGAAGTTGTTCACTTTGGCAGGAAGAATAAAAAAGCAGAGTATTACTTAAATACAGAATTCCGAGGTGCAGGGGGGGGTCTAGGTGTTCTAGTACGAGTCACAAAAAGTTAGTATGCAGGCACAGCAAATAATTAAGAAGGCTAATGGAATGCTATCCTTTATTACATGAGGAATTGAACATAAGAGTAAGGATGTTATGCTTCAATTACGCAGGGCATTGGTGAGACCACATCTCAAATACTGTATGCAGTTTTGCTCTCCTTATTTAAGGAAGGATGTAATGCATTGGAGGCAGTTCAGAGTAGGCTTACTAGATTGACAGTTGGAATGAGCAGCCTATATTATGATGAAAAGTTAGACAGACTGCACTTGTTTCCACTGGCGTTTAGAAGATTGAGGGATGACTTGATTGAAGTATATAAGATCCTGAATGGTCTTTCCAAGGTGGGCATGGAAAGAATGTTTCCTCTTGTGGGTGAGTCCAGAACTAGGGGGCACTGTTTTATAATTAGGGATCGCCCTTTTAGGACAGAGATGAGGAGAAATCTTTTTCTCTGAGGGTTGTGCGGCTTTGGAACTCTCTGCCTCAGAAGGCAGTGGAGGCAGGGTCATTGAATATTTTTAAGGTGGAGGTAGATAGATTCCCTTGCCTAACAAGAATCTAAGGTTATCGGGGGTAGATGGGAATGTGGAATTCAAAACAAAAACAAATCAGCCATGATCTTATTGAGCAGCAGAGCAGTCTTGAGGGGCTGAATGGCCTGCTTCTGCTCCTCTTTCGTATGTTTGTAAGAATGTATATATGCAGGCTTGTTTTTCCATCCTAAGCACCATGCTGAGTAGAAAAACATACAGAAATAGATAACTGCAGTGTATTTTTATTAGAAATATTTTGTTTGAGCTAATCTGTTAGGGAAGAAAAAGCACAAAAGTGGTATTCACAATAAGCATTGCAAACATTTGCTTGATGTTGCATCATATACAAGTCAAAATTAATCTCCCTTTGAGTCAGAATTGCAGCATTTCCTTAACTTGAAAATGAAGTAGTATCTAGAGTTATAAGTGACCAAGAACTTTGAACTAGATTGCTATCTTCCAGCTGGATAGATAGTCAGTTATTATTTTTCTCACTGTACATAAATATATATATACCTACCATGGACTAATCTTCATTAAAGGAATAGGAGCGCAGGTGAAAAAGACAGTAAGCAACAGAAAAGACTTCCGCCCCCACACATCTGAAAGTGCACCTATCAGTGGTGCACTCAGGAATGACAGTAATCCCTGTAGAAGAAAAAGGTAGAAAGTTCTTGTTCAACTTTATTCCATTCAAATAGGTACATTATGCAAATTAAATTGCACTCAACTTGTGCCACTGCACTGCAATGGCTCTATGCTCCATTTGAAGTTATTACTTCAATAACAGTAGAATTGCTCACCAAAAATAAGAACAAATTTGCATTTATAATTGCTGACTTGGTATAGCTTAGGGCTGGAATATTACATAACTTATGGCATGATTTCATTCTCGGAATGCAGTTCAATCTCCACATGCAAGCAAATACCCCTGGTTGGGACTTTGTAGGAGGTGGGAGCTAAATGTAAGAAACCAAACAAGGAAATGTCCCTGCTAGAGCTTGGCAGCATCAGGTGTTATATAGGCCAGGTGGTCTCTCCCCTTCTGGTTGTATAAACTACAACTACCAAAAGAGAGACTAACTGGTTATTTATCATGCTGTTATGCTTCTAGAATCTATCTGCTTTGTTTGTTTGCATAAAGGAAGAAAGACCTGCATTCCTAAGGCACTTATCATGACCACTGGGCATCAGTGTTCACAGCCAATGAAGTACAGTCACTGTTGTAATGTAGGAAACATAGCAGCTAATTTGCACTCAGCAAACTCCCACAAACAATAACATGGTAAAGATCAGATCATCTACTTTTTGTGATGTTGATTGAGGGATAAATATTGGCTGGGACAACGGGGAGAACTCTCTCCTGCTTTTCTTTGAAACAGTGCCATGGGAACTTTTACATCCACCCAAGCAGGCAGATGAAGCCTCAGTTAATGTTTCATCTGAAAAATGGCACCTCCAACAGTGCAATGCTCCCTCAATATTGCATTGGAGTGTCAGCCTTGATTTTTGTGCTCAAGCCCTCGAGTGGGACTTGAACCTTGGAATCTTGTGATTCAGAAGCGAGTGCGATACCAACTGAGCCACAGCTGACACACAGAAAAGCAGTCACTACACTTCAATATAATTTATGGTACATGAAGTGCTTTGAAAAGCTTCTAAGAGACGTGAAAGGCACTTTGTAACTCCAAGTCTCTTATTTAAATTGTTCTGACAAATACATCAGTTCCTCACTGGAGGAGGCTGCCAAGCTGATTCACGTCAAAGAACAACCAAAATATAAAGCTTCAAGCTCATCAGGTATAAACTAAGTGACAGGGAACTTTCTCGAGTTAAACTAAATTTAAAGAATATAAGTGATTCATTGTTCCTCATTTGTTTAAGTTCGAAATGGAATTGTGCATCAAAGTGGAAAGGGGAAGGGAGAGAAGAGAATCTTGCCTCTATCTTCAATGTGTATGCATGTATGTAACAGTTCATTGGAGTCAAGGATTAGTTCTCATCACCTGGAAGCTAGCTCATATAGTTCCCAATTTCAAAAAAAAACAAATCACATGCAGGGCATTACAGGCCTATCAGTTTAACTTACATTATTGGAAATATGCTAGAAGGGATCGTAAGAAGTACCCTTTATGATCACTGGGAAAGCTTTAAAAATGTACTACATGATTTCTGGGAAAATAGGCCATGCTGTGCACTTTGCACAGAGTGGAATTACTGCGAGTTTGGTGAGAAGGGTGTTCGGTGAGGAGGGGAGGGAGGTGCTCTTCTCTTTTTCTTTCTCTATCTTTCTCAGCCTGTGGGAGACCAGGAGTTGAAAAGCTGTACGAGAGGGCTGAGTTTTGAAAACATCCAAGAGTGACATCACAGGAGAAACATAAATTCATCGGTTGATGAGAAACTGCTGTTAGGGAGGGTCTTCAAGTAAAACACATTCTTTTTAAAAGAAGGAGCTCCTTAGATTTCAGTAAGAATTATAAGCAATAGGGAAGTAAAATTAAGTCAAGGCCCGGTAAAAAAAGTAGTATAAGTAAACCGAGTAAAATAAAGTTAACATAAGGGAAGTAAATTGAGGCCAAAACAGGACAGCTCGGTCGTGTGGAATGCATGTCCTCTAATATGTGTGAAATCATGGACGCTACCAGTGTCCTAGATGACCACATGTAAAGGAACTGTCACCAGCTGCAGAACCTTTGAGTTCCAGGTTTCGGAGATCAAGTGGCTGAGAGCCAAGTGGAGAGCATGTTCAGAGATCTGGTCACACTGCAATTTAGGAACCTGGAGGTAGAAAGGGAATGGATGACTGCAAGGCAGTCCAAGGGAACTAGGCAGGTAGTGCAGGAGTCTCCTGGGGTCCCACTCACCAATGGGTTTTCTGTTTTAGATACTGGTGAAGGTGTTTGTTCCTCGGAGGAGTGCAGTCAGAGCCAGATTTGTGGCACAATGGGCGGCTCTGCTGTACAGGGTAGGAAGAAGAGGGGAAGAGCAGTAGGGATGGAGTATTTGTTAGTAAGGGAAATAGACAGGTGTTTCTGTGGCCATAGATGTAACTCCAGGATAGTATGTTGCCTCCCTGGTGCCAGGGTCAAGGGTGTCACAGAGCAGCTGCAGGACATTCTTCTGGGGGAGGCTGATCAGCCAGAGCTCGTGGTCCACATTGATATCAATGACTTAGGTAGGAAAGGGGATGAGGTCCCGAAAGCAGATTTTAGGGAGCTAGGAAGGAGTTTGAAAGTAGGACCTCTAAAGTAGTAATCCCAAGATTACTCCCAGTCCCATGTGCAAGTGAGTACAGAAATAAGAGAATTGAGCGATTGAACACTTGGCTGGAAAGCTGGTGTAGAAGGGAGGGCACCAGATTTCCGAGACATTGGGGCTGGTTCTGGGAAAGGTGGGACCTGTACAAGCCGGACACAGTCTACACCTGAACAGGACTGGGACGAATATCATCGCAGAGAGATTTGCTAGTGTTGTTGGGCTAGATTGGCTAGATTGAGCTAGATTGGCATGGGGCTGGGAACCCGAGGGCAAATTCAGAGCAGGGAACAAATTAAGAAATGGAGAATTAGTGAGTGACTGAAAGACAGAAGAAGCAAAGGTTAAAAAGTGTACAACACAGGAATTTGGTAGTGTTAAAAGATGTACATGTAAATGCAAGGAGTATAGCTGAGGACACAGATAAATACATGGCAGCATGATATCATCGTTATAACGGAAACCTGGCTTAAAGAGGGGCAAAAATGGCAGCTCAACATCCCTGGATATAGAGTTTTCAAGCAGGAAGGAGGAGGGAATAAAAAAGGGGTTTAGCATTACTGGTTGAAGAATCAATTACAGCTGTGAGGAGGGATGATATATTAAATGAAGCATCAAATGAGACCATATGGGTTGAGCTCAGAAATAAAAAAGGAGCAGCCACATTGCTAGGATTGTACTACAGTCCTCCAAATAATGGGAGTTAGAAAAGCAAATATGTAGGCAAATTTCTGAGTGCAAAAACAATAGGGCAGTAATAGTTGGGGACTTCAACTACCCTAATATCAATTGGGATATGAACAGTGTGAAGGGCACAGAGGGCACAAAATTCTTGAACTGCATTCAAGAGAACTTTTTCAGCCAGCACGTAACAAGCCCAATGAGAGGGGGTGCAATTCTAGATTTAGTTTTAGGAAATGAAGAAGGACAAGTGGATGAAATAGCAGTTGGGGACCATTTTGGAGATTGTGACCATAATACAGTTAGATTTAGCATCATTGTGGACAAGGACAAAGACAGAACAGGAGTAAAAGTTCTAATTTGGGGGAAGACAAATTTTACAAAGCTGAGAGGTGAACTGGCAAAAGCGGACTGAATACAGCTACAAGAAGGGAAAATTGTGTCAAATCAGTGGGAGGCATTCAAAAGCGAGATTCTACAGGCACAGTGTAGGCATGTCTCCACAAAGAAAAAGGGTGGTACTGCCAAATCTAGAGCCCACTGGTTGTCCAGAAGCATACAGGGTAAGATAAAACAGAAAAAGAAAGCTTACACTGTGGGCTGAATGGCCTCTTTCTGCACTGTAACTTTTCCATGGATCTATGGTTCTAAATTTGATATAATTTTTTGAGAAGTCATGAGGGGACTGGAGGAGGGGAATTCAGTCAACATCGTTTACTTTGACTTTAAGGAAGCATTGATAATGTACCTAAACATAAATAAAATGTGTTATCGTTAGGAATTTAATACACTGGATTAAGAATTGGCTTTAATCCCGCAGCTAAAAAGTTTTAGTTAACAAATGTAGTTCAGCCCCGAGGTACATTACTAATGGTGTCCTCCAGGGATCAGTCCTAGATCCTCTCTCATTCGCTGTCTTTATTAATGACCTGGATAGTGATATTGGGAGTATGGTCAGTAAATGTGCAGGTGAGAACACAATCTCTTCAAGGGACCTAAATGAGTGCAATCAAATACAAAAAAAATAGATGTGCTAGGGGGATGGGCAAACAATGGCAAGTGATATTTAACTTGGATAACTGTAGTGTCATATACGTTGAGAGGGCCAACACAAAATATACATTTAATTTGTGGGAACTACACTGAAAGAGAAAAAATTTTTGGTGCTATTATGCACAGATCAATCAAGGTTCATGGCCAATGTAGAGAAGTTGTAGCTAAAGCTAACAGGGTATTAGGTTATATTAATATAATCCTTCAGTGTAAATCAAAACAATACTATTTTGTCTCTTATATAGATTGCTGGTCAGACCACATGTACTGCATCCATTTTTGGTTCCCTACATGGTGGGTGAGAAAATGGTCTTGGAGCTACAAGAATAATTCCTAATTTTAAAAAAACCTCACCTACTTAAGATAGGCTTAAGGACCTTGATCTATTTACTTTAGAGCAGTGTAGACCTAAAGGTGATCTAATATAAAACAATAAAATAACTGATATTGTCCCTCCTGATAGATTATTCTAGTTCAACAGATTGGAGAGAACCAGGACAAGAGATTAAACAACTGGGTTTTAGGCTGGAAGGGGTAAGGAAGTGTCCAAACATGATGCAACAGCCATTATGGTATGGGGCAGGTATAATATACCAGCTGGTTTCTTCCTGCCTGTCAGTTTTGTATGTTGTTGGCATTTGGATCCCAGCTCCATATGAAACAAGAAAATGGAGGAAAAATGAAGAAAGGGTACAACTTTGGTTTTAACAACATTTCTTGGAACATTTTAACCACTTACTGAAAAAGGAATTCCAGACTTACCTTTACTCCCTGAATTAAACCATTCATCAAAAATGTATGCTTGGGAAATGTCTCATGCAAGACCTAGGAAATAAAATAAGTTCCCCTTACAATTAAGTCCAAAATTTGCAACAGGTTTATTGTAATCCTACAGGTTAGAAACCTTCAAACTACATTGGGTGAACCAGCCTTCCTTCTTTTTTCTTATTGGCTTTGTGCACGAGCATACACCACACAAGTGCCAGGTGCAAACGCTTGCATGTGTTGAGTTAGTAAGCCCAGCCACAGCAGCAGCTTAGGTGCATTACAACTAGCCTCAGTGCATGAATCAATGCAAATAAAAACATCCAGAGATCTTTGAGCCAAACTTTACTAATACATAACATTCTACATGGCAGCAATATGACAATTTATTCTGTCAAACAATCTACCAAAGGGGAGTCTGATGCCACAAATTGAGAATGATAACTTACTAATGTGCAACAGTTGCAGGCCAACCTAACCCAAGTTGTAGTTTTGTTGTGAGATTCAGCAAATCAATTTCAAGAAAGTAGCTCACCTTCTCAAGGGCAATCAAGGACGGGCAACAAATGCTGGCCTTGCCAGTGACGCCCACATCCCATGAAAGAATAAAAAGAAATGTAATAAGAGGGAAATCCCGTTTGCAGCTATTTCAAAAATACTTGTTTATCAAGAACTGGGTGACTCAGTGGGTTGTACACTGACCTTTCACCTCTGGGACCTTTGTTTAAATACAGTTCAGACAGACAGGATGAAAGTCTCCAATATCAGCAACAATCGTATGCAAACTGAACTGGGCAGTCTCAATGGACCCCTAATCTGGCATTCATTGATAATGTTACTTAGACCAGGCCAAAGATTGTTTGTGGGGAAAATGTAACAAATGCCACATTAGTACTCTTCTGAGTATGCGGCAGAGTAGAGAGAGCTTTACTATGCGTTTGACAGTTCTTTACCGGGCCTATGATTGCTTGACACTGATGAGGAACGCCTGAAATGGAAGGTGGCTATTATCTAGCACCAATATCCTTCACCTTGAGCACAATTTAAAAGAAAAATTCTCTCCATACAGCTCAAGGATGGTGAACTGATTACAGGGCAGTATTTCATCAAACTTCAACAGTAAAGCTTGAATGACATGTCAGTGGCTCCTAGGATCAGACTTCTGTACTGTAATTCTCTACACATAGATCTGTTTTATTATACCTTTCTCAATAGTTCTGCTTCCTTTGAGTTTACGATAAGTTTCATGATATAGCCTTTTGGATGATCCTGAAAATTATAAAAGATTCACTGCCTCCGTATAACATTTTGCTTTAACTTTTTACTTCCTTGGGTTCAAGGTCAGCTTTTTATTCCATCATAAATCTACAAGTAAAGAACTCCTCTGTAAAATCTGGGAGCATCAAAAAGGGGAAGTACATACATCATTGTGACTTTAGTCAAGGACATCATGGCCAATTGGTTACTGTTTAGCATGGATATGAATGCTGACCATCTATTTTTACATCAAGATTGGTCTCAGCTTGTGGCAGAACAAATGTACTTAATTAATAATATTGAATAAGGCAGACCAACTACATAGTCAAATGAGGTTGGTGAGGATCTTCACTCCGCTTTGTTTCAAAGGGTATTCCCTTTCGCTCCTTAAACAAAAACTGATCAACCAGACACGTTTAATGATGGAATTTTCAAGGACATACTGTATTATATTTCTGAAGTAGCTTAAAAAAATGAATTGTATTTTGTAGCCTCATTCCAAATTGCTAGTTGGACCCTGACAAGGTTGATCAACTGACTAAAAATGCTGCAATCCATTATGTTTAAATATTTAGCTTTCACTCCAATCAAACAAGACAACTTGACAGGACATAACTTACCACCAGTGTCGGTGCAGTCAGCAGACCCCAAGCAAAGAACTCCAGAAATATTACTATCGCAGCATGGTATACACTTGGTGCACCTATTCCTTGAGGCTGTAAAAAAAATAACATGTAGCATTCACAAATAAGTACTTTATTTAAATCACTGAAATCTACTTGGAGTCTTGGAACCAACTTCCCCAATCAATCAAGACAAGCAATCATTCATGTAATGGTAGGCTGCAGTCTGGAAATATTTATTGCACCCATTCTCATTGGGTACTCTGCAAAGTTTTCAAATGGTGTCCCATCAATGAGTCCTCAAACAGTGGTACTACCTTTTCCATTCTTAAACATTATTTTGAGAAACAAAATTACATCAGAGTTGGTTAAATGTTTCAGTACTTTGCCAATAAATGAGAAGCTACGTACGATTACTACATTTGGAGAACTTCCCTTTGCTCTGATTCAGATTTGTTATGGATCTTAAACACCCATCACTGATTGAGGAAAATAGGATGGGATGATCACACAGTTCACTGCTGCATGAGTTGCATGTGGATGGTGGAGGATTCATTTGTTACCACATCCTCAAGGCTTCAACATAGTTAAATCTCTTAAATCTGTCCAGCTTAAATCTCTTAAGTTTCTTTTGAATTTGATCCCTGCTGCTACTTGCCAAATTTCTCAGTGAGGTTTCCTCTGAACTTGTGGGAAAACTTTTATAAGCTTTTGCTGCTTGCTGTGCATGCATTCTGTAGAGGATGGCTGAGAAATATGTATATTCTCCCACAGGTTTCAGGGAATGCTGATCCACATCAATAAACCTGCATTCCGTAGGGATAGCTGCTGTGAAAATGGGACTAAAAAAGATTCCTGTTGAAAATTTAAAATGTTATATTTAGCATATGCTCCCTTTTATTGATCTTTGATACATCTAGGAAATAGTGATTAATTTTCTTAGTCTTTTTCATGCTGGGCTATTTGTAACATGTTTTGAAAATTGAAAATGTCACAAGAATGGAGTTAGCTGTATAGTTGATCAAATTTAAACAATGTAACTCCATAGTAACTGTCATATAAAGTGTGTGCAGAAATTTTAATTTGACTTTGCAATGGAAATTTACCTTCCAATCAGGGGCACATGCCCTCATTCTCTTACTCCCATCTCTCTATTCCCAAGTGTTTGTAAATACGATTGTGAAAGAAATGTGAATTCGTGTTATTAATGAATAAGTAGCAGTCTTCTCAAAAGGTATATGTAAATACTAAATTTTTATCAACAGTGTAATCTACAATAGGTTTTTAACTACTATGTAATGGTAGCTATTGCATTTACATTAATAATGTGCCACTGACAACAGGTGCCAGATACTTCAACATTATCTGCTTTAAAGGAAGTGAATTCTGTGCCTTTGACAGCATTCAGGACCTGACCCATCATTGGTTTTGAAAGAAGCAGCCAAAAGCAGCACAAAACATGGGCCTCAATTTTAACATCCAACAAAGTAAAGAAATAACTTGCAGTTATACATTGTTTTTCACATCCTCAAGAAGTCCTAAAGATAGATTTTTGTTAGACAAGGGAGTCAAAGGTTATAGGGTGCCAGGTAGCAGAGCGGAGCTGAGACCACTATCAGATCAGTCATGATCTTATCAAAGGGCCGAATGGCTCACTTCTGCTCCTATGTTCTACTTTACACCCAGTGAAGTAGTTTTGCAGTGTTGTCACCGTTGCATTTTAGGAAAACATTCCAGCCAATTTCTGCACAAAGTCTCACAAAAACTGATCAGCCAGGCACGTTTAATGTTGGAATTTTCAAGGACATACCGTATTATATTTCTGAAGTTACTTAAAAAAATGAATTGTATTTTGTAGCCTCATTCCAATATGATAAATAAACAGCTAATCTGTTTTAGTGATGTTGTCTGAGGAATTTATCTTGAGCAGAACACTAGGAGAGCTTAAATGTTTTTCTTCGAATAGCGCCATGGAATCCTTTATGTGCTCAAGAGGGCAGATGAGGCCTCGGTCAGCATCTTGTCAGAAAGCCAGGCCATTGACAATTTGACACTCCCTCAGCCACTGCACTGATTACGTGCTCAAGCTTCTGGAGTGAACCTTGAACCTACACTTTAAGAGGTTGGAGTGCTATCAATGAGTCAGGGCTCATAGTTATAATTAAGCAATTTCCATATTATGAAGCATTAACTCAAATCTCTGACCACTCAGACTTGGAAACGACCATTCTAATCAGAGATGCTATTTCCTCCCAAATGTTAGCCAGTCCAATTCAAATTGCAAGCTGGCAGCTCTGACAAAGTAGTGAGAGCACAGTTTTCAATTTTTTTCATGCTACAGGTTGCTTGTGGAGGCATTATATCAACTGCAATGTCACCACCACAGATAGCTTAATGAGACCATACAGTTCCTTCAAAACATTTCTTTACAAGCCAGTAGTTTAAAATAAGAAAATGAATCAAAATGGATTTAAAATATAAAAATCAGCACAAAAAAAGAGCTCCTTTGATGTACTCTTTTCAATTCTAATTTATTTGATGTGGAGGTAGTAGTATTATAACTAAAATAGAACATCAAGTAATAGTATCATATTTTATTTCTTATGACTATTCTACCAAGTTTGTAACACATTAAATGCAATCAAGCTCCACTCATTCAGGACAGAGATAACTACAGAAACATTGGCCAGAATATCATATCCCGCCGGCAGGTGCGCGCCCAACCCGAACAGATGTGAAATAGTGGGAGATGACATCAGGCAAGCATCCTGACGTCATCGTGATATTTTGCAGCAATCGGAAGCGCGCTCGCTGACAATTAAGTGGGCAATTAAGCCCGTTAAAGATGCAATCAACAGCAATTTTACGTGGCCTGTCCACATTTACAGTTGGTGGATGGGCCACTCTCCTATGCAGCATTCACATTTTTGATCAAACTTTGATCCAAGGCAGGATGAAATCTCTGTGGGGAAATAAAATAAAGAGATTTCTGGGTACTGGTCTTTTAATGAGGTACGCTTTCAGGTGCTTAATTGTGCTGCATGGACTTATTTTGCAGCATTTGTGTTGCATCCTTTAGTCTGAGGTGATCTGCAGTTCCCTGGAGCAGCTATCTGCCTTCAGGGAGCTCTCTCGAAGTGCTCACCTGCACCCTCAGTTACGTCAGCGCCTGCCCTCTTCCCGCCCCACCCCAGCAGCACTCAGCATGTCAGCACGCATTTCACAGGCTGGCTGTTAATTGGCCAGCCAGCATGAAATCGCGGTTGGGGGCCGATCGTGGCCTATTTCCCGTCTGCTTCTGGGCCCGCCGATGGAAAAATTCAGGCCATTGATTTTAACAAGGCAGCCACTGGGCTTCCTGGAATCCTACCTTTTTCAGCTGCCAGCCTGATGCACATACTCGGTTTTCAATGCTATAAAAATATTCAAAACATTCACAAGCAATGTTTACAATGGCCTGATGTGACCTCTACACTACATATGTAGGCAACTACAAATACATTCTCTTACAGATACAGACAATCTGAAATTCAGTATCTAGAAAACAAAAGCAGAAAAATTTCTTGATTAAAGAAACAGCACTTTTTCTTTTCAAACGTAACCCTAGGGCATGCTAGCAACTTTACCTAACAGGCTTGCATTTATACGCATTTTCACAACCAAAGGATGTCCCAAAGTGCTTTATAGCCAATGAAATACTTTTGAAGTGGAATAACCGGTACAATGTAGGAAACATGGCAGCTAACTCACACACAGGAAGCAATATGAAAATGACCAGATAACCTGTTTGTGATGTTGGCCAGGAAACCAGGCCTGCTCCTCTTTGATATAGTGCCAAGGGATCTTTTATATCCACTGAGTGTCTATCTCACTTGAAAAATGCACCTCCAACAGTGCCCCAACAGTATACTACTATCTCAGTATAGTAGAGTGCAGTATACTGGAGCTTCAGACCAGATTTCGTCCTCAAGTCCTGGAGTGGGACTTGAACTTACAACCTTCAGAGTCAAAGGTGAGAGTGCTACCAACTGAGCCATGGCTGACATTTGTACATCTGATCAGAAAATGCAGCAAGAAAATCTGTTAAATGTCAGGAAATGTAATCTTTACAAAAAGCGCTTCTCTGAAAATGTTAATAAAGTTTTAAACTTGTTAAAACAACATACTATACGTGAATAAAGAAACAAGTTCTACCAAATTTCTGAACAAGGATAAAAAAAACAACCAGCTCTGTATTATTCACCTTAAAACATTTCCTATTAATCAACTGCAAATTCACAACAATTAATTTTGTTGTTGGAAATATATTGTAAACAGTCTTGGGTCAACAATCTCTACCTTATGCGTTCAAGCAACAGATCCCATGCAAACATCTGCTATTGAAAGGAAATTGTAGGACAAGACAATAAGCCCTGAACAGGACAAAGCTGCAGAGAACTTTTTGAATGCACTGACTTGGCTACGTGTAGTGATGGCCAGATGGTCTATTTAACTGAGGACGCAATGTAATCATCACACACTCTTCCTCTACAACTTCAAATGCTACCATTTTGCCTTCTGTTCAGGCAATAGTCATGGCCAATTTTAATATTTTACAACTGCATTCCTACCCTCAGAAGAAAAAATCACAAACTAAAATAGCTAATCCAATTCAGACCAGAGGCAAATGTATGTGTTTAATGCACAGCTCCTTGCAATCTTTCTTGCACCCATACTAACATTTACCTCAAACTTAAGCTTCTCTAAATCCTCCACTACAAACTACCTGCCCATGCGAATTAAATTGAAATTAAGAAAAAAATGTCAAAAACCATCAGCAACTTTCATGCCAATATATACTTGGGGTAGTTGTGCACTCAGGAGTTACAAGCAAAGTTAATCCAAACGGTTCTTGTGTAATCTATAAACTTTCCGACTCGTTTAAGTTGCAGATATTGTACAGCAAGGTAGGAAGGAGAACTTGTGTTTATCTTTCACGTCCTTAGAATGCTACACAGAATTCTATTTCCAAAAGTTACTTTTGATTGTACGCTGTTTCAAAGATGCCAAGGGATCCTTTACACCCTCCTGAAGAAAGACTGGATCAGTTTAATGTCTCATCATAAAGAAGGCAACACTAATGATGTTGCACTAACTTCAACACCGCACTGATATTAGCCTAGATTAAGTAAGGCTGTAACCACAACCTTCTGACTCAGAAGCAATGCTTCTGAGGATAAATTAACTCAAAATATCACAGGAAGGGTTTTTTGAACATTTTAACTGTTTCATGCTCATTAATTTACTGCTATATCTTTCAGTCCTTAGCTCATAGCAAGTCCTTGATCCAAATGCATAGTTTGCATTCCATCCCTCTGACCTTTGTTTAGTCCCCTGTTTCTTTCAACTGATTTCTTTCTTTCTCACCAATCTCTCCCCAATTATGTCTTTCTTTTATCATTTTCCTGCCACAGGATCCTTTCCCTCCATCTCTCACCTTCAACCTCTTCTCCCCGTCAATGTTTCCCTGCCTGGCATGGTCCTGCCACCCAGATCTCTCTTGGTGCAAAACTACCCCAAGTATATGCTGGCATGACACTTGTTGATGGTTTTTGACATTTTCTCTTCATTTCAATTTAATTTGCATGGGTGGGTAGTTTGTAGTGGAGGATTTAGGGAAGTGTATGTTACGTTCAATCTCTGAACGATGAACCTGAAGCATGGTCAGAAATTTGGGAATTTGGCAAGGATGATTCTCCTGTTGTTAAACTGTAGTAGTGTCTGAACTTGTGTGTCTGTACAAAGCCACAAAGTCTGACTGTTGTAACAGAAGTGAGATTGGGATTTTTTTGCGAGGGGAATTGGCAGGCTAGAATGTGCTTTTTAATTCCTAGCTTCAGGTCAGAAGGAACCGCAGTAAAATTGATTTTTTTTGTGTCCTTTTGATATTTTGGGAGTCTGTGACTTGAATGCATGCCGCCTGACTCTGACGTATTAAAAGGTTAATGTCTTACTGAAAGTATCGAAGGTTTAAGTAAAGTTTTCACTCAGGCACTTTTACAACCACTGGCATTATTAAATCTGTGGCTGCATGTGGGACTTTACATCCACTGGATTCAATCCCCCACAACCCGAGATACAAGAGCTGGAGGACAACCCGACGAAATGGTGTCAGGAGGGTCAGAGCCCGGCAGCAGTTGCTGCACCGGTTTATGGCAGTTAGAGGCTGTTAACGGGGTAATTAGTAATGGGCAGGCCTGATTTAAAGCTGCTGACATCTCCTACCCGGCCCCGACCCGTCAGTTGTAGGAAAGCCCAGGCCGCCCCCCCGGCTCAGCCGCCTTCGTCAAGCCGATCGGAAGAGGTGTTTTCTTTTCCCCGCGCCCGGGTCGGCCGGAGTCCACTGGAAGGCAGTGCCGCTGCCCACTCACCGTTCCTCCGTCTTTAATGATAATCTTCTTGGCCAGCATAATACTGCGGTGAAGCCGCTTCTTCTTCTTGCCGGGCATCATTGCTCCATCCTGGGGCCGCGCGCTGCCGCCATGGTGACAGCATCACCCCGCAACCGTGCTGACGTCATATCGCACGATCCCACCATTGGGCCCCGCGTGGCACGTGACCAACCAAGCCACGCCCCTTTGGTGGGGGGGGGTTTGGTCCATGACGTCATCAGGGTTTACCCAGGTTCATTCAACTGAGTCTGGCAGGCGCTTTACTTCCTGTGAGTGATGCCTTTTCTTAAAGTGCCCTCTCCCCGCCCTTGTAGATGGGCATAACTAAATAAACAAAGAAAACTCATAATATTGAATAACATTAGGCACCTTGTGACGTTTTATTACGTTAAAGGAGCTATATAATTACATGTTGTGGCATTATCTGAATCCATCATGTATGCAGTCCCTGCGATGCCCACCGGCCAGCTGAAGGCCTTATTATACTGGCAAATGGTGCTTCATGCATAGATTGTCCAATATAAATCGTGGAGGAGCCATAGGCATAGTTATGATAACACCATTTTAGTCATATGCACTAATTTCAGACGAGTATGCCTCGCACATAATAAACAAGTAATGGAGAAATATCAGGAAGGCCAATGCAACATAAGGTACTCATCGATCTCAGAAGGCTGTTACTGGACACCTAGGGAGGAAGTTTGGAAGTGTGCTAGAAGTTGTGGGGTCCCTGAAAAGTATGTATGACTTTTACAGGATAAACATGTAGTATGATGGTACCTGGTATAGCAAGGGTTAATGTGGGACTGGGGAACAGTACCACCTACAGTGTAATGTAAAGAGACACATGATCTGAGAATAGTGTCAGTTGTGGACTGGACAGAGATCTGGATAGAAGCAAGCATGGAGTTAGCTCATAGTTTGTACCCTGTGTATATGTGCATAGTTATGTGTTATCAATAACACTTAATGTTCTTCCATACAAGACTGAGAACCTCTTCGTGAGACCTACTGAATATACAACATACGACATGGTGGTAGCTAATTGAAAAAAATAACATAACCTTAGAGAAGTTGGAGCAGAAATTCAAAAGCTGGAAAATTAAAGGAGCAGCATTCTGACCTGACTGAAAGCATGTGGTGAAAACACAACGAGAGATCACCTGAAAGAAGATCCATTGCAAAATTGGAAGCAGAGAGGCAGAAGCAAAAAAAGTTACACTATCCAGATGAGGACTCCACAAGATCTCATGGAGGTCCATTGTGAATGTCCACAGAGTGCAGAGTGAAAGGACCTAGCAAGAGTGAGCAAAAAATTCAGTTCTAAGCCAGCACTAGGTTTAAAAGAACAAAAACAAAAATACCTGGAAAAACTCAGCAGGCCTGACAGCATCTGCGGAGAGGGATACAGTTGATGTTTTGAGTCCATATGACCCTTCATCAGAACTAAGACATATAGAAATTAGATGAAATATAAGCTAGTAGAAGGGGGTGGGACAGGAGAGCTCGATAGGGGGCCAGTGATAGGTGGAGTCCAAGAAGAGACTGCCAAAGATGTGATAGACAAAAGGACAAAGGGGTGTTGACGGTGGTGATGTTGATGTCAACTGTATCCCTCTCCGCAGATGCTGTCAGACCTGCTGAGTTTTTCCAGGTTTTTTTGTTCTAGATTTCCAGCATCCGCAGTATTTTGCTTTTATAATAGGTTTAAACGCTTCAGTGCTATAAAAAGTCAGAGCAGCCTGTTTCAGAAAGTACTGCCACCAGCCTGAGTTCAGAATCGGTGCAATACCATGTGGCGGCCAAGTTCACTGTAAGAAAGAAAAAAAATGAAAATGAATCAGAACATTTAAAAACCTCTGCCAAAGCCAGGAATCCACTGTGAAACATCTGAAAATCCTCCAATATTGCAGGGAAGGCCCAGAATTGTTGATTAAGTAAGTGGCTGCACAAAACTATAGAGAAAGAGGTTGGGACTGCATCGCCGCGGAGCCCACGAAAACGTGACAAGCGAGGGAAGACTCTTTGATAAAACGGTTACTGCAACGCATCTTTAAAATCTGCACAGCGTTTAAATCTGTACTCGAAATTTAAAACAATCATGGACAACAAATCAACATTACCAGACCAATTTGGACTGATCCAAGAGCCATACCAAACGCAGAACTGGGGGCTTTGGCAGAAAAGATTCTTAAGATACATGATAGCTTCAGGATTAGATAAAAAGACAGAGGCTGAACAAGTGAATACATTACCGTATTCAGTAGGTCTGATAGTTGAAGATATTATTGCAAGGCAAGGCATAAACAAGTCCTCAGATGTATTTGATAAAGTTCTAAAAGCATTTGATACATATTTTAATCTAAGAAGCTACAAAATTTTAGAGAGAGTGAAATTCAACAAACGTGTTCAATAGCCTGGAGAACCAGTTGATTTACAAACAAATTCTACAGATTGGCTGAACACTGTGATCACGGTGATCTTAAGTCAGAACTCATGAGGGAAGAATTGTTATCAGAGTGGCTGACGATGCCCTTTTAGACTTACTACAGGCCAAGGAAAATCTGACTGTAGAAAAGGCCATCCATATAGCCAGACAGTCTGAAATCCATCAACAGCACCGATCCATTTTACATGGTGAAAGTAAGCCATGCTACAGTGTAATCCCAACTGTCCAGCTAGTAAAGCGACAAAGGGGCAGGAAGAATCCAGGCCAAGGAAGGCAATACCCAAGCCAACACAAGAGGGCGGGTGACTGTGTCAGTACTGTGAAGCCAAATAGACTCACAGGTGAGAGCAATCTCAGTGCAGTCTTTCAATTGCAACCACCTGGGACACTTTTGAAAGCTATGCTAAACTAAACACTCAGAGGGGCGGAGGATCCCAAGGCAATCCATGAGATTGAGGTATCACACCAGGAAGAGACCCAACCATGTTTCTTTGATGAGGTCAAGGATTCTGGATTCTCTTTTTGGAATGCGGACATCTCAGTAAACGGTCACCTCATCAACTTCAGATTGGGAATGTTAGCCAGTGTTACAGTCCATATGGATATGGAACTGTGATTGAGAGGCCTCTGGCTACGAACAACAGACACACCACTCTACAGGCATGGAGGAATCCATGGGCATGATCCTAGAACTACTAAGGTATGGCAACAAACAGATATTCAAAGACATGTACATCACCCAAAACAAATCTTTTTCTCTCTTGAGCAGAGATGCCTGTGTTGCCCTTAACCTTCCTAAAATGGCAGAAGACATCAAGACAAGCTCTGTTGTCAACTGCATGGAACTGCAAGTTCCTGAGAGGGCCACCACTAAAGAGACTCTCAACTAGGTCTTCAGCTCTGAATTATCTTCACTCTTTGCAGAGCTGGTTTGTCCGATTTCTCTACAGGCTACAGAAGTTCCTCTTTGGTCAGACCAGCCAAACCATCAGATAATTTGAGTTACTTGCATGGAAGACACACAGGAAAATAACTAGCAACAGAAGAATGAGCCCCAACCCCAGGCTCCAACAGTTACTGTCACACTACCTGTAAACACCACGGCAGACACTGCAACCTCCAACCATCACACAGATCTGCAAGACAATGCTGGAGTAAGGAACAAGTGACCACCTACTCGCCAGAGCACATCTCAGTGAGGCACAGAGACATACGGAAAACACAGTGTCATGATAAAAGCTAAACTACAAGGTGAGCCCACTGATGAGGAACATCCAAATGACAGGGAGAGGCACCTTCAACTCCCACAAAGATCACAGTGGACCACACAGAAAAAGAAAAACTGGATTCGTACAACTCTCTCCGGAAAGAACAGGACAAGCCGGTGGTCCCAAAGCTGAGCAAATGGGGAGTTGGCAAAGAAAAGTTCAACTCCATGTAGCAGATAAAGCATTTCAGAAGGAGACACCAAGTGCCAGAAACACAGAATACAACTCAAACTCCGAATCAACAAAGGTTGCCCAAATCAACAGAGCCTACCACTCCTCCAAATGTGACCAGAATGAGATCTGGAAGAATTATCAAGTCTCCAGACTGAGTTTATAAAGTCTGAGACTTGAAAGGGAGGGAGAGGGGGGTGTTGGGGGAGAAGGGGTAGCATGGTTGCAATGTAAATATATTGGGTAAAGACTTACGTGGATGGGTAATATAATGGTATCTGGCATAGCAAGGGTTAATGTGGGCTGGGAAACAGTACTGCCTACATTGTGATGTAAAGAGACCACATAATTTGATACTAGGGTCAGTTGTGGATTGGACAGAGACCTGGGTAGAAGCAAGCATGGAATTAGCTCATAGTTTGGGCTAGACTATTTATGTACATAGTTATATGTTATCAATAAGCATTTCATCTTCAACCATGCAAGACTCAGAATTTCTTCATGAGACCTACTGAACATACAACAATGCACAAGGAGTGCCAGACAAGAATAAGAAGCACTGTGGAGGAGAGTGTGAGTTTCAAAGTCAAAGTTGGATTAAAACAAGGATCAACACTGAGCCCCTTCATCCTCCTGATTGTCATAGATGATCTAACTGAGCAAGTAAGACAGGAAGTGCCATGGTCAATGATGTCTGCAGATGACATTGAGCTAGATGAAGCTGGGGATAATGAGAACTGGAGAACTGGAGAAAAACACTGGAAGACAGAGGTATCACAGTCAGTAGACCAAAGAACCCATTTATGAATAATCAGTTTGAACCTAAGGAAGAGGATCAGAGTGAAGGTTGTAAAGATTATGGGTGAAGACCTGGAGAAAGTAAGTAACTTCAAGTACCTGGTGTCAATGGTGGTAGTTTGAGAATGGAAGCTAAGCAAAGGATTAGCTCTGGTTGAAGTAATTAAAAGTGCATTGGAGTGTTATGTGATGTCATGTTATGTGCCTAACGTCCTTTAAAAAGTACCTGGATGAGCACTTGGCACATCATAACATTCAAGGCTATGGGCCAAGTGCTGGAAAATGGGATTAGGTAGGTAGGTCAGGTGTTTCTCACATGTCAGTGCAGACTCGATGGGCCGAAGGGCCTCTTCTGCACTCTGTGATTATGTGATTCTGTGATACAAAAGTATCGCTAAAACTAAAAGGAAGAATCTACAAGACAGTTGTGAGACAGGCCTTGTTATTTGTGCAGAAACTTGGGCAAGATCAAGAAGAGAGGAACAACAACTGGGTACTAAAG
Organism: Cetorhinus maximus; assembly: GCF_964194155.1. Taxonomy (NCBI): domain Eukaryota; kingdom Metazoa; phylum Chordata; class Chondrichthyes; order Lamniformes; family Cetorhinidae; genus Cetorhinus; species Cetorhinus maximus. Next base: position 97,368,239 of record NC_135895.1, read on the forward strand.
AGATACAGATGCTGAGATGGATGTGCGGAGTGACGTGAAAGGACAAAATCAGAACCAGTAACTCAGAGGGTCAGTGAGGACTGTGGGAGCATTGAAGAGATTGAAATTGCATGCTCATCTGTTGTTGAGGATATAACTAGTGGGGTAGGTAAAGGGAAAACCAATAGATGTCGTATGCTTGGATGTCCAAAAGGCCTTCAATAAGCTCGAACAAAAGGTGACTACACAAGATAAGGGCTCATGAGTTGGGAGTGGTATGTTAGCATGAATACAGGATTGGTTAATGGACAGGAAGCAGAGAGTAGGGATAAACGGGGCATTTTAAAGCTGGTGGGCTGTGACTAGTGGAGTGCTACAAGGATCAGTGCTGGGGCGTCAGCTATTTACAACCTATATTAATGACTTAAGCAAAGAGGCAGAGAGTAATGTATCTACGTTTGCTGACAATACAAAGCCAGGTGTGAATTCAAGATGTGAGGAGGACACAAAGAGGACTCAAAGAGCTATAAACAGGTTAAGTGAGTGGGCAAAAAGGTGGCAGATGGAGTATAATGTGGGGAAATATGAGTTTATTCACTGTGGTCATAAAAATAGAGAAGCAGAATATTTTTAGAAGGCGTGAAACATGCAAATGTTGATGTTCAGAGAGTCTCGGGTGTACACGTGCAAGGAACACTAGAAGTTGGCGAGCAGGTACAGCAGCAATTACGAAAGCAAATGGTATGTGGGTGTTTATTGCAAGGGGATTGGAGTACAAGAATAAACAAGCCTTACCACTAAAGCCTAAAGAAGACTTTGGTGAGACCACACCTAGAACACTGTGTGTAGTTTTGGTCTTCATATTTAAGGAAGGATATGCTTGCATTAGAGGCAGTGCAGCAAAGGTTCACTAAATTAATCCCTGGGATGAGAGGGTTGTTCTGTGATGAGAGGCTGAGTAAATTGGGTTCATATTCTCTAGAAGAATAAGAGGTGATCTTACTGAATCGTACAAGGTGCTTAACAGGGTGGACACTGAGAATGTAGAACATAGGGATACAGTTTTAGGACAATGGCTGATCATTTAGGACTGAGTTGAGGAGAAATTTCTTCACTCAAATTCTTTGGAATTCCCTACCCCAGAGGGTTGTGGATGTTTTTTAAAAATTTATTCGTGGGATGTGGGCTAGACCAGCATTTATTGCCCATCCCTAATTGGCCTTCAGAAGGCATTGTTGAGCTGTCTTCTTGAACCACTACAGTTCATGGGATGTGGGCATCACTGGCTCAGCCAGCATTTATTACCCATCCCTAACTGCCCTTGCTCAGAGGGCATTTAAGAGTCAACCACATTGCTGTGGGTCAGGAGTCACATGTAGGCCAGGACAGGTAAGGACAGCAAATTTCCATCCCTAATGGATATTATTGAACCATATGGTTTTTTATGTCAATCAGCAATGGTTGCATGGTCATCATTAGACTTTTAATTCCAGATTTTTATTGGATTCAAATTCCACCATCTGCCTTGATGGGATTTGAACCCAGGTCCCCAGAGCATTACCCCCTTGGTTTCTGGATTACTGGTCTAGTGACAATACCACCACACCACTGCCTCCCTACCAGTTCTAGGCTTTTGACCCACCGACAGTGAAGGAATGGCGATATGTTTCCAAGTCAGGATGGTGAGTGGTTTGGAGGAGAACTTCCAGGTGGTGGTGTTCCCATCTGCTGCTGTCCTTGTCCTTCTAGATGGTAGTGTCATGGGTTTGGAAGGTGCTGTCTAAGGAGGTTTGGTGAGTTCCTGCAGTGCATCTTGTAGATGTTACACACTGCTGCCACTGTGTGTCGGTTGTGGAGGGAGTGAATGTTTGTGGGTGAGGTGTCAATCAAGTGGGCTGCTTTGTCCTGGATGGTGTCAAGCTTCTTGAGTGTTGTTGGAGCTGCACTCATCCAGGCAAGTGGAGAGTATTCCATCATACTCCTGACTGTGCCTTTGTAGATGGTGGACAGGCTTTGGGGAGGCAGGAGGTGGGTTACTCGCCACAGGCTTCCTAGCCTCTGACCTGTTCTGGTAGCCACTAGTATTTATATGGCTAGTCCAGTTCAGTTTCTGGTCAATGGTAACCCCCAGGATGTTGATAGTTGAATATATTTTAAACTGAGATAGACAGATATTTGGTCTTTCAGGAAATCAAGGGATATGGGGAATGGGCAGGAAAGTAGAATTTAAGCCCAAAATCAACCATGATCATATTGAACAATGGAGCTGGCTCAATGAGCTGAGTGGTCTTCTCACACTTGTATTTCTTATGCTCTCATGGCATGCGGTGAGGAGAATGATGGAGATGGGATTGCTAGGAAGGAGGAGAAGAGGAAGGCCTAAGACCACGTGGAAGGATGCAGTGGTGATTGGAAGAAGAATGGGTGACTGACAGCAGGAGATGGAGAATTGAACAACCAGTATTGTGGTGACCTCGAGTAAAATTGGAGAAGCTTAAAGAAGTTAAGATGCCTTGCACAAAATACAGATAAATGTAGTTGTGTATATTTACATATAACAGATCATAGAATGGTAGAGCACAGAAGGAGGTCATTCAGCCCATTGAGTCTGTGCCAGCTCTTTCACAGAGTAATCCAGTTAGTCCCACTCTGTGCTATTTATCCATTTCCTTGCAATTTTTTTTCCATCAAGTCTTCATCCAATTCACTTTGAAGGTTACCATTGAATCAAGCAGCGCATCCCTAAGCCTAAACAATCATTGCATAAAAGGATTTTCTTTATGGCGGTGTTCTTTCCTCATCTTAAATCTGAGCTCTCTGTTTAGCGACCTAAAAATATCTATCACCATTAAGTGCAAAACTTTCTAGTCTTTCTCCTTCATTGCAGTTTGTCATGGCAGACTGCCATGAATTTCTCCGACATCACAGCACCTCTTAGTACAGCTTCTAGGTTTCAATACAGTAGGTGATCGTATTTTCTCAACTGAATCCAGGGACATAGGATGAAAGTACAGCAAAGTAGCCAGAACAGAATGAGTAAGTGGTGCAGCGTTGTGAAGCAAAGATTTTTAGTAGCCTACATTTTAACAGATGCACTTATACACCACAAATGCATAATAAATGTGCGTATAATTATCGGAAATGTGACATCACATTATTGAAGCGCATTCATATTTACACAAAACACAATAATACTGATTAAAAATGCCAGTTTTTTATACGCACTGTTTATATGGCCCAGATTGTGTTGACTCAACTTTTTGGAAAAACATCAGTATTAGAACTTGAACATGCTGTAAGAGTAGCTATATATTTAATGGTATTTTCAGGTTCTTTTATATAAGTCATGCCTCTACTAAAATGGAAAATACTGACTGGCATATTGAACAGGATACAGATGTTTCTTTTCTGGGTTGGTTGTAAATAAGGAAAATCTATTTGCAGTTGGTTGTAAAAGCAGCAATTACACTTTTTTTGACAACACCATTTTCACCTTACACCAAACTTGCATATATTCTTTGTCATACACCATTGAGTCAGCCTCGTATCAATGGCAACTGCAATAGTGCTGTACCATCTATGTTATATCTAATAGTAACAACAATAGAAATGTTGTGGATATTTCTCGCTAAGCTTTTTATTATTAAACATTTAGCAGACATGGTTATCCCAGGTGACTTAGATTACATACCCTGTGCTGTACATTGCTTATGCTTTGGACTTATTCCAACTTTAGAAGTTAAAGTTAAAGGTATTCAGGGCTGAGTTTCATAAAATGGGTCTCTGCCAGGGACGGTGTTCACCCGGGGATGCAGTACCTCCTCCGGGATTGTACCTGGAAAACAGCAATGTATAGTCACCCTATTACACAGCATTTAACAGATAACCAATAAGCAGTAACCAAGGAACTATAGCACACACAATGATCAAAATATATGTCTACACACTGCCATTTGTCCTACAATTTGACCAACAAATGTGCATAAAGGTTAAACTACAATGCAAACAAGCGAGTTGATACCACTTACCCAATGACGTCTTTTTTTAAATTTACGATCAAAATTGTAATTAGCCACATCCAGATTCCCAATTAACCACATATGGCTAGCAATGTTCCCTCTAAATTTTCTTTGTAGTGCATGAGCTACAAACTCCCCTGAGAGCTATTTGCTTGTCTATACACAGCTTACATTTTAAAAGCCAGTGAGCTTTCATGAAGTTGTGAGCAGCCTGTCTATTTCAATATGAGGCACGTTTCAGATTGCTGCACAACTCCACACACATGCACCTTAAAGGGATGTGGCTGGTAGCTAAGGTACTGGACAACACTGCTTTAGCCAAATGCGGAATTGGATGTGGTTTGAATCAGTGGGCAAATTAGAAGTGCAGGAACACTTCATGACACTCAGGAAATTATTACATTTATATGACACAATGGAACAATTATACAAACGTATTAATTTTGACAATGATTACAAAATGATCTGTACATAGTGTGCATGGAATTATTAAAAGTCTATTGACAAAGCAAAGATTTCTGGCCAATTGCTAGAACAGTTATATAAATCATCAACTTTTAAGTCATGGTAGGTAGGCATTGGTAAAGTAAGTTTAAACTATTTACATATGTCTACAAGGCATTCCACTTAATCTTCAACATAGCCAGTTCTCAACAATAACTGACTAATAATTCACAGGCGCAGGTTTGGGTTCTGCCAGGGTCACTCAACTCCTGAATCGGGGCCAACTCAACTCATGACTGCCTTGGTCCATACTTGGACAAAAGAGCTGAACTTAAGAGGAGAGGTGAGAGTGACTGCCCTTGACTTAAAGGCAGCACTTGACCAAGTATGGTATCAAGGAGCCCCAACAAAACTGGAGACAATGGGAATCAAGGGTAAAACTCTCCACTTGTTGGAGTCATACCTAGCATAAAGGAAGATGGTTGTGGTTGTTGGAAGTCAATCATCTCAGTCCCAGGACATCGCTGCAAGAATTCCTCAAGGTAGTGTCCTAGGACCAACCACCTTCAGCTGCTTCAACAATGACCTTCTCTTGATTATAAGGGCAGAGGTGCAGATGTTTGCTGATGATTGGATAATGTACAGCACCACTTGCAACTCCTCAGATAGTGAAGCAGTCCATGACCACATGCAACAAGGCCTGGACAACTTTCAGGTTTGGGCTGATAAGTGGCAAGTAAAGTTCATGCCACAGAAGTGCTAGGCAATAACCATCTCCAACAAGAGAGAATCTAACCATCTCCACTTGACATTCAATGGCATTACCATTGTTGAATCATCCACTTTCAACATCCTGGGAGTCACCATTGACCAGAATCTGAATTGGACCAGCCATTTAAATACTGTCACTACAAGAGCAGGTCAGAGGCTGGAAATTCTGAGGCAAGTAACTCACCTCTTGAATCTCCAAAGTCTGTCCACCATCTACAAGGCACAAGTCAGGAATTTGATGGAATACTCTCCACTTGCCTGGATAAGTACAGCTCCAACAATACTCAAGAAGCTCAACATCATTCAGGACAAAGCACCACTCACTTCCTCCATCACCAACCCACAGAGGCAGCAGTGTGTACCATCTACAAGATGCATTGCAGCAACTGATCAAGACTCCTTCAACAGCGTCTTCCAAATCCTCAACCTCTATCACCTAGAAGGACAAGGACAGCAGATACATAGGAACACCATCACCTGCAAGTTCTCCTCCAAGCCAACACCATCCTGACTTGAACTTATATCGCTGTTCTTCACCATTGCTGGATCAAAATCCTGGAAGTCCCCCCCACTAACAGCACTGTGGGTGTACCTAAACCATATGGACTGCAGCAGTTCAAGGGGGCAGATCAACACCACCTTCTCAGGCGGGATGAGATACAAATGCTGGGGCTAAGGGAAGAATTTCAAAATAGCATCCCAATGGCTATTTGGTCACATTTGGAAGACAGTAAGGTTTCTAAGGTATGGGAAGCAGATGTTCTGGCAGATGGGTATGATATATCACATGGGCCACCCAGGGGGCAGTAGATCTCCATCTGTAACCTCATAGGGAAGCTGGAGGAACAGGAAAGAGTATCACTTTCTGGAGGCAGCAGAGCTGTTCCAGTCAAGAAAAATTATAGCGTGGAAGGTAAAAGTGATGTAAAGTAACCAGTATGCTTCTATTGCCATAAGACCGGGCATCTCAAAGTCCATTGTTGGAAACTGAACAGTAAACCGGTGGCAGTAATAGGAATGCTGAATCAGTCTTTAGAAAATATGGTACCAGTAAAGGGAACAGATATTAAGTGCATTAGTGCAAGTGACAGAGACTTCCACAGAGAAAGTTGCACCAGAAAGTGAAACTTCTGAGAAACCCAGTGCTACTAATGTTTTTACAGTAGGAGTAGACAGAACTGAAAAAGATTACAAGGGGTTTTTATTGGAAGGGGAAGTCACTCCATTTTTGTCCAAGAAAGAGCCAGAAAAATTGTTATCCGGAGAGATACTGGTTTAACTCAGAGTTTAATATTTGCAAAGGATTTGGACTTTTCTTCAGAAAGTTCACTGAATCAGGATGTATTAATACAAGATATTGAGGGGAATAGAGTGTCTTACCCATTGCATAGAGTAAAGTTAATTTGTGTTCTGATGAAGTTTGTATGGTCGGAGTTGTTCCAAAATTACTAAATGCAAATGTAGACTTTATACTAGGCAATGATATAGTAGGCAGTATAGTTTTTCTACAACCTGGGATGGAGTGTCACAGTTCTGAAGTTGTTCCTGTGAATAAAAACTCCTTGCCCAACTGTGACCCAGTTGAATGAAGAATTGATCCAAGAAACAATATTGATGTATCAACCTCAGTAATGGGCAGTGTAGAAGCAACATAAGTGCCTGCAGAATTGAAAACTTTGAATTTTCAACGGAAAGGACCAAAATCGCAAAATGGTCTGGGAGGGTGGACACTGAATTACAAGTACTTGCCAGTGTTGACACAGAGGACACAGTAGCAGGAATCCAGGCAAGTAGAAAGTTCATAAATGAGCATTTAAAACCTGCAGAGGAGTGGAATGATATGATTCGTGAATTGCGTGAAAGAGTTGCAATGTTGCAATGAACAATAAAGAGCCAGAGTGAAGAAATGGTTGACATTGCTGGAAGAGAATTAAATAAGGCCTGTTTGGAATAGACTCAGGAGAAATTACGAGAACTTAAAATGTTCAAAGGTCAAACCAAGCAGGAGTATGAAGACCTTTTGGGTGAACATAAAAAACATCTCAATAACATCCTTAAAATGGCTAAAAGAAATTTTGATCAGAGGAGAAATAAATTGTGAAAGCACAAAGAAGCCATTTTTACCTTATTGTCTCAAAATGAGAATTTACCATGTTTCAGTTCAGAAAGTGAGCTTGAAGATGGAATTACACCTAAAGCTAACAAAAAGGATCACAATTGAGCTGTGGACTTAAACAAAACATTTTTTCCCAAATTAAAGACCAGGAATAAGAGGAAAAAGAAATGTAAGAGTTAAGTTATGATAATAATATGATGTTTAAATTCTGCTAATCCTACTTGTTACATGTATTGACTTTTGTTTTGGTTAAACCTTTGTAACTTTATTGTATGATATGTGTAATTGTGGAGCAAAGTGAAAAGTTTATCTCTATAGTATGCAATAAGCTATTTGTTAGAAGTTTATGGTGTTAAGTTCTTGTAAAGAAAGTGTAAAGCCATTGTAAAGAAACCTTCACTGTAGTGAAGTTGTCTTTCTTCCAAGGAGAAGATGTGATAAAACCTACACTTGCTTTGCTGAGTTTGGAGGCCAGGAACTCCAATTCCCGGTGAACCTCAGGTCTTTCTTGCATGTGCTTGCCAGGAACTGGCTGCACTTGCGCAGTCTGGGTATTTTACATTCTTCAGGCCAAGGACTGGCCCTGCACACCTGTGCAGAAGGCAGAAAGAAGAACGGCACAAAAGGGCAGATCAGGTGACCAGGTGGGGAATACCAGAGCAGCACGTGTCTCAGGTAAGGGACAAGGAAGGGGGACAGGATGACGGTCCCAGGAAGTGTCCCAGAGGTGGGGACAAAAGTCAGGGAGAGGAACAAGTCCTGGTAAGTTAAAAGAAAGGACCAGAGAAATAGGTTTCAAATTAAAGAAAGAGCTTTAGGGAGCGGACTTTAAGCAAAGTGGGCATGAAAGAAGATCTGAAGATCCAAGAAGGCAGTTGGTGACTCCACGCTGCAGGCCGTTGTGGCAAAGGTACCCCTTTAGAGCAGTGGTGTCCTGCTGGGCACAGTTGAAGATCTGAAATTCTGCTTGTAAGAAGAAGCTTGAGTGTACTCGGAAATCCAGGGGGAAAGGAATCTCAGAAAGTGAGTTTGAAACCCTGTGAGGTGGGTCGTTGTTGAAGCCATCTGACCTGTGGAGAGAGGTGAGTTTTTCAAAGGTGGAGATTGGAGAGATTGGGAAAAAGTCTAAGATTCAGTGAGATTGATTGGCTCACTATATGACAAACATCTGGGAGGGTTTGTGAGAAAGCCATGGAATCGGGTTTGGTCACATCTGTCATCTGTTTTGTAGTGTCATATTTTTGACCACAATTTGCCTGTTAATTCACATGTACCTCATATTTCCCCTGAATATTAGAGTATAAGATAGATATTGTAAATTGTTTGATCTTTCTGAACTTGTATAGTATAGTTAATTTTTGTTTGTTCCAAACACGTGGAATTTTGTGGTTTTATTTACTTAGTAAGCATCTTGAATCTCAAACTTTATCTACTTTAAACAGAATGTTATTGGTCCCTAACCGATCTCTCCACACGACCTGGGGTCTGGCCAAGAATCATGACAATATTCTCTTATTAGCTTCTCTGTATACTTAAGTACAGTATCTTGCTTCTGCAGTAGGTCTGCAAGCAGGCACAATTGATAAAGGGCACAGATTATGCACTCTCATCAATAGTCCATTGAACGTAGCTTTGTGTCCAAATTGTTGCTTCTTGTATGTTGAAGCAACAAGAAAATGAACATGAAGTAATTCAAAATGATTACACACAGCACTCACTGTCCTGTCAGAGTTTACAACCCATCTGATGGTTCTTTTGCTTCCACTCTAACTACTACAAAACAAAAAGTTTCTATATTCAGCTCCTAACATATGTCCAATTTTATTTAATTGTAATCTTCAGCACATTTTCAATTCTTTTTGGCTGGGTGCTTTGTACAGCCGGACAGGTTCTATATTTATCTAATAATATTTAAAAACCATTGAACCCATTCACTTCATTAATAGCATCCCCAACCATTAACTTAATTTGGTGAGTGACACTGCACAATATGATGATTGGATATTTAGCTTTAAACAATGACCAGCTCCTGTTTTACTGTCCTCACTGTTAGAGCCACAGGCAAATGTTCTGCAAAAATATGCCATCAAATTCACAACTATGAAGACACTTAAAGCAAACACTCAGTGACTGTTTCTGGTATCTGAGTGGAACATTCCATTGTGTCCAAGAATATGATATGAAGACGTATCACAACAAGTGATTTTGTTTTGTTAACAATGTAGATTCATCAAATTGACGACATCTTCACTTGAACTGATTTCATCTTGTGGCAGATTTTCTTTCATGGATTCTTTGTTGTGAACGTTGATTTATTTTTCACCATAATTCAAGTATAGCCCAATTCCAAGATTTAGCTCATGTATTCCCTACAGTTCAATTAAGAAAGGATTTGCATTTATATAATGCCTTTCAGGACCACCAGACAGCTCAAAGCACTTTACAGCCAATGAAGCACTTTTGAAGTGTAGTGACTGTTGTAATTCACAAAATGTGACAGCCCTTGTTTACATACAGCAAGCTCCCACAAACAGCAATATGATAACGGCCAGATAATCTATTTTTGTGATGCTAATTGAGGGATATGTATTGGCCAAGACACTAGGGATAACACCCCTGCTCCTCTTTGAAATAGTGCCATGGGTTCTTTTACATCCACTCAAGAAGGAAGGTGGGGCCTAGGTTTAAAGTCCGATCAAAGACAGATAACTCTTGTTATGACCACTAGACTTTATAAGACGGTTATGTTTTAAATTGTCTCTTTTAATTTAAGGTAAAACCAAATGCCCTCGAATAAGGGAATTATGTGAAGTTGTACTGAAGTCTGTGCAGTGATAATAAGCCCATGTGACCTGGTTGCCATGGAGACAGGGACCCAGATCAAAACTTATTGAAAGTCTGGTTTAAAATGAGTTTGAGCACCTGGGCACAAAGGAAAAAGCAGGTGGTTTTACTGCTAAAGATTCACAGACTCTCAGAGTCAGTCAGACCAAAGGAGTTGGGAAAAAAGAACCCATAACTAGTGCTTTTTTTTATACATTCATGGGGTGTGGGCATTGCTGGCTGGGCCAGCATTTATTGCCCATCCGTAGTTGCCCTTGAGAAGGTGGTGGTGAGCTTCCTTCTTGAACCACTGCAGTCTATGTGGTGTAGGTACACCCACAATGCTGTTAGGCAGGGAGTTCCAGAATTTTGACCCAGCGACAGTGAAGGAATGGCGATATATGTCCAAGTCAGGATGGTGAGTGACTTCCAAGTGGTAGTGTTCCCATCTATCTGCTGCCCTTGTCTTTCTAGGTGGTAGTGGTCATGTGTTTGGAAGGTACTGTCGAAGGAGCCTTGGTGAATTCCTGCAGTGCATCTTGTAGATGGGACACACTGCTGCTATTGTGTGTCGGTGGTGGCAAACAGGAGAAAATAACTGATTTTGGGTTAACCACCCAGTGAAGGGCTGGTGGGAATGGAACCCATGTTCAAGGAAACAAGGATTGCGAAAAGTTAGGAACCACAAAATCACCCTGCCATTGTGAGTCCATTTGATAATGCTCAAAGGGTTGAGTGAAGAGGACTTTGTTTAAAAAGGACCCTGGAAAAGCAGGGAGAAGGGATCGTGTTAATGCTGGGAGCAGCCGGACTTTGAACTTAAGACTATGACCGGAATTTTCCAGCCCACCCCATGGCATGAACCCCCATAGTGGGGCTGGCGAGCCATTGAAATCTCTGTTCACATTGGCGGGACAGGAAGATCCCACCAGCGTGAAGGGTTGGAAAATTCCGGCCGACATGTCTACAAAGAGTGTGATTAAATGTATAAAGGCGTTGAATTTTTGGCTGCATTAAGAAGTTACTGAGGGATACTTTATCTGTAGTTTAGTGTATTAGTTACCTACTGAATAATGTTTAGTCTATGTTGATTTTAGTCTGTTTGTTACAGTAAAAGTCTTAGAACATGAACTCTTGTCATGTGATACTCTGAGTTGGTCACTGGGAAATTCATATCTTTTTAAAAAAGTTGTCAGTGTCTGTGGGGATCATAACACTCTGGATAGAATGATTCTGGACAGTCATTTGTAGCTGAGTGGTATAAAATACAGAAAATCTTTGTGATGGAATCAAATTGAAATGCATGCATTCAGTTTTTCCATAATTTCCTGTTTACTTTCCTCCTAAATTCTGCCTGCTATTTTATAACTTTTACATTTTGCAATTGTTAAGCATCTGTGATTTTACTTTTAAGTTTTAGAAATGATCGTTAACACACTAGGCCTCCTTGAGTTTTAATATTCAAGTTGAGAAAATACTACAGGCCTCACATGCTTTTTTTTGTTATAACATTTTAGCTGAAGATGGACATCTCTCTTTAATTTTCACATCAATTCTCCAACCTTATTAAATTGAAAGTATTGGTTTCATGCCAGTAATCCTGAACAGGAAGCTAAAATGTAGGTTAAATTTTGCTATACATAGTTGTCTAGAAAAGATGATGCAAGAGGCAAGCCAGTCAGCTTACAAAAAAAGAACAGGGGGTGTGTTTATTTTTTTCTCATTTTGTTTTGTAATTGAGGCAATTCTGTGATTGTGCAAAATATATGGAAATTGCTTTTGACTGTAACTCTGTAAATTCACTTCCTGTAAAATAAAGCTATTTAATTTATTCTTAGGGAGTCCCTCAGCATCAAGGATGATTTGTTTCCACTCTGGTTGAATGCGTTCTGAGATGGCTGATAAGTCCAATGTGCGATCTGCGGACTCTGCCACATGTGGGGCAGGTGGTGCTTGAAGGGTTGGGTAGATAGGTTGTTTGACAGTTTGTGTGCTTCCTCTGACACCTTGACTTCGCCTTTGTGCGCTTCCGACAAAATCTATCAACGTGTTTGGTGCCATCCCGAATGAGCCTTTTCCATTTTGGTCAGTCATAAGCCAGGGTCTCCTATGAGTCCCAACGGATATGTTTGACCTCCTCAGGGATGCTTTGAGGACCCGTATCGTTTAGCAGATAATTGTGAATATGGAACATTGAACTTATAAGAGACCATATCGTAATGGGGGTGACAGATGAAACATTGGTAGACTTCTTAAATCCAGAGAAGATCTCACTTTGTCCAAAGCGATACAGTCAAGCAGGCAGGCTGAACTTTGCAAGCAAAACAGGCTATTGATTTGGGGTGATAAGGAGACTTTCCGGGGGGCAGACCACCAACTCGATCCAATTTGAGAACCATAGGGCTATCAGCAGACCTACCAGAAAACAGAGCCATTGCTCCATGTCCACGTTGTGGTGGGAAAAAACCTCATTGACGTGAACTTTGCCCAGCCATTAATGCTGAGTGCCGCATCTGCGGCTATTTTAAAATAGCATGCTGCAGCAGCAGGCCAGACAGACCATTCCAATCTGCAAGTGTCCAAGCAACAGATGATAGGGAAGAACAGGATGTATTCTTTTTGGGTGAAGTGGCAGAGACACAAGAAGGTTTCTGGTATGCAGGTATCATGGTTAATGGCCAGGAGATGAATTTTAAACTAGACACTGGAGCAGGAGTATCCATTCTTTCTGACATAACACCGTGGCCGAAGTCTGAATTTCCCCAGCCATCTTTTCTTTATTCATTCACGGGATTTGGGTGTCACTGGTTAGGTCAGCATTTATTGCCCATCTCTAATTGCCCTTGTTCAAAGGGCATTTTAAAAGTCAACACATTATTGTGGACCTGGAGTCACATGTAGGCCAGACCAGACAAGGACAACAGATTTCCTTCCCTCAAGGACATTAGTGAACAAGATGGGTTTTTATGACAATCAGCAATGGTTTCGTGGTCATCGTTAGATGTTTTAACTCAAGATTTTTTTTTATTGAATTCAAATTCCACCATCTGCTGTGATGGGATACAAACTCAGGTCCCCAGAGCATTATCCTGGATCTCTGGATTACCAGTCCAGTGACAATACCACTACACCACCGCCTCCCCTCTACAATTCAACTGTATGGAGCAGAAGGTATTTCACTCAAGGTCTGAGGAGAGATGACTGCTACATTTTGTTATAATGGTGTAGAGCTCACTGATACTCCATATGTCAATATTGTTATTTGTTGAGCAGAGAAGCTTGTATAGCTTTGCATATTCTTTATTCATCAGTTGCAGAAGAGGCTCAAGTTGACTCAGAATGTTGTGAATCAATCTTCATAGACAAAACTCCACACCTATGATCATAAGAGGACATTGTAGGTCTTTCATTTCTCTTCAAGGAGGATCTAGATGAAGCAGGAGACATGTGCACCAAGGGTGAAGGTGACCAGTTGCAGATGACATCCTAGTCTTAATTTGCTCTTTTGGGAAAGAGTGGAAGAGGATGATAATCCAGATGCCACTGATATCAATGATTTGTTGCAGGAGGAGATCCTGATGCATGCTTTACTTTTCTTAAAACAGCGTAGTGGTTGATGTTGACAGCCCAGATACCTCTGCTAAGGGCATCAGCATATTATTGAAAAAGGTGATAGATGCAAATCCATCTGGTCATTCTGCTGAATGACATACAACACCAACCTGGTGCAGCAACTCTTGTACAATAGATAACCACATACATACCAACATACGAATTAGGAGCACCAGTAGGCCATTCAGCCTCTCAAGCCTTCTCTGCCATTCAATAAGATCGTGGCTGATCTAATTTTAACCTCAGCTTTTAAAAAAGAGCGCGGAAACTTCATTTTAAAAAGGGCGCGGAGAGCGGGGAGACTTCATTTTAAAAAGAGTGCAGAGAGAGATGAGGCTTCATTTTATAAAGAGTGAGGCTACGTAAAGAGCGCAAGAGGGAAAAAGAAGAGAGACTTCATAAAGAGTGTGAGAGGGAGAGAGCAGCAAGAGTTCATAAAGAGCAGGAGAGGGAGAGGAGACAATGATTGGTGAATAAAAGGTGGGTAAACATTTTATATAAAATTTAAGGTATGTCAGTGCAGCTCTGCCATGTGGAATGTGCCTCCTGCAGGATGGGGAAGTCGTACAGGCACAAAGTGCCCTCGATGACTACATCTGCAGGAAGTGTCACCAGCTGCAGAAACTTGAGCTTCAGGTTGCGGAAATTCAGCGGCAGCTGGAATCCCTGTGGTGCATCTGCAAGGCTGAGGAATACATGGTTGGCATGTTTAGAGAGGTGGTAACTCTGCAATTAAGAAGTACACAGGCAGAGAGGGAATGGGTGACCACCAGAGTATCTAAGAGAAACAGGCAGGTAGTGCAGGAATTCCTGAGGCTATCTCGCTCTCTAACTGCTTTTCCATTTTGGATACTGGTGAGCGAGATAGTTACTCAGAGGACTGTAGCAAGAGCAAGTTCATGCAAGTTCAAGGCACCATGAGTGGCTCAGCTGCACAGGAGGGGAGGTGGAAGAGCGGAAGTGCTATAGTGGTAGGGGATTACATAGTTAGGTGAGCAGACAGGCATTTTTGCGGCTGTAGAGGTAACTCCAGGCTGGTATGTTGCCTCCCTGGTGCCAGGGTCAAAGGTGTCACAGAGTGGCTGCAGGACATTCTTTTGGGGGAGGGCGAGTAGCCAGAGATCCTGGTCCACATTGGGACCAATGACATAGGCAGGAAAAGGGATGAGGTCCTAAAATCAGATTTTAGGGAGTTAGGAAGGAAATTGAAAAGCAGGACTTCAAGAGAAGTAATCTCAGGATTACTCCTAGTGCCATGTGCTAGTGAGCATAAGAATAGGAAGATTGAGCAGTTCATTACGTGACTGGAGAAATGGAGTAAGAGGGAGGGCTTTAGATTTCTGAGGCATTGGGACCGGTTCTGGGGCAGGCGGGACCTGTACAAGAAGGATGGGTTACACCTTAACAGGACTGGGTCTAATGTTCTCGCAGGGAGGTTTGCTAGTGTTGTTGGGGAGGGTTTAAACAACATTGGCAGGGGGATGGGAACCTGGGGAAACTCAGAGAGGAGAGGAGAAAAACTAGCAGTGGGAAGTAGAGAAATATTAACTGTTAAGAAGGATATATCAGAGAGTAGTGTCAAGGTAAATAGAATACTCGGAGAGTTTGATAGAAGTGGAGTAGGCTATAGTAAGTCATTAGATGAGTCAGAGCAAGGGGGAAAGTTTAAAAAGTCTAAAACAGGATTAATGTGTATGTACGTGAATGCACGGAGTGTGATTAATAAGATTGGTGAACTACAGGCACAGGTTGACAAATGGAACTATGATATTATTGCTATAACAGAGACCTGGCTCAAGGAAGGGCAGGACTGGACATTAATTATTCCTGGGTACAAGGTATTTAGAAGAGGCAGGGTGGGGGCTGGGGTTGGGTGTGGGGTGAAGTGGCAGTATTGATTAAGGATGGTATTACAGTACTGGAAAGAGAGGAGCAGATGGAATCCCTGCTTGAAATTCTGAAACATGGCAGAGGTACACTCCTGGCAGGGCTGCACATCTCATATCCCTCATTTGGGAAAAAGAGCGCATAGCGAGGGAATTTCAGGGACGCTGTGATCATGACTGTATTCAAGAAGGGAAAGCAGCTTAATGATTGATATCTGGACTCATATCATTGAGTGTTTCAAAATACCTTCAGATAGCTTGGAGAAACACACAAGAACTTATGCCTGGAAAATAATACCAGTTCAGGTGATAAGAGGATCCTATTGTTACATCCCGGTACTATCGCACAGATTTCTAGCACTACGGGCACACTCCTGAATTACAAAACATTCATGATGCTTACAGGAATTACTAGCACTACTACACCCAAGAGAGTAATTATGTCAAACCTAAAACTTATAATAGAGACCAACAGGGAGGTTCAAACCATATTTCAAACCATAAAGCCTCTATTTTTACTATCCATCAGCTACTCTTTATAAATTAGGCATATCCTCAGATCAATTGCAGCCTAATTGTCATTGCAGTTGAAAGCTTCTGTAAACTGACTGCTGTTTTTAACTCACCAGCTGTGTAACTTGGAAACTACTTGGGTTATGATAATCAGAAAAATCAGCAAGGAATGACTATATGTCAGTTTAATTATTTTTCTTTCATGATTTTATTAGTTTTATGAACATATATTAGAAAGTGACTTAGAAGTGTGATGCTTTGGGGTTAAAAATAACTTTGGGGTTATGTAGCAGATTTCATGACCATATGATGTTCCAAAGCAATTAACAGCCAATCAAATACTTGAAGTGGTCATTCAAAGGTCCCATTAAGATCAATAAGATACACAACCAGTTAATCTGTTAGGTGTCAGAGGACTGGAGAATGGCAAATGTTACACCCTTGTTCAAAAAAGGGTATAAAGATAGACCCAGCAACTATAGGCCTGTCAGTTTAATCTTGGTGGCGGGGAAGCTTTTAGAAACAATAATTTGGGACAAAATTAATAGTCACTTGGGCAAATGTGGCTTAATTAAGGAAGGCAAGTATGTATTTGTTAAGAGCAAATTGTGTTGGACTAACTTGCTAGAATTTTTTTGATGAGGTAACAGAGAGGGTTGATGAGGGTAATACTGTTGATGTGGTGTACATGGACTTCTGAAAGACATTTGATAAAGTGCCACACAACAGATTTGTGAGCCAAGTTAGAGCTCATAGAATAAAAAGAACAGTAGCAAAATCTATACAAAATTGGCTGAGTGATAGGAAACAAAGAGTAGGGGTGAACGGTTGTTTTTTGGACTGGGGGAAGATTTATAATAAAGCTCCCCAGGAATTGATGTTAGGACCCCTGCTCTTCCTGATATTATTAACAACCTAGACTTTGGTATATAGGGCACAATTTCAAAACTTTCAGATGATACGGAACTTGCAAGTATTGAGAACCATGAGAACAATAGTGTAGAACTTCAAGGGCAGAACTTTCTGCCTATCAGGCAGGCAGGCCCGACATAATCTCCAGTGGGTGCAGAGCTGATCCCCACCAGCAAAGTGGGCCGCACTGCCATTTTACGTGGGCGAGCCAATTAAGGCCTGCCCAACGTGACATCTGGCGGGAAGCGCTATGCGCTCCCTGTGCAGGCGGGGTGGGGATTCCCTAAAAGCGAGAGTGCACTCTTTCGTTCTTGCGCACAAAAGAGTGCACATCTCCCTGAGGCTAAGTGCAGCCTCAGGGAGATCACCTGGACTTTGAAAAATATTAAAAATGGAAGAAAAAAAATCCGTTACATGTCCCCCTCATGTGACAATCTGTTAGGTGTCAGAGGACTGGAGAATGGCAAATGTTACACCCTTGTTCAAAAAAGGGTATAAAGATAAGTCCAGCAACTATAGGCCAGTCAGTTTAATCTTGGTGGTGGGGAAGCTTTTAGAAACAATAATTTGGGACATGAGTTGGGACATGTTCATAATTTAGAGAATAACTTTATTAAAATTTTTAAATCCCTGCATGAAACCTCATTCTGCTGCTTGATGAGGTTTCATGTTTTCTCTATTTGCTGCCAGGGCTCCTGGCCTGCCCGCCAACCTTAAGGTTGGATGGGCAGGTCCTTTAATTGGTTAAATGATCCTGTCAATGGCCTCAATTGGCCATTGACCGGTCGGCGGGCCCGCAGCTGATTTTGCTGTGCCCCCGCCTTCCTGAAAATTTAAATGGGGCGGGATGACATCGGGGGTTCCACCCAACGTCATCCCGCATCATTTTACGTGTCGGAGAGCAGGCCCCGCCCCTGCTCGCCAACGGCAAAATCCTGCCCCAAAAGGATGTAGACAGGATGGTGGAATGAATGGACAAGTGGCAGATGAAATTTCATGCAGTCAAGTGTAAAGTGATTTATTTTGATAGGAATAACATGGAGAGACAATATAAAATAAAGGCTACAATTGGAAAGGAGGTGCAGGAGCAGAGCAGCCTGGGTGTATATGTACATAAATCACTGAAGGTGGCAGGAAAGGTTGAGAGAGTGATTAATAAAGCATACATCACCCTGGAATTTACCAATAGGGGCATAGAGTACAAAAGCAAGGAAGTTATGTTGAACCTGTGTAAAACACTGGTTCAGCCTCAACTGGCTTATCCAGTTCAGTTGGATAACACACTTTAAGGAGGATGTGAAGGCATTAGAGAGGATGCAGAAAGAATTCACAAGAATGGTTCCAGGGCTGAGGAACTTCGGTTACATAGAAAGATTGGAGTTGGGACTGTTCTCCTTGGAGATAGATAGATATTCAAAATCATGAAGGCTTTGGCTGGAGTAGGTAGGGAGAAACTGTTCCCTTTGGGGGAAGGATCAAGAGCCAGGCGGCACATATTTAAGGTAATTGGCAACAAAAAGCTATGGTGACATGTGGAAAAACCTTTGCACGCAATGAATGGTTAGGATCTGGAATGAACTGCCTGAATTGTAGTGGAGGCAGGTTCAATTGAGTAGTTCAAAAGGGAATTGGATCATTATCTGGAAAGGAACAATTTGCAGGAATATGGGCAAAAGGCGGGGGAGTGGCATTAGGTGAATTGTTCCTTCAGAGGGCCAGCACTGAGACAACGGGTGAATGACCTCCTTCTGTGCTGTATCCATTCTAGGATTCTATGGTGCTGATTGAGGATAAATGTTGAACACTCAGAATTCTTCTATTCATCTTCAAATAGAATCATGTGATACTTTACTTGCATCGGAGGACAGTTAAGGCCTTGGTGAAACTGCTCATCTTAAACGTTACCAGGCAGTCCCTTGGTACTGCACTTGAGCATCTTCCTAGATCATTGTGGGGGGTGGCGGAGTGGAGTTTCATCTATATCAGAGGTGAGAGTGCTTGAGCCAAAGCTGACCCCCGTTGGATGCAATTATATATCAAATGAAGGAACAATTTTTTATATACAAACCCTCAAAAAAGCTCCTGCAGTAAAATGAAAATAGAATTATGTTAAAAGTAATTTAACAACCAAAGGCAAATTTATTTGTCTAGGTAATGTTGGGATGCAGGGTAAAATTTTTAGATACCCCAAGCTGGTTACATCATGAACACGTTCAGATCAAATTTTCAGAATTTTGACTTCTGTCTGGCTGCAGACTGACCTTAAGAACATTTTTCTGACAATTAACTAATTTTTTAGAAATCCTGTCACTTCCAATGTGAACAGTGAAAGTGGTGAGGCGAATGATGAGAGGAAAATTTTCAACTTATAAAAAGATAAAATGTTGGAGTAGGTGGAAGAGACTATTAATGTTATGGGATGGTAATGTTATGAGGGGTAGAATGACTCCTGTCTTTTCCCACTCCTCATTTGACTGCAACAGGTTTTTAAAAAGGATATGCTTACTAACTCAGTGAGTGTTTAACTGTTTTAGTGCTGTGACTATAAAAGACATACACAGACAGGTTTCCTCCAGTATTTGTTTTAAAAAGAGGATTGTATTTATTGTACTTAACCTGGCCTAAGTATAATAATAAAAACACCCCAACTTGCATGCACGCACACACTCAGGTCCACACATACAAAAACAGATTGCAGTGTGGGACAATAAAGTGATATTTTTAAAGCCCAATAAAGATTAAATTTATGCGGTTCTCATAGGTTTGTGACTTGGGCGGATCCAGGCTGAGTTCAGTGGTCCTTCTGGTTTTAGCGTTGAGACAGTTTAAAGATGTAGACCGATGATTTAGCTGTTCTTCTGGAGACAGCAGCCACTGCATTTAGTTCTTTTAAAAAAACCGCTGCCTACAGCATGTGGGTAGTCAAAGAGCAGACCAGGGTTCGGCCTTGTAGAGAGGGAGAGAGAGAGAGAATGTCCGCTCAGGAATTCTGTCCCCTGGCTCTTCTGTGCTGTTGGGTTTCCAGACTGCTTGGGTTGAATAATAATGGGGGGGGGAGAATGGCATGTCCGCACCCACCCACCCCCCAGAAACCGCAATGGCGTGAAGCAGATCTTCTCCACCCTGAGCAGCCCCGCAACAATAAAGCGCTGCAGAGTTCATTGATGAGGCCAAATGGGTCTTTTGCCTTTCATTGGGGTAGAAGTGCTGCCCTCTGGAGCTACCGGCCAATCCAGTTGGCCAACAGCTCCATCAGTCCCAACAGAGCCAGGAGAGCATCGGTGACACCTGCTGGGACTGCAGCTGAAGAGAGTAAACTGAGGCCGAGGATCCCTGGAGCAGGTAAGTCCGAGGTCTTGGGCCAGGAGTGTTCGGGAGCGTTAGGGTTTAGGGACAGTGCAGGGTAGAGGGTGAGCTTAAGAGAGGAAGCAGGTAGGAAGAAAGGGTGGGGGGGGGTTCCAGTCTAAGGGGGGAGGCTGCCCCACAATTGGCAAAGGGCAGCCCTGAAAGGGTGACCACCCCCTCCCTTCCATTCAGCCCTTTAACCATTTGAGGTTAAAAATCAGGCTTCCCACTGCCATCCTGCTGCACATGCCAAACATATTATGCATGGGCAGCATATTGTTAGGGTCAATGGGCTTGAAGAGTGTCCTGCAGTCAGTTCTGGTTGAAAATAACAAGAGTGACATCACAAGACAGCACGAGAGTGACATCACAAGACAGCGCGAGAGTGACATCACAAGAGAGAGCAAGAGTGACATCACAAGGGAGAGCAGTGGAGAGATCAGAACCAGCACAATTGCGGGGAAGCTTCAAAAAGTGATGTCAGCACAAAGGTGAGAACTGATTGGTGAGTAGTGGGTAAGTGTTTTTCTTCAGTTTTTTCCTCCAGTTTTTCTGCAGTTTAAAATAGATTAAGCTAAGGAAAGGTAGGGGTTCTAGTTTTTATTTAAAGTACATAAATAATGTAACTATTTTTACCGTATTTAACTTAAAGTAAGGGTTTTTTTTTCAACTAGAGGCATGGCAGGGCAGCTCAGTCCTGTGTTATGTACTGCCTGCAGCATGTGGGAAGTCCTAGACGCTCCTTGCGCTCTGACCGACCACGTGTGCAGGAAGCGCCACCAGTTGCAGCTACTTGAGCTCCGAGTTTCGGAGCTTGAGCAGCAGCTGGAGGCACTGAGGTGCATCTGCGAGGCTGAGAGTTTCGTGGATAGCACGTTTTTAGATGTGGTCACCCCACAGCTTACGGAAGTGCAGACAGAGAGGGAATGGGTGACCATCAGTCAGAAGAAAGGTGTCAGGCAGGTAGTCAGGAAATCCCCAGGGTGCATCTCACTCGAGAACCGTTTCTCTGTGTTGGAAAATGGTGAGAATGACAGTTCCTCTGGGCAGTGCAGCCACGCTCATGGCACTGTGAGTGGCTCAGCTGCACGGGGTGGGGGAGGAAAAAGAGGGGAAGAGCAATAGTGGTAGGAGACTCGATAGTAAGGGGAACAGACAGGTGTTTCTGCGGCCGTAGACGTGAATCCAGGATGATATGTTGCCTCCCTGGTGCCAGGGTCAAGGATGTCACTGAACGGCTGCAGGGCAGCCTAAAGGGGGAGGGCAAACAGACAGATATTGTGGTACATATTGGTACCAATGACATAGGTAGAAAGAGGGTTGAGGTCCTGCAAGCAGAATTAAGGGAGCTAGCAAACAGATTAAAAAACAGAACCTCAAAGGTAGTGATCTTTGGATCACTTCCGGTGCCACGTGCTAGTGAGTATAGAAATAGGAGGTTAGTCCAGATGAATGCGTGGCTGGAGAGATGCTGCAGGAGGGAGAACTTTAGATTTCTGGGACATTGGGACCGTTTCTGGGGCCGATGGGACCTGTACAAGGCAGACGGGTTGCACCTGAACCGGAATGGGACCAACATCCTTGCGGGGAGGTTTGCTAGTGCTGTTGGGGAGGGTTTAAACTAACTTGGCAGGGGGATGGGATCCTGAGAGGAGGTTCAGTGGGGGGAAATGTACAGCCAAAATTAGGAGAGAGAGCAAGTGAGTCTGGAAAGCATAGAAATTATAGGCCAGTTAAGGTACAAGGGAGTTTGGCAAGGTTGGATGGTATTTATTTTAATGCAAGGAGTCTGACAAATAAGGCACATGAGTTGAGGGCACAAATTAACACATGGAAGTATGATGACATTGCTGTCATAGACACATGGTTGAGAGAAAGGCAGGATTGGCAGCTCAATACTCCAGGATATTGGGTCTTCAGGCGAGACATGGAAGGAGGTAAAAGAGGAGGGGGTATCACAATATTGATGAAGGAATCAATTACAGCTGTAAGGAGGGATGACATCTCGGAAGGCTCCTCAAATGAAGCCATATGGGTAGAACTGAAAAACAAAAAAGGAGCAATCACATTGCTGGGAGTGTACTATAGGCCCCCAAACAGTCAGAGAGAAATAGAAGAGCAGATATGTAAGCAATTTTCAGAGAAGTGTAAAAATAAAAGGGTAGTAATAGTGGGGGATTTCAACTTCCTGAACATTAACTGGGTTAGTCATAGTGTGATAGGTTTAGAGGGAGCGGAATTCTTAAAATGCATCCAGGAGAGCTTTTCAAGCCAGTGGGTAGGGGGCCCTACAAGAGAGGGGGCGGTCCTGGACTTAATTTTAAGGAACGAAGCCGGGCAAGTGGTAGAGGTATCAGTGGGGGACATTTTGCAGATAATGATCATAACTCCGTTAGATTTAAGGTTGTTATGGAAAAGCACAAGGATGGACCCGAAATCAGAGTTCTAAATTGGGGGAAGGCCAATTTTAATAAGATCAGATATGATTTGGCCAGAGTGGACTGGGAGCAGCTACTTTTAGATAAATCTGCGTCAGAGCAATGGGACTCATTCAAGAAGGAAATAGGGAGAGTACAGGGCCAACATATTCCAGTAAAGATAAAGGATGGGACCAACAAATCCAGGGAACCCTGGATGTCGAGGGATATACAGCATTGGATAAAGAGAAAAAGGGAGGCTTATGGCAGATACCGAGGACTCAAAACAGCAGAAGCCCTAGAGGAGTATAGAATGTGTAGGGGGGAACATAAAAAGGAAATTAGGAGAGCAAAAAGGTATGAAAAAACATTGGCAGGTAAAATAAAGGAAAATCCAGTTATTTTACTCATGCATTAAGAGTAAAAGGATAACTAGGGAAAGAGTAGGGCCCATTAAGGACCATAATGGTAATTTGTGTGTGCAGCTAGAAGACATAGGTAGGGTTCTAAATGAATACCGTGTGTCAGTGTTCACAAGGGGGACGACGTGGGCATGGAAATCAGGCAGAGGGACTGTGATATAATTAAAGGAATTAGCATAGAAAGGGAGGAAGTTCTAAGTGGTCTGGCAGGCTTAAAAGTAGATAAATCTCTAGACTCGGATGAAATGTATCCCAGGCTGTTGAGTGAGGCAAGGGAGGAGGTAGCAGGGGCACTGGCAATTATTTTCAATACCTCTCTGGCCACAGGAGAGGTGCCAGAGAATTGGAGGACAGCCAATGCGGTACCGTTATTCAAGAAGGGAGGAAGGGATATACCAAGGAACTACAGGCCAGTCAGTCTAACCTCAGTGGTGGGAAAATTATTGGAAGCAATTCTGAGGGACAGAATTAATCTATACTTGGAGAGGCAGGGATTACTCAAGGACAGTCAGCATGGTTTTGTTAAGGGTAGGTCTAACCAATTTGATTGAATTTGTCAAAGAGATGACCAGATGTGTAGATGAGGGCAATGCATTTGAAGTAGTCTACTTGGACTTCAGCAAGGCTTTTGAAAAGGTCCCGTATGGGAGACTGATAACGAAGGTAAGAGCCCATGGGATCCAAGGCAATTTGGCAAATTGGATCCAGAATTGGCTGAGTGGCAGGAAGCAGAGGGTGATGGTCAAAGGGTGTTTTTGTGACTGGATGCCTGTGTCCAATGGGGTTCCACAGGGATCGGTGTTGGGTCCCTTGCTGTTTGTGGTATATATAAACAATTTAGATTTTAATGTAGGAGTGATCATCAGTAAGTTTGCAGATGACATGAAAATTGGTGGGGTGGTAAATTGTGAGGAGGATAGCCTTAGATTACAGGAGGATATAGATGGGCTGGTCAGATGGGCTGGTCAGAGGCAAATGGAATTTAATCTGGATAAGTGTGAGGTGATGCACTTGGGCAGGACAAACAAGGCATGGGAATACACGATGAATGGTAGGACCCCAGGAAGTACTAAGGATCAGAGGGACTTTGGTGTGCATGTCCACCGGTCCCTTAAGGTAGCGGGACAGGTAAGAAGGCATATGGGACACTTGCCTTTATCAGCTGAGGCATAGAATGTAAGAGCAGGGAGGTTATGCTGGAACTGTATAAAATGTTGATTAGGCCACAGCTAGAGTATTGCATGCAGTTCTGGAATCTACATTATAGGAAGGATGTGATTGCAATAGAGAGTGCAGAGGAGATTTACCTGGATGTTGCCTGGGCTGGAGAGTTTTAGTAATGAGGATAGATTGGATAGACTGGGGTTATTTTCCCTGGAACAGAGGAGATTGAGGGGGGATATGATTGAGGTGTATAAAGTTATGAGGGGCATAGATAGGATAGACAGGAAGGAACTTTTCCCCTTAGTGGAGGGATCAATAGCCAGGGGGCATAGATTTAAAGTAAGGGGCAGGAGGTTTAGGGGGGATGAGGAAGAATTTTTTTACCCGGGGGTGGTGGGAATCTGGAACTCACTGCCTGAAAGGGTGGTAGAGGCAGAAACCCTCATAACCTTTAAGAAGTATTTGGATGTGCATTTGCGATGCCAAGACATACAAGGCTTTGGGTCTCGTGCTGGAAACTGGGATTAGAATAGTTAGGTACTTGTTTGACTGGTGAAGACTCGATGGGCTGAAGGGCCATTTTCCATGTTGTAGACCTCTATGATTATGACTCTTAAATGGTCATTTTAATATGGCACCCGCCCGACACCCATGTTATGTAGGTGAGCAGGAAGATGGCGGGAAGGGTACCCACCCCATTTTACATGACCCACATGGGAAACACGCCCACCAAGGGCATGTAAAATTCAGCCCATTCTTTCTGCCTGGCTCATAAATAAGATTTGTCAGCTGAAGGCAGTTTTGGTCATACAGTCACATGATCAATATTTCCATTGCCCGCACAAATTATTCAACGTCAGAAGCCACTGCTACACAATGGGGAATGCATGATGGATGTTCACATCCACTTATGATGAATTGGTTTCTCTGCAGCTCTGTCAAGTATCGAGCTTGTAGATCGAGTGTCTGGGAGTCCATGAATACTGAGTTTTGGCAAGTCCACAGACAATAGGAAGTATGAATTTCACAAATGGTTTTTGTCTCAGCATGCCCATTCAAGGGAGAGCATCTTATTCAGGGTCATTTATTTAAGAATGTTTTGGAGACTTGACGTAATTCTGAGTCTGTGCGGAAATTACAAGTGACCTGACTTGCGACAGCCATCTTAACCTGTTTTGGTCCTTTTAAAACTTTAGTCAATGATTTTCCGCCAGTAAATACATAATTTTTTAAATAAAGCCTGGCTTTGTTGCAGTTAAACTACATTGAAATTCAACAGTAGGAAATAAGAGGAAATACAATGTGCACAGTGTAAAATATAATGTTATAGCTGCTTACACCATCTTTTGTGACTGCAAACCGAATAGATTATCTCCTTGTTCTTGCTGTGGCTCTCAAGATGGTGGTCACCTCAATATCCCCAGCAGTCCATCTCTATGTTTTCAACTTTTATCTCTCACAATGCAGCCAGCATAACCCCTACAATAGTTTTTTTTGCACTTGATTATTTCTGGTATGTCCCAAGATTCCATTCTTCGTCTCCTCCTTTTCTTTATCTGCATTTTTTAAAATCAATTTGGAGTTGTGCGGATTTAACTGATTTCAACCGGATCAGCAGTTGTGTTATAAATGATATTAGTACGCTAAAGGCATTAAAGGACTATTGCTGAGACTAGTTCAGAAATAAAACGTTAAGTCAGATATCGTTGTTCACTTATTTCCTTATGGTAAAGGCACAGTCCTCTCTTGTCAAAGTATTCAAGAACCAGTATACTGAGATTATTTGTCAGTTTTATTTTGTGATCACAACCCAGAATATATATCAGTATCAATATTCCAAAAGGCCCTTGCACAGCAAGAAACTTAAATTACTACTGGTTTCCAAGTATATACAAACTCCAACTACAAATAATTTGAACATATGCATTTTTGTTACACTGTGCAACTACAAATTACAGAAGGACAAAGTAGAAATTACGTCTAGAAGGCAATCTCAGTTTGACAGATCTGAGGTACATGAGCCAAGAGTATTGGGAAAGGCTCCAAGCCTGCTGATAATTGTGTTTTAACATTTACAATTAAGTTTACAAAAGATTAATGTGTCCCATTTTGCCCAAAAACCTATCCTAAAATTGGAGCTCACAAGTGAATAAACTATTCACAGGCAAAGGTATTGTTTTTTTCTTGATAAGTTGATTAGGAATCTTATCAAGAATGTTCTACTGCTTTGAGTATGAAATATCCATGGCTCACATTAGAATTCTCTACATCATCCCTGAAAATTAAAAGTGACAATGCAGGATGCTGGGAAATCGCCTCAGGTTCAAAGCTGTGTTAGGATACTATGTTGAATAAATTCAAAATAGTCAAAAAGGTAAATATTATATGCAAGTGTAGGAGGCAAATAATATATACTCAATATTCTCAATATTTCAGTTTATAACATATGATAGTAACACAAATGACTTATTTTATTTCAATAGTCAAGGGCATAATCCAATAATAGATGAACAGGATTACCCAAGCTTGTGTAAAATGGATGTAAAATACTGTCAGGTCAAGAGGAGTCGCTGTGTGTGGAGTTAAAAATGATCACATGTAAACAGAAACAGAATGCAGCTTTAAGGTCCAGAGTCACTGCCATCCGGTCAAATGCATCCATGGTTGTTCTACTACATATAGCAGTTTAACATCACGATAAAACAAAATAATTCAGGGCTAAATGCCTTAAATTGTACTACTAACTCTCAATCGATAAAAACAAATTGCATTTGTATAGCAACATTTAACATAGTAAAACATCCTAAGGCCCTTCTATGGAGCATAGTTAAACACAATTTGACATCATTTGCTGGTCAGGGAAAACGGAACTTCACTTTGCTCATTGGTTCAGTGTAAAGCTAAGGGGCCATGGTGAATGAAAACTAAGATGTTCTAATGGAGTTCCTTGAATTATAATGTAGTCAGTGTGAAAATTAAGTCAAGGTGATCATACACCACTTGCTCAAATACAACTTGGATAACCTTGCACCTGAATTACATACACAGCTTGTGCTATTGAAATCGAACCAACTTTATATTAATGCAAACAATGTGGCATAACATACTCATTAACAAAATGACAGGATATAAAACATTGATAACAGAACACAACATTCATGTTTACAGTGTAATATCTGCACATAATCTCTCCATACTACTGTACAAAACTAATCTTATCATGGCTCACAATGTTTTTAAAGGACACAACTAGAATTAGTGTTATGAAGCACAAAATGAAGAGATGAGGAAAAACTCAGGTTACATTTTGAAACTGCTGCTACGGAATAGGTTCTGGCTTTTCCTGGGAACTCTAGAAAAAGCAATACAAGTTATATCACTTGCAACATTGTAGTTGCAGTTTGCTTTATAAATTCTTGAAGTGGCATTAACTGATATCAATTTTAATCAATCTGGTTGGAATTCTGGTGACATCACCATGCTTCTCAAAGTTCATTAGTCAGATCATGAGAAATTTTGCTGAGCATCACATATTCACAAAAATGCTAATCCATTTCTCAAAACAATCAAACTCTAGCTCAATGATAAAATAAATGTGGAATATACATCCCCCATTTATTTAAAGATAGGAAATACATTATTTCCTTCTCAGCAGGAAGCAGGCAGTGGATATTGCTTTTAGCATCTGCTCTCCGTCATCGATGAGTGCAAGATATATTGAACGGGTGTATTAAAACAGGCCACATAACATGGCTAAGCTCTGGCTGGGAAAGAAGGCTTGGTGGTGGTGGTAGGACATTGGGTGACAAGGTTATCGCAAACAAAATATTGAACTTTCCATGTGTTTGTTTTTTAAAAAGCATAACTCGCTGCCTCCCCACATTATGATTGTGATAATCCAAATGTTAACTTACCATAAAACCAGATAGAACCCAAAATAAAATATCCAAAGATTTTATTTATAAAATATGAATCCCAAAAACCAGCATGTTTACAGCAAACATTTAATTAACATATCACAATTAAATACACAAAACCCAATCTTTGCCATTGTTGAATAAACATGTTATGCACAACATTCATATTAACAGAATAGAAAGGAGGACGTTTTAAATTTTTTGATTTCATTACCCCAGCAAGAATCCCCTCCAAAGATTGTAAGTTGATACCTATTCCTCCAACTCCTGTTTTAGTTGGGATATTGCACTGGTAAAGTAGCAACCTCTAACAAATTGATATATTCAAATACTTGTTAGAATTGCCATTAATGTGGGACAAAAACTAAAAATCATTAGAACTATCTTCTTTCAAACATATTATCTACTCCAATTCCAAAGGAAGGATTTCATACAATACTATTACCAGTCAAAACTGTGAAGCTGAAATGTTTCACTGAAAACTGAAGGAAGCATAGTTCAGTTCTTGCTTACAAACTTAGCTAATTATATCTTCCCACCATTATATTTTTATAATTGTAAATTTAACTATTTGTTATGAATCAGCTTCCCAGCCAACACGTAATGATTTTGACAATTTAAATCCCATTTTCCCTTTACTGTTCACATTGACATCATCTTCGTGAAGTTCAAAACTCCCTAATAATTACATCCACTACCTTGTCCTGGATTTTTCAAACAAAGGTGATACATTTATATAACATGACTGCCATTATCAACTATGAATTGGGAACTTGAAAGCAGCTGCAAAATCTATCAATAAAAAGTCTCTCATCTTAGGGCTCCCCTGATGGCTCAGTGAATGCACACAAAATTAATTATCAGTGCTGATTCAGATTATCTTAGCCACTCCAGTGGATGTCGGACTGTGACTGGTCACCCTGCCACAAATGAGGGAAGTTCCTATTTCTAACTGCTATTCATGCTACAAGTACGTGTTTGTAGACATTAGGTGAAGGCAGAATGAAGGGCAACTGAGGCCAGAAGCCCTGCGGCAACGTCACCACTCGTGGTTAAATAGCCAGTCAATATTTATTGTCACATAAATAATAGCCACTTTCCTAAGATACCAATAAGTATCTGGTAGCAAAGTAACAAAGAATAATGCCTTCAGGAGAGGAGCAAAAGGGAGGAAACCTGCTGAGAAATTTAAAAACAAACTTCTTTTCATTTACTTCCTCTCTAACAAAACTCAAATTATAAAATCATTCTGTACAGAAGTGTTAAAAAAGATTTTATTTTAGAACAGAACTGTAAACTTATAAGTATGTAAGAATTTATAACCGTAACATGATTCTAAACTTAGGCATAGCAAAAATATTTACTTATGACAACTTGGAAAAATAACAATTTAATTAAAACCCCTGAATGCATATTAAAATCTGTAAGCTTAAACGCAAGGAGCAATAAATATTGAAACCCAGGATACCTTCCAGCTCATAAACCGTACCCTTCATTAACAATTTTACAGTATGAAACAAATTCACACACCTCTGTTCCTAGAATAATAAGAGTTAAGAAATTATTTTCCCCCCCAAAATTAACTACATTCTTGTGGACCAATTTTTAGAAAAAGTTATCATTTGCATCGTTAAAACATCAGAAAGGGAAATCTGTTGCAGGAGGGGACTAGAAAAGGCCTAAATATATACTATATAAACAACTCATATGGTCCCTTTTCGCTTTTAGATCTGCATGCAAGAGGACTGTAGTTTATGCTCAGATGAATCAATGAAAATGTTTATGAATGTTCAAAAAAATGATACCCAAAAATTATACACTACAATTTGTGTTCTGGAGTTAGTCATAAATTTCAAAGGGTTCATTATCCTTTGTATTACATAGATTGTTAAAAACTTAGGCACAGGCCAGGCATACCTAAAACACGTGGGGCAATAATTTCCATATGCATTGGAGCCATAGAAGTCACTTTGAAAATAATGCAATTTTAAATGTGATCACATTGAATGATGATATACAACACTCTATAATTTTTTAGCAAAACAATGGCAATTTGTTCAGGCCAAAGCTGTAAAATGAAAGTTACATGTCCTGGAGTCTGAAGCATTGTCCAACTCCTGTACTTCTATCAGCACCCTTTACCATTTCACTGCAGGAAGGCTATTTCTTCATCCCTCTTAACAACTTACTAAATTTAATGTAATGATTAATCTACAGTTCTCCTCACATTGTCCAGGAAGGGCACTATGTCCGCTTAGTTTTTTGCCTCTTGCTTAAAATAGTGAACTTATAATGTTGGGTGTAAGTGACACACATCTTTTTAAGTAACACAAACTTGTGGCGCATTTGATTATTAACTAATAAAACATCCTATAGGAAATTCTATATGGATACATAGTCTACTATTTAAAATACTCCTACTTTGCATAAAAAATGAAATGCTAATTTCTTAACAATGCATTAAAGGAGGACATGACTAACTATGCTACTGGATGAACTTGTGTGCACGAATTCATCTATTTTAAAAGAAGCAGCATCTCACCAAGATAAAATGTATCCTTAAATCTTTCAAATGGGATTATTATTTTGATTATCTTTAAATAACAACTATTCTGGCATTTTTGAGCTAATCTGGCAAACAAAAAGAAAATGCATTAATATTTCTATACAGCAGGTCTCAACTCAAATATTTTAGAATACGTTGCGTAGGAGGGTGGGCAGTGAAGGGGTAAGACTGAGGAGACAAAAGCGAACCACTTTTAAAAAAGGGAAGCACACTAAAAGAAATTGGAAATTTCTGCACTGTCCAATGGAAAATCTTGTTTGCATCCTTGTAACAAAATGGTATCCAATTACAATCTCACATGTTCCCCTCTAGACATAATTTTCTCTTCTGTCCTGCATGCATCGTTCTTACTAGGATATGATATGAATCAGTAGTTTAGATTCAGAATGGCCATTTTTCCAATTGTGGGCTGTTTGACTGTTAATTCCAATTCTGCGTTTAACCTGTATCCATATATAAGCAGTCCACAGTTAATGCTCTTCAACAAAATGGTCAAGTATAATGCTCTCATTACTGTCTTTACTGAAATCAACTAACTTATCACAAAATAGTCACATGCCTAGTATCAAAGCAGGGAGTGAATTTTACCAAATGAACTATCCTGGTGTCAGTTACATTTTTGGAACGAAGTAGAATATTCCTAACACATCTGGGCCATATTTTCCAATAAACTGTTTTATTCTTTGAAGAGTACTGGGGACACCAACTCACTGAACTGAGATAGAACAGGGGTTTGTGCCTACACGTTGAGATCCCAGTCTGAGGCCTCCTGTTGTGTTGAAGTGTGAAATAGAGGTCAAATATCTTTTGATATCAACCAAAGAAAATACAAAATTGACCTCTACATCTTTGTTGCCAGAGATTAAACACGTGGCAAGGGGTCACAAGAAATCTTCCAGTTTCCCCAGCTTCCTAATTATCCTTGGTATTTTCCACTTAGGTCAATATCTTAACAACTCCATAGCATATACCAGCAAATTGCACAAGTGTTCCTTAACTGTCGCTGGGTCAAAATCCTGGAACTCCCTCCCTAACAGCATTGTGGGTGTACATGCACCATATGGACTGCAGCAGTTCAGGAAGGCAGCTCACCACTACCTTCTCAAGGGCTATTAGCGATGGGCAATAAATACTGACCTAGCCAGCAATGCCCACATCCCATGAATGAATAAAAAAATGAGGCTGCACTATCTATAGATCCATTTCTAATCATTACTAAAAACATAAGGGAGATGACAGATAAAGAAAATGCAGTTTATATAGATGTTCAAAAAGGTGATAAGGTTCCACATCAGAGACTTATGGTAAAATTAATGGCACATGAAATTAAGAAGAATGTGGCTTTATGGATAGAGCTGATTGGAGAGCAGAAGGCAAATTTCTGAAATTGGAAAGACTTTGTAAGCAGTGTTCCCCATTACCTGTTTTGGGGTCGATCTCATTTACATTGTATATCATCTGTAATTGAGGGAACAATATGAAAATTTACTGATGATACTGCTCCGAGTAGTATGAAATACTGCAGAGGACACAAATGGCTATCAAGATGGTCAGATATGAGGATTAAGTTGTTGAATGCATAAAAATGTAAAAACACAAGAATGAGAAAGGAAATGCAAATTAAATGATAAGATTTTAAATGGAGTACAGAAACAAGAAGTTTATGGTGTGAAAATACTCAAGGGACAGTGGGAACGGGGCCGTAAAATGCAATGAGCCATTTTGAACTTCATTGACTTTGGTGGGGCCATAAAATCCCACCCAAGAAATTACAAGACCCTAAGCCCAGAGTTGGAGTATTGTGCACAGCCTTACAGAACTACATTACAGGAAGAATATAAAAGCAATAAAAAAAGTGAAACATTAAATGAACTAAAATTCTACCAGAGATAAAAAGTTAGCATAAAGAACCCCAAAGTAAGTTGAGGCTTTTTCCTGTTGTAGAGTGGAGGTTAAGCTAGAGGTCTTTAGGATTAAAAAAGGCTATGATAAGTGATAGTTTTTTTTCCCCATTGGCCAGTAAGGTCAAGGGGGCACACATTTAAAATAATCATAAAAATAGTCAAAATATTTTTATTTTTTCCTCATATAGAGGTGGATCGAATATGGAATGCTTGTGACAAAACAAATTTGAGGCAACACCATCCCATGAATTAATTTAAAAAAATTGCTAGAAAATGTAACTTGATAGCTTCTGGAATATTCAAGGGATTGACAGAGTGGGAAAAAGTTGGCAGAAATTTGATGGGCCAAATGACTGTACCTGTGCTATAACATCTATCAAAATTACACCAGACAAGAAATTTGAATGAGTTTCCTATTACAATTCTTATAATACCTCTATTAAAATACAACATTCATATAGTCAAATATAATCTTCAAATTGTATGATCAGATTTTACACATAAAACTAAAGACAAAAGTGAATATGAACAGAAGAAGAAAAACAATGCAGTGTGGAAAATACAATAAAATATTCATTAACTGTGATCGCATTTTGTTGAATATGTCAGTGCTGTTGTCTGTTCATGGTTTCTATCAACATATTAATCAGGTAGTACCGGTCATTTCACAGCTGGGGACCACAGAAAATTTAAGGTATTGATTTAGGAATTTTTTTCTTGAAAAGGATTTTAAGATCAAAATTTTCAAGAAGAGTCTGTCCATTGCCAGAAATAGGGTAACAACATTTGAGTTACAGTCAGTCAGACTAACCATTCTTCAGTGACTTTTCCATTGCAAATCACCTGGACAAAAATAAGTTAATTTTTCCCCCCCCCACACGATGCAATACTACTTGTATCCATGGTCACTGGCTTATGGTGATTAAATAAGTCAATTCTGTTTTTATCACATGCAATTCTGGAATTTTTAACCACTTTGGGGATCAGATTCCATGGTTTGGTCCATTAAATCTCATAATACAGTACTGTGTGTTCAGTAACATAGAAATAAAATGGCCACTTTGCTTTTTTGATAGATGGCAAAGGAAAGGTTGGCTTTCAGCAAAACATGGGATTTTTTTCATCTAATTTTTAATAAAGAAGCTGTAGCTTGTTTAAACAAGTTTTGGACTAAATTATTGTAGTTTTAGGTGAAAAGCAGATATAGAACACTTGTACAGACTTTAAGATGAGCATGCTTGATCTTGTAAACTTGTCTTCAATTTGATTTAAAAATATTTTGTTTGTCAAAATCCATATTTACTAGTAAATCCTGTCAATTTATGAACCCTGATCGCACATTGCATAGGTCTATTTCTGTCACTGAGCTCAGGCATGATTCTTTTGGCTACTTATCTGCCTTACATGTTGTGATGCTTTGTATTTGGCCATTGATAGTTCAAAAGTTGAGAGTACCATTAGTCAATACATTCACCAAGATCCTATGGAAATTACATAAAATTTCTCACTTTCGTCCACTTAATGTTATAATTCCAGCAATTTCCTTAACATCAATTTTCGAAGTTAAACAACATATTTTGGACGGTTTTCTCCAATTGGTTAAGTGCCTCCAGATACCAGCATTTAGACTCCTCAATAAGATTTACACCTGTACATGAATGGAGTGTTCCGCTGACTGATACTGCATCATGCTTTGCTTGGATCTGAGGTGTTCTTGGGTTCATATCCATATAGAAATGTTGCAATTATCACCAGGATGGCGCCGAAGAAAAAGACACTAAAACAGAGAAACAGAGATTTAGAGATGAAGATTTCCTCCTACAAAAGCTTCGAATTAACATGCAATGTATCTTATATGCAGCTTTAATGTAAGAAAATTAATCTGACATTTTATTTGCTAACAACAGTGTAGAATTTAATTATGGGACCCTGGGGTTGAAGCAGCTTATATCTGGGTAACTAGTATATTGATGTATTTTCTTTGGTTCACCTTATTTAATAAATATGTATTAGGAACATGAGACACTCATACATTTTTGTTGATTTAAATCCTACCTAACCAATTGTCCACTATATTTATTAATCCCTTTTCCATTCAGAAAATTTGTTAACTGCTTCTTGAGATCAAGTTTTAACTTGAGCAACTAAAATGTAGGGTTAAAGCTCATTGCGTAGAACACCACCAAGCCTGAAACAACAAAATGGTGAAGTTCAATTAAAAAATAGCGATTATGTGACACAAGATTGGGCTTTTCCAAGTCTAATGAAATATACCAGTTTATAGCACAGGAGGCCATTTGGCCCATTATATCTGTGCCAGCTCTTTGCGAGGGCAAGCCAAAGCTAATCTCACTATCCTATTCTCAATAGTATTGTATTTCACTGCTTCAAATGTTTATTCAATTTTTCCTTAAAAGAGGCAATGGTCTCTACACCAACCACTCCCTTTGGTGAAGCATTCCATGCTTCAACAGCTCTTTATTCGAAGAAATGTATCCTAACCTTTCCTCACTGTCAAGTGAGAATCTAGAATGGTGACCCTTGCTTATTGACTCCCTAGAGGGAATAGTCTTTCCCAGTTTACTCTATAAAAACATTTCATAATTTAAAAAATTATCTATTAAATCCCCTTTTATCATTCTCTGCTCCAGGGGATATTGTTCCAGTATCTCAAGTCTCTCCTCATACTATAGATTCCCATCTCTGTCAGCATCCTGGTGAACTTATGCAGACTGCTTTCCTTTGCTTTAATGTCCTTTTCATAATGGGTGGCCTAAATTTGCACACAGTATTCCAACTATGGTTTAGCAATTATTTTGTATAAATTAGTACTTCTTGCTCTTATATTCTGCATCTATTGATAAAATCCAAAATTCTGTTCATTTTTTTTTGGTTTGAGTGCTTATACTTGTACTTTCATGAAATTATACATTTCAGTCCCACTGTGTCTCTGTTCATCAACACTCTTCAATGTCTTTAAGTGTCAATGTCTTTACATTAAGTATACTCCATGCTTTATTTTTCTCCCAAATCCTA
Organism: Cetorhinus maximus; assembly: GCF_964194155.1. Taxonomy (NCBI): domain Eukaryota; kingdom Metazoa; phylum Chordata; class Chondrichthyes; order Lamniformes; family Cetorhinidae; genus Cetorhinus; species Cetorhinus maximus. The sequence goes on from NC_135895.1 coordinate 97,404,085, forward strand.
TTACTTCACACTTATCCATATTAAACTTCTGTCTACCCACTAAATGACCAGAACACACAGTAACACACCTTTATGATTTGTGCTCCATCTCAGTGAAAATTTAATTCAGTACCTTGAGGTTGAGCAAAATTTGCAAGTTATATCAGCATAATTTAGGCAGAATCAATTGAACCAGTTCAAAAGATTGGGGACTTTTAAAATGTGAGTTACACCCAAAACCACTAATGTCCGTGTTTTCTGCGACCTTTTATGCTGGTAAAATTAAGATTCCACATTCATTTGGGAAAGCTCTACAAACGGTGCTCATTTTCTTAGGCGCACAGACATGTTTTAAAAGCCTTTTCATATCAAAGAAAAATTTAAGAAGTTAACTAGTGTACACCAATTAAGCTATTAAAAGGTTCAATGTAGTTTAAAATATATATTTTCAGTGATTTTAAAATGGGATCATACACAGGTGGAGTACTGTACAAAGGCTTATTTTTTGCTGAGGAACCTACAGTGAGCTGTATTAATAAAACTGCACAAGGTTACCATCCTTCAATCCATCAAGGAACACTTATTAATGGAAAGAGAAAAATAGCAACCCCATTCCTAATACATTGCCTGATTATGCCGGTTCATGAAAGATTTTATGTTTGTGATCATGCAGATGACTTTTAGCAGAAACTTGAAGCCTAATCTAAGAGCATAATGTGTCCAAAGTGGGAACTCTAGCCTTATTTCATTTTTCTTTACTGCAGTTGAGTATTTAGTTCTATAGTTTGTAAACATATCCACTACAACTCTTAAGATTTATTTTTGGTCAGTGCACTGTAAACTGTTTTATGTAACATGTACATTTCTTTTTATTTGTTCCTTGCTCCTATATTGATTATTTTTATACATCTGCCAACTATCCAAAAGTTGAAAACACTTAAGTGTGGTTGTATGGCATTTTATTATTTTAAAACGTGCAGATTTTGCTCATAGCTTTGTCAAAGTGTGCAACCGTACTTTCTATTTCAGAAATAAATGTGTTTCATCATAAATTTAATTAGTCCAGTTCTGTTTCAGTAAATCTCTGATCTAAATCATTTCCCCATAGCATCCCATTTTCTCCCTGAACAAAAGACACTGCAATCCACTTAATAATATGAACAAATGTGATGAACAAAAGGGTTCCAATGGGCATTTTCTTTGGTCAAAGTCAACATAGTTTAGGCAAGTGCAGCATTTATTTTAAAATTAGACATTCAAATATATCAGGGATCAACCCTGGTTCAATGAAGATTGCAGGAGAGCATGTCAAGAACAGCATCAAGCATACCTAACAATGAGGTGTCAACCTGATGAAGCTACTTGCATGCCGAGCAGCATAATCAGCAAGTGATAGGCAGAGCTAAGCAATTCCGCAACCAACTGATCAGATCTAAGCTCTGCCTTCCTGCCACATTCACTGGAGGAGGCAGCTCCACAAATATCCCCAATGATGAAGGAGCCTAGCACAAATAGTTTTCAACACTGAATTGTCTTTTAAAAAACTCCACAAAATAAAGAGTTTCAAACATTTAATGCAGAACATCATCTTGTAGGTAAAAGCAAAAAACTGCGGATGCTGGAAATCCAAAACAAAAACACCTGGAAAAACTCAGCAGGTCTGACAGCATCTGCGGAGAGGAACACAGTTAACGTTTTGAGTCCGTATGACTCTTCAACAGAACTAAGGAAAAATAGAAAAGAGGTGAAATATAAGCTGGGTTAAGGGGGGGGGGGTGGAGGGGAAGAGACGACAGGTAGAGCTGGATAGAGGGCCAGTGATAGGTGGAGATAACCAAAAGGTGTCATAGACAAAAGGACAAAGAGGTATTGAAGCTGGTGACATTATCTAAGGAATGTGATAATAAAGGTACAGATAGCCCTAGAGTGGGTGGGGAGGGGTGAAGGGAAGGGATCGAAATAGGCTAAAAGGCAGAGATAAAACAATGGATGGAAATACATTTAAAAATAATGGAAATAGGTGGGAAAAGAAAAATCTATATAAATATTTGGAAAAAAGAGGGATTGGAAAGGGGGTGGGGATGGAGGGGAGAGTTCATGATCTAAAATTGTTGAACTCAATATTCAGTCCGGAAGGCTGTAAAGTGCCTAGTCGGAAGATGAGGTGCTGTTCCTCCAGTTTGCGTTGAAGCCCACATGTCCATCCTTGGCCTGCTGCATTGTTCCAGTGAAGCTCAACGCAAACTGGAGGAACAGCACCTCATCTTCCAACTAGGCACTTTACAGCCTTCCGGACTGAATATTGAGTTCAACAATTTTAGATCATGAACTCTCCCCTCCATCCCCACCTTCTTTCCGATCCCCCTTTTCCCCAAATATTTATATAGATTTTTCTTTTCCCACCTATTTCCATTATTTTTAAATGTATTTCCATCCATTGTTTTATCTCTGCTTTTTAGCCTATTTCGATCCTTTCCCCCCACCCCACCCCCACTAGGGAGATCTGTACCTTTATTATCACATTCCTTAGATAATATCACCAGCTTCAACACCTCTTTGTCCTTTTGTCTGTGATATCTTTTGGTTATCTCCACCTATCACTGGCCCTCTATCCAGCTCTACTTGTCCCACCCCCCCTTAAACCAGCTTATATTTCACCTCTTTTCTACTTTTCCTTAGTTCTGTTGAAGAGTCATATGGACTCGAAACGTTAACTGCGTTCCTCTCCGCAGATGCTGTCAGACCTGCTGAGTTTTTACAGGTATTTTTGTTTTTGTTTATCATCTTGTCGGTGTTTGACGCATTATTTTGTTTAAAACAAAATTAGAACAAAGTAACAAGACAAAAACAGCATAAGGACTCAAGAAAATAAATTCTCCCTTGCACAGTACCTGGTGGGCACAAAGTCTTGTAACCAAAAGTAAGAGATCAATGTTGAAAGAATAATAGATAATGACGTGGCGAATCCTTTCAAGATGTTATCTGCATATTTGATGACTGCTGCTATTACTAGACCGCCGAGAGCCTGGTCAAAGAAAAGCAGTAAAAAATAAGGGTAATATGAAGAAATAGTTACATAATTAGTGTTATAGTAATCATTTTTAACAACAAACTTTATAACACGAGGTTATTATAGCTCAATACAGTCTGACATCACCGCCAAAAGTAACACAGGGACTTCAGAATTATGTCAAATTATTTTTCTTCTAATTTTAAAATTTACAGTATCTTTCCAGAACGCATCAATGATTCAAGATATGGAGAACATGGGTACTGCTATAAACTGAGCCACTGTGGCATTTTCCAAGATTGGATTGGAGTTCAAAATGTTGCTGCCACTGAAATGGAGCCATCTGGGTTGTTTCTCCATGTAACTAATATCATATAATAGCTCAGGAGAAAAAAAAACAAAAACAGGAGGACTCTTTGAGGCAGCATATTTGGTAATTCAATTCATACATAAATGAAAGTTAGTTTATTTGGCTAAGCATAATTTATGGGATAAAAGAACTGTTCAGCTGTGCTGAGATATGTACCATGGAAGATATTCCATCCTTAATAAACCAGTGTGAAAGTAGATTAAGGAATTTCATTAAGTATATTTAGACATTTTGATTTTTAATCAAATCATATAGTTATTTGAGAGTTTGTAAAAGTGACTATCATGGATTTGTGCTCAATAGACATTGAGTACAGACTTATAAGATTAAGATTCTTTACAACATTCACATCTGAAGTCCAGATAACAACTATATTTACTATTATTTTTCAGACAGCGCTTGTGCAGTAATTCCCATGGACTTGCCTTGTCTTTTAATGCGGGATGAAATTAATACCAAATGGTCCAGCCTACATGTGACTCCAGTCCTAAACAATGTGGTTGACTTGTGACTGCTTTCTGAATTAACCTAACATGTCATTCACTTGTATTGCTCCTTTTTAAGGCAATGGGGGATAGGTAATAAATGCTGCCTTTGCCAACAATGTCCACATCTCAAGAAGATTATACTCAAGGCCTTGTTCTCCATTTATAATTTAAGTTAATTAACTTACGCAATGTTCCCCACCAATCTATTTTTAAAAAAAAATTTGACTTTATGAGGGAGGGAAGGTCATTGTTAAAGCAGTTGAAAATAGCAAAGGACATTTCCTGAGGACCTTCTGCAGCAATGTCCTGGGGCTGATGTGATTCGCTTCCAACAATCACTATCATCTTCCTTAGTACTAGGTATGACTCTAGCCACTGGAAAGCATTCCCCTTGATCCCCGTTGACTTCAGCTTTACTAGGGCTCCTTGGTGCCCCATTCGGATGAATGCTCCTTTGAGATCAAGAGCAGTCATTCTCACCTCACCTATGGAATTCAACTCTCGTGTCCATGAGATCTGGAGCCAAGTGGTCCTGGTAGAACCCAAACTGAGCATTGGCGAGCAGTTCAGTCTCTTGACCACACTTTTGGGCACTCATGGTGCAGTGCTACTCCTGCACATCCATGGCAAGGACCAAGGAGCCGTGGATATTAGGCCTTGGACATTTTTTATTTGTTCCTAGATGTGAGTGTCACTGGCAAGGCCAATCCTAATTGCTCTCGAGAAGATGGTTGTGACCCATTTTCTTTAACCGCTGCATAGGTACACCAGTGTTTGGAAGAGAGTTCTTCATCATAATAAGATAGTGTCGCAGGAGCAGGCTGCATCAAGTAAATAGATTGGGGCCTTGGAATCGTTGGTGATGTTTGGGTAGGGAGGGCCTGGAGATTGGACATTGGGGATCTCAGGACCAGGAGCAACGGCGATTGTGGTGAGAACTTAACTTATTTTGTTTTAAATTTAGAGGATGTTCAGGATAAATGTTCCCTGGCACCTCAGGCATGGATAATGGACACCTCACTTGTCTTTACCCCAATCAGGCAGGCAGTGCATTTCCTGCTCAAAATGCACTTTCTTCCTGCCCACCATTTTGGACCCTTAATGGGCCACATAGCACCTGAACACACACCTCCACCCCACCTCACCCAACACACAAGGAGTTTTGATTATTTAAGTAAGGGATAAATTAAGTAAGGGATAAATTATTTCTACTGGTCAGTAATCTCTTAACTAAAGGGCATACATTTAAGATCAAGACAAAAAGAGTAAGGGAAGAAATGAGCACATTATTTTTTTAAAAACAAAAGGGTTGTGGGGATAACCAGAAACAGAATCCATTAACAACTTTAAAGTGGGTTAATATTTCATGAAAAGTATAAATGGATGGCTTCTACGGAGAGCTGCTATAAGACAGATGGACCAAAAAGCTTTCTTCCATGCTACAAAATTCTATAATTCTAAAATTGAATGGAAGAATCTTATTCTTTGCTGTCTCTTTCACTATCACAAGAAGTCATGTATGAGCTTGACAGATAATGGCAATGTGATTAAATCACATAACATTAAAGAGAATTTAATGAGATAATACTTCACAGCAGACAGCATGAAGGGATGACAATCAACTGTCAATCTCAACACTTTTTAATTTTTTGAACAAAAATGTTATCTTAAATATAGGAAGAGGATAACTAAATTAAGACAGGGAACAGAAAAGAGAAGAAATTGATTAAGTTCAGGCAAAATTTTTCCTTAAGTTTTTAACCACTCCTCTGTGCTATTTTCCCTCAACTATTCATGATTCATCCCATTACCTAGTTTCTAAACAAAATAGTGGTGTACTATTTCACAGCTCATTTTTCAGTTCCCACAGGTCCCAGTCCACAATTCATAACTAGTTCCTTTTTTTTCTTTTAGTTCCTTTAAGAGATTATTCTATTCCAATGGTAGGACACTAGATGGAAGCAAAACCATTTATGTGACTTCCATTTCTGTCTGATTGAAACAGAATGAAAATCTACTTAAAAGGATAGCTGCAAGCTAATACAAAGTTATTTCACCATCCTAAAACAAATCCAAAGCAGCATTTGGAAGAAACCTTAATTTGGTGCTCGTCTCTGGATGCTTTTCTTCCTTCATATCTAATAAGACCTTAAGACCATAAGACATAGGAGCAGAAATTAGGCCATTCGGCCCATCGAGTCTGCTCCGTCATTCAATCATGGCTGATAAGTTTCTCAACCCTATTCTCCCGCTTTCTCCCCGTAACCTTTGATCCCCTTACCAATCAAGAACCTATCTATCTTGGTCTTAAATACACTCAATGACCTGGCCTCCACAGCCTTCTGCGGCAATGAATTCCATAGATTCACCACTCTCTGGCTAAAGAAGTTTCTCCTCATCTTTGTTCTAAAAGGTCTTCCCTTTACTCTGAGGCTGTGCCCTTGGGTCCTAGTCTCTCCTACTAATGGAAACATCTTCCCCACGTCCACTCTATCCAGGCCTTTCAGTATTCTGTAAGTTTCAATCAGATCCCCCCTCATCCTTCTAAACTCCATTGAGTATAGACCCAGAGTCCTCAAACGTTCCTCATATGTTAAGCCTTTCAGTCCTGGGATCGTTCTCGTGAACCTCCTCCGGACCCTCTCCAGGGCCAGCACATCCTTCCTGAGATATGGGGCCCAAAATTGCTCACAATATTCTAAATGCGGTCTGACCAGAGCTTTATAAAGCCTCAGCAGCACATCCCTGCTTTTATATTCTAGTCCTCTCGAAATAAATGCCAACATTGCATTTGCCTTCCTAACTACCGACTCAACCTGCAAGTTAACCTTAAGAGAATCCTGGACTAGGACTCCCAAGTCCCTTTGCACTCCAGATTTCTGAATTCTCTCCCCATTTAGAAAATAGTCTATGCTTCTATTCTTCCTACCAAAGTGCATGACCTCACACTTGCCCACGTTGTATTCCATCTGCCACTTCTTTGCCCATTCTCCTAACCTGTCCAAATCCTTCTGCAGCCTCCCCGCCTCCTCAATACTATCTGTCCCTCCACCTATCTTTGTATCATCTGCAAACTTAGCCAGGATGCCCTCAGTTCCTTCATCTAGATCATCAAGGTATAAAGTGAAAAGTTGTGGTCCAAACACTGACCCCTGCTGAACTCCACTAGACACCGGCCGCCATCCTGAGAAGGACCCCCTTATCCCCACTCTCTGCCTCCTGCCAGACAGCCAATCTTCTTTCCATGCTAGTACCTTGCCTCTAACACCATGGGCTCTTATCTTACTGAGCAGCCTCCTGTACGGCACCTTGTCAAAGGCCTTCTGGAAGTCCAAGTAGATTACATCCATTGGCTCTCCTTTGTCTAACCTACTCGTTACCTCCTCAAAGAATTCTAACAGATTTGTCAGGCATGACCTCCCCTCGATGAAACCATGCTGACTTTGCCCGATTTTACCATGCACTTCCAAGTATTCTGAAATCTCATCCTTAATAATGGACTCTAAAATCTTACCAACGACCGAGGTCAGGCTAATTGGCCTGTAATTTCCTGTCTTTTGCCTCACTCCCTTCTTAAACAGGGGGGGTTACATTAGCGATTTTCCAGTCCTCTGGGACCCTCCCTGACTCCAGTGATTCCTGATATTCCTCTTCTGTACTGGGACTAAACTCTTACTGTGCAAATGTTCTCGTGGTTTCTGTCCATTCATTTTAATGGAGGAAAAACTGTGAGCAGCTCATGCCCAATTTTGCAACAAAGCCTTTACAATGTTGTGCTGCAGTAAAGAAAAATCTCCCTTTAGGTTTCAATATTTACACCTGCATTAAGATTAAATTCAGACCTGCAGGATGACAACAATCCAAGTGAATTTGTTGTACCCCTGGAAGAATCCATGTTCTTTTATTCGCTGCCCATCATATACATATACACCCATCATTCCAAAAATGCTTCCAAACAAGCCTACAGGAGACAAGAAAAGTTTTTCAACATATTATGACATTCTTTTCAGTTATTTGAGGCATCTAATATTTGGATTGAATTACATAAATACGTAAGCATACATTAACCTATCTTGATTTTCCAAAATAATTTGTATTAATTCAGTGACAATCACGGTCATCCTTATGTCTTGTAAATGAATGAAACACAGATACAGCTGAATAGTTCCATTAATTAAGAACCATATTCAAAAGGTCAAACTAACATATATAAGACAGCTGACTTTGTAAAGCCTTTAAAACATTCTTGGCAGTGCCTCATAAATTGGGGACCTGCACAAGGGGAAGTAAAGTACAGAATACTTTCATCTATCACTTCCTGAAGATTTATAAAAGCAAAACCAAATGAAGACTTTGGTCTAAACATGAACATGCAAGTACATAAAAATGCTTACAAGCTTTGAGATTTAAATACTATAATAGCATCACTATCAACACCTTTTCTTATTCTATTACCTGAAATTGCAGAACCTGGCAAGATGATCTGAGAGCAGAATGGGTGGATCTACTTTAATTGAAGCAAAAGCTTGAAACTATGGGGAAAATTTTTACTTTATTGTTCTATTTTAGACGGCTCATGGCTCACTCCCATGACACATCCATCTTGAAAATAAACATGTCAAAACGGTCATATTTTATATTCCAAATGTGCATCAGGTTGAGAGAGAAGAGAAACAAATGCACGTTTCTTGTATTTTTTGTGTGGGTCAAATTAATTTGCATCAGACCTATCCAAAATGTCATAAAATGTCATAAATAAGTATCATATTTTATGTTGAAAATTTTGAATTTAATTCAAATATGAAAAATGTAATTTTGCATTTTGGCTACTTTCATTTTGTTGTGAATGCCATACAACCACTATTTTTATTGAAGTGGGAGTTTCAGTACTAGAGCTGCCATAATTATTTATATTCCTTTAATGTTTCCCTTTCTCAGACACAGACATTATAACTACATTGTTCCCAACAACTTTAGACATATCCACATGGAAACATCTTCCTCATTATCCTGCAAAGAAGTGCAATTATAATTGATTAATTAATTTAACTGTATACTAATCTTTCTTATTCCTATTAAGATACCAACCGTGGTTCAGTTGATAGCACTCTCCCCCAAGTCAGAAGGGTGAGGGTTCAAGTTCCAGGGCTTAAGCAAAAAAATCAAGGCTGATACTCCAGTGCAATACTGAGGGAGTGCTGCATTGTTGGAGGTGCTGTCCTTTGGATGAGACATTAAATGGAGGCTACAACTGCCCTCTCAGCTGGACATAATAGATTCCACAGCACTATTTCAAAGAACAGTAGGGAAGTTATCTGGGGTGTCCCGGTCAATATCTATTCCTCAATCAACATCACAAAGACAGATTATCTGGTCATTCTCACATGGCTCTTCATGGGGCTTGCTATCTGCCAATTGCTGCTGTAATTTCTCCATTACAACAGTAACTACACTTCAAAAACTACTTCATTGGCTGTAAAACACTTTGGAATGTCCTGAGGTTATGAAAGACGCTTTATAAATGCAAGTCTTTCATCTTTCCAGTGAAGAATTTGTTTTTGTGGCAGTCTTCCGAACCTACCTGATCAAGACTAGACAACAGTACATTTTGCCTGTCTGAATGAAAATAAGCTGCAAGAAATAATCATAATGGAATAATTCAGCTACTGAAAATTAATTCCATTGCAATTTAACATAGCAGATCACAGTTCAAATATTAATAAAATTTCGATCTATCACTGCTGTTAAATGAAGCCAAACCGTTGCTGCAGAAACAGCTGCTGAAAACTTTGGGCACCAAGCAAAAGTAGGGCATAGAGCGAAAATTGGAATGGGATATTTAATGTCACCTTCTGAGTTTATTTGAAGATTCTGATTCAAATGTTCAAAAAATAAAATGGAAGGATACTGTAATCAGAATGACATGTTCTGTAAGCTGGGGTGGGGTGGTGGGGGTTGATGGCTTTAATACCTTGGAGGGAGTCTATAGAATAAAGCCATATGGGAAAATTAATTGTGCCATTATTTTCTGACATATCTATATGGTCATCACTCAATTGTTTACCTTAATGGTTGAAAAACCTAAATTTTTCAATTATCAATACCGAACACAGTGATTTGAGAAGAACGCTACAGTTTTAGCATAACTTCCTGTGATTTGTACACTACTGTTTTGGTCATGATATTATTTAGTTTGTTGTTTGCTGCTCTGCAGTGATTGGACATGAATAAGTACTGCATTCCTTTATTTTGAAGCTGTTAATCTACTTGAATTATCATCAATTATGGAGGCCATAGTGACATGCCTGTATGAAAACATTTAGAGGAAGCAATCTTGTATGTTAACTCATATAATTCTCAGTTTTAGCTCCATTACCATAGTATTAAGAGAAATTCCCACTTTTATGTTTCCTATCAGCAGCTAAAACTGAATTAGTTATTTGAATTAATAGGCTGGAAAGGTTAAGTTAATCAAGCATTGAATAAGGTTAGATATCAGGAGGTTCACAACTTTTGGGGCCACCTGCTGGTTCGTGTAGATTTACTGCAAATATTTGTAAGGGAACTGGACGAATTCCCAACCGTGACTGACATTAGCTCAGTAAAATTAGGTGGGTTTTAGGTCAATTATCTCCAGGTCGCCATCATCTGCTGGAACTTTTTTAATTGGCTTCAGTGTTTGAGTAGAATGTCTCCGATTTTATTCCCAAGTTGATTGATTTGTTTACCTCTCGTGAAATTATGTAGTTTCTGGTAGGTGGAATGGAATGAGAATCTTGATGCATTTTGACAGTACGAGACAGGCTCAAATACAAACTGTTTTTCTGTTGATTCTTAAGTTCCTCTATGTTCCTCTGACTGCCCTATTAACATGCTTCTGGATGTGCCTACTAACCTCTTGATGCCTCCCATGCCTACAAGATTTGTAGAAATTCCTTTTCTTCATTTATCTTCTGATTGTTCAGCTTATGCATTTAGGTCACATTTATTCTCTGCTTGCTAATCCTAAATCGGTAATTATCTGCATGCTCAGAACGTGCCTTGCATCAGTACAGTTTTGCTGTACATTAGTACAATTGTGTACTGCGTTTTTCAACTTGGATCTGAACCAGTGAATATTCCCATTTTTGTCACTTTGTTGTTTAATGTCACCCACAAGAACAACATTCTAATTTTCACATATCCTTCCCATCTTTTTTTTATTCGTTTATGAGACGTGGGCATCGCTGGCTAAGCCAGTATTTATTGTCCTCTTCATAGAGCAAACAGACTTCTTATTCTTATTAAGCAAGCATAGAATTTTTTTTATTACTATTAAGCTCCTAAGGCTAACCAGCCCCTGGAACTTGGGTGACAGTGGCAGTCTTCACAAACAGACCTGAACTTTCTCACAAGTCATGCATGCATAAGGGCTAACATATCTGTAATATAGCCTTAATAGGTCCATTCTATGATTTCCCTAACCTAATCAGTTCAGCTCCTGTTTGGTCCTTGGTGCATGGATGATACATGTTTGGAGAGCCTATAGGGTTTAAAAAAGACTGGTACAAGCAGGGGTAAAGTGCATAAAATTCATGGAATGTATCTGAAGTAATGCAGTTAGAAAAATTTAAAAAGGGCATATTGAAATGCAAAGTTAGAAGCAAGAGGTTCATAAATTTGAGTTCAATGATTATAACATACAATCTTCTACAGCTAAGCATCAGTGTGTGTTTCTGGGTGTTGTCTGAAAATAAGTTCCTTTAACCTTTAACAAACTTCAAAGTGCCTGACTCCTGAGTTTAGAACTTTTCATTTCTGGTACATAGACAAGCACTGAAGCCTTAGTCTATCCCTATATTCCAATCCAGCAGTCTGTAGCATAACCCTAGTACAAGCTTTGACCTATGATGTACAGCCAGAGTTGATTATGTAACTTTAGACCTCAACTTCTTTAATCTCTCTGAAATTTGGAGCTACCTTATCTCTGACCTGTCTATTCTATCTTTCCTAAACTAACAGGATTAGCCATAGTTTAGATATTATTATAGAATCATAAAATATAACAGCAAAGAATGAGGGCATGCCTGTCTTAACTCTTTGGAGGAGCTATACAATTAGATCCATGCCATTCCTCTTTCATTATAACCCCATAATCTTCCCCCCACTTCAAGCATTTATCCAATTTCCTTTTGAGGTTGTTATTGAATCTGCTTTCACTGCCCTTTCATATACTGCATTTCAGATTATCAGAACTCACTGCTTGATTTTTTTCCCCCATGTCACTTCTTGTTTCTTTGTCAATGATCCTGTATTCTCGCTACCAATCCTTCTGCCACTTGAAATAATTTTTCCTTATTTACTCAAACAAAACCCTTCAAGATTTTGAATACATCTACCAAATCTCATCTTAACCTTCTCTTCTCCAAGGAGAACAACCTCTTTCCACCTAACTTATGCCCCTCGTCCTTGGTACCATTCTGGTAAATATCTTCTCCAATTCTAAGCCCTTGACATCCTTCCTAAAATACGGTGCCCAAATTAGACAAAACTCTCCAGCTGGCACCCAACCAGTGTTTTGTAAAGGTTTAGCTTAAATGCTGCGCTTTTATACTCTACCTCTACTTATAAAGCTTTATTTTAAACAACCTTTTCAACTCATCCTACCACCTTCAAAGGCAGATCTTATGCACTTGGATAGGTGCTTCTTACAAGTCACATTAGCCATCCGATGTGGTCTTATATTTGCTATTTTTCTAAGAGATCTGCTTCTATTTGTTTGGTTTCATATCATATTACCTAATACATTCACTCACTATCACAGAGTACTGGTTCCTCCAATCTTCAACACAAGGTTAAAGGCTGTTTCTTCATTTCTTCACACCTGTAACAACTGCTTAAATTAATTTCCCTTTATCAGCTCCAACTCTCATCAATCAGATCTCATTTCTATATTCCTATCATTGCCAAAAACAAAACTGAGCTATCAATATATTTTTCTGTCACACAACTCATTGTGTGCATCTTATGGCTGATTGCCATTCCAATGTCTTGTTCTAGATGTATTCTGCCCTTTCATCATCAGCTCAAACCTCCAAGTGCCACTTTATTTGCTACCTTTCTCTTAAATATGGATATCAGTTAAAAAACTGGCTTAATTTATGCCACTCTAATTAATTCAGGAATCCAGAATTATGACAGCAGCATTATCATCTGAAATTACATTAGTAGTACATCATGCTTTATTAATAAAGTCTCAAAAATCCTACTACTCTTGCAAGTCATATTGTCTTTCCATTTGTTTCACGTGATAAATGTCCTCAAACTACTCACCTGTTTATATTTGGTACTAACTCACCTACCTCTCTGCTCATTCACATAAATCTAAACATGAGGCTCCCATAGAGCCACTCAGTGATCACTGGCATAAGTGATCACAAGGCCTCGGGCATATTAGTATAGAGATGAATTTGTCACACTAGCTGCTGCAAAGATAGCACATGAATCTCATGTGTGGAGCTTGTGAAGGGACCATGAAGGGGATGCTATATAAATACAAGTTGTGTTGTTTGTATCTGAACTCTAACAGGAAGTTTCAAGATATGAGATTTTATGATCCTGAATGCTAAATTGTAGTTACTTTTTCAAAGCATAGCTTTTTACTGATTCTCAATTTGTATCTCTTGAACCCTTTTGCAGCAGAAAAATGGCAGTCAACGTGTACTGGGTCAGCGGTATATCCAGAGTCAGATGGGACAGGCCATCTAAGCAACACACAAACAGTATAAAGACCAGTTAGGAGTGAGGGTTTGGGAAATAAGGCACCTTTGCCCTGGGTCTGTTCCATCATGCCAGATTCATAGCTGCTGTCCTGACCAGTGCTGGCATGTCAGGGAGTTGTTCCACAGATGCAGGTCATAGAAAAACGGCATAGAAAATGGCCTCAAAAGGACCTTGTCTCTCTTGTTAAGAGGGAACAAGGAGCTTGGCAACATTTGGCTAGGAGCATTTGGATTGGCCCCTGATAAAATATATCAGTGATACATTTTAAGTCAATTACAAATAACACAATCCTTACACATTGATGTTTATTTTTATATACAGAATGTGCCAAATAATACTGCTATTATACATTTAAGTTAAATTTTAGGATTGCAATTATAGATCAAAATAGAAATATCCAGATTTTGTCACATTTTACTCACCTAATTGAATATTTCTAATCCAAACTGACTGTTTTGTCCCTTTTAGGATTTTCTCAAAGTAAACTCCTGCAAATCCACTGGATAAACAAGCACTGAACACTGCTATCAAACCTACAAACTGGGAGCCTGCAGACAGCTCCTGTTTTAATTCTTCTGTGGTGTCTGTTGGCCACTGAAACAGATTAGACAATTTTACGTTAGCATATGGAAACAACCCAAGATTTCTGCGAATACATATATTTGAGAATAATTGTTTGATATTACAGCAAACCAAGGCTTTGTGATTGCACTCTCACCCCAGTCAGAAGGTTGCGGGTTTAAGCCCTACTGTACGACCTGAGTGCACAATCTAGGCTAACACCCCAATACAATACTGCATTGCTGGGGATGCCATCTTTTGGATGAAATGTTAAACAGAGGTTGACTGCTGGAGGAGTGTAAAATATCTTGAAGAAGAGGGTGTTCTCATGGTGTCCTGGCCAATTTATCCCTTAACCAAACACTATCAAAAACAAATTGATTGATCATTTAGTTCATTGCTGTTTGTAGGATCTTGATGTGTTCAAAATGGCTGTCACACATTCGCCTGCAAAATAGTGACTACACTTCAAAAGTACTTCATTAGCAGTGAAGTGATTTGAAAGGCTTTATGTAAATGCAAGTTCTTCCTTTAGGTATTGGTCCACTTAAAAATTAATGTTGTTATCGGAGATAAAAAAATCATTGGGCAGAATTTTTTGCCTGCCAGGCGGGCGGGCCCGACCCAATCTCTGGCGGGCGGGGGAGCCGGTCCCCGCTGCCATTTTACGTGGGCGGGCCAATTAAGGCCTGCCCAGCATGACGTCCGCCGGGAAGCGCTATGCGCTTCCTGTGCGGGTGGGGGGGGGGGATTCTCCAAAAGCGAGAGTGCGCTCTTTCACACATGCACACGAAAGAGCGCACATCTCCCTGAGGCTAAGTGCTGCCCTAGGGAGATCGCTGACAGTTTTAAAAACGTTAAAAATAGAAAAAAAATCCTTAACATGTCCCCCTCATGTGACAATGAGATGGGACATATTCATAAATTTCACTAAAACTTTATTAAACTTTTAAAATCTCTACATGAAACCTCATCCCGCCGGTGGATGAGGTTTCATGTTTTTTCTACTTCCCGCTGGGGCTCCTGGCCTGCCCGCCAACCTTAAGGTTGGACGCGCAGGTCCTTTAATTGTTTCAATGATCCTGTCAATGGCCTCAATTGGCCATTGATGGGTCGGCGGGCCCACAGCTGATTTTGCTGCGGGCCCGCCTTCCTGAAAATTTAGATGGGGCGGGATGACGTTGGGGGGTCGGTGAGCGGGCCCCGCCCCCTGCTTGCTGACGGCAAAATTCAGCCAATTGTGTAGTTAAGGAGGAGAGAGAGGTAGAAGTGGAGAGGTTTAAGCTGGAAATTCCACAGATTGGCATTTTGGCAGCTGAAGGCACAGGCACCAATGGTGGAGAAATTACATCCGGATGTGCAAGAGGCCAGAATTGGAGAAATGTAGAGATCTAGAGGGTTGTAAGGCTGTTGCATTTACTCTACATCTTTGCAATTAGATTTCAGAAAACACAGGCTTCTAACTAACTTCTTGAGACGTTAAATTTATACTTTGAATTGGAATCACTCTTGGGATCATTGCAGGTATTGTATTGTAAAGGGCTTTTTTGAAACAGTACTTCAGTAGATATTTAAAATGAATTGCCAGGACAATCTTTTAAAAAAAATACTTAAACATATTAAAATGTTGTCTAGATTTATCTATTTTAAAACATTTCAGTTTCTGGAATGATATTCATTCTCTAAAGAAATATAAATGCTAAAGCATTTATAATGCATTTAATTTTATGAGCATATTCAACTGTTCCTTATTTGAAGATTTTTATTAAAATGTTGACTGTTGTACATTCATTTTGAATAACATATCCTGGAAGATATCACAAATTAATTGTTTCCACGGTTCGTATTAGGGTGCCCACTGACCGCAAACATGTATTTTAATAGGAAATGAGCTGTTATAATCCAATCTTTCTCCCAACTCTGTTTTTAATGTTCACAACAAATTTCTATATCAAAAGCAGGACTATGCCTCTTATGATCTAAAGCATACAAATTTATGTTTTGTGCATCTGGGACAGCACGCTGCAAGACTAACAACCAGCCTTTACCACACAGTGTTAAGCATTGGAGATCCATGTGGGGTGCCCACCATATTCCACTGCTCTGAAAGCTGAAAAATATTACTCTGTCAGACTATTGCTTTATTGTCAAATGTATTAAAGAAAAATGGCAAAGTAGCAAAAGAACATTGCAAGAGATTAACTGTAGAGGTACTTCTAAAAACAAAATTAAATAACAGAAGAAGCTAGACCAGTAGATGTTGTACATACAGACTTTGGAAAGCATTTGAGAAATTATCAAATAAGAGATGTATTCAGAAAATAGAAGCACATGATATTAAAGAGATGGTAGCATAATTGTGAATAATTGTTTAAGAGATAATAGGCAGAGATTAGTGAACAGTTTTTTTTTTTGACTGGATAAGAGTATGTGGTCGGATTCCCAAAGAGTATTCAGGCCACTGTTTTTAATGTTATGTATAAATCACCCGAACTCTGGTATGGGGCATACAATTTCAAAGTTTGCAGATAATACAAAACTTGGCAACATAGCAAATAGTGAGGAGGGATGTAACAAACTTAGGGATTCAATTTAATGTAGATAAATGTGAAATGATAAACTTTGGGAGAAACAACATGGAGAGGCAGTACAATCTAAATTTTGACAGGGATGCAAGAGCAGAGGGACCTAGTGGTGCATATTCATAAATCCTTGAAAGTGGCAGGGCAAGTTGAAAAGGCAATGGCTTTGTGACCAGGCCATTAAATAAAAAACAAACAAGGAAGTCATGCTAAACTTTTACAAATCACTGCTAGCTAAGCCTCAGTAGCAGCATTGTAAACTATTAAAGACATGAAACCAAGAAGGATGTCGAGAGGCCTTGGAGAGTACAGAGGAGGCTTACCAAGATGACAGGCTTCAGTTATGTGGAGAGATTGGAGAAGCTGGGATAGTTTTCCAAAGTGCAAAGACTAAGGAAAGACCTAATACAGGTATTGAAAATTATGAGGAGTTTTAATAGAGCAAGTAGGGGAAATCATTTTCTCTGGTAGGTAGTACAGTAACCAGGTGTCAGGTTTAAAATCATGTGCAAAAGAACTGATGATGAAATTAGGGTTTTTTCTCTCACACGGGTTTATCATCATCTGAAATGCAGTACCTGAAAGGGTGGTGGAATCAGCTTCCACAGGAACTTACAGAAGGCAATTGGATTGTATTTGAAGAGAATTCGTTTTCAGGGTTATGGGGAAAAAGCTAGTGTGTGGAACTAGTTTGGACAGCTCTTTCAAAGAGTCGGCAAAGACACAATAGGCTGAATGTTTCCTTTCTATGCTGTAAGATTCTATAATTCTAAACCAATCCACAATAGTTTAACTATCTTAAAAAAAACAAACTATTTAAAAAAAGTGTGATAGCCACCAAGAATTTTGGAGACTTCCTGATGTGAATGCAGGTAAGACAATATTCGTGTGCATCACCAAGTCAAACTGTCAACTTAGACACCATTAAAAATGAAAACAAAATTGTAGGAAATGTTCCAGCATATATTGCCTCCTTCCCTCCCCCATCATCATTCCATTTTAATCAACAACTTGTCATATGTCGTCTGCTTTACCTATGACTTTCTAATGCATTATACAACAAACAATTTTTGAACAAAGCTAATTTCAATTGCTTAGCCATTAGAAACTGTGAATATATAAATGAGTTTTACATTATTTGACATATGTCGGTAATTAAAATCATCTCCCTGGAATATACAAACAAAATAGCCATTGTTCTCCATAGGATTAATAATTAGATCAGGAGTTCAAAGAAAGTTGTGGGTTCACGCCAGTTGAACCTTACATCTGGCCTCATGACCTTTTCCTAGAATTATCTCTGACCAAAGTACTTCATTAAAAACCAGAAGGTAATTATAGACACGAATACAAAAGCAAAATAATGTGGATACTGAAAATCTGAAATTAAAACAGAAATGCTGGAAATACTCAGCAGCCTGGCTGTATCTGTGGAGAGAAAAACAGAGTTAGTGTTTTGGGTCTTCTGAAAGGTCAGACTTTTTTGTTTGAGGTTTGATAGAATTCTGCTTCCATTGCATCCTAAGACAGGGCTTTTTAAAGAAACTGACAGAGGAAAAAAATAAGTTTGAAGCAAAAGCTAAAAAAGCTCAACCCTTTTCCAGAAGATCAGTTCTACCCCATCTGCCCACATTTGTACTGCATCACTCAATCCCTTCTCTCTCCAGAAACATATCTAATTGCCTCTTGAATAAAATCATACTGTAATGAATGCACATTACCACAGCAAACTCATAAAGGTTTAAGGCTCTACCCAGTTTCCATTGTCAAGTCACTCAAGATAAGGAAAAATTAGCTACAATGCCTCCATAAGGACACTTGTATTCTTTCCAACAGACAATGAAAAGCAGCAAGCAGCCTAGCCCATTCTCCCAGCTAAAAATGTAATTAATCTAAGAGACACAAGTGGGAGAAAGCTTGTGTATGCTCTCCAATTACAGTCAGCATACACTCAAAAATCATGCTGTTGGGACTAAGTCTGTAATTGCATATTGTGCTATGTCTTTTTATGTAATTAAATGTGTAAAATAAAATACAAAACATTAAATGGTAATGCCACACAAAGCCATTGAGGCTTGAATTTTTGTTTTGTGCTGCCAAATATTTAAGATTCTGAATTCAAATGTTAGGTTCAATTATAAACTTATATCACAAAAAATGTTAATTTTATTAAAAGAGGGATGAGTAATGCTCATTACACATACCTGAACAAGTGCCACTCCAGCCATTAACGTTAAGAGTGAGAGCCACTGATAAATGCCTAAGTTTTTACCAAGCATAGTCACAGAAAAGAAAGCTGTGGTAAGAACCTTTAGCTGGTAAGTAACCTGCATAAGAAGAGAAACAATATTATAGCAACAAATCATTTATTTACTTTTAACAATATATAGAAGCAATACCAACACTTGTATCTCAAATCTGGTCAGTTGCTTTCCACAAATCATATTTCCATAGTTCCTTGAACACACTATTGCCTCTATCCACAAGAGGTTAAGCGTCCTCCAAGACAGATATGCCAAGTATAGAGGCCATGTCACATCAGCTAAGATGGATGTGACATGTTGTCAGAATGCCCAACTCAAGATTGCCCAAACTGGTGCACTATTCAGACCTACGCCAGGGAGCCTGTTCACATGAAGCCAAAGGAAACATTTCAAAGGCAATCTCAAAGCCTCAATAAGGATCTGCTCTATTAACATCAACCCATGGGAAGCAGACACCCAATGCAATGAAAATGATGATCCATCATGAAAAACGGTGTCAATACCTTCCAATCAAGAAGAGCAGCTACTGAGAGAGAATGGCGAGAGAGACAGAAAGAGAAGATAGCTGCGCGAGCCAACAATCTGCCACAATTTCTACTGGCTGACAACTAATGTCCTCTCTGTAGGAGAGTGTGGAAGGCTAAGGTAGGGCTCATAAGCCATCTGCAAACCCATATCAACAGTGACACTTCACTTCCTTGCAGTCAACTATGATGATTGCCCCTATAGTATATTGCATGAGGTAGTCAATTAATTCTACCTATTAATCATGCTTAAAATCCTCAATCCAGCCTTTTTAAAAAAAAGTTAATTGAAATAGCACTAAACTTTTTTGCTGATAGTCTGCTCCAGATATCCAGTACTCTTTGGGAAAACAATCCCTACTATTCTTTGATCTAATTTGAGATTAGTATTCAAGCTGTTCACTCTCATTGCCTATGTCTTCCAATTTGATAAAGACCTGGATTGTATCCCTTCTTATCCTGCAGCTTTCCACAATTTGGAGCTGCAAATACCAGAATCAACCTCCTCCAATCCTCCAATTCTCTAAGATCTCTGCGCTCCTCCAATTCTCGTCTCTTGTGCAACCCCAATTTTAATTGCTCCATCATTGGTTGCTGTATCTTTAGCTGCCAGGGGCTAACCTCTGGAATTTTCTCCAAAAACCCCTTTGCTTTTCTATTGCTCTCTCCTCTTTGGAGGTCCTCCTTAACCCTAACTCTTCACTTGGACCAATATCATCTTCTGTGGCTTGGTGTTAAATTTTGTTTGTTAATGCTCCTGTGAAGCACCATGGGATATTTTACTATGTTAAAGGTGGTATATTAATGCAAGCCGATGCTGTTGAATACTTGCCCCCCATCATTCATGAATTGCATAAACAGCGCACCTCTAGAATTCCACTGTTGTTGCCCCCAGCCAGAGGTTTTTCATTTGTTTTCAATTACCAACCCAGCTTTCAACCAAGTAGCTGATTTGCCATAGATTTTAACCTTCTAAAGACACATTATATATGGAATTTTACCAAATGGCTTCTGAAAATTCAGACAAATTAATGCTTTTACCCATCAAGACATCTTCAAATATTTCCAATAGATTAATAATGCAGGATCTTCTAAAATTCACTCTTTCCAGATATGAAAAACACAGAAAAAACAAAATGGAGGAAGAATATTTAAAATGGAGGTCCAAGAAATACCAAAAGAGGTTAATATTTTACCTGATAAGTTGCTGCATCTAAATTGGACAACGCTACATAAAGGAGGTTATTTTGAAGTGTGTAAATTCCAGAAGGAATGGCAAGTTTTAGTGTGTCCATTGGTTTGTTAATAATTTCATCTTGTAGCACTCTGTTTAGTGCTTTAAAACTGTAACCTAAGAAAAAAGATGAAAATAGCATAAGTAGAATTAGCCTTTCAATGTGCTCATACAAAGACATCTTTATTTACCGAAAGAATTCAAACCTTACAAGCCCATGACCTCTATCACCTTGAAGGACAAGGGCAGCAGATGCATGGGAACACCACCATATGCAAGTTCCCCTTCGGGACACACACCATCCTGACTAGGAAACTATATTGCTGTCGCTGGGTCAAAATCCTGGAACTCCCTTCCCAACAGCACTGTTGACATACCTACACCAGATGGCCTGCAGTGGTTCTAGACAGCAGCTCTTCACCACTTCCTCAAAAGGTAATTAGGGATGGGCAATAAATGCTGGCTTAGCCAGCGACGCCCACATCTCATGAAAGAATTAAAAAAATTATGACTTTTTAATCAAACAGATCCGGTTTTAAAATATCAATTTACTGATTGTAGAAATGTACAAAACATTTAAATGCATAAAAATTCTAGAAACAGTATTAAATAAGGGAAAACAAAAAGAAAATCATTAATTAAATTGAAATAACAATTATGGCCAGATTATTACTCTCGGCATGCGAGTGCATGCCAGACACGCCCGAGCGTAAATTGACACCCGATGATGTCGGGTGTGTGTCTGGATGTCATCGCGCATTCGTGCGATATTTCGTTCGGCGGGAGCGCGCCAGAGTCGGCTGCGCGCACCCGCCGATAATTAGAAGGCCTAGTAAGGCCATTAACAATCTAATTAAATTCAAATCTACGCTGCCTGTCCAACCTTACAGTTGGTGGGCAGGCAAAAAGGTCAAGCGGCCTTTAAATTTTTTAGGAATCCTCATCCACGAGTGGGATGAGATTTCTTAAAGCAAATAAACATTAAAACTTTATTTTGGAATTAAAAACATGTCCCATCTCCCTGAGGCAGCTCCATGCCTCAGGGAGATTGAAGCGCTCTTTCTCGCACATGTGCAAGCTGCATGCGAGGCCTGGCTCGCCCTCCTCCCCCCGCCCGCACAGGCAGCGCTCAGCACTGCCACTCGCGATCCACGCAGGGCGGGCCTGAATTGGCCCACCTGCGTGAAATCGTGGTGCGGAGCTGATAGTGGGCGGTGGTTAGCTTCCTGGCCACCCCCACCCGCCGAGCAACCCCACAAAGGGCAAAATCCTGCCCCATGTATTAATAGTGTAAGTCTACTGTACCAATGTTTTAGAAATCCATACAAAGGCAAGTTGCAATAGTGTTTCATATGTTTTTTTCCAACTGAGACTAGCACACATACAGGTTTAGTATTTGTAGATCGACTGAGACAAGCAGAAATGTTTACCCTACAGGGTCTCGGTCATATATCATAATATTTTACAAAACAAAGGAGGCCATTTAGCCTACTGCACCTGTGGCTGCTGTTTGAAAGAATTATCCACTTAATTTAATTTCCCTTGATAGTGGGGAAGAAAGCTGTGGGAAGGTATTAATGGACTGGTCACGTGGGCAGAAAAACGGCAAACGGAGTTCAATCCGGAGAAGTTTGGGGCAATGTGTTTGGGGAGGGCAAACAAGGCAAGGGAATAGACAAAAAAACGGTAGGGTTCTGGGAAGTGCAGAGAAACTGAGGGATGGAGTACATTCTCAAAGATACCTGAAGGAAGCAGGATATGTAAATAAGGTGGTCAAAAAGGCATAAAGGATACTTTGCTTTATTGGCAGAGTCATTGAATCACTAGGTGATTCGTGGTGTCACGAGCTTGAGTGTGGGGAGGGTCTCTGAGGGAAAAGGGCAGCCCCTGCACAAACAAGCAGGACTTTGAAATGTACACAAATAGTCCAGTTAAAACTTCCTGCAGTTCAGCATTTGTGATTCATACAGAACTCAGTGTTTCCATTCATTTTGGTCTTACCTCCAAGTACGAGTATATCGGGATAGTTGACTAGACAATTTCAAAAAGATGGATATTTCTAAACGAGGGGAAATCTAGCATTCATAAAATAAATTCTATTGTTTCATCTTATGCATAAAAGCTAATAAAAAGATTACTGCAATTTTAAACCAGAAAGAATACATTAAATACTAAATAATGCACTTACTAGAATCCTTATAGACTAACAAAAGGCATGCTGCAATCTTCATCATCTCAGCAATGACAACAGCAGTTGATGCTAGGTAACGGGGTCCTTCTTCCTTGAAAGTACGTGAGTAACGCATTGTCAGCACAAGGCTGGTTGTCTGAAAAACTAGAACTCCCAGTGAAATGTATTTCAAATTGAGTGACATGCTTCCACTTTCACCTTCCTAGAAACAAGTTAAAGGCAAACGCTAATTCATATCAAAAGAGCATTTTTAGCCTCAGGCCTTATTGTGAAGACATAAAGAGAAACCTTTCTAAAGTTCTCAGATGCCAGTGTTAGAAGTCACAACCTGGATGGGAGGAGGAGGAGGGAGGAGGAGTTTCCTTGTACTAGTCTTAGTGACGTTAAGGAAGGGGTTTAATCAATTGTACTTCATTACATCCTATCGCTAAACCCTAAACTCCAGTGGCAGGGGCACCTAGATGGTGTGGTTTGGCATATGAATATATCAACTCATTTTTTAAAGAAGTATACTTTTAGTCATATCAGAAATGAGATAATTCAGTGTTCCTGTACCCATGGAAATACATTATGATTGAAAATATTTTTCCATCGGTATTAAAGGCCAAATCCCACCATTCTGAGCATTTGTTATATTTCTTTCATTATGTAATTGTCAAACTGTTAATCTATTTCTTTTTATATACGTACATATATATATATCTCTAAATATAAGTCCGATTTGAGACTTATGATTGCCAAGACTTTTAGTACAGTTGTACAGCACTGCCTTGTCTTCAATGGCCAGATTATTAGATGTGGAAAATGGGATTCAAACAGTTTAGATTTTTTTCCAACTTGTTGAGAAATTAATTTGAAGTTCATATCTAATTTATATTTCACTTGACTTTTTTATATTTTGGAGTTGAGGAAATTGGGTTTCCATGACTTTAATTATTCTTTTGTCTGCAAGCAGGGACAGCAGGCACAAGGTCTACCCAGAGATGACAGCAGAGGCCAGTCATTCATGATTGTCTCCTTACATTTTTCCTCCTACAAACAGTAATGAATATTTAGGATAGGTTTCTATAAAAATATTGTGTTAAAGGGACAGTTAGGTAAGCAAATGAGGAATAAAGGAATAGAAGAAATATGCTGTTTAAGATTAGATTAAGATGGGTGGAAAGAGGCTTAAATATCAGCACAGACCAGTTCGGTCAAAAGGCCTGTTCTTGTGCTATAGATTCGATGTAAAAGCATTTGATGTGGTATTGCTTAACTCCTTCAAAGAGAATATAGATAAATATTTGGTTGGGAATGGGTTTGAATATTAAAGGAGTAACAGGATTGAATATGTTTCTGGTACAGCATGACAAGATTGAATAATGCTCTGGAGATTTGCTTGGTTACCTTTGGAGATTGGGTGGTACAGTAAATTACATAGTTAAACAATTAATTTTTAAGTGCTTGGAGATGTTTCAAGTTGAGAAGTGATACATAAGTGCAAATATTATAAATAATATTGCACTGTTTTTTTGCCAATTCCTGCCCTCTTCTCTTTTGAAGTTCAGTTCCATGGGTACACGTTGAAGTAGCTATTATTTATTCTTTCCTGAGCCATGACAATGAGTATCAGGCTATTCAACTGCAGAGGCCACCATAGCCAGCCTTACCCAACGACCATACATGAAAACATTCAGCCAAGGTCAAACGATAAAAGGAACCCCAGACAATTTTTAAAACCAAGAGATGAGGTGGTGAATTGTAGTGTTTCTACAGGTCAGAGATCAGCTAACAGCATAGAATTGTACAGAAGCTAAACTAAACGCCAATCTAAACAACATGTCATTATGAATTTTCTGTTCATTAGTTCAAAGCTTTAAGAGATTTTTAAGGATAACCGACCAAGTTGAATATTGAAATATTAGCAGCTATCCCTCCACTGCTGAGGCCCTAAGATCTGAAATGCCTATCTTAAACCTGTGTTTGTCTTTACTGCGCTTTCCTCCTTTAAGGCACTCCTCAAAACCTATCTCTTTGCTCTACCCTAATATCTCATATGGCTTGATTTCAAATATGCATTTGTGATGTCCCACAGGATACTTTAGTACATTACTTACAGAACTGTAGCATTTTAACAAAAGGGTAAGATAAAGGACAGTGCAATTTGCATTGTAGTGATGCAAAACTCTCTAATATCAGAGAACTGCTTTAATTAATCTACTGATTAATTAACTCTAAATACCAATCAACATTACAACTCGAACTCAGGTCCTTCACACTGGCTTAGATTTTATGTTGAGAATAAGTCAGGTTAACAGCGCTCACAATTATTGAATAAACTGGACAAAAACCTTCAGAATCTGCATATGTGCAGTTGGATTGTTGTGGACAGGATATACCTGGACAATTTTCCACTTTGTTATAGGCGGCAGTGTTGCAGCTGTACTGGAACAATTTGACCAAGAGGCACACCTAGTTCTGGAGCACAAGTTTTCAGTACTACAGCTGGGATGTTGTTGGGGCCCATAGCTTATGCTGTAGCCAGTGCACTCAGTCGTTTCTTGATGTAATGTGCTGTGAGTTAAACTGGTTCAAGACTGGCTTCTGTGATTGTGCGGTCCTCGGTAGAAGGCTGAGATGGGCTATCCACTCAGTACTTCTGGCTGAAGAGGTTTGCCTCCTCTGTTTAACATTCATGGTAGTCCTGTATTATAGCTTCACTAGGTTGGCATTTCATTTTTAGGTATGCATGGTGCTGTTCCAAGTTTCTCTTCAATGCTCCTCAACCAGGGTTGGTCCCCTGACTCAGCAGAATGCTAGAATGAGCCATGTGCTGAGTAATGAGGTTACAGATTCTAGTGGAATACAATTCTGTTGCTTCTGATCACTTACAGCACTTCATGGATACTCAGTTTTGAGCTGCTAGATCTGTTCTATCCCATTTAACACTGTGGTATTGGGACACAACATGATGCAGTCTGTCCTCAGTGTGAAAGAAGGACTTCATCCCTACCAGAACCATACACCAACACTAACACAAACAGATGCAACTATGACAGGTAGATCAGGGAGGACAAGGTTTCTCCCTCATGTTGTTTCTTTCACCACCTGCCGCAGGCTTAGTAATGCAGCTGCATCCTTCAGGACTCAGTCAGCTATGATACTACCAAGCAATCTTGCTGATGGACATTGAAGTTTCTCACCCAGAGTATATTCTGTGCCTTTACTACTCTTAGTGCTTCTTCCAAGTGATGTTCATCATGGAGGAGTATTCATCAGCTGATGAAGAGCAATAGGTGATAATCAGCAGGAGGCTTCCTTCTCCTTGTCCTCACCCAGTTTACAAGTAAGTCAACATGATAAACCACCTCAGAATTTTTGAAGAAAGGAGGTGGAACAAACAAAGCCACAAAGGCTATGTGCAGATGGAAATGCTACAAAGTCTGATAAAACAAGCAAAAGTGCATCAAAAGTCACATTTTTGCAAGTTTTACAAAGAGACACATTAGATTCTCGCAGGTAGGCAGCCAAAAAACTCGTAACACAACATTGTGTGTTTGTTAAACCATTTATGGATATGGTTTGGTTTGCTTTCAATTCATATTTACAATATTAAACAGATTAAAATTTGAATTAAAAATTGTTTCACATTGCTGCAGTATTTGACACACACTTTTGCAAACGTACCCTCATTCTGATACTCTTTCAGTACAATATGAACACAATTTCAATACCTTTGTTAAATATTTAGGTACCATCATAGTTTCACAAATGCTACGACCTCAACCAAATCCCCTGCAATTTTAAAATTGCAAAGAAAGGCTTTCTAACCAATTATAATGGAGAGAGCTTTGCATCCCCTTAAATGCTTCTAATTTATCCTGGATTAATAAGTGGACACAAGTATAATGCAACAAGAAGCAACTTAAAGAAATTTAGTGGGTTAATAGTTTTGCTGCCCAAGAATGTCATCTGCCTTTGCATCAGCGTTTAACACAAGACTGATGTCAAGATTTGACAGAGGAAAATTGTTATAAATGTTGCAACCACATAACCATAACCCGGTTTCCAAGTATTTAATATGTAGAAACAAACCAAACAAATTATATAGGTAAATATTCAAATGAAGTAAGATGCCATGGTTGATCCAATACTTAATATAAAGTCCTTGGCTCCACCAAAGAAGCAAAACTATCATGAATTCCCTAAATAAAACCTTGAAACTCCCAAACCCCACACACATTTCTTTTTAAACCTCCTATCTACTCTTTGTTTTGCAAGCAATTTACAACCTGACTGTAGATCTACATTTTAATGGCTGGTTTCCCTCTGTGATGCAGTCTTTTAATTATTATCCTCTGAGCTTCTGGCAGATCATAGAATTGTGACACTGGTATTCAATGTATCACAAAATATTTGAGATTTCTGTTCTTGACCAAGCAATTTGTTTAAGATCTTAAAAAAGAAAGATTTGCATTTATATAGCACTTGCGCAACTACCAGACATCTCGAGGCACTTTACAGCAAATTAAGTACTTTTGAAGTGCAGTTGTTGTAATGTAGGAAACGTGGCAGCCAATTTTGCAAGCTCCCACAAACAGCAATGTGATAATGGCCGAATAATCTGTTTTTGTGATGGTGATTGACAGATAAATGTTGGCCAGAACTCTCTCTTGCTCTTCATCGAAACAGTGCCCTGAGATTTTTTACGTCTACTGAGCAGGCAGATTGTAGATTAGGCCAAGAAATGTGTTATATAAGTTTATTTGCGGTATGAAATCATGCTGTAATATTCTTGTGCTTTCCTTGTATCTTAATTCTTTTGCTGGGTTAATGATTGTTCAAAATGTGTTTGTTAGAATGTAAGGTGTAACTGCAAGGCATGGCAGTTAAGTTTAGCTAAAAATTAAAAGATGTAGCAAGTTGATCTGCAAGCTGTTATAATCAGGTATGAAATCATAAGCTGCCTGGGGCATCAACTGGAAATACCTGTTGTACCAGAAATACCTGTTAAAACGTATGAGGAATGTTCAGACCTGCTTAGTGATTCTGGATGGACAATGAAGTAGTTTATAAAAATAAAAACAAAAAACTGTGGATGCTGGAAATCCAAAACAAAAACAGAATTACCTGGAAAAACTCAGCAGATCTGGCAGCATCGGCGGAGAAGAAAAGAGTTGACGTTTCGAGTCCTCATGACCCTTCAACAGAACTGAACTTCTGTTGAAGGGTCATGAGGACTCGAAACGTCAACTCTTTTCTTCTCCGCCAATGCTGCCAGACCTGCTGAGTTTTTCCAGGTAATGAAGTAATTTAACCAATTATGTTGCAACACAGAGCCAAGGGACAAAGGACCAGTCATGTGGGCAATAACCAAATAAGATAAAGGAAGGAAAGCATAAATCAGGACATCCAAGAACTTTTGGCACACACCTTTGGAAGATGAGGACATGAGATTAACCATCCTTGGTTGGAGGAAAGAAAACATATTCAATATCGCCCTCATCCTGATGGTCACCTTTGGGTGTAGCTGCATCAAGCTGTGCATAGACTCTCGGTACGCAAACACCCAAGTGTCACTACATGCCGGGGTCCTACCTGTCCCTGGTGTTGAGAAGGATGGGTCCGGCCCAGTTGCTGTGGAATGCTCCAAGCGCTTGGATCGTGCCATACCCACCTATCTCTCTTTGAAAAGTTTATGCAGAAAAACACCTTTAACCACAAATCCATCAAACAATGGTCTGCATGTAACATCCGAGAGGCCCTGTGGGAAAAGGAGATGGTGGGTCCTGTTGGATGGTTCCCTGAGCAGACTGTCAAAGTCGTTTGGCAGAATGCCTCATTGCCAGAACTTGCAAACAAGCATCAAGATGTAGCTTGGCTGATGGTGAGAAAGACCCTCCCCATCACATCCTTCCTACACATCCAGAGTCTCAGCCCCTCCGCACATTGCCCTCGAGGTGGTTGTGGCGGGGAAGAGACCATTGTTCGCCTCCTTCTGGAATGTTCCTTTGCAAAGAGGGTTGGGAGAGAGATGCAGTGGTTTTTATCAGGGTTCATCTCAAGCAGCTGTGTGACGCAGAACTCTGTGCTCTACGGGTTATTCACAGGGACACATACAGGGATAAACATCAACTGTGGCTGGAGGACCATCAACTCAGTGAAAGACGCTCTTTGGTCTGTTAGAAACTTGGTCTTCCAGTGCAAAGAGTTCTCCTCGACCGAGTGTTGCAGACTGGCACATTCCAACGTCCAGGACTATGTGCTGAGGGACACACTAAAGCTTGGGGCTGTCGCTGCAGAGGGGCAGTGGGGAAAGGCCTTTCAGCTATAGTACACCGAGGGGCTGGAAAATTTGTAGAACTCCTCGGGCTGTACACCTGACATAGCATGTACTTTGCAAAAACAAGAGTATTGAAATTGTATTGAGGCAACTCAGGGAGGAACATGGTGTATGAAGGAAAGATGAGGAAAGCCAGCATTTGATGCCCATCTCTAATTGCCCTTGAACTGAGTGGCTTGCTAGGCCATTTCAGAGGGCAGTTAAGAGTCAACCACGTTGTTGTGGGTCTGGAGTCACATGTAGGCCAGATTTCCTTCCCTAAAAGAGCATTAGTGAGCCAGGTGGGTTTTTATAACAATCGATGATAGTTTCATGGTTGCCTTTACTGAGACTAGTTTTCAATTACAGATTTATTAATTGAATTCAATTCAATTTGAATCCAATCCCTGAGTCTGGGCCTCTGCATCACTATAGTCCAGTGACATTACCATATGCCACCGTCTCTTCCCAAATGAAATGTTTTGTAATGTACTGTTACAAATTTTATGAACACAGTATATTTTGGGGGGGGGAAACATTAACATCAACATCCTCGGTCAACAGAACACCGTGATGAGACATTCACAGTCGATCATACATACACCTGTTTCCGTCATGAGCAAAGGGTCAAACTTACAGTTGGGGGGGGTCTTGGTTCAAAATCTCATTCGAAAGACAGCACCCGCCAGTGCAACACTTCCTCAGTACTGCACTGGAGTGTCAGACAGAATTGATTTATTACTAAAGTCCTGGAGCGGGACCTGAACCCGGATCATGATGACTCAGAGGCAAGAGTCAACCAACTGAGTGACGGCTGATCTCAGATTGATGGTTTAAGTTCCAGCTGATAGAGGTGAAAGATTATATTTACAGCACGGGCAAGGAAGAGTGACCAGTAAACTCAGTGAGGCTTTTACCTTTAAAGATTCGATTTCGAGCCCCCCTCTCTCTCTCACTCTCTCTGAGCAGGCGAGTGGACTCGCACCTTTACATGAAATATAAGCAGTTATTAATTCCAGCATCGGGAGCAGTAGCCAGTGCGCCTGCTCACCTCTACCACCATGGCCGATGATGGAGGCTGCAGTTTATTCCGCCGTTTCTGAGTTTAAAGTTTTTTTTTGTGTGTGGCTGTTTTGATGAGAATGTCGGTGTCGGCGGCTGTGGAAATGTTTCACTCTCTCGCTCTCTCTCTCCCTCCTCCTCTTCTTCTCACCTGAGGAATCCTCTCCGTGCAATGGCCGCCGCTCCCCCTGCAGCGAGAACTCATCGCTTCTCGCGAGAACATGTCCCTCCCTCGCCACAGCTCAAACTGCAGCCCCCCCGCCCCGCCCCGCCCCGCCCGGGGGGAGTTAGCAAATCACCTCCTTCCGATGCACGTTTTCATAAAGAGCTCTTCCCCCGCCTGAACAATTTGAATTTACATAGCGGCTAAAAATAAACTCATGGCTTAAAGCCTTTCACGACGTCCTCTTGCGCTTTACGGCCGCCGAAGGGTCCCTTTTTTTTTGTGAAGCGCAGTCACTACTGGCGGAAACACCAACTGCCAATTTGCTCACAGCAAGCTCCCCCAAAATAGCGGGGAAAAAAAAAGCAAAATACTGCGGGTGCTGGAAATCTAAAATAAAACAGAAAATGCTGGAAAAACTCAGTAGGTCTGGCAGCATCTTTGGAGAGAAATAAAATGTTTCAGTTAGTATGAGCTCTGAATTTCAGATTTCCAGCAACTGCAGTATTTTGCTTTTATTAACCTGTTTTAGCAATAAATATTGACCAGAACTCCAGGGAGAACTACCCTGCTCTCCTTAATATTGTCATGGGATCCCAATTGCATTCACCTAAAACAGCTCACAGGGCCTTGCTTTAAATTATCATTCGAAGGTCTATGCGACTATTGGTGCAAGCACCCCTTTAGCACTGCATTGGAGAATCAGCAAAGATTTTGTGATCAAATCTTTGGAGTGGAACTTGAACCTCACAACTTTCTATCTCAGAAGTAAGAGTACTACTATCTTTTGGTTATCTCTACCTATCACTGGCCCTCTGTCTAGCTCTACTTGTCACACCCCCCCCTTAAACTAGCTTATATTTCACCACTCTTCTATTTTTACTTAGTTCTGTTGAAGGGTCATTCGGACTCGAAACGTTAACTGTGCTCCTATCCGCAGATGCTGCCAGACCTGCTGAGTTTTTCCAGGTATTTTTGTTTTTGTTTTGGATTTCCAGCATCCGCAGTTTTTTGCTTTTATTATACTACTATTTTGTCATGGTTCACCTCCAAATCTATACTTCTGAAAGATCATGTATGAATCATGCTGGTTTGGACTTTTTCCCTCTAATTTTGTAACTCCTGTTGGTATTAGTAATGCAACATACTCTGTAATTATAGCTGTCACCAATGTTACATAACCTACTGAAATACTCAAAGAATAGCTTAATCAAAGTAATTGGGACCGCAAACACTGTACCCTGCAATCAGTCACTACCTTCAGATGAGGGGAGGATAAAAAGGAAAAAGCTTATATTTCTCCCACTGGAGTCTGGCAATTTTTTCCCCCCTATTACTGCCTTTTGTTCACAACGTTTTTTTGAGCATTTGATGTACACTATCTAGTGTAAAACTGAACAGTACATGCTATGAAGGTCTGAACTTTGATCCTCCATCTCTGCTCAATTAGCTAATTTGACCACAATGGTAAGAATGACACTTCTGATCTGTGTCCAATACTAGGCAAGAAGTAAACATAAATCTTGCTCCTGATAACTACTAATGACTTCTGCTGGACAGAGTGAATGATTGAGATACTGGAGGA
Source organism: Cetorhinus maximus (assembly GCF_964194155.1). NCBI lineage: Eukaryota > Metazoa > Chordata > Chondrichthyes > Lamniformes > Cetorhinidae > Cetorhinus > Cetorhinus maximus. The sequence continues at coordinate 97,436,164 of NC_135895.1, forward strand.
CACCTGGTACCTTTGAAACTGTACCCCAGCACGAATCAAGAATTAAAAAAATACAGTGGAAGAATTTTTAAAATATCACCACCTATAATGTATATATATTTTCTCTAACATCATCCAACTGAATTCACAGTAATCCTTGTATACTGGATCAGATATCTTTCAGAAACTGCAGACAAAAACGTAATTCATTAAGCTTATGGATTTTGTGGAAAAAACATTTTAAATCTATTCATTAAAAATGTGCGAAGTCCAGCTTGTGACTAAAATTACTGCCATGAAATACAAGGCTTTCAGTCCTGAAATGAATCAATGGAAAGCATTATTTAGGTCCCACATGCCCACGTTTACAGCAATTTATGATACAGTTCAGATTGCATCATTGAAACTCTGAACACATACATAATTGTGGCACTTATGAGAGCTGCTCAAAAGGTGAGCTGTGTACTTATGGTCAAAGATGTGGTGCGAAGTATCTGACAATCATCCTGAGTCCAATTTATTTGGGCTAACCTGCAAAAGTTATAATTGTATATCACAGGATAAGCTACAAGGAAGAACTCAACTGGCACACAACACTTCAACTTGACACCTTTACAGTTGCCTTGTAGCTGCTGTGAATACTGTGTGTTTGATTTATAACGTCAAGATACATAAAAACAAAATAGTCTTATTAAATTATTTTGTAAACCTGCTTTCTTTCCAATTAAAAAGTTTATATTTCATTTTTTAGGATTTTAATAATGTTGTACATCTATGTCAACAGTGTTGGTAAAACACTGTATTTCATAGTAATCAGCCATATGTTAAAGGATCCGGGAAAGGGGCGGGGGGGCGTCTGCTGATTGAGTGATGGGGAGGGTGTTTGGGAACAGGGGGTTCTGAGTGAGCGGGAGCAAGGCTTGGGAAAGGGGCTTCTGAGTGAATGGGGATTAAGCGAGGTTGGGAAGAGGCGGTCCTGAGTGTCTATCGGGGAGGCGAGTTGGGCATAGGTGTTTGTGTGTTGGTGAGCAGCGTGGATTGTCTGGGGAAGAGCGCGGAGCTTCAGCGAGCAGAGTACACAGTGTCAATGGGATTGAGAAGGCAGACTAAAGTAACTTATATGTGGAATGTTGCAAGGGGACCTTCTTAGCCCCGTCGCTCTGTGCATGTTGTTCTCTTAACCACAACCCCCCCAACCCGTTTCCAAGTTCCTGAAACCACTACCATTGTCGAAGTGTCCCTTACTTATCCCTCCACAGGGTTGGTCACCCTGGTTGTGAGTGGTATCTTATAGTCAGCCCTCAGGACAAGTTGTGTTTTGAGATTTTTGCCTTGTTGGTCCGGGAAGGATTTTAAGTTCATTTTTATCAAGTTGTTATGAGGTTAAACGTGGCCCACAAGTATTAACTATCAACAACAGCACAATCTGCAGTAAAATGGAAGTCAGAGGGTCAGCCAATGCTCCCGTCCTAAGGTTAATAAGTCAATTCAGTAAGTGAAGCTAGTGCTAGAGCAATATCAAGGGTTAGGTTTGTGTAAGGAATGGTAGGATACAGATTGAAAATTCACTCAAGTAGAGAAAGTTTTAAACTGAATAGTGGGGGCAAGAGATCAAATTTGGGAAGATGTGATAAACGAAAGAGTGGAGATCAAACAGAGTGGAGATCTACAAAGAGTAGAGACAAGGCAAGAGAGAAAGGTACTAATAAGGGAAATGATGAACAGGCTGTGGCAGTAAGGGACAGAGAGTATAAATCCAAGAGTAAATCAGCAGATAAGGCTAGACGCTACAAAAATAATAAAAGGCTGAAACTTAAGACTCTGTATCCAAACGCACGTAGCATTCAAAACAAAACAGATGAACTGATAGCGCAAATAGAAATAAATAATTACAATCTGGTAGCCATTACAGAGACATGGCTACAGGATGACATAGATTGGCACTTGAATATTGAAGGGTACATGACATTTAGGAAGGACAGGAAGTTAGGAAAAGGTGGAGGGGTGGCTCTGTTAATTAATGATGGCATTAGCACAGGGATGACCTAAGTTCAGGAAACCAGGATGTAGAAGCAGTTTGGGTTGAGATGAGAAATGATAAAGGCGAGAAGTCACTTGTGGGAGTGGTGTATAGGCCTCCTAATTGTAACTACATGGTAGGACAGGGTATTAAAAAAGAGATAATGGGAGCTTGTCAAAAAGATACAGCAATAATCATGGGGGATTTTAATCAACATATAGATTGGAAAAATCAGATGGGCATAGATAGCGTAGATGAAGAGTTCATAGAATGTTTCCGGGATAGTTTCTTAGAAAAGCATGTTCTGCAGCCAACCAGAGAGCAGGCTATACTAGGCCTGATATTGAGCAATGAGATAGGATTAATTGATAACCTTATAGTGAAGGCACCCCTAAGTAGCATAATATGATTGAATTTTACATTCATTTTGAGGGGGAAATGAGTGCATCCAAGACTAGTATTTCAAAGTTAAGTAAGGGCAATTATGAGGGCATGAAAGCAGAACTAGCTAAAGTGAACTGGCAACTGAGGTTAAGGATAGGTCAATAGAGGTTCACTGGTAACATTTAAAAGGGATATTTCAGAATACACAGAATATATACATTCCAATGAGAAAGAAAAATTCCATCCATAGCTAACTAAAAAAGTTAAAGCAGCATCAAACTTAAAGAAGAAGCACACAATTGTGCAAAGACAGGTGGCAGGTCAGGAGACTAAAAAGAATATAAAGAACAGCAAAGAATTACAAAAAGATTAATAAGGAGGGGAAAATTAGAGTACAAGAGAAAGCTAGCTAGTAACAAAAACAGATAGTAAGAGTTTCTATAGATACTTAAATAAAAAAAAAGTTAACAAAGTGAGCGTTGGTCCTATAAAAAGTGCATCTGGGGAATTGATAATGGAAAGTAGGGAGATGGGGGATGAATTAAACAGGTATTTTGCTTTGGTCTTCAGTATAGAGGGCACAAGTAACATTCCAGAAATAACTGTAAACCAGGAAACGGAAGGGAGGGAGGAATTCGGGAAAATTACAATCACCAGGGGAGTGGTATTGAGCAAATTGTTGGGGCTGCGAGCTGACAAATCCCCAGGTCCGGATGGACTTCACCCTAAGGTCTTGAAAGAAGTGGCTAGTGAGAGAGTTGATGCATTTGTTTTAATTTTCCAAAGTTCCCTAGATTTAGGGAAGGTCCCGTTAGACTGGAAAGTAGCAAATGTAACTCCTTTATTCAAAAGGGAGACAGAAAGCAGAAAACTACAGGCCAGTTAGCCTAATATCTGTCATAGGGAAAGTGTTAGAAGCTATTATTAAAGATGTTATAGCGGGGCACTAGAAAAATTCAAGGCAATCAGGCAGAGTCAACATGGTTTTGTGAAAGGGAAATCATGTTTAACCAATTTATTTGAATTTTTTTCTTTTTTATTCATTCACAAGAGTTCTTTGAAGGAGTCGCATGTGCTGTGGATAAAGGGGAGCTGGCGGATGTATTGTACTTAGATTTCCAGAAGGCATTTGATAATGTGCCACATGAAAGGTTATAGTGGAAAATAAGGAGAGTGCGAGAGGAGTACCCTGGGACAGGAAGTCCACAGCACCTAAAGGAGCGTGTGAGAGAAGTACCCTGGGACAGGAAGTCAGCAGCAGCAGCTAGAAGAGAGTGCGAGAGAAGGACCCGGAGCCCAGCAGTGCAAGAGGAGGGCACTGGGAAGGGCAGTCAGCAGCACCTAGAAGAGAGTGTGAGATGAGGACCCCGAGCCAGGCAGTCAGCAGTACCTAGAGGAGAGTGCGAGAGGAGGGCCTGTTTCTACCTGTCTGAGCCGGTGTCATGTCAAAGGAAAACAGGTAGGTGATTGGTGGGTATCTCTTCCGTGTCTCTTTTGATTGGCCAAGTGGTTTAAATCAGGAGACGTTATTACAGCTGAAAAGTACAGTTAAGAAATTCACTTTTAAAATATTTAACATCCAAATTAATTAATTAGCTAGAATAGAATAGAGATGGCCAGGCAGGCAACATGTTGCAGCTGTAGTATGTGGGAACTGGTGGAAACAGGTGCGATCCACAGTGACCACATCTCAGCAAGTGTTGGCTGTTCGAGGAACTTTGGCTCAGAGTTGATGAGCTGGAGTCCAAGCTGTGGACACTGCAACACATCAGGGAGGGGGAGAGTTATCTGGACACTGTGTTTCTGGAGACAGTCACAACCCTTAGATTAATTGCATCAAATTTGGACTGTGGTCAGGGACAGGAGGGTGTAACTGCGAGAGAGGCAGGTATTGGGATCCAAAATTTAACTTTGGAGGATCCTCAGCCAGTGCCCTTGTCCAATGCATATGCAATTCTTGCTGCTGGTGTGGATGAGGGCAGAGACTGCGGGGAGGATGAGCGAACTGACCACAGCACCATTGTACAGATCGCCACTCAAGTCGGTGGGGAGAGAAGAGAGAAATGTAGTACTAACAGGGAATAACCACTGTTCTCTGCAGCAAAGACAGAGAGTCTTGAAGGCTGTGTTGCCTACCTGGTGCCAAGGTTAAGGACATCTCTTCTTGGCTGGAGAGGAACTTCGAGTGGGAGGGGTAGGATCCAGTTGCCATGGTCCACACAGGTACCAACGACATAGGCAGGACTAGGAAAGAGGTTCTGTTGAGGGATGACGAGGAGCTCGGGGCTAAATTAAAAAGCAGAACCACAAAAGGCAATAATCTCTGGATTACTACCTTAGACACTTGCAAATTGGTGTAGGGTAAATAAGATTAGAGAGGTAAATGCGAGGCTCAAAGATTGGTATGGGAGAAATGGGTTCCGATTCATGGGGCACTGACACCAGTACTCGGAAAGGAGAGAGCTGTTCCATTGGGATGGGCTTCATTTGAACCAAGCTGTGACCAGTGTCCTGGTGAATCGTATAATTAGGGTTGTAGATAGGGCTTGAAACCAATCAGTGGGGGGAGGGTTTTTTCCTTAAACACTCCTTACACAAACCTAATCCTTGATACTGGTCTAGCACTAGCTTCACTTATGAGAGAGTATTTATTGAATTGACTTATTAACCTTAGGACGGGAGCATTGGCTGACCCTCTGACTTCCATTTTACTGCAGTTCAATTGAAGGGAAGCTTAAAAAATCAAAACGAAACAAGAGAGCAGAGGTACAGGGTAATGAAGAGGCGAACGATAATGAAAGGAAGGAGCAGACAATATAAGCAGAAGAGTGCAGCAGAAATCAGAACTAGAATGAGCAATAATGGTAAAAAGTCAAAGCTTAAGGCTCTTTATCTGAATGCACGCAGAATTTGTAACAAGATAGATGAGTTGACGGCACAAATAAATAAATGAATATGACTCGATAGCTATTACAGAGACGTGGTTGCAGGGTGACCAAGACTGGGAAATCAATATTCAAGGGTATTCGACGTTCCAGAAAAATAAGCAAAAAGGAAAAGGAGGTGGGGTAACTTTGTTAATAAAGGAAGGTATCAGTGCAGTGGTGAGTAGTGATATAGATAGATCGTGATGTGGAATCAGCTTGGGTGGAAATAAGGATTGGCAAGGGGAAGAAGTCACAGATGGGAGTCATCTATAGGCCCCCGAAGGGTTGCCTCACTGTACAAAGTATAAATTGGGAAATAATGGAGGCATGTAAGAAGGGCGCTACAATTGTCATGGGTGATTTTAATCTGCATATTCACTGGACAAATCAGATTGACGGGTAACATGGAAGACAAATTTGTAGTGTCCATCAGGGATTGTTTCTTAGAGCAATACATTACAGAACCTACCCGGGAACAAGCTATTTTAGATCTAGTAATGTGTAATGAGGTGGGATTAAAAGATATATCATAGTTAAGGATCCTCTGGGGGTAGTGATCACAACATGGTAGAATTTCAAATTCAGTTTGAGGGCGAGCAACTCAGGTCTCAAATCAGTGTCCTCAACTTAAATAAGGGCAATTACATGGGTATGAAAAAAGAGCTGTCTAAAGTGGGCTGGGAAAATAGATTAAGGGGAAGGTCAGTGGATGAGCAATGGCAGATATTTAAGCAGATATTTCATCATGCTCAACAAAAATTTATCCCGGTCAAAAAGGACTTGATGAAAAGGATGAACCGCCCGTGGTTAACAAAGGTGGTCAAGGAGAGTATCCAAAAAAACTAAGGCATGCAAAGCAGCGAAAACTAGTGATAGGCCAGAGGACTGGGAATTCTTTAGGAGCCATCAGTGGATGACTAAAAAGCTAATAAAGGAGGAGAAAATTGATTATGAAAGTAAATTGGCAAGAAATATAAAAATAAACAGCAAGAGCTTCTACAGGTATATAAAATGAGAGTGGCTAAAGTGAGCCTGGGACCCTTGGAGGATGTGATTGGAGAATTGATAACGGGGAACAGGGAAAAGGCAGATAATTTAGACCAATATTTTGCATCGGTCTTCATGGTGGAGGACATATAAACATCCCAAAGATATCTGATAAGCAAGGAACTAATGGGAGGAAAGATCTTGCGACAGTCTCTATCACGAGGCACAAAATATTTGACAAACTAATGGGACTAAAGGCAGACAAGTCGCCAGGGCCTGATGGCCTGCATCCAAGGGTTTTCAAGGAAGTGGCTGCAGAGTTAGTGGAAGCATTGGTCGAAATATTCCAGAACTCACTGGATTCCGGGAGGGTCCCAGCACATTGGAAAACCACTAATGTGACACCCCTGTTCAAGAAGGGAGGGAGACAAAAAGCAGGAAACTTTAGGTCAGTCAGCCTAACATCTGTCGTTGGGAAAATGCTAGAGTCCATTATTAAGGAAGAACTAGCAGGACGTTTAGAAAAGCTTAACGCAATCAAACAGAGTCAACATGGTTTTGTGAAAGGGAAATCATGTTGGACAAATTCAATAGAGTTCTTTGAGGATATAACAAGCAGAATTAATAAAGAGGAACCGGTAGATGTAGGGCATTTAGATTTCCAGAAGGCATTTGATAAGGTGCCACATAAAAGGTTATTGCACAAGGAGCTCACAGGGGTATTGGGGGTAATGTATTAGCATGGATTGAGGATTGGTTAACACACAAAAGAGAGTCAAGATTAATGGGTCTTTTTCAGGTTCGAAAGATGTAACAAGTGGAGTGCCACAAGGATCAATCATAGGGCCTCAATTATTTACTATCTATATTAATGACTTGGAGGGGACAGAATGTAATATATCCAAATTTGCTGATGATGCAAAAATAGGTGAGAGGGCATGTTGTGATGAGGTCATAAGGAATCTGCAAAAGGATATAAATAAGTTGAGTGGGCAAAAACATCGCAGATGGAGTTTAATGTAGAAAGTGTGAGGTCATGCACTTTGGTAGGAAGAATCAAAAGGCAGACTATTATTTAAATGGAGAGAGACTCCAAAAAAGTGCAGCCCAGAGGGATCTGGATGTTCTTGTGCATGAAACACAAAAAGTTCGCATGCAGGTGCAGCAAATAATTAAGAAGGCAAATGGAATTTTGGCCAGTGTTGCTAGGGGTTTGGAGTTTAAAAATAGGGAAGTCTTGTTACAACTGTTGGTGAGGCCGCACCTGGAGTACTGTTTTAGTCCCCATATTTAAGAAAGGATATACTGGCATTGGAGGCAGTTCAAGAGAGATTCACTCGGCTAATTCCTGGGATGAAAGGGTTGGCTTATCAAGAACGGCTAAATGGGTTAGGCCTTTATTCATTAGAGTTTAGAAGAATGAGGGGTGATCTTATTGAAACATACAAGGTTCTGAGGGGGCTTGACAGGGTAGATGTTGAGAAGATGTTTCCACTAATGAGGGAATCTCGAACTAGGGACATATTTACAGAATTACTGAGATGTGAAGGAATTTCTTCTCTCACAGGGTAATGAATGTCTGGAATTCTCTACCCCAGAGAGTTGTAGAGGTTAGATCACAAAGTATTTAAAGAGGAGGTAGATAGATTTTTGAAATATTGGGAAGTTGAAGGCTATGAGGAGCTGGCATGAAAGAGGAGTTGAGGCCTGGGGCAGATCATCCATGATCTTATTGAATGGCAGGGCAGGCTTGAAGGACCGAATGACCTACTCCTGCTCCTATTTCTTATGTTCTTATGGTGTAGGAGGTAACATGTTGGCATGGATAGAAGATTGGCTAGCTAACAGGAAGCAGAGAGTTGGCATAAATGGGTCTTTTTCTGGTTGGCAGGATGTGACGAGTGGTATGCTACAGGGATCAGTGCTGGGGCCTCAGCATTTTACAATTTATATAAATGACTTGGATGAAGGGACTGAAGGAATGGTTGCTAAATTTGCTGATGACATAGAGGAGATAAGGAGGGGATAAGGAGGCTAAAAAAGGGACATAGGTAGGTTAAGTGAGCGAGTAAAGATCTGGCAAATGGGGTATAATGTGGGCAAATGCGAAGTTGTACATTTTGGCAGGAAGAATAAAAAAGATTATCTAAAATGGTGAGAGATTACAGAGCTCTGAGATTGAGGGATCTGGCTGTCCTAGAGCATGAATAACAAAAGGCTGCATAAAGATACTGCAAGTTATTAGGAAATTAGTAGAATGCTATTGTTTATTGTAAGAAGAATTTATTACAAAAGTAGGGAATTCACCAGTTGTACAGGGCACTGGTGAAACCACATCTGGAGTATTGCATACAGTACTGGTCTCCTTAATTAAGGAAAGATGTAAATGCGTTGGAAGCAGTTCAGAGGTTTACTAGACTAACACCAGGAATGGGCCGGTTGTCTAACGAGGAAAGGTTGGACAGGTTAGGCTTGTGTCCACTGGAATTTAGAAGAGTAAGAGGCAACTTGATTGAAACCTTTAAGATCCTGAAGTGGACAAGGTGGATGTGGAGAGGAAGTTTCCTCTTGTGGGAGAATCTAGAACCAGGGGGCTCACTGTTTAAAAATAAGAGTTCGCTCATTCACGACAGAGGTGAGGAGAATTTCTTTCTCTCAAAGGGTCGTGAATCTTTGGAATTCTCTTCCTCAAAAGGCAGTGGAAGTAGAGCCTTTGAATATTTTTAAGGCAGAGCTAGATAGATTCTTAATTAACAAGGGGGTGTAAGGTTATCGGGGATAGGCAAGAATTGGGGTTGAGGATACAATCAGAACCGCCATGATCTTATTGAATGGTGGAGCAGACTCGAGGGGCCAAGTGGCCTACTCCTGTTCCTAATTCGTATGAATGTTGTATTCTTGTAAAATTAACCAGTTTATAATTGGCCTCATCTCACTTGAATGCTTGTACCTTCAGGGAGAAAAGAGAAATGCACATGCAAAGTTTTCACATACAGTGCATACAATGGATCTTTTTGTTACAATGCCCTTGTCATGCCAGCATATAACTAGATATTAGGCAGTAAAACGATACTCTTCCTTGTAGGTGACACATGATCCATTTACAGCAATGGCCAGTGACGCTTAATATGAAAATCAATTTATGAATACCAGAAATTTGTAACGTGATCCTTGTTATTTTTATCGACTTGGGACAAAATATCTTAATCAAACTCGCAAGAGCAAATCAAAATGTATAGCAGAGAAAATAACAAGTAATAACAATAGCAAGCAACATTGAAATGAGAATAATTTTAAGTTTTCAGGCAAATGGTGCAATTAAATGTAGATACATGTAAAACAGGTAGTACGGAATCAAGGAACCAAAAGAATATGTTGGCTAGGAAAGAAATCCAGGGACTATCATGGATAATGTTATGGCACAGCTAATGGTAAATGTTGAGCTGCTCAAATCCCAAAGGGAAACTTGAAACAGCTGCCACAACTGTTTTGCAATTTGTATATTAATTTGAGATTTGTGCGTTGAATTTAGTAGTAATAAGACCACCGAGTCTTAGAGGGTTTTTATAAAACTAAATTAAACCTTCATTCATTTAAAAAAAAAATGATTCTAAGCACATACATAGATTTACAAATTACTACTATGATAACTCATAGCTCCCCTAGTTAATCTAACTCCTAGTTACACCTCCATTAAGGCAACAGTAAAACACACAGATTTAAACAGACCCAGGCAAAGCACACACCCTGGACAGTTGAATTCAAAGAATTTTCTCAGCTTCAATTCCTTGTAGACAGCAGCTTGAGGCTTAGATGCTGGAGGCTTTTCAAATTTGTGTTAGATCTTAAAATGCTTTCTTTCCTACATACAACCTCATCTCCTTTATACAGATTTCTCCCTTTTCAATATAAATCCCAATGTCCCAATTTGTCTTTTCAACTCTACTTTTCTAATAATAAAAAGCTTTCGTGGTACCAATTTTAATCAGTAAGCTTTGGGAAAAATAAACACTTTTTTTTAACTTCTCTTGGCTAGTTGAAACACTTCACCCCCCTCTTTTGAATCCAACCTAGTCTAGTTTATTTAAAAATGCAAATGTTCCCTTTACACCTCACATTCTAAAAGTTCTCCTATGTTTACCTATTTAACATTTCAAACCTACTTTTCTATCTGATACATAAAAGCACCCAGACCAGCTATCTGTAATTCAATTAAAACACACACACACATAGACACAGATCCCACTATTACTCTACTTTATAATAAATTCCTATACCATTATGAAAATTATTATATCTTCCTGACAATAAATTTATGAAACTTGTCAGCCCAGTACTTAGATACAGTAAAGACACATAAATAAGATAACTTGGTTATAGGACCATAAAAACAGGGTACAAATTAAAAGTAACATTCAGTTGCTAAGTGTTAAACAAGCCACTGTGTACTGCTATTTTATGAATTTATTTTTTGGAAACCCTTTGGCCAATAGAAACTTCAGTTACTAAGGAGAAAAATGGCAGATGAAAACCAATTTCCAGAAAGAATTTTAGTGATTTTCAAGAACCCATGGTCAGATTGTGCAGCATAAAACAGCAGCTGTTTTTTCACACTTTCAATATTAAAAATACTTATCCCACCATTAGTTACAGGAATAACAGTTATTGCAGATACTTGAGTTTTCAATGAGTTTTTGACAATGCAAGCTTCATATATATAGATTTTTTTCCTTGAAGTTAGGAGGCTAAATACTATTAAAGAACTAAGCTGTACAAGATAAGGCAGATGCAACCAACATACTTTAATTTATGGGATTTCTAATGCCCATGATCACCACATTACACTTATAATTCCAGCTTCAGTATCGAATGCTCATTGATCTAACCACCTCTCAATCTACAGGTGCCATTACAATGTTGTCTTAAGCAGTTTTACTTCAATAATTTAAAAATAATTCTCCTTATGATCTAGAATCATCCTTTTGGGATAATCGTTGATTGGCAGTATCACTATACAAAAGCATGCATTTGAGGGAGGATACCTAGTCTGAATTAAGATCAGTTGCTTCCATTAATTTGAAAACTTCCAGAGGGTCAGCTCGAAGTAATGTCCCATGTCAGCCATTGCTTAGTTGGTAGCATTCTTGCTTCTGAGACACAAGGTTGTGGGTTTAAGTTCATTTCCGCAAAAATCAAGACTGACACTCCAGTGCAATACTGGAAAAGTGCTGCACTGTCAGATGTCTTGCAGATGAGACATTAAACCAAGGCCCCACCTTCTCTCTCAGGTGGATGTAAAAGATCCCATGGCACTATTTTGAAGAAGAGTAGATGAGTGATTCCCAATGTTCTGGCAAGTATTTATCCCTCAAACAACATCACAAAAACATGATTTTCTGGTCATTATCACATTGCTAGCTGTGGGAGTTTTCAGTGCACAAGTTGGCTGCCTCGTTTCCTACATTATAACAGTAACTACACTTCACAAAGTACTTCATTGACTGGAAAGAGCTTTGGGATGCCCGGTGGTCAGGCAAGACTGTAGAAATGTTAGACTTTTCTTTAAACTCTTAAAGTAACTTTTAAGACTCAATATTGTTGTTGTCCTATGATGTACCCACTCAAGGTTAGTAATAATTTTTCTTAATTTGATGAGTGGATCTATATCAGTGTATAATATGAATCTGGTCAGAAGTTAATCAGGGCAAGATGGGGGGGGAGAGAGCAGAGAGCCCAAGAAAATCAGAAGAACATAAAGGAAATGCGGAAGCAAACTAGAAGTTAGGGAATGAGAAAGATGGAAGAAAAAAATAAAGAAATAATGAAATTGCTAAATAATGTCATGATGGTTTTAGTTGAGAGATAAGTATTTGATGAGGATACTAGGAAAACTCTCCAGCTTTTCTTCAAATAGTGCCATGTGATCCTTTATTACATAACAGTTTAACTTCTCCAAAAGGAGAAGGACATTTATTGTCAAAACATTCATCTTAAGACTGCATATAGATACACATGCAGTTCTATATCTGGCAATTTGCATGGAAAGAACTTCTTGGGCATGGTGAGCAATGTCTAATCAAAGCCATTCATGGTACCTTACCTTGAAGGTAGCTAAAATTTCTTCTAAAGTTTGCTCTGTGTCCCTATTGGTCCCAGTTAAAAAACCTTCTTTGTCTGATTTTTGCTCAGCCTCATTGAGAAAGATTTTTAGTGAGTAAGTGATACTTGATAGCAGTGTTGATAACTCTTTCCACCACTGTGCTGATGGTTAGCAGCAGGCTGATGATGGAACAGTAGTTAGCCAGGTTGGATTTGTCTTGTTTTATGTGGTCTGGAGACATATCTTTATACATTTGAGTCCTGTGTTGTAGTTGTGATGGCATAGCTTAGCTGGTTCTTCAGCAATGCAGCTGTAATATTGAGGAGGCCCATAGACATTGCTGTGTCTAGTGCACTCAGATGTTTCTTGATGTCACATGAAGTAAATCAAATTGTCTTCCTGATCTCAGCAGGAGGCTGTGATTTCATCCACTTGGCCCAGCTGACTTGAGTAATTCATCCTTTTTTTGCACTCATGGCTGAGCTCTACCACTATTGAGAATTGACATGTTCACTTCCTCCAACTAATTGCTCAATTGTTTACCATCACTCATGATTGAATGTGGCAGGACTACAGAACATTGACCTGATCTGTTGGATGTTGGCATACTGCTTCCACTCCCTTCAGATAATTGATCTAATCTTTTTTAAAAAGTCCTGTTTTATTTAAAATAAAATCGTTAGCGTTAGTTAGAACACACTGTCCTGTGTTCTAGCTACATCATTTCATTTTTTTTTTGACGTGTCCGGTGCTGCTTCTGGCATGCCCTTCTCATTGGCTATCTTAATGACAATGGAGAAGAGGGATAATGACAAGCTCTCCCACGAGGTAACAGATTGTGGTGCTATACTATTCTGTCACTTATGACCTATCATGCCTCATGGATGCCTACTTTTGAGCTGCTAGACCTTTTCTTAATCTATCCCACTAACACTGCAGTAGTGCCACACAACATAGAGGGCATCCTCAGTGCGAAAAGATGCTTTTTGGTTATTATAAGACCTGTAGTCATCATTCCTACTAATTATGTCATGGACAGATACATCTGCAACACTGGATTAGTGAGTACAATGTCAAGTAGGTCATGCCCTTGTGTTAGTTTTCATGATCTGTTGAAATCCAGTATGGAAATTGGTTGTACTACTAATCCATGCAGTGAAGGATACTGAAGTCCCACACCCAGGGTACCCTTGTTACCCTTAGTGCTTCATCCAAGTGGCGTTCAACATGAAAGAGTACTGATTCAGAGAGAGGGTAGGTAATCAGCAAGTTTCCTTACCCACTTTTGGCCCGAAGGTCTAAGACGTTTTGGGATTCATTCCCTGGACCATTCCTGACTGTGTATCACTGTGTGCCCACCTCAAGGAGGAGGAAAAGGGTAGGTCCCAAGGATTGTCCGCTGGGTCTCATGCACACATCCCACATGCAGTATCACATCACAACATAGATGCAAGATGCTATCTTCCTATTTATCCCAAATCTCTTCTCAAAACCCTTGTTTACATGAGCTTTCTGAAGTTTAGAGTATATAATTGGTAGTGTAATTATCTTCACTAATCTCCTCCAACAACACTTCCCTGAGATATCTGCACTCCTCTAATTTTGACCTCTTGAGGATCTGTGATTTTAATCGCTCCACCATTGGTGGGTGTGATTTCAGCTGCCACGGCCCTAAGCCCTCTCCAACTCCCTCCCTTTCTTTCTTCCTTTGAGATGCTACTTAAATCCTACATCTTTGACCAAGCTTTTGATGATCTGTCCTAATATTTCCTTAAGTGACACAATGTTAAATTTTGCTTATAACACTCCTGTGAACTGCCTTAAGTCATTTTATTATGTTAAAAGGCACTATATAAACACAAGTTGTTAGTGTTGACAACCTCCCTGTGTTGCAAAAAGGTATATAAATATTACCTGAATTTACACTTTTGAAATTCATTTCAAGCTTTTCTTCAAATGGTCATAAAACAATGGAATAGGTTTCATTACAGACAAGGAAACATTCAATTATTTGGATAGTTTAAATGCTACTGAAGCATTTTGGTAAATTCTACACATTCTCAGATTGTAGAACCTGCCAGTGAGGCAACAATATCATGTGCAAGTACTGGCCTTTAGTGAACACATTAAAAGGCAGAAAAGACAATTCAGTGGATACATTTAACCATATTGTGAAATATGTTTTAAACATTCTTAAAACCTTATTTTGAACGTTAGCAACACGAATAGAAGAATTCCAGAAAATGTTACAATTGATGTTTTTGTAACTTTTACCATTAGCCTGCATTTGCAGTTAATATTTTGACCAGAGTGGTGGGTCTTCTAGCTGGCTTGACATCAAAGAATTTTAAGCATGCCCAATTTCCCAAGATCAATCAGTAGCATTTAAGTTAGCGTAATGGCCCCTCGTCAATCTCTAACAAAATGTACTTAGTTATCAGAATTATTTGAAAAGCTGGAGGACAAATTTCAAAAGCTTTATTCAGGTAGAGTTCATATTTTTTCTTTTTAAAAAAAAAACAGGGATGTATATGGGAGTTCATGCACGTGAGTGAGTGAGAGAGGAAGAGAGGTATGGCTGCTTCTGTTTTTACAAATTAGAAGAAAACACATCCAACTTTGGAATTGGGTTATTTAAGAAAATAATTGAATCCTCAAAGCAATGCCTTTAAATTATTTTAAAATCACTTATTTTGTTGATTGTTGGAAAATGTAAACATCCAAGATAAATCTTTTCTCTCATCCCAATGTGATTTTTTGTTTAATAGCAAGACGACTAAATATTTTTGATGAAAAGTGTGAACAATTCCACTTACTGATTGACACACAGAGAGAAGCAGATACATTTGTAAGACCAATCAGAAACAGCAAATTTAATATTTGCACAGATCTGTTGCTTAAATAGCAGTGCATTATAACTTCCACAATATCTCTAGAATCCTGTTCTCCAGGTCAGTCACCCTCCGAAAAAAGTGAAACTTTCAAACATCGAACTTCACTCCGCAGTTTCTAAGTGGGCCCTAAATTCTACGCAATTACATCACTAAATATTGTATCTATATGTTGCTGATGCCTTTAATAGTTTTAAATATTTAGATCAGCTCTTCTCTCATTAATGACCAACAAGGATTCACCTGCCAGCCAGATACCTAACTTTTCTCTCATCAGCCTCAGGTTCCTCTCCATAATAATGCTAGAGCAAAGAACCCCTCAATACATATCACATGAAAGAATAAAAAAGTGTGTAAGAGCGTCACTGGCAAGGCTAGCATTTGTTACCATGTGTAATTGCCCTTGAAGTTGGTCAACTTTTTCAACTGCTGCAGTCCATGTGATGTACTTACATCCACAGAGTGACATAAGAAATAGGAGCAGAACTAGACCTTACTCTGCCATGAATATGACTATGGCTGATTTTCAGATTCAACTCCACTTTACTGCCCGCTTTCCATATCCCTCAATTCCCTAAGAGACCAAAGATGTATCTATCTCAGCCTTAAATATATTCAATGATGTCGCATCCACAACCTCCTGGGGTAAAGAATTCCAAAGATTCACAATCCTTCGAGTGAAGAAATTTCCCCTTCTCTCAGTCCTAAATGATTGGCCCCTTATCCTGAGACTGTGCCACCGTGTTCCAGATTCCCCAGCCAGGGATAACAACCTCTCAGGGTCCATCCTGTCAAGTTCCTTCAGAATCTTGTATGTTTCAATAAGAACACCTCTCATTCTTCTAAACTCCAGAGAATATAGACCCAATTTACTGTGCCTCTAGTCACAGGACAACCCTGTCAACTCAGGAACCAATTGAGTGAATTGTCACTGTACCGCCTCCACTGCAATTAGTTCCAGGTTTTTGACCCAGTGACAATGAACAAAATGTGATACAGTTCCAAGTCAGGATGGTGTGTGGCTTGAAAGGTTACTTGCAAATGGTGGTCTTCCCATGCGTCTGCAGTCCTTGTTTTTCTAGGTGTTGAATGAGACTTGCTGAGTTGCTGCTAGAAGGTACACACTGCTGACAATGTGCGTTGGTGGTGCAGGAAGTGAATGTTTAAGGTGTTGGATGGGGTGCTGATCAAGCAGGCTGCTTTGTCCATGATGGTGTCAAGTTTCTTGAGCATTGTTGGAGCTACACTCATCCAGGTGAGGGGAGAATATTCCGTCACACTCCTGACATGTGCCTTGTAGTTGGTGGACACACTATGGGGAGTCAGGAAGTGAATTACTCACTGCAGAATTCCCAGCCCCTGTAGGTACAGTACTTATATAGCTGGTACAGTTAAGTTTTTGGTCACAAGATGTTGGTGATGGTGGGGGATTCATCAATGGTAATGTTGTTGAATCAAGGAGGGATGGTTAGATTCTCTCTTATTGAAGATGGTCATTGCCTGGCACTTGTGTGACACAAATGTTACTTGCCACATCAGCCCAAGCATGAACATTGTCCAGGTTTTGATGCATGCAACCCATTACAGCTCTGTGTCAAATGCCAGGACCTCCAGCCCAGCTCTGCCCAGTATAAAACTACCATCTCACCTGTACACTTTTACAAATAAATGGCACTTCATAATCTTCAGAAATTGCAAATGTATTTTTCTGTGACTACAGTATCACTAGCCAACTATTTAAGGACATTCACTTTTCCTGACTTACCATGGGCAAGACTACAGGTGATTCATTGGTATATACAAAATTAATAAACTAAGGCCACTGGTTCACAAAGCAATGAATTTCATAACACTGTCCTTCTAAATTACTAGGAACAGTATACTATTTAAGAATAGAGAACTTGCACAGTACTTCCATGCGCTCAGAACATCCCAAATGCTTCACCCTCAATAAAGTACTTTTGAAGTAGTCACTGTTGTAATGAAGGAAAACATTGCAGCCATTATTTTTTAAAAGCTTGCATTTATATTTTCATGACATCCCAAAAAGCTTTAGTTCAGTAGTAGGGCACAGTATAAACCAGGAAATACTGGGAGCATGTAAGAGAGGCACAGCAATAATCATGGGTGATTTTAATATGCATATAGACTGGACTAATCAAATTGGCAAGCGTAGCCTCGAGGGAGACTTCATAGAGCGTATTAGAGATTGTTTCTTGGAACAATATGTTGTGGAACCAACCAGGGAGAAGGCTATTCTGGATCTGGTTTTGTGTAATGAGATGGGATTAATTAATGATCTCATAGTAAAGGATCCTCTGGGGAAGAGTGATCATAGCATGCTAGAATTTCAAGTTCAGTTTGAGAGCAGGAAACTTGAGTCCCACACTAGTGTTCTGGAGTTAAACAAAGGTAACTACATAGGTATGAGGGCAAATTTGGCCCTAGTGGACTGGGCAGGAAGACTACAAAGTAGGACAGTTGATGAGCTATTTACAATCTATATTAATGACTTGGATTCAGTGATAGAAGGTACTATAGCTAAATTTGCAAATGACATCAAAATAGGTGGGAAAGTAAATTGCAATGAAGAAATAAGAAATTTACAAATGGATATGGACAGGTTAGGTGAATGAGCCAAAATTTGACAGATATTTAAGGAGATATTCAATTCCTCCCAAGCAAAATATATTCCAAAGAGGAAGAAAGATGGTAAGAGGGGGGAAAAGCATCCATGGCTAAGCAAGGAAGTTAAAGATAACATAAAGGCAAAAACTAAGGCATACCAAATTGCAAAGGTCAGTGGCAGGCTGGAAGATTGGGAAACTTTTGAACAAAGAGTTCCTAAAAAAATAATAAAAAGAGCAAAGGTAAATTGTGTAAGAAAACTAGCGCAAAATACGAAAACTGATAGCAAAAGCTTCTACAAGTATACAGAAAGGGAGTAGCTAAAGTGAATGTTAGTCTCTTGGAGGATGAGACTGGGGAGTTAATAGTGGGGAACGCAGAAATGGCAGCAATGCTTAATCAATATTTTGCCTCAATTTTCACGGTGGAGGACACTAGTACCACCCCAATAGTGACAGGTAGTGCAGAGGGTATAGAGAAGGAGGAACTTAGAACAATCACCATCATTGGAGAAAAAGTACTGAGCAAAATTTTGGGATTAAAGAGTGACAAGTCCCCAGGACCTGATGGCCTACATCCCAAGGTCTTAAAGGAAGTGGCGGTGGAGATAGTGGATGCACTGGCTATAATATTCCAAAATTCCCTGGGTTCTGGAAAGGTTCCAGTGGATTGGAAAAATGCTAATGTAACGCCCTTATTCAAAAGGGGGGGGGGCAGAAAGTAGGAAACTATAGACCAGTTAGTTTAACGTCTGTCGTTGGGAAATTGTTGGAATCCATTATTAAGGAAATAATAATGGGGCAGTTGGAAAGTCAAAATGCAATCCATCAGAGTCAGCATGGTTTTATGAAGAGTAAATTGTGTTTGACTAATCTGCTAGAGTTTTTTTGAAGATGTGACAAGCAAAGTGGATAATGGGGATCCTGTAGATATAGTATATCTGGACTTCCAGAAGGCCTTTGATAAGGTGCCGCACAAAAGATTAATACACAAGATAAGATCACACAAAGTTAGGGGTAATATATTAGCTTGGATAGAGGATTGGCTAACCAACAGAAAGCAGAGAGTCGGGATAAATGGGTCTTTTTCTAGATGGCAAGCTGTAACCAGTGGGGTGCCACAGGGTTGGGTCCTTAGGCCCCAACTATTTACAATCTATATTAATGACTTGGATTCAGTGATAGAAGGTACTATAGCTAAATTTACAGATGACACCAAAATAGGTGGGAAAGTAAGTTGCAATGAAGAAATAAGAAATTTACAAATGGATATGGACAGGTTAGGTGAATGAGCCAAAATTTGGCAGATGAAGTTTAACGTGGATAAGTGTGAGGTTATCCATTTTGGTTGGAAGAATAAAAAGGCAACTTCTTATTTAAATAGAGAGAAACTTTAGAATGCTTCAGTGCAGAGGGGTCTGGGTGTCCTCGTGTATGAATCGCTGAAAGCTAGTATGCAGGTACAGCAGGTAATAAAGAAGGCAAATGGAATTTTGGCATTTATTGCTAAAGGGAGTACAAAAATAGGGAAGTGTTGTTGCAACTGTACAAGGCGTTGGTGAGACCTCACCTGGAGTACTGTGCACAGTTTTGGGCCTCTTACTTGAGGAAGGATGTAGTTGCATTGGAGGCGGTTCACTAGATTGATTCCAGAGGTGCAGGGCTTGTCTTATGAGAGATTGAGCAGTTTAGGCCTATACTCGCTAGAGTTTAGAAGGATGAGAGGAGATCTAATTGAGGTATATAAGATGCTAAAGGGGATAAACAAAGTAGACGTGGAGCGGATGTTTCCCCTTCTGGGGCATTCTAGAATGAGAGACCATAGTTTTAGGCTAAGGGGTGGTAGATTTAAATCAGAGATGAGGAGGAATTACTTTTCTCAAAGGGTCGTGAATCTGTGGAATTCACTACCTCAGGGTGCAGTGGATACCGGGACTAAATAAATTTAAGGAGATAGACGGACAGATTTTTAATTAGTAAGGGGTTGAAAGGTTATGGGGAGAGGGTGGGAAATTGGAGTTGAGGCCGAAATGAGATCAGCCATTATTGTATTGAATGGGGGGGCAGGCTCGAGGGGCTGAATTGCCTACTCCTGCTCTCAGTAATGTTCTTATGTACAACCAGTGATGTACTTCTGAAGTGTAGTCACTGTTATAATCAATTTAAACATAGAGAGGTCCCACAAACATCATGAGTGATGGTAAACAATAATCAGATCATCTGCGTTAGTAATGTTGGTTGAGAAATAATTATTGGGCAGAACATTTCCACTCTTCATTGAATAGTGCAAAGGGATTTTTATACCCACCTAAAAAGGACATATAGGGCTCTGAAGGACTGCACTGGCGTCAGCTCTGAAATGTCAACTTGGACTGTGTGCTGAAGTCTCTGGATGTAAATCAGTGGCACTGATATCCCATAAAGACAGCTTTAAGATACCCACTGACACACCATACACGATGGTACAGGAGATGCACTAGTTTTGCATTTAAAACAATCTGACAATAAATTAGTCGCCTTTATAATATTGCATAACAGAAAACAAATACCAAACAATGCAGTAGAAATGTATTCTACATCATTTAATGGAAAAATCATGTAACAAAGCCAAAACAGGTTAAAGACAATTCTACAAAATTAGTTTATAAATTATATCTTTTTAAAAAATTGAATCTCAAGATTTATATCAACAAGTTTGCTATTTATGGAAGAAAGTTTAATCATTAAAAGTGACTAGGTATTTTCTTCTTAGGCAGTCCCTCAAGATCGAGGATGACATGCTTCCAGTCTGGTTGGAAAGGTTCTGAAATGGCTGATGAATCCAATGCACGACTCTCAGAACAATTTCTCCACTGGGAACTCAAGTCACGTTTTAGGGGTGTCCTTAAAGCAGCCCTGAAGAGGTCAAACATACCCGCCAACTCACCAGTGACCCTGGCTTGTGACTGAGCAAAATGGAGAAGGCTCATTCTTCGGGAAGGCACCGAACAAATCAAGAGGCTTCATCAGAAACGTGCAGAGGTGCATTAGAGGGAACGCAGACATTTCCAAACAAGCCATCTACCAAACCCTTCAACTAGCACTTGCCCCTCATGTGCCAGACTCTGCAATGACATGATACACTAACGGTAAATCTGTAATATTTAGCATGAGTCCAGAAAGTGATGGAAAAAAAAACATACAAATGAAGGGGAGGTGGGGGGAGATGTTTGTATTTCGAATGGGAACACGAACAGAATCTTATATCACATTCTGACGAACCTGTTTGTGTTTCGTCTGAATTACTAAAAAATATTCCGACGTCCATACACCATTTTTGCTTAAGGACGAGAGGAGCGCGGTTACAAAATCTACACACGCGCAAAAAAAATCGTTAGCCGAAAACCAAAACTGTAACCATGGAGAAACCACAGACCGTCAGTAAGAGGCATTTTTGAAAGGCCTTTCCTTTCCCCTCCTCCTAATTCGCCGCAGCTTTTCAGCACAAACCGGCACCTCAGCAACATGACGTATTGAACCCGGACGGAGCACCTCCCCTCTCCCCTTCTCCTATTGGTTAGTCCTCCGCCGGCCGTTCCCTGCCGCACTTTCAGTTGGCCCCTGGAGCTGTCTGTCAACTGACGCCACACTTCCGTTAACCGGAAAGAGGCAGCGGGCGCCATTTTGTGTTTTTTTTTAATTTGGTGAGCAGTAAGTGTGTTTGCGCGTGTTTGGAAATAGTTTTTTTTTACATATTAAAAAAACATTTGAAATCCTGTGACTAGACCAGTCGGCTGGTAGGTTATGTGTGTTTAAAAAACTGTCAACGATTGTACAGGGACGATCATTCTTTCCACCGACCAGCGCGCATTGATGTGGAGACCTATTCTCCTGTGAGCGGGAGTGAGCAGCAGCGAGATGGCTAACAAAACGGCCATTGGAAATCACCAGCAACAGCAGCAAGCGGGGGGAAGTGTCAAGCCGGCCTCCTCCATCAAACAGGGCAACGTGCTGCCACTGTGGGGTAACGAAAAGACCATGAACCTCAACCCGCTCATCCTCACCAATATCCTCTCGTCGCCCTACTTCAAAGTGCAACTGTATGAACTGAAAACCTACCACGAGGTGGTGGATGAGATCTACTTCAAGGTAAGAGGCCGCTTCGGGTTTCTTTTAGGCCTCGGGCCCCTTAAGTAACAGCCGTTTGGTTTGTGCTGGCAGCATTAGGCTCCAGTGGCGGCGCCATGTTTGGTTTCTCCCATACGGTCGCGATAGGTAGGGACATTTGGGCAAGGGCAGAATATCCGGAAAAAAATACATCTTTTTTTTTATTTGTGGTTGCTTTTCACATTCGCGGCCGGAATGACAACACGTTCTATAATTTTAAAAGTATTGGTTTTGAACGCTTCTAATTATTCGGAAAGCCTCTTTAGAGTGACCGAGGTCAGCTGGGTGGTTCTGGGTTTCTCTTCCAGGCCTTTCCTGTTCCCAAGGCGGCTGAAATTCTGAAGAGCGTTTGGGAGTTGAAAATTTACCTGCCAGATCATGATATTTTTTTGAGAAATCTGGTGAAAATATACAAATTATTCAGAATCTGCAAAAAAATAATTCCTTTATATTTTGGGTACAATTATTATTTAGTCTGTCAATCTTAAGGGTATGAACATAATAAAAATAAATATACTATTATGGCCCTGGACGCTTCCTGTCAACTTTTCTCAGTATAAGTTCCTATGTATAATGAATCTGCTAGAGCGAGTTAGGAGCACGCGCTTTAATTAAATTCTCTTTCCTTTCTTCTTAACTGATGGATATACTACAATGCCATTGCGGGTGGGAGGTGTAATTTTAATTAGTTTACATGCCAATGTATAGAATCATAGTAAACTTTTTTTTTCTCTTCAGATAATTATCCAACACCTTTTTCAAAGCCAAAATTAAATCTATCTCCACCACACACTCAGGCATGCACACCAGACCCAAACCATTTGCTATGTAAAAAAAATGGTTTTCCTCATGTCGCCTTTGGTTATTTTGCCATTCATCTTAAATCCGTGTCTGCTGGTTCTCGACCCTTCCGCTAATGGCAACTGTTTCTCCTGTTTACTTTGCCCAGACCCTCTGATGATTTTGAACACCTCTTTCATATCTACACTTAACCTTCCCTTCTGTATGGAGAACAACCACAGCTTCTCTAACCTATCCTAAGAACTGGTCCCTCATCCCTAGAACCATTCTTGTAAATCTTTGCTGCATCCTCTCTAATGTCTTCACATCCATCTTTAGTGTTGAGAATTGGACACATTACTCTAGTTGAGGCCGAACCAGTGTTTTGTTTTTATAAAGGTGCACCATAATCTCTTTTGTGCTTTATGCCTCTACTTATGAAGCCCAGGGTCCCATATGCCTTTTTAACTACTTTCACAACCTGCCCTGTCACCTTTAAAGGTGTGTGCCCATGTACCTCCAGGCTCTTTGGCTCCTGCAACCACTTTAAAGTTAAGCCCTTTATTTTATATTGCCTCTCCTTGTTCTTCCTCCCAAGGTGAATCACTTCACACTTCTCTGAATTAAATTTCATCAGCTAAGTGCCCACTTATTCCACCAGTTGATATCCTGTTGAAGTTATGTGTAATTTGCCCTTAACAAATTCATACTGGCTTTCCTGAGTCCAAATTTGCCCAAGTGACTGTTAATTTTATCTTAGACTATTGCTGACTAGATTTATCCTTGCACTCTTTTTTTGAACAAGGATATGTGACATTTTCAATTCTCCAGTCCTCCGACACCACCCTGTATCTATGAAGGATTGGAAGATAATGGCTAATGTCTTCCCTATTTCCACCCTTACTTCCTTCAGTATCCTCGGATATGTCTGACCTGGTTTTGGTGACATTATTTACAGTGGTAATACCAACCTGGAATACCTGGCTGGCAAGGGGCTTTCTGGGGCTACGATTTTATTCTGGCCTCCCATATAGTGGAAAAATATTTAACGCTGTCCTGCACCAACCATGTGCTGATATCAGGAATGTTACACTGCCAGAATGGCAGAGTTGTAAATGCTACTGCATGTGTTTATTCTGAATCTGTTTTGCAGAATATAAATGGGGAATTCTGTAAGCAGATGCCCAATTATATTGAGTTGCTGACACTGGAAGTGATACCATATTATAATATATTATAAGATAAGTATTTACGTGTAATACTGAAGGATTTAGTTGTTTGTTGATCTGTTGTATCTAGGGACATCTTTTCTTCCTCTGCAGGTTCATAATGAATAAGAATGCTCCATTAAATGCAGGTGGGCCACGTGATTTAGTTACAATTCAGGTGGTAGATTCACGTTTGAGGATATTTTGCACTGTATTGAGCTATTTATTAAAGACTGATGCCTGTGCTATTGCAACTAAAATTAATTTATGTCTCCAATAATGCTTTAGTCTTATCAGAAGACTGCTCATTTACCCATAAATTTCCATTTTTAAAATATATTTAATTGGTCTGAGTCAATGTTTTTTCTAATACAATATTTCCAAATATTTTCAGTAATCTGAATTTTTGTGCATTAAAAGTGATAATTGAGCTTTTTTTGTCTAACATGCAGTGTGGATTTAACATAGCACAGGCAGCATGGAGCCTAAATCTCCCTTCCACTAAACATTCCAGATTTCTGAAATTCAATTTGTGATTCATGGAAATCTGAATTTCACATGCATCTGGAGCATTTTCAAAAATGTGCTTAAACCGGTTGAAATTCTTGTTTTGCTCAATGATTGTATGATTTGTACTACAGTGCTGTTGAGGTAAGGGACTACTTTGTGTCCACTTCTACTGGAGGGAAGCTTGGGATACCAGAGCATGCCTTCAATATGGATTCCTTGTGGCTCTTCAATTGCGAACTCAAGATGTTCGTGAGAGAGTGGCAGTTCCAGTTATGTAGGGTAAATTACTGGGTAACTGGAAACAGTAGGATTTGATTTCAGGACTTGGTTAAAAGTGTAGGTGGGTGCATCAGACTTAATTGACTTTTTTCCACACTTGCTTTTCATATGGAATCATGTCTCTTTGAAAGAGCTGCCCAACTAGTTCTACTCCTCTGCCCTTCCCCTAGAGCCCTGTATATTTCTTCTCTTTCAAGCATTTATCCAACTCCCTTTTGAAAGTTACTATTGCATCCGGTTCCACCACATAGCTGGATGCGGAAGATCATATAACACTATTTGTAGAAGAGCAGAAAGTTTTCCTGACATCCTGGACAACATTTAAACACCAAAACATTTATCTCATTACTGGTTGTGGTGCCTTGCTGTCCATAAATTGGCTGCCAGATTTCTTGTAACGGTGACTGTACTTCAGGAGTACTTCACAAAGTGCTTCACACACACAGTGAAGTCCTTAGGTCATCAAAGGGATTATTTAAATACCTGCTTATTTGTTTGCTCTTTATAATTGAGATGAAATGGGGAGATGGTGGCATCATGATAATGTCACTGAGCTAGTAATCCAGAGGCCCAGGTGAATGTTCTGAGGACATGGGTTCAAATCCCACCATGGCAGCTGGTGGAATTTAAATTTTTGTTTATTTGTTCATGGGATGTGGGCGTCACTGGCTAGGTCAGCATTTATGACAATCGACAATGGTTTCATGGTCATCATCAAACTTTTAATTCCAGATTTTTTTTATTGAATTCAAATTTCACCATCTGTCACGGTGGGATTTGAACCTGGGTCCCCAGAGGATTACCCTGGGTCTCTGGAATACCAGTACAGTGACAATACCACAGTGCCACCACTGTAATAAAAAGCTGGTCTGAGTAATAATGACCATGAAACTGTCATCAATTGTAAAATCTCATCTGATTCACTAATGTCCTTTAGGGAAGAAAACCTATCACCCTTGCCTTGCCTGGTCTACATGTGACTCCAGAACCACAGCAATGTTGACTCTTAATTGCCCTCGGAAATGGCCTAGCAAGCTATTCAGTTCAAGAGCAATTGAGGATGGGCAGCAAATGCTGGCTTGGTGACACCCACATCCCATGGAAGAAAGACAGACTACTGTAAATGGTATTGGTGGATATGATAACGTGGTAAGCTTATCGGCTACCTGTTAAGAGCAGCCTGCATTCTGGTTTAAAATTCTAATAGCACTTAACGTAAGAAATAAGAACAATAGTAGAGCATTCAACCCCTCAAGCCTGCTTGAACATTCAAGATGTTTGTGGCTGATCTTCTACATCAACTCCACTTTCCTGTCTACTCCTCATATCCTTGAGTCCCTGAGTGTCAGTCTTGAATATACTCAACGATGAAGCATCCACAGCCCTCTAGGGTGGACAATTCCAAAGACTCATAACTCTCTGGGTGAAAATATTTCACCTCATCTTAATTCTATATGATTGAGCCCTTAACCTGAGCCTTGTGCTCTTGTGCCCTAGATTCATCAGTCAGGGGAAACAGCATCTCAGTGACTACCCTGTCAAGCCCTTTCAGAATGTTTCAATGAGATCACCTCTCATTCTTCTAAACTTCAGAGTATAGGTCCAACTTACTCAACCTCTCATCATAGAACAACCCTCTCATCCCAGGAGCCAATCTAGTGAATCTTTCTTGTACTGCCTACAACCCAAATATGTCCTTAGAATACGAAGACTAAAAACTAAATACTGCACACAATATTCAAGTTGTGGTCACACCAAAGTCCTATACAATTGTAGCAAGACGTCCTTATTCTTGTACTCCAATGTCCTTGTAACCAAGGCCAACATGCTATTTGCAGCCTTAATTGCTTACTGTACTTGCACGTTAACTTTGTTCCTTGTACAAGCACACTCAAGTCTTGAACATCAACATTTAAAAGTTTTACGTCTTCTAAAAAGCACTCTTTCTATTCTTATCACCAAGTGAATAACTCATTCTTCCCCATATTATACTCCATCTGCCACTCTCTTACATACTCGCTTAACCTGTCTGTATCTCTTTGTGGCCCCTATGCCCTCCTCATGGCTTACATTCCCACCTAATTTAGTATCATCAGCAAACTTAAATTCATTGCTCTCTGTCTCTTCATCCAAATCATTAATATAAATTGTAAATAGGCAAGGCTCCAGCACCAATCCTTGCAGCACTCTAGTAGTAAGTTACTTGTTTATCCCTGCTCTTTGTTCCCTATCCATTAACAAATCCTCTATCATGTTAACCTTTTGTGCAACACCCTATCGGTTAACTTTTGGAAATCAAAGCATACCACACCTACTAGTTTCCCCTTATCTATCCTGTTAGTTATGTCCTCAAAAAATTAATACATTTCTCAAAGACTATTACTCTTTCATAAAACCATGTTGACTTTGTTTGATCATACTTTGATTTTCTAAGTGCATTCTTAAGACTTCCTTAATAAGATGACTAATGTCAAGTTAACTGATCTGTAGTTCCCTGTTTTCTCTCTCCCTCCTTTCTTGAATAGTGGAGTTACATTTGCTAACTTCCAATCTGCTGAGGCCATTATAGAATTTAGAAAAATCATAACCAATGCATCCACTATCTCTGTAGCTACCTCTTAAAGCCCAATGATATAGGCCGTTTGGTCCAGAGGATTTGTCAGGTTTTTAGTCTCTTAAGTTTTTCCAATGCTTTTTCTCTACTGATATTAGTTATGTTAAGCTCCTCACTATTATTAACCCCTTGGTTACCCTCCATTTCTGGTATGTAATTTGTGTCATGCACTGTGAAGACAGACAAAATATTTATTCAATGTCTGTGCCATTTCTCATTCCCCATGTTAATTTCTCCTGTCTCTGCCTCTAAGGGACTAACGTTTACTTTAGTTATACTATCTTTTTATATATATTTGTGAAAACACTTGGTCTGTTTTTTTCTTCCTGGCTGGTTTACTCTTTTTTGCCTTTTCATCAACTTTTCCATCACCCTTTGGTTGCTAAAACACTACCAGTACTCAGGCTTACTACTATTCTTTGCAACATTATACACCGCTTCAGACAAATCATGAGTGAGCAAAACTAGGGCAAATGGAGTTCAGTGTGGCAAAATGTGAGGTCATCCACTTTGGACCCAAGAAAAATGAGTATTTTCTAAATGGTAAGGAACAAAATCAGGCACTACTTTTTAACAGTGGTAGGAATTTGGAATTCTCTGCCCGAAAAGGCTGTGGATGCAGGAACAATTGGAATTTTCAAGACTTTAATAGATTTTTGTTGGTTAGGAGTGCCAGGTGTTATGGAGCATACGTGGGCAGATTATTTGAGGTGCAGGTCAGTCATCATCATCTAGTTGATTGGCAGAGCAGTCTCAAGGGGCTGATTAGATTACTTCTGTTGCTATGTATTTATGCCACACCAAAGAGAAACTATGGTGCAAATGGTCTCCAATGCTGTGTCCGTTCTGATTCTGTTGAAAAGTTGCAGATCTCTCAAAGTTAATTACAAACTTGCAGTATAATTGAGTTGTTCAGATGATATGAATTGTCAACTTTACTGCTTGTTGACTTACATCTTGAATCCCTCCTTTAGGTTACTCTTGGATATTTGTTCTTGAATATGCTTAAAATATCACTACCCCTTTTTATTTGTAGATTGAGCACTGCAGAAATAAGATTCATCTTATACATGATTTTCCTTTCTTATCCTGACCAAGCAGGTGGCATTTCAGAAACAGTTCTAGAACACATACATTTCTCTTTAAATGTAACTTATTTGCTGTTTATATATTTATTGGTTATTTTTACTATTTGTAATTAATAGTGTAATGCAACTTAAATTATTTGTAGTAATGTTAATGTAAATAATTTCAGTGGCCATCTAACCTTGATTTTGATCATCATAGCATTTGAAACACAGCCTTATTAATGCAATTGCATGTCTTCCTGGATAGAAGCAAATTTGTCTATTGTTGGATGCAAAATATCAAATAACTTGAACTTCAGATTGATCTTAATGGATTTCAATTGGAAATAAAATTGAGGAAAGAAAGTGTTCCAAGCCTCTTATAGTCAGCCTTGCCATGGAAGCAGCTCCATTGAAAGCAATGGAGGCCATGACAATGGATAGTATAACAACTAATCAGAACTACCAGTTTCAGGCAAAACATGCTGCTGGCTTTGTATTCTCATACTTCTTGGGTCAGCTGATCAGAAACCAGTATTTGAAATCTCCACTGATTTTTAAGAAACTGTCCTGGTTCACAAGAATCCACTAGTTATACTGGAATAACTGGTTAAACTGGGAAAAATTACTCAGCTTGGTTTTCATGCCAGTAGAGCAAGAACAAATGTTATAGCTGTTCTGTTTGTGTCTCTGATTCAACATTCTACCCTGCCTACTGGCCGTTTACGCAATGGTGACTTGCATTTATTTTGCCTTAAGTTATAAAAATAATTGCAGACCTATTAGATGGAGGCTTAATCAAAAGTGGACACCAAGTCAAAGAAAGAGATATTGCTTTCTGCTGCTGGGAGTTCGTTTTTTAAGCATTTTAAAATGTAGCTGTTAAAAACGTAGTGAAGGAATGCTAAGTTGACATCTTAACACTAATGAGGAAGAAACCATTACCTGTTTAAATTTTGCAGCTATAAAAAGACTTTACTGAGCAAGTGATAACCCCATGGTATCCGAACAGTATCGAGTTTTATCAGTATATGCTTTAAATTATAAGCCACATTTTATCTTAGTTGCTCCATAGACTAAATTGTGTAAACTTTAGAAAAAACAGCATTCCAGCAGTTTGCTGGGGGTGGGGTGAGTTTTTCTGGGGGTTTTTGGGTTAACTTCAAATACTCCTAGTTCTTTGACTAATTAATTTGAGTAAACATGGAAGGGTCATGCAAAGAGGAATCAAAACATAATATGCAGTGATTACATTTATGACTTTGAATATTTGGACAAGTTTTTGTGCATGTCTCCAATGTACTCCTAAACTGAATTTTTAAATGAATTTGACATGTTGAATTTAACGTGGCAAGTTTTACAGCACTTAGTGTAATTTGTCTTGAGTTATATTCTGCTGTGTCTCATTCTGCTGCTAGCTAATAAAGACGAAATAGAGTTGCTTGCAGATGCCTAATGAGCATCCAAGCAAACGTAAAAAGTTAATTGAGTTGGTTGCAAAGTTGGGTTATCTTAATCTATACTGAAGTTACTAAATCTTTTTCTAATGGTATCTTTTTTAAATTGTAGGTTACTCATATTGAACCATGGGAAAAGGGGAGCAGGAAGACTGCAGGCCAGACAGGCATGTGCGGAGGGGTAAGTAGAAGTACGTGCTTTATTTTTTTTTAAATCTCTCATAAAACTATAAATGTTTATCTGTTTGGAAATACTCAGCACATCAGACAACATCTGTGGGGAGAGAAACAGTGTTAGCATTTCAGGTTGATGACCTTCCATTAGAACTGGAAAATGTTAGAGATGTAACATGTAATAAGCAAGTACAGAGGCAGGGCATTTCACAGTTTTAAAAAAACATCATTGATCTAAAGTGTTACCTCTGTTTCTCTCCCTACACAGATGCTGCCTGAATTGCTGAGTATTTCTAGCATTCTCTGCTTTTACTTCTGATTTCCAATATCCCTGCAGAATTTTTCCTTTGTCTATATGCTTATCTGTCCACTGACTTAATTGTATATTGATTTGTGCCAACTCACCTTTTATTGTACAATGTTAGTGATGCTTTCTAGGTGATTGCACTTCAGGCCTAATCTAGTTGCTGCCAGCTCTCAGTTTTTAAAATACGTCTAATGTCTTTTATGCTTCCTAGTGATCTTTTACAAAGTTTCACCATTTTGAGCTGGTTCATATTAAGCATAACCTGTCAACCTGAATGAGATGAAAATTCTTGAAATTTATGCATGCCGCAAGGATGCTGCAGTTTGATTTTTGACTTCTAGAACAGAGATCTTGTGACTGAATGTCAGAATGTCTTTTCTATCACCCAGTATGTCTCTCCCTATGCATGGTCACATTATGTCACTTGCTTCGAGCTTTGGTTTTAAGTTTCTCCCCTCCATCCCTTGTTACACTACCTCTACTGCCCTTCCTTGCCAGACCGTGTTCGTTGCCCAGGGGAAAGCTGTTGAAGTGAAGGTTTTTTTGATTCACGTACAGCAATGTAAATAACTTGCTAGTGAGTCAAAAAATACAGAAATCTGATGAACCTTACTGAATTACTGGGGTGATAGGTTGTCAAGCTCAGCTTGTATTGTCACAGATTTCAGTAACAATTTTGTGTAACACACTTCTGACTATTGTGCCACTTATCTGCAGCAGATTTATTTTAACACCCTTGATTTGATCATTCCTCCTGCGTGTTTGACTCCTGCCCTTGATTTTCACTTTCAAGATTTACAGCCAACCATGGAGAAGTTAAAACAAAATAATAGGACAATTCCAACCCACATATGAATGTAGGAAAGTTTAACTTTTAAATGATATTGAAATTTGTACCTCTTCCTTTTACATACAAACATATGAATTAGGAGGAGGGGTAGGCCATTTGGCCCCTTGAGCCTGCTCCGCCATTCAATAAGATCATGGCTGATCTGATTGTGGCCCTGACTTCACATTCTGTCTACCCCCGAAAACCTTTGGCTTGTTAGTCAAGAATCTACTTACCTCTGTCTTAAAAATATTCATTGCTCCTGCCTCCGCTGCTGTCCGGGGAAGAGTGTTCCAAAGATTCATGACCACCTTAGAGAAAAAAAAATTCTCATCTCCATCTTAAATGGGGGACCCCTTATTTTTAAATTGTGTCCCCTAGTTCTAGTAATCTGCAACCTACTCTTTTTCTTCTGGAAAACAATTTTAAAAATAGTGTTTGTTAGCTCCTCCTGATCACAAACAGAAGTTTTAAAATATCTGTACCTTCTTAATTGACTTGTCAGTCAGTCACCTAGGGTTCTCCTTTTGTGACTGACCATTAGTTGAACCCACTTCATTTTAGGAATGCAGGGCAATTATACGGCCTACCCTTAAAGGGACATATACATAAAGTGCTATTTTACATAGCATGTCCCTACCCTTCTAAGATGGCACAGCTTTAATTAACATCAGTGCTACTAGAAATTTGCTTGTGGTGTGTACATATGTAAAAGAGTAGTTGAACGCATAATTATGTTTGACAATGTCCAATAAATTTACCATAAGGAAAAGCTTACCACGAAAGCTCACAGTTTATTCCTACTGCAACATCAACAACAATTTGTAATTAAATGGCACCTTTAATGTAAAAAGTTTCAATGCGCTTCACATTTGAGCAAAATGTACCTTTGAACCACTTAAGGAAATATTAGTGCAAAAGACCAAAAGCTTGGTCGGAGGTAGGTTTTAGTAAGCATATTTAAGTAGGAAAGAGGGGTGGAGAGGTTTAGGGAGGGGATTCCAGAGCTTAAAACCTTGGTAGCCAGAGGCATCCAATGATGGAGCAGTTTAAAATCCGGGATGTGCGAGAGGCTAGATTTGGAGGATCACCGATTTCTTGGAGGTTGTAGAGATTAAAGAAAAAGGGAGGAAGTGAGGCCATGAAAGGTTTTGTAAACAAGGATGAGAGTTTTAAAATCAAAACTTTGCTTAGCCAGGAATCACTGTAGGTTACTAATACAAAAGCAAAATATTGTAGCTGCTGGAAATCTGAAGTAAAAACAAAAAATGCTGGGAATACTCAGCAGGTCAGGCAGCATCTGTGGAGAGAAACAGAATTAACGTTTCAGATTGAGGTGACCCGATGAAATGTTAACTGTTTCTCTCCACAGCCACTGTCGGTTATTAAGCACAGGGGTGATGGTTGATTGCGATTTGGTGTGAGTTAGGACACGGGCACCAGAGTTTTGGATAACAAGTTTAAACAAGGAAGGCTGGCCCGATTTATTGGGATAGTCAAGTCTAGTGGTAACAAAAGCATGGATGAGGGTTTCAACAGCAGATGAGCTGAGGCGGGGTGGCGTCAGGTAATGTTGGGAGGTGGAAATAGACTTTGATGGCACAAATGTATGACCGGAAGCTTGTCTTGGGCAGTTGCCAGGGAGAGGGATGGAGCTGGTGGCCAGGGAATGAAAAAATCTGGAGGGGAATGAAGGCAATGATTTTGCCTTCCCATTATTTAGTTGGAAGAAATTTCTGCTTATCCAGTAATGCATGTCAGTCAAGCAGGCTGCTAATTTAGAAGGCATTGGGAGGGGGTGGCCTGGTCAGCTGTGTCAAAGGCTGCAGGCAGGTAGAGAAGGACAAGGAGGGATAGTTTACCATTGTCAGAGTCATGTAAGTTGCCATTTATAACTTTGATAAGAGCTGCTTTGGTACTGTGGCGGGGAGGAATCCTAATTAGAGGGATTCAGATGTGGAGTTCCAGTAAAGATTACCATAGATTTGGGAGGCAACAGTGCATTTAAGGACTGCAGTTAAATTTGTTAAAACATAATTTGGAGTTATACTAGTTTATTTCATGTTTTATATTGTTATCAGTCCCATACATTTACACTTGCTGCATTATCACTATTGGTACATTAGCACTGTTACCACGTTAGCGCAATTACTACATTCGCACTACACCATCTCTCCCTTCAAGTCCTTGAATTTAAAAGTTCAGGCAGTCTGCAGCCCTTATAACCCTTCCATATCTCATTCGCAGTTCTCTCGGAGGAGTGGTAGGCTCTGTCGTTGCTGGTTTTTCCTGTTGGCTTGGAGGCTGAGCTGGCATCTGATATGCTTTCATTCTTTCCTTCCATTCCTTCTTGCTGAACTGCGCTTGGTCGGCTTGGCTATTGCGTTGATCAGTGGTTGCTGTGACTCTAGCTCATTTCTTGCGGGGTGGACGGACATTGTGCTCGTCTCCTTGTCGCTTCTTTCTCTCCCTTCAGCGTGTGGGATGTCTCGATGAGTATGGATGTTCATATTTCAACAATGGAACCTTCATTCCCACCTGTTTCACAATTTTAGCCAAATTTTTGATTACTTCTTTTCCAGTTGTTTTTCGAGTTTACGAATCTTTTCATTCGGCTCAGGAGCTGCTATGGTAAGTTGAGTTATCTCGTCTGAGTTATCTGCGGAATTCTTGTATCAGTTTGACAACTTCAGCTGGGCCTTCAGTTCACAATGTTTCTTTCTTGGTCACTGATTGCTGTTTGTACTCTTTCAGTTCATTCGCTAGATCCTCAATGTGTTTCTCCCAATTCTCCTTACCTGCTTTCAAAGTTTGGATTTGCTCTGCTATATTACGCATCTCGTCAATCATGTTGTTCGGGTTGGATTGGAGTTCAACAGTTTAATCAGTTTTGGTTATTAATTCTGCATTCAAGCAACTGTTCTGATTCTTCAGCAAATCCTTCTTCTGTTCCAGGCATTTTTCGCGAGGTTTGCTAGAGTTATCTGATGCTTGAAGTTCCTCAAGTTTTAATTGAAGATCTACCTTTGTTGAATTTGTCTGTACAAGTTCATCATTTCAGCATTTCAAGTCCTCTTTCAAGTGTTCTACTTTTGTGAGTGACACTCCAGTATTCTGATTAATTCTCATTTTTCCTTAAACTCATCTTCCATGTGTGAAAGTTGATTCTCTACACTGAACAATTTTTCCTTGGCAGAGTATAATTCCACAGAGTATATAATTCCTCTGTGCTATCCTTAAGCTCGCATTCTATAATTGCACTCTTTGCCAGTTATTTTTGAAACACCTTACGCTCTTTTGTGACAACTTCTACCTTCACTTGCCATTCTATGTTCTTGACTTTCATTTCTTCGTATATCTCTTAGGAAATGTAATGTTGTTCCAAGGTTCCTTCCAAATGTGCAACCATTTTCTTCAGTGCTGCGGTCTTATTCTTGCGCCTCTTGGCCTCCTCCCAGAATATAGAACATTCCTGAGTCTTTTCTGCCATCTGTTTCTTCAGTTCTCTGAGTGGCATTAAATTCCTTTTGTTTCACTTTGTAACTTTCCAGAGGAACAAATTCTGACCTGAGAAATCCTCGTAACATGTGAAGGTCCTTGTCATTCACTGCTATCTGCTGGTACAGTTCTGGACACATGTCAGGATCTCCAAAATGGTACACCTTTGGGATTTCTGGAAGGTTCCCAGCCTCTCTGGCGCCCTTGTATGGTTTGATTGACTATCGAATTTACCCCTTTTGTTGCTTTGCTGGGGGGGTTTTTAATCCCTGATTTTCAG
The DNA here is from genome assembly GCF_964194155.1 of Cetorhinus maximus. Lineage (NCBI taxonomy): Eukaryota > Metazoa > Chordata > Chondrichthyes > Lamniformes > Cetorhinidae > Cetorhinus > Cetorhinus maximus. The sequence continues at coordinate 97,471,228 of NC_135895.1, forward strand.
CTCTGCACGCTCCTCCATTTGAAGATTAAATTATTTGTCAAAGGCATTTAATATTTCATGGTAGCTGGTTGAGGACTTATCCAAGCACTGCATTAGGATTACTTCATCAGTAAGTTCACCAAGCGAGCGTGAAAAGGGCATTAATCTGGACTTCTTTAGATTTTGTGCTTAGACCTGATGCAGTCTAATAACTTAAAAATTCCCGTCTTCAGGACACCAATTTTTCATTGAGTTTGGCCCTGAGATGAGTCCAAACGGATCTGGTAGGTTAGAATGTAGATCCATGGTCATTTAATATTTTCTGCAGTCACAACTTTAAATGTAGATGTCCTTTTAGGAATAGCTGTGCAGTAACCATTTTTTTCTTCTCTCTGCTTCCTATGATTGTCGGGTTTCAGTGGACTCCCATTGCACTTCCTTTTTTTTTCAAACTTTTTAACTCTGCAGGAAATCTGCAAAGCAAGAAGTTTGGGCCACTTAGGGGGTTTTTTAATTGGAGAATTATGTTGGCAAGCGCTTTCTTGCTCTGCCTTCAGTTTGTAAATCTTTCTCTGGAGCTTTTACTGGATTTCAAGATGGCGTCACCCTTCACTCAGAGACAAAGGGATTTCCCTCACTTGTTAGTTTGGCAGGCTCCACAAAATGGCAATGATGCGCTTCTTGGAATTTCTTGTTTAAAAATGGCTACCTGGATTGGCTCCCTGCTGAATTTTGTTCAGTTTTACTTTCTCAAGCAATGAGATGGTCGAATTGTAGCTTTTGCTTGCTTTTATCCAAGCTGGACACTCATGGTGTTCCTGAAGTATTTAATTATTTTTCCCCTGACGTGCTCGGAGGCCATGTGTTCTTGGGGATCGGGTTTCTTTCAAACGGCCTGACACTGAATTATTTAAAGGGTTTTCAGGACTTGTTGCAGCCTGGAATTTTAAAAATATTTAGCTCACCCTTGCAGGTTCTGTTGGCTCTGCACTCTGAAGCTGGACATCCAAAGGAGATTCATTGGAGCCTTCTGCAGCAAAAATTCTGCCTTCAGCTTCCAGGCCTTTCCCTGGAGCATTTTCAGGTGATTTGTTTCTTCTGTGTCCTCTGATTCTTTTGGGAGCTTCTTTCAGGTCAGAAAGCTTTGTTGGCTTTGCTTAGGCTTCCAGCATTTCAGCTCGTCTCAGCATTTTAGTGAGGTCTGAGTTTTGATCCCATTGTTTCCACCATGTCTAGAGGATATTGGTTACAGAATGCTATGTCTTAAAGAAGCCTCTAGTCTTCAACAGGATGACTAAGCCTTTATTGACTACTAGAACTATTTACACATGTACAGTAAAGGGTACAAACTAGGAGCTGTCTCCATACTGGGTCTATAAATGTCTCTGCTTAACACCATGCTGACCCCTGAGTCAGGGTCATGTGACTTCTTACATCACTGTGTGGCAGTACTGTACTCAGTTTAACATTAACCCTGTATATGCCAGACCCTTATATTACAGCTTTAATGTTCTATTCCAAAGACAGCATCTCCAACAGTGCAGTACTACCTGTAGTGTCATCCTAGGTTAAGTGCTGAAAGTCTCTGACTACAAACATCTGATTTGGAGGTTGAGCCTGCTACCACTGAGCCAAAGCTGAATGCTTAGAATTGAAGAATTCCAAACTTGTAGCAAGTTTCAGCAATCTAGGGTCAATGACAGTACATGTAAAGAAAAGCTTTCCCGAATTTAACCAAATTCTTTGTTTACATATTTTACAATTGCCTCTCCTAGTTCAATTTTATCCATCTCTAACCTATTCAGCTAGATAGGTTTTATTAATTTCATTATTATAAAAACTCAATTATATCTTCTCTACACTGATATTTGTGGCTCATGAACATCACCCTGTCTGGAGACACTATATCAACAGCCATATTTGGTACCTTAACTACATATCATATTCCAAACATGGCTGCACTTGGGGTCACTGCTAAGGACCCAGTCCAGTAAATTATTTCCTGAGTATTGCTGAGTTTAAAAAACTTACATCTATATAGTGCTTATGACCGCAGGACACCCCAAATCTCTTTACAGCTAACAAAGTAATTTTGAAGTGAAGCCACTGTTGTGCAGCAATGAATTAGTGAGGAGCCAATCATTGATTGTATCAACAAACATTTCTGTCTTGCTTCTCTCTATCCTTGGTTGCCTTCCTTCCTTAATCTGCTTAAAGGTTGGGTACTTGAAATCCCTTAGAGTCATAGAATAGCACAGCACAGAATGAGGCCATTTGGCCCCTTGACCCTGCACTGGCTTTTTCAAAACACAATCCAGTTAGTACCACTGCCCCACTCTTAACCCATGTCCTTGCAATACTTTCTCCTTCAAGTATTTATGCAATTCCATTTTGAAGGCTACTATTGAATCTTTATCAAACTATCCTAACAGATGATGCATTCCAAATCCTGATCACTCGTTGCTTGTTCTTTTGCCATTCATAAATCTGCACCCTCTGGTTATTGACCTTTCAGCTACTGGAAACTGTTCCTCTACTTTTATCTAAACCCTTCATGATTTTAAAGAGCTCTATCAAATCTTCCCTCGGCCTTCACTATTCTAAGGAGAACAACCCCAGCTTCTCCCGTCCACATAATGCTAATCCCTCATCACAGTAACAATTCTAGTAAACCCCTTTTATACATTCTCCAAATTCTTCATGTGTATCCCAAACTGAGCTGTCCAGAGCTGGGCACAATACTCCACCAGGGCCAAACTAGTGTTTATGTATATTTAGCATAACCATCTAGCTCTTGTACTTTATGTCTCTATTTATAAAAGCCCAGGATACCATATGCTTTATTAATTGCATTGTTAACCTGTCCTACTACCTTCAAAGAATTGTGCACAAATACACTGGCGTCTCTCTCTTCTTGCATCTCTTTAGTACTTCTAATTTATTCCCAAGTTCATCTTGCTGAACCTGTTGTCCTTAAAGCCATTAAGGATCAACATGAGACCAAATGTGCCCAAGTTATTACTGCTCCTTTTCAAATTTTTTGCAGCTATTTAACTGAATTTCAGCTAATTTATTTATATCCGCAGTATTATTGATGATGAGAAAGCTGCCATGTTCCTTTCTTGCATGCAATTTTAGTTTGACTCTGCCACTCGCTATATATTGGTGCACTTGTTCTGCTGGCATTGGGTTTATGCCTGTTCGCCCTGATAAAATATTACACGTCTGCTGTTTCACCCCTCCCAAGCCCGCCCTGCACTATATGGATTCCTTTGTATAAACTATCCTTTTTCCTTTAATTTGATCTAAATTAGATCTTGGCATTGCCATTGTACTCTGGCCTCTTGTTTAATAAGATTGGACAGTTCTTTCAATTAGTTTAGATGTTTCCTAATTGTCTTTCTCAGTCCAATCTTATTTAAATGGTTCTTATACCCTCTGAAAAGCTTACCTTCTTCAAAGCAGTGTCCTCTAGTTGTCTACAGATGTGAAATTTTTCTTTTTTAAAACAAACTTCTTTAAAAAAAATAATGGATTCTCATGAATGTATGGTTTATGAAGCTATTGTGTATATGGACGTAAATTTTATTTGTTTTTCTTTGACTTGGACTGACTAACTGTAATATTACTCCTACCTACATGTAAAGTTCCTTTCATCTATTGTTCTTCAAGGTATTAAAACTGCTATCTATGACATTTATCGTGCTCCCAGATTTCACATAATTGCCCTTTGGAACGACTTACCTCTGCACAATGTGTTGTCAGCATATTAGGTGATGGAGTTAGCAAGTAAGGAGGCACAATTACTTAAGCATCTGCTTTATTTTGTTGTCCTCTGCTTAAGTTACCAACAATTTTAGCAGTATCCTCCTCTCTCGTCCATAGCATAGGTATTTGTTATAAACTGGCAAGTTGCTGTTAATTTGCAGAGTTATTTACTTGACTAGTTCCTTCCAATTCCACTCAGTGTAGAGAATTCATTAGGGCAAATAAATGGCGAAACGAGTGAAGTGAAGCAAAGAATGCATGCACAAGAAAGGTAACCTAGGAAATCATTGATTTGCATCCAAAGCTCGCAATTGTCCTATTCAAGAAAATCAACTTCGATGTGTTTGGAACCTGTAAAAATATTTCATTGACTTCTTCCAACCACTTCCTTTCCCAAAATGACTGAAGCTTTGAACATTTTCTGATCCTTTTGGCATGGCTTTGGTTTTTCCCTTGTACTGCTGTGTGGAGGAATAGAAAAGTGGGAGAAAAACCAAGCCTCTCAAAATTGGCAGTGGGAATGCTCATACTAGCTCCCATAGTAGCAATTCCTTTAGCAGAGAATAGATACCCAGATTTGTCAGATCCTGTTCTTCGTAGCAAAAATAAAGTAAGTTGAAGAGCATCAAATAAATAAAGGATAACTTGCATGAAGGAATTACTTCCTAGAATAAAACAGAAAAAATGCTGAAAATACTAAGGGACGGCAGCATCTTTGGAGGGAGAAACAGTTAACATTAAGGCCTATGACCTTTCGTCAGATCATTTGCACAATAGGAGAATTTTATTTCATACATTCACGGGGTGTGGGCGTTGCTGGCAAGAGCAGCATTTATTACCCATCACTAATCACCATTGAGAATGTAGTGGTGAACTGCCTTTGTGAATCACTGTCTGTATAGTGCAGGGACTCCTGTAGAACAGCGGGGGGGAAGGGGTGTTCCAGGATTTTGACCCAGCGACAATGAAGGAGCGGTGATATATTTTCAATCAGGATGATGGGTGACCTGGAGATGATCGTACTCCCATTCGCCTGCTGCCCTTGCCCTTCTAGGTGATAGGGTTTGGGAAGTGCTTTCAAAGAAGTCTTGTTAAGTTGCTGCAGCGCTTCTTGTAGATGGCACACAACTGCCATGGTGTGTCAGTGGTGGACTGAATTAGTATTTAAGGCGGTGGCTTGGGTGCAAATCAAGTGGACTGCTTTTTCCTGGATGCTGTTGAGCTTTTTGAATATTGCTGGATCTGTACTCATCAGGCAAGTGGCACATATTCTATTACGCTCCTGACTTGTGCTTGTAAGTGGTGAGGAGGCTTTGGGAAGTCTGAAGATAAGTCAATAAATGTAGAGTATCCAGCCTTTGTTCTGTTCTTGTAGCCACAGCATTTATGTGCTGGTCCAGTTAAATTTCTGGTGAGTGATAACCCGCACAATGTTGATGGTGGGGGAATTCAGCAGTAATGACATTGAATGTTAAATGAAAATGGTAAGACTATCTTATTGGAGGTGGTCATTGCTTGGTACTTGTGGAGCACAATTGTTAATTGCCACTTAGCCCACTCAAATACTGTCTTGGTATCAGGTCAATCTCTCTCTCCTTGCTTCTGATCCATGTATGTTTTCTCTAGAAAAAAATGACTAATACAATCCTGTGTAAGCACTTGTACAAAATTCTCTTCGAATTTTTATTTCAGGTACGGGGTGTTGGAACGGGAGGCATTGTTTCCACTGCCTTTTGCCTACTGTACAAGCTGTTTACCCTGAAGTTAACTCGTAAACAAGTGATGGGCCTAATAACACATACTGACTCTCCGTACATCCGAGGTTTAGGCTTCATGTATATACGGTATGTCAGCTTTTTTTATATGCAATCATTAAAATACAGATATTGTAAAGCCTGGTTACATTCACATTACTTTTGTCAACTATTAAGAAGTTAATTTTAAATAATTTACCATTAATTGGCGGCATCTGAGGCAGGTAATGGTGAAAGGGGTCACTGAACAGAATCAAACCATTAGAACCCAGCCTAGAAATGCTGATACTCTACCCAAGTTGCAAGCAACTCACTATGCATAGATACAATACATTAATTCACTTCAGAATTTTAAAGATGTTTGTATTAAGATGTCAGTCCGTATACTGCTAAATGTGATACAGTACTAGTTACTAATGTACTTTAAAAACACAGTTGGCTAAATGGCACTCTAGACAGGATTCCGTTTAAAATGCTTGTGATGTAGGAATCATTTTCTGTTGTGAAGGAGTTTCTTGTGACTTTACTGGTGAAGTAACGTTTCACCAGAAGCTGGGATCTAGATGTTGCAATCTGAAAGTACTGAGTTTGGTAGTAGGGGTCTCCTAGATTGGTTCTGAATGATTCTTAGCTGAACTGTCACTTAGGCTAGCCATTGCTGTTGATGTCGTGATTAACTCAGTTGACTTTTAGCTTTGAACACTTCAGGAGAGTCTTTGCACTTGATATGTAAGGTGATCAGAACCTTTGCATATGCTTTAATTCAGTGTGAAAACTAATATGTCAAAAGAAATGTGATTTTGAGAAGAGTGTTCTTAAAGGTGCACTTACATTGAAAAAATGTAGCTAACCATGTATGCCCCCTCCTGCCATTATCTGCATAAGGAAATAGGCACCCGCTGCCTTGCTCTGGTAAAAATGGATATTCTGAATTTGACAGTCTCATGCATGCACAATGAATTTGCTAGTTCAGTTGTGTTGCCTGGCACCTGATATAACATGGTTCCACCTGAGGCTACAAATTGAAGAGTTATGTCAGGAGGTCAGTGTAGCTCAGATCTGCAGAAATTGAAATTGCAATATAAAAGATTTAATATGCAAATAGTGATATTTATTTGTGCTGTATATTCATAACATCTTGAATATTTATTTTATTCTAAAGGTACACACAGCCCCCAGCTGATTTGTGGGATTGGTATGAACCTTTTTTAGACGATGAAGAGGTATGTTGGCAAAGATTGTGCTTTTCATTGTCTTTTGGGCATAGTGGAGTAAGAATTGGTGTTTAAATTAATTTTAGAAAGACAAATCTTACTTCTATGCATTGAATCTCACTAATTTTTAGGTGTAAATATTTGTATTTATCTGTGATGAACAACATTTTAAATCTGTTTTCTAGTTGCCATGATAATTATGCACAGCCTAATTGTATTTTGTTCATATTGTTCTGGATGCTGTGACTTCAAGAATTTTTTGATGAATTGACTAATCACATTTAGAATCAAGTACCATGTTATTAGTGGACCTCCCAAACCACTGATCTTCTATCCTGGAATCCTGCAAATTTGAATTCAAAGTAACTGACCAGTTTCTCTCCAATTGGTATATGGGTTTGTCTCTGTGCAAACAACTGCTGGGAGTGAAAAGAGCTAGAGGTGGCATTGTGCAAGTTACACCATGCCAGGGCAGGTTCAATGAACCTTAGCCTTTCCCCGCCCTTTATTTGCTAACTTCTGTTGATGTATGTTAGACACTGTTGTGCCCTTGTCCAGTTTAATTTTTTTACAGGAATAAGAGGGAGATCTTAGGTGCTGTTATATAGTTCTTTGTACTACAGATGTGTATGTTATACCGTAACCACCTGGGTACAGTTACCACTAAATACAGTCCCATCCAAGATGTGGTCCTTTTTGGGTACACAGATACTTAATAACATGCAAAAAAAGGGCAGGGCATTGAACCTGCCCTGGCATAGTGTAACTTGCACATTGCCACTTCTAGCTCTTTTCACTCCCAACAGTTGCTTGCATAGAGACAAACCCATGTACCAATTTGGGGAGAAACTGGGAAATTCCTCTTCAAAAATTAAGCTGGTTCCAAGCCATCACAGTGACTGGTAAAGCAGCTGCAATTTGTATGTAGAAATGTTTATCACTCTTAGATGCTCAACCAGCTCTCTTTAGCATGCCTACAGCAAATCTGCACTTAGACAAGAACAAGAAGCAGGAGTAGACCATATGGGCTGTCTGCGGATGCCAGCAACTTAACCACAGTTTGACAGTGAAAAGTACTGCTGCGCGACTAATCTTTTCTTAACGGTAGCATTCTTGTCATTGATTCATAAGGTTATGGGTTCATGCCCTACCCTAGAGATCTGAGCACGTAATCAAGGCTGACACTTCAATGTTATACTAAAAGAGTGCTGCCATTGGATGTCCTGCCTTTAGAATGAAGCATTAAATGGAAGCTCTGTTTTTCTAAGGTGACACCATAAGAAGAGCAGGGCGTTCTCTTCTATCCTGGCCAGTGTCACTAAAACACATTATCTGCTCATGTATCTCATTGCAATTGGTGGGGCTTCACTCTCTGCAATTTGGCTCCTGCACTTCCTTACTTTACAATAGTGATTGCATTTCAAAAAGTACTCTATTAGCTGTAAAGCACATTGGGATGTCCTGAGGTTGTGAAAAACATAACACAAGTAAAAGTATTTTGTTTAACTGAGTGAGGACTCCTCTTTAAGATCATTGTATGCTTTTGTAACTTAAATTTAATGCCCCCTAATCCACCCAGCCTCATCTACTTCAAATAGTTCATCCTTATTTGAATGACATTAGCAAAGCATAAATTTCAATGTAAAAGGCACCAGCTGCCTTGGTCTGCCATAAACCAACTGCCATTAAACTGGTTATCAGTCTAGGAATCTTCCTGAAGTTTTCCCAAGGTCTTAATGTCCCTATTGTGTGAGTGGACCAAAACTAGATACACTATCCTGGAACAAAAACAAAAATAGCTGGAAAAACTCAGCAGGTCTGACAGCATCTGTGGAGTTTTTTCAGCTATTTTTGTTTTTGTTTCAGATTTCTAGCATCCGCAGTATTTTGCTTTTACACTATCCTGGATGCTTTTACACTATCCTGGATGCAGTCTGGCCCAGACCTTCTACATGCTTGCTGCACTTGTCAGATGTCTTTTAACATTGACAGGAACAGGCACATTACCCATTGTATCAAGATCCTCCTGCTGTCTATTATTTTCACCTTAAGACCCATATATGCATTGTTGTATCACCCACAAACTTGTGCCATCGCAATCAAAATTGAAAAGAAGTGAATATTATTCTAAACGTGTAAAGAAACTTGGTTAGACCTAGGAGCACTACATGCAGTTCTGGTCGCCGTATTATAAAAGGATATATATGGAAAGGGTACAGAGAAGATTTACCAGAAAGAATGATACCAAAAATGTTCGGGTGTACGTATCAGGAAATACACTGGGTCTCTTCTCTCTTGAAGAAAGAAGACTGAGGCGTGACTAGTAGAAGTCTTTAAAAATTATGAAAGGTTTTGATAGAGTGCATATGAGGGACAATGGAATAGATAGTTACAGTGGTTGATTTGGATGAGAAAAGATGGGAGGAGGATCGAAGGAGTGTAAACACTGGCATCGACTGGGTGGGCCAAATAGTCTGTTTCTGTGCCATATACCCTATGTAATACTATGATGCATTCATTCAGTTTATTACTAAAGATGGTGAAGAGCAATGGGCGTAACTCAAATCTTTATAAACGCTGCCTTTGTCATCAACAACTACCAGATTATTAACTTCTTTCAATTTGTACTTAACTATTCAGTCATATTTATTTTACCTTATGATACTTAGAAAATTTTGATTGTAAAGCAGATTCAGAGTCTGGTTTGGAGACTGAATGCGTCATCATTTAATGTTTTACTGGATAGCTTTTTGCCAGAGTAAGTCTTAAGCTTGGTGAGTTCAAATTATTTGCACTGCACAAGGAAGTGCTATTTTATGTTGCACACCAAGATTTATACTGCCTCTACATTTTATGCAAATTCATTTGTTAACTTGATAGGCTACAAAAAATTGAGTGCAGATTACCATTATGCCAAGAAATAGTGGCAATCCTGTTTTCATGAGGTATGTTGGCATCTAATATTGAGCATAATTGCATTTTCTAAAGAAAAAGTTTACAATTTTGTTTCAACTCCTGGAAGAAGCATATTAATAATATAAAGTTTTGGACTGTGATTATCAGAGGTCAGTGGTGGCTATGTGAAACAATGAATAAATCTTGATTTATTCAACTCATTTCCCATCCCTAACAACTGCAAGCTATGTAACAGAAACAAAATAGTGCAAGACGCTATTATGAACAGAAACAATAAATGGAACATGGTATCTTGTTCTGGTGCAATCTCTGTCTTTCCATGAAATATCTGAAAGAAACTTGATCTTTGAATTTACATGCCTCAAGTTTCTATATTTAACATATAGCAAATAGATTACTTAAGATCTGAACTAAAACTTTTCCTACTTATGTTCAAAGTTATTCTTTGCTGCTACCTAAAGTTATTAATTTAAAATCTTGATTTGGTTGCTTTTGTAATAATTTTAGTTTCGGCTGCATGAGGAAACTTTTTAAAATAAATGCACATTAAACCCACGCTGATAATATATCCAGTTAATTTATACGGTTGTTAAATCATTTTTTTTGGGAAAAGGAAGAAAAATAATAGAGACTGTTGACCAGCTTCTAGTAGTGATGAAGTGCTGAGTACTGCCCATTTTTGGAATATAAATGGCATTTCCATGATCTAGATAAATGTAGTGATAAAGGATGTTGAGTTCAATTGACCCTTATAACTTTGATTGACTTCAGCTTTTATATTTAACTAATATTTCCATCCCTACCACAGACCCTTTTAAACTGTACCCATTCATGCCAGCAAAAATATTTGTAATGCATTAAAAAGAACATGATTTTTCATACTATATATTTTTTAAATTTATAGTTTGATTTTTTTTCTGCATTTCATCTATACACAGTGAGTTGGTAGTACTGGATGCGCTTTAAGTAGCACTCTGAAGTACACTGTTACCACATGAAGCTGCCTTTCTGGCTGTGATTATATTTGTCTCCATCAAAACTTTAGATTTGAGCCTGAGTTTAATAAAGCTCTGAGACTGCCAGCATTTAAGCTAATTGCCCTGTTTTCTTCTTTAGATCTTCATTGGGCAGCAGGTGAATTTGGAAATGTAGCTGAGCAACACTATTGATTAATGTGTGTGAGTGCAAGCGCTTATTTTATGTTTAGACTGTCTTTTTTGTTTTTCTAGCCTAATAAAATCTGATTTTCCTGTGTGCTTGCACTGTAGGTGGAAACTGACAATAGCTGACTAACATGTCCTGAGCTGTGAGAGGGCATGGCAAGGAGGCAATCATGCGGTAATGACCCTTTTCCAAAGACAACGGTCATTGTGGACTATACAGTTTCAAAATATATTATATTGAATGTTAATTGATAATACCTCACTGCTTCATGGCAGTTGGTTTGCTATTGCTTCAAAAAGTTGTTTTAATGTTAAGTACAGTGAGGATCACAACATACAAGAAGAAAATTGAACGGCTTGTCGACAGTTTTCAAATTTAGTTATAATCCTTGTAGCTACATAAATGTTAATCAATTTGCGTTGCTGGTGCACTAAGTAATTTGTTTAAAAAGCCTTTCTGGTTTTGAAGAGATTGGTTGTGGGAGGTTTTTCCAAGCAGGATGATTAAAATTCAGCTTTAGATCAAATATTGAGGGGGTTTTTCTATGTCAGTCCTAGGAGAAATGGTTTATTTTGCAGATACATGCAAAACAGTTTGCCTAAGTGGTTAGTGGTATTAAAGAGTTTCAATAGGAACAGTCTAATTTTTTAACCATTTTATTACAGGCATCAACATTAATTTTGGGATAGGCTTGAAAGGTTTGCAGGTAGAACTGCATGTGAAAATGAGTAGTTTACATCAAAGGTAGTACATTGTTTTTAAACAAAAAGCTGGGGTTTTGTGAATATTTCACATGCTGATACAAATGTGAAGGGTGAAAAATCTGTTTTACCAATAGTATGCTCTTATTGTGTTTTTCAGGAGCTAGATGTAAAGGCTGGAGGGGGATGTGTCATGACAATAGGAGAGATGATCCGTTCTTTCCTTACTAAACTGGAATGGTTCTCTACCTTATTTCCAAGAATCCCAGTTCCCGTTCAAAAGAATTTGGACCAGTATCTCAAAACTCGACCAAGGAAAATTGCCAAAAAGGATGGGAAGGATAGTATGGAAGAGCCAGAACGCCTTTCAGAGCGTAGACATTCGAGGTAATGCATTTGGATTATTTAAATGACACAACATATATTTAAAATGCTATTTTTAAAGCATTTAGAATTTTATGGCAATTTATTGACTTGTCTTTCAGGTCACCAAGAAGATCCCTTACTCCACGCAAATCTCCTAGGCGATCTAGAAGCAGAAGTCGTCATAGAGAAGGCCATGGATCTTTTGGTTTTGACAAGGAATTAGAAAGAGAAAGAGAACGACAGAAAAGGGAACGAGAGCAAATTAAAGACAGAGAGCGAAGTGAGAAGGATAGACATAAATCTAGAAGCACAGATAGAGGCCTGGACCGCAGGCGAAGCAGAAGCAGAGACCATCACAGAAGTCGAAGCAGAGATAAAAAGAGCGATAAAAAGGATAGAGATAAAGAGAGGGAGAAGGAAAATGAAAGAAGTAGAAGGCGAGAAAAAGATTATGAGAAAGACAAAGAAAGAGTGAGTGATCGAGATAGGGAAAGAAATATTGAGAAAGAACCAGAGAGACCTAGAGACCGGGATAAAAGAAGCCAATCAAAGGCAGAAGACAGAAAACGTAAGGAAGAAAGAAGAGAAAAAGATGAAAAGAGGCATAAAGATGATAAAAAGGATTCAAAAAAAGATAAAAGGCATAGTCGAAGCAGGAGCAGAGAGAAAAGACATAGAAGCAGTAGTCCTGGCAGGGGTCGTGTCAGCAAACGTAGTAGGAGCAAAAGTAAAGAGAAATCTAAACACCGAAATGAACATAAAGAAAAATCAAACAAAAGAAGTATTAGCAGAGAAAGGACTGATGAGAATGATGGTGAACGGATAAAGAAGCAGCGTAGCCATAGCAAAGAGAAAGCTCGCAAACGCAGTCGAAGCAAAGAGCGATCTCACAAACAAAGTCACAGTGATGGTAAGGACCATTCGAGCAAACCAAGCCACAGAAGTCTCAGTACAGAAAGAGATGACAAAAGCATTGCAGAAGGAGTGTTGCAAGGCAATACCACTGACGATGACTGAAATATTACGTAAATCTCTAATTGTACAGTGAATAAATTGTTTTGCTTTTGAACATTTTTCTTTTTTTAAAAATTGAATTATGCTATGGCTAGGATAAACACGTCTTCAAATTCCTGTAGCCTGCAGATGATATTTCCTGTTTGTAGGAAGTGCCTTTGGTAACCGGCTGTTCAACTTACCATTGTAATCCAAGACCAACTTTATGCTGTACAATGTAGTTGATACAGAATTTGTTTTTGTTTGAAATAATGTTTTTGCAAGTATACTATGTACATATGTTCTGAGAGTTTTAATCATTGGCACAACTGCCATGTTGGTTCATTTTGTATGATGGGCAATAAACTGCCAGTACTTAAAACTGTTGTGTTAATACACTGATAGCATTTATATCTGACATATAGTGCCCTGTAGTAGATATTCCTAAATTCAACAGCATTGTACTGGTTTTTAGTTTCTATTTATTTAATATGAAACCTTGCAAATCTTTGAGGAAATAAGTGGATGATGGCATCTTATTTGGGAGAAGTTAAATTGAGGAACACCAAAATTGGTGTTTCTCTGCATGGCACTCGTGCAAATATTCTACATGGAGATAGCTAAAAAATTTTTTAAATCCAGAAGCAGTATTGGAAATATACTAGATTTCAGTATGTGAATAAGGAAAATACAATCAGCTGCTTATTATGGTGTTTTGCTTAAGCGGTGAATCCCTTGCGAGGCATACTTTAAGTCATGCACTTTTGTCTTGTAGCTTGACTAATTTAATGTGTTCGTTTTGTTTTAATAAGATTCAGAACACGTTGAGCTCCGTAATTTGATCTTCAGCATGGATCTGTTCAATTTTTAAGTCTTACTGGATTAAATATAATAATTTCAAACTTAAAATACATTTTTATAAAACCGGTGTACATTTTGGTTACAGGAGGAATACATTGATGCATTTTAACTGTTTTTTGGCATTGTCGTGTGAAAGAGTTTTAATGGTTGAACCAATCTGTTCTTGGTTCCTAGGATTCATTTGGCTCTGGGAAGATCTCTGCCGATTGTGGTATACCTAAAACTTTCATTATAACATTGGTAGAAGCTTGCTTGATCTTGTAAAGAAAACTTAAGATTTTAGAGTTTACTTTTTGAAAAACAGATATCTAAATTTACCCAATGTACTAATACCAATCAGTGACAGTAGAATCAAATAAAGAGCAGGATTTCAAATTATTCCACCTCATAAGAGGTATTTTGCAAGTTGGTTAAAACAAAAATTGCTGGTATGTACCTGCCCTAAGGTGTTTTAGTGGTAACATGCCTATAAATCTAACGGTACCTAAATGTTTATGTAAATGAAAAGCTCCTCCAAGTTCAAAAATAATAAATGACCCACATAATAACTCCCCAGCCTGTTATATACAGATACTTTCCCCAGTTGCTAAAGGGGAATATTGACGAGGTGACTTCAAGGTGGGAATGCTGTTAACCATGAGCTGTTTTTATATAACTTCCAGAAACACTTCCTAATATTGCATGCACTGATGGTGTGATGCAATTTATGGAGGCGATTCCAAAAAATGTAAGGGCATAAAAGCCAATTTTAAATGTAAAATCTATTATCTAAACATTGGGATTTGAGAGTATGGTAAATGGTTATAGAATTAGACATTTTAGGTAATTTTTTAGACATTTGGGATCAGCAAGACTGAACAATAGTTTTCAGTTCTCATTGAGAATTTAATTTTAGGTGCCAGTGCTGAAGAAATGTATACCACACGTGGTCTATAAAAATAGCTGTAATTTTTTTCTGAGTGAAAGGATGAATACGCAGACAATCTGATCTGTTGTATAAATGAATTTTTGTCAGCTGCTTCACATGCTGTCAGTTTTTCACATTTAGGCAGTCACCACACAAATGATTGCCCTTTGTGTTAGCCATTTATTTTATTTAAATTAATTATCAAAACAATGTCATTTGGTAAACTGCTTAACCAATAATTGTTTAAGGCCTCAATTTTTTATTGCATTCCCTAAGCTCCCGGAGATCTGCTATTCCTCATTCTTCAGATCCAGCACATAATTTTATTGGAAGACTGGTTCAGCTGAGTATAATTATTTATTTATAATTATGTATCCATTATAGAGCATGCCTTTTTTTTAAAAAAAACTACTGCCAGAGCTTGCGCATGTGCTTCAACGTTTCTTCCATTAGTTACAGCAACCGAGTGGTTCGTGGCATTAGGAAGTACACCTTATGAAGAAACAGTTTTCAGAACGTTAACATTAAGGAGCAAATACTCAGTATCATTTAAATGCAAAAAAAGAAAGAACCTAAGGGCAATATGGTATCTATAGGGTTCCTAATGCATGCCCCATGCTTACAGAAAGTCACATTGGCCAAAATTAATTGTCCTTGGAGAAAAGTTGAATCAGTGATTTAATATCATCCAAAACAGACCTCACATAGAGCTTTAAAAAATTAAATGTAATTGTACTTGACCTTTTTACTTAAAATATATTGCTTAAACTCCCCTGGGAAATGCAAAAGAGTATGTATGTAGCTGCTTCTACAAATGTAGGACAAGGAAACAGCCATTCATGTCCTGACACACAATATTTTCTAAGTCTCTTAAACTCTGCAGCTGATCTCACTTTGCTGTATTTTTTCTCTTTCTAAATGTCAGATTAGGAGCCCCAATGTCTGAACATAGATGCTCTGCAAGAAACTGTGCTGTAGATATTTAATTCTAAGGTGGTCCCTTTTATTTAAGCTATTTTTGAAACTCTTCATTTAAGCAGACCCCACAAGTGAGTAAGGATTTTAGTACTTTAGCACATAACCCCTCTTGTTCAAGGCTTAAATTCAGTTAACGCTTCCTAATTGTAGGACCACCTTTTTCAAGTACAAGTTTGATCATTCCTTCAAATGCACAAATGTTTCAGGTGCTGTAATTCAGTTGCATAGCTCAGAATTGTTACTTTCAGAAGATAGAGTAGCAGTCAGATATTTGCTTTTCAGGTAGCAAAAGAGTTCCCTGCAGCTGCTGCTGCTCTTGGGGCAAGGGTGTCAAACTCATATAGTCTGCTTCATCTG
This sequence comes from Cetorhinus maximus, assembly GCF_964194155.1. Lineage (NCBI taxonomy): Eukaryota > Metazoa > Chordata > Chondrichthyes > Lamniformes > Cetorhinidae > Cetorhinus > Cetorhinus maximus. The sequence continues at coordinate 97,487,186 of NC_135895.1, forward strand.
ATACTTGGTGTGGATCACATTCAGCAGACGTTACTTGGACACATAGAAATTGGTATCTGTTTTGCCAGTTTCTTGGTGACAATGTATACCGATTTCTAGCCTTGAGGTCTTGCATTTAATTTGTGCTGATGCTATATCTACTGCCCTATTGGTCCTCACTATTTTGGGCATTACTAGTGGCTGCTTGAAATCTGCATTCAGTCAGCTACTTTCTGAAAAATGTGTAAAGCACTATAAGCATATTCTGTACTAGCTCTGACTATCTTTTTCAGTTTTATTGCAGCCTAAATGGCAGTCCTTAACAGTGCAGTAGGAAAAGTGCATCTTCCCCACCCTGACTAGCACCCTCGCCTTTGAATCAGAGGGTTGTGGCTTCATGTCCCACTCCCGGAAACCAAGAACTGTGATTGTACTCAAAAAGAGTTGCAATCTGTGACTGTTGGTAACTCAAAAGAGTTTCCCCACCCTGACCTCTTCAGCACTGCTGCAGGCTACAAGGCCTTCCTGCCCTTTCCACCTTCTAGGACTTAACCTGTGCTGCATTAGGCCCAAATTTGAACCCCAGTGTTTGGTGTGCTACCTCTGGAGTGCGCCAAGTACCACAGCTCCTCTTTTATTAACATGAGGTCCTGAGTTCTGTTGTACACTTAGATTTCCACCCCACTATTTCTGCAGGATTCTTGCCTTGCAGTTCTTCAAGTAATTGTCCTTCACAATATGGTTTCGATGATGCAGTTTTTTCTTGGGCAAGCACATGGTATGCAGCATTACTTGGTAAGAATTAGCAAATGCTTCTGAGGTCAGAAGGTTGAGGGTTAAAATCCCACTGCAGAGATTTTACATTATTCCAGGCTGACACTTCAGTGCAGCACTTTGGAAGTTTCTTCTCAGTGTCATCATCAAACTATATTTAAAAAAAAACAGATTGTGGTAACTATTTCATCATTTTGTTGGGTGTTGTGCAAATTAGCTGCCATATTTCTGACAATACAGCAATGATTACACTTCGGAAAGCAGTAAATTTGATGTAAAGTGTTTTGGGTCATCCTAAGGGTGATGAAAGCTGTATAAATGCAATTTTTTTAATTTAAAATTAATTTAGAAAGATAAACCCTCACGACCAGCATCCCTCATTCCATTGTTAAGCTATTGCAAATTGGGACACCAAGCTACTGGAGGCAGCAGCTCCAGAGTTGTTTGTGGAGTTTGTTGCCCTGAGGATGTGGGGCTGCAGCTTGTGCACTGCTCCTCCTCTGCGAGCCCAACATAGACAGTGGTGATCAGAGCTTGTGATGTAAAATACGGGTGTGTAAATTCCTTGAGTGCAGTGAGAATTCTGTCCCTGTCTCCTTGTGGAAGCAATCTAATACAATTTACCCACAATCAAGTCCCCATGCATCGCACATCTTTTTAGTGGCTATGCCTCTCAGTGCCAACTTCATTATCCAGACTCCTTGCTCTTAATCCCAAGCCCCATTCCCCTGACCAATTACCAATCACCGTCTCAAGTCATTTTCCCCAGTCTCCCTTGGGCAACTCTTTTCCCCCAATTTCCAATGCCCTGTTGCTCTCCCTCTATTCCTGCTTTGTCCAAATCTCCTCATCCTTATTTCCCAGTTGCACTTCTCACCCGGGCAACACCCAGACCACCAAATCCAAACCTCCCTCAAGCTGTGTTTAAAATTCTAATATAAAGTTAACGTTACATTAAATTTCTCAAATGCAAATAGGTTCATTAATGTATTTATTTGTTCCAATGTCTCTCTGAACTGGAAAAGATGGCTAGGCTAGGGGCACAGATATTCCTCTGGAATAGCAGCTGTGGTGTTTTGTTTAGATTTATGAAGAACGCCATGTAGAATTTAACAATGTTGTTTTGTGATTACATTTTCCCATGTAAACATAAATATCCTGTTCATAGTTTTACTACGTTATACAATTTATCATATGTCTTCCCATTGAGATAAAATAAAACATCCAAATGACTGGTGAGTGAGGATGGATGGTTATTTAAAAAGCAATGTACATCAATTTTAAGGCTGCAATTCCAAATCTACAATGAAAGATGAATGCTGCAGATCTGGTTAAATAGTACCAAAAAAAAAGCCAGCCTGATACTATTTTGTGGTTTCCAGAAAGGTAATCTTCAGTAGCATCTTTTAAGCGCAGAATATTCAAATTTCTCATGAGGATAAAATATCTAAAATGAACTCTACCTATGATTAGAGTTGATGAATGTCATGTTTGAAGAGGATCTGTTTAGGATCTGCAAGATCCATCAAGAATGCATATAAAACCAAATAATGTTGAATTCTACAGACAAAGCAGAATATAGATCAAAGAAAAACTGCTCATATAGTAGACAATGGCAACCGTGTCTCGTTCTTCCTGCTGTCCTGGCCACGGTGGCTAAAGCAGATTTTCTGGTTATCTCATTGCTAAAGGCATTGCTGTATGTAAATTGGCTGTCACATTTTCTACACTAGAATGGAAGGATGCGGAGAAGTCAATGGTATGATTTTAAAGTGAGTACAAGAACACAAAGGTCTGAGGTTAAAGTACTGAAATCTTTGAAGTTGATAAAGCTGTTACATGCAGGATCTTTGGCTTCATAAATAGAGGTACAGAATACAAAAGCAAGGAAGCTATTCCTAGCTTTAAAAAAGTGCTGGAAATACTCTGGTTTCTGGGAGAAGAGAAACAAAAGTTCTGATGGAAGGTGATTCACCTTGAAACACTAACTCTGGCCCAAATGTTTTTCTGTGCCTTTGCCAAAATGGAGCCCTGAATTCAGAAGCTGCACCTCCCCCTCCCCCATATCTGGTACCCATCATTTTCACTGGGGTGGGGTAATGTGTTTTTGCACATACATGCTTCACAAAGGCAGCACCACATAGCAAAATACAGTTGCCTTCACTCAGAAGCAACTTTTGTCACCAAGGTTTGTGAAACATGATTTGCGGGATTTATGAATTTGAGGGAAGGGTCTAAACCTACTAGACTTCTTTGGAGAGCTCAGGTGTCTTTTTTGAGAGCTTTAAAAATGCTCAAGTGCCACAGAAGTTCAACAACTTCAAACGCAGGTGTGTGGCTGACATCCAAGGGTGTTGGAAGGTGGGGCCTTTGACCATGGCAGGATAGATGTTTTTGCCCCTCATGACTCAAACACCCAGGTGAGAGGAAGGAGAGTGTGCCAGATAAGGGAAAGAGTATGTATGGTGGCAAGCTGAAAAGTAGGGATAGCACCTTTGCATAGTTGTGCCATAGAGGCAGGTGAACAGGAGCAATGTGTGGCAGGAGGGAGGGGACACCAGGCCAGGAGTTGGAGGCAGCGCAGCAGGCAGGAGGAGGACAACCACGCGTTACCCAAGATAAGGGTCTACCAACTAGGCCATATCTGGATGTGATGGAGAACCAATGTAGAAGAAGGATCAGATTATCCTGGGAATTAGTAACCGACATGTACAACAAGATCTGGCACCATGGCCTGCTGATCAGCATCCCTGTCAGTGGCACTCAAGGATACAGTGGCTCTGGATTTTTCTGCTGCTGGCTCTTTCCAGGGGTCAACTGGAGATCTCTGTGGCATCTCACAATTGCACACAGGCACATCAAGGCGGTTACAGATGCTTTCTTTGCTTGGATGGGGGAGCACATTAATTTCTTGATAGATGTAGAGCTTCAGATGTAGAGGGCCAGGGGTTTGCAGAATTAGCAGGGTTCCCTGAAGTGCAGAGGGCTATTGACTACACCCGTGTCGCCAAATGGGCACCGAGCCATCAACCTGACATCTTCATAAACAGGAAATCCTCTCACTCCTTGAATGCTCAAGATATGTGTGACCACGCCGAGGCGTTCTGACATGTATGTGCACAGCACCCTGGAAGCTGCCGCAACACTTTTATCCTGAGGAATTCACAACTGCCTCAGCTTTTTCAGACAGACAAGTCTGTGTTTGTCTTCTGCAGGACAAGAGGTATCCCTTAAGGAGGTGGCAGATGACTCCCTTTAGGCAACTGCAAACGGAGCCAAAAAGGCACGACAGCCACATGCCAACCCACAATACAATAGAACAGTATTCTCCTGCAAGGATCTCCAGAATAGTCGCCAACTGCTTCCTGCTACATAACATGGTGTAGCCGAGGGGTCTACAACCAGATGGGACAGTAGCCAGGCTTATAACATACGAGGAGGAAGAAGGTGGTAATGGGAGACCAGCTGTGGAGCAGGCCCATTCTTTACAGGAGAGGTTCATAGACAGAAGCTTGCTAATTCAGAGTCCCTTCTCCTAGGCTCTTGAAAGGTCGCAAATCAGGTCAGCCAGTCCCCAGTGAGCAGCTTCCATACAATAAACCCTAAACGTGAAGTCTCATATTCTCAGGGGAATGTCCATCCCCAACAAGAGAGAAAACCAAGAGAAAACCTGGTGCCAGGGTCAAGGATGTCACTGAACGACTGCAGGGCATTCTAAAGGGGGGGGCAAACAGGCAGAGATCGCGGTACATATTGGTACCAACAACATAGGTAGAAAGAGGGATGAGGTCCTGCAAGCAGAATTTAGGGAGCTAGGAATAAAAACAGGACCTCAAAGGTAGGAATCTCTGGATTACTTCCGGTGCCATGTGCTAGTGAGTATAGAAATAGGAGGTTAGTCCAGATGAATGCGTGGCTGGAGAGATGGTGCAGGAGGGAGGGCTTTAGATTTCTGGGACATTGGGACCTGTTTCTGGGGGTAGTGGGACCTGTACAAGGCGGATGGGTTGCACCTGAACCGGAATGGGACCGACATCCTTGCAGGGAGGTTTGCTAGTGCTGTTGGTAGGGGTTTAAACTAACTTGGCAGGGGAATGGGATCCTGAGAGGAGGTTCAGCAGGGGGACATGCACAGCCAAAATTAGAAGAGAGAGCAAATGAGTATGGAAGGCATATAAATTATAGGCCAGTTAAGGCACAAGGGAGTTTGGCAAGGTTGTATGGTATTTATTTTAATGCAAGGAGTCTGACGAATAAGGCACATGAGATGAGGGCACAAATTAACACATGGAAGTATGATGTCATTCCTGTCACAGAGACATGGTTGAGGGAGGAGCAGGATTGGCAGCTCAATATTCCAGGATTATAGGGTCTTCAGGCGAGACAGGGAAGGGGGTAAAAGAGGAGGGGGTATCACAATATTGATCAATGAATCAATTGCAGCAGTAAGGAGGGATGACCTCTTGGAAGGTTCCTCAAATGAAGCCTTATGGGTAGAAATGAAAAACAAAAAAGGAGCAATCACATTGCTGGGAGTGTACTATAGGCCCCCAAACAGTCAGAGAGAAATAGAAGAAACATAGAAAATAGGAGCAGGAGCAGGCCATTTGGCCCTTCTAGCCTGCTCCGCCATTCATTATGATCATGGCTGATCATCCAACTCAATAGCCTGCTCCTGCTTTCTCCCCATATCCTTTGGTCCCTTATGCCCCAAGTGCTATATCTAACTCCTTCTTGAAAACATACAATGTTTTGGCCTCAACTACTTTCTGTGGTAGCGAATTCCACAGGCTCACCACTCTCTGGGTGAAGAAATTTCTCCTCATCTCAGTCCTAAATGGTCTACCCCGTATCCTCAGACTGTGACCCCTGGTTCTGAACTCCCCTACCACCAGGAACATCCTTCCTGCATCTACCCTGTCTAGTTATGTTAGAATTTTATAGGTTTCTATGAGATCCCCCCTCAATCTTCTGAACTCCAGTGAATATAATCCTAACCGACTCAATCTCTCCTCATATGTCAGTCCCGCCATCCCAGGAAACAGCCTGGTAAACCTTCGCTGCACTCCCTCTATAGCAAGAACATCCTCCCTCAGATAAGAAGACCAAAACTGCACACAATATTCCATGTGTGGTCTCACCAAGACCCTGTATAATTGCAGCAAGACATTCCTGCTCCTGTACTCGAATCCTCTCGCTATGAAGGCCAACATGCCATTTGCCTTCTTTACCGCCTGCTGCACCTGCATGCTTACCTTCAGCGACTGATGTACGAGGACACCCAGGTCTCATTGCACATTCCCCTTTCTCAATTTATAGCCATTCAGATAATAATCTGCCTTCCTGTTTTTGCTACCAAAGTGGATAACCTCTCATTTATCCACATTATACTGCATCTGCCATGCATTTGCCCACTCACTCAGCTTGTCCAAATCACACTGAAGCATCTCTGCACCCTCCTCACAGCTCACCCTCCCACCCAGCTTTGTGCCATCTACAAATTTGGAGATATTACATTTAGTTCCGTCATCTAAATCATTAATATATATTGTGAATAGCTGGGGTCCCAGCACCGATCCCTGCGGTACCCCACTAGTCACTGCCTGCCATTCGGAGAAAGACCCGTTTATTCCTACTCTTTGTTTCCTGTCTGCCAACCAGTTTTCTATCCATCTCGATACACTACCCCCAATCCCATGCACTTTAATTTTACATGCTAATCTCTTACGTGGGACTTTGTCGAAAGCCTTCTGAAAATCCAAATAAACCACATCCACTGGCTCCCCCTCATCAACTCTACTAGTTACATTCTCGAAAAATTCCAGTAGATTTGTCAAGCATGATTTCCCTTTCGTAAATCCATGCTGACTCTGTCCGATTCTGCCACTGTTTTCCAAGTGCTCAGCTATTAAATCTTTTATAATGAATTCTAAAATTTACCCCACTACCGACGTCAGGCTGACTGGTCTATAATTCCGTTTTCTCTCTACCTCCCTTTTTAAATAGTGGGGTTACATTAGCTACCCTCCATTCTGTAAGAACTGTTCCAGAGCCTATAGAATCTCAGAAGATGAGCATCAATGCATCAACTTCCTTAAGTACTCTGGGATGTAGATTACCAGGCCCTGGGGATTTATCGGCCTTCAATCCCATCAATTTCTCCAACACCATTTCCCTACTAATACTGATTTCTTTCAGTTCCTCCCTCTCACTAAACCCTGTGTTCCCCAACATTTCTGGAATGTTATTTGTGTCCTCCTTTATGAAGACAGAACCAAAATATGTATTTAGTTGGTCAGCCATTTCTTTGTTCCCCATTATAAATTCCCGTTTCAGACTGTCAGGGACCTACTTTTGCCTTCACCAATCTTTTTCTCTTCACATATCTATAGAAACTTTTACAGTCAGTTTTTATGTTCCCCGCAAGCTTACTCTCGTACTCGATTTTACCCTTTTTAATTAATCCCTTGGTCCTCCTTTGCTGAATTCTAAAGTGCTCCCAATCCTCAGGTCTGTTGTTTTTTCTGGCCAATTTGCATGCCTCTTCCTTGGATTTAATACTATCTCTAATTTCCCTTGTAAGCCATGGTTTGGCCACCTTTCCTATTTTACTTTTGCGCCAGACAGGAATAAACAATTGTTGCAGTTCACCCATTCGCTCTTTGAATGTTTGCCATTGCCTATCCACCGTCATCCCTTTGAGTAACGTTTCCCAATCCATCGTAACCAACTCGCGTCTCATACCATCGTAGTTTCCTTTATTAAGATTCAGGACCCTAGTCTCAGAACCAACTACATCACTCTTGATGAAGAATTCTGTCATATTATCTTCGCTCATCCCCAAGGGGCCTTACCCAACTTGATTGCCAATTATTACTTACTCATTACACAATACCCAGTCTAGGATGGCCCGTTCTCTAGTTAGTTCATCAACGTATTGGCCAGAAAACCATCCCGTATGCACTCCAGGAATTCCTCCTCTACGGTACTGTTACTAATTTGATTTGTCCAATCTATATGCAGATTAAAGTCACCCATAATTACAGATATGTAGGCAAATTTCAGAGAAGGGTAAAAATAGTAAGGTAGTAATATTGGGAGATTTCAACTTCCCCAACATTAACTAGGTTAGTCATAGTGTGATAGGTTTAGAGGGAGTGGAATTCTTAAAATGCGTCCAGGAGAGCTATTTAAGCCAGTACGTAGAAGGTCCTACAAGAGAGGGGGCGGTTCTGGACTTAATTTTAGGGAATGAAGCCGGGCAAGTGGTAGAGGTATCAGTGGGGGAGCATTTTGAAGATAGTGATCATAACTCCGTTAGATTCAAGGTTGTTATGGAAAAGGACAAGGATGGGCCAGAAATCAGAGTTCTAAATTGGGGGAAAGCCGACTTTAATAAGATCAGATATGATTTGGCCACAGTGTACTGGGAACAGCTACTTTTAGGTAAATATGCGTCAGAGCAGTGGGACTCATTCAAGAAGGAAATAGGGAGAGTATAGGGCCAACATATTCCAGTAAAGACAAAGGATGGGACCAACAAATCCAGGGAACCTTGGATGTCAAAGAATATACAGGATTGGATAAAGAGAAAAAGGGAGGCTTTTGGCAGATACCGAGGACTCAAAACAGCAGAAGCTCTAGAGGAGTATAGAATGTGTAGGGGGGAACTTAAAAAGGAAATTAGGAGAGCAAAAATGGGGCATGAAAAACATTGGCAGGTAAAGTAAAGGGAAATCAAAAGTTATTTTACAAGTACATTAAGAGTAAAAGGATAACTGGGGAAAGAGTAGGGCCCATTAAGGGCCATAGTGGTAATTTGTGTGTGGAGCCGGAAGACGTAGGTAGGGTTCTAAATGAATACTTTGTGTCGGTGTTCACAAGTGTGAGGGACGACGTGGGCTTGGAAATCAGACAGAAGGACTGTGATATAATTAAAGAAACTAACATAGAAAGGGAGGAGGTTCTAAGTGGCCCGGTAGGCTTAAAAGTAGATAAACCTCCAGGCCCGGATGAAATGTATCCCAGGCTGTTGAGTGAAGCAAGGGAGGAGATAGCAGGGGTGCTGGCAATAATTTTCAATACCTCCCTGGCCACAGGAGAGGTGCCAGAGGATTGGGGGACAGCCAACATGGCACCATTATTCAAGAAGGGAGGAAGGGATAAACCAGGGAACTACAGGCCAGTCAGTCTAACCTCAGTGGTGGGGAAACTATTGGAAGCAATTCTGAGGGACAGAATTAATCTACACTTGGAGAGGCAGGGATTAATCAAGGACAGTCAGCATGGTTTTGTTAAGGGGAGGTCTTGTCTGACCAATTTGATTGAAATTTTCAAAGAGGTGACCAGGTGTGTAGATGAGGGCAATGCATTTGATGTAGTCTACTTGGACTTCAGCAAGGCTTTTGATAAGGTCCTGCATGGGAGGCTGATAACGAAGGTAAGAGCCCATGGGATCCAAGGCAATTTGGCAAATTGGATCCAGAATTGGCTGAGTGGCAGGAAGCGGAGGGTGAGTGTTTTTGTGACTGGATGCCTGTGTCCAGTGGGGTTCCACAGGGATCGGTGTTGGGTCCCTTGCTGTTTGTGATATATATAAACGATTTAGACTTGAATGTAGGAGGATTGATCAGTAAGTTTGTGGATGACACAAAAATTGGTGGTGTGAGGAGGATATCCTTAGATTACAGGAGGATATAGACGGGCTGGTCAGATGTGCTGATCAGTGGCAAATGGAATTTAATCTGGATAAGTGTGAGGTGATGCACTTGGGCAGGACAAACAAGGCACTGGAATATACATTGAATGGTAGGACCCTGGGAAGAACTAAGGATCAGAGGGACCTTGGTGTGCATGTCCACCGGTCCCTTAAGGTAGCGGGACAGGTAGCTAAGGTGGTTAAGAAGGCAAATGGGATACTTGCCTTCATTAGCCGAGGCATAGAATATAAGAGCAGGGAGGTTATGCTGGAACTCTATAAAACGTTGGTCAGGCCACAGCTAGATTATTGCGTGCAGTTCTGAGTCTGCATTATAGGAAGGATGTGCTTGCGCTAGAAAGAGTGCAGAGGGGATTTACCAGGATGTTGGCTGGGCTGGAGAGCTTTAGTTATGAGGAGAGATTGGATAGACTGGGGTTATTTTCCCTGGAGCAGAGGAGATTGAGGGGGGACATGACTGAGGTGTATAAAATTATGAGGGGCATAGATAGGGTAGACAGTAACAAACTTTTCCCCTTAGTGGAGGGATCAATTACCAGGCGGCATAGATTTAAGGTAAGGGGCAGGAGGTTTGGAGGGGATGTGAGGAAGAATCTCACAGGTGGGAATCTGGAACTCACTGCCTGAAAGGGTGGCAGAGGCAGAAACTCTTATAACATTTAAGTAGTATTTGGATGTGCACTTGCGATGCCATGGCATACAAGGCTATGGGCCTAGTGCTGGAAAATGGGATTAGAATAGTTAGGTTCTTGTTTGACCGGCACAGACTCAATGGGCCGAAGGGCCTTTCTTTGTGCTGTAGACCCCTATGGCTCTATGACAAAATGGACTCCAGAAAGTCAGGTGACTTCTGTTGTGGTTTCTGGTCAGACAGAAACAATAAGTCTGGGAAGTTATGTAAAATGCAAATGGCTTTCCTCGATGCTAATTGATTACCCCTCACCATTTCAATGAAAGAGCTTTAAAAAGACAATGGCTGCTAAACCTGCTGGTCCCATGAAGATGGGATTTCAAATAAAGTCATTCTGTGAGCTGATCATAACTGAAATGTTGGTGGGATAGCAATCATCTCCCAATTGTGTGTCAATTACATTGGCTTCAAACCATTGTGTGAATAATGGAATGCGTCAGTAGTGTTATCACATGGCTGAAACAGGCTGGCGAGAAAGCTGATACCTTATTAACCTACAAGTGAGCCTAGCAAGGCACTCTGGGACCAGCACCTCAGAGGGAGTGATCACCCAGCCAAATAAAAGAACACTGCCTCAAAAAGTCATCTCAGGCAGTGAAAAAGGACTAATTGATATTACTTGCAAGATTATATCTCTTCACTACAGGGGCTTGACCCTAATTTTGATTGAAAAGCCAGAAACTTCCAACTTCCATATTACTTCAAGGAACCAGGAGAGTATCTTTCGGCCTGGAACTTTTTCAACCACCATCAAAATGACTGTAAACAAGTAACCTGTTTCTTGTTACTCCATTAGCAATCTAAGTACATGTCACATCTCTAGAAACCATCTTTTCTTGCATATATATATGTGTGTGTGTGTGTGTCTATGTGTTTGGGAAGTGGGTGATTGGGGTTTTATATTTCAGGTGTTGTGAAAATAAACAGTTATCCTTTGTTTTCATTTGAGCTTATAGGAAAACCTGTTTATGTCTGTTCCTTAAAGTCAGAGCATTCAAAAGGGTTAAAACACTCCTCAAAAATACATATAGTTAAGGTCAGCTGAGAGGTGAGAAAAGGGAGAAAATTATCCGACACATCTGCCCATCTGTAACACATCGTAACCCTTGGCATCAACGTAGTGCACAAATACACCTTGAGTGTACAGTTTCAGGAATGTGCGACATCTGCAACATGCTTTGCTGCCAAACACCTCGGATTTTGGTGAGTCCACAGCCTCTACCACCTAGCAGACAAAGGCTTCAGATATATTGGGGAAACCCCACAAGCATGCTTCCCTGGAGCATACATGGCACCTTGAAATGTGGAAAATGCACTTAACTGACTGTGCAACACTCACGTGTGGATGGCTGCCTTCAACACAGCACTTGTGCTTGAACTACACCCGATAAACTGTATTTGATCTTTGAATTTGATCCTTTATCTTCCCTTAAGGACAATCATTAATGGGCAAGAAATGCTGCAGGAAGCATCTCAATCCACTACCTTATCTGAAGGTCTGGAGAAGGAAACAGCTTTCCCCTGCCAGACATGCATGGGCACACCTGATGGCTCAATGAGAGAAGGATTTCAGAATGCAGTCTTCAGTGCCACTGGTAATAACTGCCACAGAATCACACAGTGCAGAAGAGGCCCTTCGGCCCATCGAGTCTGCACCGACACGTGAGAAACACTTGACCTACCTACCCATTTACCAGCACTTGGCCCATAGCCTTGAATGTTATGACGTGCCAAGTGCTTATCCAGGTACTTTTTAAAGGGTGTGAGGCAACCCACCTCCACCACCCTCCCAGGCAGCGCATTCCAGACCGTCACCACCCTCTGGGAAAAAAAGCTTTTCCTCACATCCCCCCTAAACCTCCTGCCTCTCATCTTGAACTTATGTCCCCTCATGACTGACCCTTCAACTAAGGGGAACAGCTGCTCCCTATCCACCCTGTCCATGCCCCTCATAATCTTGTACACCTCGATCAGGTCGCCCCTCAGTCTTCTCTGCTCCAACGAAAACAATCCAAGTCTATCCAACCTCTCTTCATAACTTAAATGTTTCATCCCAGGCAACATCCTGGTGAATCTCCTCTACATCCCCCTTCATTCTGTAAACAATTGCATTGAGGGTATAAGTGTACAAAAGCAGACTGAAACTGTTTTGGCAAAAATGATTTATATTTACAATGTGCTTAATTGTGATAAATACAAAGTGATATGAAACGAAACCATGGTGAACCCATCAGCGATGGAGGCGATATGGGGTGGGGTGGTGAGCAAGCAGTGTAAGGACCTCTGTGAGAAATAAAAGGAAGTAATGAGATGTAGCGCTTTACATTGTGAGAGCACGCTCTGATACACACCATTGACTTTAACTATAATTCAGTTGCCCTTATCATGCAACCCAACTTTTGCAGACCCCTTCTTTCCCCTTCTGCTCAGTGAACTGACAGGATCTCTTTATCACCATGTTCCATGTTGGCACCTGTTATGTGCAATTCTCCATCCCCAACAACCAACCAGGCGGGCACTCTGGCTACGTCCATGGCTATCTCCTCCATGTACCTGATTTCCCATAACCTCACAGCCCCAACTCAGTCTGGGCCATCTCTCTGGCATCCTGGTATTCTGAATCCTCTTGTCCTGCAGATACAACATAAAGAATGATGAGAGCTGAATATATAGCGTCACCAGGGACAAATCTCTTGAATTTGGCAACACGTCACAGTGAACATTTACACCTCTACTGTGTGCGCCTACAGGAATGACTTGAACATACAAGCCTCCATGCTATAGGAGAGGTATGTGCCAGGTCTCCCACATTGGTGCAGCATTCAGATGTGAACCATCACTTCAACTTCCGCGTGCTTGTGCCAAACAACTCACCTTGCTGGAGTGCAGCAGGTCATGGAACCTCTTTCTACACTGAATCTATAATCAACCATGATCTCCTGCTATGCTCATGGCAGAGGCTGTCTCCTGCCACGCCTTCTTGGTCTCTGTGGGCAGGTGCCACTGGCCACAGGGATATAATAAGCTGCGCTGTCCCTGGACCCCCTCGACCAGGATCTGGAGGCCCTGGTTACTGAAGTAGGGCACAGCCCCTCACACTCCTGCTTTGTGACATTCTGGCATGACAAATGATAAAAGAAAAGATACATAAGGCTTCCAGCTTTGAATAGTCTTGCACACATATGTCTGCTTACATACACAAACCACGTCCTCTAGCTCAATAATGCCTAATGCCAGGGTAGCCTGGCATTTGCTCCTGTCACTCCCAGATGGCAAATTGTGCTCCCGACCATAAACTACCTTGCTGGCCTGCCCCCTCTGAGTCACATTGTTCTGCCAAGACAGTGCAGAGGTCTGAGGGTCCTGATCAAGGCTCAAATGTATGGCTGCACCCTGAGAGATGGGTGGAAAGAGGGTAAGTGGAAGGGCAAAGGTTCATTGCAAATGTGGTGTATGTCAGTCATCCCCTGAGGTATTATGCTAACCTGAGTTAATATAGAATACCATGAACAGCTGATGGTGCCAAGGTGCTGTCATCTCCATGGCTGTCTTGTGAAGCTTCTCCAGCCTTAACTTGGTAGAGTGCACTCTATAGTGAATAGGCAGCAACAATTACTATATTTTCCTATGGAGGGCCCATGATGGGCCATCTCTCCCAGTGTCAACAACCAGTTGAACAACTATTACAGTTAGTACTCACCTGACTGTTAAGAACATAAGAACATAAGAAATAGGAGCAGGAGTAGGCCATTCAGCTCCTCAAGCCTGCCCTGCCATTCAATAAGATCATGGCTGATCTACCTAGGCCTCAACTCCTCTTTCGTGCCAGTTCCCCATAGCCCTCTACTCCCCAATATTTCAAAAATCTGTCTACCCATCTTTAAATACTTTCAGCGATCTAGCCTCCACAACTCTCTGGGGTAGAGAATTCCAGACATTCACTACCCTCTGAGAGAAGAAATTCCTTCACATCTCAGTTTTAAATGCGTGACCCCTTATTTTGTAAATATGTCCCCTGGTTCGAGATTCTCCCACTAGTGGAAACATCTTCTCAACATCTACCCTGTCAACCCCCTCAGAATCTTGTACATTTCAATAAGATCACCCCTCATTCTTTTAAACTCTAATGAATAAAGGCCTAACCTGTTTATTTATTTTTGATAAGTCAACCCCTTCGCCCCAGGAATCAGCCTAGTGAATCTCCTTTGAACTGCCTCCAATGCCAGTATATCTTTTCTTAAATACGGGGACCAAAACTGTACACAGTACTCCAGGTGCGGCCTCACCAACACCCTGTTTGTTGTAACAAGACTTCCCTATTTTTAAACTCCAACCCCCTAGCAATACAGGCCAAAATTCCATTTGCCTTCTTAATTACTTGCTGCACCCACATGCTAACCTTTTGTATTTCCAGCACAAGAACATCCAGATCCCTCTGGGCTGCACTTTTTTGGAATCTATCTCCATTTAAATAATAGTCTGCCTTTTGATTCTTCCTACCAAAGTGCATGACCTCACACTTTCTACATTAAACTCCACCTGCCAAGTTTTTGCCCACTCGCTCAACCTGTATATATATCCCCTTGCAGATTCCTTATGTCCTCTTCACAACATGCCTTCCCACCTATTTTTGTATCATCAGCAAATTTGGATACATTACACTCTGTCCCCTCCTCCAAGTCATTAACATGGATAGTAAAGAATTGAGGTCCTAGGACTGATCCTTGTGGCACTCCACTAGTTACACCTTTCCAACCTGAAAAAGACCCATTAATCCTGATTCTCTGACTTTGGTGTGTTAACCAATCCTCAATCCATGCTAATACATTACCCCCAATACCGTGAGCTCCTAGCTTGTGCAATAACCTTTTATGTGGCACCTTATCGAATGCGTTCTGGAAATCCAAATATACTACATCTACCAATTCCCCTTCATCAACTCTGCTTGTTATATCCTTAAAGAACTCTATTGAATTTGTCCAACATGATTTCCCTTTCACAAAACCATGTTGACTCTGTTTGATTGCGTTAAGCTTTACCAAATGTCCTGCTATTTCTTCCTTAATAGTGGACTCTAGCATTTTCCCAATGACAGATGTTAGGCTGACTGTTCTGTTGAAGGGTCACGAGGACTCGAAACGTCAACTCTTTTCTTCTCCGCCGATGCTGCCAGACCTGCTGAGTTTTTCCAGGTAATTCTGTTTTTGTTTTGGTTCATAGTTTCCTATTTTTGTCACCCTCCACTCTTGAACAGAGGTGTCACATTAGCTGTTTTCCAATGCGCTGGGACCCTCCCAGAATCCAGTGAGTTCTGGATTGGATACTCTCCTTGACCACCTTTGTTAACCATGGGTGGTTCATCCTTCTCATCAAGTCCTTTTTTTTTGACCTGGATAAACTTTTGCTGAGCGTTATGAAATATCTGCTTAAATGTCTACCTGCGGATGAGGTTCCATGAAAAATGCGAAGGTCGCCTGGGCTCTTCGCTTGCCCAACAACCTTAAGGTTGGACGGGCAGCTCCGTTAGTAACTTTAATTGAGAGTTAAATGACCTTAATAGGCCTTTGACAGTTTGGCGGGCACGCAGCCAACTCGGGTGTGCGCCCTCCAAACTGAAAGTATGAATGAAGCGCCGTGACATTGGGACATACGCCCAATGTCACCACGCGTCATTTTAAGCCTTGGCGAGCGGGGGAGGGGCCCGCTCGCCGAGCCGAAGATTCGGCCTATGATTACAGCAGAATGACTGTATTGACTGTAAGCACCTTGCGACAGCCAGAAGACATGAAAGGCACGACATGAATGCAAGTCTTTCAAGCTCTGATCAAGATACAAGAGACACATGCAAAAATTCGAAGCTCAAAGAGGCCATGAGTCTGAGAGATAAGTCTGAGTTATAAGAGAAGACTGGAGAAACCTTGCTTTCTGAATCTTAAAAGGAGGGGACTGAGGCCAATACAATATTGGGAAAATCTTCATGCTAACAGTGATTGCCACATGAAACAGGCTTACTTTTAGAGTTTCTTCCATCTAATCTATCTGGATCACTAATCCCTTCTCAACTCTGTTGTTGCTAGGTCATCTTGAAAGATGTTGGGTGTCTTATTCTTAGCTAGAGATCTGGCTAGAGGCAAAGATCTTTTTTCAAAGGAACCTTTATTTACATACTCAACTATGTACAGGATTACAAAGCACTAGGACATTTCTCAGATTCTCCTCATTCTCTTCTGTGTGACATCATTATTACATAGAGATAAAAACTACTCTACGTCTGGCTGAACTTGTTCTCACACTGAACAATTTCTCCTTTAACTCCTCTCACTTCCTCCAAATAAAAGGTGTGGCTATGGGTACCCGCATGGGCCCCAGCTATGCCTGTCTCTTTATGGGGTACGTGGAACATTCCAGTCCTACACCGGCCCCCTCCCACAACTCTTTCTCCGGTACATCGATGATTACTTCGGTGCTGCTTCATGCTCTCGTCGGGACTTGGAAAAATTTATTAATTTTGCTTCCAATCTCCACCCCTCCATCATTTTCACATGGTCCATCTCTGACACTCCCCTTCCCTTCCTTGACCTCTCTGTCTCAATTTCTGGTGATAGACTGTCCACCAATATCCATTACAAGCCTACCGACTCCCACAGCTACCTCGACTACAGCTCCTCACACCCCGCTTCCTGTAAGGACTCCATCCCATTCTCTCAGTTCCTTCGCCTCCGTCGCATCTGTTCTGATGACGCTACCTTCAAAAACAGCTCCTCTGACATGTCCTCCTCCTTCCTTAACCGAGGTTTTCCACCCATGGTCGTTGACAGGGCCCTCAACCGTGTCCGGCCCATCTCCCGCGCATCCGCCCTCATGCCTTCTCCTCCCTCCCAGAAACATGATAGGGTCCCCCTTGTCCTCACTTATCACCCCACCAGCCTCCGCATTCAAAGGATCATCCTCCGCCATTTCCGCCAACTCCAGCATGATGCCACCACCAAACACATCTTCCCTTCACCCCACCGGCGGCATTCCGTAGGGATCATTTCCTCCGTGACACCCTGGTCCACTCCTCTATCACCCCCTATTCCTCAACCCCCACCTATGGTACCTCCCCATGCCCACGCAGAAGATGCAACACCTGCCCCTTCACTTCCTCTCTCCTCACCGTCCAAGGGCCCAAACACTCCTTTCAAGTGAAGCAGCATTTCACTTGCATTTCCCCTAACTTAGTCTACTGTATTCGTTGCTCCCAATGCGGTCTCCTCTACATTGGAGAGACCAAACGTAAACTGGGCGACCGCTTTGCAGAACACCTGCGGTCTGTCCGCAAGAAAGACCCAAACCTCCCTGTCGCTTGCCATTTTAACACTCCACCCTGCTCTCTTGCCCACATGTCTGTCCTTGGCTTGCTGCATTGTTCCAGTGAAGCCCAACGCAAACTGGAGGAACAGCACCTCATCTTCCGACTAGGCACTTTACAGCCTTCCGGACTGAATATTGAATTCAACAACTTTAGATCTTGAACTCCCTCCCCCATCCCCACCCCCTTTCCGTTTCTTCCCCCTCCCTTTTGTTTTTTCCAATAATTTATATAGATTTTTCTTTACCCACCTATTTCCATTATTTTTAAATCTATAACTGTAATGCCCTGTCAGTCTTTCCACCCCACCCCCACTAGAGCTGTACCTTGAGTGTCCTGCCATCCATTCTTAATTAGCACATTCTCTCAGATAATATCTCCACCTTTTACACATCTTTGTTCCTTTGTCTGTGACATCTTTTGATTATCTGCTCCTATCACTGCTTGCTTGTCCCTACAACCACCCCACCCTCAACTTCTCTCCTCCCCCTCCCCCCACCACCTTAAACCAGCTTATATTTCACCCCTCTCCTAACTTTACTCAGTTCTGCTGAAGGGTCATGAGGACTCGAAACGTCAACTCTTTTCTTCTCCACCGATGCTGCCAGACCTGCTGAGTTTTTCCAGGTAATTCTGTTTTTGTTTTGGATCATTATTACATAGCTCCTTATGCAAATGTTCAGTAACTATTGTTAGAGTAATGTTAGACTTTACCCTTTACTCTACATCTCCCCCCAAGTCTTTATCTCTACATGTTATGTACACATCCCCTCACACCTCACCCCAAGGTCTCTGTTTTTACAGGAATAATCTTTGTGGTGGCTTTACCAATCTCCCCATACAGAATTCTTTTTGAGGTTGTTGAGGATCTGTTCACTTCAACTCATTCTCTGAGGCCTGTCATTTCTTGTTTCCATTATCATTGGTTCTGTAGCCGTGGTTTCCTCCTGAGGATCAGGCTCTGCAGCTCATCCATCTAATGGCTTCTCATTCATCGAAATTGAGGCACTCCTATTCCTTCAGATGATACCGGTTTCTATCTGGACAATATATTGTTGCAACCTCTCCATTAGCTTACCTTCTCGCTGCTAATCCACACCATCTCTCCCCTTTCGAGTGTGGGCAGGTCGTGGGCCCTGTCTCATTGGTTGAAAGTGCAGGCTTGACTGGCTCTATAACCTTCTTCCTTCTGTTGGGCACGGTCATGGTTCTGTATTGTGATGCTTGGCATTAATGTGTGAGGAAGGGAAAGAAGTTAGGTCCTTAGCCTGCAGCCCATCAAGAGCTCACATGGGGGGGAAGCTGTTCTGCAATTGTGTAGAGCAGTAGCTGAGCAGGGCTAACTGAAAATCTTTGTTTTCTGAGGAGGCCTTTAATGGTACATACTCCTCCCCTGACCTCTCTGTTGGCCTGAGGGTAACTCGACGAACTTTGACTTGGACAATTCCATTATGATGCTGCAGTGGGTTGGAAACACTGAGCAAATTGTGGCCCATTGTCAAAAATGACAATGTCTGGAATGTCGTGCATGTAAAATATCCTCTTCAGAAAGGTTATAACAGCTTCAGGGGTGAGCCCATGTAGCACCTCAATCCACAACAATGAGAAATGCCTTCTCTTTGAATTCAAATAGGTCCATACCAAGGCATTCCCATGACCTGGAGGGAAAAGTACAGGACAGAATTGTTTCTTTCCACTCCTGTCTATGGTTGGCACAGGTGACGCAGTTGGAGACCATGTTTGTAAGAGAACATGAGATACCTGACCACCATATGGATTGTTGCGCCCTGGCCCAACACTTGGGTAATACCAAGATCACCTGGTGAATCTTCTGGGGGCTCATGGGACCAACAACCTCTCATCATAGACCAAGGGGCATCAGAGATGCTGATGTGGCAACATCGTTCAAAGAAATGCCTGAGGACCGGGTTATGGGAACATACTCTGGCTATCCACCAAGGCAGTATGTGCGAATCTGCGCACATTCCTCATCTCACATTTCAGCCTCCTGAAATTCTTGCAACTTCCACTCTGCTGCTGGCAAAAGTGGTTAAGGTCGTGAAGGCCTCACCCAGATTTTTACCTTCTTGTTCTGGATCATTGACTTTTTCAACTTTAAGGATCAGGTTCAGACCTATACAGGCTTTCCTGCTTAAGAAGGAGCATTCCTGGTTCGGAATGACATATAGTGTCTCCGAGATTTTTCTGCCTTTGTATCTTAACATTGCATCAAGATGACCTTTGATTTTTAGCTTGAGTCCTCCTGGACCTTGAAGCTTGATTGATGAGGGTTGCAGAGTAACTTTTTGAGGCTAGTTAACTCCATCAGACAGAAGTGGGAGTCCAGCTCCTGTATCCAATTTAAATTCTGCATGATGCCCATTGAGCTCAATGTTAGTGCTCCAGTATTGGCTTTTGTTCTCTTTGATTTCACCAAGACAATTGATTTCCTGGCAGTCTGGTTCCTATACTCCTTGTATAGAGCTTCCTTTAAAAGATTTTTCTTTCTGCTTGGCAAACACAGGTTTTTTTGAATGACGCACTATTTGAAAATGACTGACTTTGCTGCATCTATGACATTCTGTGGTTCGGGTGGGACTTCCTTTGCAGCTGTGGATCTTCTTCCCACCACAGCGAGGACATTATAAAAGGACCATTGGTGCTTTTTCAGCCATGCTTCCCTGGTTGGTGCCATGATGCGCTTTCAGTTTTGCATCCAATAAATTGAATGGCTTCAAATGGCTTTTCCCATGGCATTTCTTGCTTACAAACTTACAAACACCCAGTTTGCTTTCACACTTCAGCCTGCCCAGCCAGTTGTTCTGCTTTGCTCAGCACTAAATCTTCCATCGACTAGAAAATCTGACAGGGTTTGTTCCAAAACAGCAACAATTATTCTGTCTCTTACTAAATCACCTTTAAACATTCCATACTTAAGATTATCAGCCAAATGATAGAGATCATTTATAAATGAATCAATTCCTTCACCTGGTCTTTGATTTTGACTGTTGAATTTTGCCCGCTCTATGAAGATGTTTTGGCAAATACCAAAATATGAGTCAAAGGCTCCGATGACATCCTTTGGAGGAGGCTGCCTCCTGGTTCACCCCCTGCCTGGCCAGCATGTCATCTGCAATGCTACCAACTGCAAATAACAAAATACTAACTTGATCTTTGATAGTCTTATGAGAACCGGAGCATTTCGATGATGGGTGAAATGTTTTTTCCATTGCCCGGTCTGTCTGGGGTCCTCTACATACTGGAATGATTCTGGGTGAGGTAGGGTAGAATTCATTGCTCACCCTGGGTCAAGGTTCCTGTTTCCCGCGCTGCTTTCTATGGTTGTCGCTGAGCTGTCCTCATGGTTTCCCTCTCTGGTCCGATTACTGGAGAAGCCTCAAAGTCCTCTACCCGCTGCTGTCTGCTGCTGCTGGGCTTCTCCTCAGGCTGTTTCCTGCCACTTTTATACTGCTTTCCTGTGGGTCTGGCCACCACTGCCACCATCTATTCCTGTTGGGCTATCTTGGAAGATGTTGAGTGTCTCACTCTTAGCTAGAGATCTGGCTGGAGGCAAAGATCCTTTTTTGAAGGAACCTTTATTTACATACTCAACTATGTACAGGATTACAAAGCACTAGGACAGAGCCACTGCTCATCTCTCAGATCCTCCTCATTCTCTTCTGTGTGGCATATTGTTACGTAGCTCCTTACGCACACGCTCAGTAGCTATTGTTAGAGTAGTGTTAGGGTTAACCTTTAGTCTACATCAGCCTTCTCTGCTCTAAGGAAAAATAAACCCAGCTCCTCCAGTCTATCCACATAGCTGAAGTCCCTCATTCCTGGAAACATTACTTAAGCTTTTCTCTAAGGCCTCCACTTCCTCCCTGAAGTGTGGTGCCCAAATTTGGAAACAATGCTACAGTTGTGACTGAAACAGTGCTTTCTAAAGGTTCATCAAAACTTTCTTGTTTTTGCATTCTATGCCTAAGTGTCAAAAGCTCAGGATTCCCATTTGCTTTTTAACCACTTTGTTTAGGAATGTTATCAGGAAATTTTCTTCTCATAGTGTAAAGAATATGTGGAAGGAAGTACAATTGTGGG
Organism: Cetorhinus maximus; assembly: GCF_964194155.1. NCBI lineage: Eukaryota > Metazoa > Chordata > Chondrichthyes > Lamniformes > Cetorhinidae > Cetorhinus > Cetorhinus maximus. Next base: position 97,508,801 of record NC_135895.1, read on the forward strand.
GCTGAGAGCCAAGGCAGGCTGGCTAAAAGGCCCATCTTGGTGCTCTGGGACTTCGCCCTGTTGTATTGTGACAATTTAGGCCCTCACCAAAAGGGACTTTAAGCATCTTTACCAGTGGCACCTGCATCCCGAGAAAATCTTTTGAATAGAGGTGAATAGAAATTATTTTAAATAATTGCCTACCACAGGCAGCAGCCCAACACAATTCCTCCTAACATCTTCCTCCAATTGCAAGCAAGCTTATAAGATGACATTCTCTACAGAAAGTCAATCCCTCACCCCCCCCCAGCTCCATTTACCGTCCATGCCAACCGATGCCTCCCACCCAACCCCTAATGGCCCCTTATATCCTCCATCCCAATCACCTAGTATCTAACATCAGGAGACTTCAGGAGCTATGTTGAGCTGAAATAAAACAAAGTTCTAAAAATCTAATCCAGCCTTACTGTATTAGAAAGAGCTCCCATTCATGAAAGTCCAGTCAAAACTTTTGTTAAAATCTCAAGTGCTTAATCTCTTATAAAAGCAATCAAACTTGTATTCATACCTCACATCAAAGACTGTGAATCTTTAATAGGCTGTTTAACCTGTCAATCAAACTGTGAACTCAGAACACTCCTGCTAAGATAATTGTGACTTTTGGAAACCAGCCAAGCAATCATAAAGAGCCCTTAGGGAAATGACAGCAACTATTGAAACTGTTGGAATCGAGTCTTTTAACTCTCATTGACACCTCCAACCTGTTTCTTTTTCATTTTTACAGGGCTGGGGATTTAAATAACTTCAGATTATAATGATCAAACAGACCTTAAGAGACTTTAAGCCTTCTCCATAAATTTGTGACTCCCACGCTATGGGTTAAGTCCCTTACAGCAGCCAAAATGGGGTCTGTTTGAAATCGGCACTGAGTTCAAATGATTCTGCTGAGTTTGGGTTTCCCTCCTGTGAGAGTCACGCATTGGCCCCTTTCCCATACCGGTAAAAATCGGATCTGTTGGGAATGGGGGGCAGGAGTACCACATCTGGGTCCCACCTGCTATTTTAGAAATTTTACAGAGTCTCCATGATGCCTCGAAAATCCGGGCCCTAGACTTGACTATTCCCACACCTTCCTGACTGGCCTCCCGTTTATTCCACTCTGTAAACTTGACATCATTCAAAACGCTGCTGCTTGTATCCGAACTTGCATCAAGTCCTGTTCTTTATCAACCCTGTGCTTGCTGACCTACAATTAGTTATGCAACCAACCCTCTGGGATCTCTGTGCTCCGCTCATTCTCGTTTCTTGAGCACCTCTGATTTTAATTGGTCCACCAATGGTGGCTATGCCTTCAAATATCAAGGCCCTAAACTCTTGGAATTCCCTCTTGAAACCTCTCCGGCTCTCTATCCTCTTTTCCTCTTTTACGATGCTGCTTAAATCCTTCCTCTTTGACCAAGTTTGGTTTTATGCATTAATATTTCCATAGGCAGCTCAGTTTCAAATGTTGCTTTATACTGCTTGTGTGATGTGCTTTGGGGCACTTTATTTTGTTAATGTGTTATATAAATACAAGTTGTTGTTGTTGAATGCCCTTACTATTGCAAAATAGAAAATTGCTGACTCCCTGTCACGAACGCCACAGGAACAGGAATGGGCCATTCAGTCCCTAGAGCTTGTTCTGCATTTAATGAGATCGTGGTTGATCATAGAGCTCTGCCTGTCTACATGTGAATGTTTTGAGGTTTTCAGGTTTTGCACACGCATGTTTTTGCATCACACTCTGACATAAAACGAAAGCTGGCCATTGTTTCTGATTTCTTCTGACCTCAAACTAATTTCAGGATCTGCTTAAGAGCAACTAACTCCCAATTTAACTCAGGAAGACATAGATAATTACATCCAACAGCCTAAAAAGGCTGCAGAATGTTACACTGCATGTAACAGGATATAACATTACTTTCCTTAGAAAACCACATCATATGGTTTACTGTGAATAATGCTATGTGAAATCTTCAAGTATATAAAATAATTAGGATGAAAATACACATCAGTCAACATCCTGGGGGTTACCATTGGCCAGAAAACTGAACTGGACCAGCCATATAAATACTGTGGCCACAACAGCAGGTCAGAGGCTAGGAATCCTGTGGCAAGCAACTCACCTCCTGACTCCCCAAAGCCTGTCCACCATCTAGAAGGCACAAATCAGGAATGCAATGGAATACTCTCCACTTGCCCGGATGACTCCCACAACACTCAAGAAGCTTGACACCATCCAGGACAATGCAGCCCACTTGATTGGCATCCCATCCACCGCCTTCAACATTCATTGCCTCCACCATGACACACAGTGTACCATCTACAAAGGTGCACTGCAATTCACCAAGGCTCCTTCGACAGCATCTTCCAGGCCTGTGACCTCTATCACCTAGAAAGACAGAGGCAGCAGACGCATGGGAACACCACCAACTGCTATTTCCGCTCCAAGCCACACATCAGCCTGACTTGGAAATAAATCGCCATTCCTTCACTGCTGCTGGGTCAAAACCCTGGAAATCCCTTCCTAACAGCACTCCCTCAGCTTCTCCATGTTGAACACCACTTGGAGGAAGCACTGAGGGTGGCAAGGGTGCAAGAATGTACTCTGGGTGGGGGACTTCAATGGGCATCACCAAGAGTAGCTCGGTAGCACCACTACTGACCTAGCTGACCTAGTCCTAAAGGACATGGCTGCTAGACTGGGTCTGTGGTAGGTGGTAAGGGAACCAGCAAGAGGGAAAAACATACTTGACCTCATCCTCACCAACCTGCCTGCCGCAGATGCATCTGTCCATGACAGTATTGGTGGGAGTTAGCACCGCACAGTCATTCTGGAGACGAAGTCCTGCCTTCATCATGTTGTGTGGCCATCATGGTGTGTACCACCGTGCTAACTGGGATAGATTTCGAACAGATCTAGCAACTCAAAACTGGGCATCCTTGAGGCACTGTGGGTCATCAGCAGCAACAGAATTGTACTCGAACATAATCTGTAACCTCATGGTCCGACATATCCTCCACTCTGCCTTCACTATCAAGCCAGGGGGTCAACCCTGGTTCAATGAAGAGTGCAGGAGGGCATGCCAGGAGCAGCACCAGGCATATCTAAAAATGAGGTGTCAACCCGGTGAAGCTATAACACAGGGCTACTTGCATGCCAAACAGCATAAGTAGCAAGTGATAGATGGAACTAAGCGATCCTACAACCAGCAGATCAGATCTAAGCTCTGCAGTCCTGCCACATCCAGTCATGAATGGTGGTGGACAATTAAACAACTCACTGGAGGGGGAGGTTCCACAAATATCCCCAGCCTCAATGGTGGGGGAGCCCAACACATCAGTGCAAAAGACGAAGCTGAGGCATTTGCTACAATTTTCAACCAGAAGTGCCAAGTGGATGATCCATCTTGGCCTCCTCTGGAGGTCTCCGCATCACAGACACCAGTCTTCAGCCAATTCAATTCACTCCATGTGATATCAAAAAATGGCTGAAGGCACTGGATACTGCAAAGGCTATGGGCCCTGACAATATTCCGGCAATAGTACTGAAGGTTTGTGCTTCAGAACTTGCCACATCCCTAGCCAAGCTGTTCCAGTACAGCTACAACACTGACATCTACCTGGCTATGTGGAAAATTGCCCAGGTATGTCATGTACACAAAAAGCAGGACAAATCAAACCCAGCCAATTACCGTCCCATCAGTCTACTCTCGATCATCAGTAGAGTAATGGAAGGGGTCATCAACAGAGCTATCAAGCAGCCCTTGCTTAGCAATAACCTGTTCACTGACACTCAGTTTGGGTTTTGCCAAGGCCACTTAGCTCCTGACCTCACTACGGCCTTGGTTCAAACATGGACAAAAGGGCTGAACTCCCGAGGTGAGGTGGAGTGACTGCCCATGACATCAAGGCTGTATTTGACCAAATGTGGCATCAAGGAGCTCCAGCAAAACTGGAGTCAATGTGAATGAGGGGGAAAACACTCTGCTGGTTGGAGTCATATCAAACACAAAGGAAGGTGGTTGTGGTTGTTGGAGGTCAGTCATCTCAGCTCCAGGTCATCAATGTTGGATATCCTCAGGGAAGTGTCCTCGGCCCAATCATCTTCAGCTGCTTCATCAATGACCTTCCTTCCATCATAAGGTCAGAAGTGGGGATGTTCGCTGATGATTGCACAATGATCAGCACCATTTGCAGCTCCTAAAATACTGAAGCAGTCCATGTCCAAATGCAGTAAGACCTGGACAATGTCCAGGCTTGGGCTGACAAATGGGGCAAGTAACATTCGCGCCACACAAGTGCCAGGCAATGACCATCCTCAACAAGAATCTAACCATCACCCCTCGACGTACAATGACATTATCGTCACTGTATCCCCCAATATCAACATCCTGGGGGTTACCATTGACCAGAAACTGAACTGGACTAGCCATAAAAATACTGTGGCCACAAGAGCAGGTCAGAGGCTAGGAATCCTGCGATGTGTAACTCACCTCCATGCCCACCATCTACAAGGCACAAGTGAGGAGTGTGTTGGGATACTCTCCACTTGCCTGGATGAGTGCAGCTCCTACAACACACAAGAAACTTGACACCATCCAGGTCAAAACAGCCTGCTTGATTGGCATCACATCCACAAACATTCATTCCACCACCGATGCACAGTAGCAGCAGTGTGTACCATCTACAAGATGCACAGCAGGAATTCACCAAGGCTCCGTAGACAGCACCTTCCAAACCCATGACCACTGCCACCTAGAAGGACAAGGGCAGCAGATAGATGGGAACACCACCACCTGGAAGTTCCCCTCCGGGTCATTTGCCATCCTGACTTGGAAATATATCACTATTCCTTCATTGTCACTGGGTCAAAATCCTGGAACTCCCTTCCTAACAGCACTGTGGGTGTACCTACACCACATGGACTGCAGCGGTTCAAGAAGGCAGCTCACCACCACCTTCTCAAGGGCAGCTAGGGATGGGCAATAAATGCTGGCCTAGCCTGTGATGCCCACATCCCGTGAATGAATTAAAAAAAAAACTGTGGGTGTACCTACACCACATGGATTCAGGAATGCAGCGATTCAAGAATGCAGTTCATTACCACCTTCTCTAGGGCAATAGATGTTGGCCTAGCCACTGATGCCCACATCTTGTGAAACAATGATTTAAAAAATGTCATATATTCACAGAATCACAGAATAGTTAAGCTCAGTGTTACATTTGTTTCTATTTTTAAAGCTTTTGAAAAATACTGGATGTAAACAAAAATAGCTACTAAAATGCTGAGATATTTTTTATTTATATGCAGCAAATACAGAACCAGTATTTTACAATAAAACCAGTAAAAATATACTTTTATACAGTTCAAAAAGATTTTGTAATTGAAATAATTGTACTTAGCATCTACAGTGAAATTGGACTTTCTCTTTTTATACCACAAAGTTCAAATAAAATCATTCTAATTGTGTAATCTTACATTGTATAGGTATACAGCAGTCAATAATCATGTCAGAAACATCACAAAATTTTTTAAAAAATCATTATATTAGAAACATGTGTATAGGAAATGTAATAGAATAGACTGGGCACTTGCAAATTTCATTAGCATGCCTTGTTCCAAATGGTATTAAGTTATAATCATACCTCCAGGAGACAAAAAAATCAAGCCTGCAAGTTAGGATATTTTTATAATATTCCATATGACTAGGTTTACTAGACTTGACTGGTAAACCATCACTGTGGCAGATCGATACTTTACTGCAGCTAGCTAAGCAAAATGGGATGTGAGTTTCACCATAAATGTGAGATCAGAACTTGGTGTTTCCACTTAATGTGTAAAAGTATTTCTTACATTTAGTGGAATTCTTTGCTGACACTATAACAATATGTTGTGTGACACCTGAAAGACCAGATATCCTGACATTAATCTTTGCAACAAATTCTATGTAGATTTGTTACGTGTTCTTCACTATGACTGTAAAGTACTTTGCATCCTCTTCAGGGAGCCATTTGCTTGCACTGAGTATCGGTTCTAATAAAGTACTTTTGGAGGGGAAGAGGAGTCATTCTAGAGAAAAAAAGTAAACAATTAAAGGCTGAATTGTTAAACATTTTTTCATACAGTATATATCTCTACCTGAATCAACATTTTCCCATTGTTCTATTCGAATCATAAACCAACAGAAGTTTGTAACACAGGAGACCATTCGACACAACAAATCTGTCCTGGCTCTTTGATGGAACAATCCAAAACTAATCCCATTGGTCTACTCTCTTCTCATTGCTTGGTACTGTTCACTGCTTCAGAAATAACACTTTACACTTAAATGATGCATTGGTTTCTGCATTAACCACTCCCTGTGGCAAAACATTCTATAAAGCCAGCAATGACCTGTTTAAGGAATATCTCCCAACTGTTCTCCCCACTCACTTAGTGGCAATTTTAAACTGGTGACTGCTTAGTAGAGACTCACCCAGAAGAAAAGCATTTTTTTATTCACTATCAAAATTTCATAATTTGGAAAACCTCTAAAACTCTTCTTTGGCCATTTCTGCTCCAATACAAAAACTTCTAGGGCAGAATTTTCTGCCTGTCGGGCGGGCGGGCCCGACCCAGTCTCTGACGGGCGGGGAGCCGATCCCCGCCGGATAAGCGGGCCCCGCCGCCATTTCACGTGGGCGGGCCAATTAAGGCCCGCCCGGCGTGAGGTCCACTGGGAAGCAGGCGGGGGGTGGGGGGGGGGAGGTGGGAAGGGGTGGGAATTCCCCAAAAGCGAGAGTGTGCTCTTTCGCGCATGCACATGAAAGAGCGCACATCTCCCTGAGGCTAAGTGCTGCCCCAGGGAGATCACTGGCAGTTTTAAAAACGTTAAAAATAGAAAAAAAAAATCCTTAACATGTCCCCCTCATGTGACAATGTCACACGAGATGGGACATGTTAATAAATTTCACTCAAACTTTATTAAACTTTTAAAATCCCTGCATGAAACCCCATCCCGCCGATGGATGAGGTTTCATGTTTTTTCTATTCCCCGCCGGGGCTCCTGGCCTGCCCGACAGCCTTAAGGTTGGACGGGCAGGTCCTTTAATTGTTTCAATGATCCTGTCAATGTCCTCAATTGGCCATTGACAGGTCGGCGGGCCACCAGCTGATTTTGCTGCGCCCCCGTCTTCCTGAAAATTTAAATGGGGCGGGATGACGTCGGGGGTTCCCCCCAATGTCATCCCATGTCACTTTACGTGTCAGCGAGCGGGCCCCGCCCCCTGTTCACCGGCGGCAAAATCCAGACCCTAGTATCGCAAGTCTCTCCACATAACTCTCAAAAAAAAGTCATTAAAATGTCATGAACAGGTACAGAAAGTAATCAAAAAGACAAATTCTATGTTAGCTTGACACCTAGAGGACAAGAACACAATCGGGTAGAAGGTTAATGGGTGATTTGATCAAACTTTTCAAGTTATTAAGGAAAACAGCTAGGGTCAATAGAGAAAAACAACTTTTGCTGGTTGGGGAGTCTAGGGCTAGGAAGCACAGTCTAAAAATTAGAGCCAGATCTTTCAAAAGTGAAATTAGGAGGCAGTTCTGTATACAAATGATGATAGATATTTGGAACACTCTTCCGCAAACAGCAATTGATGCTAGGTCAGTTGTTAATTTTAAATCTGAAATTGATAGTTTGTTAACCGAGGGTATTAAGGGATGTGGGGCAAAGGCTGATATATGGAGTTGGGTCGCAGATCAGCCAAGATATTATTAAAAGGTGGAGAAGGCTCGAGGGGCTAAATGGCCTATTCCTGTCCCTATGGTTTCTCATCTCTGGCATCACTCTGGTGAAATGTTCTTAATTACTTTATTGCCCTTTCTATAATAAGGTGCTCAAAAACTGCTCACAACATTTTTTGAACAATAGCCTAAACCAATATTTTGTACAAAATTTTCAGTGCTCCTTTAATCAATCACTCTATGGCCTCCAAGATGTCTTTTATGTGCTTTATCTGCCTACACTTGCATTTTCAGGAATTTTTACATTTGAATCTAGCCACGTGTTTCCATTGTGTGTGTACACTTGTTCCTTGTTTTTATTTTTTAATCTTTAAAAATTTAATTTCTTTTCTATAGTTATCTCCACCAATTGTTCCACATCCTCCTTTGATTCACCCACATTTTCACTTCTGCCCTTATTTTCAACACAAAGTATTTATTTAATATCTCTCTCACATCTTCATTTTCCACAAATATACTTCCTATTTCATAGTCCTACCCTCTCTTTAATTATTCTTTTACTTTTTTGTATACATAAAAATATCTTATTATTCCTTTGATATTATCTGTTAGCTTGTTTTCATATTTCCTTTTAGTCTTTTTTAATCCTAATCTCCCTTTTTAATCTTCCCTCTACATGTTTTATGTGCAATTTTCAATACAGTTAATCCCAATTTTATGATGTGCCTACTCTTTAAGTTTAAGTTCAGTTTTTATTTCTATCTATCAATGAGAAGACAATTTATTTAGTTTTCACAGAATAATTGATAATCATGGAATTAAATACAAAACCCCCCCAGAATACCATTTAGTAAAAATGAATTTGACTTATTCAACTGTTATAACAGAGTAGCCTTGATTCCATATAGGAATATGTTCATTTTGTATTCAATATTATGCTAATCAGTCGACCTGTTTGCTAACTTGGTTCAGATCCCTTCTTATCTTATTGACCTTTGCTCTTTTCCAGTCCAACATCCATATGTTCATTGTCCTTTTCTAATTTTACATTGAATTTATCTACCTGTTTCCTACCTGTCCTACTCACATCATTATTCACCCCGCTTTATTTCTTAAACGTTCTAATTTAGGAATCAGGCCTGGATTCATAATAAAAAGGCATTTCCTACTTGGACCACAAGTAGTTTTACTTCTGCCCCTGTTAGTCTGCACACAAAATAACTGAAAAATTAATGCATGAGTTTCAACGAAACATGGTACACACATAGGGTATGGCCCAAGGAAGAACTCATTAATTTTTGGCATGGATGCAAATCTGGATCCTGGAATTTTTTTAAGGATCTGTTAGCATTGAAAGATAGGGCATTTTGTGGGTTGTTTCAGTTAGACTGTTGTTGATTGTTTTAGAATGTTATGGATTGTCTCAGCTCTGTGGTGGAATTTGTTACCGCTGTCAAAATGTGAGCAGAGTTTTCAGAGAAGGTTGTTGGATGTGGATTGGTCTGAAGCCTCCTCAATGAGATGAAAGCACATGATAAAAAGGTTTATTTTTTTCAGCTTTTTAATTACAAAGCAGCAAGCAGGCAGAAATAGCCTCAAGGAAGAACTGTGTAAATGTAATAAGGATTGTAAATTCTATTGGTACATTTTGTGAGACAAGAGATCAGCTAGAAGTGCATATATGTTATAATATAGTATAACATTGAGTTAACATAGTGTGGTGAAGGTTTGCACTCTACCAGAGCCTTCTTCACTTGTTTTTATATTCATTCATGGGAGATGGATGGTGCTGCCCAGGCCAGCATTTACTGCCAATTCCTAATTGTCTTCAGAAGGTGGTGGTGAGCTGCCTTTTTGAACTTCTGCAGTTAATCTGGTGTAGGTACATCCACAGTGCTGTTAGGGAGAGGGTTCCAGGATTTTGACATAGCGACAGTGAAGGAACGGTGATATAGTTCCAAGTCAGGATGGTGTGTGGGGTTGGTGGGGAACTTGCTGGTGGTGGTGCCTACTGCTCTTGTCCTTCTAGCTGATAGATCGAGGGGTTAGAAGGTGCTGTTGAAGGAACCTTGGTGAGTTGTTGCAGTACACCTTTTAGATGATACACACTGCTGTTACTATGTGCTGATGTTGAAGAGAGTGAATGTTTAATGCTGAGGATGGGGTGCTAAACAAGTGGACTGCTTTATCTTTGGATGGTGTCAACTTGTGCCTTCTAGATGATGGACAGGCTATAGGGAGTCAGGAGGTTAGTAACTTCCTGCAGAATTCCCAGTCTCTGACCTGCCCTTGCAGCCACACCATTTATATGGCTGGTGTGGCTAAGTTTCTTATCAATGGTAACCCAAGGATGTTGATGGTGCGGTTTTAGTAATGGTAATGCCACCGAACGTCAAGGAGAGATGGTTAGATTCTCTTTCAATGGAATTGTCATTGCCTAGGACTTGTATGGTATGAATGTGACCTACCTTTGGCTTCAATTTTGTTAAGGCTCCTTGATGCCACATTTGGTCAAATGTGAGGTGACAGTGACTGCCATTGACATCAAGGCTGCATTTGACCAAGTGTTGCATCAATGCACCCTAGCAAAACCGGAGTAAATGGGAATAAGGGGGAATACTTTCCACTGGTTGGAGTCATACCTAGCTCAAGGGAAGATGGTTGTGGATGTTGGAGGTCAATCATCTCAGTTCCAAAACAGGAGTTAATCAGGGTAGTGTCCTAGGTCCAACCACCTTCAGCTGCTTCATCAATGGCTTTCCTTCCATCACAAGGTCAGGAGTGGGGATGTTCACTGATGATTGCACAAAGTTCATGTCCAAATGCAGCAAGACCTGGACAATATCCAGGCTGGGGCTGACAAGTGGCAAGTAACATTCATGCCACACAAATGTCGGGCAATGACCATCTCCAACAAGAGGCAATATAACCATTGTCCCTTGATATTCAATGATATTACTATCACTGAATCCCTACTGTCAACAATGGAGTTACCATTGATCATAAATAGAACTGCACTAGCCATATAAATACTGTGACTACAAGACCAGGTCGGAGGCTATGAATCCTATGGCGCGTAACTCACCTCCTGACTCCCCAAAGCCTGTCTGCCACCTAAAAGGCACAAGTCAGGAGTGTGATGGAATACTCACCATTTGCCTGGATGAGTGCAGCTCCAACAACACTCACAAAGCTTGACACCATCCAGGACAAAGCAGCCCGCTTGATTGGCACCATATCCACAAATATTCAATCCCTCCACCACCATTGCACAGTGGCAGCAGTGTGTAACATCTACAAGATGCACTGCAGGAACTCACCAAGCCTCCTTTGACAACACCTTCCAAACCCATGACCATTGCCATCTAGAAGGACAAGGGCAGCAGATAGATGGGAATACCACAGTCTGGAAGTCTCTCTCCAAGCCACTCACCATCCTGACTTGGAAATATATCGTTGTTCCTTCACGGTTGCTGGGTCAAAATCCTGGAACTCCCTCTCTAATAACATTGTGGGTGTACCTACGTCACATGGACTACATTAGTTCAAGAAGGCAGCTCACCACCACCTTCTCAAGGGCAACTAGGGATGGGCAATAGCCAGCAACACCCACATCCCATGAATGAATTAAAAAAATGTTGGCTTTGGTACCTAGAACAGTCACTCTCATATTTATTACCTTCACTCAAGTCTGACCTGGGATAGGTAAAATTATTTAATTTTACCCTGTTATTCTAATATACCTCAAGACCAGCCTTGTGAAAATCTACCATAATAGGCATCTGAAATAGTTAAGACTACTTCTTGGGGTAAACAGGTCATCTTCATGATAATGGAACAGAACTCAGACTAGGTATTTTGTGGAATTTAATATTAAAAATTGGTAGTGACACTAATGGAAGGTATAGGGAATTTTACAAGCTATGTTGATGGCTATATGTTACTTTTTCTGAAATTTGGATAACAGCACACTTGAACAAAGAAGAAACAACTGTTTTCTACATCTGGCCAATGCTGTACCTGACTTGAAAGTGCTTATTCTTAACATTTAGTGGCAAGAGTGCTAAAGTTCAGAAAAGTTCATCAAAAAATAGTTAAAACATTAATCTCATAATTGTTGTAATAAAATCAACTGTACCTTATACAACTGTTGTAGGGAAAGGCTCGGTGGGGGAGTCTCTTTTTCTTCTTGCTGTGATATTGAAAAAGTCAAGCTTAATATAACCATTTCATGGAAATCACAGAACAAATGGAATCATTTATATAGGGGTCAGCACCAAACATGTAGGATATGGTAAATATGTAATTGACTATTCAGCTTGTTTTTACATGCTGCATATGTCTACCATGTCAAATTATCAAGTGTACTAAACACAAATATATTATATAAAAGCAAAAAACTGCAGATGCTGGAAATCTAAAACAAAAACAAAAATACTTGGAAAAACTCAGCAGGTCTGGCAGCATCTGCGGAGAGGAACACAGTTAACGTTTCGGGTCCGTATGACTGAATTTCTGTTGAAGAGTCATACGGACTCGAAACGTTAACAAATATAATATAGTTTAGGAGATTGGTTCTCAGTAGCAACTGATTGTTTATAAACTGTCAGAAATAAAGAGGATGTTAGTTGAAAATAATCTGGGATAGGCAATACAACCTCAGCACAATGGCTTAAAGGTTGCTTATTCACCTTCCCACTTTTCCTCCCTTTCTTTAGTTGTCCTAGCAACGCAAAGCATTCCTCAGAAATATAGTTCCAAGTCAGGATGGTGTGTGACTTAGTGAGGAAGCTCCCGTTGCTCTTGTCCAAGGTGATGGTCAAGGGATTTAGAAGGTGCTGTCGAAGGAGCCTTGACGAGTTGCTGCAGTGCATCTTTTACATAATACACACTGCTGCCACTGCCAACATGTACATCCGTGGTGGAGGGAGTTGGTGGATATGGTGCTGATCAAGCCGGCTGCTTTATCCTGTCTAGCTTCTTGAGTGTTTGGAACAGCACTCATCCAGGTAAGCGGAGAGTATTCTATCACACTCCTGACTTGTGCCTTGTAGATGGTGGATAGATTTAAATGAGTTGAGGAGGTGACTTACACCTCTCAGGGTTCCCACTCTCTGACCTGCTCATGTAGCTACAGTATTCATATAGCTAGTCCAGTTTAGTTTCTGTTAATGGTAACCCTCCAGGATGTTCATAGCAGGGGACTCGGCGATGGTAATGCCATTGAAAGTCAAGGGGAAACGGTTAAATTCTTTCTTGCTGGAAGTGGTTTTTGGGACTAGTGTGGCATGAATATCACATGTCACTTATCAGCCTAAGCCTGAACATTATCCAGGTCTTGATGCACATAGACACGGACTGCTTCAGTATCTCAGGAGTTGAGAATGGTACTGAACATTATACAATCATCAGCAAACATCACTACTTCTGACCTTATAGTGGAGGGAAGGTCATTGGTGGAACAGCTGAAGATGGTTGGGCCTAGGATAATACCCTGAGGAACACCTGCAGTGATGTCCTGGGACTGAGATGAGTGATCTCCAACAACCACAGCCATTTTACTTTGTGCTAGGTATGACTCCAACCAGTGGAGAGTTTTCCCCCTGATTCCCATTGACTTCAATTTTGCCAGGGCTCCTTGATGCCACACTTGTCAAATGCTGTTTTGATTTCAAGGGCTGTCACTCTCAATTCAACTCTTTTATCCATATTTGAACCAAGGCTGTGATGAAGTCATGAGCCGAGTGGCCCTGGTGGACTCAAACTGAGAATCAGTGAGCAGGTTATTGCTGTGTAAGTGCTGCTTGATAGCACTGTTGATGACACCTTCCATCACTTTGACGATGATTGAGAGAAGGCTTATGAGGCAGCAACTGGCTGGATTGCATTTCTCTTGCTTTTTGTGGACAGGACATATCTGGGTGGTTTTCCACATTGTCAGGTAGATGCCAGTGTTGCAGCATAATGGAACAGCATGGCTAGGGGCCTGGCTAGTGCAGGAGCACAAGCCTTTAGTACTATTGCTGGGATATTGGCAGGGTCGATAGTCTTTGCAATATCTAGTGCCTTCAGCCATTTCTTGATATCATGTGGAATTAATGGAATCGGCTAAAGATGGGCATCTGTGATGCCGGGGACCTCAGGAGGAGGCTGAGATGGATCATCCATTCAGCGTTTCTGGCTGAAGATGCCTTGTCTTTTGCACTGACATGCTGGGTTATCCCATCATTGATCCCATCATATAGATATGGAGGGAATATATATGGAGCCTCCTCCCCCTGTTAGTTGGTTAATTATCCACCACCATTCATGACTTGGTATGGCAAGATTGCAGAGCCTTGATTTGATTTGTTGGTTATGGGATTGCTTAGCTCTGCCTATCGAATGCTGCTTCCGCTGTGTGGCATGCAAGTAGTCCAGTGTTGCAGCTTCACTAGGCTGACACCTTACTTTTAGGTATGCCTGGTGCTGTTCCTGGCATTGACCCAGGGTTGATCCTCTGACTTGATGATAATGGTAGAGTGGGGAATATGCCAAGCCATGCAGTTACAGACTGTAGTTGAATACAATTCTGCTGCTGATGACCTACAGCGCCTCATGGATACTGCTAGATCTGTTCTGAATCTATCCCATTTAGCACAGTGGTAGTGACACGATAGAGCGTATGCTCAGAGTGAAGATGGGACTTTGACCCATCCTAGCTATGTTGCCATGTGCAGATGTACCTATTGGTGAGGACAGGGTCTAGTAGGTTTTCCCCTCTTGCTGGTTCCCTCAGCACCTGCTGCAGGCCCAGTCTGGCAGCTATGTTCTTCATGACTTGGCCAGCTCAGTCAGCCATGGTGCCACCGAGCCACTATTGATGATGGACATTGAAGTTACCCCACCCAGAATACATTCTGTGCCCTTGCCACCCTCAATGCTTCTTGCAAGTGGTATTCAACATGGATGAGTACTGATTCATCAACTGAGGGGGGCAGTAGGTGGTAATCAGTAGGAGGTTTCTATGCTGATCCTCCCTGATGCCATGAGACTTCACAGGGTCCAGAGTCAATGTTGAGAACTCCCAGGGTAACTCTCTCTTGACTGTATGCCACTGTGCCGCCAGCTCTGCTGATGTTAGCTTTCATGGCACCAATACCGAGACAGTTCCAGATTTTTATTAATCAATTTATTAATTAATTGAATTTAAATTCCACCGGCTGCCATGGATTAAATCAGAGGGTGGCGGGAAGGTGGTGGGATCTTCACCTTGCACCTTCTCACCTGATCACATGGTCCCCCCCTACTTCTGGCTTTAAATTCTTCCTCATGTGCTTATTTTGTGTTCCACCCCTGCTAGGCATTGAGGAGACTTTCGGAAATGAAGGGAGGCTCGGTGCAACTGAGTCTTCGCCATTTCCATGGTTTTCTGCCAGGTTACAGTGTGAGACCTCTAGAACCCTTTCCAAATTTCAGATTCCAGATATATACCTCCAGTGGATACATACTATGTAACATGTCCTGGAAACTTAGCTATAAAAATTGAAGGGATGCAAATTAAACACATAGATAAAAGAATGCAGTAAGTGTACTAATAAACGGTACTCATTTACAGTTTTTATAGAACAATAAACAGAGTTCTATCTTCAAAGTATTGAGTGGCACAGAGTACCATGTAATAAAAGTGGAATTTGATAATTTAGTCACCATTGGCATTGATAGTACATTATGTGTTACATGGTACACACCCCCTGAGTGCTGAGAACACTCAGAGAGATCTACTAGTCATGATACAACAGGTTTTTTATAGGAACTGTTAGAGTAAACCTTTACTGACTATGACCCAACAAGGAAATCTTACCTTGCAAGAAATTAATCTTGCTAGTTTCACTTTCACCAGCAGAATTTAAAGCAACAATTTCAATCATATCTTTATGAACATTTGCAGCTTCACAAGAAAGTGCTGGTGTTCTGCATATCTCACTCCTTTCTGAATTAGAAACCGCATACACAATATATTCTGTGGCGTAAATTGACCCTGCCCATGAGATGAACAGGGTGCCATTTTCCTGAGAAGCATTAAGATTGTTTGGAGAGCAAGGAACTGAAACAAAAAGAAAGTTACTTATAAATTGTTATACATAGTACAAACTACAAGAGTCAAAGTGTTATCTTTTGCATGAGATTTTGGTCCAGTGGTTGACTTACTGGCTGATTTTTGGACAATCCTATGCAGTAAACTGATGTTTTGCCACAGCACTGATAAATAATGTTTCATAGCACTTTGCTAATTCAGGCAAGATGGGCTCCTATTTTACCAATATAAATTAAGTCACTATAACAGATCGTTTCATACATGGCATTCTTTCTGTATGAACATTGGTTTGATATTCCACTGATCAAAATCAGGTGGTACAGTTTTAAAATTGACAGGTTCATTGAGAGTAGCACAAAATTATGGCATAATAGTAATGACTGAAATGGAGTTGAAGTTGAGTCATGATTGGCAATTAAACGTAGATGTTCAGGACAGTTAGGGAAGGAAGAAAAGAAGAGAATTATTAATGAAACGAATAATCATAACACTAAAGTGGAAAGAATAAAATGGAGAAGTGGTCCAACTATAAACTATAAGTTTGAGATATGGAATTGGAAAGGGTAACAAGCAATATAATATGGGGTGAGGGAAGAAAAACAGGGAATGGGAATATAGAGTTAATGGAAAGGCATTGAAGGTTATAGAAGAACAGAGATCTACATAACGCAGTTACAAGTTTAAAGCCATAGGGCAGGGTTTCCCCCCGTTGGGAGGGAAGTTGAAGTGTGGGTGTGCAGAGGTGCACCTCCGATCAGGGGCGCGCCGCCATTTTACGTGGGCGGGCCAATTAAGGCCCGCCCAGCGTGACGTCCGCATGGAAGTGCTGTGCGCTCCCTGTGCGGGCAGAGGGGGGAATCCCTAAACCCGAGAGTGCACTCTTTTGCGCATGCGCATGAAAGAGCGCACTCATCTCCCTGAGGCTAAGTGCTGCCTCAGGGAGATCGTCTCTACTGTACAAATTATTAAAAATAGAAAAAAAAATCCCTGACATGTCCCCTCATGTGACACTCACATGAGTTGGGACATGTCAATAACTTTTTAAAAAACTTCAATTAAATTTTTAAAAACCTACATGAAACCTCGTGGATGAGGTTTCATGCTTTTTCTAATGCCCGCCAGGGCTCCAGGCCTGCCCGCCAACCTTAAGGTTGGACGGGCAGGTCCATTAATTACTTAAATGACTTTGTCAATGGCCTCAATTGGCCATTGATAGGTTGGCGGGCGCACAGCTGATTTTGCTGAACCCCCGGTGACCTGAAAAGTTAAATGGAGCGCGGTGACGTCGGGAGTTCCGCCCAACATCACCGCGTGTCATTTTACACGTCAGCAAGTGGGCCCCGCCCCCCCGCTCGCCGATGGGAAAATCCTGCCCATAGAGGATACACAATGTAATTTCACTAGGATGATGCCAGGGCTGAGGAACTATCAATGCAAGAAGAGGCTTGAAATGGTGGGATTGGGGCAAATAAAGCCAAGAGGAGATGTAATGAAGATTTAAAAAATTATGAAGGATCAAACAGGAAAAAACTATTTCTTCTGACTGGGGGAGCCCATGAAGATGAATCATTGTGGAATTCTTTGCCACAGGGAATAAATGGGACAGAGACCATTCCACCTTGTAATGAAAGAGAAAACAAATATTCAAAACAGAGGAAGATCCAGCGTTATGGGGACCAAACAAGGTAGAGGGGTTAGTTTGATTTACTGCAGTAAAGAGATATAATGGGCAAATTGTGATGAAGGTTGTGAAGGACCAATGGGAGGCATAGATAAGTGGCAGTTACAGTTCAATGCACAAAAATGTGAAGTAATATATATTCGAACTAAGAATAAGGAAAGTGAATACACCTCAAATGATAAGATTTTGAATGGAGTAAATAAGGAGAGGGATGTTTATTTGTCGATGCACATGATTAAAAGGTGGTAATGCAAGTTGACAAGGCTATAAAAAAGGCATTAGAAATATATTCTGTGCTTGTCTAGAGAGTAAGAATACGAAAGCAGAGAAATGTTGAACCTGTACAAGTCCTCAGACACAGGTGAAGTATTGCGTACAATTTTGGGCACCCCATTATTGGAATAGCAAGGTTGCAAAAGCAACAAAGGGCAGGGCTTTCATTAAGGCATAGTGATTAGGATTGCTGGGGAATGACTGAAATCACCTTGTTTT
This sequence comes from Cetorhinus maximus, assembly GCF_964194155.1. Lineage (NCBI taxonomy): Eukaryota > Metazoa > Chordata > Chondrichthyes > Lamniformes > Cetorhinidae > Cetorhinus > Cetorhinus maximus. The sequence goes on from NC_135895.1 coordinate 97,526,798, forward strand.
AAGCTGAGAAGTTGGGCTAGCTTGACATATTCTTTATTGTATATTATTACATGAAGGTAATTTGTGCAGATTGAACGAAGTGACTCCGATCACAATGGTTATTTTGCATGTTCACTTTACTGAGAAATTAAGTACCTTATTGATTCAAACTTGGCTTTCTCTCACCAAATACCTGCTAGTATTTGTTTCTTGAGACATGTGTTTGTTTCTTGAGACATTTAGGAAGAATTGTTTTGTGAAATAAGCGCATGTTCTGTTCAGATCACAATGGGATATTGTTGTTACATTTCGGATGCACTATCTTGCAAGTGAAAATAGGGCAATGTGAGTCAACTCCCAAAATGCTTGGACCATGTATGGGAATCGACACCAACTTAACCACAAAGGCACCTATGGAAGACCCATATTTGTAACAGCTATGAAAAGATAAATAGCGATGGATTGTTTTCATTGATTACTGAAATGGTAAGAGGAGGGAAAAGTCTAAAATAATTGTGAAAAGAATTAAAGGGGATGAAAGTTTTTTTTGTAGATAAAAGGTGGTTAGAATGTGGAATTGTCTGCCACAACCATTATTAAAATGAAGTATCAACTGTGGCCCAATAGTAGCACTCTCGGCTTTGAGTCAGAAGAGTGTAGGTTTAAGTCCTTCTTTAGAGACTTCAGCCCTAAAATCTAAAACAAAAACAAAATTACCTGGAAAAACTCAGCAGGTCTGGCAGCATCGGCGGAGAAGAAAAGAGTTGATGTTTCGAGTCCTCATGACCCTTCAGCAGAACTGAGTAAAGTTAGATGAGGGGTGAAATATTAGCTGGTTTAAGGTGGGGGGTGGGGGGGGGGAAGAGGTGTTGAAGGTGGTGATATTATCTAAGAAAATGTGCTAATTAAGAATGGATGGCAGGACACTCAAGGTACAGCTCTAGTGGGGGTGGGGTGGAAAGACTGACAGGGTATTAGTTATAGATTTAAAAATAATGGAAATAGGTGGGAAAAGAAAAATCTATATAAATTATTGGAAAAAACAAAAGGGAGGGGAAGAAACGGAAAGGGGGTGGGGATGGGGGGAGGGAGTTTAAGATCTAAAGTTGTTGAATTCAATATTCAGTCCGGAAGGCTGTAAAGTGCCTAGTCGGAAGATGAGGTGCTGTTCCTCCAGTTTGCGTTGAGCTTCACTGGAACAATGCAGCAAGCCAAGGACAGACATGTGGGCAAGAGAGCAGGGTGGAGTGATAAAATGGCAAGCGACAGGGAGGTTTGGGTCTTTCTTGCGGACAGACCGCAGGTGTTCTGCAAAGCGGTCACTCAGTTTGCGTTTGGTCTCTCCAATGTAGAGGAGACCGCAGTGGGAGCAGCGAATGCAGTAGACTAAGTTAGGGGAAATGCAAGTGAAATGCTGCTTCACTTGAAAGGAGTGTTTGGGCCCTTGGACGGTGAGGAGAGAGGAAGTGAAGGGGCAGGTGTTGCATCTTCTGCGTGGGCATGGGGAGGTGCCATAGGTGGGGGTTGAGGAGTAGGGGGTGATGGAGGAGTGGACCAGGGTGTCCTGGAGGGAAAGATCCCTACGGAATGCCGCAAGGGGGGATTAAGGGAAGATGTGTTTGGTGGTGGCATCATGCTGGAGTTGGCGGAAATGGTGGAGGATGATCCTTTGAATGTGGAGGCTGGTGGGGTGATAAGTGAGGACAAGGGGGACCCTTCTGGGAGGGAGGAGAAGGCGTGAGGGCGGATGCGCGGGAGATGGGCCGGACACGGTTGAGGGCCCTGTCAATGACTGTGGGTGGAAAACCTCGGTTAAGGAAGGAGGAGGACATGTCAGAGGAACTGTTTTTGAAGGTAGCATCATCAGAACAGATGCGACGGAGGCGAAGGAACTGAGAGATGGGATGGAGTCCTTACAGGAAGCGGGGTGTGAGGAGCTGTAGTCGAGATAGCTGTGGGAGTCGGTAGGCTTGTAATGGATATTGGTGGACAGTCTATCATCAGAAATTGAGACAGAGAGGTCAAGGAAGGGAAGGGAAGTGTCAGAGATGGACCATGTGAAAATGATGGAGGGGTGGACATTGGAAGCAAAATTAATAAATTTTTCCAGGTCCCGACGAGAGCATGAAGCAGCACCGAAGTGATCATCGATGTACCGGAGAAAGAGTTGTAGGAGGGGGCCGGAGTAGGACTGGAACAAGGAATGTTCCACATACCCCATAAAGAGACAGGCATAGCTGGGGCCCATGCGGGTACCCATAGCCACACCTTTTATTTGGAGGAAGTGAGAGGAGTTAAAGGAGAAATTGTTCAGTGTGAGAACAAGTTCAGCCAGACGGAGGAGAGTAGTGGTGGATGGGGATTGTTCGGGCCTCTGTTCAAGGAAGAAGCGAAGGGCCCTCAGACCATCCTGGTGGGGGATGGAGGTGTAGAGGGATTGGACATCCATGGTGAAGAGGAAGCGGTTGGGGCCAGGGAACTGGAAATTGTTGATGTGACGTAAGGTGTCAGAGGAATCATGGATGTAGGTGGGAAGGGACTGGACAAGGGGAGAGAGAAGGGAGTCAAGATAACGAGAAATGAGTTCCGTGGGGCAGGAACAGGCTGACACGATCGGTCTGCCAGGACAGTTCTGTTTGTGGATTTTGGGTAGGAGGTAGAAGCGGGCCGTCCGAGGTTGGGTGACTATCAGGTTGGAAGCTGTGGGAGGAAGATCTCCAGAGGAGATGAGGTCAGTGACAGTCCTAGAAACAATGGCTTGATGTTCCATGGTGGGGTCATGGTCCAGGGAGAGGTAGGAGGAAGTGTCTGCGAGTTGACGCTCAGCCTCCGCGAGGTAGAGGTCAGTGCGCCAGACAACAACAGCACCGCCCTTGTCAGCGGGTTTGATGACAATGTTTTTAGCCCTAAAATCTAGGTTGACACACTAATGCAGTACTGAGGGAGTGCTTCATTGTGGGAGGTGTCATCCTTTGGGTGAGATGTTAAACCAAGGCCCTATCAGCCCTCTGAGCTGAATATAAAATCCAATGGCACTATTTTGAAAGCCATGGGGTTTCTCCCATGTGTCCTGATCTTTATTTATCCCTCAACCAACACCTAAAATCAGATAATCTGATTATCACATTGTCATAGGACCCAATTGTTGTGGACAAACTGGCTGCCACCTTTCCTATGTTTATAACAATGACTATACCTCAAAACTACTTCATTGACAGTTAAGCACTATGGGATATCCCGAGGCCATGAAAGACACCATATAAATGTAAGTTTGTCCTTCTTTAACTTTATTTGACATGCATTTAAATCTTTGTTTGAAAAACAGCAATATTGGCCAGAATTTCCTGGCTCCGTTGTGGGCATTCATTGATTTGCGGCAGGACTGGAAGATCGCGGCGGTGGGCGGGAGCGGAAAATTCCACCGATTGAAACAAACAGAATGGTCAGAAAAGTATGATTAGACAGGGTGCGGAAAATAAATATTGGCACAGACTTGATGGGCTAAAGACCTGCTGCTGTGTTATAACATTGCATGGTTCTAGTACCTTATGAAAGGGTATCTTTAAAGTATACATTAGACCACATGATAGTCATTTATTTTCAAGTTTCTTTTCAAGTAACAACTTTCTAAAAAATTCAAAGAGTATGCAATGCTAGAAGTTAATTTCCAGTGATGGCTAGATTTCATATACTGGATATTGTGCTTTATTTTTAATTCTGTTACTTACCAGTAATACCAGCTAAAGGAATGCTTGGACTACTGATCCCTGCTGCATTTCTTGCTGTGACAGAAATGTTGTATGTGGAACTGCAAGGAACTGGGAATTGGAAAAAAGTTCTGGGTGTCCAATATGACTGCAAGGTATACAAGGAGAATGGATCTTTTTCAATTTGTCCCTCTATGCCTACTTCATAGTCTTCGGCACAGTGACTGCTTTTCCAGGAGATTTCTATGTCTTGTACACCATTACTGGCAGGGCTTAATGTGGCTTGTATGTCTTCTGGTACACATGGGACTATGCAACAAAAAGGATTAAATGACAATAAAATGAATTAAACAACAATCAAATTAAGCTAGGTTAAAAATTCATCAGACCATTATTAATCACGTGCCAATTCATATTATGAATTTGTATAAAGCAAACTATAATTAGAACTTTTACTAATAAGCTTTTTTGTATTAAAGCAACATTTTTGAATGCTGTAGTTGAGCTCAAACAAAATAGAATAATTGGTGTAGGTAGAATATTTACCTGTACCAACTTCATAAGAAGTGTTAAGCATACTTGTGCAAAATCCATCAAAAGCGTAAACAGAAATGTTGTACTTGGTAGCACACTTCAGGTGTTGAATGTAGCAACTTGTGTTTGTTGTATTAAAATGAAGTAGGTCTTTATCACTGGCATTTACAAATGCCATATATGATATTGCAGTATCGCTGTGAGCCCATGACAGTAACATTGAGTTGTTTAAACAGTCCACATCAGCTTCAAGATGTTTTGGAGTACATGGTACTAGAAGGTTGAAAAGGATTTGTTATTTTTAGGATTATGCTGCACTTGAGTAAAACAAAGTAGATGTAATTAGTGCCACAACACAAATCTTAAATCTTCAGTGATCAATATTTGTTTTAAATAATTCTTAGACTAATGAAGCAGCTCACAGATGTCTATGAATGTAATGCAACACTTTCTTAGCAAATTATATCTCTAATTTATTAAACAAAGAAAATAATTCTAAATTTTCTTTAGACATTCAACTGTCATGAGTTAAAATGGTGGCTGGCAGCCATTTTGCTCTTTTTCCATATGTGAATTCACAATGCCAACTGCCGACTATTGGACTATAACAATAAACCTATTGATATATCAGATTCAAATTACTCAAATACTTAATGAGTTGCTTAACTAGTTAAAAAATGGCACAACATTCTTGAATTTGGTTATGGAGCGCACAGTGTTCAGAGGAAATGTTTGTGAGAATATTCACTTGTGTTGCCATAGCCTCCAGGGCTATGGGCCAAGCGCTGGAAAATGGGATTAGACAAAGTCAGATCTTTGTTGGCAAGCATTGACATGATGGGCTGAATGGCCTCCTTCTGTGCTGTAAACGTCTATGAGTCTATGTCCCAGCTGCTAGATCATTACAGTTAACTGATCAGGTGAGATAGCATTACAGCCTTCTCTCTCCACAGATGCTGCCATATCTGTTGCGCATTTCCAGCACTTTCTGTTTTTACATTTGACATTAGAGTCTTCGTTTGCTTATTCTTTTGTTTTCTGCCTCCTGCAATTTAGGTCTACATTTGGGTCTCAGTTAGCCTCTAACTAACTGTGCAAGGTTCTGTGTTTAAGTTCCACTCCAGGCCTTGAGCACAAAAATCTACACTGACACTCTAGTGCAGGACTGAAGAAGTGCTGCACTGTTAGAGGTACCATCTTTCGAATGGGACGTTAAACCGAGGGCCCATCTGCCTGCTCGCATGGATGTAGATCTCATGGTACTACATCAAAGTAGAGCAGGGGAGTGATACGCGGTGTCTCAGCCAATATTTATTCTTCAATCAACACCATCAAAACCAGGTTATCTGGTCATTATCAAACTGCTGTTTGTGGAAGTCTGTTTGGTGCAAATTGACTGCTGTTTTTCCTACATTACAACAGTGACTACACATCAAACATACTTCATTGGCTGTAAAGCACTTTGAGGCACTTCATGGTCATAAAAGGCTATATATAAATGCAAGTCTTTTCTTTCTTTAAATATTGTTAAATAAAAGTCTAATAAAATGAAATATTAAATACGGTATATACATCTTTCTTTAGTTTTGGTGGCAGTGGGTCAATTGTGGTCATTAGAGTGGATTGAGATTTGCCAGTTGAACAACTGAGTTTGGGTGGGAAGGCCTGGAACAAGTACTTCACTATCTTAAAATAGCTCTTAACAAGATTTTCTTCTAAATATTTTTCATATTGCCATTACACCCATTAAGGCCATCAGGAAATTAAAACACCATATTTCATCCCAAGTTTAGCCATGATATCTTTTCTGAAAAATACACTTACACACAGACCCCGGAGGTATCTATTAGCTGTTAGATTTATTGCAGCCTTAAAATGCACACCTAAATATATTTAAGGATATACAATGCACACAATACGCCCAGTACCCCTGCACTGAGAGTTATTTTGCATGATCATAGAGTGATGCATAAATGTGGCAGATGGCTCCTCATTGCTTGAAACAAATGCAGCTTTCAAACCAGTACCTGGGGTATAACAGAGCCATTACGTTACATGCTGAGATTATTATCTAAACAAAAGTATGCATTTTCCAGCATTGCCTTCTATTGATGATCATAACAATTCCAAAAGTAAGAAATTTTAAGAAGTCACAACTTTACATAGCAAGAATATAGATGAGCAAATTACTATCTGCAGAGAGTGCAGTGATTGTAATTTAAGGTTGAGTTATTGTCATCATGCACTAAATTATTTATTGCATCACAAAAATAATGCTTTTGCCATACGTACGAAATGAATCAAGCTTCCCCAGCACAACTGCAAATCGCAAATAGGTTTTTCATATTCGTCAAAGGAAAGGGATGGATACTGTGTTTGAAAAGGCAATTTCTATTGTTTTTAATTCCTGTTTTACAATCTGTGTCTCAGTGAGGATTCTCCAATCTGACTGGTTGAAGAGTCTCCCTGCTGCTTGTCCTGTTCATAGATACCACAGGTCTCCCTTAAGGATGCTGCTTTGATGAAGGCAACCAAAAACCACAAATTTTCGCTACTGGTGTGAAAGCCTGTTCACAGTAAAATCCGCACCAAAATCTCTGTGTCCTCTATTAACATGCACTATTGTGATAAGTATTGCAAAATTTCCACCCATGTAAGTAAATGGTTTGTTTTGTGTGTGTTATAAAAGGACACCAATGTCTAGATTAACCATTCAAACAGAACAATATTGTGTGTGTAGAGCTGGTTATCTCCTCGAAAACCCTTTGCCGCACTTTCTGAACTGTTGCATATCTCATTAACAGCTACTACTGTTACTATTGTACTATACCTTGGTTTTTTTGGTACATTTGTATTTAGCACTAATTTTCATCTCCCTCATTTCCTGTTGCATCTGCACTATTTTGCAATGATACTGTGTTATTGTAACAATACTGAGATATTTTAAACATCTTTTGAAGATTTAAGGGACAATTTATACATTAAAACATTTTTCATGGGAAGTCAGGAATCTAAAACAGAAATGAATGTCAAACAAAATGAGAGACCAATAGAAATGGAGATTGGAAACAGCAGCAAGTGAGATAAGAAGAAATCTTTTAATCATGTACATAGCAGGACCAGACAGGACCGTTAAGGGGTTGGTGCAGCAGGAACATAATAAAGAATCACATAATGGTAGATGTTTAAGGTCAGTTCTTCAATAGTTTTCACAACGACTACCTGATGGAGTTTATTTTTAGTTTAGAAATCTACCTAGAGACCTGTAAAGTAGATGTTTTGAAGGAATTTTTTACACTTTGCTCACAGGCCTTCCTGTTGGGAAAGTCTGGAGTATTGGAGTATGAAAGTATTGGGAAAGTTGGGAGGCAGTGGCGTAGTGGTATTGTCCCTGGATTGGTAATCTAGAGGCCCAGGGTAATGCTCTGGGGACCTGGCAGATGGTGGAATTTGAATTCAGTAAAAAATCCGGAATTAAAGACTAATGATGATCATGAAACTACTGTTGATTGTTATAAAAACCCGCCTGGTTTTCTAATGTCCTTCAGGGAAAGAAATCTGCCATCCTTACCTCGCCTGGCCTACATGTGATTCGAGACCCACAGCAATGTGGTTGACTCTTAAAATGCCCTCTGAAGAAGGGCAATTAGGAATGGGCAATAAATGCTGGCCTAACCAGAGATGTCCACATCCTATGAATGAATAAAAAAAAATGTATGGATGTTTACCCTAATTTTAATGGGCAATGAGTCAAGGGTTGAGGATGGACAATTCCCTGAAATGGAAAATTTCACTTGAAATTTATACAGGACACTTGACGGAGTCCATGTTATTAACCGATGTGACAATGAAGGACATTTTGTTTGCAAGTTCAAAAGTTATGACCACCCTGGTGTAGGATGGAATCTAATTCTATAAAAACCTAAAATGGCTATTGCTGATGAATGTGTTATTTGCTTTATAGACACCTCGCCACTTATGTTTTCTTTTGATGGATGTGAATTAGGTTAAGTGGTGTGAGGTGAGGGTTGGCGATCCAGTTAAAGTAGCTTAGTGCTGTGCTCCTTTTGGGATTATTGAATGTATCCATAAATTTAGTACTTTCAACTTTTTGTTATCAGTTAATGTGAACTGCAGACACTGAATCTCAGGCTGAGATTCCAGAAAGGGTGCATTCGCAATCTCAAAACTAAAAAAAGGAGAGTGAATAGAAAATAAAAGCACAAAAGCAAAATAACTGCAGATATTGGATACCTAACATAACAGAAAATGCTAGAAATATTCAGCAGTTCAGTCAGCATCCGTGGGGGGAGAAACAGAGTTACAATTTCAGGTATAGATTCAGTATTTGGTCAAATATTGCCGCTCAAAGGCAAGCAACATTGGAAAATATCAGCATCGTTATCCAGAAATGATTAGAACACCAAACAATGCTCCAACTGGATCTGTGGAAGCATTTTAGATTAAAGATTATATAAAAATCAAAATGTTGAGTTATCAAATCAAAGATGTCAACATCTGTGAAGTCAATACTATGAATTCTACAATATGAATTTAACCTGCACCCTGTGTAAAAACCCATCTAACAAGAACAGAATTAACAAAATAAAAACACACATTTTAATGAGCAATACCTGCATGTACATTCACCACTGCACTCTGAGGGCTTTTGCAGATGTTGTCTGTCGCTAGAACAGAGATTGTATAATATTCACCACACTGCAGGTGTGGGATTTGAGCCATGGTATCACTGGTGTTGAATAAAGCTGTGACTCTTTGACTATCTTGAGCGGTCACTGTGTATAACTTTGCTCCATCGGTGTCATCCCACGAGAAGGATACTGCATTCGAATCACAATTCAGCTCAGCTTTTAGATTCTCAGGAATGCACGGTGCTGTTTAGAAAATACAAATGAATATCAATCCTCGCTCTCTGTCCTGTAAACATGCAGAATAAATGCACAGCTATTTCCATGGTAGACATTATTTAAGGATTAATAGCTTTACCAGTTTGGGTTTGAACAGAAGTACTTGAAATGCCATTCCGGCTATAACTGAGTGTTGTTACAGTTATGTTATAGGTCTGTCCACAGTGTAAATCCAGCATTTCATAGCGTGACTCTGTTGTGTTGTGCGAGTGTGTATGTCCATTGCTGCCTTCTGCAGTTACATCGTATGATATTGCTCCATTAGTCCGTTCCCATAATACTACTACTCTATTCGAATTACAGTCCAGGTTCACAATGATTTCACCTGGGGCACACGGTGCTGTAGAAAAGGAAATATAAACAATAATATCCATAAGGGTTGTGTGAAAAAACGTTTTGTTTAAATGAACCTTGTCAATATCTTGCCAAACATAAATAACCCCAATAAGCCTGTCACAGTTATACTCCACATTGTGACGACTCAATCCAGGTTTACAAATAACAAAATTAAGCTCAGGTGTCACTATGGTCTATACTATACCCACTTTGATTGCTAAGTCTTCAACTATTTTCGCTGAATGCTCATCTTTATATCAATGGTGCCAGATGGACATACAAGGATATGGATCCTAGATCTCTAGCTTATTGCTGATATCCACAGTGAGTGAAAGTTGCTGAAGTGCAGGGTGAAGGGGGAGGAAATCAGGGGAACATGGGGCTGTGCTCCTGCCGCTGTGTACAGGAGCGCCCTGGGGCCCCACTGAAGGATGGCAGCTCACGGGCAGCAGGCGGGTACATGTTGTTTATTTAGGATGGCAGGCAGTGGTTCTGTGTCCCAGTTTAATTTTGGATGAGATATTTGTAAATTAGACGCTTTTAAAAGATTTCCAATTGGGCCAGTCCAGTAGTGGCTGTAACAGACAGGACGCTCATTTTATACTGATATAAGGCAGCATTGTTTTGTAGATATCTAATTCTCACTCATTGGGCTGTATTTTACGTGCCCCCACTGGGCGTGTTTTGGGCAAGGGGGGCACATAAAATAGGGCAAGTGCCCACCCCACCACCTTCCACACAAACCAAACCTCACCTACATAATACAGGGGGTGGGTGGGCACCAAAATCGGCAGCCCGCCCACCACATTTAAATAAGTGATCAAGGGTCAAGTCAAGTCAATTGACCCTGAAAATACGCTGCCCACACCATAAAACATTTGGCGTGAGCAGCCAGGTGGGAGTGGGCAGCCTGATTTTTTAATAAACTTCCTCAAAGGGCGGGAAGGAAGGAGGGGGGGGTTCAATCTTCAGGGACAGCCCTTTGCCAATCAGGGAGGAGATGGCTCCCCTAATATCAAACACCCCCTTCCTTCCTACCTGCCCACAGCCTTAAACCCACCCCCCAGCCCCCCTCCTGGCCTACCCAAACCCTCCTTGCCCAAGACCTCTGACTTAACTGCTCTGGGGATCCATGGGCCTTCTTCCCTCTTCCCCTGCAGTCCCAGCAGCGGCCACAGACACACTCTTGGCGCTGCTGGAACTGATGGGAGCTGCCATCCAATCCGATTGGCCGGCAGCTCCAGGGGGCAGGACTTCCTCCCCAGTGAGGGGCAGAATTCCCACTTGGCACTTACCCAGCCCACCCGCAGCACTTTATGGCTGCGGGGCAGGTCGGCGTGATGCTGATCAACTTTGCTTCCATGGGGGCGAGCTATCTGCCTCCGCCCTTCCCATACTATTCAGCCATCATCATCATCATCATCATCGTCGTGTGTGCTCTGCCCGAAGACAGCTCCTTGGCTCATAGTGGTCTTTCCATGTCTCTCTGTCCCGTGCCAGTCTTTTTATTTGCCAATAATTTCCTTCAATTTTCAGGCCACCCAGCATTAATATTCTCTTCCTTCCTCTAAAATCTTTCCTCCATAGCATCTCTTACTAGACTGTTTCCTCTAAGGTGTGCCCTGTCCAGTCTCTCTGCCGTTCCCTAACTACATTCAGCAAATTTCTTTGTTCTTTCACTCTCCTCAGCATTTCGCCATTTGTTACTGTTTCTGTCCAACTGATCCTTTTCCATTCTCCTCCAAACCCACATTTCAAAGCTACTTAGCAGGTTGGTCTCCTATTTCCGTAAGGTCCAAGCCTGGCATCCATACAAAACAACACTCCAAATCAAGCTCTTTACAAGTCATGTCTTGGGTTGTTTATGCAGCTTTCCGGTTAACAACTGTCCAATTCTGCCTATTTCATCATTGTGGTCTATTTTAACACTTCGCAACCATGGCAAAACTTTCAGGTGGACAGTTTAAAATAAGCAGGTTGAAATGTTCTAGGACTCAGCTGATAGGCTTATATTATACCGAGGCAGTGCTAGTTGTCCATGTGCTGTGTTTCCAATCACACTTTAAGGCCACATCTGTCACACCTTTCCAGTTGTGAGATCACATAGCACCATTTTTGAAGGGTTGAAAGTTGTCTCACTAGGGAGCTGCCCCTTACTAACATTGTCTAAACAGATTAACTTGTCATCTGATTTAATGACTTCTCTCCCGGATCTCTGTGCTCCTCCAATTCCGACCTCCTGTGCATCCCCGATTTTTTTAGATCTCCATCAGTGGCAGCCACGCCTTCAGCTGCTCTGTCTTTGCTGCTCCTTTAAAATGCTCTGTAGAACCTATTTCTTTGGCCAAACTCTTTGTCAACAGCCTTAATGTCTTTTATGTGGCTGAGTGTCACATTTTGTCGCATTATGCTCCACTGATGTGCCTTGGGAAGTTTTATGTTAAAGATGCAATATAAATGCAAACTGTTGGTGTTTGTGTGGTGATTAACTTGGCTGCTTCAGTTTGCATACATAACAAGAAGGACCACACTTCAAAAACAAACCCTTGGCTGTGAAGTGCCCTGTGGTGACTAAAGATGTTTTACAAAGGCAAAATGTTTCATTTCTATATTACCTGTGCGAATATCAGAACTGGAGCTTTGAATGCTGCTGCAGTTTTCACCAAATGCGAGTACAGAGATGCTGTATATTTGGCTGCAGTGAAGATCTGGGATTAGACAGTGTGTTTCAGATGTGGTACAGGTGGCTGTGTGTCCATCACTCCCCTCTGCTGTTGCAGTGTATGACACTGTGAGATTACTCAGCTCCCATGTCACAAAGGCTGTGACAGCATCAATATCGGCTTGTACATTCTGAGGGGGGCATGGGACTTATGGGAGGAGGAAAGAGAAATGAGATATCATGAATTAGTGATACCAGTGTGGAGTCAAAATTCTTACCTTTGATATGAAACTCAATAAATAAGCACCTAATGAGATCACACAGAGAATTCAACGTGAACTTTAATTCATGATTCGACCTTTTGTTTGCAAGTTTCTGAAGAGGCTGCTTCATAGCGGGGGGAAAGAAAGGGAAAGCTTATTCTTCTATTCTACAAATAGAACCATCTGCCATTAAAGCTGGTAGGTGGATAGAAATCCAGAGATCTGAGCATTCAAACTCAGAGCTCACAACAGCACTTGCTACTCTGTCAGTGTAAAAGTTATTAAATATCAGAAACTTCTTTAGAAATTTTACCTGATTCAGTTTCAAAACTGGAAGTGTTTACACTCTGACAATAACCATCCATTGCTTTGACTGTGATCAAATATGTTTGACTGCAGTGCAGGTCCAGGAATTCACAGCTTGTCTCTGTTGTGTTACATAGTGTTTGGTGTCCATCTTGTCCTTCTGCTGTTGTAATGTACCACAGCGCACCATCACTCCTCTCCCATGTCACTGTCATACTCTTGCTGACACAGTTTAGGTTGGTATCAATATACTGGGGTGCACATGGGGCTGCAAAATACAGAAACACAAACTGGCTGTGACGTGGCAAGAAATATCTATAATCCAAAACATTCAAAATCAGAAGGGTGGAATCTTCTCAGTCTCTCGGAAGGCTGAAGGGGAATGGGGGAGTATCTAAAGCTCCCCAATACTGAGTGAGTTTACCAGGAGTGGGCTACCAGGGAAATCAACAGCCCCCTTCACGGAGGCAGGTAACCAATCAAGGTAATTATGGCCCCATTTATGAGCCATTTTCCCACACCAACGGAACTTTCCCCATGTCAATTGCCTCCCCACCACGCCCTGCCACCCACAGAGCATGGCAATGGTTTGGCGGGAGGTCAAACAGCCATCGGAGCCCGCTCTCAATGCGCTTCTGATAGCAACTTTGAAAAAGTCACAGCATGGCCAAGACCAATCTTGAGCGGGTTGGCTCAGCTTTGATAGCCCTAACAGCTTTGAGCCTTCTTTGTTAGTAGACCTGCAGCCTTTCGAGTGTGCCTTAAAATGCAGCTCTCACCTTCCGCCTCATCAGAGCCCACCTCTTCCAGGAGGCTGCCAGCCAGCCAGGCCCTCTACTTGGGCCTCCCTGCATCCCGATTGCTCCTGCCGTCCTTAATTGGATGGTGAATGTGGAGGCAGCAAGTTAACTGGCAGCCTCCTGGACGATCATGACACTGTGCCATGGAGTCTGAAATGGACCCGACTCCTGGCTGGAAGATTCCAGCCCAAGTCACTCTAATTTGTGCTTCTGAACAATAATTTATTTTTATATTGTCTTTTAGTGAGTAAAATGCCCTAACATATTTGACTGCATCTACTGCAACAGTTCCTAAGGAAAATTCTGACCCTTTTTAAAACAGGAAGGCTGTCTTTTGAAAGTAAATGGCTTAGTTTCATGCAAATATGGTGCTAGTTTCATTGAGAATGACACAAAAAATTTCTATACCCATCCTTGTGTAGAACAATCGAGGCAATTTTTAGCCATTCAGCATTTGTACTTTAGTAATTTGACTTGTGTTTCTTTTGCTTGACTTTCAGCAGTTGTATTTATATTATTTATCTTTACTCATACTGAATGACACATGAAAAGTAGCCGACAGAATGGGTCAAATATTCCCCTTAGGCCACTTGTTGACTGTCCATTCCTGTCAACTTCAGTCATGTGCCTTGTTTGGCTACTTACACTCAAAATAATATGCTACTTGCGTTTAGTGGAGACATAATACAAAAAATGTTGTAAGTTCTAGTTCGTATCTCAATTCCTGATCAGACAGTAAATTCCCTGTCCTAATGGAGCATTTAAAGATATTTATAATGTGGAGGATTACACCTAAGTGAGATTTTTATGGGGAATCAGTTGTACCAGTTTTGAATTATTCTATCCCATACAAAAGGACTTACCAGTTCTGAATTCAATTATAGAGCTTTGTGAAGTGTCACACACACCGTCCAGTGCTGTTAGAGTTAAATTATACATCTGCCCACAGTGTAGGTTGGTTATTTGACACTGTCTGTTGGCTGTATCACATGACACTGTGTGCCCATCACTTCCTGCTGTTGTTGCAGAGTATGACACTGCACCTTTAGTGTGGGTCCATGACACAGAAGCATCGTTTGTGTCACAATCCAAGTGGACATCGAGATTCTGTGGGATGCACGATACTGAAAAGAACAAAAAGACCAGGTAAAGAGCACAATGACCAGTGGCTGCTTTGTGGAATTGTTTTTGAACTGAAGCCTTCATGCAAATGCATTCGAGAGTTTTTCTGGAAAAAGTATTTAGACAGTGTAGAAATCAGGGTTAGTGAGATTGATGCAGATATTAGTGTTATGGGAAAATCCGTTTCTCTTTAGTTACCTGTTTTCATTGAGACAGAAGGACTTTCAGCAGTGTCACATGAATCATCGTGTGCACGAACGGTGATGGTGTAGGTTTCTCCACAGTTCAGGTCAGGGATATCACACATGGTTTCATTAGCGCTGCATTGTTGTACATTGCTTCCTTCAGCAGTCGCAATGTATGAAATTGCACCTTCACTTGATTCCCATGAGACTGACAAATATCCATCATCACAGTTCATGAGAGTATCAACAATCTGTGGGACACATGGTACTGCAAAAAGAAAATTCACAAGCATTCCCTTATGGAAAAAATACTGATCCAAAATATACAAAAACCTCCATGTTCCAACCAATCTTTAATAATAAAAACACAGTTTTTTTCTATCTGGACTGTTTTGATTGGTCAATTTAAAGGGTGCATCTGTTGGTGGTTTTCTGTGGTGAATGATGCCTGGGTACCCTCAATAAAGTTTCGAAATATTTAATTAACCAGTTGTCATCCCCCAGGTGCAGAATAACCTCACTAAAGATAAACCACCCAAAGGGTGAGGGGTGTGGGTGGGAGTGAGGTGGGGAGACAGGGGCGACAGCATGGGTAGGGGTAGGATGGGTGTGGCTGAACAGCAGGGAGGAGAACAAGGAATGAGAAGGATGAATGCATGGGAGGTATGGAATAGAGGAAGGAATTGGCTCTGGAAGAAGGGATAGGATGGGGATCATATGAGGGGGATGAAAAGAATGGGATGGGTATGGCCTGAGAGGGATGGAATGGCATGGGATGGGAGGGGGGTTTAAAGAAGGTCTGTTGTGTAGTGAGAACACTACTTTCACTGCAAATGTTTTGTGGGTTGGAAAGCAGGGGAATGTCAACAACAATGTTATCCTGGCTAGAGAAATCGGGAGGGGAGGAAGTAGCGTGGGGGGATGTTATGGGGTGAGTGGCATGCAGGAGGGGGCAGCAAAGGGGAATGGCATGGGAGCGGAAATGCATGGGAACTAATGAATGTGGTTGGAATGGAGGATGCGGATGATATGAAAGGAATGGGATAGATATGGCATGAGAGGGATTGCATGGGAAGGATGGAATGGCACAGGATGGGGATTTTAAAAAGTACTGTTGCAATAAAGATACTAATGGCATGACAAATGTATTTTTCTGTGGGTCTCTGTAGAGTGTATTTATTTTAGAATTTTTAAACTCTAAATTCATGTCTAGAATTACCTGTTTTAACTGTAACAGCAGAGCTTTGTGAGCTGTTACATTGCATGCGGATTGCCTCTACAGTTATATAGTAGCTCAGTCCACAATACACATCTGAGATCACACATTCAGTGTCTGTTGCATTGCATGAGGCCCAATGACCATTGCTTCCTTGGGCTGTTACAAGGTATGATTCTGTGCCATTACTGGGATCCCAAAACACTGACACATTATTACTTTCACAGTTGATGTGAGCGACCACATTCTGTGGGATACAAGGGGCTGTAGATAGGAGAAAACATGGAATGAAATACTTAAACCGTAGTAGATTTAACGTTACATATACATTTCTGAAATCTACACAATATCAAATTTTACAATTAATATAGGGAAACAATGCAGCTATTTTGTGCAGAGTGCAATCCCAGGGCAATGAGATAATATCTAGGTAATATGCTTGCAGTGGTGTTTGAGGATAAATGTTAGCCAGTCTCCTGTAATGGCCTAACCACCCTATTGTCTAGTACAATAATGCATATAGCAATGGAAGGAACTCTCAGTTTGTGGCCAGCTGGATTGTCAATCAGTCTGTGAATCCTTCAAGTATGTCCAAGGGAAATGATGTACTAAAACGACAACATCCAACTCTCAGCTCACAGCTGAAAATCTTCAACAGTTTCAATAAACCCAAAAGCAATCCAGTAAGGAAGCCCCACAAATTGGAAGAGTAGACCAAGGCACTGCTTCCTAATGTATCCGGATTCCTAGATGTTTACTGGGTAAAGGCACCAATCCCTGGTATGTACTGATTTCCTGACAGTTTCCTGAGCTAAAAAGAGCTCTACAACATGCATGAGAGGCAGTTTGATCAATATTGAGTAGAATTGACTGCTGGATAGATGGGATTGTAACAAGGATTAACTATAGAAATTATCAATATACAAAATATGAAGTAGTGTTTATTAATTTACAGTTTGATAATGCCACTTGGGCTTATAAATTTTCCTGTTTTTTTTGGGACTATGTTCTGTTTATTTTCTTTAATTCTTTGTTTATTAATCTACTGCTTTATAATTCTACATTCTT
Source organism: Cetorhinus maximus (assembly GCF_964194155.1). NCBI lineage: Eukaryota > Metazoa > Chordata > Chondrichthyes > Lamniformes > Cetorhinidae > Cetorhinus > Cetorhinus maximus. The sequence goes on from NC_135895.1 coordinate 97,543,904, forward strand.
TCTAGTTTTTCCTGCCTTTTAGGGACTCTATTCTGTTTATTTTAATAAAAACACAACCAAGGTTTTACCTGTTTGGATTTCAAAAGCTGGACTTGGTAAACTGGTACAACTCTCATCCATTGCTAATATAGTTATACTGTATATCTGACCACATGGGAGGTCTACGATCTCACAGTTTTCCTCTGTTGTGTTGCATGGATACCTGTCTCCATCCATTCCTTCTGCAATTGCGATGTAGTTCACTGCACCGTCACTCTGCTCCCACAATACTGATGCTGTGTGTGTTGTACACTCCAAAGAAGCACTTACAATCTGGGGACTGCAAGGAGCTGAAGATATCAGAGAAATAAGATGGATTAAGGCACAGTCAGTTTTTTTACTTAGATTCATCTAATTTGTATGCCATCAAGAAAGATAAACCATGTTAACTATAGTTAGTCTAACGTCAGTTGTGGAATAACAATTAGAATTCCTGACTGGAGATAAAATTAGTGAGAATTTAGAAATAAAGATTAATCAAGGACCGCTAGTATGGAGTTGTTAAAGGTGAGTCATGTTTGATGATTTTAATGGCTAGATATAGGAAATTTAATGAATGTAGAGTATGTAGATTTTTGGAAGGTGTTCAATATTGTGTCCCACAGGAGGTTAGTAAAATTTATTCATATGGTGTAAGAAGAAATGTAACGATGTGGATAGAAAGTTGGGAACGTGACAAAATCAGGTAACAATGCCGCTTTTGGACCCCAACTGATTTTGCTCTCCATAGTACTGAAATAGTAATAGTACTGCAATAATACTGAAGACTTGTGCTCCAGAACTTGCCGCGCCCTTAGCCAAGCTGTTCCAGTACGGCTACAATACTGGAAGCTACCCAGCCATGTGGAAATTTGCTCAGGTATGTCCTGTAGGCAAAAAGCAGGACAAATCCAACTCAACCAGTTACCGCCCCATCAGTATACTCTTGATCATCAGTAAAGTAATGGAAGGCGTCATCAACAGTGCTATCAAGCTGCACTTGCTTAGCAATAACCTGCTCACTGATGCCGAATTTGGGTTCCCCCAGGTCTACTCAGCTCCTGACCTCATTACAGCCTTGGTTCAAACATGATTAAAAGAGCTGAACTTCCAAGGTGAGATGAGAGTGACTGCCCTTGACATCGAGGCAGCATTTGACCAAGTGTGGCATCAAGGAGCCTTAGCAAAACTGGAGTCAATGGGAATCAGAGGGAAAACTCTCTGCTATTTGGAGTCATATCTAGCACAAAGGAAAATGGTTGTGGTTGTTGGAGATCAATCATCTCAGTCCCAGGACATCACTGCAGGAGTTCCTCAGGGTAGTGTCCTCGACCCAATCATCTTCACCTGCTTCATCAATGACCTTCCTTCCATCATAAGGTCAGAAGTGGGGATGTTCGCTGATGATTGCACAATGTTCAGCACCATTTGCGACTCCTCAGGTACTGAAGCAGTCCATGTCCAAATGCAGCAACACCTGGACAACAGGCTGACAAGTGGCAAGTAACATTCATGCCACACAAGTGCCAGGCAATGACAATCTCCAACAAAAGAGAATCCAACCATCACCCCTTGATATTCAATGACATTACCGCCACTGAATAGCCCAATATCAATATCCTGGGCATTACCATTGACCAGAAACTGAGCTGGACTAGCCATATAAATACTGTGGCTACAGAGCAGCTCAGAGGCTAGGAATCATGTGACGAGCATCTCACCTCCTAACTCCCCAAAGCCAGTCTACCATCTACAAGGCACAAGTCAGGAGAGTGATGGAATACTCCCTACTTGCCTGGATGAGTGCAGCTCCTACAACACTCAAGAAGCTTGACACCATCCAGGACAAAGCAGCCCGCTTGATTGGCATCAAATCCACAAACATTCACTCCCTCCACCACCGATGCACAGTAGCAGCAGTGTGTATCATCTACAAGATGCACTGCAGGAACTCACCAAGACTCCTTAGGCAGCATCTTCCAAACCCATGACCATTACCATCTAGAAGGACAAGGGCAGCAGATACATGGGAACACCACCACCTGGAAGTTCCCCTCCAAGCCACTCACCATCCTGACTTGGAAATATATCGCCGTTCCTTCACCGTCGCTGGGTCAAAATCCTGGAACTCCCTTCCTAACAGCACTATGTATGGGTGTATTTACACCACATGGACTGCAACGGTTCAAGAAGGCAGCTCAAGGGCAAGGGCAACTAGGGATGGGCAATAAATGCTGGCCCAGCCAGCGAAGCCCACATCCCATGGATGAATAAAAAAAAATTAAAGTAAATGGGCTTTAAAACTGGCATGTCACCTGATCACACGGACTTTCTGTCTAGTGACTTCATTGAAATGACTCTGGCATTAACGCTGCACTTTACAAGGTGATTATGTTTTAAAATGGCCCTTTGACTTAAAGTGAAAGGAACATTCTGAAAAGGGGAATGGTGAACTCCTGACAAACACTTCAGTTCGGGCAAGCGGCCATGTGATCGCAGGTTACCATAGGGAGAGAAACTCAAATAGGAACCTACTGAGGTGTCGGATGGCAGTTTTAGCACCTTTCATAGTATCTCACAGGACATAGGACAGCTACTGCAGAGTCGCAGGCAGAGGAATTGGAACTCTCCCAGGAACAGGTCTTCACTGTTCTGTAAGAAATGATGGGTAGCAGAAGTAAAACTCTCTTTGGAGAGAACAGTTTTACCAGGGCCAACTAAACTATTTAAAAGAGTTGGACAAAGGAATCCCTGGAATTCTGGACTGTCAACAGTGTTGTATCCTGAAGGAGAGGGGAATTCATCTTGTGCCATGCTGATGGTGATCGTATCCAAGAAAACTTTGGAGCAGTGGAATAATTGTCAAAGGCCATTGGAAGTTTTAACCTGTGTGGCGCGGAGAGGTGGGAATGACTTTGGGCTGGATTTTTATCCTAGAGGCGGGTAGTGGGAGTTCCCAGCTCGGTCTGCCCGCCTTGGGTGAAAGTGCCAGCAAAGACCAGATTTTCATTCTGGGGGGAGCGGGTACTAACTGGAGTCAGGCCTGCTGCCCCAAGAAAGAGTTTGGAGGCAGCCACAAGGGCTGCCATGTGCCAAGGAAGGCTGTTTAAAAGGCCCAACTTGGTGTTCTGGCACTTCGTCCCAGTTGTAATAATAGCAGCAAAACAAAAAACAGCTCTCCAGTCACCCCTCACGCTACTTCTTCCCCGCCCACAACATACTCCCCATGCCCCATTCTTTCCAACTCATGCTCCCTACCCACCCCCCATAGCCTCTCATACCCTCCATGTCAAGCTATGCCCTTATACCCACTATGGCCCTCATACCCTCCATGCCAAGCTATGGCACTTTCATGCCCATTCACCCACTATACATTCTGTATAGAACCAATGAACACTATTGTAACAATAGTATTTGTGAAACCCATTCATTCATTCATAACTTTCTAGTTTCTTAAAAAAAGCTTCTTTCGCTACAGCCCTATAAATGTGTCAATCATCCAGACCCTTTAAAGTATCAATAGCAGAAACTGCAAGCTCTTGACACCGCTTCATCTTGTAAATAGTGTAAATAAACACTATGCAATTGACAGAATAGATCACAGAGCAAGAGCTGTCAATCAAGCAATATTTTCCCTGGGACGATGCTGTTTCAACAGTTTAATGGATGTCTGGGCTCTCAGCCAAGAATACATAACGAGGCCTTTCTAAATACCTTTCTAAAGGTTCCTTCATCCAAGTATGGTGCATGAGACATCTGAGGGGCCGTGAACCATGATTTCTTTAAAAGCTGGCCCGACTTCATGAAACTGTGGGGGACTAGGAGATGCCTAGTATTGCTATGGAGCCGGCCTGGCCAGGAGTGCAAGTTGTGAGCTTACGAGCCACACCAACCCGCACACTTAACCTGCACTGGTGAAAATTGGGGGTGTCAGGAATGGGGTCAGAAATCCTGGAATAGGGTCCTGGCTGCCATTTTTTCACCTTAACAAAGACTTCTGACTCCATGGCCAGAATCGCCCCTGCTCACCGACGCGTAAAATGATGCGCGGTGACGCTGGGTGTGTGTCCCGACGTCTTCAGATCTTCAGTTTGGCGGGTGCGCAGCAGAGTTGGCTGCGCACCCACCGAACTGTCAAAAACCTATTAAGGCCATTTAAAAACTAAGTAAAGTTATTAACTGAGCTGCCCATCCAGCCTTAGGGTTGGCGGGGGGCAGGTGAAGAGCCCAGGCGGCCTTCACATTTATCATGAAACCTCATCCACGGGCGGGATGAGGTTTCATGAAGGGTTTATAAATTAAATAATTTTTTTAAATTAAAGTTCATTGACATGTCCCAGCTCATGTGACACTATCACATGAGGGGACATGTCTTAAAAGTTTTATTCTTCCTTTATTTAAATTTTTAAATATCAAACTGATCTCCCTGAGGCAGCTCTGTGCCTCAGGGAGATTTCTGCGCTCTTTTGCGTGCATGCGCGAAATAGCGTAGGCCCCGATTCAGTGTATTCCCCCCGCCCGCACGGGGAGCGCTCAGTGCTTCTGGGTGCGGGTCATGCTGGGCGGGCCTTAATTGGCCGCCCACGCAAAATGGTGGCGCCCAGCCGATCGCGGGTGGTGACCGGCTGTGCGCCCGCCCGCATCCGCTTCCACTCAGCCCCCTCTGATGGGGAGAAAATTCTCCCCCAATGAAAATCTAGTCCTTTGTCACTGTTCCTTTAATACTATCGGCGGGATTTTCCGCACCTGCCCGCTGCTGCGATATTCCAGTCCCGCTACAAGTTAATGGACTTCTGGCTGGGGCGCCGCCGCCCGCGGTGGGTCCCGCTAGAATGGGACTGGAAAATCCTGGCCTATATGTCTGACAGAAGTATGGCGTAAAGTATGTGTTCTGTAAGTCGTATCTCAGTTGATTTAGTTAGTTAATGCAAAACTTACCTTTTTCTTTAGTTTGATGTATCACTTGTCAGTTAATGTTTGTATTATTTTAATTTTAGCTTGTTTGTTACAGTAAATGTCTTAAAAATTGAAATCTTGTCCTTCGGTCATTTCAGTTGGGTCATTCTGGAAACTTGGCTCTTTTAAAAAGTTATCAATCTCTATGTGGATTGTAACACCTCACCATAGAGTTTGTGCACATAGTGTTAGCTGCATTGGAGAAGAATGTGGTGCAGCCAGGCATCAGTGCTGGATTTGCTTTTGCCTTCTCTATATTTGGATGCTTTGAACTTATCAAATTCGTTGACACAAAAGTAAGAGATTTGACAAACAGTGAGGAAAATTGTAAGGGGTTTCAGGGAGATATGAACTGGTTAGGAGAAGGAGCAGAAATGTGCCATAAACAATATAGAATGGAAGTGTGTGAGGTGATACATTTTAGTGGATAAATTAAGAATTCAGAGTACACACTTAACAGAGTACATTGAATGATTTTGGTGAACAGAAGGACCGAGGCATTATAGATACTTATTTCATTGTATTATATGTTAATAATTAATTATTCCAGTAATTAACATTTCTGGAACATTACTTTTTTTTGACTACATGCTGCATCAATTAATAAAGTAAGGAGTTACCTGTTTGAATTTCAATGACTGAACTCTGGGATTGGTTGCATGTGCTGTCAGATGCTGTGACATATACAGAATATAACTGGCCACAGAGTAACCTGGGTGTTCTACACGATGTTTTTGATGTGCTGCACGATGTGATGTTCCCATCGGCTCCTTCAGCAAAGGCAGTGTACAACAGTGCACCTTTACTATAGTCCCACGAGACCAAAGCTGTATTTAGGTTACAATCCAGTCTTACTTCTACATTCTGTGGATCACAAGGGACTGAAAATGAGATTGAAAGTTAAAATGGATGTCAGGTGACAGAATAAAACCATCAGTGTAATTTCAAATAAATAAAGGAATGGATAAATTTTCTAAATTTTCAATAATTGCATTAGAACTTGTCATTCTATAAACACAGGAAAGCAAATATAAAATTAAAGCATGCAGACTGTTATTTCACACAACAAGTACCATAAATGTAGACCTGCATTAATTCTGTCGCATAAACACCCTAACAAGAGACTATCTAGCTGAAGTCACATTCACATGCAAATTCTTAGAAAAATAATTGTGCTGGCCTAAGTGTGTAGTTTGCAGCACTTTTCAAAATAGTGATAGCACTGATTCTAGTTTGTGCATCACTCATCACTTAGTGGCTCTGAATAAATCAATAGGATGTTTTGTCATTGTCTGCAAATATTGACCAAGCAATTTTAACTTAAGTTTACGATAGTTGCTACACCAGCATGGTGAACATTATTATGGATAATAGGATCATGCTCAAATTAGAAGTCACTCGGTCCTGTTGGGTTGCATCCTAGGTTGCTGTAGGGGTGGGGTGTATTGGGAGTAACAGTGCAATATGCAGATGTTCTGGCTACAACAATTTTTTAATCCTTCTTGGATATGGGAGTAGAGCCAGTGGACTGAAGGGTTACAAATATTTCACCCTTGTTAAAAATAGGGGAAAAGGATAAACCTAGTAGCTAGAGGACAGTCTTCCTAATGTCGATGATGAGGAGTCGGCTAGGGACGATAATCCCTGAGAAAATTGTCACTTGGGAAAACATGGGTTAATAAAGCAAGGATCTGTTAAAGGCTAATTGTGTCAGACAAACTTGATTGAGTTCTTTGATGAAACAATATTGAGTGTTGATGGTGTAATGTGGTTTATGTCATGTATATGGACTTTCAAAAGGCATTTGATGAAGTATCACCTAATTGACTTGTTAGCAAAATTGGAGAGCATGGAATTAAAGGGACAATGGCAGTATAGGTACGAATTGGCTGAGAGACAATAATCAGAGAGTGGTGGTAGACTTATTTTTCATACTTGAAATAAATATGCAGTGGAATTCCAAGGGTTATTATTAGACCACTGCTCATATTAATGACCGGGAATTAATTATTTAGAGCATAATTTCAAATTTGCCAATGACACGATAAAGAGTGAGAAGGATAGGACTTCAGGAGCATATAGTGTTAGGGTGAAATGGGGCCACATATGGCAGATGTGAAGTGATCCTTTTTAGAAGAAGAATAAGGAGAGGCAACATAAACCAAAAGTAAGAAATATATGCTATATCTTTATTAATCACTGGTTAGTCTCAGCTGGAGCACTATGTCTATTTCTGGGTGCAACACTTTAGGAAGCACATGAAGGCCTTGGAGACAATGCAGAGGCGAGTAACTAAAATTATACCAGGGATGAGGGACTTCAGTTATCTGGAGACACTGGAGACGTTGGGGTTGTTCTACTTCAAGCAGAGAAAGTTAAGGAGAGACTTAATAGAGATGCTTAAAGTAGTTTTGATAGTTTTTCCTTGTTTACTCTGTTTTCATTGGTAGGAGGGTTGGCAACCAGAAGTCACAGATTTAAGGTAATTGGCAAATAGCTAAAGGTGAGGTGAGAATTTTTTTACCCAATGTGTTATTCTGATCTGGAATGTACTCTCCTGAAAGGATGGTGTAAGTTCACTCATAAGTTTCAAAAGGGAATTGGATATATACTTGAAAATGAAACATTTACAGAGCTATGGGGAAAGACCAGTGGAATAGTTCTAAATGGAAAGTCTCCCAAACAGCCAATTGGTCTCCTTCTTTGCTGTCTGATTTTCTGATGCCCATCCGGAAGATCTTTCCAGTCACGAGAAATTCAGAAGCTTATCTTTGGACATCTTTTTATTCATTAATTACCTTAGGCTTCAACCAATCTTCGCATGCGATCCATATTTCCGCTGAACTTCCAAAGATATAAGATCATAAGAAATAGGAGTGGGAGTAGGCCATTTGGCCCATCAAGCCTGCTCTGCCATTCAATAAGATCATGGCTGATCTGATTGTGGCCTTAACTCCACTTCTCTGCTTTCTCCTTGACTCCCTTGTCAATCAAAAATCTGTCTAACTCATTTTTGAATATATTCAGCTACTGCTCTCTGGGGAAGAGAATTCCAAAGATTAATGACCTCCTGAGAGAAGAAGTTCCTCCTCAACTCTGCCTTAAACTTTTAAACCGTGTCCCCTAGTTCTAGATTACCCCACGAAAGAAAACATCCTCTCAGCATCGACTCTGTCAGGCTCCCTCAGAATCTTATATGCTTCAATAAGATCACCTCTCATTCTTCTAAACTCCAATGAGTATAGGCCCAACCTTCTCAATCTTTCCTCATAAGACAACCCTCTTATCCCCAAGGAAACGTGTGAATTCAATATTGACTTTTTTAAGTATCCAGCTCCATATTTTGTGATTTGGGGTTCCAAATCGTTTGCTGTGCTAAAATGTAATGCTTGTCCAGTTAGATACCCCTAATAATAACATTCTTGATTTCTCGTGCTTGGATGGGTTGTGGTGTTGGGTAGGAGTTGGGGGTGGCACAGTGGGGGCTGCGTAGACCCACAATTTGGAAAGATATTGTCAGTGCTAACCTATTGGAAAATGCTAACTCCATTATGCAGGATCTTTTAGAACACTAAATTCTGCTTCCATCGGATCAGTGAAAACATTTTAGGTTAAAGAGGATGCAAAATGAAAATGTTCAAAATGCCATTTCTCAATAGTCAGACCAAATACATAAACAGTAACTCTGATGTGGATGGTATAAAGTGGGGTCTGCAATTTCACCTGCGCCATGCACGGGGGCCCCTTTAACAAGAGCATAGTTAACAACATAAAGATTCACTTATGCAGCTACTGCCTGTGGAATGTAAAACCTTATTGGTTAAGATGCTACAAAATATTTTATGGAAATGAGCAATACCTGCGTGTACATTCACCACTGCACTCTCAGGACTTTTGCAGATGTTGTCTGTTGCTGGAACAGAGATTGTATAATGTTCACCACACTGCAGATATGGGATTCGAGCCACGGGCTGGAATTTTCCCCCTGTCGGGGTGGTTGTGCGGGAGCGGGGCGGGAGCGGGCGTGAACCCGACTGGGGGCACCAATTGGGGTCATGCTGCTATTTAACATGGGCGGGCCGATTAAGACCTGCCCAGCATGACACACCTGGAAGTGCTGAGCGCTCCCTGTGCGGACGGTGGGGGGATTCCCTGAGCCTTTCGCAAAGGTGCCTCAGGGAGATTAGCTTAAGTTTTAAACGTCTAAGTAAAGAAATGAAAAGCTTTTAAAACATGTCCCCTCATGTGACAGTGTCACATGGAGCTGGGACATCAATGAATTGTTAAAAAAATTTTCATTGAATTTTTAAACACTTCATGAAACCTCATCCTGCCCGTGGGTGAGGTTCCTTGAAAAATGCCAAGGCTGCCCGGGCTCTTCGCCTGCCCCCCCGCCAACCTTAAGGTTGGACAAGCAGCTCATTTTATTAGTTCAATTAGGCCTTTGACAGTTTGGCGGGCGGGCAGCCGACTCGTCTGTGCGCCTGCTGAGCTGGAAATCTAAATGACGCGCGGTGACATCTGGGCACCCACCCAACATCACCGTGCGTCATTTTACGCATCAGCGAGCGGGCCCTGCCCCCGCTCGCCGACCTGAAAATTCTTCCCATGGTATCACTGGTGTTGAACAAAACTGTAACTCTTTGACTATCTTGAGCGGTCACAGTGTATAACTTTGCTCCATCAGTGTCATCCCATGGGAAGGATACTGCATTCGAATCACAATTCAGCTCAGCTTTTAGATTCTCAGGAATGCATGGTGCTGTTTATAAAATACAAACAAATATCAATTCCTTCTCTCTGTCCTGTAAACATGCAGAATAAGTAAATGTAGAACTGTATCCATAGTAGATATTATTTAAGGATTAATAGCTTTACCAGTTTGGATTTGGACAGAAGTACTTGAAAAGCCATTCCGACCATAACTGAGTGTTGTTACAGTTATGTTGTAGGTCTGTCCACAGTGTAAATCCAGCATTTCATAGCGTGACTCTGTTGTGTTGTGCGAGTGTGTACGTCCATCGCTGCCTTCTGCAGTTACATCGTATGATATCGCTCCATTAGTCCGTCCCCATGACGCTACTACTCTATTCGAATTACAGTCCACATTCACAACGATTTTACCTGGGGCACATGGCGCTGTAGAAAAGGCATTAATAGAAACATTAATAATCATAGGGTTCATGTGAGAAATACTTTTGGAAAAATCGTCTTTGCCAATATCACACAGAACTTAAATAACCCTAGTAAAGCAATCATCATTATACTTCACATTGTGACGACTAAATCTAGATTTAATGTATTCTGGAAACAAATTTCGGCTCAGGATTCTATGTCACTATGATCTGTACCCACTTTGAACATTAAGTCTATATGTATTTTTTTTTAATGTTAAATATCTATATCAAGCATGCCAGATGGGCATAGAAGAATACAGATCCCCAAATCTCTAGCTTATTGCTGATATCCACAATGAGTGAAAGTTGCTGGAGTGCAGGCTGAAGGGGGATGAAATCAGGGGAACGTGGGGCTGTGCTCCTGCCGCTGTGTACAGGAGCACCCTGGGGCCCCACTGAAGGATGGCAGCTCCCAGGCAGGTACATGTTGTTTATTTGGGATGGCAGGACATTGGTTCTGTGTCCCGGTTTAATTTTGGCTGACATATTTGTAAACTAGGCACTTTTATAAGATTTCCAATTGGGCCAGTCCAGTGATGGCTGTAACAGACAGGGTCCACTTTTTATACTAATGCAAGATAGCATTGTTTTCTAGGTCCTTCTAATTCTCATTACTACTTTCTATTTCACCACTGTGGCCTATTTTAACCCTTTCTACCCATGGGAAAGTTGGTGGGCTGGCAGTTTAAACTTAGCAGGTCAGAAAGTCCGAGGGCTCAGTTGACAAGTCAGTGCTGTACTGAGTTAGTGCTGGCTGTTCATGTGCTGTCTTTTCAATAACGCTTTTAACCAGCACCTATCACAGCTGTTCCAATTGCAAGAGACTGCAGCAACATTTTGAAGTGCTGGGAGTATTTTCATTGGGGAATTGTCCCCTATTAATACTGTCTAAACAGCTTAACATGTCATTTTGGGATCTTGCTCTGAGTAAATTGGCTGCTCAGTTTGCCTGCACAACAACTACACATTAAAAATAATCTCTTAACTGTGAAGTCTCTTGAGATGTCCAGGAAAGATAAAAGGTTTTACATAAACTTGTTTTTTTTTTTGTTTCTATATTACCTGTCCCAATATCATAACCGGAGCTTTGAATGCTGCTGCAGTTTTCACCAAATGCGAGTACAGAGATGCTGTATATTTGGCTGCAGTGAAGATCTGGGATTAGACAGTGTGTTTCAGATGTGGTACAGGTGGCTGTGTGTCCATCACTCCCCTCTGCTGTTGCAGTGTACGACACTGTGAGATTACTCAGCTCCCATGTCACAAAGGCTGTGACAGCATCAATATCGGCTTGTACATTCTGAGGGGAACATGGGACTTTTGGGAGGAGGAAAAAGGTCATAAATTAGTGATACTGTTACAAAGTTCCAATGGGGAACATAGGGACGGGAATAGGTCATTTACCCCTTCGGGCTTGTTATGCCAGTCAGTTAGATCATGGCTGATCTGTATCTTAACCATGTACCTGCGTTTTGGTTTCATATTCAATATCATGAGGATTCTGGACAGTGTAAATAATGAGAAATTTCACATTGGCGGAAGGGTCAAGAATTCACTGAGAGGTCAGAGGTCACTGAGTTACAGCGATTGGCAAAAGAGCCAGTGGCGACATAACGAGAAACCTTCGTAGGCAGCTAGTGGTTAGGATCTGGAATGCACTACCTGAGTGTGTGGTAGAGGAGGGTTCACCCATGGCTTTGGAAAGAGTGTTGGATAATTATCTAAAGAGGAAAAATATTGCAGGGCTATGGTGAAAAGGCAGGAGAGTGGGAGTAGCTGAGTAGCTCTTAAAAAGCTGGCACGGGTACAACAGGTCAAATGGTCTCTGTGCTGTAACCATTCCATAATTCTATCCCTTGATTCCCTAATTTAACAAAAATCTGTCTAAGCAAACTTCCACCCCTTTGAACTCCAGCACTCACGAGATAAAGGTGAACGTTCCAATAGCTATTTCACTGTTTATTTGTGCCTGTCCATTATGTATTTTTGTGACTTCTGTATCTGGACCCCTAGAATTCTCTGCCCCTTCAGTTTGCAGTTTCTTACCATTTAGAGAATACCTTTCCTTATCTTTCTTGGTTGCAAAATGGATGACCTCACACAGAAATCCTTCTACGACAGCTTTGCCCAATGATAACCTTTGATACCAAACTCAGAAAATAAATATTTAATGAAGAGATCCCCAATAACCGTGCAGTAACCAGGTTTCCATTCAGAAACACAGAATTCAACATGGACTATAATTTCTGATCGGGGCTTTTGTTTACAAACTTCTAGACAGGCTGCCTCACAGTGGAAGGGAATTCTAAAACGAAAGATCGTGGTTGCTAAGACAAAGTGTTAATGTTAGTAACTGGATGGAAAACCAGAGACCATATCATTCAAAGTCTCTGCTGAAAAGGGTCATCACAGAGAGGAAAACAAGTGTAACATTACCTCCCAAATTATCACTATGACCTTCCTAGACCTTGAACCTCACGACAGAACTAGCGATGGTGCCAATGTAACAATTCCCAGAAGTCACAAACCTCTTTAGAAAGTTTACCTGTTTCAGTTTCAAAACTGGAAGTGTTTACACTCTGACAATAACCATCTGTTGCTTTGGCAGTGATCAAATATGTTTGGCTGCAGTGCAGGTCCAGGAATTCACAGCTTGTCTCTGTTGTGTTACACAGTGTTACGTGTCCATCTTGTCCTTCTGCTGTTGTAATGTACCACAGCGCACCATCACTCCTCTCCCATGTCACTGTCGTACTCTTGCTGACACAGTTTAGGTTGGTGTCAATGTATTGGGGTGCGCATGGGGCTGCAAAATACAGAAACAATAACTGGCTGTGACATGGGCAAGAAATATCTACCATCTAAAATGTTTAAAAAAAGATGTCGCAATATTTGTGCTTCTGAACAAAATTTAATTTACTTAACATTTTCTTTTAAAAAATAAGATCCTCTAACATATTGTACTGCACCTATTGGAATGATTACTAGGGAAAATACTGGCTCTTTTAAAATATGATGTTTCTCTTTTTCAAAAATAAATGGCTTAGTTTCACTCAAAGATGGCATTGGTTTCAATGGAGAATTACAAATAAATCTTTAGCCATCCTGCTGTATTAAGGTTAAGGCGTATTTTTCATGATTCAGTATTTGAACTTTATTAGTTGGACATGTATTGCTGTAGTTACACTTTCAGCTGTTGTATTTACTGTCCTCTGCTCTCATACTGGATGACACATGGCATGTAACTGAAAGAGTCAACTATTCCTTGAGAGCCAGGGTAACAGGGAGGAAATTAGACCTGTAGTTTATAAAGGAGAAAAACATTCATGTTTGATACACCTTTTCACATCTGTTTCCGGGTACATGGCATTACACTATCAGCCATAGCAAAAACTCAGTACATGACCAGTTCAATAGAAATGCAAAACAGTGAAATAGGTTTCGAAAGGGTCAACAGCATATAATCAACCTTGCCACAATTCTTCACAAGGGTGTCCTGCATTCCATCCCATAAAACTCCATCTTGCACAGAACACCTGTCATCCCTCTTGTCCAATGCCTCACCATCTCAAAATCATTTCCTACATTAGTGACTACACTACAAAATTATTTCATTGGCGGTTATGTGCTTTTAAAGTTGGGAAAGGTGCTACATAAATAACAGCCTTTCTTTAGTATGATTTCAAGCCTCATCATTGTCTCACTCCATCCTACTAACTTTGGAAAGCATCTCTAGCTCTTGATCTTAGTTTTTGGTCCCTTATCTTTGGATTCTGGATTATTTTGTTCTTCCCTCCCCCCCGAGTCTCTCCTTGCCACCCACTTGTTCCACGTCACTGATGGAGACTGAGCTTTTAGCCATCATGAACTTTCTGGTTGGAATTTATTTTGACTCATTACCGCCCTGCCTATCTTCAAAAGACTCCTTAAAGCTAAATGCTGCCTTCACTCACAACTTCTCCCAATTCCTGTTCGATATTCATATTCCCTGTCTCAACGATTTGAGATGAATTATTATGTGGAATGTTCTATATAAATCAAGGGATGTCATGGGAATCAGTTGTACCAGTTTTGAATTATTCTATCCCATACAAAAGGACTTACCAGTTCTGAATTCAATTATAGAGCTTTGTGAAGTGTCACATATACCGTCCAGTGCTGTTAGAGTTAAATTATACATCTGCCCACAGTGTAGGTTGGTTATTTGACACTGTCTGTTGGCTGTATCACATGACACTGTGTGCCCATCACTTCCTTCTGTTGTTGCAGAGTATGACACTGCACCTTTAGTGTGGGTCCATGACACAGAAGCATCGTTTGTGTCACAATCCAAGTGGACATCGAGATTCTGTGGGATGCACGATACTGAAAAGAACAAAAAGACCAGATGAAGGGCACTTGTCCAGCAGCTGTTTATCTTTGTAGAATTATTTTCTAACTGAAATCTTCATGAAAATGTCATAGAGTCATAACGACGCAGGTAGAGGCCATTCAGCCCATCGAGTCTATTCTGGCTCTCTGTAGAGCAATCCAATCAATCCTATTCCCCTTTCCATCCCCATAGCTCTCAAGTGCCCATCTAATTTCCTTTTGAAATCATTATTTATCACCACCCAAGTACCATCAGCTAATGGGAACAGCTTTACTTTGCCCACCTTATCTAAATCTGTCATAATCTTGTACACCTCTAATAGATTTCCTCAGTCTTCTTTGCTCCCAGGAGAAGAAACCCAGTTTTTCCAACCTAACCTTGTAGCTAAAATCCCTCATACCTGGAACAATTCTGGTAAACCTCCTCTGTACCCTCACATCCTTTCTAAAGTGTGGTGACCAGGGCTGGAGTTGTAGCCTAACCAGAACTTTATACAGTTCCAGACAAGTTTCCCTGTTTTTGTACTCAATACCCCTCTTTATGAAGTTCAAGATCCTTCTGCTTTGCAAACTACTCTCTCAATAAGTCCTGTTGCCTTCAAAGATCTATGCACATGAACCCCCAGAATATATCAAAAAATCAGTGGTCCTAGCCCTGAACCCTCCAGTGGTGGAAAAGCAACCATTTAACATGGCTCGATGTTTACACTCCTTAAGCCAATTTTATCCAAGCTGTCACTGACCCTTCTGTTCCATTAGCTTCAATTTTGTTAACCAGCCTTTTCAAACTCCATATGGACGACACTCATTGCATTCCCATCATCAGCCTAAACACGTTTCAGAAATTCCTCCCTTTCCTTACCCTTTACTGTAACATTATCCCAATAAATATTTGGGTAATTAAAGTCCCCCAATTTACACTGGAAGCAGAGCCCTTTGCATCCCCCACCCTAAAAGGCAGTGGCGAGCTCGCCCCTGCTTGGCCAGCTTGCTCCAGCAGCCAGTTAACGGCCGTCGGGTCTTTAATTGAGGTGGGCCTTCCACCCTCAGTGAGAGGAAGTCTCAGGTATGAAAGCTGCCAGCCAATCAAATTGCCTGCGGTTCTCTTGTCCCAGCTGCACCACCAGGAGTGGTGGCCACTGTTTGGAGCTCAATTGCCAAAGGTGAGTAGCATGGAGCCCAGACCCATAGGTAAATCCGTGGTCTTGCCACGGGCAGGCTGATACGCCCTGGTGAGGGAGGTAGGGCATCAGGAATGCCACAGGGGGAGGGGAAACATGGGCTGCGGTGAAATACCTTGGTGGCGGCCTCCAATGGGCACGAGGTGTCCAATCAGAAAGTAACTTCCATCTAAGTCTGGCCACAAAGCTTGCCCGGATTTACTGGACAGCCTGAATACTTGACACTGGCCTCCCCAGCTGGGGGCAAAATCCCAGCAGCAGCAGGAGGAGGCTCTTAACTGGCCATTAATTGACCACATAAGGTGCTTAATTAACCCACAGGTGAGATGCCTCCCCTGCCACAAGTAAAATATCTGCAGAGGTGGGTGGGTAGATCACAGCGCTGCTGCCATGGTGCCTAATTTTACCCCCTGCCCCCCACCACACTCCCCCACCCCCCATCCCCCACCCCCAGCTTGCTGCCAACCTGTCTCCAGTCAGTTTCGCCATCCTTTAGTTATAGCACATCTCTGTGATTTCCCTGCAGATTTGCTTCTCTATCTCTCTCTCTCTGTCTCGCACAATTTGGAGGCTTATAGAATACCCCCTGGAGCATGATCACCCCCTTTTCCCTTCTCAACTCTAAATGGATTTGTCTTTGCTCCCTCTTTCTAAAACTACAATGTCTTCCTTTAAAAACACTGCTACCCGACCTTCCCTATCTTCCCTGAACATTTTGTATCCTTGAATATTAAGGCCCCGGTTCTGACTATTTTTAAGCCATGTTTTTGGTATTGCCAATACATCATATTCTCACTGTAATTTGCGCTTGTGCACCACACTTTGTGTTTAAATACATGCAGTGTAAACCTGTCTTTGTATTCTTCACAGTCCTTCCTAGTCTGCTGCTATACTTCCTTCTCTAATACTATCTAACACTCTCACTCTTTAGGGCCCATTATTCCTCTTTTCTACTTGTATATGTTGGTGCCCATGACTTGCCAATTTAGTTTAAACCCTTTCCAACTACACTAGTGAACCTCCCCTCGGGTACATTGGTCGCATGTATTCAGGTGCAACACATCATTTTAAATAGGTGCCTCTTACCTCAGAGATGATCTCAATGTCCCAAGATTCTGGGACCCCCTCCTGCACCATGCTTCAAACCACACATTGATCCTCCATCCTAATTCTCAGTAGTGAGTGGCACTGGGAGGAATCCAGAGGATGTTAACCTTGAGGTCCTACTTTTTAACTTTCTAGATCCTGAAAATCTAACTGCAGGACCTCAATACCTGCCCTCTTTATATTATTAGCATGGATGTGGGCCACAACTTCTGCTCACTCTCTTCGCCCTGCAGAATATTCTGAACCCTCTCTGTATGTCCTTTATGCTGGCACCAGGGAGGCAACACACCAAGCAGGACTCCTGACGACAGTTACAGGAATGCCTGTTCAGCCCCCTAACTATGGAAACTAAAAGGAGTGCATTACTAGTCTTTCCTGTTCCCTCCTATGCATTTTCTTAGACATTGGTGCCATGGGCTAGACTGGACTCCTTCAAGGTTTCACCATGCTCAGCAGTCTCCAAAGCTGAGTATTGGTTTGAGAGTGACACACATCCCAAAGACTCCTGTAGCTCCCGCCTCCTACCCTTCCGATGGCCACCTATCTACCATCTTGAATTCTTACTGCTTGTGGGATGATGACCTCCTGGAATTCTCATCCTCCCTGATGCTTGGCAGTGACTCCAGCTGCCCCTCATGTTCAAAATCCTGAACTTGACCTCAAAAGCAAATGAAGACATTGCCTATACACATGATTCCCCCAAGACACATGAAATGTCCTGAAGTTCCCACATGGTGCAGGATTTGCAAACAACAGGTCTCAACTGCCCATTCATGATCTAAGAAAAAAATCTTGATTCTCTCTTTCATACTCTAGTTAATACTTTGTATTCCATTCTGTTCCAGAGTACTCTGCCCAAGGCAGATCCTTGGCTCATTGATTGCTGAGGTTTCATCCTGAGCCATTTTTCTTGGCAGCTTATGTCAGTGGTGGTTTGCCACTGCCTTCCACTCTTAGGGGCGAGGCAAGGGGCCAGGACCCAAGTCTACCTCAGCCGGAACAGGAATTGAGCTCACCCTACTGGTATTATTCTGAACCACACGCCAGCTATTTAAACAGATGTGGTAACCAGCACCACCAACACCGCTCACCACCCTCCCCCAACCTCCCACCTTTACCTTGCATGAACTATTAATGTTAATGAATGTATTTGAGAGTTCTTCAGGAGAAGAGCATTTTGGAGAATGTTGAATTCAGGGCTAATGTGATTGATGCAGAATTAGTGATGGGGAAATTTCACTTCCCTTTTAGTTACCTGTTTTCATTGTGACAGAAGGACTTTCAGCAGTGTCACATGAGTCATCGTGTGCACGAACAGTGATGGTGTAGGTTTCTCCACAGTTCAGGTCAGGGATATCACACTTGGTTTCATTAGCGCTGCATTGTTGTACATTGCTTCCTTCAGCAGTCGCAATGTATGAAATTGCACCTTCACTTGATTCCCATGAGACTGACAAATATCCAGCATCACAGTTCATGAGAGTATCAACAATCTGTGGGACACATGGTACTGCAAAAAGAGAATTCATCAAAATCACCAACTGAAAAACCATTAAGCCACATAATTGTCTATAAGATACAAAAATGTCAATATTCCAACTAAAGTGTATTCATTTAAAACTTCTTATTCTAAATTCTTGTCTAGAATTACCTGTTTTAACTGTAACAGCAGAGCTTTGTGAGCTGTTACATTGCATGCGGATTGCCTCTACAGTTATATAGTAGCTCAGTCCACAATACACATCTGAGATCACACATTCAGTGTCTGTTGCATTGCATGAGGCCCAATGACCATTGCTTCCTTGGGCCATTACAAGGTATGATTCTGTGCCATTACTGGGATCCCAAAACACTGACACATTATTACTTTCACAGTTGATGTGAGCGACCACATTCTGTGGGATACAAGGCACTGCAGAAAGAAGAAAACACAGAATAGCTTTGCATGAACATGCTCAATTCATAGTAGATTTAACATTGCATATGTGCTTCCAAGACTGCGTGATATCAGAAATTTGCATGATATGGGGAAAGGGACTATCTAAATTGTTCTTACAGAGGGATGGCATCAGCCTCAAAGGGCCGAATGGCCTCATTTGTTGCTGTAACCATTCTAGGGTTCTAAGATTCCATTCCTGAATTAAAACGAGTTCTGAAATGGGGAGACTAAGATTAACAGTAGCAATTTATAAAATATGAAATATAAGGTGATGTTTATTAATCTATTGCTTTGTAATGCTACATTAATACTAGTTTTTTCTGCCTTATTCTGTTTATTTTAATAAAAACACAGTCAAGGTTTTACCTGTTTGGATTTCAAAAGCTGGACTTGGTAAACTGGTACAACTCTCATCCATTGCTAATATAGTTATACTGTATATCTGACCACATGGGAGGTCTACAATCTCACAGTTTTCCTCTGTTGTGTTGCATGAATACCTGTCTCCATCCATTCCTTCTGCAATTGCGATGTAGTTCACTGCACCGTCACTCTGCTCCCACAATACTGATGCTGTGTGTGTTGTACACTCCAAAAAAGCACTTACAATCTGGGGACTGCAAGGAGCTGAAGATATCAGAGAAATAAGATGGATTAAGGCACAGTCAGTTTTTGACTTAGATTCAGCAATGTGAATATACCAGTAGCATGTGAAAAGTTTAAAATAAAACCTGAAAGTAATTCTTTCTGTTACCATGGAAAGGAGCTACGTGCAGGAATAATAAAACACTAAAAATCAAAGTATCATATTTGGTCACTATGTGAAAGATGTGACATCTTGTTCATATGGTCAGACGTCACCACGTTACATTTCTTGGGTTACACTATCATATATTGTTCAAGAAAGATGAACCATGTTAACTATAGTTAGTCTAATGTCAGTTGTGGAACAACAATTCGAATCCATGACTGAAGATAAAATTAGTGAGAATTTAGAAATAAAGATTAATCAAGGACCATTAGTATGGAGTTGTTAAAGGTGAGTCATGTTTGATGATTTTAATGGCTAGATATAGGAAATTTAATGAATGTAGAGTATGTAGATTTTTTGGAACATGTTCAATAATGTGTTCCACAGGAGGTTAGTAAAATTTATTCATATGGTGTAAAAAGAAATGTAACGATGAAGATAGAAAGTTGAGAAAGTGACAAGATCAGGTAACAATACTGGTTTTGGACCTCATCTGATTTTACTCTCCATCTAAGTAAATGGAGTAATTTGAGGTGGGCTCTAAAACTGGCATGTCACCTGATCAGGTGGACTTTCTGCCTAGTGACTTCATTGAAATGACTGTCATTAACGCTACATTTGTACACTCCAAAGAAGCACTCACAATCTGGGGACTGCAAGGGGCTGAAGATATCAGAGAAACAAGACAGTTAAAGGCACAGTCAGCTTTTACTTAAATTCATCATCGTGCACAATAAAGTTTCATTTGTAAATGTTTACAACGTAGTCTAAAATGAATTCTTTCTGTTAACATAGAAAAAGTCCAAGTCCTGGAATAGTAAAGCATCAAAATTAAAAGATCTTATCTGATTGCTATATAAATCACCTGCATGACAATGTACTTTCACTATCACAATAATTCGAATAAGTGGGCCTAATCAGAACTATTGCATTTCTTGTACACTAGCATTGTTCAGTTGTATTGCTACAGCTGTTACATAATAACACAAGAAATAGGAGCAGGAGCAGGCTCTTTGGCCCCTTCAGCCTGCTCTGCCATTCAATAAGGTCATGGCTGTTCTGATGATAGCTTTAACGCAACTTTCCTGTCTGTCCCCCACAACTTGACTCCTTTGTGGATCAGAAATCTGTCTAATTCAGCCTTGTACAGTTGTAACAAGACTTCCCTACTTTTATCCTCCATCCCCTTGGAATAAAGGCCAACATTCCATTCGCCTTTCTAATTACTTGCTGTGCCTGCATACTAACTTCTTGTGATTTGTGTACGAGGACATTCAGATCTCTCTGTACCACAGCACTCTGCAGTCTCTCTCTATTTAAATAATATTCTGCTTTTCTATTCTTCCCATAAAAATGGACAACCTCACATTTTCCCACATTATACTCCATCTACCAAATTTTTGCGCATTAAGTTGCACTGTCTATATTCCTTTGAAGACTCTGTGTTCTCCCCACAACTTGCTTTCCTACCTATCTTTCTATCGCCACTAAATTTGGCTAAGTTACAGTCAGCTTCTTCATCCAGTCGTTAACATAGATTGTAAATAGTTGATTCCCCAGCACTGATCCCTGTGGCACTCCACTAATTACAGTTTGCCAAACTGAAAATGACACCTTTATCCTGACCCTCTGGCCAGAATTTTCCACCCCTGTTGGAGTCGGGCATCAAGGCGGGCATGAGTGGACAACATGGCAAGAAGGCCAAAAATCGGTTTTATGCCATCGTGAAACCAGTTTGCGCTCATCCACTCTACCTGTCAATGGTGGGTTGCCTTCCTGCTATCCAACATCGGGAATCTAATTTCAATGTGTTTGCAACTCATCATCTTGCCTGCCAGCCAGAATCAGCTTCCCACCCTGGATGATCTGGACACATTAGTGTAATTGCACAATGACATGTTTCACAACTGAACATAAGCGACGTGCACTTGGCGAGCTGCAATTCACCTGGGACTTTAAGGTTTGTTTGCCTATCTTACTTCAGGCAGCACTCATGGTCATCAGCACCAGGCTTCACAGGCAGCACCACATCACTTTTAGGGGGGGCTCACGGACAGGTCTCTACTTACCAGACTAGCCGTAATGCGGGGTTGGCTTTTCCACAGCTACAGGGCTAAGGCAGTACTGGGGAAATAGATTATCTGAGGGTGTGTGTGTGGAGATACATGTTCATCTGTGCAAGTGGCCTCAACAGAGTGAGTGCTAAGGAGGCAGTCTCCAGAGGAGATGAGGCCAGATAGCGATGTGAGGGTGTGTGTGAGAGAATGAGTGGTGATGTCCCTTGAGATGGCAGTGTGTGGAATACCAATGAATGTGTGATTGGCCAGTGAGCGTGTGAGTTCGTTGCTTTGCCCTGGCAGCATGGATGAGGTCATTCATCCTCTTTCTGCACTGGATAGTGAACTTCTTTTATAAAAGCAAAATACTGCGGATGCTGGAAATCTAGAACAAAAGCAAAAATACCTGGAAAAACTCAGCAGGGCTGACAGCATCTGTGGAGAGGAAGACAGAGTTAACGTTTCGAGTCCATTTGACTCCTCATCAGAACTGAAGAAAAATAGAAATAGGTGAAATATAAGCCGTTTGACGGGGGTGGGACAGGTGGAGCTGGATAGAGGGCCAGTGATAGGTGGAGGCAAAGAAGAGATTAATTCAGTGAGGACAGGGTTGATGGGTGAGCAGAGTTTTTGGTCAAGCTGAAGTAAAGTCTGTAGATAAAAGCAAAATACTGCAGATGCTGGAAATCTAGAACAAAAACAAAAATACCTGGAAAAACTCAGCAGGTCTGACAGCATCTGCAGAGAGGGATACAGTTGACGTTGAACTTCTTTTGTTTAGTGCTGGCACTGACCACCATTGCCACTGCCTCCCAAGCCAGTGTGGTGACACTTCTGGGCCTCCTGCGGCCAGAGTGGGGCAGAGGGCATTGTGGCGCCCATCCACATGTTAGAAAATCAATGGGCTGCATTCTTCTTGCCTTTTGGGGCCCTGTCTTCTGTGCAGCAGTCCTGGGCTGCTAGCTTTGAGAGCTGTGCGCGTGGCTGCAATTCATGTATGACGTCAGGTCTGAAGAAGGGGCCAAGGTCATGGCGTGGCAGGCGAATCAGAGGAAGCCTGCCAGTGAAACAGCATGTTTCCTATGACTGCATAAATAATGAGGCGAGAGGGGGATGATACGGCGTGTAAAGCTGCCATTGCGACTGGCGGGTAAAACCTCCTTTCTCCTACCCACTACTGCAATTAGTGCAATTCCGGGACGATTCTGCCCTCTGTTTCCTGTTATTAGCCAGTCCTTTACCCATGCTAATGTATCACCCCCAACACCATGAGTTCTTATCTTGTGTAGTATCCTTTTATGTGGCACCTTATTAAGCGCCTTTTGCGAATCCAAACACCATTTCTTTATTCACCCTGCATGTTACACCTTTAAAGAACTCTAGTAAACTTTTCAAACACAATTTCCTTTTCACAAAGCCATGTTGACTCTGCTTGATTGTATTATGATTTGCTAAATGTCATGATACTATTTCCTTAATCGTGATTCCAGCATTTTCCCAACGACAGGTGTTGGGTTAACTGGCTTATAGTTTCCTGCTTTCTGTTTCCCTCCTTTCTTGAATAGATGTATTACATTTGTGGTTTTCCAATCTGCTGGGACCTTTCCAGAATCCAGGGAATTTTCTAAGATTACAATCAATGCATCCATTATCTCTGCAGACATTCCATTTAAGACCCAATGACGTAGGCCATCAGGTTCAGGGGACTTGTCAGCCTTTAGTATCATTAGTTTTGCTATTACTTTTTCTCTAATGCTAGTGATTCTTTTAGGTTCCTCCCTCCCTTTATCCCCTTGATTTTTTTTCTCTATTATTATTGGGATTCTTTTTGTGTCTTCTACCATGAAGACAGATACAAAATATTTGTTCAAAGTCTCTGCCATTTCCTTGTTTCCCATTATTAATTCCCCAATCTCAATCTCAAAGGGACCAGTGCTCATTTTAGCTACTCGCTTCCTATTTATATTCTTGTAGAGGCTCTTACTGTCTGTTTTTGCAAGTTTACTCTCATATTCTAAATTCTCCCTCTTTAATGCTTCATGGTCATTGTTTGCTTTTTAAAAAATTTTCCCAGGCTTTTGGCCTACAACTAATCTTTGCAGCATTCTACACCTTTCCTTTCAATTTGATACCATCCTTAATTTTCTTAGTTAGTCATGGATGGTGCATTCTTCTCATAGAGTCTTTCTTTCTCAATGACTATATCTTTGTTGAGAGTTATGAAATATCTCCTTAAATATGTGCCACTGATTGCCTACTGTCTTACCTTTTAATCTATTTTCTGAGTCCACTGTAGCCAACTCTGACATCATACTTTTGTAATTGCCTTTATTTAAATTTAGGACACTAGGTTCAGACCCAAGTCGCTCTCCCTCAAACTGAATGTGAAATTCTATCATTCTATGATCACTTTTGCATAGAGGATCCTTTACTATGAAATCCTTAATTAATCCCATCTCATTACAAATTACCAGGTCTAAAATGAATGTGGGACCACTAATCTATTTCTGCCATCATTCTTCTATTTGCCTATTGTAACAGATGTAATGGATGGAGATTTGCATGAGGTGGTTGATAAGGTGTTTCACAAAGGTTTTGTTATAAAAGATTGAGGCATATAGTCTAAAAGGATATGTAGCAACATGGATAGAAAGTCAGCTGTCTGACAAAAGACAAACAGCGAGTGGACATAGGTGTGTGTGTGTGTGAAGATCTTGGGAGAATGGGCAGACAGGTGCCAATATAATATGAATAAATGTGAAGTAATACATATTTAGGGAAAGCTATTCATCATGAATGCACACTGTGTGGAAGAATAGATAAAGAGTGAGCCATGGAGTCGATGATACTTTTTGCCTAGTGTTATAATTCAAATAACAAAATATGCTGGAAGTTTACCTCATTTGGTCTACATAGTCCAGTATCTGGAATAGGAAGTTACCTGTTTGAAGTTCAACCACTGAACTCTGGGATTGGTTGCATGTGCTGTCAGATGCTATGACATATACAGAATATAACTGGCCACAGAGTAACCTGGGTGTTCTACACGATGTTTCTGATGTGCTGCACGATGTGATGTTCCCATCGGCTCCTTCAGCAAAGGCAGTGTACAACAGTGCACCTTTACTATAGTCCCACGAGACCAAAGCTGTATTTAGGTTACAATCCAGTCTTACTTCTACATTCTGTGGATCACAAGGGACTGAAAATAAGATGGAAAGTTAAAATGTATAGAAGAATTCAGAATAAAACCATCAACGCAATTTCAAATAAATAAAGGGATGGATGAATTTGCTAAATAGTTAATAATTACATTGGAACTTGTCATTCTATAAACACAGCAAATTGAATAGAAAATTAATCATATCTGTGCATCACTCATCGCTGACTAAAACAATAATAACGGTTTCATCATCATTTGCCACATTGGTCAAGCAGTTTTCACTGTTCCTATTCATTTCTCCTCAAACCTATTAAACTGACATTATGCTAAATTGATGTTAGCTTCAATGGCATGCTGGTCAAAAAGAATTTACACCCAAACTTCCTGCAAAGCTGATTTCCCCGTGACAAGATGTAAAAATCAGTGAAAAACAAGTGCAAGTTACAGTGCTCCCAGTAGGGGTAATATTCTGAGTATAAAACAGGCCTTTTGCCATGGTTTCTCACTGTCTGAGCCTCTTGCCTGTGCTCTACATCATCCACTACAAATTCTACAGGGTAAGGCCATAGCCATTGGGAAAGAGATTCCATCAACTTAGCCCCTCAGATGGGACATTCTTAGACACATTTTCATAAGAAATTGACTTCCTCCTTTCCTTCATGAACCCCAAATGTCCACTTGCATGTGAATAAGTTCGGTATTCAATTCCTTAGGTACCCAAGTCTGCAATACATCTAATGAGACTCAAGAGTCCATAATTTTTGATTCACATTAAATGTAATATTTGCCCAGATATATACTCCTACTAATAATATTTTTCATTTCTCTTGTGGAGGTAGTGAGGTTGGGGTGGGGTGGAAGACACAAGTGTAGAATTTGGGAAAATATTGCTGATACGACAAAGCAACTTTGGAAAATACTCTTTTATCCAGGAACTTTTAGAAGAACAAACCCTGCACTGATTGAATCAGTGAAAACATTTAGATTAAAGAGGACACAAAATCAAAGTGTATGCCTATTGCTGACTTGTCAGGGCAAAGACATAAACTTTAGTTGTGGATGCAATAACATTAAGTTTACATTTTAACCTGAACAATGTAAAGAGTCCCATTTAACAAGAACATTAAGAACAACATAAAAGTTCACACTTCAAATACTGCCTGTGAAATGCAATATTTCATTTGTTAAGATGTCACAAAATGCTTTATGGAAATGAGCAATACCTGCGTGTACATTCACCACTGCATTCTGAGGACTTCTGCAAATGTTGTCTGTTGCTAGAACAGAGATTGTATAATATTCACCACACTGCAGGTGTGGGATTTGAGCCATGGTATCACTGGTGTTGAATAAAGCTGTGACTCTTTGACTATCACGAGCGGTCACAGTGTATAACTTTGCTCCATCGGTGTCATCCCACGAGAAGGATACTGCATTCGAATCACAATTCAGCTCAGCTTTTAGATTCTCAGGAATACATGGTGCTGTTTAGAAATTACAAATGAATATCAATCCAGTCTCTCTGCCTTGTAAACATACAGAAAAAATTAATGTAAAACTATTAACATGGTAGATATTATTTAAGGATTAATAGCTTTACCAGTTTGGATTTGGACAGAAGTACTTGAAATGCCTTTCCGGCCATAACTGAGTGTTGTTACAGTTATGTTGTAGGTCTGTCCACAGTGTAAATCCAGCATTTCATAGCGTGTCTCTGTTGTGTTGTGCGAGTGTGTATGTCCATCACTGCCTTCTGCAGTTACATCGTATGATATCGCTCCATCAGTCCGTCCCCATGAAACTACTACTCTATTCGAATTACAGTCCACATTCACAATGATTACATCCGGGGCACAAGGTGCTGCAGAAAAAGTAAATCAAATGCTAATATCCACTGGGTTAATGTGAGAAATTGTTTTGAACTGATGACCCTTGCCAACATGTCATCGAGCTTAAACCACTTGGATAAAGCAGTAATCGTTATATTCCACATTGTGATCACTCAATCCAGATATTGTTTATTGGGGCCAACAAATTTCAGCTCAGAATTCTGGGTCGCCATGACCTTTGCTCAGTTTGACCACTAAATTTTCAATTGTTTTCTCTGAATATTAAATCTTTTTATCGATGATCCCAAGAAGATATAAAAGGATGCTAATCTCTGAATCCTTAGTTTATTTTTAGTATCCATAGTGACTAAGGAAGCTTGCTGTGGTACAGACTGAACAGGGATGGGACCAGTGGGTCGCAGTCCCAGTTTATTTTTGACTTAGGATATTTGTATCATAGGTACTTATAAATTATAGCCAATTGAGTGAGTTCAGTGGGTGTCTGTAATGGACAGGACCCTCTGTATATACAACATTGCAGTCAATTTTAACCCTACCCACCTGTGAGAAACTAGCAGCTGAGCGGTTATAAACCAACAGGTCAGAAGATTGTCAGCCTCAGCATTTCTCTTGAAGAAGAGCAGACGCTGCCTCAGCAGGGAACTGTTGCTAGCTAACATTCAATAGCTGTGAGCCTGCTGCTCAGATTGCCAACAATACTGCACTGACTACACTTCAAAAATAATCTTTAATAGTGAAGTGTTTTGAGATGTTCTGAGGAGATGAGAGGTTTTATATAAAGTCAGATTTTTCCTTTCTATATTACCTGTGCGAATATCAGAACTGGAGTTTTGGACGCTGCTGCTGCAGATTTCACCAAATGCGAGTACAGAGATGCTGTATATTTGGCTGCAGTGAAGATCTGGGATTAGACAGTGTGTTTCAGATGTGGTACAGGTGGCTGTGTGTCCATCACTCCCCTCTGCTGTTGCAGTGTACGACACTGTGAGATTACTCAGCTCCCATGTCACAAAGGCTGTGACAGCATCAATATCGGCTTGTACATTCTGAGGGGGACATGGGACTTTTGGGAGGAAGAAAGGGAAATGAGATACCATGAATTAGTGATATTACAATCGCAACAACTTATATTTTAATAGCGTCTTTAGCATAATAAAACCTTTTAAGACGCTTCTCAGGAGTATTACAAATTTAATTATGACACTGAGCTACCTAAGGATGACACAAAGAGTTAGGTTTTAAGGATTGTCAAAGGGAGAAAGTGTGGTATAGAGGCAGAGAAGTTTAGGGAGGTATTCTAGAGCTTAGGGCCGAGGCAACTGAAGGCACAGCCTCCAATGGGACGCACAAGAGGCCAGAGTTAGAGGAGTGCAGATATCTTGAAGGGTTTTGGGGGCTGGAAGAGATTACAGAGATAGGCAGGGACAAGGCCATGAAGCGATTTGAAAATGAGGATGAGAATTTCAAAATCAGGGCGTTGTTTGACAGGAGCCAGTGTAGGTCAGCAAGCACAGGAGCGATAGGGGAACAGGGTATGGTTCAAGTTAAGGCATAGGCAGCAGAGTTTGGATGATCTCAAGTCTATGGAGGGTAGAATGCGGGAGACCAGCCAGGCATGCAAGCTGAGAGGTAACAAAAGCATCAATGAGGGTTTCAGCAGCAGTTGAGCTGAGGCAGGGGCTATGTTACAAAGGTGGAAATCGGCAGGTTTAGTAATGGCATGAATATGAAGTTGGAAGCTTATCATGGGGTCAAATGTTACACCTGGGTTATGAACACACTGGCTTAATTTCAAACTTTTGCCAGAGAAAATGATGGAGTTGGTATCTAGGAAACGGAGTTTGGAGCAGAGACTGAAAACAATAGCTTCAGTCATCCCAATATTTAATTGGAGGAAATTTCTGCTCATCCAGTACTGGATGTTGCTCAGTCTGATAATTTAAAAACAGTGGAGGGATCAAGAATGGTGGTGATGAGTGCCATCAGCTTACATCTGAAAACTAATACTGCACTTTCAGATGATGTTGCCAAGGGGCAGAATGTGTGTGAGAAATAGGAGGGGGCTAACGATCGATCCTTGGGGGACACTGGAGATTAACGGTGCGGGAGCAGTAAGAGAAGCCATTGCAAGTGATTCACTGGCTATGATTAGACAGATAAGAATGGAACCAGGTGAGCGCGGTTCTACCCAGCTGGTCAACAGTGGAGAGGCATTGGGGAGGATGTTATGGTCAACCATGTCAAAGGTTGCAGACAGGTCAAGAAGGACAAAGAAGGAAAGTTTACTTTAGTCACAGTCACATGGGTTGCCTTTTGTGACTTTGCTAAGAGCTGTTTCAGTACTGTGACAGGGAGGAAACTTGATTGGAGGGATTCAAATATGGAGTTCCAGTAAAGATGGGAACAGGTTGAGAGGTGACAAAACATTCAAGGGCTTTGGACAGAAAAGGGAGGTTGGCAATGGAACAGTAGTTTGCATGGACGATGGGGTCAGGTTTGGTTTTTTGAGGAGAGGGGTGGTAATGGCAGATTTCCAAGAGAGAGGGATGACACCTGAAGAGAGGGAACTGTTTTCAGTGTGGGTAACATGGGATCAGGAGGGGAAGTTGGGCGATCAGCAGTTCAGTGGAAAAAAGATTGAGGCAGCAGGAGTGGTTCTCTTTGATAAGATGAGCTCAGAGAGGGCAAGAGGGGAGATAGGAGAGAAACTTGAGAAAGATGCGAGTTCAGGGCTAGGGCAGGCAGGAACATTAAATGAAGTTTGACCACTTGAGCTAGCGGAAGGGAGGGACATGGCAGAGGCAGCTGCTCATATAGTCTTGATCTTAGTGAACTCCTCGTATTTGTTATTGAAAATGAGTTTGATGAGGGGGGAGAAGATTAATATAAAGCTCCAATGGTTCCCTTTAATACCAAACTCAGAAAATAAACACCTAATAAAGAGGTCTCCAATAGCCATGCCTTAACTATATTCCAATTCAGAAACACTCAAGTCAATAAGGCTGTAAGTTCTAATTGGGCCTTTTGTTTGAAAGGCTCTAGAGAGATCGCTTCATAGTGAAAGGGGAGAAGGGGAAAACCTCTCCTTTCATTCTACACGGAGAGCCTTTTGGTGGCTAATACAGCGTTAATTATACTAACCGAGTAGAAACCCAGAGACCAGAGCATTCAAACTCTCTGCTGATAAGGTTACCACAATGGTGAGAACAAATGTCATCATAATCTGCCAAATTACCATTGTGACCTTACTGGACCTTCATGTCAGGACTTGCTACCAGGCCAGTGTAATATTTCCCAGCATCACAAACTTCTGTAGAACTTTTACCTGTTTCAGTTTCAAAACTGGAAGTGTTTACACTCTGACAATAACCATCCATTGCTTTGACTGTGATCAAATATGTTTGACTGCAGTGCAGGTCCAGGAATTCACAGCTTGTCTCTGTTGTGTTACATAGTGTTACGTGTCCATCTTGTCCTTCTGCTGTTGTAATGTACCACAGCGCACCATCACTCTTCTCCCATGTCACTGTCGTACTCTTGGTGACACAGTTTAGGTTGGTGTCAATATATTGGGGTGCACATGGGGCTGCAAAATACAGAAACACAAACTGGTTGTGACAGGGCAAGAAATATCCACAATCCAAAACATTTACAACAAGAATGTTACTGTGCTTCTGAACAAGGTTTAATTTACTCACATATTTTCTTTGAATCAGTAAAGCCCTCTAACATATTTGGCTACCTGTTGGGATAGTTACTTAGGAAAATCCCAGCTCTTTTTAAAACATAAGGTTTCTGTTTTGAGAATAAATGGCTTTGTTCACTCAAAGGTTGTGTTGATTATATTGAGAATTCTGAGTCAGAAGATTGTGGGTTCAAGATCCATTCCCTGACTTGACCACTGCAATCTAGGCTGACACTCCAGTGCAGTACTGACAGAATGCTGCAATTTCAGAGGTAATCTTTTGGGAGAGACATTAAACCTGTCTGCCCTCTCTGGTGGATGCAAAATATGGCACGGTGTGATTTTGAATACAAGGGGAGTTATCGCCAGTGTCCTGGCCAATATTTATCACAAAACCAGATAATCTGATCATTATCACATTGCTGTTTGTGTGAGCTTGTTTTGTGTAAACTAGCTGCCATATTTCCTACATTACTACAGTCACCACATTTCAAAGTACTTCATTGATTGGAATGTGCTTTGGGATGTCCAGTGGTCATGAATGGAGCTACATAAATGCAGGTCTTTCTTTCTTTTCAAAGTTACACTGTCCAATAGGGAGAACACCTAAGTAAATTTTCAACTCTTATCTCGGTGAGTGAATTCAGCTGGGAAGAAATTCTCCTTCTTCTTCTTCAGTTGTCTACCCAAAGGCAGGTCCAACCCACAGCGCCACAACCTCCACCAGGGGTAGGGCAAGGCAGCAGTTCCCAAATCCACCCCAGCCAGAACGGGGGATTAAATGTTGCGCTGTTGGCGACAATCTGATCCACAATGGTCATCCAGCCAAACGAGGTCCCCACCCACTCCAACACCCGTATCCCAAGGAGTCCGGGTTTCTGTGGCAACATATACGTTTACGTGTGTGTTGTAACCTGGAACTATGGATAGTGATGATAGAGCCTCCAATTTCTTTCCAACATATGGCTGACCAGCAATCTCTCCCGCTCTTACCACCTGCCATTGGGATATGTTGGAAGGATTTACAAGTTATTACTCAATGTGTTAGGCTGCATTATGAACAGACCTTTCTCGCACATCAAGTCCTGGGGTGGGGCTTGAACCCTGAGCTTCTGGCTCAGAGGCAGGGAGGCTACCCACTGCACCACAAGGCCTGCTCAGGGAGGAAATCAGACCTTTATCAATTAGAATAACATTCATGTCTGATGTCCCTTACCACATTTGTTTCCATACAATGGCCTTACAGAATCAATCACAGCTAAAAACCAGTACACAACCCTTCCTTCCTTCTCTCCTGTGCTTGGTGACACATGACACAGACAAAGCACGTGCTTTTGTCTATTTCCGTGGGTAATTTTCCCTGGAACAGGTTGGCCGAGGCTAGAGCCATTCCGCATCAAGCATGGAGGTTTTCTCACTCTTAATGCCGGCCACAGGCAGATTGGAAAGGTTTACAGGTTAATAGTCAACCTGTTTGGCTAGGTTATGAACGTGCCTCCTGGAGTAGGACTTGAACATGGAACTTCTGATTCAGAGGCAGTACTGCTACCCACTGGAACACAAGACCTCCTACAGTACACAATCACTTCAATGAAGATACTTCATAGTCAAAGAGAAAAAAGATTGGATTAGGCTACAAACAGGCACAGGGGTCACGATGTGCAATTAACTCACTCCTGTTCATGGTGCTGCTGGCAATGTGCAAACTTTGTGCTGTCTAAAAAATTTGAATGATCGTGGGGTTGCAACTCTTCAAAGCGAGGTGTAATCCAGCTGCAGCGTGTGCAGGAACTGATGATCATTTCTGAGCAGAAAGAATAATGGAAATGGCACAATGGGCCAGAGAGTGTGAAAGTTGTGTGTGGGATCTTCATATGCCAAGAGATATAAATAAAAATGAAGCGATCCAAAGATGTGCTGCATGACTCTGCACAATCAGTATGGGATATACACCCAGTGTCACATCCTTGATCAAAGATTTGGAATGGGAATCACTATAGCAACGAAGGGAAAAAATAGTCTGGCCATGTTCAAAATATGGAATGGCCAGGTGGGACATGCAGAAACAAGTTCCTGGTGCCCACTGGCAATGACAAAACATGTAGTCATCCAAACTACAAAGACCATTTGTTTCCAAGACAATGTGCTCCTGTGTGCTCTGATGTAGCAGTTGAGGCCTTGGTGCAAGGAGTGGACAGGAGGCAAGAGATCCTTTTCCATTGAGCCACATGGCACTCCAGACTGGCATTAAGAAAGGACTGGGAGCCAGTAACCATCACAGTCAATGCCAGCAGTCTAGGCCTAAGGAAGCTGATGCAGCACCTGAAAAAAGTTAATGATCTCACATGAGTAGTCAAAGTCAGTGAATGCATTCTCATATGCATTATCCTTCTTCTGCTTCTGCTTTTCAGATGTCGGATTCACAGCCTAATATCTGTATTCCGCCAACAGTTATATGGGTAATGGTAGCTAAACCAGGCATGACCTGCTCAGATAGTCGTCCTAATAATGAAAACTTATAAGTGGAAATAATCTAATGATGGTTCTTGAAGATTCCACGTGATGGGGTTGTGACTATTTCCTTTGTCAGCTTGTTCCATTGTGGGATTGTCCTTGGGCAGAAAGATTGTTGATACACAGTCTTGAAAACAAATGGTCTTTGTAGTTTGTGTGGATGACTACCTCATGTTTTGACATCGCCAGAGGGCACCAGGTACTTGTTTCTGTCAATTCCCACCAGTCCATTCCATACTTTACTGAACATGGTCCGTCTATTTCTTCCCTCCTTAGCTGTAGACATTCCCAGTCCAAATCTTTGCTCAAGGATGTGCCACTGGTGTATTTCCCATATTAATTCATGCAGAATAGTGCAACACATCTTTGATCGCTTCAATCTTATTTACATCTCTTGGCATATAAAGATCCTACACACAACTTGCATACTCCAGGATTGAATGAACAAATGTTTGGTAAGCTATAACTCTTACATATGAACCACTAGCCTCACACATTGCTCCATTCCGCACACCCCCTTTACTCACCTATCAATAGTCATCATCAAACCCAGCACAGACTTCACATTCATAGTCCCACCTCACCCTCACACTTGGAACACTGCTATAAGCGTCACATCCACATCTCACAGTTAGTACCCTGCACCACGGGGAAAAACCCACTATCCTGGCAAAGCCTTGTACATGCACCATCTGCTTCTCTCTGGTCAGAGAGAAGGCAATGAACTCCCTCTCCTTGCATAAAGCGTGTCAGTCACCTCTCTTATGCAGAAGTGGATGACAAACCAAGACATGTTACAGATGTCACCTGCTCCAGCCTTGAGGATCTCGACACAATGAAATTGAGGGCCACGGACATCTTTTCAGCCACTGGCAGTGCCATCCTTGCCCTGATCTGAAGCTGCAGGTCTGATTGCAAGATGTGACAGAGTTCTGTGGATGCCTCCTTCTTAAAATTCAGATGACGCACACACGGCTTAGGTTGTGGTAAGACCAGATGAAGGGCACTTGTCCAGCAGCTGCTCAACATTTTGTAGAATTGTTGTTCTGACTAAAATCTTCATGCAAATGTATTTGAGAGTTTTTCTGGGAACATCATTTTGGACATTGTAGGAATCAGCATTAGTGAGACTGATGCAGAAATTAGTGATATGGGAAAATCCGCTTCTCTTTAGTTACCTGTTTTCATTGAGACAGAAGGACTTTCAGCAGTGTCACATGAATCATCGTGTGCACGAACGGTGATGGTGTAGGTTTCTCCACAGTTCAGGTCAGGGATATCACACATGGTTTCATTAGCGCTGCATTGTTGTACATTGCTTCCTTCAGCAGTCGCAATGTATGAAATTGCACCTTCACTTGATTCCCATGAGACTGACAAATATCCAGCATCACAGTTCATGAGAGTATCAACATTCTGTGGGACGCATGGTACTGCAAAAAGAGAATTCATCAAAATCACCAACTGAAAAACCACTAAGCCACATAAGTGTCTATAAGATACAAAAATGTCAATATTCCAACTTATGTGTATTTATTTTAGAACTTATTACTCTGAATTCTTGTCTAGAATTACCTGTTTTAACTGTAACAGCAGAGCTTTGTGAGCTGTTACATTGCATGCGGATTGCCTCTACAGTTATATAGTAGCTCAGTCCACAATACACATCTGAGATCACACATTCAGTGTCTGTTGCATTGCATGAGGCCCAATGACCATTGCTTCCCTGGGCTGTTACAAGGTATGATTCTGTGCCATTACTGGGATCCCAAAACACTGACACATTATTACTTTCACAGTTGATGTGAGCGGCCACATTGTGTGGGATACAAGGCACTGCAGAAAGAAGAAAACACAGAATAGAAATCATAGACTGTAGAAAATTTAATATTGCACATATACTTCTAAAGCTGCTTGATATCAGAAATTTGCAGAATATAGGGAAAGGGCAGGGAAGTGGGACTATCTAAATTGCTCTTTCAAAGATGTGGCATTGCCTCAAAGAGCTGAATGAGCTCCTTTGGCGCTGTAACCATTCTACAATTTTAGGATTCTAAGATTCCATTTTTGCCATAAAATGAGTTCTGCAACATGTTGGGGGGGGGTTTACCGTGAAATGCACCAAGTGCCTTAGTGGGAAAAAAGAGGCGTTCCATTCGCCGGCCACAATGGTGGGTTTTTTGCGCCGTATCTTGTGCTTCAGACTGCATTAAGTATTCATCTACAGGGAGCATGCCATCTTGCTGGCGGGCAGCATCTGATTCATCTGCCCTGCCCTGACCTCAGTGCTCCCTAACTCCGGGATATTTAAACGGCACCCCTGCACAGCATTCGCGCTCTGCAGCCTAGGGCACTTCCAGTGAAGACAGGACTTCTAAAGGCAGAAAATATACTGCGTCTAATTCAGTGACACCTCATTGGTGCGACTGTTGGATGCAGTCGAGGCCCGTCGCGATGTTCTCTACCCCCACTCTAGGCGTAAGACTTCCATCAAGGTGACTGATCATGCTTTGGAGGCAGTCACATGGAGGTCAGTGCAAATGCCCTGCAGAACAGGTCAGCCATCCAGTGCAGGAAGAGGATGAATGTTCCCCTCATTTCAGTACTCTCAATTCACACACTCACAAGCCCATCACACATACTCAAGGATCTCACTCACTGCCACATCTAGGGACATCACCACTCACTCTAACACACCCTGACATCTCCATCTGGCCTCATCACCTCTGGAGTTTGTGTCCTAATCCTGTCCAGGTCTCCACTCGCCACCCACACATGCCAGGCATCTTTATCATCTGCCTTCACATGCATCTTGCTCACAATCTCTCCCTCTGTCTTCATGCGGGACAGGCTGGCTCACAATAAGAAGGAGAAGTCCCAGATCGGGGGTGGAGTTCCCGAGACCAAGATGCTTACAGACTTCGAGAACAGAGCCATGGAACCGGCCAGAGAGGATGTAGACTGTGCCTGCGTTGATGGTGAGGTCAACGGTGTACACCCAAGTGAGGATACTTCACTGCAACATCCATCAGACAACCATACTGTGAGTGATTTCTCCTGTTTCAGAGTCACTTGCTATGCGCTTATTGTCCCTCCTTTCTTGGCACCTCTGTGAAGCTGCCAAGGGCATCTATGAGCCAAGCCCTCAACTCTAGCCCTGACGACTCAGATGAGGAACCTGAGGACAGCACCTTTGAAGACCCGTCACAGCACTCACCCAAACCCTCCATCAGCGCAGAGACACACACCTCAGTGGCTCCTAGTTCTAGATTAGCCTTGGGGGTCACAATTTGGTGAGCACAGTACACCATCTGGTCCACAGCAGGCGGAGGCAGGGACATCGGAGGCCACCAGCACTCAGAGGACTGCTGGAGGCCATGATTCTGTGGAGTCTGAGTTGATGATGAACCTCTGGACTCGGTCCTAAATCAGTTGTTGGAACGGCAAAGATAAGTACAAGAACGTCAGGAAGGGATGTCAGCTGCACTCCTCAGATTGCAACGCACGATGGAGGAGTCCGTCTGCCTACAGTCTGAGGTGAGAGCGGCAGCATGCCAATGCACTGAGGTTCACACTAGCAGGATGGCGTCTGCCATGGAGACCTTGGTCCAGGACATCGGACCTGCACTGCTGCAGGAGCTGAATTCCATCGCTGAAGCACTTGCCGCGATTCATTGGTGTCAACGTGAGAGGGCTGAGGGGCACATTGATCTCATTCCCCCTTCCCCTTATCCTCAAGGAGTCAGCCAGGGGCCATTGGGCACCCATAGCGGGGAGGACCATCATCTTGACACCCCAGGGCCATACACCCAGGTGACTTTGAGAGTGTCTGGGCGATCCAGATCCCTTCTTCCTGTGACCCCATCAGCTCCAGCTCAATAGGCTGAGGAGGGTGCACCTAAAGCAGGCAGGGGCCCTCCAGGTCTCGACTCTCCAGAGGACGCTCGCCAAGGTCATCACAGACAACAGGGCATAGCGCTCAGCAGACTGCCTCCACCTCCGCTGTGTATGTCGGGGGACCATCAAGATTTAACTGCAGACTAAGGAAAGTAAAAAAATATACTTTGGCATGTGTGTTATCCACATGTATATAATGTTCACAAATGTAAATAAACTCACAATCATTTCATATCTCTTCTTGTCTATGCTTCCTTCTTATGATGAACTGTGTTACTGTGATACCTTGGTTCTTGCACCCACTTAAGGCAATGGTCTCTATCTCTCTGTGCAGTGTGCTACCATCACCACAGCGAGTGGTCCATTTCAACATAATTAATGCCTGTACTTTCACGTTAAGTGTGCTTGTGGAACAAACCTCATTCTTATGCCTCATAGGGTCCTGTCACATGCATCTTGGCTCTGTATGATTAAGGCAGAGGTGTGCCCCTATCTCATCTGCATTCTTGAGTGGTGAAGGTATGGTGTTTAAGGAGAAATGTGTTCATGCGTGCAGAAGGCTCATTACCATCCAACTCCATCTGCCGGCCATCTCTCGGCAGGGTTTTGATGATGTGAGCCTATACTCAGAGCTTATGTGTGTGCTGCCCTCAGCCAAACAGGTTTCCAACATTCCCAATGTCAATCTGCTGAGCTCATCACATCTGGGAGCACCTTGTCACCTCGAGGTGACGAAGCAATGGCACATTTGTTCGCAGGCGCTGAGACATCCAACCTTAAGCATCTCTCATCCTGTAGCTGTGACTATTGTGAGAAGGGTCTCGTCACAAAGTTGGTGGACAGTGCTGTGCGCCTCATTGCCTTGACACTCCAAGAGGTTACTGATGCTACTTTCAAATGGTGATTTCTGGAGGTCAAAACAGCCTTTAGGCATGCTCTGGAATCACACATTGCTACTTCAGACAAGGTGTAGAGGAGCAATGGGATAGGAGTGAGTATGTGATGAAGCAGAACAGTGCTTCTCATTAGCAATCATGCATGTCCTTGAGGGCTTCATGTTGTCTGATCATTTTGGACTTGGCAT
Organism: Cetorhinus maximus; assembly: GCF_964194155.1. Lineage (NCBI taxonomy): Eukaryota > Metazoa > Chordata > Chondrichthyes > Lamniformes > Cetorhinidae > Cetorhinus > Cetorhinus maximus. Next base: position 97,581,654 of record NC_135895.1, read on the forward strand.
GGGCCAGGGCTGGCCATGAGGGCACACTGGCTGTGAGCCTATACTCAGAGGCATCTCAAGATCAGGCAACCAAGTGTCTGACCACGTCATGCTCAGATGCACCGCCTCCATATTAGGCTGAGGAGAAATGCAGCTCAGGGCCCCGGACTCAAACTGCCAGATGCCAGTGTCATTTCGGGGACTGTCCCACAGCTAACTGACTTATGCCTAAGTGCAGTCACATCAGGGGTATTTCATCAGCTGCCTTGCCCCAAGTGTAATGCTTCTGTTTCACCATCAGTGTAACACTTCATGCGTGGCTGCATTGGTTCCGATGGGTCTCTATGAGGAGCCTTGCCAGATTGAAGGCAATGCAGCTACTAGCCAACTGAGGACTGTGCAAGTGACCCTGTGTCTTGAAGGTGCTGTTTCTACTGGGATGCTGGATGGACGTGTGAAGAGGCTGCACTTTCTGACGTATGATGCCAGGACACCCTCCTCCAGGTAGCACCTCGTCTCAGCATGGACACTCACCCTTGAGGCTTGCTTATCCTTCCCGGCACCAGGGCTATGTGAGCGTTCTGTGCAATGATGCACTGTCATCTGGAAGCTCATGGGTGAAATTAGAGAAGTCACAATGCTGGTGCTCATGCTGGCCCATGATCGAGGTGGGTTGTCCAGTAGGATCCTCAGTACATCTCTTCATCCTCCTCCTGGAATCTGCTGGCTTCACAAGCACGCCTGTCTCTGTGGCCCGTGCAATGGCCTTTTCATCTACATCCTTGGTTTCCAAGACTTCATCACCATCATCCCCTTTGAGGTCCTCCTCATTACAGGAGCCATGCAGCTCCTCCATCTTGACATCTGCCAAGTCCTCCTCCCTTTGCAGTGCCAGGTTGTGCAGCACATGGCAAGGCACGATGATGCGTGACACCCCCTGGGGTGTGTCCTGGAGCACTCCGCCAGATCTGTCCAGACATAGGAATTGCATTTTCTGGACTCCACCAATGTCCGAGTTGCAGCATGTGCCTCGTTATAACTTTTCCCAGCAGCACTCTGAGACCATCGCATGGGTATCCTCAGCCACATCGTTTGTGGGTAACCCTTGACCTTGAGGAGCTATTTCTGCATTCTGTGTGGTCCCTCAAAGATGTCAGGGATCTGAGACCTACTCAGGTTGTATGAGTCATGGACTCTTCCTGGGTATCTGGTGCAAACATGCATGATAAGTTTGTTATGGTTGCACACCAGCTGCACATTGAGCAAGTGGTAGTCTTTCCAGTACTGGACTGCCTGTTGACAGGGAACTTTTATAGCCACATGAGTGCAGTTGATGGCACCCTGCACCTGTGGGAAACTGGAAATCTCAGCAAAGCCCAGTTTGATCTCTGTCGCTGTTGACAAAATTGCAGGCCTTTGCAAAAATGGTGTCTGTGACCTCCTGCATGCATTTGTGGGTGGATGATTGGGAGATGCCGCAGAGGTCCCCAGTGGAGCCCTGGAAGGAGCCACTGGCGTAGATGTTGAGTGCAGTGGGTACTTCCACAGTCACAGGAAATGGGTGCCCACCAAGTCCCCGTGGGGTCAAATCCTGCAGAATGTGGCCAATGTGGGTCACCAGACCCCTTGAGATGCTGAGGCATCTGCTCACCTGCAGATAACACATGTGACATCTATACCCCATTGTTCTAGTGAGGTGCCTACGAATGACGACTCTCTGAGGATCAGCCTCTGTGTCTGCAGGAGAACCTGCTGCCCCTTGGTCTTGAGGGTTCTGCTCCTCCCTTTGGTGAGCCAGGCACCTCCGTTGCCTTCTTCTCATTCTTCCCTCCTGCCTATAAGCAATAATGCAGGCAGTGGTAACACAATGCTGCATCTTCCTGATGGTCTCCTCACTGCAGTATCAATGAGAAACACTCAAGAGTCAGCGGTTGTTGCCAAAGGTCCACTTTCTGTTAAGGAATTGTCTGTGACTGTGGGCTCAAGGCCTGTTTATGCATGTTAGAGAGTACTGGCCCTTGAAATGATGTCCAGTGTGGGTGAGCATGAATGTTCACCACAAACTCCGCCCCCTAGCTCACTGACTGACCGCTGACAGCTTTGGCCAGGTGACCAGATGTTCTGCTTTCAGCCCAGGCACTGGGCTCATCTTTATCTGAACTCCAAGACTGCGCTGTTTGGGCTAAACATGAGGGTGAATGCTCAGTGACTGCATGAGATTAATTTAGGAGGTCTGGAGGCTTCTCCTCTGTGAGTGGTGCATGGGCACATTTCCAGGGGATTCTCAAGCTTGTCCAATCGCCCAATAGTTCTGCAGTTCCATAACACTCTGGTGAATTATAAGGCTGCAAGCGAGGGGTTAAAACTAGGGGAACAATCATTACCGCTTTGAGGAATCAGTGTTGCATGAATGGACATTATTGTTTCACTTTCCTGACTCCCTGCATGTCAATTGAACAGCAGCTATACTGTCTCAGCTGTGCCTCTGTCCTCATTTTGGAACTATCATTTCAGTTAGGTGGCCCTTTAGTGCCGTCCCACAGCACCCCCACCCCCACCCCCGCCACTAGTCTCAGGACAACCTTCCCCACTTGTTACCCTCAATTGAGCCATTGCCCTGCAGCAACTTTCCTTCCCTCAGTCCGGTCTGGCCCTATCCCCAATCTGGACATTGCCTTTCAGCACAGTGAAAGCCACCCCTGCCTTAACCCTGGTGCGGTAGCTTTAGAGACTTGTCTGTGAAATGCCCCTGAAACCGATGCAGTATGGCTTGCAAAGCCTGGCGCTGACCCCCGCAATCACCGGGCGATGCAAGATCTGCAAACTAACCCCGGATCCTCATGTGCAGTGCAGGTCACCAGCTGCACATTGTTTAAATCCTGTTGTGAAGCAGATTGTTCTAACTGCACGCCGACATGGGCTCTTAATCCAATGTCAAGGGATGATTCGAGCGAGCAGGCATGGTAATGAGATGCTGATTTATGCTAATGACATCCGCGACGATCAGCGGCAGGAATTGTGGCCCGCCATTGACGGCTGAAGGCACAACCGCTTTCTCGCTCCACGTTGTCGTACAACAGGTTTTGTGCCTTCTCGTGAGATTTAGCTCTAGCGCTTGCCACGACAACTGCCATAATCGGGAGCGGAAAATCCCGGCCAATGACTCAAACGTTGATCTGCTATGGTTCAAGGCTCGATGGATGGGTTTGTAACTAAGGTTCACAGTAGCAATTAGCAATATACAAAATGTGAGGTGGTGTTTATACAATGATGCAATGCTATATCAATTCTAGTTTTTCCTGTTCTTTAGGGATTTTATTCTGTTCATTTTCATAAAAAGAGAACCAAAGGTTTTACCTGTTTGGATTTCAAAAGCTGGACTTGGTAAACTGGTACAACTCTCATCCATTGCTAATATAGTTATACTGTATATCCGACCACACGGGAGGTCTACGATCTCACAGTTTTCCTCTGTTGTGTTGCATGGATACCTGTCTCCATCCATTCCTTCTGCAATTGCGATGTAGTTCACTGCACCGTCACTCTGCTCCCATAATACTGACGCTGTGTGTGTTGTACACTCCAAAGAAGCACTTACAATCTGGGGACTGCAAGGGGCTGAAGATATCAGAGGAACAAGACAAATAAAGGGGCAGTCAGTTTTTTTTACTTAAAATTAACATTGTGTATTGTAACACTGTTCATTTGTAAATGTTAAAATGAAGTCTAAATATAATTATTTCTGTTACCATGATAATGATCTATACACAGGAATAGTAAAACATAAAAAATTAAAGAACCTTATCTTGTTACTGTGTAAATTGTCTGCTGTTTTGAATAATGTCTCCCTCATTAGCACAATAATTATATTACGTGAGCCTAATCTTAATTGTTGCACTACTTGCTCATTGAAATTGTAAAGTCATATTGCTCCAGCCATAGGGTATGTGGGACTGCTAGTCTTTTCCTACCATTATTTTCCATGTTCCTTTTGTAGTCAATGTGGATTTTCAGAAGGTGTTTGATAAGGTGTCTCCCGTGTCTTTTTATATAAAAAAAATCAGGCATAAGGTCGAAGTGGGAATGTAGCAACATGTTTAGAAAATTGGTTGACTGACAGGACACTATAGGAAGCAAAGCTAGTGAACACTGGTTGCATTGGAGGGGATTTGGAGTGGTGAACCCATGGTCAATGCTGGGTTCATTTTTGTTCTCTCTCTATATAGGATTGTGAATGCATGCTCAATGGAAGAACACTTGAATAGAGAACATTGGAGTTACTGATACTTTTGCTTAGTGTTTTAAACTAATATATTGCAGTATAAACAAGTTAACAAAGCAGGCTGCAAATTTCCTTCATTTTGGACTATATAGGGCAGCATTTCTCAGTAAATCAAAGAGTTACCTGTTTGAAGTTCAATGACTGAACTCTGGGATTGGTTGCATGTGCTGTCAGATGCTGTGACATATACAGAATATAACTGGCCACAGAGTAACCTGGGTGTTCTACACGATGTTTCTGATGTGCTGCACGATGTGATGTTCCCATCGGCTCCTTCAGCAAAGGCAGTGTACAACAGTGCACCTTTACTATAGTCCCACGAGACCAAAGCTGTGTTTAGGTTACAATCCAGTCTTACTTCTACATTCTGTGGATCACAAGGGACTGAAAATAAGATTGAAAGTTAAAATGGATGGAAGATGACAGAATAAAACCATCAGTGTGATTTCAACTAAATAAAGGGATGGATGAATTTACTAAATAGTTAATAATTACATTGGAACTTGTCATTCTATGAACACAGCAACTTGAATAGAAAATTAATCATATCTGTGCATCACTCATCACTGACTACAACAATAATAATGGTTTGGTCATTGTTTGCCACATTGGCCTGGATTTTCATTCTCGAGGTGGGTAGGGCTTGTCAGGAGAATTCCTGGCTTGGCCCGCCTGCCTCAGGAGAAAGTGCCTGCAAAGGCAGGATCTTCATTGCTAGGGGCTGAGTGCTGGCTGGAGCCAGGCCAGCCAGTGCAGGAAGAAGTTTGGAAGCAGCCACAGGGGCTGCCGGGTGCCGAGGTGGACTGTTTAAAAGGCCCACCAGTGGGCTGTGGGAGTTTGTTCCAGTTAAAGTAAAAACACAAAGGACCTCCTGCCATCACCACTCACACCCACCCACGCCTCACCGTCCAAACATTCCCCATGCCCCATTTATGCTCTCATACTGGATGACACATGGAATGTAGCTGATAGAAAGACCAAATATTCCCCAAGGGCCAATTGTCAACAATCCATTCCTACTCACTGCACTCATAAATATCTGTCGCTGGGCAACAATTTACAGTGCAACCGAATCCAAAGCTCTTGAATTTAGTGCAAATTTTGGTCCCGTGCAATCCAAATTTGTCTGGAACTTCCTTGAGGGCTTTCCCGATTGGCATTTGACCTTCCAAGAAAGATGAGTGGAAAATGTGGCTAGACCCTGTGAAAGAGATTTCTGGTGTGTTTCTAAGGACATAAGAAATAGGAGCAGGAGAAGGCCACACGGCCCATCGAGCCTGGTCTGTCATTCAATATGATCATGGCTGATCTTGGTCTTCAACCCTACTTGCCCAGCTGCTCTCCATATCTCTTAATTCCCTGAGCAAACAAATATCAGCCTATCTCAGCCTTAAATACATTCAATGATGGCACATCCACAACCCTCTGGGGTAGAGAATTCCAAAGATTCACAACCCTTAGAGAGAAGAAATTTCTCCTCATCTCCGTCCTAAATGATCGGTCCTTATCCTGGAACTGTGCCCCCATGTTCTAGATTACCCAGCCAGTGGAAACAATCTTTCAGGGCGGGATCATCCCAGAATTGCACTAAGTGCGGCAGCGGACTTGAAAAATGACGTTTTACCCACCGGGCGCAAAGGCAGATTTTCACGCCACATCGTCCCCTTCCCGTCTCATAAACTATGCAGTTATGGGAAACACGCAGTCTCGCTCGTGGGCGGCCTCCGATTTTCCCACCACGCCATTGCCTCGTCGCTTCCTCACTCCGGACACCATTTTTAAGCTCCAGTGAAGATGTGGTCCCATAAGCCAAGAAGAGTGCACACTCCTGATTCAGTGATGCATCCCTGGATGCCTTTTGGACGCTATGGAGGCCTGCCGCGATGTCTCATACCCCAGCTCTGGCCGCAGAATGCCCATCAGTCTCACCACTCCGGCTTGGGAGGCGGTGGTCAGTGCCAATGCTGCACACAAGAGGTCGGCCATCCAGTGCAGAAAAAGAATGACCTCAACCGTGATGCCAGGTTAAGTTGACCATCTCATCAATCTCAACTCACCCACCGACAAGCCCATCACACATTCACTGTCATCTCACTCACTGCCAGCTCAAGGGACATCACTCACTCTCTCACACACACCCTCACATCTCCATCTGGCCTCATCTCCTCTGGAGATCGACCTCATCCCATCCATGTCTCCACTCAGCACACACGCACACCTAGCATCCTTCTCATTTGGCCTGTCATGCGCCTTGTTCACACTCTCTCCATCTGTTTAATGCAGGACAACATCATGCACAATCAATGGGAGAGGTCCCAGACCAGGGGTGGAGTGCCAGGCATCAAGGTCCTCACTCCATTCGAGAGCCACGGGTTGGAGCTGGCCGGACAGGATGTGGGTCGTTCCTGCGATGACAGTGAGGTCATCGGCAAGCATCCCCGTGAGGATTCTGCACCAGATCATCGCTCTGTTAACACTACCCTGAGTCCAATGTGTAACGTGGCTGTCAAGCACTAGTGATCTGAAATTTCTCTCCTAGACACATCTGCCACTTCGCCCTCAGGCAACCTTGACCCAAACTCTGGCACCGAGAGCTGCTCGGTTGAGGACCCTGAGGGCAGAACCTTTGAAGACCCGTCACAGCACTTACCCACACCCTCCACCAGTGCAGAGACGCACACCTCGATGGAACCCAGATGTAGAGCAGATTCAGGATCACAATCTGGTCAGCACAGCACATAATCTGCTCCACAGTAGGTAGAGGCCAGGACATCAGATGATGAGCCTCTGGACTTGGTCCTCAATCAGTTCTTGGAGCTGCAAAGACAATCACAGGGACATCAGGAAGGGATGTCTGGTGCACTCCTCAAATTGCAAGGGACAATGGAGGAGTCCGCTTGACTTATGTCTGACGTGCTTATGCCATCATGCCAATGCACTGAGGTCAACACTGGCAGACTGGTGGTCACCATGGAGACCTTGGTCTATGATGTCGCTCCTGCACTGTTGGAGAGCTGAACTCCATCACTGAAGCCATAATTGATCTCTAGCAGTGTCAACACGAGAGGGGTGCTGAGCAGCTCAATCTCACTCCAGTTTCCCCTTCTCCTCAATGAGTCAGCCAGGGGCTGTTAGGCACCCATAGGGAGGAGGACCAGCATCTTGACACCCAGGGTCATCCACCCAGGTGACTCTGGGAATGTCCGCCTGATCCAAACCCCCTCTTCCTGTGACCCCATCATCTCCAGCTCCACAGACCAAGGAGGGTGCACCTGGCCCACAGCAGGACACCCAAAACAGGCCAGGGCCCTCCAGGTCTTAGCTCTGCATAGGACGCCTGTCAAGGTCATCACAGACAGGGCATAGCAGTCAGCAGGCTGTCTGCACCTTCACTGTGGATGTCGGGGGAACATCAAAATGTAACAGCAGGGTTAGGAAGGTTAAGAAGATGTTGCACAGCCTGGGCATGGGTGTTAATCACTTGTACATAATGTTCACTATGGTAAATAAACTCCCAAGAATGTCTCCCTGCCTATGGCTACTTGTTCTGATGGGCAGTGTTCTTGTCACTCAGATGTGAAACCTTGGTTTCTGCACAAGATAAAGGCAGATGTCTCAGTCCAGGGCCTCTTCCCTGTGCAGTGTGTAACTTTCAGAGCAAAGTGATGGTCCCGGCCTCACACTCACTGGACACATTACTGATGCCTGCACCTCGACGGTACTTGTCATTGCTGCCTGAATGTCGTGGGCAGGCACCACAGAGTTCCGTCATTCTCTCTGTGTGCTCTCAGCACCTTTGAGGTGGGGCTGGCCCCTCATCTCTTCAGCATCTGTACCTGGTGACGCTGTGCTCCTGAAGGGTACAGGTGATGAAGGCTACCAAAGGATCAGGTGCACTTAGAAGTTTCAGGGCTGCATCTCCATGATGTGACCCTGATCACAGAGCGCAAGCGAGCTGCCCTCAGCCACACAGGATTGAGGCATTTACAGAGGCAATGTGAAGATCTATGGAGTGCCCTCACTGCATATCATCATCATTATCCTGGAATCTTGCAATTTTTAGGGCCTCTGCTGCGTCTCCATGACATGAGCCTGAGCACTGAGAGTATGTGCACTGCCATCAGCCACACAGGAATCAAACATTCACAGGTGCAAGGTGAGGACGTCAGGACTGTCCTCACTGCTTCTTGTCATCATCCTCCACGAATCTTGCGGCTATTAGTGCCTCCATATGATATCAAGAAATGGCTGAAGGCACTGGATACTGCAAAGGCTATGGGCCCTGACAATCTTCCGGCAATAGCACTGAAGACTTGTACTCCAGAACTTACCGCGCCCCTAGCCAAGCTGTTCCAGTACAGCTACAACACAGGCATCTACCCGGCTATGTGGAAAATTGTCCAGGTATGTCCTGTATGTAAAAAACAGGATAAATCCAACCCGGCTAATTACCAACCTTTCAGTCTACTCTCCATCATCAGTAAAGTGATGGAAAGGGTCATCAACAGTGCTATCAAGCGACACTTGTTTAGCAATAACTTGCTCACTGACACTCAGTTTGGGTTCTACCATGGACACTCGGCTTCTGACCTCATTACAGCCTTAGTTCAAACATGGACAAAAGAGCTGAACTCCCAAGGTGAGGTGAGAGTGACTGCCCTTGACATCAAGGCAGCATTTTACTGAGTGTGGCATCAAGGAGCCCGAGCAAAACTGGAGTCAATGAGAATCGGGGGAAAAACTCATAGCTAGCACAAAGAAAGATGGTTCTTTCCATCATAAGGTCAGAATTGGGGATGTTCATTGATGATTGCACAATGTTCAGCACCATTCACGACTCCTCAGATACTAAAGCAGTCCGTGTCCTAATGCAGCGAGACCTGTACAATATCCAGGCTTGGGCTGACAAGTGCCATGTAATATTCGCGCCACACAAGTGCCAGGCAATGACCATCTCCAACAAGAGAGAATCTAACCATTGCTCCTTGATATTCAATGGCATTACCATCACTGAATCCCCACTATCAACATCCTGGGGGTTACTATTGACCAGAAATTGAACTGGACTAGCCATATAAATACTGTGGCTACAAGAAAAGGTCAGGGGCTAGGAATCTTGCAGTGAGTAACTCACCTCCTGGTTCCCCAAAGCCTGTCCACCATCTACAAGGTCAGGAGTGTGATGGAACACTCTCCACTTGCCTTGATGAGTGCAGCTCCCACAACGCTCAAGAAGCTTGACACCATCCAGGACAAAGCAGCCGGCTTGATTGGCACCCCATCCACAAACATTCACTCCATCCATGACCGACGAACATTAGCAGCAGTGTGTACCATCTACAAGATGGTACAAGAACTCACCAAGGCTCCTTACGCAGCACCTTCCAAACCCATGACCACTACCATCTAGAAGGACAAGAGCAGCAGATACACTACTACCTGGAAGTTCCCCTCCAAGTCATTCACCATCCTGACTTGGAACTATATCGCCATTCCTTCACTGCCACTGGGTCAAAATCCTGGAACTCCCTCCCTCACAGCACACATGTGAAGATCTATGGAGTGCCTTCACTGCATATCATCATCATTGTCCTGGAATCTTGCGTTTTTTAGGGCCTCTGCTGCGTCTCCATGTGGTGTACCTACACCTCATGGACTGCAGTGGTTCAAAAAGGCAGCTCACCACCACCTTCTCAAGGGCAATTAGGGATGGGCAATAAATGCTGGCCCAGCCAGCGAAGCCCACATCCCGTGAATGAATTTTAAAAAGCACACCTGCCTCATCTGGCCAGTGCAATGGCATCATCGCCGCATCCTTGCCTTTGAGGACCTCATCACCCTCATCCCCTTTCATGTCCTCCTTATCGGAGGAGATGTGCAACTCTTCCATCTCCCCCTCAGCCAGGTCCTCCCTCCATTGCAGTACCAGGTTGTGTAGCAAGCAGCAAGCTCCGATGTTGTGCAACACCCTCTGGGGACTGTATTGCAGTGCTGCACCGGACCTGTCGTGGCATGAGCCTCGTTGTACAGTCGATCTTCTGCAGTCTGAGGCTGCCGCATGGGCGTCATCAGCCAAGTCCTCTGTCTCCCCTTGTCCCTGACGAGCCTCTGTGGGCCCTGGAAGATGTCAGGAATCCGAGACCTGCTGAGGATGTAGGAGTCATGGGCACTCCCTAGGAATCGTGCGCAGACTTGCAGGATGTGTTTGTGGTGGTCACAGGCTAGCTGAACATTCAGTGAGTGGAAGCACTTGCTGTTCACATATTGGACTGCTTGTTGCCACAGAGATCTAAGCGCCACGTGACAGCAATTGATGGTACCCTGCACCTGCTTCCTGGCTATCCTGATCCTGAGCAAAATGCATAAAGTTCTGTGCCTTCATGAAGATGGTGTCTGTGACCTCCTGGATACACTTGTGTGTAGAGGCTTGCAAGATCCCACACAGGTCACCTCTAGAGCCACTGGTGTAAAAATCGTGCACCACGGTCACTTTCACAGCCACTGGCAGTGGATGCCCTGCATGTCCCCGTGGCACCAAATCCTGCAGCAGCTGGCATATGTGAATGACCAGTTCCCTAGACATGCGCAGTCTTTGGTGACACTGGTTCTCAATCACATGCAGGAATGGCAAGTGCTGTCTATAGGCCCTGGGTCTAGCGAGTCACCTACAAGCCATGGCTCACTGTGGATCTTCAGCTGTGTGCATAGGAGGCCCTGCCACAACTTCATCTTGAGGGTGGTGCTCTTCCCATCACACTCTTCTCCTTCTTCTCTGCTCCCTGTAAGCCATGGGGCATACCGCTAGACCACCAGGCTCCATGATCCTGATGTTCTCCTCTTGCAGGATCAAAGGGAGAGATGTGTGGGTTAGCATATGTCTCCTAAGGACCTCTCTTGGTTAAGTCTCCGGCTCCGGCTGCATCTCAAGGGCCCTTCAAGCATGCCGGAGATTGCTGGCCAGCACTTGGATGGCCAGTGTGTAGTGCACTTCATGGCTGTGCAAAACCCCGCCCATCTCTGCCCACTCCACTTGACTGATTGGTGGCAGCTTCGACCACTGGACTGCATGCTGTGCTCTCAGCTCAGGCACAGGCATTCTCCTAACCCACACTGCAAAGCTGCACTGTTAGCTTGAACCATGAGGGATACTATTCCAAACCTGAAGACATTGAAAGCGGGTGTAAGCGCCTCCACAAGTGACTACACCATGGCCGCCTTTCACAAGGGGATTCTACAACTTGCCAGTCGTCCAATTGTTCAGCAGCCTCCTAAAATGCACATTAATTTGCAGTCTGCACCCGAGGGGTGAAAAGTTCTGGAGCATTTGATGGCACATTCATCCTTTTGTGTTGCTTAAGTGGGCAGAAATGCTTCAGAGGCCCAATTCCAAACATGTCAATGGAGCTGCTGCTGAACGGTCTCAGCTGTGGAAGAATGCTCACTTTTGACAAGCTTTTCCAAGTGTGTGGCTGCTTCACTCACTCTTCCCTCCCTCTCCCCCAGCATGCGCTTCTGTACTTCCATCAGTCTGTGCTGTCTTGCCCACCCCCTCAACATCCCCCCCCACCCCCCCCGCCAACCCCTAGCTTCACCTACACCCACACCCTTGCCCAGCACTGTACTGAAAGCCAGTTGGGAAAAAGTTACTTGTCTGCATCCCCTCAAATGCCTCACCCTGGAAGCCATATGGGCGATTCTCTGCGCAAGGTTGTGTGCACTCACCTTCGAGTTCCCCTCGAAGTTCAGCTTGCCGGGTGCACGCCTCTTAAAGGCAGTCATGAATCATGCCAATCTGAAGTTGTGCCGACATGGGAGGTAAATTTGGTATGGGGGGGGTGGGTGGTGATTCTGGCTTGCAAGCACAATGATGAAATGCAAATGCATTAAAATTAAGTCCTCAATATTGGATCGCTGTAAACATGGCCTGCTATTGATGGGCAAGGCAGACGGTTACAAACTGGGTTCATGACGGCATAAAACCGATTTCTGACTTTCCTGCCATATTGTCTGCTCACCCCACCAAACATGCCCACCGCCAACAGGAGCAGAAAATTCCAGCCTCAACACCTTCCATGTCAAGCCCCTTCATAATCTTGAATACTTCAATGAGACCACCTTTCACTCTTCCAAACTCCAAAAAATACAGACCCAATTTATTCTTACTCTGATCATGGGATAACCCTCTCATCCCAGGGACCAATCAAGTGAACCTTTGCTGTTTCACCTCCAATGCAAGTATATCCTTCTTTAAATATGGAGACCAAAACTGCACACAGTATTCTAAGTGTGGTCTCATCGAAGCCCTGTACAATTGTAGCAAGACTTCTTTATTCTTGCACTCCATCCTCCTTGCAATAAAGATCAACATTCTGTTTACTTCCCTAATTGCTTGTGGTACCGTCAGGCTAACGTTTTACGTTCCTTGTGTGAGTACACCCAAGTTTCTCTGAAAATCAACACTTGCAAGTTCCATGCCTTTTAAAAAATATTCTACTTTTCAATTTTTACAACCAAAGTGAATAACCTTACTCTTCCCCACATTATACTCCATCTGCTAACTTGTTGCCCGCTCACTTAACTTGTCCATATCTCTTTGCAGCCTCATTGATTCCTCCTCACAGGTTATATTCCCACCTAGCTTTGTATTGTCAGCAAATTTAGGTACATTACTGTTTCTCTCTTCATTTAAGTCATTAATATAGATTGTAAATAGCTGAGGTCACAGCATTGGTCTTTGTGGCACTCCATTAGTTACAGCCTACCATCTTGAAAATGTCTCATATATCCCCACTCTCTGCTTCCTGTCCATTAACCAATCCTCTATCCATGCTAATACATCACCCCCAACTCAATGAGCCCTTATCCTGTGCATTAATCTTTTGTGTGGCACCTTATTGAATGCCTTTTGGAAATCCAGATATACTACATCTACTGGTTCCCTTTATTTACCGTTCCAGTTACATCCTCAAAAAATTCTAATAAATTTGTCAACAGGATTTCCTTTTCATAAAAACATGTTGATTTGTTCTAATCATACTGTGCATTGTTAAGACTTCCTTAATAATGGATTCCAGTTCTTTCACAATAACTGATGTTCGGCTACTGGCCGGTAGTTCCCTGCTTTCTCCTTTCTTTCTATTACACTTGCTAACTTTCAATCTGCTGGGACCACTCAAGGATCTAGGAAATTTTGGAAAATCATAGCTAGCCCACCCATTATCCCTGCAGCTATCTCATTTAGAACCCTAGTATGTAGGGTATTAGGTCCTGGGGATTTGTTGGAAGTTTTTCCAGTACTTTTCCCTCTGCTGATATTAATTACCTTAATTTCCTTAATCTTATTAGCCCCTAGGTAACCCTTTATTTCTGGTATGTAACTTATGTCTTCTGAAAAGAAAACATTGTTGTTGAAGCTTTTTGTCTTGCACTCATCAGGACAATTCACAAGAATACTAAATGTAAAAGGAACACCAATTTATACCTCATGAGTAGATAGTCCTGATTGGTTGGCAAGTCAACTCTTATTGTTAGAGACATTGACAAGGAGAATGCACCAGTTAACTGATGACTGAGAGTTAACTGCCAAGTTTTGTTTAAATTCTCCATGGCAATGCCTCTATCAATCAGAGTCCACTTGCCAATGAATCAGCACTCTCTTCTCATGAAGTATAAAATAGTTGTTCCCTTAATATTTGGTATTCTTGCAAATTGTCCTGATGAGTGCAAGATGAAAAGCTTCAACAACATGTGTTTTTTCAGCAAGCTCAGGTTCTGCACTACTAAACGACTGCTTGTGTCTACTACGAAGACAGACACAAAATATTTGTTCAATGTCTCTGCCATTTCCTCATTCCCCATGATAATATCTCCTGTCTCTGCCTCTAAGAGACCAATGTATAGTTTAGTTCCTCTCTTCCATTTTATATACTTGTAAAAGCTCCAACAATACTCAAGAAGCTTGACACCACCCAGGACAAAGCAGCTCACTTGATTGGCACCCCATCCACAAACATTCGTTCCTTCCACCACCGATGCACAGTGGCAGCAGTGTGTACCATCTGCAAGATCCACTGCAGGAACTCACCAAGCCTCCTTAGACAGCACCTTCCAAACTCACATCCACTACCATCTAGAAGGACAAGTGCAGGAGACACATGGGAACACCACCAGCTGGAAGTTGCCCTCCGAGCCACTCGCCATCCTTGGAAACATATCGTCGTTCCTTTACTGACGCTGGGAAAAAAATCCTGGAACTCCCTGCCTAACAGCACTGTGGGTGTACCTATGCCACATGGACTGCAGCGGTTCAAGAGGGCAGCTCCCCACTACCTTCTCAAGGACAATTAGGGATGGGCAATGAATGCTGGCCCAGCCAGGGACACTCACATCCCATGAATGAATAAAAAAGGTGTTTTTAATTCCTGGTTAGTTTACTCACATATTCTATATTTTTCCCTTTTCGTCAACATTTTGGTGGCTGGTTTCTAAAACACTCCAATCTTAAGACTTATTACACTTCTTTGCAACATTATAAGCCCCTTCTTATAATCTAATACTATCCCCAATCTCTTTAGTAAGCTAAAGATCGATCTTTCTCGTGGGGTTTTTGTTATTCAATGGAATGTATTTTCATTGAACATTTTGAATTGTTTCTTTAAATGTTGCCCACTGCTTATTTATTGCCATGCCTTTTGGTCAATTCGCCCAATCAACCTTAGCCAGCGCTCCCCTCATAATTATGTAATTGGCTTTGCTTAAGTTTAAGGTTCTTGTTTGTGATTGGAGTATGTCATTTTCAAACTTAATGTGGAATTCAATTGTATTATGATCACCATTTCCCCGTGGATCTTTTACTAATGAGGTTACTAATTAAACCTGCCTCATTGCACAATATTAAAAGTAAAACAGCTTTATCCCTAGTTGGTTCTGCAACACATTGCTCTGGGAAACTGTCATGAAAGCATTCTATAAACTCGTCATCCAGACCACCTTTGCCAGTTTGATTGGTCCAGTTTATATGAAGATTAAAGTCCCCCACAACTATTACATTGCCTTTGTTACAAGCGCCAATAATTGCTTGTTTAATGCTCTGTCCAATGGTATAACTACTGTTAGGGAACCTATAAAGTACACCCAACAGCATTTTATGACCCTTGCTATTCCTAATCTCCACCCAAACTGATTCTACTTACTGATTTTCTGAGCCAAGATCCTTTCTCACTAATGTCCTTATGTTATCCTTTATCATCAGTACTACCCCTCCTCCTTTTCCATTCTGTCAGTCTTTTCTTTGTGCACTCTGGAATATTTGTTTCCCAATCTTGGTCACCTTGTAACCATGATTGCGATTAGATCAAAACCATTTACCTCTATATGTGCCATTAATTCATCTGTCTTATTGTGGATTCTCCACTCATTCAGATAAAGTGACTTTAATTTTATTTCCTTACAACTATTCCTTACATGGGCCTGACTCTCTGATGCACTCGTGCTGTTAAACTCTCTGTCCCTTCATGTCCTACTCAGCTTGCCTTTACTCACATCGATATACATTCTATTGCTTCTACTTTTACCTTTGGATTTCTAAATCTCCCTTTACCTGTCCTCTCTTCCTCCTCTGTTAGTTTAAAGCCATTTTTCCTTACTCTATCCATATTTGCTGATGCACTCCCTGACTATATTTGTGGTATACACGCTGTTCTTTTCTTTCACATTCTGGTTACCATTACCTGTATCACTATCCTGGACTATTGCCTTGTCCTTTCACTTTAACTTTACAAATCTCCCCTCACGTGAGCCCTCTTCCCTCCACCCCATTATTTCGTTTCTTGCTCTCTCCACAGCCCTAGTTACACGATTCACTAGTATTCTGGTCCCAGCACTGTTCAGGTGAAGACCATCCCAGTGGTACAGCTCCCTCTTTCCCCAGTACTGACACCAGTGCCCCAATGAATTGAAACTCATTTCTCCCACACCAATCGTTGAACCACACATTCAATTCTCTGTCTTATTTGCCAATGTTACACTGCTCACTATGGAGAACCTCAAGTGGTCTCCAAAACTTGATGGATAAATTTAATAAATTTGAACATCAGCATAAAAGGGAGGAAATCAGACCCATTGTTTATAAAGGAGAAGGACATTCATGCTTGATACACCTTTCCACATTTGTTTGCAAACGCTTGACATTACGTTGCCATAAAGAGACAGTCATAGCAAAATTTCAGCGCATGACCACATCAAAGAAAATGCATCACACCCAACAGCTTTACTAAGCAGCTCTCTAAGAAGCACAAAATAGGCTTTGCCACTGTTCTCCACCAGGGCATTCTGTGTTCCATCCCACGAAGCTGCATCTTACACAACGACATGCCAACACTCCTGAAATAAACACATAAGACACAATCTCTCAGCCAAATCCAGCCTCACATGCATTCTCGATTGTGAAATCTGATGATTTTGCTGCCGCTGACATTTGCTCGGGAGCTGATACAGGATTACTCCAGTCAGCGAGGTGACATCAAGTCAGTGTCTCCCTATGGCCAGGCACGAATGAAACAACTTTGACATGTGTACAGTTGTAAGACTGGGTAAGAATCTGATCACGTTATTATGCAGTGTGCAAGAAAACCAACCTTTTGCATCATGGCTATACTTTCATTTTAATTACATTTCAAAATTCCTACATGTGAGTAAATGGGAAGTGGTTTGGTAAACTGGAACTCTTTGCTTGCTTCAGATCTAGATCATGTATTCAGAGTCAGAGAAAAAAATGTTTTGTTGTAGATCTGTTGGATTCATTAGCAGGTTCTGCTTATTAGAATGGTCATTTTTTTGGAAAACCACAGAATGGGGGGGGCAAAAATACTGTCCCTTACTTATCAACTATATCAACTATATAATTTTCTAACCAGCATCCCAAATACAAGTATTTGCTTGAAATTTAGCTCGGTTCCTAGGAAAAATCTAGCAAATTTATTCTAAGAGCTGGTTAAATTTTGTCAGACTGTTGTATAGGCATCTTCATCCCATTCTATTGAAGATACTTTGCTTTTTGTATCAGCACAATCATTTTGTGCTTTCTCCATAACTTTACCTCTGTTACAAACCTGATTCTGTTATTTTCCTTTAGTCTAATTAGAATCTCCTTCAAGGTGAATTTGTGCTAAAAAGGAAAACCGAGAGCTGAATCTTCCGGTTGGCGTGCGAGGGCAGGCCCACACGCCAACGCGCGATGATGTCGGGCGTGTGTCCCGACGCCGTCGCAATATTTTGCTCAGCAGGCGCGCGCCAGAGTTGGCTGAATGCCCGCTGAAACGTCAACGGCCTATTAAGGCCACTAAGAAAGTAATTAAACTAGTTAAGAACGCTGCCCGTCCAACCTTAAGGATGGTGGGCAGCCGAAAAGCGGGATGAGCTTTCCTGAGGCTTTTATAAAATCAATAAATTAATTTTCCCACCCTTACAAACGTGTCCCAACTCATGTGACACTGTCACATGAGGGGACATGTTTAAATAAATTTTCACATTATTTATTAAACTCTTCTAATAAATAACTCCGTGCCTCAGGGAGATTGCTGCATCCTTTCGCGCGCATGCGTGAAAGAGCGCAGGCCCCGACTCTTCCTCCTCACCCCGCCCGCACAGGTAGCGCTGAGCGCTACCGGCCGCGAGTTACGCTGGGCGGGCCTTAATTGACCCGCCCATGTAAAATGGCAGCGCGCAGCCAATCGCGGGCAGCGATCAGCTCCTTGCCCTCTCCCGCCCAGCCCGCCCGCCATAGGAAAATTCCAGGCCTAAGCTTTAATTGCTGTTTCTGTTTTTACTAAATTCAGTGTCACGGAGTCCGGAACTAAAGCAGTTCAAAATACTAATGTAATTGTGAGCACTGACATCAAACAATTCTGGATTTTTACCAAACAAAATTTGTGGTTAGTCGTCTCTTCACAGGTTTTTTCCTATTCATTTTAATTTATCATCCACCGTGCATTCCAGAATTCTACGATCTCTTCAGTCTGTCCTGTTCTGAAATGTGAAGTGATTCAGACTAAAGTTTATCCCTGAGCTGCGGACTACACATAAATTACACTGAGTATCTGTTCATATGTTTGCATTAACCTAACTGATGCTATCATATTTTGAATAATTCAAGTTTAGAGGTGATAATTGTTCCTCCACTGTAGATAAATAGATTTTTAAGGTATTAATGGGTTAAGCTGGGATAATTGCATTAGACTTCATGGGGTGAATCTTTCCTATGGTGGGCAGGCTGTTCGGGACACACCCCCCCCCCAAACTATAGGGAGGTGGTTGTTTCAGCCAATAGTCACTGTGGGAGGTGGATCCTTCTTTAACACATGCGGGGATGATGTGTAGGATTTTTAAAAAGTTTTTTTATAAAGCACTTCCATATGCTTCCCTCACCTCCCCAGGAGCCCTCAAGCAAGCCTGACAGGGTTTTTCATTGAGGTTCCTTGCATTACGAGTCCCCTGCCCGCCACTGGTTTAATATCAGCAGTAGCAAGATGAGGCCTTTAATGGGCATTAATTAATCCCACTGAAAGGCTTCATTCAATTGGCGCCGAGACAGGATGGCCATCCACAAGCCTTCCCACCCTGGACTTAATCAAAGCAGAGGCAGGAAGGAGGTGGGGTCCCCACCTAGCACCCTCCCGCCCAATTAAGTGCCACCTCTGTCTTAGGGGAGGGCAATAGGTTCCACCCATAGTTGTTGTAAAGAGCTCTGAATTATTAGAGGTTAAATTAGCCATTGGTGAGGTTTATAAACCAATTTGTTGGTTTACGTTTCATGTTTGTAAAAAACAGAAACATAACAAATCTCTGGACTGTTTTTAAGAGTTTGGCTCCTGATTTATGAGACGGTAAAATTGACATTACTGTGCACTGAACCCCAAGTTATTCCTCTCCCCCGGTGTCTCCACATCCCAAAAGCATTTCCTAAATTATATCACTTCAAAAATACTACATTCACTGTGCTTTGTGACGTCTTGAGTTTGTGAAAGGCGCTATATAAATAACAATTTTTCTTACTTTTGATTTCAAATGCCAGCAATGTCACACTCCATCCTACATCAGAAAACATCTTGATCAGGATTTTCACCTTTAAAAATGGCAAGTGGGACCTGGATGTAAAAGTCTCGCCCCCAGTTTGAACATATCCCATTTTCACCAATAGGGTAAAGCGGGCAGGGCATTACTCACACAAGAAGGAAACCTGAACTTAGCAGGGCCATTCGAACTCAGTGATGATATCAAACAGACCTAATTTTTGCTGTAGCAAGGGTTTTAATCTGCAGCGTGGGAGTCAGAAATTTTTAGAGTAGACATAAATGCTCTTGATGGCCAGATAAAGTCTGTAGAACTGTCATGATATGAAGTTATTTAAATTTTCAGCCCTTTAAAAATTAAAAAAAAGCTGGCAGCCTGTGTCAGTGAGAGTTGAAAAAACTCCATCCTAGCAGCTACAGTAGCTGTTTGTTGATGTTTCCTCAAGGGCTATCATTATGCCATTGGGAATGCTTGGCTGCTTTCCACTAGTTACAATTATCTCAGCAGTGGGTGTCCTAATTTCACAGTTAGATCGACAGCTCAAAGAGGATGTTAAAAATGAGCTGTCTTTGATGTGGGGTTATGAATAGAAGTTGGTGTGTTTTTATAAGGGATTAGGCACTTGAGATTTAAAAGTTATGAGTGGGCTTTCATGAATAGGAGTGTTTTCTTATATAGTGAAAGCTGTAATAGGTATTTAGACCTTTATTGTGTTTCATCTCAACATGGTTCCTGAGGTCTGCCCAGGGTGGACACTGAGTGAGTTGGTATGTAGGATGTATGGGCTGTGGGTGGGTTGGCATGATTTGGCATTAGGTTGGCATGGGAGTTATAAGGGACCATGGGGATAGGTGGGGAGTATGGGTTGGCATGAATTGGGATTAAGTTGGAATGGGGGCTATGAAGACATGGAGATGGGCGGGGGGGGGTAGGGGTTGACATTAAATTGGCATGGGGGGCATGGAGGTGGCATGGGGGCTGGGTGGAGGGACCGATGGGGGTGTGAGGGATGAGGGCTAGAGGGCCTAAAATTTAACAAAGCAACTGGGACAAAGTTTTAGAGAACGGAGGCAGGCCCTTTAAACAGCCTGTCTCAGCACTCAGCAGCCCCTGTGGTCACCTCCAATCTGCACCCAGCAGCAGCTATCCCGCAACTACCACCCAGAAAGAAGATCAAGCCATCCTGGGGAGTTTCTCAGCGAGCCATGAAATTTTCCGACTCGCGCTACCTGCCTTGGGAGTGAAAATCCCAGCCCTCAAGTCAACTTTCCAATTTTCAACCCTTATTCTTCTGCTTTTGCATTAATTTGTTATTCCCACACACCCAAACTCCCCCACTACCCACTTGCACAAGCCTTCAGCCGTCGTGGACTTGTTGCGTGGAATTCATTTTGACTTATTCTCTCTCAACCTATCATCAAAACGATCCATGAAACATAGCTCTTAGACCTTGCCTTCACTCATAACTTCTCCCAATTCCTTTTCAATATTCATACTCCCTGTCCTAAAGAAGTGTTCAGGATGTTTTATCATGTGGAATGTTCTATATAAACCAAGCTGTCGTGGGAATCAGCTGTACCAGTTTTGAATTATTCTATCCCATCCCCTGCTATAACCTCCATAATAATAGATTCCAGCATTTTCCCTATGACAGATGATAAGCTAACTGGCCTGTCGTTTCCTGCTTTCTGTCTCCCTCCATTCTTGAACAGAGGAGTCACATTCACTATTTTCTAATTTGATGGGACGATTCCAGAATTTAAGGAATTTTGGAAAATTAAAACCAATGCATCTACTATCTCAGCAGCCACTTCTTTTAAGACCCTGGGATAAAGTCCATCAGGGCCTGGGGACTTGTCAGCTTTGAGTTCTAATAATTTTCTCAGCACCCTTTCCCTGGTAATTGTAATTGTTTTAAGAATCCTTCCTCCCTTTCATCTCCTGATTCTCACTTATTTCTGGGATATTATTTGTATCCTCTACAGTGAATACAGGTGAAGGGCACTTGTCCAGCAGCTGCTCAACATTTTGTAGAATTGTTGTTCTGACTAAAATCTTCATGCAAATATATTTAAGAGTTTTCAACGGAGAACAGTAACTTATGCAGTACAGGAGTAAGGTTGATGCAGAAATTAGTGATACAGGGAGTTCCACTTACCTGTTTTCATTGAGACAGAAGGACTTTCAGCAGTGTCACATGAATCATCATGTGCACGAACGGTGATGGTGTAGGTTTCTCCACAGTTCAGGTCAGAGATATCACACATGGTTTCATTAGCGCTGCATTGTTGTACATTGCTTCCTTCAGCAGTCGCAATGTACGAAATTGCACCTTCACTTAATTCCCATGAGACTGACAAATATCCAGCATCACAGTTCATGAGAGCATCAACATTCTGTGGGACACATGGTACTGCAAAAAGAGAATTCATGAATGTTATCTACTGAAAAAGTAATGAGCCACAAAATCAGTATTCAGGAGAAACATCTTTACTAAGAGAATGTGGAACTCAGTGTCTTAGAGTGCTACTAAGTGAATACTATTGATGTATTTGTTGGGGGCTAGATAAACATATGATGGAGAAGGAATAGAAGCTTGTGCCAATAGACTTAGATGAAGAAAGACAGGAGAAGCCTTGAGTGTTGTATAAGCACTGGCTGTCTGAATGGCCTGTTTCTGTGCTGTATATCCTATATGATGATAAGGTACAAAAATGACAATGCTCCATCAAACATGTATGGGATGGATTTTGTGTGCCCGCGCTGGGTGGGTTTACACCAGGGTGGGGGAGGGGGCACGTAAAACTGGGCGGGTGCCAACCCCACTACCTTCCTGCCAGCCCTGAGCTCACCCCCCCCCATAACACGGTAGGTGGGCAGGTGGTGAAATCGGCTGCCTGCCATATTTAAATAAATAATCAAGGGTCAATTGAGCTTGTTAACAAGCCAATTGACCCCAATAATACGCTGCTCACACCACAATACGGTTGGCGTGGGCCATTGGGTGGGAGTGGGTAGCCCGTTTTTATAAAAAGCTTTTTAAAAGGACAGGAAGAAAGGGGCAGTACTATCTTCAGGTGGTGCCCCTTATGCATCGGGGGACAGCCCCCCTAAGATAGTACCACCCCCTATTTCTTCCTACCTGCCTAAACCCATCACCCGCACCTCATTGTACCCCCCAACCCTCCTCCCTAAACTGGCTAAACCCTCCCAGCCCAACATTCTGGACATACCTTGCTCCTTCCCAGGGTGGGACTCCCTCTCCATTGAGGGGCCGAAGTTCCACTGTCAGGCAATTTAGACCACCCACACGACATTATGGCTGCGGTGAGGGCTGGCCTGGTATGAGGCAGCTTCCCGCTGACATTGCCTCCGGAGCAGCGAGCTGCCTGCCCCACGCATAACATGCAGCAGGGAGTCGACAGTGTAGTGGTATTGTCACTGGACTTGTCACCCAGCAACCCAGGGTAATACTCTGGGGACCTGGGTTCAAGTCCCGCCACAGCAGATGGTGGAATTTAAATTCAATAAAAATTTTGAATTAGAAGTCTAATGATGACCATGAAGCCATCTGGGTCACTAATGTCCTTTAGGGAAGGAAATCCGCTGTCTTTACCTGGTCTGGTCTACGTGTCACTCCAGACCCACAGCAATGTGGTTGGCTCTTAAATGCCCTCTGAACATGGGTGATTAACGTTGGCCTAGCCAGTGACACCCACATGAATGTATAAAAAAATATATATATTTTAGAACTTTTTTACCTTAAATTCTTGTCTAGAATTACCTGTTTTAACTGTAACAGCAGAGCTTTGTGAGCTGTTACATTGCATGCGGATTGCCTCTACAGTTATATAGTAGCTCAGTCCACAATACACATCTGAGATCACACATTCAGTGTCTGTTGCATTGCATGAGGCCCAATGACCATTGCTTCCTTGGGCTGTTACAAGGTATGATTCTGTGCCATTACTGGGATCCCAAAACACTGACACATTATTACTTTCACAGTTGATGTGAGCGACCACATTCTGTGGGATACAAGGCACTGCAGAAAGAAGAAAACACAGAATAGAATTCATAAACCATTGTACTTTTAATGTTACATATATATGACTAAACATTGTTTGATATGAAATCTTACCAACAGAACAATAGCTATTTGCATATTTATAGTTCCATTAACATACAAAAAAGCG
This sequence comes from Cetorhinus maximus, assembly GCF_964194155.1. Classification (NCBI taxonomy): domain Eukaryota; kingdom Metazoa; phylum Chordata; class Chondrichthyes; order Lamniformes; family Cetorhinidae; genus Cetorhinus; species Cetorhinus maximus. The sequence goes on from NC_135895.1 coordinate 97,605,180, forward strand.
TCAAGCTGGTTTACAGAGGAGTAAAGATATAAATGAATGCTGAGCAAAGGTGGAGCTATTAGGCATGGTATAAGGCTGGTTGAAGCTCCTGAAGGAGAGCTGAGTGAGTGCACAGGAAGTCAAAAGGAGAAAAAGGTCCAAGAGTTAAAACGAAAAGTGAGATAGCAATAAAAGGCTTAGGTCTGGTTCTGAAACCAAAATGTACATGCAAATGGATACATAGCAAATTTGGATTGTATAGGCAAGGCAAGAATGAGAAGAGATATGCCTTGGTCTTATAATGAGTCCCTTCATCTATATTCCAGGTGCCTAGCAATGGATGGATGAATAGTTGTTAAACTCTGTATACTTGGTATAATAATCTTACAATAAACTGCTACAATATATGGTCAATCAACACTCTGTTGTGAGCTTTTGGTTCAGTATTAGGAAACCTACTTCGGAGTCAGAAGGTGCAGTTTTGGAACATTGCTCCAAGCAAACCTGCTGAGATTGCCTGGGCTCCTGATCTGAATTCTAGTTTGGCATCCAGTGGAATCACTGGTAGATGTCACTGGCTCCCCTTCATCATATAAGTTCTGGGAGCCCATAAAACCTTCTCTGCAATACAAGCATACAATCACTTGAATTAGGAGCAGGAGTAGGCTATTTGGCCCCTTGAGCCTGCTCTATCATTCAATAAGATCATGGCTGACCTGATTGTGGCCTCAACCCCACATTCCTTCCCGCCCCCCGGTAACCTTCAACTCCCTTGTTAGTCAAGAACCTATCTGACTCTGCCTTAAAAATATTCGATGACCCTGCTTCTGGAGAAGACAATTCCAAAGATTCACGACCCTCTGAGAGAAAAAAATTCTCCTTGTCTCTGTCTTAAATGGGAGACCCCTTATTCTTAAACTGTGTCCCCTAATTCTAGTCTCTCCCACAAGGGGAAACATCCTTTCAGTATCTACCCTGTCAAGTCCCCTCAGGAGCTTATATGTTTCAATCAGATCACCTCTCAATCTTCTGAACTCCAATGGATACAGGCCCAGCCTGTTCACCCTTTCTTCATAAGATAATCCCCTGCATCCCAGGTATCAATCGAGTGAACCTTCTCTGTACTATTTCTAATGCATTTATATCCTTTCTCAAATAAGGAGACCAAAACTGTCTACAGTAGTCCAGATACGGCCTCACCAACACCCTGTACAGCTGCAGCAAAACATCCCTACTTTTATACTCCATTTTCTTGCAATAAATGACAACATTCCATTTGCCTTCCTAATCACCTGCTGTACCTGCATACTAATATTTTCTGATTCATGTACCAGGTCCCTCTACCTCAGAGTTCTGCAATCTCCCTCAATTCAAATAATGTGCTGCTTTTTTATTCTTCCTGCCAAAGTGGACAGGTTCACATTTTCCCACATTATACTCCGTCTGCCAATTTTTTTCCCACTCACAACTTATCTGTGTCCTTTGTAGCCTCCTTACGCCCTCTTCACAACTTATTTTCCTACCTATCTTTGTGACATCAGCAAATTTAGCAACTATACATTTGGTCCCTTCATCCAAGTCATTGATATAAATTGTAAATAGTTGAGGCTCCAGCATTGACCCCTGTGGCATTTCACTCATCACGTCTTGCCAACCCGAAAATGAACCTTTTATGTCTATTCTGTTTCCTGTTAGCTAACCAATCCCCTATCCATGCTACTATGTTACCCAATGCGCCATGAGCTCATATTTTGTGTAGTAACTTTTGATGGGGTGCCTTGTCAAATGCCTTCTGGAAATCTAAGTACAGCACATCAACAGGTTCCCCTTTATTCATGCTGCTTGTTACTTGCTCAAAGAACACCATTAATTTGGTTTAGCTCTTTTACAAAACCATGTTGACTCTGCTTGATTGTGTTGAGGTTTCCTGCCCTGCTATAACCTCCATAATAATAGATTCCAGCATTTTCCCTATGACAGATGATAAGCTAACTGGCCTGTCGTTTCCTGCTTTCTGTCTCCCTCCATTCTTGAACAGAGGAGTCACATTCACTATTTTCTAATTTGATGGGACGTTTCCAGAATTTAAGGAATTTTGGAAAATTAAAACCAATGCATCTACTATCTCAGCAGCCACTTCTTTTAAGACCCTGGGATAAAGTCCATCAGGGCCTGGGGACTTGTCAGCTTTGAGTTCTAATAATTTTCTCAGCACCCTTTCCCTGGTAATTGTAATTGTTTTAAGAATCCTTCCTCCCTTTCATCTCCTGATTCTCACTTATTTCTGGGATATTATTTGTATCCTCTACAGTGAATACAGACACAATCTGTTCAGTTCATCTGCCATTTCTTTATTTTCCATTATTAATTCCCCATTCTTACTCTCTAGAAGACAACGCTCACTTTACTTACACTTTTCCTTTTTAAATACCTGTAGAAACTCCTACTAGCTGTTTTTATATTTTTAGCTAGTTTTCTCTTGTGCTCTAATTTCTCCTTCCTTATTAATCTTTTAGTCATTTTTTGCTGTTCTTTATATTCTGTCCAGTCTTCTGACCCGCTACTCATCTTTGTGGAATTATACACTTTTTCTTTCAATTTGATACTATCTTTAACTTCCTTAGTTGGCCATGATGGTGCATCCTTCCCTTAGAGTTTTTCTTTCTCATTGGAATGTATCTTTTCTGAGTATTCTGCAATATCTCCTTAAATGTCTGCCACTATATCTCTACTGACCTATTCCTTAACCTAATTTCCAAGTTTACTTTATCCAGCTCTGTCATCTTGCCCTCATAATTGCCCTTATTTAAGTTTAAAACACTAGTCTTAGATCCATTCTTCTCTCCCTCAAACTATGATTACTGCTACTTAGGGACATCTTCACTATGAAGTCATTACTTAATCCTGACTCATTGCAGATTACCAGATCTAGTATAGTCTGCTCTCTGATTGGCTCTAGAACTTGAAACTCTAGGAAACTGTCCCATAAACACTTTATGAACTCATCATCTAGGCTACCTTTGCCAATCTAATATGTCCAATCTATATGTAGATTGAAACCACCCATGATTATCACTGTATCTTTCTCACAAGCCTTATTATTTCTTCCTGTATACATCATCCTACATTGTGGTTACTGTTATGAGGCATATAAACCACTCCCACAAATGACTTCTTACCTTTACTATTTCTCATCTTCACCCAAATTGATTCTACCTCTTGATCTCCAGAACTAAAGTAATCTCTCTATTGTACCAATGTCACGCTTAATTAACAGAGCTACCCCTCCACCTTTTCCTAGCTTCATGTCCTTCTAAAATGTCATAGAGCCTTGAATATTTAGGTCCCAGTCTTTGTCACCTTGCAGCCTTTAGTTCTGTCTTTTGTTGTGAGGATGTGTTTTTTTATAAAAGGATATAATCTCTAATTTTTCTTTTCCTGACTGGATTAAAAAAAGACATTAACTGTAATCCTATTAAGACAATGGAGGACTGCCAGCCACTTGCAACATACAAACTTGCATTCCACCAAGTGGGGTGAAAAGAATAGACACTCACACCCCATGCCAAGCGTGAAAGACCCAATCTCCTGTTGGATTGAACTCTGTCCTAAAGCTTTTCCAAAGCTTTCTGAGATGAGACATCAAAATACAATTACCTGTTCTAAAAACAATGACAGCAGCAGACATAGATTAATCAAATTCCTCTGGAATATACAGCCAGCAGGGCTTTAAGAACTGTTTACCAAGCCAGAGAAATCAAAGGCCAGAATATTATAGTGAAAGGCTGCAAAGAGGTTGCATAGAGCTACAGTCAGGAAAACAACTGAGCAAAATGGCCACAACATGGAATCACCACATGAAGACCAGCCAAAGGACACTAACCGTATATTCCTTTGTTTTAGTTTCTTCACAAACTGTAAAAGGATCTTAAAGTCTATCCTCTTATCCCAACATCTGTACTAGTGTGTGTGTGGGCCCAGGGAATGTGTGTGATGTATGAATGGTGGTTGTGGTTTATCTAGATTTCTTTATTCAGGAAATAGTTTCAATCAACTTATCTTGTTCTTTGTTTAAACTCAGAAAACTTATCTGACTAATTCTTTATAATCTGAAAGCATACATAGTGGGACTTCTGCAGTATTGGCAAAGCACATCCTCTCTAAATTCACAACAAACCCTGTTATGGTCAGACCTGGCATGGTAGAATATGGGAGTCATTTTTATCTCTCCTCACATGGTCGTAACACTTTTTATTATTTTTGTAACTGTGATGGACTAAGACCTCACAATATACATTTTTATAAAATATATTTCTAAATTTTAAAACTGGACCTTGACTGAACAAGATCCTTAAAATGACTGAACTTATGTTTGTCTGTGGCCCCAGAACAAAAGAAACCACTTTAGAGTTTTGGGAAAACTCACACCTCGTTATCTCTGAAGAGTGACTAATAATCACCTGGGGACTACACAGCCCAACTTCAAAGACTGTTATACAAAGGAAATTTGCATTTGATGACCCAGGCTTGCCATCAGGAGACAGAGGAACTACTAAGACAAAAGGCCTCTCAAGCATTCATTTCAACTCATAATGGCTGGGATATTTAGCAGTCTTTGAGACCTAGCTGAATTCCTAACGATGGATACACATCCTTTGCTGAAGACCTGGTGGAGAGGTGGGGGTCATGTGACCTAGGCCTCTGGCTTGTGGAACAAGAAATGTTGCCATCCTGAAGTGTAGTTCAGTCTTCTCTTTAACATCTGACTAGCAGCCATGCAGAAAAGATCTGCCTAGGTTGAACACCTGGCTCCACTTACACTGCTTCTGTTGGAAGTTCTGTGCCATCACCTACAAGCCTGATTCATCTCTGTGTACCTATCTCATCTTGTGAAGTCAGCACCACTGGAAAAGTGAATTCTACATCGGTTTTCAGCCTGCGGACTTCAGTGAAGGAATACCTAATTGGACTTTGATTCTGGACTCTGGACCTCATGTGAATCAATAATTTTTTTCCCCTGGTCTCTGTACTGTAAAACCTTCTTTTCTCTATCCCGCTTTTTACTGTCTGAGTGTGGAGGTGACATTGCAAACCCTCCTTCCCATATTTTGAGTGTGTGCAAATAAACTAACCCTTTGAGTTCATCCTATCTCGAGTTTGCTGTGAAGTTTTAATAGGATAGTAGGATTGCACAAAAATCAAGGGATTGGGGAAGTAGGCCACCGTTTTTAAAGAGGGAAACAAATCAAAACATCTTTTTGTTTATGGATGGGTGGTAAGAGAAGAAATTCTCTCTGTTTAAATTAACGTCCCTGCTGTCCATAACATAACCTCTAGCCTTATCTGCTGATGCGCTCTTAGGTTTGTACACTCTGTCCCTTCCTGACATGCTCTGATCACCATTTCCCTTATTGCTACCTTGCTCTCTTGCCTTGTCTTCTCTATTTAATTTATCACATCTTCACAAACTTGATCCCTCGCCCCACTATTTAGTTTACTCTACTACCCTCGTTATATGACTCACCAGAATACTGGTGCCAGCGTGGTACAGATGAAGACCGCCCCAAGGGTACAGCTCCCACTTTCACCAGTACTAGTGCCAGTGCCTTGCAATGGCCCAAAAGGCACCAAGCCCTGTGCCATTATGAGCAAGACAGCATGAAAAGAGGCAATTTGATGAACATCAGATAGAGTTAACTGCTGGATATAGGAGTTTTTAACTAAGCTTATTTTAGCAATTAGCAGTATACAAAACATGAAGTGGTGCTTATTAAGATATCGTGTGATAATGCCATTTGATTTCTAAATTTTCCTGTCTTTTAGGGACTTCATTGTTTATTTTCATAAAAAGAGAACCAAGGTTTTACCTGTTTGGATTTCAAAAGCTGGACTTGGTAAACTGGTACAACTCTCATCCATTGCTAATATAGTTATACTGTATATCTGACCACATGGGAGGTCTACGATCTCACAGTTTTCCTCTGTTGTGTTGCATGGATACCTGTCTCCATCCATTCCTTCTGCAATTGCGATGTAGTTCACTGCACCGTCACTCTGCTCCCACAATACTGATGCTGTGTGTGTTGTACACTCCAAAGAAGCACTTACAATCTGGGGACTGCATGGGGCTGAAGGCACCAGAGAATTAAGATGGATTAAAGGCACAGACAGATTTTTTTTTAATTAGATTCAACAATGTGAATATGCAAATAAAATTTCAAAAAGTTTCAAAGTAATTCTCCCTGTTATCATGGAAAAATGTGCAGGATTTAGAGTACTCTTAATGGAAGACATTGGATGGTGTGAATCAATTGAGGGACCTTGGGGTACTGATACTTGTTGCATATTATTATAGGTCTATGCACTAGTTCATAAAACATACTGGCAAGTTACCTGTTTGAAGTTCAACCACTGAACTCTGGGATTGGTTGCATGTGCTGTCAGATGCTGTGACATATACAGAATATAACTGGCCACAGAGTAACCTGGGTGTTCTACACGATGTTTCTGATGTGCTGCACGATGTGATGTTCCCATCTGCTCCTTCAGCAAAGGCAGTGTACAACAGTGCACCTTTACTATAGTCCCACGAGACCAAAGCTGTATTTAGGTTACAATCCAGTCTTACTTCCACATTCTGTGGATCACAAGGGACTGAAAATAAGATTGAAAGTTAAAATGGGTGTAAAATGATTGAGTTAAATCATCAATGTTAGTTCAAATAAATAAATGGATGGACGAGTTTACTAAAAAAATCAATAATTGCATTGGAACTTGTCATTCTATAAGCACAGGAACTTTAATAGAACATTAAAGTATGCAGTGTGTCCATACTTCATACAAATAAACACCATAAACGTAGACCTGCATTAATTCTGTATTGTAAAAGCACTAACAAATGACTTTTTAAAAATTCATTCATAGGATGTGGACCTCACTGGCTAGGCCAACATTTATTGCCCATCCCTAATTGCCCTTGGTCAGAGGGCATTTAAGAGTCAATCACGTTGTTGTGGGTCTGGAGTCACATATAGGCCAGACCAGGTAAGGATGGCAGGTTTCCTTCCCTAAAGGACATTAGTGAACCAGATGGGCATGACTAATGTTATCTAAGTGACTAGTGAGTCATATTCACATGTGGAAACTAAAACGTTCTCCAAGATAAAAGCAAAAAACTGCGGATGCTGGAAATCCAAAACAAAAACAAAAATACCTGGAAAAACTCAGCAGGTCTGGCAGCATCTGCGGAGAGGAACACGGTTAACGTTTCGAGTCCGAATGGTCCTTCAACAGAACGTCGGACTCGAAACGTTAACTGTGTTCCTCTCCGCAGATGCTGCCAGACCTGCTGAGTTTTTCCAGGTAAAACGTTCTCCAATGTGTCTCAGCTATATCATTTGCTGGATTATTCCAAACTGTAAGCTCTGTCAAGATGAACTTGGCTACTTCTCTCTGCAGATGTTGGAGTATACATGTGGGTGGGAAAGCACAGAGGCACTCTTGTACAGTATGATATGACTGGCAAACTTCCACATGTCTCCTTTCTCCTCCAAGCTTCTCAGCAAACATTTCCTGGAGGCAAATCCTCTGTTGTCAATGAAGGAAATCTTGGACAAGATCAATAAGTAATTGCACCTTGCACAAAAGATCATGATAGCCCAGATGCGAATTTTTTTTTAAAGAACTACAAGATTGTTCTCTAAAAGGCTGAATGCACTTATCTTTAATGTTTATGAACCGTTTAAAAGCCTTCTCACCTGTAGGTGTAGCTGGGCCTTTTTGCCAGCTTTCACTGGATGCACTGGAGACTTCTGCACAGTTCGTGCATTTGAAAACTTTTCCAGATCCTTCTGACGATGGTAATAAAACTCTTACCTGCTTCAGGCATTACCTGAGACCCGTCCATAAGATTGAGCAGATCTTAACTAAGGGCAGACCAGGTGGAACTAGTTTCTGCTGGTATATCCTGACCATTATACCTTGGCCAATAACAACCAAATTTGAGGTGATTTTCCCTCTGCACCATGTTTAAACAGTGTACCTCTGCACATTGTATTTCTATAGCTTTCCCAGACTAAAGGTGTCAGCAACGTACAGAGTAATTCCAGCTGTGCACCTTCTAACAAGAGATCTACAATTTAACCTGCGCCATGCAGAAATGCATGCAACAAAAGCTAAATTAACAAAATAAAAATTTGTGCATTTAAATACTGCCTGTGAAACGCAATATTTCATTTGTTAAGATGTCACAAAATGTTTTATGGAAATGAGCAATACCTGCGTGTACATTCACCACTGCACTCTGAGGACTTTTGCAGATGTTGTCTGTTGCTAGAACAGAGATTGTATAATATTCACCACACTGCAGGTGTGGGATTTGAGCCTTTGTATCTCTTGTGTTGAATAAAGCTGTGACTCTTTGACTATCTTGAGCGGTCACAGTGTATGACTTTGCTCCATTGGTGTCATCCCATGAGAAGGATACTGCATTCGAATCACAATTCAGCTCAGCTTTTAGGTTCTCAGGAATGCACGGTGCTGTTTAGAAATTACAAACGAATATCAATCCAGTCTCTCTGTCCTGTGAGCATGCAGAATAAACAAATGTAAAACTATTTCCGTGCTAGATATTATTTATGCATTAATACTATTACCTGTTTGGGTTTGGACCGAAGTACTTGAAATACTATTCCGACCATAACTGAGTGTTGTTACAGTTATGTTATAGGTCTGTCCACAGTGTAAATCCAAAACTTCATAGTGTGTCTCTGCAGTGTTGTGTGAGCGTGTATGTCCATTACTGCCTTCTGCAGTTACTTCATATGACACTGCTTTATTAGTCCGTTCCCATAATATTATGACTCTATTAGAATTACAGTTCACATTCACAATGATTTCACCTGGGGAACATGGTGCTGTAGAAAAGGAAATATAAATATTAATGTGCACTAGGTTAATATAAAAAAAATTGCTTTGGTCAAGTGATCCCTGCCAGCAGCTCATAGAACTTAAATAACTTTGATAAAGCATTCATATTTATAATTGTGTTAACTCAATACTCAATGTTTTAGGACCACTAAATTTCAACTCAAGATTCTGGGTCACTATGGTCTATACCCAGTTTGAGCTCTTAAGTCTACAAGCGTTTTCTCTGAATGTTAAATCTTTGTTTTAATGATGCCAGGTGGACATACAAGATACGGATCCTAGATCTCTAGCGTATTGCTGATATCCACAGTGAGTGAAAGTTGCTGGAGTGCAGGCTGAAGGGGGATGAAATCAGGGGAACGTGGGGCTGTGCTCCTGCCACTGTTTACAGGAACACCCTGGGACCCCACTGAAGGATGGCAGCTCCCGGGCAACAGGCAGGTACGTGTGCTGTTCAATTAAGTTGGCAGGGCAGTGGTTTTGTGTCCCGGTTTAGTTTTGGTTGAGATATCTGGTAGTCACTTATGAATAATTGCCATTTGAGCCAGTCCAGTGGTGGCTGTAACAGGGCCCTCTCTTTATACTTACAGAAGAGAACATTGTTTTGTAGGTCATTCTAATTCTCATTACCTCTGGTTATTTCATTATTCGAGAACCCGTGTAATGCAGCCTATGAATAATCCTTATGCTACGCGGGGGAAAATCAAAGTAATAAAGGCTCATATTGAGTTTGTGGAGCCTGAAGGACCATTCCTGCTCTTATTGACACCACAAGAAACAACACGAACTCACCTTCGGGATCCACTTCAGCCAGACAATTACCTGATGCTGGCCGGAGTGAGCACTGCTCATGCTCCATCCAGCTTATTCTACAGATAGCAGCCCAGAAACTAAGTACATCTAGGACCCCATAAACAAATCAACAACAACAAATGTTTACATAGCATCTTATATAGCACCTTTAACGTAATGGCGCATCCCAAGGCATTTCACAGGAGCATTATAAAACAAAATATGACACTGAGCCACATAATAGATCAGATGACCAAAAGCTTGGTCAAGGATTTAGGTTTTGGAATGTCTTAAAGCAGGAAAGCAGAAATTTCCTCCAATTAAATCATGGGAAGACTGAAGCCATTGTTTATTCAATCTGTACTCCAAACAGAGGTGAGGTGTGTACGGAGGGAATTCCAGAGCTTCAGACGTAGGCAACACCAGGCATGGCCATCAATACTGGAGTAATTATGATTGGGAATGCCCAAGAGGCCAGAATTAGAGGAGCGCAGATATCTCAGAGGGTTGTGTGGTTGGGGGATATTATAGGTATAGGGAGGGGCAAGGCTATGGAGGGATTTGAAAACAAAGGTCAGGATTTTAAAATCAAGGCATTGCTTGATCGGGAGTCAGTGTAGGTCAGTGAGCATAGGGGTGATTGGGGAATGGGATTTGCTGCGAGTTAAGACAAGGGCAGCAGAGTTTTGGGTGATCTGAAGTTTACAAAGGCTAGAATGTGGGAGACCAGCAAGGAGTGCATCGGAGTGGTCGAGTCTAGAGATAGCAAGGGCATGGATGAGGGTTTCAGCAGCAGATGAAATGAGACAGGGATGAAGCAGAGCAATGTTACAGAGGTGGAAATAGACGGTCTTAGAGTTGGCACGAAATATGAGGTCAGAAGCTCATCTCAGGATCAAATGCGAAACCAAGATTGCAAATAGATGGGCTTAATTTCATACTGTTGCTAGGGAGAGGGTTCATACGAACATACAAACAAGGAGCAGGAGTAGGCCATTCAGCCCCTCGAGCCTGCTCTGCTATTTAATAAGAGCATGGCTGATCTGATAGTAACCTGAAATCTGCATCCCACCTACCCCCGATAACCTATCACCCCTTTGTTTACCAAGAATCTATCTAGCTCTGCCTTAAAAATATTCAAAGGCTCTGCTTCCACCACCTTTTCAGGAAGAGAGTTCCAAAGACTCACAGCCCTCTGAGTGAAAACATTTTGCCTCATCTCTGTTTTAAATGGACAACCTCTTATTTTTAAATAGTGGCCCCTAGTTGTAGACTTTTCCACAAGAGGATACATCCTCTCCGCATTCACCCTGTCACGACCCCTCAGGGTCTTTTGTGTTTCAATTAAGTCACCTCTTACTCTTCTAAACTCCAGCAGATACAAGCCTAGTCTGTCCAACCTTTCCTCATAAGACAACCCACCCATTCCAGGTATTAGTCTGGTAAACCTTCCCTGAACTGCTTCCAACGCATTTACATCCTTCCTTAAATAAGGTGACCAATACTGTACACAGTACTCCAAATGTGGTCTCACCAATGCCCTGTACAACTAAAGCATAACCTCCCTACTTTTGTATCCAATTCCCCTCGCAACAAATGAAAACATTCTATTAGCTTTCCTAATTACTTGCTGTACTGCATACTAGCATTTGTGATTCATGCACTAGAACACCCAGATCCCTCTGAACCTCAGAGCTCTGCAATCTCTCACCATTTAGATAATATGCCTCTCTTTTATTCTTTCCTGCCAAAATGGACTATTTCACATTTTCCGACATTATACTCCATTTGCCAGATCTTTGCCCACTCATTTAACCTGTCTATTTCTTTTGTAGCTTCCTTATGTCCTCTTCACAACTTACTATCCTACCTATCTTTGTGTCATCAGCAAATTTGGCAAACATCCCTTCAATCCCTTCATCCAAGTAATTTATATAAATTGCAAACAGTTGAGGTCCCTGATCCCTGTGGCACACCACTCATTACATCTTACCAGCCTGAAAAAGACCCATTTACTCAAGACCCATGAACTCTCTCTTCCATCCTCACCCTTTTTTAAATCCCCTTTTATCAATATTCATTTTCATTTTTTCATTTTTATTTTTTATCCACTTATTTTTATTTGTATTTATTTTAATTTTCATTCATTGTTTTATCCCCGCCTTTTATCCTATTTTCAATCTTTTTTCCCACCACCGTCCCCTCCCCCACCCTACCTCCACAAGGGCCATCTATCACTTGTTCATGTTGTTCTTTCCAGAGTGCTTACCCTTGCCCTGCTATTATCACATTCTGCTTTCTGACCTTAATGCCACTATCAGCACCTCCTTTAGCCAGTACCACTACCATTAACACCCACTTTGTCCTTTTGTTCATGACATCTTTGGCAATCTCTCCTTTGCCTGCACCTATCACTGGACTTCTATCCAGCTTCACCTGCTCCACCCCCCTTAAACAGTATAACTTTTGTCACATTTTTACTTCTCTTTAGCTCTGAAGAAGAGTCATGCGACTCAAAACGTTAACCCTGTTTTTCTCTCCACAGATGCTGTCAGCCCTATTGCGTTTTTCCAGCTTTTTGTTTCAGGTTTCCAGTATCTGCAGTATTTTGCTTTTATCTCAGTACGGAGGCAGTGCTGGTTGTCCACTGAGACTTTCTCCCAGGCTCACATCTAATCTGGGTGAAAGCTCATCTAGCAGCAGGGAGATGTTCTTACCAGCACTCATCTTATAATGAAAGGGTTGAAACAGATTAACTTATCATTCATTTCAATCTCTGTTTCGAGAGCTTGCAGTGAGTAAATTAATTGCTCGGTTTGCTTACACGACTACACTTCAAAAACAATCTCTTGACTGTGAAATGTGTCAAGGTGTCCTGAGAAAATGAAAGGTGTTTTACAAAGTCAAGTTTTTTTTTTCTTTCTATATTACCTGTGCGAATATCAGAACTGGAGTTTTGGACGCTGCTGCTGCAGATTTCACCAAATGCGAGTACAGAGATGCTGTATATTTGGCTGCAGTGAAGATCTGGGATTAGACAGTGTGTTTCAGATGTGGTACAGGTGGCTGTGTGTCCATCACTCCCCTCTGCTGTTGCAGTGTACGACACTGTGAGATTACTCAGCTCCCATGTCACAAAGGCTGTGACAGCATCAATATCGGCTTGTACATTCTGAGGGGGACATGGGGCTTTTGGGAGGAGGAAAGAGAAAGATATCATGAATTAGTGATATCAGTACAAAGTTTCAATGGTTTCCTTTGATGTCAAATTCAGAAAATAAACACTTAATGAAGAGATCCATAGTAGCCAGGCCGTAATTAGATACCCATTCAGGAACATTGAACTACAATTTCTGATTGGGCCCTGACCCCATGGGTGGGTTGCTTCAATTTGCTGAGAAAAATCAGCAGTTGAAGGAGGAAGTGTACCTGAAAAAGCGCTCTGATGCTGATCCCCTTTCTCAGCAGAGCAAAATGAATCAATGGAATTGTCCAACTTTAGTGAACATTTAACAATCAGAAGATGTCTTTCATTTATTTTGATTGCGTCTGACACTGGTCAGGTGTTCTTTTTGTAAATGTGTTATTTTAAACTGATAAAATATTTATGTCATATCACAAATTTATGAGAGAGGGTGTTAGGTCCAACACCTATGATTCCTCTTGCCAGAGTATTTTAACTGTCTTGTGAATCATTCAAGGGTCTCATGAATGTCTTGATGATCCTTAGAGGATCATCGTAGAGACTGACCACTCCTTGGGTGAAGAGGTACTTCTGGACAGCAGTTCTTAATTTGATTTTCATTCATTCAGAACTGCATTCCTTTGTCTTGATTTAATGGAAAATAGTGCACCATTTACCTTTCATATGCCATTTCACATCTTACATATGGCCTCTCTCATTTATCGGACCCAAGTTCTTTCAGACTTGCACATTAGACAGTGGATTGTTTCTTTCCGGCCTAGTGGAAGAGCTGCTGGAACTGGATTGTGCTGGTTGCTATACATGAAACGTCAATCAGGAGCTAGTGTCATCGGACAAAGTGAGCCCAGCTCATGAATACCACTTACATCAGCTCCCTGTACCACCCAGTCCTTCGACCGCACTGTAGGACAGAAGTCAAGCCAGCACCCTGCTGCTCAAAATGAAAGGGTCTGCATAGCTTAAAAGACAAGTAGCTGCATATGGTGGCAATAGAAAATGACTGAACCTTTTTAAATATTAGAAATGCTTTCAACACATTTTTTTACAAAATATATATATATAGGACAGGGAGCTGAAAACACAAGGTTTGAAAGCCCAGTAAGGGAGGCAGGAAATGGAATCTGAGGGCAACCGGCAGTGTGGCATTCCCCCTAATCCTCCACTTAATGGCTTTCAAAGTAATGGGAGCACCACCTGTTGTACCTCCAAGTTCCCATTCCCAGGGGTTGACAGGAGGCAGTGGCCAGCAGGTTTTGGCCAGCGTTGCCAAGGGCCCAGAACAAGGCAGAACCACCCACCATCCTGCATCCCTCTAACTAAACTCTGCAGGCACCAACACAGATAGAAACAGAGGATGCAGTTAATGGGCATGAGGAGTTGCACAGATTGATTCAAAATGCAAATGTGGGAAGAAGCAATTAAGTGATGGTGACCCAGGAAGAACACAACAGGACAGTCTCAAATTAGCTTTTAAAGCAATTTCATTGCTAAGTTTGCAATTGAACCAATCAGGCACATAGACCTTCAAAACTAATTTCACAGCCCACGCTTCTGAGTAGTGAGTCTGTTCTGAGAGTGGTACATTGCCAGGCTGCCACTCGTGTTGGTTCTGTATGGATTTGTGTTGGCAATTTACAGGTGCAGAAATTAGTAATGGGGGAGATGGCACCTCTTTAACCCATTGATTATTGACTATTATTCAGTTTTTAAAAATGCACAATTTTATTTAAAATCTGCAAAAATTATGTCACTTTGTATTTTGTTAGGTTCTGATGTGTTGTGTTTATCCACTGTGTGACCCGATTCTGTGGCTGAATATAGGTGCTTGCTGCCTTTGGATGAACTGCGCTAGTAATCTATAGTTTCAGAGACAGTTTTTTTACCTCCTCACAGGGAGGAATGAAGACATTTCCATGAAGGCACGTTTATTAAAACACCCATTTCACAAGTGAAAGGATTGTATTGAAACAATAGGACATATGGAAAGAAAGAAGAAAAGCCATAAGTAGCAGCAACTCCCAGCAGCCAGTGGTCACTTTTATTCTACAGTGAAAGCTACAGATTCAGGTCTAGTTCTACAGCTATGTTAATGAGGAATCTTCACTGGTTATTGTGTTGTGTGATAATGGATTATAATCTATCAGGAGTTGTGATCTAGAATGTACTGCCTGAAAGGGTGGTGGAAGCAGATTCAATAGTAACTTGTACAAGGGAACTGGATAAAGAAGGGGAGAAAATTACAGGGCTGTGGGAAAGATCAGGGTGAATGGGTCAAATCGTATAGCTCTTTCAACAAACTGGCACAATCATGATGGACCAAATAGTTTTGTTCTGTGCTGTAAGATTCTGTGATTCAAAGTACTGAGAAATATACACTAAATCCTGCTCATTTTAATCACAGAGTTCAACTGATTAGATGAGCAACAGGATTTTGCCCCAGCACGTTTTGTGTCAGGTCTGCAAGCAACCGGGCCTTGCTCCGATAACAAAAATATAATATACTATTACTGGAACAACAGCAGACATTTGCAGGAGCTGTGCGTTACTAGGCTACGTGGTGTCAATAAATGTGGTAAGAAAAGATGTTCTTGATCACAGAATGATAGAGAAAGGAAGAAGCCATTTGGCTCATCGTGAATGTGCTAGCTGTATGGTAGAGATATCCAACAAATCCTACATCCCTGCTCTTTCCCCATGGCCCTTTATTGCTTTCCCCCTTCGGTATTTATCCATGTCCTCTGGTTACCAACCCTTCTGTCACTGCAAACAGTTTCTCTTTACTCACTCTATCGAAACCACAAATGATCATGAATACCTCTGTTAAATCTCCTCTTAATCTTGGATTGCACTAAGGAGAACAACACCAGCTTCTTCAGTCTCTCCAGATAATTGAAGTCCCTCTCCGCTGGTAGTCCTGGTAGCATTCTGGTGAATCTCTTCTGCGCCCTCTCTAAGCCCTTGACATCCTTCCTAAAGTGTGGTGCCCAGAACTGAACACAATATTGCAGATGAGGCCGAATCAGTGTTTTATAAAGGTTTAGCACCTTTTCCTTGCTTTGTACTCTATTCCTCTATTACAGGACCAACATCCTTGCGGGGAGGCTTGCTAGTGCTGCTGTGGGTGGGGTTTAAACTAATTTGGCAGGGGGATGGAATACAGAGTGGAGGTACAGTAGGGGGTGGTGCACAGCCAAATATAGAAGAGAAACTAAGTCAGTCTGGAAGGCAGAGCGAATATAGACCTGTTAAGGCACAAGAGAATAATACAAGGCTGGGTTGCATCTATTTTAATGCAAGGAGTCTTATAAGTAAGGCAGATGAATTGAGGGCATTGATTAACACATGGGTATATGATATTGTTGCTATCACAGAGACATGGTTGAGGGAAGGGCAAGACTGGCAGCTCAGTATTCCAGGGTATAGAATCTTCAGGCGTGACGGGGGTGGGGGTGATGTAAAAGAGGAGGTGACATTGCACTATTGATCAAGGAGTCAATTACTGCAGTGAGGAGGGACGGTATCTTAGAAGATTCCTCAAATGAGGCCATATGGGTAGAACTTAAAAACAAAAAGGGAGCAATCACTTTGCTGGGAGTGTACTATAGGTCTCCAAACAGTCAGGAGGAGATAGAGCAGATATGTAGGCAAATCTCAGAGAAGTGTAAAAATAATAGGGTAATAATAGTACGGGATTTCAACTTCCCCAATATTAACTGGGATAGTCTTAGTGTGGAAGGCTTAGAGGGGGAGGAATTCTTAAAGTGCATTCAGGGGAGCTTTTTGAGCCAGCACATAGA
The DNA here is from genome assembly GCF_964194155.1 of Cetorhinus maximus. Lineage (NCBI taxonomy): Eukaryota > Metazoa > Chordata > Chondrichthyes > Lamniformes > Cetorhinidae > Cetorhinus > Cetorhinus maximus. The sequence goes on from NC_135895.1 coordinate 97,621,881, forward strand.
AAGACCTACAAGAGAAGGGGCAGTACTGGACCTAATCTTAGGGAATGAAGCTGGGAAAGTGGTAGAAGTGTCAATGGGGGAGCATTTCGGGGATAGTGACCATAACTCTGTAAGATTTAAGGTAGTTATGGAAAAGGACAAAGATGGACCGGAAATAAAGGTACTGAATTGGGGGGAGGCCGATTTCAATATGATAAGCCAAGATCTGGCCAAACTGGACTGGGAGCAGCTACTTGTAGGAAAGTCTACATCAGACCAGTGGGAGTCATTTAGAAAGGAAATAGTGACAGTTCAGGGCCAACATGTTCCTATAAAGGTGAAGGGCAGGACCAATAGTTCCAGGGAACCCTGAACATCAGGGATATAGAGGATTGGATAAGGAAAAAATAGGAGGTTTATGGCAGGTACAAAGGACTGAAAACAGTGGAAGCTCTACAGAAATGTAAAAAATGTAGGGGGGAACTTAAAAAAGTAATTAAGAAAGCGGAGAGGGGGCATGAAAAAACATTGGCTGGCAAGATAAAGGAAAATCCCAAGGCATTTTATAAATATATTAAGGGCAAAAGGATAACCAGGGAAAGAGTAGGGCCCATTAGGGACCAAAGTGGCAATCTGTGCGTTGAGCCGGAGGACATGGGTGAGGTGTTAAATGGTTACTTTTCATCTGTATTCACTATGGAGAAAGACGATGTAGGTGTAGAAATCAGGGAGGGGGACTGTGATATGCTTGAACAAATTAGCATTGAAAGGGAGGAGGTATTAGCAGTTTTAGTGGGCTTAAAAGTGGATAAATCCCTAGGCCCAGATGAGATGTATCCCAGGCTGCTACGTGAGGAAAGGGAGGAGATTGCAGGGACTCTGACACTAATTTTCAAATCCTTCCTAGCACAGGAGAGGTGCCAGAGAACTGGAGGACAGCGAACGTGGTACCATTATTCAAGAAGGGTAGTAGGGATAAACCAGGTAATTACAGGCCAGTGAGTCTAACATCAGTGGTAGGGAAACTATTGGAAAAAATTCTGAGGGACAGGATTAATCTCCACTTGGAGAGGCAGGGATTAATCAGGATAGTCAGCATGGCTTTGTCAGGGGGAGATCATGTCTAACAAATTTGATTGAATTTTTCAAGGCGGTGACTAGTTGTGTAGACGAGGGTAGTGCAGCTGATGTAGTCCATATGGACTTCAGTAAGGCTTTTGACAAGGTCCCACATGGGAGAATGATCATGAAGGTAAGAGTCCATGGGATCCAGGGCAATTTGGCAAATTGGATCCAAAATTGGCTTAGTGGCAGGAAGCAGAGGGTGATGGTCGAAGGTTGTTTATGTGATTGGAAGTCTGTGACGAGTGGTGTACCGTAGGGATTGGTGCTGGGACCCTTGCTGTTTGTAGTGTACATTAATGATTTAGACGTGAATATAGGAGGTATGATCAGTAAGTTTGCAGATGACATGAAAATTAGTGGTGTCGTAAATAGCGAGGAGGAAAGCCTTAGAATACAGGATGAAATAGATGGGTTGGTAAGATGGACAGAGCGGTGGCAAATGGAATTTAATCCTGAGAAGGGTGAGGTGATGCATTTTGGGAGGACTAACATGGCAAGGGAAACACAATGAATGGTAGGACCCCAGGAAGTACAGAGGATCAGGTGGACCTTGGTGTACATGTCCATAGTTCCCTGGAGGCAGCAACACAGGTAGAGAAGGCGGTTAAGAGGCATATAGGATACTTGCCTTTATTAGCTGAGGCATAGAATATAAGAGCAGAGAGGTTATGTTGGAACTGTATAAAACGCTGGTTAGGCCACAGCTGGAGTATTGTGTGCAATTCTGGTCGTCACACTATAGGAAGGATGTGTTTGCACTGGAGAGGGTTCAGATGAGATTCACCAGGATGTTGCCTGGGCTGGAGTGTTTCAGCTATGAAGAGAGACTGGATAGGCTGGGGTTGTTTTCCGTAGAGCTGAGAAAGCTGAGGGGGGAACCTGAGAGAGGTATACAAAATTATGAGGGATATAGATAGGGTAGATAAGAAGAAATTTTTCTCCTTAGCGAAGCTGTCAATAACCAGGGGGCATAGGTTTAAGGTAAGGGGCAGGAGGTTTAGAGGCGGTTTGAGGAAACATTTTTTCACCCAGAGGGTGGTTGGAATCTGGAACACACTACCTGAGGAGATGGTAGAGGCAAGAACTCTCACAGCATTTAAGAAGTATTTAGATGAGCACTTGAAACGCCATAGCTTACAGGGCTATGGGCCAAGTGCTGGAAAACGGGATTAAAATAGATAGGTGCTTGATGGCCGGCATAGGCACGATGGGCTGAAGGGCCTGTTTTGGTGCTGTATAACCCTATGACTCTATGATTAATAAAGTCAAGGATCACATTTTCTTTTAATAGCCTTCTCCAGTTGTCCTGCCACCTGTAGACCCCCAAAGTCTTTCTGTTCCTACTTTGCCTTTAAAACTGTTATTGTGTTAATGTTGCCTCTCTTCTGATCTTTGCTCTTGGTCTGATTTTTCTGGACAGTTCAGAGGTGAAAAGGTGACTGATTTTCAAAGAATAAACACATTGGTGAGGAAAATACATACATGGCTGTAAGCTCACCCCAAGGCTTTGCCCACACTACGTCCATTAGAAATGTTTCTTTAGTTACCTGTTTTCATTGAGACAGAAGGACTTTCAGCAGTGTCACATGAATCATCGTGTGCACGAACGGTGATGGTGTAGGTTTCTCCACAGTTCAGGTCAGGGATATCACACATGGTTTCATTAGCGCTGCATTGTTGTACATTGCTTCCTTCAGCAGTCGCAATGTATGAAATTGCACCTTCACTTGATTCCCATGAGACTGACAAATATCCAGCATCACAGTTCATGAGAGTATCAACATTCTGTGGGACGCATGGTACTGCAAAAAGAAAATTCACAAACATTCCCTACTGAAAAAACACTGAGCTGCATGACTTTCTATAAGATATAAAAATGGCAATTATCCAACTAATGTGTATATATTTTAGAATTTCTTATTCCAAATTCTTGCCTAGAATTACCTGTTTTAACTGTAACAGCAGAGCTTTGTGAGCTGTTACATTGCATGCGGATTGCCTCTACAGTTATATAGTAGCTCAGTCCACAATACACATCTGAGATCACACATTCAGTGTCTGTTGCATTGCATGAGGCCCAATGACCATTGCTTCCTTGGGCTGTTACAAGGTATGATTCTGTGCCATTACTGGGATCCCAAAACACTGACACATTATTACTTTCACAGCTGATGTGAGCGACCACATTCTGTGGGATACAAGGTACTGCAGAAAGAAGAAAACACAGAATAGAATTCATAAACCATAGTAGATTTAATCCTGCATATATATGTCTGAAAGTTCCTGGATCAAACATTAGTGCATTAGAATGAGCTGTACAACAGAAGCATTCAAACTTTGATTAGCATCTGATAGGATTAACTGCTGAATAGTTATGTCTGTAACTAAGATTAACGATTAGCAAAATACAAAATGTGTGGTGGCGTTTATTAATATACAGTTTGATTATGTTAAATCAACTCTGAATTTTCCTGACTCCTAGGGACTTCATTCTATTTATTTTCATAAAAAGAGAACTAAAGGTTTTACCTGTTTGGATTTCAAAAGCTGGACTTGGTAAACTGGTACAACTCTCATCCATTGCTAATATAGTTATACTATATATCTGACCACATGGGAGGTCTACGATCTCACAGTTTTCCTCTGTTGTGTTGCATGGATACCTGTCTCCATCCATTCCTTCTGCAATTGCGATGTAGTTCACTGCACCGTCACTCTGCTCCCACCATACTGATGCTGTGTGTGTTGTACACTCCAAAGAAGCACTTACAATCTGGGGACTGCATGGGGCTGAAGGCACCAGAGAAACGAGATGGAGAAAGGCACAGTCAGTTTTTTTTTTACTTAAATTTAACCTTGTGTATCTGAAACTGGCATTTAAATGTTTAAAATGAAGTCTAAATGTAATCATTTCTGTTACCATGGAAATGAACCATATACAAGAACAGTGAAACATCAAAAATTAAAGATATTGGGGTTGATTTTAAGTTGCCGAAATCTCTGTTAAAGGGTGGTAATAGCTTCAAATTGGGGTCAGTGGACTTACTGCCTGGTTAACATAAATAATCAGTCCACTGTCACTTTCACAGGGGCCTATCACTTACTGAATGCAGGGCCTGCCTGTTTCAGGTAGTAGGCATTCCTTAACTTGGTATTCAAGGTCCTTATCAAGTATCTATCAAGAACAGTCAGCATGGATTTGTGAAAGGCATGTTGTGCTCAGCAAACTTATTAAAACATTTTGATAAAGTGACGCATTGGATACATAAAGAGAATGTAGTTGATGTAGTATGTGTGGATTTACAGGAAATGATTGATAAAATGTCTTAATAGAGGGTTGTTAGAAAAATTCAGAAATATGGCATAAGAGGAAATGTAGCATAATGGATAGAAAGTTGGTGATGGACAGGAAAGAAAGAATTGGAATAAATGGGTAATGCTGGAAGTGGAGAAGGATTGGAAGCAGTGCACCCTGGAGTCAGTACTGGGTGGACTTCTGATTTTATTAAATGTAAGTGATTTGCACTTGGGTATAAGTAGCACAATCTCAAAATGTCTGGATGACAAAAAAGTTTGAGATTTAGCAGATTGGGTGGAAGGCTGTAAAGGATTTCAGCAGAACATTGATAGGTTAGCACAATGGACAGACCGCTGGCTGATAAAATATGGGGTAATGCACTTTGTAAGAAAAGTGAAGAAATGTTAGCAGGCACTTCACAGAGATCTCGAGAGGTTCACATTAATAACTCCCTGAATGTGCAACAGCTGGCAGATAAAACCAGAAAAACATTGAATAGAAATTTGAATTTTATAAAGTGCAAGGGTAAAGAATTACTAATGAATTTATATAAAATACTGGTTAGGCCACAGTTAGTTTTGCTGGTCCATTATAGAAATAATAGCAAAGGCAAAGGGGGCTAAATTTGATAGCCTCCTGAAACTAGGCACAGGGATCATAATGTATGATTAACCTGTGCCCGTTATCAGCAATGAAAGCTTCAGTTTTATGTTGTCTGCTGTTTTAAATGATTTCAACATCCAGCCAACACTGACCATGCTGTGGATTAGCTAGATGCCTGAGCAAGCGGCCAACATGACTAGCCATCAGTCAAAGCCAGCCTCTTAAAGGGAGGTACATTGTGGATAGGGCAGGTGCTGGGAGTTCCTTGTGAACTGAATCTGACCGGGACAGAACAGCATGGGAGGGAATGGGCACCAAGTTTTCCGATGAACTGGAGGCCTTGTTAGAGGAAGAGCAAAGGAGGAGAGGTGTCCTGTATTCACAGGGGACGGGTCATCCCTCCGGAAGCACATTCAAAGGCAGTGGGAGCACACAGCCACCAAGGTCAATGCTGGGAGTCAAGTCCTGAGGACTTGAATGCAGAGTCATTAGAAGTTCAATGGCCTCACACAAGTGATCAATGTCAGTGACTGTGCCCACAAATGCCATATCACACCAACTAGCCTCAGACACTGCTCAAATCATCACATCCCCATCACTCATCTACCAACAATCTCCATCTATGACCTAACAGTCATCCGCTCCACCTCACCCTCACACAATTCACACTGCTGCAAGCCTCACCCCCACATCACACAGCTTGCATACACTGAGAAACTCAAAAACACCACCAGACAGATTGCACGGGCCCCACTGAGGTCAGAAATAGAGGTGGAGGGGGCCTGAAAATATCGGCACTGGCCAGCACTTCACTTTCCCAAGCGTGCTGTTGGCATCACCCACCTTAGAGGAGGCAGGTTCGGGGCCTGGCAGCCAATTAGGCTCATTAAGAACCTTGTTAAGGGCAATTAAAGGAGACCAACGGGGATTTTCCAGTCAGCCTCCAGTTGCCGATGCAGCAGTGGGTAGTTTAGCTGCCTGGGGGTGTGCACCCAGGGTGCCAGTGCCCTAAGCAGGTCTACAGGCCTTCCCTGTCTGCCTGGGTACAGGTGTAGCCAAAGGTTGCTCTTTAGAGGAATACTCCCCACCAACACTGGTGGCATGGCTGATTTTATTTTAATTTTTAAAAGAGTTGGCAAGAAGTCACCTCCATTTTGAAGCGCCCTCTAGGTTACGTACCCTTTATTGCAGCCTGCTGCTCCTCTCAAGCTGGAAGACCTCTGATTGGCCGTTCAGCTTTGAGACCCTGTCTGCTACACTTAAAATCTCCAAGGGGAGAATTGCCGTTGGGGTGAGGGGGGTGGTGTTGGGTGGGAGCGGGCACAGGCGGGCAGCCGATTGCCGCCCGTGATCAGTTGGGCGCCGCCATTTTACATGAGCGGGCCAATTAAGGCCTGTCCAACGTGACGCACGCCTGGAAGCGCTGAGCGTCCCTGTGCGGGCGAGGGGGGCGGTTGCCTGAGTCGGGGAGTGCGCTCTTTCGCGCATGCACATGAAAGAGTGCAGAAATCTCTCTGAGGCAAAGAGCTGCCTCAGGGAGATTAGTTAAGTTCTGAAAATTTTAATAAAGATAAAAAAAGATTAAGACATGTCCCCTCATATGAAAGTGTCAATGGATGTTATTAAAAACTTTCATAAAACTTTAAATACCTTCATGAAACCTCAACCTGCCCATGGATGAGGTTCCATGATAAATGCAAAGGCCGCCTGGACTCTTTGCCTGCCCCCCAACCTTAAGGTTGGATGGGCAGCTCTGTTAAGCGTTTTAATTGATATTTAAATGGCCTTAATAGGCCTTTGACAGTTTGGTGGGTGCGCAGCGGCTGAATGACTCGTGGTGTCGTCGGGACACACGCCCGATGTCACCGTGCATCATTTTAGGGCCCCACCTCCGCTCGCCGACCCGAAAATTATGGCTCAAGAGTGACCATTCCTACCCCCCCCTGCCCCCCCCACGCCCCCCCCCGTGTCCCGTGTCCCGTGTCCCGTCCCCCCCCCCCGGAAAGGGTTAGGGTTCCAGAAACAATCCCAACCCCTGACTCCCAACCGCACAGCAAAGATTCAGTCCCATGGTCTGCCCTGATACACCTCTCTCTCTCTCTTGCAGGGCAACCAAATACAGCAGAAGCTAAATAGAAGGGTCAGGTATGCCTGTATATCCTGACCCCATGGAGAAGACTGTGCTGGTGTACGCAGACATCCATTGCTGAGCCATGGCCGGCAGAGGAGATCAAGCCATCAAAGGTTATGGTATCCTCGTATCTAATCCTTCTTCTCACATCCCAAATCCCGCTCATTCCAGACTTCCTTCTGATTTAAAAGCTGCGGATGGTAATTCTTACTTTCCCCATTCGCCCCACCTCAACCTTACCTTTATGCCTTTCTTTCAGCGACCTAAGAAATGCACCCTGAACGTGCGATGGAGGAACAGCAAGAAGACAGTGACGATGAACACACACCATCACTTCATACCATACTCACATCCACCAATTCAGATACTGGCATTGTGCATATCTTAGAGGATTGCACAGAGCTAGCATCTGCTTGTGGTGAAACACTGGGCACAAGTGACCCACAGATAGGGCAGAGGGCGAGGATAGTGCAGGTGACAGATCCCCAGAGGGAAAGATCACACGCAGACTCTGCAGCAGAGGGCTCAGATGAACTTCGATGGGGTAGGCCACTGATGAAGGCTGATGGTTATGTACAAGGAAATGGTTGGTGCATTGGGCAGCTTGTCAGAAAGCCTGCGGCCAATGTTAAAAAGAAAGGAGGGGTTTGACACTGACTTGGCAGAGGGTAATGCACAGAGCTTGGAGCACATCGTTTCCAGCATGGAGGTGATGGCCAACTCCATCCTCACAATTTGTGGATCCAACTGCAGCGCAGCATCTGATGGTCAAGGCCTCAGCTTCCATTGCAGCATAAGCAGTTTCCAGCAGAAGTCTGTTTGCTGCAGTAGAAGCTCAGGCTGCTGTCCTGCAATCCAGGCACTGGCATCATGGTTTGGGATTACAAAGGGGCTTGCAGGATATCACAGCAATCCTGTAATCTATCCTCCAAAAGATTACTAGAGGGGGAGTGCCAGTAGGTCTCTGGAGTATGAGCCTGCTGTCCTCTCTCAAGAAGACATTTCCTGTCCTCTCTCCAATGCCACTCTGCCAGTGGTCCTGCTGTTGCCTATTGGCCAACCAGCCCAGACTGCCCATGTTGTAATGGCACAGCCTGCAACCAAGCTTTCTCATCCCAGAACTGTTTAAGTTTTCCCTCCAAGGCTACCTGCAGTTTCTCCCACTGAAAGCCAGCAGCCACACTGCAGCCACTACATTAGCACTGTGGAGAAGTACTGGGTGGGCGTCATGGTGGCATAGTGGTTACTGCTGCCGCCTCACAGCTCCAGGGACCCAGGTTTGTTCCTGACCTTAGGTGTAAGTCTGTGTGAGTTTGTACATTCTCCTTGTGTCTCCCTGGGTTTCTGCCAGGTGCTCCGGTTTCCTCCCACCATCCAAAGACATGCTGGTTAGATGGATTGGCTATGGGAAATTGCCCCTTAGTGTGTTTGTGTGCCCTGTGATGGACTGGTGCCTGTCCTGAGTGTACCCTGCCTAGTGCCCTTTGCCTGTCAGGATAGGCTCCAACTCCCTGTGACCCTGAATTGGATGAAGTGGTTCAGGAGGAGTGAGTGAGAAGTACTTGGCCAGGCAAAATCACATTGAAGACAGGCACTAAAGGAATGAACAAGGGTGATTTATTGACATATGCAATATGGCATGGATAGGTTTATAAATTTGGTTTGGAATGTTTATTTTGTTTTGGCTATTATTTTTGCATTGTGGCCAAGTGGATGCTGTGATGGTCAGTGACAGAGACAAGATAAGGGATGGAATCTTGTGCCTTCCGCTGTGGTAAGTTTGGCGGTGGGGGGGCTTTTAATAGGATGCGAGGGTGGCCTATTGGGGACCTGTCACCTTCCTGTCTCCACCCTGATTAAGTCTGTGGCAAGAATGCCCGTGGATAGCTTTCTCATCCCGCTGCTTTTCCAATGAGATCACCTCTCATTCTTCTAAACTCCGGAGAGCAGGCCCAATTTACTCAGCCTCTCATCCCAGGAACCAGCCTAGTGAACCTTTGCAGTACCACCTCCAAGGCACGTATATCCTACTTTAAATATGGAGAGCAAAATTGCACACACTACTCCAGGTGTGATCTCACCAAAGCCCTGTACAATTGTAGCAAGACTTCATTCGTCTTCTACTCCAACCCCCTTTCAATAATTTGAACAAAAGCTATTGAGCTGATTGTACAATAGCAAAATCTTATTTGAATATATAACATTATCAAATGTTCGTACCAAAATCCAGCAGTTTGCACATGTACTTTTCACATTATAGTGTACCAATGTTAGATATTGTATTTTTATGCTCTGTACAGCTTGCTAAGTTAAAATAGTTCTTTGCTATATTGATATATAAGATAGGCTGCAAGTTACTTCATTTTGGTCTACATAGGGCAGAATTTGTCAAGGAAGTAAGGAGTTACCTGTTTGAATTTCAACCACTGAACTCTGGGATTGGTTGCATGTGCTGTCAGATGCTATGACATATACAGAATATAACTGGCCACAGAGTAACCTGGGTGTCCTACACGATGTTTCTGATGTGCTGCATGATGTGATGTTCCCATCGGCTCCTTCAGCAAAGGCAGTGTACAACAGTGCACCTTTACTATAGTCCCACGAGACCAAAGCTGTATTTAGGTTACAATCCAGTCTTACTTCTACATTCTGTGGATCACAAGGGACTGAAAATGAGATTGAAAGTTAAAATGGATGGAAGATGACAGGATGAAACCATCAGAGTAATTTCAAATAAATAAGAGAGCAAATTAATTTACTAAATAACCTATCTAAAGCAACTTGTCATTATAATAAAAGTGAGAAGCAAAATAGAAAATTAAAGTATATGTAAACACATCAATTAATTGACAACAATAAATACAATAAATGGAAAAGTAAAGCTGTTTAAATTCTGGAATGTAAGATCTTTAACATTGAGCATCTGACTGAAATAGTGGGATGTTATGTCATTAATGTTATGACAATATTGACAGCAATTTTAGCTGTTCCCATTAATTTTGACTTCAGGAGTAGTAATGTACATTAAATATAATTTGCAGAGTTGACCTTCCATCATGTTGGTAATTTTGATTTTGTGTGAGAATTGGGGGTGGTTAACACAATTATTATTGCTTGATTTTTAACCACGACTAGTTATATTAAATGACAGAAAGTAAGAAGACACTTGGCCCAAATTTAACTCTATACAAGAAAATGGGTTCTGAGTGAGTTAAAATTTTGCCCAAAATTTGTCTCAATACTGAACACACAAGAACAACTTAACCTGAGGCCAGGGACTCAGGGACAGAGAAAATGAACAAATATTAAAAACAAAGCAATTTATCTCTCATTTCAAAACTGATTCACTAGTTCCTGGTTCACAGTTAACACAGGGATTTTCCTTACAATATTGTACTGTGATAATAAACCACAATATGTAAAATAGGTAATCGAAATGTTAAAAAAATGAGGTTTCTGTAAAATAAACAGAGTTTTCTTCAATTGCAATTTCCAAAATCACAGGCAATGAGGGATGTTGCAATATCTGACAATATGACTCTGCACATTTGACATGCACATCAAGCCAATGTTTAGTAGAAGGCCTTTACTTTAATTGTGTGAGCAGGCCTGTGTGTGCTGTTTGCTCAGCTTCCAGAGAGTAAAAATGTGCTATAGTGTATTTCACTTATTTAGCTCATGAAGATCATTATATGTTTTGTAAGTACAACTCTAACTGTACTGAAGGAACTGAAGGACTTCAAATATAATTAGGTGACCTGGATTCAGGAATCTTTGAAACTATAAACAATGTATTCCAAATAGTCAACAACGTAAAAAGTAACTTTAGTATGGAGTCTCTAAAATCAATTATACTATTGCATTGTGCATAGGGACCCATTTCTCTATGAGCATAAATTTAAAAATGAACAAAATCACACATAGCATTTAAATACTGCTTGTGGATCCAAAACTTCATTGCTACTAAAATTAGAAAATGCTTTAATGTGATGCATGGTACCTGCATGTACATTCACCACTGCACTCTGAGGGCTTTTGCAGATGTTGTCTGTCGCTAGAACAGAGATTGTATAATATTCACCACACTGCAGGTGTGGGATTTGAGCCTTTGTATCACTGGTGTTGAATAACGCTGTGACTCTTTGACTATCACTAGCGGTCACTGTGTATAACTTTGCTCCATCAGTGTCATCCCACGAGAAGGATACCGCATTCGAATCACAATTCAGCTCAGCTTTTAGATTCTCAGGAATGCACGGTGCTGTTTAGAAATTACAAATGAATATCAATCCTTTCTGTCTTGTAAACATACAGAAAAAATAAATGTAAAACTATTAACACAGTAGATATTAATTAAGGTTTAATAGCTTTACCAGTTTGGGTTTGAACAGAAGTACTTGAAATGCCTTTCCGGCCATAACTGAGTGTTGTTACAGTTATGTTGTAGGTCTGTCCACAGTGTAAATCCAGCATTTCATAGCGTGTCTCTGTTGTGTTGTGTGAGTGTGTATGTCCATCGCTGCCTTCTGCAGTTACATCGTATGATATTGCTCTATTAGTCCGTCCCCATGATACTACTACTCTATTCGAATTACAGTCCACATTCACAATGATTACATCCGGTGCACATGGTGCTGTAAAGTAGAATTTCATGAACACTTGAAGAGGTACTTTGATAAAAATATATTGACATAAATGGATTGCGTCACGCTGATCATATAATTAAAATCAAATAGTAATCTCTTTGAACAGACTAACTATTCATTTTGATGCTGCATGAAATCTTCTTTGAATCTATCCAGCTCTCTTACTTTTTCCAAATTGTTAGAAGACTATGGACATTAGGGTAGGTAGGTATCTATTAATGCCACATAAAATGGCATTCAGTGGAGAATATCTCAGTAATAACCATCTACTCAATTTTCCCTCCTCCCACTACATTGAACAAAGGACCAACTTCACAGTGATATGGGAAAAACTGCAAACTCAAGAGAAAATTATGGGCACGAATCCACCCCCTAGTATAGCTGGTGTACTAGCTCAGTGCATCACTGAACTGATTGTCACTGGACACTGAACACTAAAGACCTCATGAAATAATCTCAGTGGCCAGTTCAAGTGGAAAACACAAATATATGCATCGGTAGCATTTTCGTTATATCTTTGTGCTGGATGTTCAGCAGTAATTTTAAGTTATTAGTTCAAACCTAGGGAAATACCAACAATATCACTTTGAAAAAGTTTAGACAAAAGCAACAGCATCTACTACCATAGCTACTGTTCATCCAAATGGAGTCTCAGTTCAGGCAGCTCCCAGCTTACCCTACCCAGGAGGAGTTTGCTCAAACCTTCCCTGAACATAATGATTGATGCAGTTCTTGCAATTCAAAATAAGTCTTTCAGATCCAGAAAACAAGAAGCACTCATACGCTTGTGGTTACGGTTATGACTGTTACTGATGAAGAGGACCTGTTGGAGTAAAGACTATCATCCCTCCACTAGTTGCTAGATGTCTAACTTTGGCAAGTTTGATATTGTTCTCATGATAAAATTGAAGTTAAGTTTATCACAGAATATCTCTGTGCAGAAGAGGCCCTTCAGCCCATCAAGTCTGCACCGACATGTGAGAAACACCTGACCTACGTACCTAATCTCATTTACCAGCACTTGGCCCATAGCCTTAAATGTTGTGACGTGCCAAGTGCTCATCCAGGTACTTTCTAAAGGGTGTGAGGCAACCCACCTCCACCACCGTCCCAGGCAATGCATTCCAGACCGTCACCACCCTCTGGGTAAAAAAGCTTTTCCTCACATCCCCCCTAAACCTCTTGCCCCGCACCTTGAACTTGCGTCCCCTCGTGACTGACCCTTCAACTAAGGGGAACAGCTGCTCCCTATCCACCCTGTCCATGTCCCTCATAATCTTGTGCACTTCGATCAGGTCGCCCCTGAGTCTTCTCTGCTCCAACGAAAACAACCCAAGTCTATCCAACCTCTCTTCATAACTTAAATGTTTCATCCCAGGCAACATCCTGGTGAATCTCCTCTGCACCCCCTCCAGTGCAATCACATCCTTCCTATAATGTGGCGACCAGAACTGCACACAGTACTCCAGCTGTGGCCTCACCAAGGTTCTATACAACTCCATGACCTCCCTACTTTTTTAATCTATGCCTCAATTGATAAAGGCAAGTGTCCCATATGCCTTTTTCACCACCCCACTAACATGCCCCTCCACCTTCAGAGATCTATGGACACACACGCCAAGGGCCCTTTGTTCCTCAGAACTTCCTAGTGTCATGCCGTTCATTGAATACTTCCTTGTCAAATTACTCCTTCCAAAGTGTATCACCTCACACTTTTCAAGGTTAAATTCCATCTGCCACTTATCTGCCCATTTGACCATCCCGTCTATATCTTCCTGTAGCCCAAGACACTCAACCTCACTGTTAACCACCCGGCCAATCTTTGTGTCATCCGCAAACTTACTAATCCTAGCCCCCACATACTCATCTATGTCGTTTATATAAATGACAAATAAAAGGGGACCCAGCACAGATCCCTGTGGTACGCCACTGGACACTGGCTTCCAGTCACTAAAGCATCCTTCTGTTATCAACCTCTGTCTCCTCCAACTAAGCCAATTTTGAATCCACCTTATCAAATTACCCTGTATCCCATGTGCATTTGCCTTCTTTATGGGCAGGATTTTACCGTTGGCGAGCTGGGGGCGGGGCCCACTCACTGACGCGTAAAATGACGCGGGATGACGTCGGGCGGAACCCCTGACGTCACCCTGCCCCATTTAAATTTTCAGGAAGGCGAGGGCACAGCAAAATCAGCTGCAGGTCCGTCGATCTGTCAATGGCCACTTGAGGCCATTGACAGGATCAATTAAGCAATTAAAGGACCTGCCCGTCCAACCTTAAGGCTGGCGGGTCGGCCAGGAGCCCTGGCGGCAACTAGAAAAAACATGAAACCTCATCCAGCGGTGGGATGAGGTTTCATGTAGGGTTTTAAAAATTGTAATAAAGTTGTTATGGAAATTATGAACATGCCCCAACTCATGTGACATTTTTTTTTCTCTATTTTTAATATTTTTAAAAGTCGAGGCGATCTCCCTGCACATAGCCTCAGGGAGATGAGTGGGCTCTTTCATGCGCATGCGCGAAAGAGCACACACTCGATTTTAGGGCTTCCCCCCGGCCGCTTCCCAGCGGATGTCACGCTGGGCGGGCCTTAATTGGCGTGAAAACGATCGCTGGCGGTGATCGGGTCCGCGCCCGCCCGTTATTGGGTCAGCTCCACCCGCCCGACGAATGGAAAATTCAGCCCTCTAAGTCTCTCATGTGGGACATTGTCAAAGGCTTTGCTGAAATCCATATAAACTGCATCAACTACACTACCCTCATCTACACACCTGGTCACCTCCTCAAAAAATTCAATCACATTTGTCAGGCATGACCTCTCTCTGACAAAGCCATGCTGACTATCCCTGATCAAACCTTGCCTCTCCAAGTGGAGATAGATTCTCTCCTTCAGAACTTTCTCCAATAATTTCCCTACCACTGACGTTTATATTAACAAACAAGTCCACTTTCAGACTCCATTAAATGTGGAGAATAGAAAGGTTGGTTACTCTGCAACATTTCACATAATGCTCTGACGCAATGCAACACCCTTTAAGAAAATCTCTCATAATCCACAACCTTTTCTATAAAAGTTATTATCATGCCCCAGCTTCTCAGTAACATAGACTCCATCTTTAGCAGCTCTTCATAAGATATTCCTTTTTTATAGGCAATGTATACGTAAGATGTCACAAGTATTAATAGTAATATGTACTTCATTACCTGTCCCAATGTCATAACTGAAACTTTTTTTGCTGTTGCATTTACCATCAAAGCCTTGAACAGTGATGGTATATGTTTGACTACAGTGAAGAGCTGAAATTTGACAGTTGAATCCAGAGGTGGTACAGGTGTCTACATGTCCATCGCTCCCTTCTGCTGTTACGGTGTATGAATCTGTGTGATTACTGGGCTCCCATGATATCAAGGCAGTATTATTCTCACTATAAGCTTCCACATTCTGAGGGGCACATGGCACTTGGTTGGAGAAAAAACAGAAAACAGAAAAATAAATGTTATAAGAATGTCATCAGGGTACCAAGGTTCTAATTAAATAAGACAAAGTTGGAGAATAAACACTTAATGGTGTGCACCCTACTAGCTCTAGAGGATTGAGATCCCATGTAGAGAGACTGCATTTGAATCCGAATTTGAATTTAGCTTTTGAATTAGAAGCAAAATACCGCGGATGCTGGAAATCTGAAATAAAAACAGAAAATACTGGAAAATATTCAGCAGGTCTGGCAGCATCTCTGGAGAGAGAAAAGGAGTGAACCTTTCAAATCTAATATGACTCTTCTTCAGAGCTGGTTCCAAAGAAATTGGTCTCAAAATGTTAACTCTGTTTCCTTCTCCACATTAGCTTTTGAATTCACTGGGATCTTCACTAGCTTAAGAACCAGCTGCTTTTACTGGTAGCGCATTGTGTGAAGTTGGGGGGTGGTGTGGGGCAGGTGCCAGAAAGGAAAGAGGGAAGTGGCAGAGGAAAGGCAATGTTCTCCAAATGGTTGCTTTCTTCCCTCCTATAAAGTAAGTTCCTGGTTGTTAACGTAGAGTGCAATGAAAAGCTAGAGTATGGAGACCATCAGTCCAGATTATTCCAAACTGCCCACGGAATAAAGTCACCGTAAAAGCACTACCCATTTCATTAGGGAATCTTCTCCAAGAAATCCACAATGCCTGACACAGCTTGAGAGTGATGAGTAACGCAATAAGCATTTCCAGGTCACATGCAGCATTGTCCAAAGTGAGGTAAAAGCCCCTTTTATTCTGTCTTAAGCTTCAGCTTTAGAGGAATGCTACACTACTATGATATTTGCACTTCCCATCCCAGTCACCTTTATGTAATTTTGTACTATGGACTCATACTTGCTGGACAGCACTGAGTGGCTAAATGTGTTTCACTTAGTCTCTTAATGCTCAGTTAGATTTGGATCAAGGTTCCAGAGATGAGAGTACAGTATTCTAACACACTGTGCTACTCATTCCATGTTAAATAGGGAATTGAGGTAGAATTATTTTACACAGGGGGTATGATGGCAAGTTGCCTTAGAAGGCCATTGAGCAAATGACGTATATAGACTCATGAGACAACTAACCATGTTTCTTGTGGAAAAGAAGTTGAACAATTATTACAAGATAGGTAAAGATCTGTTAAAAATGTCATATGCCTTTTAAACCAATTGACGTTTCTTTTTCCTAAGATGTTCTTTATTGTTATCTTTACATGTCATTGTTTTCTTACATCTTCTACATCCCTTTTCAATCCTCCTTTTGGCAAACTGGCTTTGAAGTTAAATACCTGACTGAATTTCCATAGCTGAAGAGGGTAAGGTGCTACTGCAATGGCCAGCCCATGCTATCACAGTCCCTGAATAACTCTTTCCACATGGGAGATGGAAGATTGCACAGCTTGTGTCTGTGGTGTTGCACGATAGTCTGTCTCCATTGTTCATCTCCAAAAATGCAATATATGAGTCAGCTCCATCACTTTCCATCCACTCCAATGATGCCACATTCAAAGCACAATCCAAATGAGCATCGACAAGCACTGGCGCACAGGGAGCTGTAATAATTCAGCAATTGCAGAAAAGAAGTATTATTTTCTATTCTGTGCATTAAAGATTTCTGCTAATTATCAAACTTTCATTTTTGACTGCTAAAGTTAGGTTTCTCTAATTAAAATGAGGTGATTTTTGATGGCCTTTGATGATGGGTAAACTTGGTTCTAGATAACAGCATTTGGCCTTGGGCACAATCCCATTCTCAGCTGTGCATTGGTGCATAATATGGTAGGCAAGGGGGCAAGAGAAGCAAGGACTGCTAGGAAGTGGAACACAGTATCATGGTACAGGATTTTAAAAAGTATAGCCACTGGACCTTGAGAGAAGCACCTATTTGATAACACTGAGGGAAAAGGCAAAAGCAGCTGCTGAGAAATTTATTTCTCCTGGATTTGGTTCCCAACCAGAAAGCTGTATTGGTAAAAGATTTTTTGTTTGTCCAGTCAGAAATCAGGGCGTGCCTTTAAAGCTCCTGATATTTTTAGGATTGATATAAGCTGATTGAGTGTGCCATGAATTTCTGTTTGTAATCTGCACCTTGTTCACGAGTGCTAGTTCCAGTATAAGGTAACAGCCTTAAGTTGTACTCTGAAAGTTGCAGTTCATCAGCGGACCAGATACTATCACACGGGTACATTCTGAAGCTCCACTACTTGGTTAAACCTCTTCATTCATTATGGTCCAGTTACATGACACAAGCTTGCGAATGCAGCAGCACCAGGATTTAAATATCATGGACACTGCTGCAAACTACCCGGGAGGAAAAAAACCTTTGAGGCATTAAAAAAACTATGTGCTTTCTCATTTTCTTTGAACAAAATATTGGAGGTAGGGTAATAAGCTATTTGACCAGCTGCGGGCAATATAAGCCATATGATGAAACCTTCAGGAACATGACTAACTAGAGCTGGAAATGCAAAAGAGAACTCTAGCCCAAAATTCCAGAAATACAGGAAGGCCTCTGTAGAAAAAAAAAAGACCTTCTTGGTGGCGTCTCAAAAATACAATGGTAAAATTTTTAGTTAAATTTAAAATTTTTTCCAGATTTATTTTGAATTTCTTAAGTTACAAATCTCATTTATCTTTCTTTTGTATGGTTTATATTATATATTATTTATGCAGCAATAAAATCTGCTTAGTCAGAAATCAAGATAGAACCAGTTGAAAAATATTTCAGTAGGTTAATTGGTTGATATTTTGTGCTTACTCATCACTGATTGGTAGTTGTTTCTCCGACATTTAGTAAAGTTAACTGAAGATTGGTTCATTTTGCAGATGATATTGTTTGCTGATTGGCGCTTTCCTAGCTCCTTTCTGCCCATTTCTTGGCAACTGGGCTACCTTCAGTGAATTATGATTGAGTACGATTTCTTTTTTTATGGACTGTATTTAAACTAATTAGGTACAACTGTGACAGACATAGTCTATGTGGGAAACTTTCTATATGCACCCATGCACTAAAATATTTACTTCCTCCTCTTTAAGTGTGTAAATTGCTGAATGTGTTTGCAAATATTGGTGGACTCCTAGTGAAGAAGGACCCCAAGCCTAGATGCACCTCTGGCGTAGGACCCAATGCTCTGTGGATTACACCCAACCATAAATTACTGGCAGAAAAAAAATGGAAATCACAATATGTCAGAAAAACGTTAAGTCCTTGTTCAATGCTTGATTTGTTAATGCAAAGAAATGATGGGCTAAATCCTATAGGGTGCCATATAGAGAAACTTTTCTTTCAGAATATTCAGAAAAATTAGATGTTAATGTGGAAATGGATGTGAGAAAGGATGAGAATGGCAATTGAACAGAGAGTATTGGGTTAAGTAATATTAACCTGACTCTCAAATATGGTTATTACTAATTTTAAAAAGTTTTTCTCTTCATAAGACATTAAAATGAAACTGGAATGAATTAAATTCATCAACTAAGGTCTAAAATAAAATACTTTTACCTGTTTCAATTGCTGCAAAACTCTTGGAGGGTCGTAAGGTATTGCACTGTTCATTGAACCCTACTATGGATATGTTGTATATCTGGCCACATTGTAAGTTTGTGAGTTCACATTTTGTGTCTGTTGTGTTACAGGAATGTGTGACAAATCCATCACTAGTTTCTGCTACCACAGCATATGACACTGCTCCATCACTGTTATCCCAGAAAACCTCAATAGTATCAGCATCACAGTCCAAGTAAGCAGTTGGGTTGATTGGGTCACACGGTGCTAGATAATGCAATGTATCATAAAAGCAAGTTGTCAAAACCAATTATTAATATTTGCAATAAAAATCAGTTAGAGTACATTATGTTTTGCACCTACACAATCACAGGTAACATTGCATGCTGTGTCAGATAAAGGGGTGTACTTTCATTGTACAAACAAACTTGATTTTTTTCTAGTGGAAAAATAGCTTCAAACCCTAGCTAGTACTAAACCAGTGAATTCTGTTTAAGCACTGAAAAAGGCATTTGGAAGATAGAAAGATGCTGACCTGATTTTTATTTATGTTGGCTGTCTAGTTGGATTTGTTGCATATGAAATTTATATATTTTCTAATAGTTGTGAAAGCCAGCAACTACAAAGCTGCTTTCAACTTAGAAATAGTTGATCCCCACAAAAATATATATTAAAAAGCTTGCAAATGCATGTATTTCTGACTAAAAAAACCTTACTTCCTGTTGTCATATTTTGACCACACTTTGCGTCAACTTTTTCCCTTATATATTCTAATGTCCACATGTCATCTTTTGGAATTGTTTTTTTAACCATTCTTCTATGAAAATTATTTGGATATAATTTGTATTAAAGTGTTGCTTTAAAATTGATGTGAATTGACAGATGTTTACTTACAGTTAGACTCAACTGAGAGTCAATATACAGTCACTGAAACTATTTCTCATGATGATTTAAATAAGGTCCGAGATCCATTATCAGGTGTATCTTGGGCCTACCTGTTACATTAACTAGTTTAAAGGTCTCTGCCTCTAAATGGAACAGTATTTTCAATTATACAAAACACCTCAAGAAGTGTATACGTGCTTAGATCCATCACCTGAGTAAATATAAAATAATTAATTCTGAAAACTTTACCTGCTTTGATTTCCTTTTCTAAGCTTTGTAAGCTATTGCAATTTTCATTGTGCGCTGTCACTGTCACATTGTACCACTCATCACAATGCAGATCAATGATTTCACACCATGTATTTGATGTGATACATGAGTGCCGGTGCCCATCTCTGCCAGCAGCGAAAGCCGTGTATAATATTGTACCATCATTGGAATTCCAGGACACCAATGCGATGTTAGTAGTGCAGTCCAGCACAGCATCAACATTCTGTGGGGTACATGGTTCTGAAAATATATCCATAAATCTCATTAGAATAAATCTGAAATCAGCCTCATTGAATACTGTTTATTGGGGGTCTTGTGGCGTAGTGCTAGTGTCCCTACCTCTGAGCCAGAAACTCTGGTTTCAAGTCCCATGCCATGACTTGTTGACCACGGAAGGGGTATTGATGACTTGGTTCAACGGGTTGATAATCAGACTGGAAATCCTCCCACCACCTCCCCATTCTTCCCCAAAGGAAACAAGAATGTGTGTGAAGATATGCCAAAAAAACACTGTTTAATCAGGATGGTGTAATGTACTGTTGGCCTGCCAGAGAATGGATTAGAATATTTAGACTTGTGCCTGGTCTGATATAAGGCCAGAGTCTTTGGGTCGGTGTGCGGGGTCGGGCCTCGCTCGTCGGCGCGTGGTGATGTCACGCACGCGTCCCGATGTCACCGTGTGTCATTCCGATTTTCAGTTCGGCAGGCACACACCGGAGTCAGCTGTGTGTCCAATGAACTGCCAAAGGCCTATTAAATCCATTTAAATATCAATTAAAATACTTAACGGAGCTGCCCATCCAACCAGGCGGCCTTCGAATTTATCCTGAGACCTCATCCATGGGTGGGATTGAATAAAAGTTTTTATTAAAGTTCATTGACATGTCCCAGCTCGTGCGACACTGTCACATGAGGGGACATGTCTTAAAAAGTTTTTTTTCCTTTATTTAAATTATTGATAATGAAACTAATCTCCCTCTCTCTGTGCCTCAGGGAGATTTCTGTGCTCTTTCACGTGCATGCGCAGCCCTGAGTCAGCCTACTCCCCCCACCCACACAGGGAGCGCTCAGCGCTTCTGGGTGCATGTCACGCTGGGCGAGCCTTAATTGGCCTGCCCACGCAAAATGGCGGTGCGCAGCCAATTGCAGGCGGCGATTGGCTGCTTGCCCGCCCATGCCCGCTCACACTCAGCCCCCCCCAAATGGGGAGAAAATTCTCCCCTAAGTTTCCTGTGCTTCGACTCTCCCTTCAAAAGCTCAGGGGTGTTTCATTCACACCATGCTGAAATTGCAAGCTTGCCAATTTACTCAGGATGCATAAAGTTCAAATTATAATGGTTAAATTCCCCAGTAATTACTGTGCATTAATATGGGATACTTTGTGTCTATCACAGCGTAGACATTTACTGCCCATCCCTAGTTGCCCTGAGATGGTGATGACCCAGCTGAGCGGCTTACTGAGCTGCTTCAGAGGGACTGGAAGTCACAGAGACAAACTGGAGCAGGACAGCAGGTTTCCTTTGCTAAAGGCAGGGTTCAAAATACATGGGGGGTGGGGTCGCAGGGAAATTCACCCATGAAAGCCCCCAAAAAGCATGGGAAAATTCAGTCATGGGGCCAACCAAGGAGAGAAAAGTCACCCCAGTACGTGGAAGTGATAGAACCTGTAAGGAGCTGCTCCTCCAATCACATACTGTTTCTCTACTGTACTTGCAGCTGATAGGCTGAGAGAAAAAGCCTGTGATTGGAGGAACAGCAGCGTATCAGCCTGAGCAATGGCAGTGAGAGGGGCTGCGAAGGAAGAGTTCCTCACTCTCTGTTTCCATAGTTCTGACATAGTCTATATATTTCATGACTTAAGTGAACAATTGCTTTCATGGCCCATGTTGAATATTTTCTATTATGGACTATTTTAATCACTGAAAGGAGGTAATCAATCACAAGTAGAACTCCCAGGGAAGATAAATCTCAGTAAAGTTTATTTTTGGTAGCAGTCTAGTTGTTCTCTTTTTTTTATTATTTCTTTCAGGGCATCACTGGCAAGGCCAGTATTCTGTTGCCCAATCCTAATTGTCTCTGAACTGTTTGGCTTGCTAGGCCATTATCAGAGGGCAGTTAACAGTCAACCAGGTTGCTGTGGGGCTGGAGTCACATGTAGGCCAGACTAGGTAAGGACAGCAGAATCCCTAATGGCACCAGTGAACCAGGTGGGTTTTTAATGATCACTATTACTGAGACTAGCTTTATATCCCAGATTTATTACTGGATTTTAAATTCCATCAGCTGCTGTGGTGAGATTTGAACCCATGAACATTAGCTTGGTCCTCTGGCCTACTAACCCAGTGACATCGCCACTACATCACCATCTCCCCCTGTTCATTATCTGCATTCCACTGATCATATTTCTTAGCAGCATAGGAGTTAATAGTTCTGTGAAGTATTTGATCACCGATTTATATCCCGAAAGTGGCGAATCCTAACTTTATCAAGATATTATTCCGATCTTGGCAAAGGATTTATTCACTAGAGCGTTAATTTGCACATACACAGAAACTGAAAAGTACCTGTGGTGATATCAAAGCTGCGGCTTGGTGTACTGTCACAAGAATAGGCTTGTGCAATTACAACTATAGTATATGTCTGTCCACAAGTTAAGTCAGACATTTCACAGCTCCTATTTGTCGTTCTGCATGATTTTCTGTGGCCATTGTTTCCTTCTGCAGTTGCAATGTACAGCGCTGCTCCACTGCTCTGATTCCACGAAACCCACACAATACCCGCCGCACAGCTCAGATCAGCTTCAACATCCAACGGCGCACACGGTGCTGAGAAGTACCAAAGAAGAAAATCAGATCACATTTTATGCACCAAAAATAAAAACGTCTTTGTGTACCCAATCAGCTGCAAAATAAAATATTATTTATAAATCAGTGAGGTTTAAGGCTTGAATTGTGAAAGCAGCCATCGAAAGTGTGCTGCTGCATCTTGATGTTACTGTTATGAATGCTCCAATTTTGTTTTGTAGAGGGAATGTGTGTCTGAACAATAGCGGTCAGAAGGTCCTATCGTTGATTGTTATGCTGAGCTAGCCAACCTCAACTAATTACAATGGGAGTGTTCTTACAGGTGAAGCACCTGCCAACATTCAATGCCACGGCTCACAGATTAGAGAACGCTCACCTGGGTCAGGTGAGAAAAGGTACCAGAACCTATGAAACCATACCTGAGCAGCAGTCAACATGTTTAGGAGAGGTGCCTAAACCTTTGTGCCTCCTCTCTCCCTGTCCTCCTTTCATACCCTGTTTAAAATCCACCTCATTAACCAAGCTGTGTCGCACTTCCAAATGCCTGTATCTTTGGTTCAGCATCCATTATTTTGCTGATGTATCTGTGAAGCACTTTAGGTCTCTTTTTTACATGAAAGGCACTATATAAATGCAAGTTGCTATTGTTGTTCTTTAAAAGGTCCAAATGCATTAAGATGGATTGTCCATCTTTTATAGAGTCCTCCTGATTTTCTTTCACTGATTTCAACAGGGCAGAAATCAATGGATTCTACAATGGGCGGGTGATCTGTTCGGATAGTTTCCTGCCTCATCAGCAAAGTTGGAAATTGCTCCCGCTTTCTACACATCTGGCTCTTGGTCCATGTTACTTTCAAATGTGTGATCTTACCACTGGTCACCTTGAGTGGATAAAGTGTTCCAATGTCCAGCACTGACATCTTTCACCTTCATGAGGTCAAAATCAACAACATTGTTAAAAAGACCTTTTAAGTAATTCAGATGTGCACTCCATTCATTATACTAAACTGTTGAGAAATCTGATTATAAAACATAAAGTATCACTATATATCAAATAAAACTGGTGTGAGCACTCCTATGACCTCCTTGGCAGATGCCATATGGGATACTCCTGAACAAATACCATAGAATTTATTTTGCAAAAGAACATGACCTTCTGTCTCACCAGCCCAAAATGGCTTTACAATCCATCAGACTAATTGATATGCATCTTTATGTCATCCCAAGTAAGCATGTGTGAAACAGAAATCTTTTAAATATCTGCACTCAACAACTATGAAACAATGTTACTGCAGTAATGGTGTTGAATCTGTTATATTTTGAGTACTTTATATTGACTGTCCAATCTATTGGATTATTTTCCAACTATAACAACCTTTGGCAAATCCATGTACAAGTGGTGTATATTTTCGTTACATTTTAATAAATAATTTAAAAGTATTTTTGTTACCTGATTGGATTTCAAAAGGATCACTTTGTGCGCTGTTACATTTTCCATCCAGTGCTTTTACAGTTATATTGTATGTGTGACCACAATGCAGTTGTCTAATTTCACAATGTGTGCTTGATGCATTGCACCAGTAAACGTCGCCATCTTGATTTGTTGCTGTTGCAATATATGACACAGCACCCTCACTCTTTCCCCAGGATATTGTGGCAGAACTGATATTGCAATGCATAGCTGCTGTGACATTGTTGGGGAGACATGGTGCTACACATTGGAAAACATAAATACAGAAGTAAGGTTTTAAATGGCAAGCTAAGCACAGTAAATAAAGTACAGTCTCTAATTTCACAAATAAAATAACAAGACCTGTAATATATTAAAAATTTTATATCTTCACAGAACTTTTCTCAACTTTTCCCATTATAAATTCCTATGTCTGCGTTTATTATGAGAATTGCCTATGTAAACTTGTCACTGTAACTATACCTTCTTGCTGTAACACCTCTTTTTCCATCCCCTAGCTCTTTAGCTCCAGGTACAGAGAAACCCCTGTCTGCAACCAACTCTACCATTCTGTTTTCCAAATTACCCTGTTTTGCTATTTAATAAAATGTCAAATCAAAAGCATATAAAATAAGGACAAAATGTGTGACTTTGGGCAGGAAATGGGCAGGAAATCTGTTAATCTTTTCTGTCCCAGTTATGGGTACTAATGGTACTAGAACCCAATTTCACCTAAAAATTGCTCTCGGGCTGGAATTTTCCTGTCCCCAGTCAGACAGGAATGAACGGGGCACGGCAAACAAAATGGCTGGAGGTCCCGCCTCCCTTTCTGTCCTGCGTCATTTTCCCGAGGTCAAGAGAGGGAGGGGGCCCCGAACAGTTCCGCTCCCATTAAAAAGCTCTTTCACATCATGGCATGCTCATTAAAGAGTGTCTTTGGAAGGTTTTATGATTTTCAGTGAGGCAAACAGGGTTCAGCAGCTGTTGGCCCCCAGAAGGGAAAAAGCAGTAAAAACTGGGAAATAAGAATACTGATCTGAACTGGTCTTGTATACCTTAAAATGGAACGCCAGTAAAAACTGGGAAATAAGAATACTGATCCGAATTGTTTTTTCCTTCTGGGAGGTTTTACACCAGCTGCAAGAAGGCAGGAACCATGAGATGGAGGTAGGAAGAGTTTATAAAAGGTAAACTAAATGGTTTAGCCTTCTTCACAGTTAATTACGGGTATTGTGTCATGATTTGCTATAATCGGTTCATTAAGGTGAGTCATGACAGTGCTGTGAATAGAAGATTTAACTACCCATTAAGCAATGTGTTTTCCAAATTTTTACTTGACATTATCAACAACTTGTAGGAAACACTAGCTTTCTGTGTGATGAGGAGAGCAATGAACTGCTAGCAATGAACAGCAACCTGGTTGCTCAAGACACCTCTTTATGGACAGCAGCGTGGTGATACCTGCGTGGTTACTTACCCATCCTCTGGAGAGATATGAATAGCAGCAGTCTAACTTACAAAATGGGAGTTTTTTTCTCATAAGAGAAGTGAACATTAAACCAGGTTCTTGCTGTTAATTATCCTGGGCCTGAATTTCACGCTTGGTGTGTGTGCCAGGTTGGCAGGGGTGGAAGCGGATGTGGAGTCCGCTCCTGGCCATGGTTGCGTTGCAAACGCGTTTTCACGCTGGATGGTCAACTAAGGTCCGCCTAGCATGAAACGCACCCTCTCAATGGTTGGGAAGGGCCAGACAGGGGGTGGGAGACTGTCGGGCGCCGGGTCCAATGGCGACCAGGCGGGCACTTTAAAACCAGCAGAGGCAGCTCCCTGAAGGCTGCCAGGAGACTGGAACAATGGCCTTATCAGCGGTTAGAAACGCCAGGCGGGAGGGCAAGTCGGGTGGGCACTCGGCCCCCCACCGTTTCTTGGACAAATGCCTCGCAGTCCTCATGGAGGCGGTCAGTGTCAGGCGGGACACTCTCGTACCCAGGGATGGCAGGAAGAGGCCACTGCACCTGACCAAAAAAGCCTGGGAGGAGGTGGCAGCTGAGGTCAGTGGCCATGATGTTGTGTGGCACACAAGGGGTCAGCGTCACAAAAGGTTCAATGATCTGCTGTGCTCGGCAAGAGTGAGTACTGTGTTGGCAAGGATCAGTGTGGTGAAGTGTTAAGGGCTGTCTGTCCCCCCATGGAGCGCAGGGATGTTGGAGTCTGAGTGCAAATTGTCACTGATACCAGAGACGACCAAGGGCATAAGCCCTAGCTGCTTGGACTGAGTGACTTGTGGCTCGAGAGCCATGACTTGGATGTGCCCTGTGAGGTGTTCCTCAGCTGGGGTTGGCCAGGCTGCAATGCCGCTGCAGGTAGAGAGTGAACTAATCAATGCTCCTCTGTCCTTTCAGAAGAGAAGCCATAACACCATTGAGAGGTCAAGGACAGGTGGAGGTCCCCCAAACCTCCTCATTCTGACGAAGTACAAGATGGATGTCTTGGAGCTGGAGAGCCACCACCCACCTTGTTCAGCCGCTCATGGAGAGGCAGGGTCTCTGATGAAGGTAAGAGACCTTACTTTCGCACACAGAGGTGAGTGAAACAAAAACAAAAATACCTGGAAAAACTCAGCAGGTCTGACAGCATCTGTGGAGAGAGATACAGTTAATGTTTCGAGTCCGTATGACCCTTCAACAGAACTAAGGAAAAATAGAAGAGAGGTGAAATATAGGCTGGTTTAAGGGGGAGTGGGACAGGTAGAGCTGGATAGAGGGCCAGTGATAGTTGGAGATAACCAAAAGATGTCACAGACAAAAGGACAAAAAGGTGTTGACGGTGGTGATATTAGCTAAGAAATGTGCTAATAGGGACATTAAGGATGGAAAGCAGGATGAGCAAGGGACAGATAACTCTAGTGGGGATGGGGTGGGGGGAAGGGATCGAAGTAGGCTAAAAGGTAGAGATAAAACAATGGATGGAAATACATTTAAAAATAATGGAAATAGGTGGGAAAAGAAAAATCTATATAAATTATTGGAAAAAGGGGGATCGGAAAGGGGGTGGGAAAGGAGGAGAGAGTTCATGATCTAAAGTTGTTGAACTCAATATTCAGTCCGGAAGGCTGTAAAGTGCCTATAGGATGGAGTCCTTACAGGAAGCGGGGTGTGAGGAGCTGTAGCTGAAGTAGCTGTGGGAGTCGGTCGGCTTGTAATGAATATTGGTGGACAGTCTATCACCAGAAATTGAGACTGAGAGGTTAAGGAAGGGAAGGGAAGTGTCAGTGATGGACCATGTGAAAAAGATGGAGGGGTGGAAATTGGAAGCAAAATTAATAAATTTTTCCAGATCCAGACGAGAGCATGAAGCAGCACCGAAGTTTACAGAGGTGAGTGTGTTGGATTGTGCAACCACTCTTGTGTAGTCTCATCATTAATGAGAGCTTCAAACCTGGAGTCCCCATTGATCATTGAAAGACGAGGGCACCATGATGCAGATCTCCATTGTCTCACCAGGGTGCCTGGCATGCACAGTGACAGTGTGATGACTTAAACTAATGACATGTCCTTGTTCTCCCCAGAACCACTAGCTCGCATGCGAATGCAGGACCCCAAAAAGTCACCCTTGATGCCAGAGGGCCACTGAGCTTTAAAAGCACCTGTGTTACACCCCCTCTCTCAACCAGGCACCAACGCAGATACGAGCATCTTGGTGGGCATTAGATCGTCAGCTAGAATGCCACACAGTGGTGAGGGCACTTCACACTCGCTTGAGGAGCAGGCGGAGGCAGAGAGCGCCCAGGGCGCTGGCAGTCAGAGGACTGCTAGAGACCAGGTGATGCTGAACTGAAGGCAGGTAACAAGCCCCTGGAGTCATCCATTAGGCGGCAGATGCTGGACGTCCAGCGGGATGTGCGGGAGGATCTGGCAGAGATCCCTGAGGGTATGTGTGCCATGGTCTCTGTTGTGGAGGAGTCCATGTGCAGCACGAGCACTGCGTTGACCCTCATGGCCGAGCGCGCTGCCTCCTCCATTGAGAGAGTGGCGACTCTCATGGAGAGGCTGCTCCAGGGACAGAATGAGGAGTTCTTGGGGTTGCGCTCGGACCTGCAAACCCTCACACAGGTACTGAGCTCAGGTGGTCAGTGCCAGTGTGGGAGATGGATGAGGCACCCAGTATCCCAGCTAGGTGCCCGTCCATCAATGGTGAACAGGGAGGTCCAGAGCAACCTTATGTTGGCATGAGCTGCTTGTCATCTATGCAGGCTCCTCTCAGGGCACTCTGGATGACGGCAGCAGCTCCTCTGCCCCTCTGCCAGTGACCATGGCATCTGATGAGGCTGCAATGATCGGGGAGATGCCAGCCATGGCACTGGCCACCCCCTCCCAGGCGGGGCCAGCACAGGCTCCACTGGCCAGAGGACGACCACCAAGGTCATCAAGGCCAACAGGACAGCAGAGTCAGCAGGCTGTCAGGGGGGCAACAAGATGCAGCACTCGCGCACCATGAGCACAAGAGGGACTGTTCACGGGTGACCTTCTATTCTGTCATTTTTTGTTAATGTGTTTACTGGTGTGGCTATTAACACCATATATTGTTATGTTCATTTGATGTGAGTGCCAACATGATATAAATTTTACTTTTGGCTTAATGGCCTGAGTATACTTCACTTGTTTTGTAGGTGCAGGGTACGCCAGTATCTAATGCTGGACATGAGTGGCTCTAAACTTTATTGCACAGGCACTGAGTGGACTTTGGGTTCAAATGAAAGGGTCATTTCAGACACCCTGTTTGGAGGTAGCCCTGGCATGAGGTGGGAGCAGATCTTTGGCAGCCTAGCTGAAGGAGCGTTGGATCAAGGCATCCCTGGTGTCCCTACCTTCCTGAAAGATACAGAGGTCTGCCTCCACGCCCTCAGCGTTCTCCTCACCGCGCTCCTCTTCTGACTCACCACTGGATTCATCCTCTGTGGCCTGTGCAGGTGTGTTAAGTTCCTCTTCCTCCAGTGGGTCCCCCTTGCCAGCGCCAAATTGTGGAGAACGCAGCATGCAGCCAATATCAGTGATACCCACACTGAGGGGGTATTGTAGTGCACCCCCTGAACAATCCAGGCATTGGAAGCGCATCTTCAGAAGACCTATGGTCCTCTCTATCACTGCCCTTGTGGAGGAATGACTCCTATTATAACGCTGCTGTGCCTCTGTTCTTGGGCGGCAGAGAGGTGTCAGAAGCCACCTTTTCAACGGATAGCCCTTGTCACCCAGCAGCCATCCATCCAGTCGGGCTGGAGCATTGAAGAGCCTTGGCACCTGGGAGTGTCTGAGGATGTAAGCGTCATGGGAGCTGCCTGGGTACCTTGTACACGTTTGCAGAATCTGCGTTTTGTGGTCACACATTATCTGGATGTCCATCAAGTGGAATCCCTTCCTGTTGACGAAGACACCCGCCTGACCCGCTGGCGCCTTGATGGCCACATGTGTGCAGTCGATTGCACCCTGGACACGGGGGAAACCCAGCAATTGCTGCAAACCCTCTGGCTCGCTCAGCCTGGCTGGCCTCGTCCGTATGGAAATGAATAAATGTCAGTACCCACCTGAACAGAGCTTCTGTCACCAGCTTGACACAACTGTAGACAGGTGTTTGGGACACTCCACTGACCCCTGGAAAGAGCCAGAGGCATAGAAGTTGAGGACAACCGTGACTTTCAGAGCATGGGGTGTCCACCCACACAGTTGGAGGTGATCTCAGGCCCAATCATCTGACAAATGGAGGTCACAGTCTCCCTGGAGAGGCGGAGCCTCCTTCAGCATTGCACCTCGGACATATTAAGATAGCTGCATCGCTGCCTGTAAACCCTGGCAGCAAGATTGTGGCACCTTCTGTGGCCCCTTCCACCTTGGGCTACCTGCTGGCCCTGTGCCCCTAGTGCCTGCACCTCTCCTCCCACAGGTCCCTCCCCTGGAAGCTGCATTGGGACAACTGGCCTCCTCTCCCTTCTGTCCCTCTCTTCCTCCTCAGAGGAGGTGCCTCCAGTGGAGACCACAATCCTAATTACCAGGGTTACAGAAGGCTGTCTGATACCTGGAAGGGTCCACATGGTCAAAATCATCCAGGGGCCTTGGAGACACCAAAGAGTCCTGAAATGAAGCCTAGAAATGCTAAGAATGAAGCCCCCAAACAGAGATGAATCTGTCAAGTTCAAATAAGCAACCAGCTACAAACTAACTTCTAAACTCCTCAGTACTCACAATGGCAATGCTGCTGACCCTTTTTATCCCACCCTTGGATGTGGCTTTGTTAAAAGTGGGCTGCCCACCTGCCCATTTTGCCCATTTAACAAGCCCGAAATCACGCGTGAAACATTAAATCGAGTGCAATTGGCTTTTTAATGGCCTTAAGTGGCACTTTAATTGTTGGTAGGCACAGCTCGGACACCCGCGTGCACCCGCCCATCTGAAGATTTCTCACATGCGAGATGATGTCGGGACACTCGCCCAACGTCATCTCGCACTATTTCACATCTGTTTGGGTCAGGCACGCGCCCACCCGTGAGATGTAAAATTCTGGCCCTAAATTCTGCCAACCGGTAAGCTGTCAAGTAAAAAATCAACATTGTAAATGTGGAAAAGTCTTGAAATGAATTTTTTAGAAGTACATGAAATAAATGCTGAATTGCATTTTACAGTATCATAAGTGTAGCCATGTAAAATAAGTAACAATTTCTAATTTTTTAAGTACTTTTGATTGTTTTGATGTTTTCAATTTAGATAGCTCCTGAGATTAACAGTTCTGAAGTCAAATTGTTGATTTGGAGGATTTAGAGGCTCTTGGGTGTATTCTAGCTTTTATAATAGGATGTGAGTTCATTTGTTTATAAAGTGAATAAGGGATGGGTGGAGGGTAGGTGGGGCTGGTTGGGGATGAATGGAGGGTGAGGTGGAGGGTGGGTGAGGGGTATGGGGATATATACAGTCCATCTAAATCTTAAAATACTTTTAAATACATTTTGAAGCCTTCGTTCACTGCTAATTCCATCAGAAGATCTGGGCTGATGTATTTGGGAATGGACGGGAGAGGAGGCGGGCCTTTTAACCTGCCTGTTCCAGAGTCGGCCCGCTTCCACTCCTTATGCGGGTCTCCCGGAAAGCAACAGACCCACCTCCAGGCCAATTAAGGCCTCAACCCTGGGAAATCCCACTTTCTGGCAGGCTGGCAACTCCGGCAGGATTGGCTTGGTTTGGCTCTGCCAACTGATTCCCACCTCCATTGGGAAAATATGGCCCTTAGTCTTTACTTCGTAGGGATGAAAGTCAACTTCAATGGGTGCAAAAACGGGTGGAAATGAATTGGCTGTTCATTTAATGGGGTATGGTCGTGTGTTTATGTTACTGGTGTGGTAACCCAGAGGCCTGGACTAATAATCCAGAAAAAGTGAATTGAAAGACCATTGTGGCAGTTTGAGAGTTTGAATTCAGTTTTAAAAACCAATCTAGAAATAAAAGAACTCTGGTGTGTGAGAGTGTAGTTATCTGAAATGTAATATACCTTTAAGACAAGTATTGTAATGTAAGGTCACATGATCTTATTGTCCAATAGCAAAGTAGCGCAGGCTACCTCTCTGTGAGAGAGTCTTGAGTTAGTCACTGATGAGTGAAGACAGAGTTGTATGTTGTGAGCACACAAGTGTAGTTGTAGCGTTAAGTTTGTAAATAAACAGCATGTGTTTATTCTAACGATGATCTCCTAATGTTCTCTGTCGCTGTACCAACTCGGTCAGCCCAAAGCAAGTGTGCAACCCAATCCTTTAGCCCCAACAAACCAAGGGCACTGGGTCTAACAGACTGGCAATGAGAGTAAAAGCACGAAAAATCAGGGGGAAAAGCAAGGTAAAAAGCAGGAAAAAAATGAAGGAATCCAGAAGAATCGAAACAGGGCTGTACCTCGCATGGTAGTCAAAATTTCACCTCTCTTCTATTTTTACTTAGATCTGTTAAAGGGTCATTCGGACTCGAAACGTTAACTGTGTTCCTCTCCGCTGATGCTGCCAGACCTGCTGAGTTTTTCCAGGTATTTTTGTTTTTGTTTTGGATTTCCAGCATCCGCAGTTTTTTGCTTTTATCTTAGTCAAAATTTCCTTCTGAGCATTGAAGTGATCCCCTCAGAGCGTGCCGCAATTTGGAAGAGTGGAGCCTTTTGATCCAACCTCAGATGACTGGTCTCACTACGTTGAACGCCTCATGTTCATCTTCCAGACAAACGACATTGAGGGAGAGGAGAAGAGGCGCGCGATCCTTCTGTCCACATGCGGGAGTAAGACATACGGACTAATTCGGAATCTGTCGGCGTCCAGTGCCCCAGACTCGAACAGTTTTGATGATTTAGTGAACCTTGTAAAAAATCATTACCAGCCCAAGCCATTGGTGACGATGCAACAGTTTAAATTTAACTCAAGAATCAGAGCTGTGGGGGAGACAGTTGCTTTTTATGTAGCGAGTCTGAAGCAATTAACTGAATACTGCAAGTTCGGTACTTCAGTCAATGATATGGTTCGAGATCGGTTGGTGTGCTGTATAAACAAAAACGCGATTCAGAAGTGGTTGTTGGCTGAATCAAATTTCGATTTTCAGAAGGCGTTAGAAATTGCTCTTGCAATGGAAGGTACAGCACAAAATGGCGCCATCCTCCATGTTGGGTGGGGAGCCTCAACCATAAAGAGCGCGAAAGTGCAGAGCTTTGTTCTGAAGCAGGAAGCAGCCACCGCTAGCAGACAAACTAAAAAGGAAAACTTTTCAGCATAAACATGGCATAATAGTGACAGAGGTGAAAGCAGACAGCCCTGTAATGAAAAACAGTTTAAAAAGATTGAATGTGTTTTTCTGCCATTGAAATGGACACTTCATGAGAAATTGTAAAGAGTGAATCAGGCAGACTTTCAGACAAAAGCAGAAACGCAATGAGATAAACAGTGTTGAAAAGCCTGAAGTAATAGATGCTGATCTATATAATTTGAAGGTAGGAGAAACAGACCCTATCTGTGTAACCACAACAGTGAATGAGAGGCTTCTCAGAAAGGAAGTGGATACCTGAGCAGACACCACGGTGATTGGTGAGCACACATTCAAATACCTGAATCATGGAGAATGTAAGTTGAATTTAGAAATAACTGATGAAAAATTAAAAACTTACATAGGAGAAGACATACAGGTCAAGATCATATGTAAAGTCACAGTAAACGATGAAGGTCAAACAGTGAGATTACCTTGATGGTAGTAGCAAGCGAG
The DNA here is from genome assembly GCF_964194155.1 of Cetorhinus maximus. Taxonomy (NCBI): domain Eukaryota; kingdom Metazoa; phylum Chordata; class Chondrichthyes; order Lamniformes; family Cetorhinidae; genus Cetorhinus; species Cetorhinus maximus. Next base: position 97,655,346 of record NC_135895.1, read on the forward strand.
GGACCTAGTCTCCTTGGATGAAACTGGCTGAAAGGAATTAAATTGGAATGGACTGAAATCTTCCAATTGAGAACTAATAGGTTAGCACAGCTACTGCAAAAAAATGCATCAGTTTTCAAGGAAGAGCATGGAAAAATTGAAGGGCTACAAGCAAAAATTCATGTAGATCCAGAGGCAACACCAAGATTCATGAAGGCCAGACCAGTACCTTACGCAATGCGGGATAAGGTAGACGCCGAACTGGACAGATTAGAAAAGCTTGGGAATGATACAATCAGTACAATTTTCAGAGTGGGCAGCTCCAATTGTACCTGTTCTCAAACCTGACCGAAGTATTAGAATATGTGGGGACTATAAATTAACAGTTAAAGTGGCAAAATTGGAAAGACACCCCATACCTAAAATAGAAGATTTATATGTGAAACTGGCATGTGGGAAGGTCTACATGGAGTTAGATATGAGTCATTCCTACCAGCAATTGGAATTAGAGAAGGCATCCCTGAGGTTTGTCACCATAACTATACATAAGAGATTGTACCAATACACCTGTTTACCATTTGGCGTATCTTCAGCTTGCGCCATATTCCAAAGAACCATGGAAAGTTTACTACAGGGATTGCCCAAGTTGTAGTTTATTTGGATGAAGTTCTCGTCACTGGACTCACTGAAAAGGAACATTTGGTGAACTTGGAAGAAGTTCTGAAACGTTTATCACAGGTTGGAGTGAGACTGAAAAAGGAAAAGTGCATATTCCAGGCAAAAGAGGTAATTTACCTAGGTCACAAGGCAGGTTCACAAGGCCTACATCCAACTGAAGAAAAAGTGAAAGCCATTAAAGAAGCCCCAGAACCAAGGAATACATCCGAACTGAAATCATTCATGGGGATGATCAATTACTATGGCCGTTTTTTGCCTAATTTGTCGACAGTACTGGCACCACTGTATAACTTGCTCAAGAAAAACCAGAGATGGTCATGGCAAACAGCACAAGAAGAAGCTTTCACAAAAGTGAAAAAGTTGCTACAATCTTCTACATTGCTAGTACATTTTGACCCAAAGAAAGAGTTGATATTAACGTGTGACACATCACCTTATGGAGTGGGAGCAGTGCTTTGCCAGCAAATGGATGATAGATCAGAATGACCTGTAGGATATGTGTCGAGAACACTTGGTACTGCAAGAGAAAAAGTACTCACAAATTGAAACTGAAGGCCTGACAATTATTTACAGTGTTAAAAAGTTTCATCAATATGTACATAGTCATCATTTTACTATTATAACGGGCCACAAACCATTATTAGGACTATTCGGTGAAGATAAGGCTATACCCCCCCTATAGCTTCAGCAAGAGTACAAAGATGGGCGTTGATCTTGGCAGCGTCTGAGTATACTTTTATTCACAGACCCGGAAGCCAAATTGCAAATGCAGATGCAAGTACATGGATGTTCCAATTCCTCAGGAAAACATCTCGTTATTAAACTTCCTGGACTCATCACTGATATTTGCTAAACAAATTAAAGATTGGATGAATCGAGACCCAGTCTTATCCAAAGTGAGGAATCAAGCTCTTTATGGTTGGTTACAAACACAAGAGTCTGATGAAATGAAACCGTATTTCCAGAGAAGATACGAGATAACCAGCCAGGAAGGTATTTTATTGTGGGGAGCTCGAATGATTGTTCCTCCAAAATGATGAAAGACATTGTTATCTGAGCTTCACAGTACACATCCTGGAATTTCCAAAATGAAGGCAATAGCACGTAGCTGTATGTGGTGGCCGGGAATGGATGGAGAAATAGAAAACCTAATGAGAGGTTGTATGCAGTGTCAACAAGTGCAAAAATTACCTGCAACAGCCCCATTACACCGCTGGGAGTGGCCAGGAAGACCAAGGGTACGAGTACACATCGACTAAGTGGGACCTTTTATGGGAACAATGTTTCTCCTTATCATAGAATCTCATTCAAAATGGATGGATGTATATGAAGCGAGGTCACCCACATCTTCAGCGACAATAGACAAGCTACGGCAAAGCTTCACTATAAATGGATTACCTGAAGTGCGAGTATCAGATAATGAAACGGTATTCACAAATGCTAAATTTAACCGATTTACAACCCTCAATGGTATTGTTTATGTGAAAACATCTCCATACCACCCTTCTTCAAACATACTCACCGAGAGAGGAGTTCAGACATTCAAATCTGGTATGAAGAAATTATCTGGAAATTTGATTACGACTAACTTAGTACGATTTCTTTTCCATTATAGAATCACCCCTCATTCGACAACAGGTGTCACACCTGCTGAATTGTTGATGAAGCGCCTTCTCCATTCAAAACTGAGCCTAATTATGCCAATAATTTGGGGGTGTGGTAGAGAGAAAGCAGGAAAGTCAGAAAATGGGACATGATTGTCACAGTCAGGACAGAACATTTAATGTAGGAGAGAAGGTATTTGTGGAAAATTTTAGAGAAGGACCAGCACGGTTGTTCAGTGAAATAAGTGCTGTAATGGGACCTCTTTCCTACTATGTGAAAGTCGAAGGTCGAATAATAAGAAGACATGTGGATCACATACAAAGTGGAGAAGCCAAATATCCGGAAGTGATTCCACTGGTGTTCGAGACTGAATCAACATTTCCTGTTGAAAACTGAATCAAGTACAAATGTATTTGAAGGGCCGACTGTACCTGAAAGAGTCAAAGAAACAAATTTACAGGTACCTGTGGTAGAACCTGAAGCTCACACAACTTCAGTAAGGGAGACTCCAAAGCAAACTTCAGAAGCTGTAGAGCTGAGACGTTCTACATGCATAAGGAAACCCCCAGAGAGACTGACTTTGTAAATAATTGATCTGTGTAAATAACTTGATATACTGAAAAATTGTAAAATGTATTTTTCAGTAAAAGTGGAGGGATGTAGTAATGAGATGCAATATACCTTTAAGACAAGTAAGGTCACATGATCCTAATATCCAATAGCAGAGTAGCACGGGCTACCTCTATGTGAGTTAGTCACTGATGAGTGAAGACAGAGTTTTATGTTGTGAGTACACAAGTGTAGCTGCAGAGTTTAGTTTGTAACTAAACAGCATGTGTTTATTCTAACAATGATCTCTGGATGTTCTCTGTCTCTGTGCCAACTCAATCAGCGCGAAACAAATGTGCAACCTGGATCGTTTAGCCCCAGCAAACCAAGGCCACTGGATCCAACAGAAAGTGACCATGAAGTTGGCAGATTGTTGTAAAATCCCCAACTGGCTTGTTAACGCCCCTTAAGGGAGGAAACTTGTTGTCGTAACCCAGTCTGGCCTGTATGTGACTCCAGTCCGACATCAATGTGGCTGACTGTTATACTATCCTCTGAATTGGTCCAGAAAGTCATTATTATCAGTTGTACCAAACCGCCACTGTTAAAGCCTATCACCATCTTCTCAGGGAAACTAGGGACAGCAATAAATGCCAGCGATGCCCATTTCCTAAGAATGAATGGAAATCAGACAGGGTGTGTACCGAGTAGCTAGTCCATGGCCACTCAATTTGCACCCGTGACTATGATGGATTTCACTCCATCCCTTGGCCATGGGAGATTGACTAGATTATTAAAAAATACATTATGAAGCTAACAGTAGAGAATACATTATAAAGTGTAAAATTCATATTCTAAATCATTCTTCTGTTTTTATCTTAAGCTGAAGAAAAACGTTGTACCAATATTACACATCTGTTGGCTATGTCGAATAGGTGCAACACGGCAGTTTACAGTGTTACTGACAATGAAAGTATTACCTGTATGAATTCTGAAACCAGAATTCGCTGTACTCTCACACATCTCATTAGCAGCTTTGACACTGAAGCTGTATTCTTGGCCACAGTGGAGCCCTTGGACTTCACAGACTGTGTCACTTGTATTGCATATAACATTATGTCCATTGTCTCCTTCTGCAATTGCAATGTATGACTGTGCCCCATCAGTGTGTCCCCAGTGAACCGATGCACTGTTTTTGTCACAGGCCACAGAGACGTCAACGTGCTGTGGAACGCATGGCGCTAGTTACATGAGGAAAAGAAAAAAATTGCAGACATTGAAAATTACAGACAATGAGGTTGATTTATATTAGTGAGAGATGTCAACTCATCAACAATGTCCACCACTGCTGATTCAAGGCGGTGATAGATTCTTAGTAACATAGAGGCAGAGCTATTGTACTTACCTGCAAGTGCTCTGTCTATTTGTGTATCGTTTAAAACACACACCCATCAACTGTAAATAGTGATGTCCACTGATTGTGAAGTTTCAAAATCTAGCTCAGCTTGTTTTCAGTGACATTTTATGGTGAGGCAAATTCTAATGCTATAATGTAAAATGATGCTTAATAAAAAGGTACCAAATTGAAATACCAGAAATTAAATATGCTACCTCATCCTCATAGATAATGCTTAGGTTTTCTTATTTAATTGTTTAGTTAATGCATACATTGTAATTTGTTCAATGTATATTATGCAAATCATTTCTTAAAATGGTAATTTTTGTCCAAAGGCTTGTTTGGGGTGTCAGTGTTACAGGCCAGTAATTATCTCTCTGGAAGGGAAATTGTATTTTATTTCGCCTCATTTTAAAAAGGTATATATAGCACATTAATTTGATGTAATGCATGGCCTAACTAATAATAATAGTAGAAAACAGTAAAATATATCACATTTGCCATGTACATTGTGCATTCTTTAATTGGGAATCTCCATTCTGTGACACAGTCACGTCTGTCACTGCATACCTTTACCATAAGATGGAGCTTCATAAACTGCAGCTCTCCATACTCACCCTTTCAACGTCACTAAAGTCACTTGCAGGGAAATTTGTTTGTTTTGATATTTCACAGGCAAAGCCATGGAAAATCCTTTGATAATGGGAACATGCCCTCCCCGACTGTTGGTTAGCATATATTGCACCTTTTAATAATTGCAAATATTTGACTGAGTAACTCCTTTATGTGATTCCATATTTTTGTTACTGAATTTATCAAACATAGGTGCATTTTGTAGAGGTTGAAAGCCTCCTATACTTCAACTCTGTTTGAACACACATGCACATTTTCATTCCCGAGATATATTGCTGCAAACAGAACATTTGCCCTTCTATTGGACTTATATAGTGAATGGAATGCATCCAATCCTTTCAGAAAGTCATCCCCACCTGTTTGAAGTTGAATGTTGTGGCTACTATTACTCCCGCAGGTCTCAGACAGTGCTTTTACTGTTACTTCATATGTCTGCCCACACCACATCTCGGGCAGGTCACAGTGCGTTTCCGTTGTGTTACACCAGGTCGTGTGTCCGTTGTCCGTTTGCGCTTTTGCAACATACAGTTCTGCCCCATCGCTCTGTTCCCAAGTCACGAATGCTGTATCACTTCCACACTGCAGAACAGCTTCCACAACCCCTGGAGCACAAGGTGCTTCAGAAACAAAAACATCACCATAATAATTCATAACAAGGCCCACTTCACAACGGCTCTGTAATTTCATCTTACATGTAAGTCTCCTTTTTAAATTACAGCCACTAATAATGCTTGATCGGGAAGACAGCTGTAAAATGTGCCAGTGAAGACATACACTGGCAAGAGGAAGGAACAATTTATTTCAAATGTGTTAGACATTAATGGGTTTTCTCCGGTTTCATTATATTCACATTTCCAATTACATTCCTTTCCTATCTGTTTTGCTCTCCTATAGCCTTCCAAGTTTAACCATGAAAATCCCAGCTTCTGTTCTTTATAATCTGCAAGTTTTGACATGGTCTATCCAATTATATTTATATATTAATATATTATACAAATAAAGTGTAGAAACTGTATGGGTAAATGATTCAAAACAGTGTTATATGGACCACATTGATTCACCAGAGAGTTGCCAGCTGCCACCTGCATGGTCCACGAAGGTTTCCTTATTGATATCATTGAAGAAACCTGCAAAAGTCATGCAGGTAACAGCCGGCGACGCTGGCTGCCTCGGGGGAATCAATGTAATCTACATAACACCGCTTTGAAGCTACGCAAGCTCATTCCTAGCTCCGTGCGTCAACAAAGCAACACTTTTATGAAAATGTTATATATAAAAATGGAGGGAAAAAAACGGCAAATATTGGAAATACCCAGCAGCTCGTCAGAAGGGTTACCACTGAAACATAAACTTTTCCCACTATGGATGCTGACTGCCTGTTCTCAGCATTCCCTGTTTCTGTTTCACTGAAATGTGCCCAATTTGCCATCTCCATGTAGAGATCCAGATGGCAGGGATATTGCTGCTGAGTCTACTTCTGTCCTCATGCTACTTCTAACACTGGCTAATGATCAAGAATGGAATCTAAGCTATGCTTTCCCCTTTCCTAGCCTATGCTGAAGTCGATGGTGATATTCTTAGTACTACGCAGGCTGAGATCAGCTAATGCAGAATAGACCAAGGCAGGACATCTTGGTCTGGATGGCCAAGTATCTTAGCAAGTAGTGTATTTACTCTCTGCATCAAAATGGAAGCAACAAAACACTTTCTCATGAAGATTACACTCATTTAATTAATAATTTAGGACTACATACTTCTCAGCAAAGGCTTTCATTTAATTTCAGTGTTTTACGTTAGATTGAAAAGTTTGAAATTGAACCATAAATATTTAATATTTAATTTTTTTCATTTAAAAATGCTTTTCTTTATTGTTAGGTAATATTTGAAAGCGTGAGACTGTTATTAGAGCCAGACTATTACCTGTCCCCATCTGCTGGCTGTAACTTCCAGAGATGTTACACATGTCGTTGAGTGCTAGGACAGTGACAGTGTAATTGTGACCACATTGCACAGACACTAATTCACAGTTGGTGCCTGTTGTCATACAAGAATCCATGTGACCATCATTTGCTTCTGCTGTTGCGATGTATGTCAGTGCACCATGACTGAGATCCCATGACACTATTGCAGTTCTTGTCTCACAGTCAACATAAGCTGTGACATTCTGGAGATCACATGGTGCTGAAATGTGAACAGGAAACATCATTTCTACTAGACACAAAGAAAACTATAGAAAATGGATATTTTATTACCTTCTTGCACCAGATGTAGCTTGTTGAAAGACAGTTTCAAAATAATGTGATTTTACTTGCGTGTATGCCATTCAGTGTCATAAGTTTCATAAAATTGGATTGGAAATAATTTGAAGTGGTTATTTGTTATATTTACCTATAAGCTGGACAATGGGATTGACATTAATGCTATATATAACTAAAATAGAACAGTAAGCCCAAATGGCCCCAGGGGTAGTGCCTTACTTTGAATCTCTCTCAAGTTCTTGCTAAATTCTGCTGTCTGTCTGTCTCACCCTCTCTCTCTCTCACACTTATTCTCTTTTCTTTAACTCACACTCATTTGATGTACACAAACACACTGGGCCTGACTGATTGAGTTAAATTCTTGCTCATTGTCTTTAGAAACACTTTTTATCCCTTCAGGTTGACAGCAGATCGCATCAGTTGGCAATGAACCAGCCAACTGGCTTAGCAGATGCAGGCTTAACAAAGGGCAATGGTTTAACATTTTATAGCTTTGTTAATGCAAAGAATTTAGTTAAAATCATACGAGAATCTAATTTGTGTCATGTTGTCAATCTATAATTATACAAATTAATCCAATCAGTATGCCAAAGATATGATTCAGCTAAACAATCACAAAAATATATTCCCAATCCCAATCATGTTTCTATGTACTTTATCGAAACAGAGGAAGTAAGAATCTTGGACATTGTTCTGCCCCTTTTCCCCAAGACTCACATCTGTTGGTAACTAAACAAACTTTTCCGTTTGCATGCTGTTTTTCCTGTACTCCCTTTCACAAAATTGGTGAGGATTTGGTTGGGGGGTGGGGGGAGGATGGGGATGGTGGGGAGACCAGGGGCTGGAAAAAGAGAATCTGAACCATCTTCTGAGATGACTATTTATTTTCCCAAAAATATCCTCTTTGGATGTTCACCTTGGTCTTTCGACACCAGATCAGTGCTTATGTTGGCATTTTTACGATTTTGCTAGTTTGGGTTGTTAGTTATAGCAGTTCATTGTTAAGAGATGAGTAAATCTCACTACATCAAATTTTGGTGATATACGAGCTAAATAATGCAGGTTTCAATTTTGCATCTGATCAAGATTCAGTGCAAAGCTTTGGATTCTGACAAACTCAAATTTCAGTTCTCAATTTATACTCTGACTTAATTTACATACAGGTCTTGTCAGGTTTGTACAGAATTAAATACAATTTTACAGGACAGAAACAGGTCAGTCAACCTTACTGGTCTATGCCAGCGCTTTTAGGCTTCACCCATCCCTCTTCATCTAACCCCATCAACATATCCTATTCCTTTTCTCTCATGCACTTATCTAAATTTCTCTTAAATATATCTATACTATTTTCCTAAACTGGTTCTTGTGGAGTCCCACTGTCTGGGTAACAAAGTTTATCCTAAATTCCCTATTGGATTTATTGTTGAATATCTTACAATTCTGATTTTATAATGTACCCAAAGATTATGAAAAGTAACATATATTAGACAAAAAAGCTGTTTTTATTTATATATCATTTGTTTAGTAATGCAAGTTGAATGTAAAGTAATTTTACCTGTTTCAATCTCAAAATGTGAACTCTGGGTACTGTTGCATGTTTCATCCATGGCTAATACACTGATATTGTAATACTGGCCACATGCCAGATCTGTAATGGTGCAATTGAGATCAGTGGTGCTACATGACGCTGTGTGCCCATTCCTTCCCTCTGCAGTTGCAACATATGATATTGCGCCATTACTGTGCTCCCAAAATAGGAATACTGTATTATCGTGACAGTCTACAGACGTATCCCCTATCTGCGGAACACATGGCTCTAGAGTGGAAAGAAAACACAATTTATGTAATTCATATTTTTCTAGTGACTCAGAGGTTTCTCCTTCTTTTGTTTTGTTCCTCTACCATGCATTTGTAGAGAGTTCAGTTGAAGCACTTCAGCCATCCTGTAACATTACTTGGAAACTGGCTACAAGGTGATGGAAGAGAATTCTCTGGAGGTGTCTCAACCTCCTATTTTCCCTGTCGAGGAATGGCTAAAATTGGGAATTTATGGGAGATCAAAAGTGTAAACCTGTGCCTATCACTTTGCTCCACATACAGCTGTGGTATTTACATTAAGCTCGAGAGAGGGTTTGGGGGTTGAGCTATTGGCCCCAGTGGAACCCAAGCAGTGTAGAAAAAATAAAATTGGGCCTATTGACTTTAAGGAGAATTTGACCAATTTATTCCACTTAGTCAACCCATCTCCCAGTAAAGAGGTGGGGATGCAACTTCATCACAGGTTGCCAGTCAAGTTCTTTTATTATTGTTGCCAGAATATACTATCTGCTTGCTCTTTCACTCCCTATTGAGGAAGCTCCTTCTCCACTGCTTAGTGTGTACCTTAATGGATCAACTCATTTACTAAAATGAAGACTTAAAGTTTGTCAATGCACCTAGACTTTGGGTCACCAGCCCACCAAAAGCTATTTTTATTTACAGAGTGATCTTAATTATTACAATGTATATTTCTGTGAAAGGAAATGGTTATCCAAATAGCAAATTGGCTGATCTGAAGGGGAACAACGTGCATGAAAAAGTGTTTCAAAAAATACTTTTCTTTACCAACACAATATAGTAGTGTGAAAAGGAAAAGAATAAAGCTGCAAATGGTGGGAATGTGGAATGAAAAGAACTGCGGGAAATACTCAAGGTGTAAGGTAGCATCTGAAAAGATACAATAAAAAATAAGTTGGAAGATAACTCAAAGGCCATCTCAGTCAGGTTGTGAGAAGGCATTAGAAAGACAAAAGGAGAGTTACAAGGTTTTTCGTTTTGGAGTGCTGACATTTAGCATATTTGGCCCGTGACATTTATCCTTTGTTCTAATTACTCTTCAAGTTCTAAGAAAAGGGACTCTATTTAAATATTAACTTTCCTCTCCTTTTTTCAGATGCTGATGAAGCTATTCTGTTTCCCCAGCTTTTCCTACGTTTATTCAGTATTGCCTGTTTTATTGAAATGTATGATATCATTCGGTCAAAAATGACACGTCTGTTTCAGCTCTTCTCTTTCCATAAATAAACAAAAAAACACCTGAAGATCTTTTCATAAAAAGTGTTGGTTTGGTCTCTGTTGATTTTCTACATCAACTTTATTTATTTGCCTCAAACACATTTGGAATGAACAAGAAGTTAAATACCTGTATTAAGCTGCAGGCTAGAGGATTGTGAGCTAACACAGTTGTCATTTGCTGCTTTCACTGTTATTGAATATGTGCGGCCACAAAGTAGCTGTGTGAATTCACACTCAGTGTCTCTGGTGTTGCAGGAGGCTGTGTGCCCATCACTCGTTTCTGCTACTGTGAGGTAGGATGTTGCTCCACCACTTTGCGCCCATGATACTGACAGACTGTTAAAGTGGCACTTTGGATAGGCAGAGATAACCTGTGGGGCACATGGTGCTAGCAATTCAAGGGAAAAAGAGAACATAAGTTTTGATGGCTAAATCCTAAAGTTATATTGGTATCTCTTAATAAGTTTGAATATGTCAACAGTAAAGATAAAAAATTTTTTAAAAATGAGCATTGTTTGCACAAGTAATAAATAGTGCTGTAATATATCATTGCCTTGGACCTGAATTTTTGCACTGATGGACGAGCTCTTAGTGAAAATGGAGGCAGAGGCACAAATCCAGAAGTCCCGCCCACCCAAAACACAGCCCCCACAATTGGGGGAGGTGAATGGGGCAGGTTCTAAATTGCATATCTGTGATTCACGGATATAACTGCACATGTCAAAGTGCAGCTGCCTCAGTCAAATCTGATTTCGGCTTGTGCATGTCCAAAACGTGACTTGTGCACTTTATACCTGGTAGGAGAAGGTCTAAAGCTGCCAGAGTTCTTTGGGGAGGTAGGGTATCCTTTTGCATATGGTCCCAGGACATCTTTGGATGAGGTCAGGTGCTCTTTTGGGTTGTTAAAAGTAGACATGAATGCACATCAAAAGTGCACAAACTTTTTGGAACTGTCAAGCTCATTGGAACTGTCAAGAGAAAACTCAAGGGAATTGTCAAGGGAACTGTCAAGGGAACCATCAAGTGGTCAAGAGATTTAAATCTCCTGCTCTTTAAAGATTTGAAAAATCTATCTGCAGTGCTTAAAAAAGTGCTTGCTATTTCACTCTGTTGAAATTAGCCAGAATGCCATCATTACAGGATTATTATTGCATGACTGATTTCACAACATGTCTGTATCACAGTCGTGTGCCTGTCAGTTCACAGTTTGACAGCTCCAAGTGATTACAAACTCTTTGAAGTGGGACTGGGAATCCCATTTTTATAAGGGATTAAGGGAAGTTAAATGCAGTGAATGGGTTTTTTTTATCAATCAGAGTTTTTTTGAAATAGTGAATTAATCAATAGACACTTAAGAATTTTATTTAATCTCAGCGTCGGTCCTGAGGTCTACCCATGATGGAAACTGGGTGAGTTGGCATAGTAGGTGTAAGGGTAGTGGGTATAGGTTGGCATGAGGTGGAACTAAGTTGGCATAGGGGCTATAAGGGGCCAGTGGAGGGTTGGGGGGCATAGGTTGCCATAAAGGATATGAGGGGCCATGGTGGGTGGATGGGGGCCATAGGTTGGAATGGAGCGTATGAGGGACCATGGGCATGTGTGGGGGAAGATCTGAGGGGTGAGGGCTGCAGGGCACTTCTGTTTTATTATTTTTTTCATATCTTTGCAGCACCAAAGCGGGCCTTTAGCCCAGCCTGCCTTTGCACCCAGCAGACTCCGAACTCTTTACTGTGAACACTTGCCCAATGACTCCCCCTTTCACCAACACATTCCCCCCCCACCCCGCCTCCTGCACCACCACCACCCCCCACCCCCCACCCACTCCCTGGACTGAAAATCTCAATTTCTGGGGCACTTTTTCCCTGGTCAGGTTTGCGGAGCCAGGAAATGCCTTGACTCAGCGCTCCGAGCCCGGGAGTGAAACTCAGGCCCAGGTTTCTTTCTCTCTACCATGCTACATATATTAAAAATCAGATTTGCTCGAAGAAAATGTCACAACTTGTTTTGATACAACCACCCCAGAGTATGGACAGAGTGTTGGGTCATGTGTCTGAGGGATGGCCTGAGAGTTTTAGTTAAGCCTTTAACCACTGTAATAAATATACAGTGTGATTGTTTTTATTCACTTAATTACTCCATTTTTGATAAATCTGTTTGCAAGTTTACAGCCTAAGCCAGAGTCTGGTGAAGTGTTTAAAAAGGGGATTTCCGTTTAAATCTTAGGGTCACGCATTATCTAGACATGGGACTGGTAACCATGCACTTCATGTCATAAATGGTAGGACCTGGTCTGAGCTGCTGGCCTGAGAAAAATATTGGGATATGAAATGTAACTGTTGAGTGAGGCAAAGGAGGAGATAGCAGGGGCACTGGCAATATTTTCAATACCTCTCTGGCCACAGGAGAGGTGCCAGAGGATTGGAGGACAGCCAATGTGGTACCGTTATTCAAGAAGGGAAGAAGGGATAAACCAGGGAACTACAGGCCAGTCAGTCTAACCTCCGTGGTGGGGAAACTATTGGAAGCAATTCTGAGGGACAGAATTAATCTAAACTTGGAGAGGCAGGGATTAATCAAAGTCAGTCAGCATGGTTTTGTTAAGAGGAGGTAATGTCTGACCAATCTGATTGAGCTTTTCGAAGAGGTGACCAGGTGTGTAGATGAGGACAATGCATTTGAAATAGTCGACTTGGACATCAGCAAGGCTTTTGATAAGGTCCCACATGGGAGACCGATAACGAAGGTAAGAGCCCATGGGATCCAAGGCAATTTGGCAAATTGGATCCAGAATTGGCTGAGTGGCAGGAAGCAGAGGGTGATGGTCGAGGGGTGTTTTTGTGACTGGATGCTTATGTCCAGTGGGGTTCCACAGGGATCGGTGTTGGGTCCCTTGCTGTTTGTGGTATATATAAACGATTTAGACTTGAATGTAGGAGGGTTGATCAGTAAGTTTGCGGATGACACGAAAATTGTTTGGGTGGTAAATAGTGAGGATGATAACCTTAGATTGCAGGAGGATATAGACGGGCTGATCAGTGGCAAATGGAATTTAATCTGGATAAGTGTGAGGTGATGCACTTGGGCAGGACAAACAAGGCAGAGGAATACACGATGAATGGTAGGACCCTGGGAAGTACTAAGGATCAGAGGGACCTTGGTGTGCGTGTCCACCAGCCCCTTAAGGTAGCGGGACAGGTAGATAAGGTGGTTAAGAAGGCATATGGGATTCTTGCCTTTATTAGCCGAGGCATAGAATATAAGAGCAGGGAGGTTATGCTGGAACTCTATAAAACGCTGGTTAGGCCACAGCTTACAGTGCAGTTCTGGAATCCACATTATAGGAAGGATATTTACCAGGATGTTGCCTGGGCTGGAGAGTTTTAGTTATGAGGAGAGATTGAATAGACTGGGGTTATTTTCCCTGGAGCAGAGGAGATTGAGGGTGGGGCATGATTGAGGTGTATAAAATTATGAGGAGCATAGATAGGGTAGACAGGGAGGAACTTTTCCCCTTGGTGGAGGGATCAACAACCACGGGGCATTGATTTAAGGTAAGGGGCAGGAGGTTTAGAGGGGATGTGAAGAAGAATCTTTTCACCCAGAGGGTGGTGGGAATCTGGAACTCACTGTCTGAAAGGGTGGTAGAGGCAGAAATCTTCATAACATTTAAGAAGTATTTGGATGAGCACTTGCGATGCCATGGCATACAAGATTATGGACCTAGTGCTGGAAAATGGGATTAGAATAGTTAGGTGCTTGTTTGACTGGCGCAGACTCGATGGGCTGAAGGGCCTTTTTCTGTAGACCTCTATGACTCTATGACTAACTAATCTCACAACAGAGTGTACAGTGCAATACCTCTTTCGAGATTGACAACAGAACTTTGGTTGCTGCGACACTTTTCATTGACAGCGGTCACTGTTATTGAGTACTCCTGACCACACAGTAAATCTTTGATCTCACAGTTAGCTTGTTGTGTGTGACATGAGCGTATCAGCCCATTGCTTCCTACAGCTGTTGCTATGTATGACACTACCCCAGTGCTGGAATCCCATGACACTGAAGCAGCATTTGTAGTACAGTCCAGGTAAGCATTCACTGTCTGTGGAACGCAGGGAGCTGCAAGGACAGAGAGAAAGATGGAAGGAAAAAGACACAATTAAAACATGCAAATTACAATTTGCAACGTATTTAAATATATAAGTTTGGTATAAGTTCAGCTCTGCAAATTTGATGTTAATTTACTTATTTACAATCAGACAATCCATAACTACTTTCAATCAGAGGAGAGTAAGAAATAAGAGGAGTAGACCATAGGGCCCCTCGAGCCTTGTCCACCATTCAACACAATCATTGCTGATCTTCTGTCTCAACTACACTTTCCTGCCCATTGCCCACGACTTGATTTGCTTCACTTTGGATCTGCTCAAAATCCTTCTCTACTGTATCATTGTATTCAACACAGTATGGTTTTGTAGAATTGCATTCTTGCTGCTGTGTGCGGACCAGACTGGCAGGTCTGTCAAAGAAGCACATTACACAGACAAACACCTCCCAACTGATGGAGAACGTTTGGAGTGAGAAAGTTGGGAAAAAATGCAAAATACAAAAGAAGAGCTGGGGAGTAATTGGCATCAGAGTTTCTTTTCAAATTTGGAACCAACAGCGATGAGAGAGGGCGGGGCTGCAGATCCCACAAGGGCTTACTGGGTAAATGCACTGTGGCAATGAGCTACTCAGACCACAATGTTCTGATTCACAATGTTTACAAAAACAAGTCCAGTCTCTGCCTTGACTATCATTTCCATGCCTTGATCATTCTTTGTGTGAAAACTGAACAGGCTGGGCTTTTTTTCCCTCCACAAAAGGGAAGGTTGAGGTATGACCCAATAGAGGTCTTTAAAATTATGAAAGGGTTCAATCTGTAAGATGTTTGGAGATGTTTCCATGTGGAGGAATCCAAAATTAGGAGTCATAAATATAAGATTGTCGCTGATAATTCCAATGAGGAATTCAAGAGGTTGAAGAGAGTTGACATTGTGGAATTTGCTACCAGATGGCACAGTTGAAGAAGATGGCATAAATGTACTTGAGGGAAGCTAGACTCATGATCTCATGATTGGGAAAGGAGTAGAGAGATATGTTGATAGGATGAGATGAAGAGGATGGAAGGAGAATCATTTGGAACATAAACCCTGACACAGACCAGTTGGACTGTTTCTGTGCTGTACATGCTATGTAATTCTACACAGGTACATCCTGACATCCGTTCTCAACTTATCTTTTACCAGTTTCTAATTAAGTATTTTAACCACATATTATGTTAAACTAGCGTTCCAATTTACCTTTTATACTTTTCCCAGTAACTCACAGATCTACCTACTCTTCTATCAAACTTATTTTGGTTCTTTTCAAATTGAAGCATTTTGAGTTGGTGCAGACATGATGGCCCAAATGGCCTCCTTCTGTGCCATTAAGATTCTGTGATTCTGTGAGTTCTAGTATTTTCTTACAATTCAGCTTGCTGACAATAGGTGTTAGCCTCATGGTCCTTCTTAGTTCCATCTCCAGAATTTGGATGCTTCTCTTGTGACTGTTGGAGTATTTGAACTG
Organism: Cetorhinus maximus; assembly: GCF_964194155.1. Lineage (NCBI taxonomy): Eukaryota > Metazoa > Chordata > Chondrichthyes > Lamniformes > Cetorhinidae > Cetorhinus > Cetorhinus maximus. Next base: position 97,671,111 of record NC_135895.1, read on the forward strand.
GGGTCTGACCAGACCACTATACAATTTCAGTGTGATGGACTTGCACACTACTGATTTGTAAAAAATGCTCAGCATTCTCTTAGCTTCATTGACCCACCGATGGCTTGCTAAACTCAGCCAGCACAACAGCATAGCAGTTGCAGATCTGCAACTGGTCTCAAGGAAAGGGAAAAAGAATCATCCAGGGACCCCACTCCTAATAGCACTCTAATAACCTGTGCTGTGCAGTAAGATGCTAAATGAAAAGAGGATTATGGCCAACTGTAATTCTCTGTAATGGTTTTAAGAGCCTGCTGACATACACTGCCAAGGGGTTCTGGTAGTCTGATGGAGTCATTAGCTAAAGAGATTCAATCCCTTGTCAGGAGAAAAATACTTGGGGAGGGGATCAATGACCAAAAGAGCGGTGTTGGCAGAAGAATTTACTACAATTACCAGAGTCTCACAGCTTGTGTTCAACCAGAGCACTGATTATATACAAAAAACTACTGCGGATGCTGGAAATCCAAAACAAAAACAGAATTACCTGGAAAAACTCAGCAGGTCTGGCAGCATTTATTTATGCTGCCAGACCTGCTGAGTTTTTCCAGGTAATTCTGTTTTTGCACTGATTATATGTTTGGCAAGGTAAGTTTTGTATTATCAAAGCCAACTATTATAGAACATTATTAGTACCTGTCTTAGTCCAAAAATGTGAGCCCATGGAATCTCTGCATTTATCACTGGCCGCTTTTATAATTATTTTATACATCTGGCCACATTGCAGGTTTGTGATTTGCCAGCTTGTTCCTGTGGTACTGAATGAAGTGTAATATCCATTACTTCCTTCTGCAGAAACGTGGTGTGATCCTGCTATGTGGCTGGCTGTCCAGGTGACTACGACAGCATTATTCTCACAGCTCAAATGACCAGTAACGTTCTGCGGATGGCATTCTGATTTAATTCAACATGTGGGGGAAAAATGGTGCAAATAAATTCAACGAGTAATTACAATACAAAATGTGATGACTTTCCAAGCAGTAAAAACATATATTTTTCCACCACAATACATTTGAAGATTGCCTAAAGTAAATCAGCGGTACACTTTGGTCAAGCACTTTACCTAAATTCACAGCTGGGTTTATAATCTGTATGTGGCCCACATTTTGGCTACTCTCACAGGTTTCACCGAGCGCTCGCACAGTTACGGAGTACTCCTGATCACACAGTAAATCTTTGATCTCGCAGTTAGCTTGCCGTGTGTTACACAAGCGGGTCAGTCCATTGCTTCCGTTGACTGTTGCTAAGTATGCCGCCGCCCCAGCACTTGAATCCCATGACACTGAAGCAGTGGCTGTGGCACAGTCCAAGGTGCCATTCACATTCTGTGGAATGCAGGGAGCTATAAGAAGAGACAATAAAATTAAATATCCATTTTAATTCCAAATAAGCTAAAAATCTTGAATCAGGTTTCCAATAAAAACAACATGCATTTATATAGCATTTTTAACATAGTAAAATGCCCCAATATGCTTCACAGGAGCATTATCAAATAAAATTTAATACCAAGCCACATAAGGAGATATTAGAACAGGAAAAAAACATATTTTTAATGTTTTAAGGAGCATCTTAAAGGGGGAGAGAGTGATAGCCAGGTGCAGAGATTTGGGGAATGAATTCATAAACTTAGGACCTAGTCATCTGAAGGTACAGTTGCCAATGGTGGGTGAAAGAAATCAAGGATGCACAAATTGGCAGAATTGGAGGGACGCAGAATGCTTGGTGACTTTTAGGGCTGGAGAAAGTTGGGAAAATTGTGTGTGTGGTGGTTGGGATGGGGAGGGGTGTAGGGTGGGGTAGGCAATGGAGGGATTTGAACATAGAAATGTGAATTTTAAATATCAGTTGTGACATACTCCCTCTCCTTTAACCCAAGCCAGTAATGACAGCCTGGTGATGCAGAGCTCTTGATTCATCCCATGAATGGCACCCCTTCTCCTCTCTTCACTCTACAATATAAAGCAGAGCTAACCTCTCCTATGCATGAAGTGGTCCCTAGAGCTTGCACTGTCTTGCATATAATCACCTACACGTACAAGGTACCAATTAAAAGAATCAACACTGAAACAAAAGAGCTTTCAGGTCTCTGACATAATCTGGAGTGGCAAACCATTGAGTGACCACAGTTATTCATTGTCATCGTAAATTTCTTGGCCTTTAGAGTACAAACCACTAGGCTTCTCTATGGATGCTTTCAGAGCTAATGTAGGATAACTTCTTGTTAGAATGCTTCTCTATTGTCATAGTCAGAATAATCTGGGCAAAGAAGATCACAATAAAAAAGAATGGTTTTGGGACGCTGTGTGGATTAGCAAATCTGTGGAATTTCAGGTAAGGTATCAGTGAAATCCATGGAATGACTAAATAAAGAATTTTGATTTTCTAATAAGAGTGCAAATAGCTTACCAGAATTAAATTGAATTTCTGCTGTTTTGGAATGGTTGCATATGTCATTTTTGGCTACCACTGAGAAATTATAGATGAGGCCACATTTTATCTCTGAGATTTCACAGTTGTTATCGGTTGCATCACATGAAAAGTTGGATCTGTCGCTTCCCTCCAGTGTTGCCGTATAGGCGAGTGCACCTTGGCTCTTGTGCCATGTCATCAAGGCAGAATTGCTGTTGCAGTTAACATGAGCACTGATGTTCTGGGGGATGCATGGACCTAGCAAATCACAACATCGCATATTTTATACATTAAAGTTTCATTGCAGAGGATATATACACTGTAAATAATTTAAGTTCTATCAGAGTTGGCAATCAGGTTAGTCTACATTAAATGCTGTCATGTATCCAAGGTGCAATGGAGAGCCATTATAAATGAATGATTAACGTTGACGTAGATTAGCATTTTAAATAGATTTCATAGATTAGTTCCCTCAGAACTGAGAATGTGACCTCAAAACTTCCCAAAGTACAAAAACACAGAAACTGTTGCATTCTCTGATGGAACTGCCTCAGGGTTAAACTTTTAAGTGTGGTGGAGGGTATTCAACATGCAACTCTTGCTTATTTCAAAGCTTGCGTTGGGGGAACCTTGTCAGAGTTCTTGCATCATTTGTCAAAAGTCAGCTTTGATTCAAAAGGCATAGGCTTCCTGGTTGAAAGGATGACCTCTACATAAGACTTGCGGAGATGCTGTGGTTTTAAAAGTACCTTTCACCTAGGATGGTTTACAGGATATCATGCTGAATTGGACAAAAACAATTGATAAGTAGGAATTGCCCTTGTAGCAAGCGCCCTCTGTGAATTATACTCTATGTTATCTTTGAATAATTTACTTTGTGATTATACTACATACACATGTAACTTTGTACAATAAAAAGCTTTTCTATTATGAAAGGAAACACTTTTTGATGGAGCTTGGATAAAAGTCCAGCCTATACGTATTAAATGATGGTTTTATGTTTAATTTGTGGTCGTTAAAGATTCCATGCTAAATGGCTAGATAATGTTAAACATTTCCCAATGGATTTTCCTCTATGGCACACCACCATCACCCCTGGCATTAGTTAATGCAAACAATGAATAGTTTTGATAATATTCCAGATCTCAACCAGTGAGTTAGAGGAGGAATTTTAACTCCCAAAATGGGTGGGTTTGAGTCAAGTGGGAAGTAAAATATTTTAAACCCAAATCTAACCTGCCTCAGGTTTTAATGGAGATGAGACAGAGGGCAGGTGACCAACCCACTTCCAGGAGGTGAATCGTATGCTTAAGCATTTCAATGAGGCCGCATGCCCTAGATTCCTTTCTCTGAGGATTTTAATGTTGGCCGGTTGGGTTTCCTGGGCCTTAGTAAACCTGGCAGACAGAGGGAGAAGGGGATTGAATAATGGAACAGGGGCTTTCCCAACGCTGCTTCTGGGTCAGAAGGAGCATGAGTGGCTCCCCCGACCCCTCGGACAAACCTGTTAAACATCCCAGTGATCCCATCCTCTTCCCCTATAACCCAATGTCCTCCTGATGTTTTGCATGGCCCTCGATCTTCTTCCCTTCTCCCCGATATCTCTGGGGACGCCCCACCACACAAACCCCACCCCCCAACCACCTCACTCGGGCCCAATCTCTCCCTCGCTCCTCGCGACTCCTTATTTGGGGCCTGCTCCTTCAGGTCTAGCCACCTCACACTTGACCAGTCACTCAGTCTGGCTGGTTGTGGCCAAAAAACAGATGGCGAAAATGATAATCAGGTTCTGCTCTTACATTCAGCAGAACCTGAGGGAAACCCATTCTCCCCAGTAAATATTGGGACCAGAATTTCTAAAAGAAAAGAAACATGGTGATGTTTTGCAATTTCAAGCAAATAAAATCAACGCTATTCATAAATCCTCCGTATAAGGGAACTTGTTTAAAGTTAGACACGTATTTAGGTCTCAGAATTCCAAGTATTCTTTTTGGAAAAGTTGCTAATAAGCTGGTCTCTGATCACAAAACAACAACAACAACAAGCTACAGTTATATAGCACTTTTATAATGTAATTAAATATCCCAAGGTGTTTCATGCATAGATGGAATTTCTAACAGAACTTATAATTTGAAAGGTTCCAGATTCCTCAGTGCTTACGTACTCTCAATCTTTATCTTATCCATTACAATACAAACATTACCTGTCTTAATATAAACAGGAGAGCTCTGGGAACTGTTACATTTGTAATTTGATGCACTGACAGTTGCAACATATACTTGGCCACACTTCAGGTCTGGCAGCCAGCAGCTTGTATCTGTTGATGTGCACAGATGCTGTGTCCCATCACTCCCATTAACAGAGACCACATGGCTGATTGCACCTTCAAACTTGCTCCATATTACAACGGCCGTGTTCGTTTCACAATCCACCCGAGTGTAAACATTCTGTGGTTGGCAGGGCGCTGGATAGAAGGACAATTATTTATTTAGAATCAGTTTATTGAAGCTTTTCTCTGGACTGTTACACTGCAATGTTAGATAATGACTTCTGAATTTAATCTTTGTATATCACAACCTCTTCTGAATGTAATGTTTCTGCTAAACATATTGATCTATTATTGTATCTACTAAACGTAATTGTATATCATGATCTCTTCTAAATGCAATAATCATATAAGTAAACATTGAAAAGCTTGTATAATCATAGCCATTCCTGTCATCACAAATCAAAACCATCTCTGCTGGATAGGTTCTAAGACACCACTGAACATTGTCCTAGTCATGTGTATTGAAGGAGATGTATTGCCAGAAACGCTTGGTTTACAGCCTAGATATTCTGCTGTTCAATTATCACCACTTGTGCTGATGCTAAACTACCAGCTCTCTTGCTTTCATAACATTCAGGGAGATTAGCAGGTAGCCCCTTTAAGGCATCAAATTGCAATTGCTGAAAATAAGCTACTACTACTACTAAATGCAAATAAAGGTAATTAAGGTCACACATTCTACCTGTTTCTGTAATGTCATAGTAAGATCTGCCACTGTCACATTGATTGTCGAAAGCAATAACAAATACTATGAAACCTATCCCACATGGGAGCCCAGAGATGGCACAGCTGGTTGTAGAAGAGCTGCAGTTATATTTGTTTCCATTTGTTCCCACTACTTCTGTCTCATATGACAGGGCTCCTAATGCCATTTTCCATGAAATTGTTAAAACGTCAGAGGGACAATCAGTGGAGGCTTTCACATCCTGTGGAATGCAAGGGGCTGCAAAAATATAAAATCATCGGGTCCATTACTGTGCTGGTAAAAAAAAAACAGAATACAATTCTAATAATCTCTCACTTCCTGCTCTATAATTTCCCTCTCCTTCCTCTTCCTCAACATTTTCCTTCTTTTCTTGAAGGTGCTGGGTCACACTGGGCATGATTCCACAGTGGCCATCTGCTCTCCACCCATGAGACCAGTCATGTGTGGTTGTGGACAGCAAGTTTTCTTTTTGATCCATTTAGTGGTGGGTTTACCGAGTCGCTCAGGATCATGAACCTTTAGCTGATATTACCCATCTTTAGCCTGAGGTTAATCCAGAGTGCTCAGACAGCCAGTTGAGAAACGGGAATTCAGCAAAAGACCCTGGATGGAACCCGAGACCTTTCTCATTGGTCGCGTTCAGTCCCGCACCATAAGGTGCAATTATCCACTTGGTTACTGCTACAAATCTAACTTAATCCCTTCTTTGTACATCCATCAGGCTAACTTACATGACATGACAGAACACTAAGACTCTCGATATGCTTTGTAATAATCCACAATAAGACTGAATATAAAGCACAATCTAAACAAATCAATTTGATTTTAAATAAACCCTTCTTATAAGGGACAATTTTCTAACTTCACACCTCTGCCAGGGGACCACATCAGGAACTTGGGTGTTCACTGTGCATGACTTTCTCACCATTCATTTAAATCATCTGAAAATCATGCTTTGTGCAAGCCCAAAATTCCAATATGTCTTTTTGGCAGAGGAAGCTACCCATAGTCAGCCCAAAATTGGAAAGAAGTATATACACAAAACCCAGAATACGATATACACAGAACATGCTGTAGACAAAACAGAGAATGAACAGAGAATATCCACTTTATTTCATGGTGAAGATTATCTGCGTAATTTGCACAATTTCACTTTGTCACTTGCAAATAACAAGGCTATTTTCTTACTAGAAGACTAAATAGTTATTTCCCACTGTAAAAGCGCACAGTCACGGTGGTTAGATGATTGTGTAATGTGGGTCACAGCTCACTTCACAGCTCTCCCTATTTTCATTTCCATTGAAGCCCATTCAGGTGTAAAAGGAGGTGCCGATGTGCTATCAGCTGTTCTAGTCAATTGCATAGTGAAGATCAAGCCCAAATGGTCACTTTTATACTCACCTTTCCCACTTATCAAAATAACATTAGTTCACTGAACCTCAACCCCATTGGCCCCAAAGGAGGGAAGTAACTGGCTGTGTTTAGCCTTTTTAAGCTGCAGGCATCGGATATATGGCTTAGAAATAAAAATCTCACATCAGTCCAATGTTGTTAGCATTGATAGTAACTGTTTCAAATACATAATGGACACTGGGTCATTCTAATCAGAGGTCAGATTGTGCTGAACTTCAAAATATAATTGATGTGAGATTAACTGGGTTTGCAGGTTTAAATCACTAATGACTACATCACTATTAATGGTAGAATTTCTAGTATTTGGAGCTAATGTTTGCCCTGCCTGTATTTACCTAGTAACCTGCATATCAAGTAATTCCTAGCAGACACAAGGGCATTTACTGTTAACTGATTTAAGGCTTTTATGAATTGTATCATCGCTACATTATCTGAGAGCCCAACGCTAAAAGAACTGAGTGCTTGTAAACAGGAAAAAGGTTTGGACAGCAAACTTAAGTTGAATCTCCTAACTTAATGAATAAGATATAGGTTGGGATGCTGATATTCAAAGTGGCAGGAGAGAATTGAAGCCAGCAAAAATTGCCAGTCTTGTTGTTTATATTTATTCCAAACATTCATTCTGAAGTGTTATTAACCTATTACAGACCTTATCAGTAATGGGAGAATTTTAACCTAACCCACCTGTTGGGAAATTGATGGGGTCGGGTACAACGCACTCATTTACTCTCCATTGAAGTCAATGGACAGCAAAATTGGGCCAGGTATGAACTCAGTATTGCATTTAATTCTGTGGGCTTCTGACCCAGTGAGTTAGGTTAAAATTACCCCCACTATGGACAGAATTTTATGTTCCACGGGTGGGCGCGTGCCCGACCCGAACGGGCGTAAAATTGTGCGAGATGACGTCGGGCGAGCCCATTACATCAGATAGAGGAGAGGAGCAGAGAGAATATCAACCCCTCATGAAAAAAAGATTGCTAGTTAATATTGTACATAGCACTGTTAACAAACTATGATATCCCAGCCAAATAGGAAATAAGTTTCTATAACAAAAACATCTGAGCTTTGTTGGAGCTGCTTTTGATTATATTGGTTCATGTACCTGTACGTATTGTAGTGGGGTCACTAATGTTGCTTTTGCATTGGTTTTTTGATATTGACACAACTCTCAGTTCATACTCCAGGCCACAGTCAAAAAATGTGAAGAGACAGGAGGTTCCCCTGGTGTTGCATTCATCATTTGTCCCATCAGATGCCTGGGCTGTTACTTTGTACAAGAAAGCACCTCTGCTGGCATCCCAGGAGGCCCACACACTGCTACTATGGCAGTCACGAGATACTTGAAAGTTCTGAGGAGTGCAGGGTTCTACAAGTATTCAAAAAGAAAATATCATTCAATAAGATATAATAAACATGTTAAATTAAATTGTGGATGCTGATGACAATTAAATTTTCCTGTGACTTATGTCAGAAAACATTGATGATCAGCTCGACACAAATGTATTTTGCTTAAACCATTAAGATCTCAAATCTTCTTGGGCAGTGCAAAATTGAGGACAGTTGCTGTTAAGAGAAGCCTGATGAAGCAGACAGTGTAAGTGGTTGATTTGGCTTTTAATTCTGTGAAGGCTCCAAATTTCCAGGGATGTATAATGTATTATATACAATTGTGAGCAGAAAAATATTCCACACTTAAGAGTTACACTTTGCCAAATTCTTGGAACACACTACGACTGGCCTGGTACTTTTTAATAATTACTCATAAATAATGTTCTGTTGTTTTTAGCACTCAAATGTAGATTTTATAATTTATTCACTTTTATAATTGCTAACTTGTAACCATTCTAATTTCTGTTGAACACTTGATTATATTTTGTTTTATTCCTCGTGCTTATCTAGCTTCCTTGCTTAACCATTTAGGTTTAATTATATTGTTGATGGTATTACTTTACTCTTCCCCGCTTTCATCAATTTACTACCTGGTTAACATCTAGATTATAACAGATTCTATTTTATGCTTTGTGATTCTCGGTTCAGTTTTATTTCTATATGGACCTTTACAATCTATCTCTCGTTGCTTTGAAGTACCTCTTTTGAAATTCAGTACATTAATTTTGTCATCTAGTTCATGATAAACTTAATGATATTGGGAATGCTGACACCCAATGGCTTCAACTGCCTCCCAGGATATAAATGTTCTACCATCTCACACTTACCATTAGACCAGGTATATGCTCCTCCTTTTTTACTTTTAAGACTGAGGGAGATAGTTTCAAAGGGTGTGAAGCAAAGAGGGGTAAGTGAAGCTGAGGGACAGAAAAAGCCAAGATGGAATTCATTGGCAGTAAGGCTCGAGGGGCTGAATGGTCTACTCCTGTTCTTTTTTTTAAAACATGTATCCTCTTTAAGATGAAGAGCCAAGAAGCAAACCTGCTCTAACTTCAGGAATGTGGCTGTAGCTTTTGGAGCTCCCTTCCACCATTACACTGAATTTCGGTGGTACCATTGGAAATTTCCATTATCCGCACGGTGGGCAGAGTGACTAATCTCTGAGGTTAGAGGTGTGACTAATCTCTGCTCACACTTTCGGTCTGTCGCACACAATTGAGCAGATTTACGGGACTTCACAGAGATGAAAATCAGGCCCATAATGAAAACAAATGAAAAGTTTATTAGGAGCAATAAACTTTCAATTTAAACATAGCGCAGGGTCAACTGTAAAATCTAAATAAAATGTGGGCTTTTACAACTTAGTGCCTTTCACAGCAATGTAAGAATTCAACATATAATTTTCTGGCTAATGTTCACGTACTAGTTTCAAAAGTAGCAGCTAAACTTTCACTGCTGTTGCACTTGTCAGCCTGTGCTACAACTGTTACAGAGTAGTGTTCGCTGCATTGCAATTCAGGTATTTGGCAAGTTACTGTTGATGCAGTGCAGTACTGAATCACACCACCAGAGCTTCTAGCGACTGCTCTATAGATCGTGGCACCAGGGCTGCTGTTCCATGACACTTCCACTGAATCTGCAGCGCAGTTGTAGAGTACCTTCACATTTTGTACTGGTTTTATCCCTGTGGAGAGGAAATTTACAGAGTATTAATTTCATCCGAAATGGACAACTCAGTGACAGGAAATGAAGCTAACCAATCTAAAATATTGACCTTCTGATTAAGAAATCCAAGTCTCAGTTTATCAGTCTATTAATCTGCATTCAAATATAGCTGGCGCTTTTTCAGTGTCAATCGGCTGTCTGGTGAGGTACCTGTATAAGGATACCAGCTGACGGCAAGGTCAGGCTGAGCTCTGTACTCAACTCACCATTGTAAAGATTCTGGGTCACACGTGACCCGTGAAGGGGGCGAAACAAGACGATGGGAGGGAAAGCAGAGCTTTCAGATTCAAACACATCTCTTAGACATCAACATATGATTGAAACCAGTTTGGATTCTTCTATTCTTACTTGATTCTGGTAGTTGGGGGACTCTCCAGAAGGCAAGGATTAGGAAACTCTATCCTGGGGATCCTAAAGGGACCATAAACTCTAAAAAATGGTGAAATATATGAATGAAAAATAAAATGCCAATTTAGTAAGTCCTCTATTTGCCAACCTTTATTCTTCAATTGTTTCACTTGAATAGTCTGTACAAACTGCTTCATATGCCTTACTTACCCTCAGTTGTATAATATATCAAAGTGCTTTCCCCACGCAGGTTAAAATCATTCAATGACCTTAAGGTGATGGTATAATCAGCACATATTGCAAGATGGTTTACTACTATGAAATTAGAAAATGTTCTTGTAGTTGTTAGATCAGGCCTTTCCATGGAATTCGCATGCACAGTTATCTCATATTTGAAAGCTTTAGCCAATAGATTCCAATCTAATCGGATTGCACTTTGATTGAGAGCTGTGACTTTGATATCAGATGGAGGCTGTACCACTGTAATGGAACATAAAAGAAAACGTAAGTTTAACTCTCAAGGTATGTTAATGTATAGCAGCTTCTATCTGAGATGGTGGTAACTGGACTAGTAACTCAGAGGCCCAGGCTAATAATTCTCTGGGGACCTGGGCTCAAATCCACAAAGGCAGCTGGTGGCATTTTAATTCAATTCTAAAAATCAGGAATTGAAAGCTAGTCTCAGTAATGGTGACCGTGAAACTATCATTTTCAGACGAAGCAGCGATTCACTTGCACTTCTTTCAATTTAGTCTACTGCATTTGCCGCTCACCATGCGGTCACCGCTACATCTTCACTCAGTCCACAAGCTTGACCCCAACTTTCCTGTCGCTTGCTGTTTCAATTTACCATCTTGCTGTCATGCTCACATTTTTGTCCTTGGCCTGCTACAGCGTGCCAGCAAAGCCCAACGCAAACTAGAGGAACAGCACCTCATCTTCCAATTAGGCACTTTACAACCTTCTTGACTTAACATTGTGTTTAACAATTTCAGACCATGAACTCTGTCCTCCATTTTGATATATTTTTTCCCCAAACCCTCCCCCCACAAGGGCCAGTCTGTAACTTGTTCTCATGTTCTGCTTTCAGAGAGTGTTGACCCTTCTTCTGCTGGTAACACATTCTGCTAACTGACCCTTATGCCACAATTAACACCTGCTTTAGTCTTTAACAATATCATTTCCACTCCCTTTGTCTTATGTCCAAGACATCTTTTGTCAAATTTCTCCTGAGCTCCTACCTACCCCTGACCTATTTTGCCTTATCTGCTCCACTCCCTCTCTTCAACAGTATAAAGCCCAACACATTTCTACCTCTCTTCAGCTCTGAAGAGTCATATGGACTTGAGGCATTAACTCTGTTTCTCTCTCCACAGATGCTGCCAGACCTGCTGAGTTTTTCCAGCATTTTTTTGTTTTTATTTCAGATTTGCAGCCTCTGCGGGTCTTTTGCTTTTGTGAATTTAGCATTGATTGTTGTAAAACAAATCTGGGTCACTAGAAATCTGCTGTCCTTACCTGGTCTGGTCTACATGTGACTCCAGACTCACAGCAATGTAGTTGACTCTTAACTGCTCTCAAGGGTACTTAAGAATGGGCAATAAATGCTGGCTTTGCAGCAACGTCCACATTGCATGAACAAATAAAAACAAAATACAATTGCTAGTAAAATGAAGCCCAAAACAACAAAGAAAGACTTTCATTTATATAGCTTCTCTCACAACTTCAGGATGCCTTAATCCCACTACAGCCAATTAAATACTTTGAAGTGTAATGTGAGAAGCATTACAGACAATTTACACAGGGAAAGATCCACAAACAGCAATGTGATACTGACAAGATAGCCTCTTAGTGATGTTGGTTGAGGGGGTAAATATTGGCCTGGGAACTGAGGAGAACGCTCCTCCTCTTCTTCAAATTAGTAGCTTGTGATCTTTTACAATCATCAGATGGGGCAGATGGGGCTTTGTTTTAATGTTTCATTCGAAAGACTGCAGTTCTGACAATGCAGCAGTCCCTCAGCACTGTACAGGAGTGTCAGTCGATCATACATTCAAATCCTAATATCATTAAGGAGCAATTGTATTTTACTAAAAATGAGAAATGAATCACTATTGCTGTCAACCATGACAACTACTCCCAAGAATACAGAAAATGCAGAATTGTAAATGATAATTTAAATAGGTACAACATGTCACAATATTTGTATATTACTAGCAGATCTCTTGTGGCATTACTCATGGGTTGGTAGCAAGGAGGCAGGTTAGAGTAGAGCTTCACTACCACCTAGTGGTTGCAGCCTATAATTCCAGCGTCACACTTACCTGGGGAATCCAGTTACAATTGATGACATAGGCATTTTCCAGCAAAGTAAAATAACAAACAGCAACGGGCAAACAGCAGGAAATTCAAATTTCTTTGCAAAAGACCTCATTTTCATATAAAATTCTCTCATCTCTGACTCCCAGCCCCTTGCTGTTTTTTTTCTTTCTCTCTTCCTCAGCCCTGACATCTGGGGCAGAATTTTCTCACCTTAGTTCCTGCTGAAACCGCAGGATTATTAATGGCTCAGGAACCTGTTGAACTCTTCAAGGGGGTTTTGCTGACGCTGTCTAACTGAACCACAGCAGCGATGGGTGGCATCCTGCCTCCGGGTTCCCCGGCCAATAGGATGTTGCGGGGGGTGGGGGAGGGGGTGATGCATCCATTCTGTCAAAGGAAGGATTTCTAATTAAAGGGACCATGCCTTGGGTTACAAGGACTCACAGCACTTGGAACTTTGAGACTGCAGCAAGCAGAGGAATGGCGAGGGTATCTGAGAAGGCTGTTCCCAGGTCTCTCACTCTTACCTAGCGATCCTGTTGTGGGATTTGGGGATCTGCGGTGAGGTGATCTTTCCCAAGGATAGGAGGAAGAGGACTTCCTCTCCAACCAAGCAGGTGCGGATGGAAGTGACCGAGGAATTCAGGAGCAGAAGTGTGGTCTCTCCAACCTGGAGACAGTGCACCCAGAGGATCCAGTGCCTCAAGAGAGCAGAAAGCTGAGTGGCATAGCAATTTCATGTGCCAAATCCTACATTCTGAATTGCCCAGCATTCTCCTACACAACACTCCTCAGATCAACACCTTGCAGCTGCACTCAATGCTCTCTGTGCAGGCACCACACATCCCTATCTGAACAGCCAACACTCAGACTTGTCCTCACTGGCTGCCCTCTCCCACTCATGCTTTAGTGACCCTTCAGAGAAGTTGTCCTTCCCTGCTACCCACACAAGCCATCACGGACACTCGGATCTCTGCTTTAGCTCCTTCCAAGAGAAGAGGGCACACAACCTCGCGAAGAGACAGAGACCTAGGGGGCAGCCCTCCAGAGAACGACAACTGGATGGCCACCGACAATGCTCCACTGGGAAGGAGGAGGCTGCAGACGTTAGGAACAGCCTGCTTATAAATTTAGACAGCTGATCCTCTGCCTGTAGATCCTGTGTTGGGGGTATTTTTGTTTTAATTTATTCACTCATGGGATGTGAGTGTCGCTGGACAGGCCAGAATTGGTTGCCCATCCCTAACTGGCCTTGAGAAGGTGGTGATCTCACCTCCTTGGAGCTGGATCTCGGTGTCCATCCCCTCTGCCCACTGTAGACGAACGTGGCGGAGGAGAAGGCAGCTGGTGCCCGCGTTGCTTCTGTTGCTGCTCATGCTGTTGGTGTTCGTATTACTGCTGCTCTTCTTCTTCGTCAGAGCTGCCAAGGCGGCACTGCATAAGCTGTACCCATGCCCCATAGTGATAGCTGGCAGCAGGCAGGTGCAGCTGAAGGCGAGTGAAGTGCAAGACAGGCGAAGTGACTTCCAAGAAGTTGTCACTCACTTGTCCAGCACTGAAAGCACTTCCCGCTGTGAGTAGCAGCCTCTCGCCTGGTCAGTCTCACTGATGAAAGGCTTCTCAGCCTGTCAGTTTAACTGAAGAAGTACTCCCTGCTGTGCACAGGCCTCAGCGTTCCTGGTAAGATGCTGACAGCTCAGGAAATAGGCCTTCTGACTGTTAAAGCCAGAATTCTTGGTTAAAACAGAACTTAACAACTCATTTGAATATTTAAACATCTGACTTGACAGTTTCAAGGGGGCTAAAGGCAAAATACCACAGATGCTGGAAATCTGAAACAAAACCAAAAAATGCTGGAAAATCTCAGCAGCTCTGACAGCATCTGCGGAACGAAAGACAGAGTTAACGTTTCGAGTCTGTATGACTCTTCTTAAGAGCTGAAGGAGAGACATAAGGACTCGAAACGTTAACTCTGTCTTTCTGGCCACAGATGCTGTCAGGCCTGCTGAGATTTTACAGCATTTTTTGTTTTAGTTTCAAGGGGGTTCTCTGCTTGCCTTCAAACTTGCCCAAATTTAACCCAGAAAAGGGCGGGGTGATGTTGGGATTCTGAGCTGACACCATTTTTAGGGAGTTAACTCACAGCCCTCACCCCAAACTACCTCCCACTTGCCTGGAAATACTTCTGTGCAACCAGCCCAGCCCCTTATGTACCACCTCTGCCCTGCCTCATTCTCTTTCTCTCTGCTTCTTCCTCTATCTGTCTTTTGTTTTCCTCCTGGAGATTCTCTCTCGCACTCTCACTTCTAGTCTTCCTATCCTCTCTCTTCTCACAGTCTCCTGTTCTTCAACTGTGTTGATGAGAAACAAAAGCAATGCTTTGAAAAATAATGACCTATATTAAATTATATCCTCTTTACAGAACTGCAATGTGTACCGGAGCGAGCCCATAGAGGGCAAGGGGAAAGCAGGATCAGAGGGAAGAAGAACAGGAACGGAAAGGCAGAAGATAGGAAGAAACTGAAAGTAGACTGAAAACAAAGAGACAGTGTGAACAGGGAGAAAGCAAGGCAAGACTAGAATCAGAGATAGGGAAGGTGTGAAGGGATAGCTATTAGAGAAAGTGGGGTGTAACGCAAAACTGGGAGCAGAAGGATAAGAATGGAAGGCTTGCTTACAGATGATTTTCCCATTTTCAACTCCAAAACAGTGACCCTTAAATTTCTCTACTTGGCTGTGAGTGGATGCGGTTGTTAGTATGCTAGCCTAACACTTCTCCATTAAATTCCACATTGTTCTAAAGGTTAGCCTCTGTTTGACAACACTTAGCTAAATGTTAGGCTGGTATCAATGGACAAGGAATTCAAATCACTGTCATTTATCAGGTGTCTGAAAATGAGGCAATGGCAACTGAAAACCAGCAGGCTCCTTCCATAGGAACCAACAATATAGGGAAGTTGGAACTCCACAAGTCCTGCTCCAACCCTCAGTGGCCTGTCTATTTGCCTTCAGTTTGACCCTGTCCCATAGCTTAGGAACAACAACAACTTATATTTAGATAGCACTTTTAATGTAATGAAATATCCCAAGGCACTTCGCAGGAGCATTATAAAACAAAATATGACACCAAGCCACATAAGGGGATATTAGGTAAAATGACCAAAAGCTGAGCGAAAGAAATAGGTTTTAAGGAATGTCTTAAAGGAGAAAAGTGAGGTAGAGATCAAGGCAGAGGTTTAGGAGGAAATTCCAGAGCTTAGGGTCTAGGCAACTGAAGGCACGGACATCAGTGGTGGAGTGATTAAAATTGCTCAAGAGGCCAGACTCTGATATCTTAGAAGAATGTAGGATTGGACGGGATTCCAATGGAGGAATTTGAAAAAAAACGTTAAGAATTTTAAAATCAAGACATTGCTTCACTGGGTGGTAATGTAGGTCAGAGAGAATAGAGGTAATAGGAACTCGGGGCAGCAGAGTTTTCAATGACATTCAGTGCATTGGAAAGTCATGTCTAAGGGTAATGAAGGCCTGAATGCAAGTCTCAGCAGCAGGATCATTTAAATATAAGATTGGCCATTCACACGGGCGGGGAACAGAAAGGCAGGTAAAATTCCTCTCTCCAGCCAGACACTAATTCCATGCCATGAATGGTGCAGAATTTCTAGGCCGCATTCCTAGCTAGGATCAAGTATGCCCGTTCCGCATCAACATTCAAAAGTAGTTTTGAAATGAAATATTTTGATTGTACAAAAAAAAAACCAGACATAAGTAGGTCCAAATTTGACTTGTGGCATTCACGCAGGACCTGATTCTGTGAAAGGAGGTTTTACACTGGTATGTATATAACAAAAACGACTACTCACAGGTGACGATGTGCCTTGTTTTGCTAGGACCTCCAACACCACCAGAATTTGCAGCAAAGACGGTAATGCTGTAGAGAGTGGATGGATCCAAACCAGAGACAATTCCTCTGGTGTTGTCAAAAGTCAAATTAAAGTTCCCAGTGCTGGATTTCACATTCAGAAGGTACCGATCTGCTTCCCATACTTTAGTCCATTTGGCAATGATTACTGAACTTGAGTTCGATTCTAGGCTGAATAATTTTGGACTCAATGGCACTTCACAAATAAAAATCAAAAAAGAATTGTTAACAACCAAACTGCATTTATGAAAAGAAATGTAATTATTTTTCCTGAAACTGCTAGAAACTTGAAATAATTGTAAGGTATTTTGCAGCCAATGTAATATTTTCCACAAACAGAAATAACAATATGATGGAAATATTGTTCAAACATTGTTACCAAATGTTAGCCTCAGAACTTAATTTCTTTCCTCCACACTATGCATGTGGCCAACTGAGGGGGCACTAAGCAGTCAATGATAGGCCGTTGCTAATTCCACACTACATCTGGTTGCCAGTGCCTGAAATCGACTCCAGCTGCCTGAAATTGAGCATTTGTCATGTGTTGGGCATCATAGAGTCATAAAATATTTACAGCACAGAAGGAGACCATTCAGCCCATCGAGTCCATGCTGGAGTAATCCAGTCAGCCCCATTTCCCCACTCTATCCCTGTAGCCCTGCAAGTTTATTTTCCTCAGGTGCCCGTCCAATTTCCTTTTGAAGTCATTCATCATCTCCACTTCCATCACCCTCATAGGCAGAGTTTTCCAGGAATTTATGACTCACTGCGTAAAAAAATTCTCCCTCACATCCCCCCTGCACCTCTCACCCTTCTGCATGTTGCACAGTTGAGGTAAATGTACATCTTATCACATATTAGTGTATCAATGTACTACAATGTGGATTGTCTCATACTCAAAGAGTATTAAATTCCAATCAATTGTTATATTATCAACATCCTGTTGTCTGTGAAAAATACTGGGGGAGGCCCTGTAGTGGTATTGTCACTGGGCTAATAATCCAGAGACCCAGGGTAATGCTCTGGGGACCTGGGTTCAAATCCTACCACAGCACGTGGTGATATTTGAATTCAATAAAATCTGGAATTAAAATGTCTGATGATGACCATGAACCCATTGCTGATGGCTGTAAAAACCCATCTGGTTCACTAATGTCCTTTAGGGAAGGAAATCAGCCATCCTTACCTGGTCTGGCCTACATGTGATTCCAAGCCCACAGCAATGTGGTTGACTCTTAAATGCCCTCTGAACAAGGGCAATTAGGGATGGGAAATAAATGCTGGCCTAGCCAGTGATGCCCACATCTAATGAATATTAAAAAAAAACTTCCATTTTGCAGGGAGGCTAACAGTTCTGGATGATGTTACCCCTTTGAATATATTACTTTCAATAATTTACACAGCAAAACTCATCAGATACCACTTTACAATTCTCATTGCAACTCCCAGTTGCCACATATACATTACAAAGATGCAAAACTCTCTTTAGTGAGTTGGCATAATGCATTGGGAAAGGAGACAAGTGCTGGTCAGCAACTTTCTCACAGGAACAAAGGCCAAAAGTGGAGGTAAAATCATAGCAGGATGGCAGTTAGGTCTGTTGCCTCTTTGTCTACCCTCTTTATTCCAAGATGATAGTTGGCATTATAAGATGGAAATGAAAGAGGGTCATTTTAACCCAACCTGTCAAATAGAAAACCCACAAACCTGGATGAAATTCCAGTTTTACACCTCCCCCAGTATTACTCTGTTAGCTTCAGTTTCCTAACAGACAGGTTAATTTAACATTGCCCCCAAGGCATTTTTGCTAGTTTTCTGGGTTGACATGTGTGGAGCAACACTGAAGTATTTTTGAGGGCTTCAGTAAATAGGATTAGTTACTGTAGTAAGATTGCCTGCTTATAATTAACAGGCTTCATCTCATTAGATAATAAGGACTCTAACCAACCACAGGGGGAATCACGGGTAGAATTCCCCCTCCTACCTGCTACAGCACCTCCTCAAAACATTTTAAAGAACTTCACACAATAAATTAATTTAGGAACACCAACGATGCTCTCATATAGACAAACACGGTTGCAACATCTCACAAGCAGCAATGACATGCATTAGCAATTAACCTGTTCCCTTGGTAACAGTGGCTGAGCAAACAATGTTGGCAGGACAGCAGGAAGACAATCTCTCCTTTGAGTACTGCCAAGTAATCTTCAACATCCACCTGAACCATTCGAACAGACAGATGGAATCTTGGTAAAATACCTAATCCAAGTGGAGAACATCTACAAGACCGCAGAACTCTCTTAGCACTGCATTGAGGGGGTCAATCTGAAATATAAACTTATGTACCTGTTGTGGGACTTTAACCCACAGCTTTCTGACCTAGAGGCGAGAGTGAGAAACATTAATCCAAGCTGAATCATGGAAGATTGAAGGGGTTGGGGGGGAGGAAGGGTGGGGGAGGAGGAGGGGGTGGGGGAGGGCAGAAAGGAATTCCAACGCTTGTCTTTATTAAGGAAGTGAAGATTATCTTACCCGTTCTTCCTGTTTGCCATGCAATAGCGACTGGAGTAAAACGTCTAATAGCTTTGACTGTCACGTTGTAGAGCACACCTGCTCTCAACCTTTGATATGTTTTTGTGGTGATAAAGGGAGGTGTGATGACAGTGAATGGTAGTTTTCTGGTATTTTTCACAATCCTTAGATCAACAATGTAATAACCGACGTTAGAGAATGGTGTCCATGATACTTTTAACTTGGATGGTGCCACTGATGTTATCTCTGTAATGGCAAATCCTGTGAAAACAAAACAGAAATCTCTGACATCTTTTTTATGGTACAGTTTACACAGTCATTTTCACATCATACAAACGATAAACTCTATTAGCACTGAACCCATTAAATTTAGCCATAGGATAAATCAATTATTCCACCTAACATTCACAAAAGGGGCAGCTTGCATATAAATGTTACCTCAGACATATCCTTAAAATTCTGAGGATTACTTTACTGTTGCAAATTTTCCCGTTTCAGTGTTTCCTTTCTTTTTCTCGTCATGCTAGTTGAGAATTCCACTAATGGGTTCTCCACTACTGTCCACCACAAGCCTACTTCACCACTCAATCCACATGTTGAGATTTGTATGGCTCCACGTGCTATAAGATTGGCCTTATCAGCAATCTTGTAATTAGGGACCTAGCCATTTGCTCACCTTCAAGCTTGATGCAGAAATAGAGTACATCAAAGTTATCCTGCGGGACAATGAATACCCTAGTCAGATCATTGTTCTCTGTGTATCACACAAGCTCACAAATGGGCCTAAGGCCCATTTGGACCTGAAAAGTGGCCAGTCTACCTCAAATTACCTGGAAAGGCAAAGTATCCCAAGTATTTGAACAACAGGTTAAGCGGGCAGTTTCACGCTGCTACTATGCAGCGGCTATGAGAGTGGTATTTTCCACTAACAGGATACGGCCAGCAGTACAAAAAGACATTCTACCTACCACACAATTGAACAACATTGTGTATGAATTTCAGGGCTGGTGTGATACCAAGTATATAGAACATACACCCCAGTAACTGGCTGATTGAATCAAACAGCATGTTCCTTCCAATTGTTCGTAATAAGCAGAGCGCAAACTGTACTCAACCAGCCCATCCGTGCAAAACCCAAAACAAAATGTTTACTGTTAGATGTGATTCTGCACTTGCTGAACAATCCTGAGTTTGCTAATAGCTATTGGAGCAACCGATTTAAGATGATCAATTGAGCTCGTAATGTGGCTCATTTACGCTCGCTAGAAGAGACATACAGTCATATGCAGGGACTTGTTCTCTGCAAACAAAAGGAATTTGTTCAAGCCTCACACCTTTTTTGAATTACCCAGGGCTTGGGGAGCCTATAGTTCCCTGTTGCTTTCTCCATGATAGTCAGCCAGTCAGAGTTGACTTGCCAACCAACCCTATTCTCCTGTAGTACAAATTGTTGTGATCGTTTGAAATTTGGCATTCTTGTGTTTGTCCTGATGAGTGCAAGATGAAAAGCTTCAGCAATATGCCTCTCTTTTCAGCAACATTCAAGTTCTGTACTACCAAACAACTGTTTGTATACCTGAGAAGATTGTTGTTGTATATTGGGGAAGAGACCATTATGTGAGTAGTTGATGCACAATTTCATTGGAAACAACATCACTGAGCTTGATTACAGACATAGCCGAACTGTACATGCATGCCCAGCCCTCCATGGACAGAATCAATTTTATCCTAATGGGCCCACAGTGTAAAGTTGTCTACAGATTACATCAGGAAGTCTGCAAAGATATATCAACGAGGAGAATGGGAGCTTTACTCTGAATCTTGGCTGAGCTTTATTTTATTTGCAAGTGTGTAATACTGACATCAGGTGCGAAAAATGGAAAATCTACATTCCATCTTTGCTGAAATGTTTCTGACATCGATTCAATCAGTGTTTGAACTGATTTCACAGTGAGAACATTTCTGATTGGAATATTAAAAACCTTTGTAATGATTAACTCCTTATGCGCTTTTGAACTTAGTGACAGCTTCAGGACTGGCTGGACCAGCATGATCTCCTTGTTGAGAAGCTGAGATTCTTGTTTCCATGTTGATCAGCAGAATGACACTACAATTCCAGACCCTCAGCACACCGAGGGGTCTGAGCTACCCACCTCCTCCTAGTTACCAGAGTCTAAGCTCGCTGAGAAAGTTAGTCACTTTGTCACAATCACATGCCATCAAAATGCCCTATCACTTTTATAGCAAATTGGTTTACAAAATAAACTCTTTACAGCATGACGTCATGAGAGTCCATTCTACTTTTAAGCTAAGAAAATTCAATCAATGCCATCAAGTGGACAAATTCAAGATGGTGCTCTAGGTCAGGTGATCATACTATTTTCAGACAATGTGCACTTTCTTTATCCACATCTTTATCAGATCATACCATTAACTAGTTTACTATTGCAGATTCTTATTAGTAGCATGGGGTCCTCTTGTTTGATAGTCAAAGTGAAAATCTTCTGAATTTCTGTCAAGGTAAGTGAACAACACTCCATTGCTCTTAAATGAACTAATGTCTTTGATCAATTACCCAAGAGCCTGCTGACACAAATTCAGAATTTCCTTTGTGCAAGTGGTTGTTTTGTAACCAATATGGTTTGATATTGTTACCAAGAGATTAGTGCAACGATTTCTGTGCCGCTGTTCAGCTGGTTCTTGCCAGAATTGAGGATAGAAACCCATATGTTCCGAGAGGTGTTGAAACTGCTGCTGATCTCGACTTGTGGCAATCTATGCTCATTTCTCCATGTGAGATCTGCATGTTTATTTGTCTTTGGGTGATTTTGTTTCCAGCCGCTCATTCAAGAAAAAAAAATCTAAGTCAAGCCGGGTGAGCCGGAACAGTGGTGTGCGTGTTAGTGCGCGGATTGCCTTTGGGCCCCAAGTAACTTCTTGTTATATCAGTTGATATTTATTCAAATGTCTGGGGCCAGTTTGCAGTAACACGAGCACTGCTCCTAACCTTGTCCCCCCGCCATGGCCGCTTGTGCCTGACCTCCTGGCCATCTATGAGCTGCCTGACCTAGTTGGCAAGGCAGCACCATCTACCCCTGCCGCCAGTGCCAGGCAAGGGCGCTGTCACCTCCACCAATTGAGCGCTGAACTCGCCTCCTAGCTGCCATCCCTTTACACACAGACCTGCAAGGGGCCTTGGCCATTTCCCATCCTTCTATCCGTGTATTAAGCTATCCTTACTGCCTATGTATCAAATTCCCCCATTAATTTCCTCACTAAGTACCCAGAGCCGAATCTCCCGTGATTCGCTCTACGTAAGATGGAATGGTCTTGAAACTCAATTCCAAATGTTCAAAATATTTCGCCAGCAAATTTTTTCCCCCCCTCAATGCTGCCTTCAAGTTCCCTCAGCAGTTCTGATGTCAATTCAAAACCAGCGCAAATAATTGAAAGGACATCAGCCAAGATATAAGGTCGGACGGTCCATGTGTGTTTGTATAACAGAAATGGCTGCAGTAAAGAAATTCACTCTATGGCCTCAATTTAATTCAGGTTCAGGAGTAGAAATACAAAGAGGGCGAGGGAAAACTGCAAAAGCTGGAAATCTGAAATAAAGACGTTAACACATAAAACATATAGATATCCCAGCTTTGGATACTTTTATTCCAGGAGTTGACAAGCAGTGTTAAACATTGCTGCACTCAAATATCCTTTTTCCTCACAAGTGGAAGGCAATAATCTTGTTAATGCAAGGGCCCTGGAAATGTTGATGTAACGACGTACATTTTCAACTTGCCATCCAAGCAAAAAAATTGACATTATGAATCATTATAAAATTTGCTGATCTTCATTTTCACCGATTTTACGCCCAGGCAGTAAGTGGAAAATTTATACCAATACTTCTCTGCAACTGAAGTCAGTGACACTGACTTTTAGCTGATTCCTCTCATGGGCCAATATCAAGTGGGACAATATTTTCTGCAAATTTGGTTCTGTTACCCTTTACATTATAATTTGGATTATTTTATTGCATGTTATTTACCGTTTTAAAGGCAGTTAATTTAAGCAAAGTGATAAATAGGCTTCTCAGCCTATAAAACAGAATGGTGTTCTCAGTGAGAAAATTAACATTGCCTTGGAATATAACAGCAACACACAAAAAGCAATAGCTCGTAAGAAAATCATCCAGGGCTTACAATTGGTGGCGAATAAAGCATTTGTGTGATATTTTTTCCATCTTAACTATTGTACAATGTTAAAGAGAGATGGGGCCTCGCAATTCTAGATTCTTGCCACTACGTCATTGGTGCCAAGTCCATTGCAAACGATGGACATGATTCTTGTTAATTGTGCTATTTCATATTAAAATGTTTAAAAACCACTATATCAGTCAATTAAATCAACGAGGTTTACAGAGGTCTAACGTATATGACTTACTTTATCCAAAAAAAATCAAATTAGCCGTGCTCTTTGCATACCAGAAGTTTAAATAAACACACCAAGGCTCTTCCACAGCACCTTCCAAACCCACGACCACTACCACCTAGAAGGACAAGGGCAGCAGACACATGGGAACACCACCACCTGGAAGTTCCCCTCCAAGTCACTCACCATCCTGACTTGGTAATATATCTTTCACTGCCGCTGGGGCAAAATCCTGGAACTCCCTCCCTAACTGCACTATGGGTGTACCCATACCACATGGACTGCAGCAGTTCAAGAAGGCAGCTCACCACCACCTTCTCAAGGGCAACTAGGGATGGCCAATAAATGCTGGCCTAGCCAGCGAAGCCCACATACCGTGAATGAATGAAAAAAATATTCCTTTGCCAATTTAACTCAGCATTTAACTCGTTTATTTTGAATAGATTAATGTATCTGCTAAAATAAATAATCAAACAACCTGAATCGTTGTCCATAAATAGCTCCAACCATTTTAATAAGACCACTCCATACCCTCATAATTATTCTTAAAAACGACTCACACCATTTAAATTCAACAGTAGGTGGCATTAAGACCTTCGCAATATACCTGCAGGATTTTGCTTCTTACTTCGCGCGAGCTTTTTCCATGTTAATATTTGTACAATGTTAAAGAGAGATGGGGCCTCGTAATTTTAAGTTCTTGTTACTACTTCATTGGCGCCAAGTCTATGAGAATCCTTGCAAACGATGGACATGAATCTTGTCAATTGTGTTATTTCGTAATAAAATGTTTAAAAATCACCACACCAGTCAATTAAATCAATGAGGTTTACACAGAGGTTTAACGTATATGACTATTACTTATTCAAAAAAAAATAAACGAATTAGTCGTGCTCTTTGCGTACCAGAAGTTATTTTATCCAGGATTCAGGAACAGAATGACGCGAGGGGCCAAGAGCCCATTGCTTGTGTCCAGAACGCCCCCCCAAAAAATCTGCCGAATCAATTTAAATGTCAACGTTACTTGTTGTAATCTGATTTGCTGCATTATAATGCAGTATGTAAACTTTCTGCCGGCCTCTCTCTTCGTGGATTTTTACTACCTGGATGCATTGTGCTGAGTTTGGAGGTGCAGAAGGAGCCCCAAATATTCTTGGTGCCCAGCACTCCAAGAATCCTTAATCTGACTCTGATTGTATTCAGAGTGCGTTTCCTGTTTTCTTCTCCCTCTTATTGAGTTCGCATGGCCTTTAGTATTTGGTAGCGTTCCATAAAATGGAAAGATGTTAATGGTTGAAGTCATGTTCAAGATTGTACTTAAATTCTCTGTTAGCCACCGGGAAGTTTAAATAAACACACCCGCCGAAATTGGTCGATTTAACAAAAGGGTTAAAATATTAATGTACCATTTTTTAAAAATCACAAAAGCTCGGTTAAAGCGTGCATTGTGTAATTTAACGTTGCAGCTGCCTTCCTGGTATGCACTTGAGCCAAAGCCAATCTTTAATATAAAATTAGTGATTAGTAAGGGAGTTTATTTTAGTTGAATTAGATTTTATGTTTAGTTATATTAGTGTAACTTCCTCGGTTTGAGGGAGATACCTGTGCAGTTAACCTTTCAGTTAATCACACTGGGGCAATCAGTGTCACCTCTCTCCGGCTTTATTTAAAATAGGCAACTCTCAAAGCAATGTAATTCATTCTGCTGGTTTTCCCGGAGATCCAGTCAGGTAAGTATTTTTATTTGACGTGTGTGCATGTGTGTCTCAGTTAAATGCTAAACACGGACTCTTTCAACAGGTGATAAATACTCAGACGGCGGTTTAAACTACAGGCACTGCAAGGCAAGGATCCTTAGAAGGGACAGGACACAGAAAGAATTAACTGAAATACTGCATCCAGAACCGCTAAGGTGTATTCTCAATAACATAGGATTCGAAAAACAAAATTTGCAAAGATGTGCACTATACACTGTGCAATGAAATGCTGCAGTCTCATTAAATTTAAAACCAAGGACTACTGTAAAAAGGTGCCCTTAACCTTAAATCCCCACTGAAACAACTAGTTGCTGGATCTGTACTGAATGTGATAGTGAGGCTCAAAAGATTCAGGGAGACGCTCTCGTTTCTCTGCCCTGTTTCATTAAGTATTAGATATTTAAACTCACCGGACTGGCAATATGACACCTGCCGGGAAAAGAAAAAACAACCTTTAAATTAATTAATACTTGTAACAGTTTCGTAATGGTTATAACTTTTCATTGATGTCCACTAAAACACAAATGTAACCGTCCGCACATTATGTTAAATAAAACAAATTACCTGATATAGAGTAGTTAATATTAAGCATATTCTCAGCATAATTACACACTCCATTGCATAGCTTTACATGGAGCTAACAAACAAACTGGGATGACAGCTCTTTGAATACGAATGAACCCCCAAAGGACAAGGTGATTCTTTTGAAGAGTTTGGAAAGGAAATTATCACCAACACCGCTTCCACGAACCAATCAGGGAACTTTCCTGGGGCCCACCTCTTTAGAAACTCCCCATCCAAGGCTGGAGGCCATTACATGAGATAAATCACTTCTATTCAGTATCCAGCATTACCTTTGCTAATACTTCCTCAACAAGTCCTACCTACTCAGATACCTTCATTACCTGTGCAAATATAATAATCTTAGGTATGAAGAAGGGTTTTTTCAAGTCATTAACCCTGCATTCTTGGGTTACCATAATGAAGAGGTATTTGAGAAATTTGGGCTTTCCACTGGATATTAGAAATTAAAGGGGTGCCAGTGACCCAATATTCTAAGAAGGTAAATAGCTTTTGGTGGCACAATGTAGACTTATGTTGATTCCCCAGGGGGGAGGCATTGCTACAGATCTCTATCTGCATGGCCCATGCGGAATTAATCATTGAAATAGAATCAAAGAATAATTACAGCACAGAAGGAGGCCATTCAGCCAGCAGTGTCTGTGCTGGCTCTCTGCCATTCACCTAGCGCCACTCCCTGCCTTCTCCCCATAGCCCTGCATATTCTTCCTTTGCAGATAATAATCCAAACCCCTCTTTAATGCCTCAAATGAACCTGCCTCCATCACAATCCCAGGCCGTGCATTCCAGATCTTAACCACTCTGTGCGAAAAAGGCTTTCTTCATGTGACCATTGCTTCTTTTGCCAATTACCTTAAATCTGTGCCCTCTGGTTCATGATCCTCCCACCAATGGCAACAGTTCATTCCTACCTACTCTGTCCAGATCCCTCATGATTTTGAATACTTCTATGAAATCTCCTCTCAACTTCCTCTTCTCCAAGGGAAAAAACGGGCGAGATTTTCCAGCCCCACCCGCTGCCGGGATCATCCAGTTCCACTGAAAGTCAATGGGCTTTGGCTAGGCCACCACATCTCCTGTGGCAGGTCCAGACACAGGGGGACCAGAAAATCCCGGCCAACTTCTCCAATCTAGCTTCATAACTGAAGTTCCTCATCACTGGAACCATTTTCGTGAACCTTCATTGCGCTGTCTCTAATGCCTTTGCATCCTTCCTAAAGCGTGGTACCCAGAACTGAACGCAATACTCCACTTGAGGCTAAACCAGTGTTTTATACAGGTTTAACATCACTCCCTTGCTTTTATACTCTGTGTCCCTATTGATAAAACCTAGGATGCTCTATGCTTTATTAACTGCACTCTCAACTTGTCCTGCCACCTTCAATGATTTATGTACATATACACCCATTTCCCTCAGCTCCTGCATGGCTTTAGAATTGTACCCTTTATTTTATATTGTCTTTCTGCATTCTTTCTATCAAAATGAATCACATCACACTTCTCTGTATGAAATTTCATCTGCCACTTGTCTACCCATTCCATCAACTTCTGTCCTTTTGAAGTTCTACACTATCCTCCTCACAGTTCACAATGCATCCAAGTTTTGTATCATCTGCATATTTTGAATTTGCGCCCTGTACACCAAGTTCTAGATCATTAATATATATCAGAAAGAGCAGGGGTCCTAACCTTGACCCCTGGGAAACTCCACTATAAATCTTCCTCCAGTCCAGAAAACAACTATTGACCACTACAAAACAAAAACAGAATTACCTGGAAAAACTCAGCAAGTCTGGCAGCATCGGCGGAGAAGAAATCAGTCAACGTTTCGAGCCTCCATGGCCCTTCGGCATGTCTGCCGAAGGGCCATGGAGGCTCGAAACGTTGACTGATTTCTTCTCCGCCGATGCTGCCAGACTTGCTGAGTTTTTCCAGGTAATTCTGTTTTTGTTTTGTTTTGGATTTCCAGCATCCGCAGTAGCTTTTAGCTTTTTGGTATTAACCACTACTCTCTGTTTCCTATCACTCAGCCAATTATGTATCCATATTGCTACTGTCTCTTTTATTCCATGAGCTCTAACTTTGTCCACAAGTCTACTGTGCAGCACTTTATCAAATGTCTTTTGGAAGTCCATGCATTACCCTCATCAACTCTTCCTGTTACCTCATCAAAAAACTCAAGCAATTTAGTTAAACATGATTTACCCTTAACAAATCCGTGCTGATTTTTCTTAATTAACCTGCATTTTTCCAAGTGACTATTAACTTTGTCCCGAATTATCACTTCTTGAAGCTTTCCCACCACTGAGGTTAAACTGACTGGTCTTTTGGCTTATCCTAACACCCTTTTTGAACAAGAGTGTAACATTTGCAATTCTCCAGTTCTCTGGCACTACCCAGAGCCTAAGGAAGATTGGAAAATTATGGCCAATGTCTCTACAATTTCCAATTTCACTTCCTTCAGTATCCTTGGATGCACCTCATCTGGTCTTTTAAGTATGGATAGCCTATCCAATACCTCCTCCTTACCAAATTTAAATCCTTTAAGTGTCTGATCTATTTTGTCTTTCACCAGTGCAGCATCGTCTTCCTTGGTAAAGACAGATGCAAAGTATTCATTTAATACCTCAGCCATGCCCTCTGCCTCCATGTGTAAATCCCCTTTTTGTTCCTAATTGGCCCCACTCATCCTTTTACTACCATTTTACTATTTCTTTGCCTATAGAATACTTTTGGACTCCCTTTTATGTTAACTGCCAGCCTCATCTCACACTCTCTCTTTGTTTTCCTTATTTGCTTTTTCAATTCCCCCTGAGCCTTCTAAATTCAGTCAGGTTCTCAGTTGCATGTGACCTGCTGAGTTTTTCCAGGTAATTCTGTTTTTGTCTCAGTTGCATCATCCACTTGACATCTGTCATAAGCACACTTTATCTTTTCCATCTTAATCTATATCTCTTTTGTCATCCAGAGAGCTCTGGATTTGTTTGCCCTAACTTTTCCCTTCATGGGAATATACTTGACTGTGTCCACATTACCCCTTCTTTAAAGGCAGCTACTGCCATTTTCAGCTATAGTTTTGCCTGACATTTGATTCCAATTTGTCTAGATCAGATCCATTCTTACCCCATTGAAGTTGACTTTCCCCCAGTTAATTATGCTTACTCTGGATTGTTCCTTGTCCTTTTCCATAACCAACCTAAACCTTATGATTCAATAATCACTATCCCCAAAATGTTCTCTTACTTGACCCACTTAGCCCACCTCATTCCCAAGAACCAGGTCTAGCAGTGCCTCCTTTCTCATTGGACTGGAACCATACTGCTGTAGAAAATTGTCCTGAATAAATACTCTATGAACTCTTTCCCCTCTCTGCCCTTTACACTACTACTATCCCAGTCTATGTTTGGATAATTGGAGTCCCCCATTATAACTATATAATTCTTGCACCTCTCTGTAATTTCCTTGCAAATTTATTGCTGTACATCTTCCCCATTAGTTGGTGGCCAATAAACTACACCAAGCAATGTAATTGCACCTGTTTTTGTTCCTTAGCTCTAGCCAAATAGATTTTGTCCTTGACCCATATGGATCACCCTCACCTGCACTGCAGTGTTCTCCTTAATCAATACTGCCATCTCCTCCCTTTCCTTCCTTTCCTATCTTTCCTGAACTTCTAGTAGCTAGGAATATTTAATACTGCCCTTCTTTGAGACAGGTCTCTGTTATAGCTACAGCATCATATTTCCACGTGGCTATCTGTGCCTGCAACTCATCAATCTAATTTACCATGCTCCATGCATTCACATACATGCACAGTAACCCTAATTTAAACTTTATTACTTTCCCCATTACTCTGAGTCCATGTAATAACTTACTATTTCACCCTCTAGTGCTATCTGTCTCTCCCCTTATTCTGTGCATCTTGGTATTCCTCTCTAGTGTTACCACCTTGTTCCCAAACTAAGTTAGTTTGAACCCTCCCCAATAGCACTAGCAAATCACCCTGCAAGGAAATTGGTTCCAGCTCTGTTTAAGTGCAACCCATCTGGCTATATCGGTCCCATCTCCCCCAGGCTAGGTCTCGTTGTCCCAGAAATCAAAAGCCCTCCCTCACATACCATCTTTCTAGCCACACGTTCATTTGATTTGTCCTCCTATTTCCATACTCATATGCGTGTGGTACTGGGAGTATTCGGAGACTACTACTTTTGAAACCCTGCTTGCTAATTTCCTACCTTGCTCCCTAAATTCTGATTGCAGGACACATCCATTTTTCTCTATAATTGGATGCCTATAATTGAAGAGCACTTTGTTGGTTGTGTCCCGTGTTACCGCCTGTCCTTGAGAAACCGATGTAGCATGCGTAGAGCTGCTTCTACAAACATATTTCTCCCCCTAGAACTTTCTCCACTAAAATGCTGCTGAGATTAGATCCATTGATATTTTCAAAACTCAGATTGATAGATTTTTGCTCAGCCATGTTGTTAAAAGATTATAAAACCAAGGTGGGTAAATGGAGTTAAAGTGAAGATCAGAAATGACCTGACTGAATGGATGAACTGAGGTTTGATGGGCTGAATGGCCATTTTCTGTTACTATGTTCCCATGATAGATTGTTTCCACTGGGCAGGGTGACAGTAGTGAAAGAGAGCAACCTTTAAGATAACCAAAAGCCCAAAATGTAACACTGACACTAAGAGCATTTAGAATGTGGCGTTCTCTGCCACAAGTTGCTGAACCAGAATCCTGATTTTGTTTAAAGGGAACTAGTTAGTTGTTTGCAAAAGATTATCACTAGAAGATAAAGGAACAAACAAGAGGTGGCTAATTAGACTAATGGGAGCGGAGAAAATATGGGTGTGGGGGTTGATGGACCAGGTCATAGGTTTCTGTGCTGTATGTAACATTTTATGATGATAGATGCAATTGGATAACATTAGAGTTTCCTTATTGTTTAAATGGCAAGACTCTAACAAACAGCCTTTTGTTGCTCAATTTCAATGTGCCTTGTATGTGTGCACCTTTAGATAATAAAATAATAGAAAGTAGCATCCAAACACTAAGGGCAGAATTTTTTGGTCAGTGGGCGGGCCCAGGACTGGCCGGGGAATGGACCGCCGACCACAATCGGCCCCCGACTGCGATTTCACGCTGGCTGGCCAATTAACAGCCAACCAGCATGAAGCACGCGCTGAGAAGGTCAGCACTGCCAGGGTGGGGGCAGGAGGAGGGCGGGCACTGACATCAGCGCCGGCATGGCCAAGCACAGATAGAAAGCTGGCTGAAGGCAGAGAGCTGCCTCAGGGAGCTGAAGACCTGAAAAGCATTAAATAAAGTTTTTAAAATCAGGGAAAAAAATGTCCAAGCATCACAATCACCTGAACATACGCATGATAAAAATGCTGTCCATAAGTTTTTATTTTTCTTTCATTTAATAATGGAAACCCCACCCCGCCTGTGGATGAGGTTTCGTAAAAAATGCAAAGTCCGCCTGGCCGATTTGCCCATCCACCAACTGTAAGGTTGGACGAACCACGAAAAATTGGGGACTGTTGCACCGTTAATAACCTTAATTGGCCTCTTAACTGTCAGCGGGCGCGCCTCCGACTTTTGCGCGTGCCCGCCGACCGAAATATCGCGTGATTGCACTTCCGATCGGGTTGCCGCGCGCCCATCCGATCAGAGTAAAATTCTGCCCATAGTTACCATTTCAGGTCAATCACTTTCATCAGAACCGGGAAAATGTAGAAACAATATTTTTTAAGCAGGTGAAATGGGGAAGGGTGGTAAATGAACCTAGAGTAGGTCTGTGATATGGTGGAAGACAGGAGACATTAAATGACAAAAGCGTTATTTGTGCAGAGCCAAAGGGAGTGTAATGAAGCAAATAAAGAAACAAGAGATGTGTCCAGAGGCGATGTGAATGGCAGAATAAAGAATAGCTGCTGTCCAAAGCAAAAACAGGAGGGAAACAAAGCATGACAATGAACGATTCTGATTTTCTCTTGCCTTGCATCTTCTACATTTCCCATTTCCTACCTTTGATTTTTCATTTCACATTCCCCTGATGGCCCTTACGCTTTTTGATCTTCATGTCCAATCCACCTGATACTTGAATGTGTAGATGTCTTATGCTTTCTAATGCTCAGTTCAGCCGTCTGTGTCAGCTTGGCTCTGGCCGAAGGCTGCTGGAAGCGTTCAAGGGCTACACTAGGTCTTGACTGTATAATCTAGGCTGATATTCTAGTCCTGTTCTGAGGGAATGTTGCTCATAAGGGGACGAAAGGTAATCCGAGTTCTGGGAATTAAAGGTCATATTGCACTATTTGAAGTGGAGTAGTAGATTCTGGACAAAATGTCTCCCTCGGCTAATACTATCACAGCGGATAAGTCATTTTATTGCTGGAATATGTTAGTGCAGAACGGCTGCTGAATTTTCCCATGATAACAAAATCAATTACCTGTGCGATGCACATCTGGACAATCTAATATGCTAATAGACTATGCATATATGCAAGTATCTCATCCTTTGCGCTTCTCTTTGAGTCTTCTCATGGATTTTCATGTATTCTTCCTCATTCTATCAGTTATCATCCTGTAAATTGCTGTACCCGTCTCTGCAGTGAGAGATCCAATGAATCAGTTGGGACAATTCCAGTCTCTCTGGTATTTTGTAGTCACCCCCCACACACATTATGAAGAACAGGACAGTTTCACCGTTTAACAATGTGAGGCACATTGGCTAACTTTGATTCCCAGTAGCATTTTTGGTTCTCTTTTGTTGCCAAAGTGATGGAAAGAAGAGCAGATGGATTTGCAGGGGCATATAGGAGAGAATCTTGGAGGCACATGGAGGGGGAGTTGAAGGCACATCTACAAGGGAAAGCTCAGGGGTTAATCAAAATAGCCTGCCCATTAACAAATGCATGTAAGGCACCCATCATTTATGTCCATCATTTGGACACTCAGAAATCAATCAAAACTTTATTGGCCCGACATGATCATTAATATGTTGATGTGTTCTTAATTGATGGTAAATTAATTCCAATCCAATCCATGTTTGGGAAAACTGGTGTAAGCCCACTACTTCCAAACTTCTGGAGCAAACAAAATTTTAACAACGTGACATTAATTGGTAATTAATTTCTGGTAAACTTATTTTCTCTTCAATGTTTTGCAATATGCTTTATCTGTTCTGCTTTCCTTTTCTTTTTCAGGCCACAGAACATTCTCTGGCCAAAAACGCGGAAAATAGACCTGCTCCCAGGGTTCTGAAGCCTGATAAATTAGTAAAGGGGGAGTATTTAGAAAGGTTGGCTATACTTAAAGTTGATAAGTCACCAGGACCAGATCAGATGCAGCCAATGATATGGGTGGAAAATGCGGAGGCAATGTCCATAACCTTATAATTCTCCTTATAAAGCGTGGTGGTGCCAGAGGACTGAAAAATTGCAAATATTACACCTTTATTCAAAAAGGGTGTAAGGATAAGCCCAACAATACATGCCAGTCAATTTAGCCTCAGTGGTGGAAAAGCTTTGAGAAATGATAATCCAGGTCAGAATTAACAATCACAAATGTGGATCAATTAACAAAAACCAGCATGGATTTGTTAAGGGAAAACCATGTTTAATTAATTTGATTAAGTTTCTCGATGAGCTGACAGAGAGGGTTGATGAGGGTGGTGTGGTTAATGTGATGAACTTGCAAAAATCGCTTGATACAGTGCTGTATAACAGGCTTGTCACAAAAGATGAAATCCATGGAATAAAAGGGACAGTGGCAAATAGAATGCAAAGTGGAAAAGTGTGAGGTAATTCATTTGGGGAGGGCAAATAAAGCAGCGGAATACTCAGTAAACAGGAGGAGATTGAGAGGGGTAGAGGAAGTGAGAGACTTTGGAGTGCATGTCCACAGGTCCCTGAAAGTGGCAGGACAGGTGGATAAAGTGGTAAAGAAAGTGAGGTATTGAATACAAATGCAGGGATGTAATGCTGGAACTGTATAAAACGTTGGTTAGGCCACATACACGGCTGGAATTTTGTGTACAGTTCTGGTCACCACATCATAGGAAGGACAGAATTGCTCTGGAGAGAGTACAGAGGAAATTTACAAGAATATTGCCAGGGTTTGAAAATTGCAGCTATGAGGAAAGACTGGATAGGCTATGATTGTCTTCCTTAGAATACAGGAGGCTAAAGGTGTGACCTAATAGAGGCGTACAAAATTATGAGGACCCTATAGGGTAGACAGGAAAGACCTGTTTCCCCTAGCTGAGGGGCCAATTGCCAGGGGGCATAGATTTAAGGTGATTGGTAGAAGGATTAAAGGGGACATGAGGAAAAACTTTTTCACCCAGAGGGTGGTGGGCATCTGGAATTTACTGCCCGATTTGGTGGTTAAGGCTGAAATGCTCAACTCATTTACAAGGTATCTGGATCTGCACCTGAAGCACTGTAACCTGCAAGGCTACAGACCAGGTGCTGGAAAGTGGGATTAGAAAAAGCAGCTAGTTTTTTTCTTTTTTTTTCTTTTTCGGACAATGCAGACACTATGGGCTAAATGGCATCTTTTTACACTGTAACTTTTCTATAGTTCTATGGTTGGCAGCATGATACAAACTTGGCTGAATGACAGGAAACAGGGAGTAGTGGTGAACTGTTGTTTTCCGGACTCGAGGATGGCTATATAGTAGGGTTCTCCAGGGACCACAGCTTTTCTTGTATTTGTTCATGCATGTACTTAACTCTCGGTTGTTAGAGCTAAATTGGACCATGGCCATAGTCATGTGTGAATCCAAATTTGGAGTGGTGTGTGGGCAAAAATTTCCCTTATTTTCATGATGCTTATCAACAATCATTGGTTACGCTTAGGCAATTTATTAATTTCTGTAGAGGGAGCTAGTTTCTGGAGGGCATTTGAGGAAATTGGGCTGGGAAAGAGCAGAACACATTGACACAATACCTGCCTTCTTCAATTTCCTTCCATTCACAGGGCCCACCACATGCACGTTGTACTTAGATGAATTACACAAGTTCCAACAATGGATTTATCTTCCCATAAACTGTGATTGCCCAAAATAAACAACACTTGTATAAAAGTGTTTAAAAGACATTATTGGTTGCTAGGCAGCAATACGTAGGAGGAAGTCTTTTTAAGAACATATTCTTAGGCTTGCGTCCTTGGTAAATGCTGCTGCTGAAGAATTCCTTCTGTTTCTTGTTGTGTTCTTCCTCTGCAACTTGTTAAAAATAAACTCAGCATTGCTGCTAGTGTTATAGACTTTTTAAAATACTATTTATTTTTGTATACTCAGGCATGTAGTACAGGACACAATCGTTTCCTTCAGTCTAATATTTCTTAGTTACTTATTCATCCTTCTTCCTGAGGCTAAACCAGGTCAATCGCAACCTTGGTGTCCTATTTAAACCTGAGCTGAACTCCCAATCCCACATCCTCTCCATTGCCAAGACTGCTTCCTTCTATCTCTGGAACATTGCCTGTATGTACACCTGTCCCAGCTCACTGGCAACTGGAATCCTCATCCATTCCTATGTTGTCTCTAGACTTAACATTTCCACTGATCTAATTGCTGGCCTCCCTCCTTGCACCCTTCATAAACTTGAGGTCATCCAAACTTCTGTTGCCCATATCCTAATTCACACCAAATCCCATTCTCCCACCACCCTCCTGTTTGCTGAACAACATTGACTCCCGATATGGCAACACCCTGACTTTAAAATTGTCATCCTTGTTTTAAAATCACTCCATGGCCTTGCCTCTACCTATTTCTGTAATTTCCGCCATCCCTTAAACCCTCTGGGATCTCTGCTTTAAATTAACGGCAACAACTGCCTCTCCACCTTTCACCCCAGCTCTCCTTGGCCACTGCACTGAGCATCACCATGGGAAATTTTCTCTGTCTACACCTTTAGAAGCTTCTCCATATGGTTTGAGTATGGGTTGATGCTTGTGAGGGACAGTTGTAATAATGGGGATGGTGAATGGGGCATTGCTGAATTAGAAGGACCAGGTCACTGCTGCCATTCTTCCTCTGTTTGTTGCTGTGACACATCTTGGGAAACAGAAAAAAAAGAGAAATGAGCAGAGGTGGATAGCCGTTGCACTTCAGAATAAGTTATGAGCATTTAAGAAGTATGGGCCAGTGAGACAGATATGCAGAGTTTCCTGTCTAATCTGCAGCAGGACTTGGTCTCATCTGTTACTCACTGCTTTCCCCTTTCCCCCACTAGGGAGACTCGGGCAATCTGGATAAAAGCAAAATACTGTGGATGCTGGAAATCTGAAATAAAAACAGAAAGCGCTGGAAAAGCTCAGCAGGTCTGGCAGCATCTGTGGACAGACAAACAGAGTTAACATTTCGAGTTGTATGTCTCTTCCCCACCCCTCCCCTCACAGGGCCACCTGTCACTTGTTTCTGTGTTGTGCTTTCACAGATTGCAGACCCTTGTGTTAATAACACATTCTGCTATCTTAACTTTATGCCACTCTCAGCGCCTTCTTTAGTCTTTAACACCACCATTAGCACTCCCTTTGTCTTGTGTCCATAACATCTTTGTCAATCTCCCCTGAGCTCCCACTCATCCCTGACCTTCTGCTCCAACACCTCTTAAACAGTATAAAATCCATCTCATTTCTACTTCTCTTTAGCTCTGAAGAAGAGTCATATATACTTGAAACATGAACTCTGTTTCTCTCTCCACAGATGCTGACAGACCTGCTGAGTTTTGCCAGCATTTTCTGCTTTTATTCTGGGCAATCTTAAGCTCCTTATAAGCTGAGAGGTTGGAAAGTTGAGTTCTTCCATGGGTGTTGGCTTTGGCTATAGGCTGTTTTCTTCCTTAAGAAGATGGAAGAGTATGTGTAGGCCCACTGTTTGCTGTCATCTGGACTGCAAATGGAGGGTAAGTATTCCTTCATAAAGGTGAAAACAGGTGCAAGAAACAAGTAAATATTGGGTGAATCTTCATTATTTCTCTTTATGTTGAGCTGAGAGGGGAGGAACATTTGCAGTGTAAGAAAATAGCTGTGAGGAGTCACTAATGGTTACTAAAGGATATTTAAGGGCAGCTACAGGTGGTTCCAAACAGGGAAAACAAGGTCAATGGAAATGTTAAACCAGCTTCTAACACTAGGCATTCTAACAGTGGTTCAAATTACTGTCTTTTCTTTTGTTAACCTGGTGAGATCACTATGGTTTTTAATCATTGAGTCAGCATGAAGAGGTTGCTGGAGGTGGTGCCCTGATGCCTTTCAACATGCCCTCCCTATGCCTCCTTCCATCTGAGTCAAATTACTGCTATCTCCTTTGCTGGTAGTTTCCCAATGTTATTTCAATTGAATTGTGTGGGAATTTGGGAGCTCTGTGTCCCACCAGACTCAGAGATAGTAACACTGCTCCAAATTGTTGCTGCCTTGGCCCTTTACATTTTGGAATGAACCAGGAAACAGACTATTTTAAATCTGGTAATGTGTAACGGGATGGGAGTAATTAATGACTTTGTAGTAAAGGATCCTCTGGGGAAGAGTGATCATAACATTATAGAATTTTGCATTGGGACCAGTCAGTCCCAACATAATGTATTGCGGTATAGAAAGGGAAGCACTCATTGTCAGACAAATGCCTACCAACTTAAAGGAGGATCTGCTGCGGAGGTGTAAAACTTTATAAAAGCTCAACCCTTACATTTCAGAATATTTTCTTCTCTACGTAATAGGATAGGAAGCAAGGATGTCAATCTGTTTCTCCTCAGGGAGGTTCAATGGCTGTCACCTGACAAGGTTTTAGCACGTTTCTTTAAACCTCACTTAAGGTTAAGTTATTCTTTGCAGACCATCCATTCCCAGTCTCTCACTGACACGGCTGGGATCTCACATTCCATGAGAGCCAGGCTACTTATCAGACATTTTCCCTTGCCTAAATGAGTTACTCTAGGACTTCAAGGGCTGAGTGCAACCACCTTCAATGTCCAGGACAAAATTGAGTCAATGATAAAGCTAGAATTCTGGGCTGGCTTTTTGGAGGAAAAGAAATTTTCCCAAATACGTACGAATCCCTGAAGACAAATGAACTACAGTTGCAGGATAATAAAAGCAAAGTACTGTGGATGCTGAATTTAAAAAAAGCCTTCGTGGAGAGAGAAACAGAGTTAACGTTTCAAGTCCAACATGACTCTTTTTGGGAGCCCAGTTGCAGGAGTGCTAAAGGTGACATTAGTCAACACCTTCCTGAACTGACGAGGCAATTATGTGGTTATTTTCTCTCAATGGGGAATGCAAACAGCTGGATCCGCTACCCTTTCAAAGATCTTTCTGCAGTATCCATGCTGCAAATCTTGTCAATAAAAGAACAAGAGAATTTGCTGGACATCTCAACTGGTGGCACTGACTCAAGATTGAATTCCAACCAAGGCAATTGGCTGAGTTTTGCGGCCAAGTGCGAACAGATATCTGCGGATTGTCAGAAAGGACTGTCAAGGCTTTAATACCATTTGCTACAACTAACTGTGTGAAGACGCTGAAATGCTATCAAAGTATCACCAGCACCTTTGTGTAGAAAACAATTTATAACTCAAACTGTCACCTAATGTTCCAAACATATGGTCAAACAAACCAAGCTCCTTTGTCACATTAATGGCGAGTTGTACTATAAAGTCATTGTTAAAGTTGTGGATTTGTGTATTATAATTTGTAGAATGGGAACCGCTGTTGTAGGAGATTTCCAGGATTTAACTAATCAATAACATTCCTATTACTCCTTAGTTCTCAACAATCCATACTCCTGTTTGGATTCTAATTGCATTATAGAAAGTTCAATAAAGGAAATGTTGCTTTGTTAACCTGACCCAGTTTCCTAATAGATCCCCAATGCCACATATTGCTTTCAAAATTAAATGTCAACATGAGGAAACTCCACCCCTGCAGCTAATTCAGTGAAACACTGATCTATTTGTTTGAAATGATCTGATCCTTATACCTGTGGGCTGTTAAAACAGATGAGAGAAGTAACATTAAAACACTGACGTCCAAGTCTGAGATGATTATTCATTATAAGTGTTCCTGGAAATTCAATCTAACTTATTTATCTAATAATCTAATTTATTTTTATGACCTTAAAATGTCATCAATGTACTGCCAGTTAGGTGCTGATGTTAAAGTAGAGATGTTAACCTGAAGATAGGACTTGACCTGTTTCTAATTGAGCCTCCCTGAGTGATGGTGTGAGGGATTTATATCTCACATCTCTTCAGTTTGAAAACACATGGAGCATAAATCCAGTGCCAAGCCTGATTTGCAAAATGTTTGAGAGGTTCAGGTAGGAGGAAGGGGTGAAGGGTTCTTGCTGCACCTATAAAAAACGTTGAGCAGTGTGAGGAAAAGACAATGGGATAGGGCTAATTGGGTAGTTGGTTCAGAGAGCTGACATAGACACAATGACTGGCCTCCTTCCTCCCTGTAAATTTCAGTGTTTCCACATTACCTTATTTAAAAATTTAAATTTCTAACTTTAGAGAGACAGTGCTGGGATGTGTGTACTCAGGGATACACAAATTCTACCCTGAACGACTGGATTTTACATTTACTGGCGGGGTGAGAGGGAAAGAACAGAAAGTGATTGGCCCGCTTGCTCGGGACCCCGCCATCTCAGAGCATCGAATCAAGCGTCGGACGGCCAATTAGTGGCTGTCCAGCAGGTAGGTGGTCAATGCCTCCCAAACCATTTTCCATCCAACGTTGAAAAATGCAGCAGGTAATGAAAAATTCCACGCAATTGGGCTTTTTAACAAACCCAATAGCTTGTTAACTGGTGATTTAAAAATGGCAGGCAGGCTTCCAATTCACACTCCCGCTCACCTTGCATAACATTTGAGACTGACATGATGACATATAGCCAATCTGACGTCATCACGCCACATCTTACATTCGAGCAGGGGAGCGGTCCACCTGATTTACAGCCATAAAGTCCAGCCCATAATGTCAGTCTTGGCTTAGTGATAGTACTCATGTCTGAGTCAGAAATCCATGAATTCAAGACATGAGCATATTATGTAAATTGACACTTCAGTGCAGGACTGAGGGAGTGCTGCACTGTCAGAGGTACAGTCTTACAGATGAGGTACCAAACCATGGCCCCGTGTCCCCTTTTAGGTGAATGTAAAAAAGTTCCATGGCACTATTCAAAGAAGATTGAGACAGTTCTCTTTGTGTCTTGGTACTAAACCCTCAATCAATATCATCGGAAAGCAGATTATCTTGTCATTTATCTCAGTGCTGATTGTGAGATCTTGCCTTCTGCAAATTGGTGCCTGGGTTTGTATAAAATCAATGATCACTACACTTCAAAAATACTTACTTGACTTTGAAGCGCTTTGGGATGTCCTGAGATCATGAAAGGCTCCAAATAGTTGCAAGTTCTTTCTCCCTTTCTGCATAGGTTGGTTACAGTTCCAGTCAAGCAATAAGTAAACAGGGTTCTGTCTGTCTGATACCAAAATGCAGCTAATGGCCTTGGACTGGGGGCTGCAGTGTGACTCAGTGTTTACTACAGAAGAGGAATGAGTAAGACTTTGGTCTTTTTTATTTCCCTCTCTGGCTAAGCACAGTGTTTAGTGATTAAACACAGAATACTTCAATGATTATATATGAATATTCCTTGATTGGATGATACTAAATACAATTCACAGTCATCCCTGGCCCACAGCTCCCGATTTTCCCTCCATTGATTTAATTTTAAAAAGTGGAAAGTTGTTGGTCCAAGAATTCCCAGCCCAGCTCCCTGTGAGTGCTGCTCCTTATTAGCAGAAGCCAATCGGCCAATTAGTTCTTGTAACTTTTCCAACCTGTAAAAAAAGAAGTTAATGATATCAATCAATCTGGAATTTAATGAATAAATGAACAGGTGAATCACACATAAATACAACTACACCACCCCTTTCAACCAGATATAGGGTGCAGTCCATCCATAAAGCTAAGTCTCATAGCCTTAATATCCTCCTCAATACAGTTCAACTAGTGTTTTTTAATTCATTCATGAGTGTTGCCAGCAAGGCCAGCATTTGTTGCTCATCATTAATTGCCATTGAGAAGGTGGTGCTAAGCTGTCTTCTTGAACTGCTGCATTTCACATATTGTGTTTTTTTCCTGTAGTGGTTTGATACAACCAAATGGCTTGCTATGCCACTTCGGAGGGCAGTTAAGAGTCAACCACATCACTGTGGATCTGGACTCTTATGTAGGCCAGACCAAGTAAAGATGGCAGATTTCATCCTCCAAGGACATTAATGAACCAGATAGGTTTTTCACAACAATCTCGTAGTTTCATGATCACTATTAATGAGAGCAGCATTTTATTCCAGATTTAATTAATTGAATTTCAATTCCCTCAACTTCCATGGTGCGATTTGAACCCATGATTCCCACTCATTAGTACAGGCATCTGGATCGCCAATCCAGTAATATTGCCACTCTGCTATCATTCCCACTTGACTGCTCCCTTTTGTCTCTGTCTTAGTCTCTTATATGACAGTCTATGCCAATCTATCATCATTCATTCTACTTATATGTCTGAGTAATCTAAGTTGCCTTCCGATAATTTGTTTTCACCACTATTTTACTTGGTGACAATGCATTCACACATTTTATGTTGGTTTGTTCATCATGGCACTTGTTCACCATTGTTTGATAATGCTCCTTTTAAGGGCCTCGGGAAGTTTTACCATGTGCTACATAAATGCAAGTTGTTTTTGTTGCAATATAGACAAGTTCTGGTTGGCTAAGTTCTACAGCTCCAGATGCATTTGCACACCAATGCCCTTATAAATAAGGTGATCCTGGCTTCAAAAGCAGTGTGAAGTATACCAATGCTCTGTGCTGGTAAACTGCGGGTTTAGCTGGTTAAAATCCAGGAATACCCTTGCGCAGGTTTGGGAGACCCTGAACCTTGGCATTTGCCAATCTGCATTTAGCTTGGGTGAGAGTGTACATTACATATCAGGGAAACAAAAACTCCACAGAAATGGATTGGGGATTCTGAGGCTTGAACAGACTGCCACATATTTCAATTATGCAATAAGCTTTGGAGTCAAGGCTGTTAGAACACAATACAGGTAACTTTACATTTTTAGTTCACACAATTCTTGCTCTTGAGATGTTTAATACTGAGAGACTAAAAGTCAAAGTAGAAAAGTGTTCAGTTCATCTGCATTGACATCGCTCACCTTGATAAGTACAAATAGCTTTCTTATCCAAAAGTAATTACAATATTGAAATAATTACAATATTACAAAAGACAAATTGTTACAAAATGGATGGCAATCATATGGTTTTTAGTACAATGTAACTTTATCAGCTAAAAGTCACCAAAATATCCTTTGAATTAATATTTATGGTCGTAATGAGTACAAATACACACCACCCTCATTATATAGCTCTCAGCTATTACATCAATGAGCTGGACTTTGTTTATTCATTGTTCCATTTGCGTGTTTTGCCATGTTATAGGATATGCACCCTCATTAGAACACAGAACATATTTGATTCTCAAAGACAATGCTGTGATGAATATGGGCTATATCAAGTTTCCATTATAACGATACTATCATATATTCTTCCTGTTTCCTCATTTCAATAAGGCCGCATACGCATCATACATATCGTCAAATTATTCTGCAATGTCTTTTCTAATGTCTGAAATCATCTTTCCAAGATTGGCTATAATTCTGTATCTAGTACTTCCTCTGTTTTTCCCCATTACAACTATTGCCCTTAGTAGAGAAGTGGTTACAACCCTGCACAATATTCAGTCAAATCTAATCATTATAGCTTTCTCCGCAATTATCTTTTCCAGTCACTGTTTTCAGCCAATAATAATGTTTTTGTATCTCCCATGAGCTGGAGATTCTTTGTTCCGACAAATCAACATGAAACAGAAATCAGTAAGAATGGAGAGCAGAACTATCAGTCTAAGCTTTCCACCTCTTGACTGAAATACATGTCTGAGAGTGGGGAATCGATCATGGCAGCGTTATCATCTGCCATGGGGGTGCGTCACTGATCTGGCTGTACTTCCAGCCTTGGAGTGATTATCATATTGAAGTCAGTCTGGTTGGGTCTCCTGCTGAAGACAGGGGCAGAGTGTCATTATGATGCAATACTGGGTTGCAAGCAGCCCCTATTCTGTCTGTAACACAACAAAATTGTTTGAAATAATTTCCCCCTCCCCTTTGGGTTGGTGCATGGCGGCAATTCCTGAGCGTTTTCATTGGTCTTGGATGCTCAAAGATTTCTTTCCCCTCCTCTTCCCACCTACCATTGGCCACAAGGGAGCGACAGGCAAGAGGAACTTGAGCATTTCACTTGTGCAGCTCACTACGAATTTTATTCTTTCCACGCAGCCAGCAGACAAACAAAATTTTCAACCCTGTTTCCTGTGTTTAATCTATTACGTCACCCGGTCCTGCTTCCCCCCCTACCTACCCCTATAAAAGCATGTGCGTTAAAATAAGATAGGGCTCCAAAACTGACTCCTGGTGGCCTAATTTCTGCCCTGCAGGCAGGATTTAAAAATGCCACCTAATTCATTATTTGCAGCAACCCATGTCATAGTACTGAAAAGTTATTAGCAATTACTGGTATTCAGGAAGCTCTAAACCTTCATATTTACCATCATCTTAAGCTAAATAGTAACTATTAAAGCATTGGCTCTTCCCCAGTACCCTTTGCAACATTGTGAGATCCCTGTTATTAATAGCCTCCCTTTTGTAATTACACACATTTTCACCTAGTGGTCGAATAAAATTTTAATTTAATTCCCAAGGTTTCATAAATGTAATTCTTGACATCTCATGTTCAAATGTAGCTAATTTCTTTTGATAGCTCTCTGATTTTCCCATTCTTTAAGTAGCAGTACTTCCCTTTTCCTGCAACTAAATCTATCCCTTACCATACTTTTCGACCCATGTCTCTACTAATGGAATAGTTCACCACAGTCACTTTCTATTGTCGTGGAACTGTTTGTCGGCAGTTTCAATGACAGCTTCCCCTTCTTATCAACCTCACATTTGATATTGTCTGTCTCTCTTTACCAACTCCTCAAGACCTTAAATGTCCATGCCATAAATAATTCTTCATTATAGCACCTCTATCCTTTGTCTCCCTCACTCCTCCCCAATCTTTACCAACCATCTAAGACTACTCAGGTTGAATTTACAGGACTCACTTTTCTAACGCACTCCATTATCAATTTATCAAAGAATGCTTTTCCTCTACGATTTTCCATAAACAAACTCCCTATAAATAATGCTATGTGTTTATCCAACCTCTACCTCTCTCTACCATCTTACACAAAAGCTTTGCTTTCAACACTTTTCGTTTCATTACCTGTATTTTAGAGTCCAGCTAATCTATCATGCATACAAAGCTATTATTTTAAGAATGTAACATGAGGAGGCCAATAGAAATTCATCCTGGAATATTCATTTTTTTTATAAAAAGGATTTATTATATTAATATAACAATCTCCTGTGGGAGGAGATAATTTAATTTAGGCCAATAACAACAATACTTCAGGCTTTGAGTCACCACTGGTATTGATAAAAAAAACAGGGATCATTACAACTTACAGAAAATAAGATACATGATCTGGCCTAATTAACTTTAAAGGCTCTGTTCACATCCTCAAAATGTAGGACAATGAGCTATCTTTCTCTTTGTCCTTTAATAGAATTGATCCCTTCATAGCAATATGAGTTCTTTTGTACAGGAAAAAGCTAAATGTCCCAGCCAACCCCTCCCTATTCCAGTGAACAACCACAGCTACCTGCCTTCTTACCCATCTCTCTTAAT
The DNA here is from genome assembly GCF_964194155.1 of Cetorhinus maximus. Taxonomy (NCBI): domain Eukaryota; kingdom Metazoa; phylum Chordata; class Chondrichthyes; order Lamniformes; family Cetorhinidae; genus Cetorhinus; species Cetorhinus maximus. The sequence continues at coordinate 97,715,876 of NC_135895.1, forward strand.
CACTTATCCTCCCAGAAATGCCTTTTGAACTTATTTTTGCTGTCTGCTTCAATGATCTTTCTTAGTACTTAACTCCATGACTTTGGGTGACTATAGAGTCATTGAGCCATAGAGGTCTACAGCACAGAAAAAGGCCCTTCGGCCCATCAGGTCTGCACTGGTCAAACAAGTACCTAACTATTCTAATCCCATTTTCCAGCACAAGGCCCATAGCCTTGTGTGCTATGGCATCGCAAGTGCACATCCAAATGCTTCTTAAATGTTATGAAGGTTTCTGCCTCTACCGCCCTTTCAGGCAGTGAGTTCCAGATTCCCACCACCCCCTGGGTGAAAAAATCTTCCTCACATCCCCTCTTAACCTCCTGCCCCTTACCTTAATCCTATGCCCCCTGGTTATTGATCCCTCTACCAAGGGGAAAAGTTCCTTCCTGTCTACCCCTATGCCCCTCATAATTTTATACACCTCAATCATGTCCCCCTCAATCTCCTCTGCTCCAGAGAAAATAACCCCAGTCTATCCAATCTCTCCTCATAACTAAAACTCTCCAGCCCAGGCAACATCCTGGTAAATCTCCTTTGCAGTCTCTCTAGTGCAATCACATCCTTCCTATAATGCGATTCCAGAACTGCACGCAATACTCTAGCTGTGGCTAACCAGCGTTTTATACAGTTCCAGCATAACCTCCCTGCTCTTATATTCTACGCCTTGGCTAAGTAACCCAAATGCCTTCTAAACCAACTTATCTACCTGTTCCACTACCTTAAGGGACCGATGGACATGCACACCAAGGTCCCTCTGATCCTCAGTACTTGCCAGGGTCATGTCATGTGTAATTTTCCAAATTATTCCCAACTTTAGTTTTAAATTTGTGTTTCTTGAACCTTTAGCACAATGAACATTTTTTAATCAAGTTTATCAATTTCCCTCATTATCCAGAAAACTTCAGTCAAATGACCTTGCCTTGTACCTGTTGGAGTTTAGAAGAGTAAGAGGCGACTTGGTTGAAACATGTAGGATCCTGAGGGGTCTTGGATGGATGTGGAGAGGATGCTTCCTCTTGTGGGAGAATCTAGAACCATGGGTCACTGTTTAAAAAAATATGGGGTCGTCCATTTAAGACAGAGATGAGGAAAAAAATTTTCTCTGAGAGTGTTGTGAGACTTTGGAATTCTCTTCTTCATAAGGTGTTTGAGGCCGAGTCCTTGAATATCTTTAAGGCAGAGGTAGATAGATTCTTGATATGCAAGGGGGTGAAAGGTTATTGGGGATAAGCAGGAAGTTGGAGTTGAGGTTAAAGATTAGATCAACCATGATCTTATTGAATGGCGGAGCAGGCTCGAGGGGCTGAGTGGCCTACCCCTTCTCCTAATTTGTATGTTTGTAAGGATGTAAGTCTGCTCTTTCCCAAAGAAAACAAACCCCGTGTCATCAACTTTTCCTCATAACTTAATTTCCTGAAACCTGGAATTATCCACATTGATCAGTTCTGTATTATCTCAAGCGTATTTTCCCTGTGATCACAAGAAAATAAATACCGAGAAGGAAAGCTGTGCTGCCCATCTTACCTCATCCATCCAGCAAGACCTTCAATCTTCAATTGCAGAAACTGCCTCTTGGTTGTCTCTAACATGTTTGTCCTCGCTACAATAGCCAGAGACACTTTCCATGTGTTGACTATTTGTAGTGAGATCAAACTCTTTCTGACATCTGACTGAATTCCACCTTTCTGCCAGTTTGATCCTATCGTCCATCGCCCTACCACCATCACCTTGAAGTAGTGCTCTGGATTTCCCTTTTCTGTACCATTTAATCTTATATCCTTCTGTGAAATAATAGGAATCCCAATAGCAATCCTTGGGCACTCGCCTCAGCTCTTCCCCCATTTTATACAACGGTCCCCAAAAAAGTACACGCATTTGGACTTTGGTCAGGTAGAATTTTTCCTTTCCCAAACCATATTGACTGACATTTCCTTGGTTATCGTCCTACAGGTTAATCTCAGCTATGTTCCCGGTCATTCTTTCTATTATTTTTCCAATTTGAGATGTAAGACTAACTAGTTTCCTGGAGTAGATTGGGGTTAACTTCCTTTCACTGCCTTTCATTCCCAGAAATATGGACCTGTATTTCCATCTACACACATAGGGCTGAATTGTGCCCTTGTCGGGCGGGCACGGCGGGCAGACTCAGGGGTTGCCACAAAACCGACGGCTGCCCACGATTGGGCCCCGACCGCGATTTCACGCTGGTGGGCCAATTAAGGCCTGCTCAGTGTGAAATACGGCTCCGCAATGGTCGGGAACGGCCAAGCAGGGGGCTGGGGCCTGTCGGTCGCCAGGTCCAATGGCGACCCAGCGGCCTGTTTAAAAATGGCCCAGGCAGCGCCTGGAAGGCTGCCATCGAAAGAGGTCTGTCTGTGGTTTCAATATCAAAATGATGGAGTCAAGTGCGGCTGGACCTGGCAGGCAGGGGGGCAGGTCAGGTTGGTATTCGGCCCCCCACTTTTCCGATGAGTGCCTCGCCGTCCTCCTAGAGGAGGTGGCTGCCAGGAGGGACCCCCTTGTCCCAGAGATGGGAGGAGGAGGCAACTGCACATCACCAAGAAGGCAAGGGAGGAGGCGGCAGCCTGGGTGAGCAGCCATGATGTCGTCTGGCGCACATGGGTCCGGTGCCGGAAATGCTTCAATGGCCTGCTGCGCACAGGGAGGGTGAGTACTGTGTTGGCATGGGTCAGTGCGCAGAAGTGTTAAGGTGTGGCCGTTCCCTCCCCCGTGGACCTCAGCAGTGCTAGGGTCCGAGCGCCAACTGTCAATCACACCAGAGCTGGCCAATGGGTGAGCCCTGGCTGCTTGGACTGAGTGCATTGCGGCTCAAGGGCCATGTCTCAGATGTGCCCTGGGAAGTGTTCTCCAGGCGGGGTTGACCAGGCTGCAATGGTGCTGCAGGTAGGGAATGGTCTAATCAATACTCCTCTGTCCTTTCAGGAGAAGACAAGCCATAGCTAAGCAGAGAGGTCACATACAGACGGAAGCCCACCCAACCAGCTGCTGCTCTTGTGGTTTGAGAAGGACCCCCTTGAGCTGGAGAGCTGGCACGTTCCCTGTGCAATTGGGCATGGAGAGGCAGGGGTGCCAGATGAAGGTAAGAGTGCGGTGCACAGAGGTGAGACTCTCGGATTGTGCAGCCATTCTAGTGCAGTCTCTTCATTGTTATGAGCCTTGAGCCTGCTGCCCCCATTGCTCATTGGAAGATGATGGCACCATGATGCAGATCTCCATTGTCTCACCAGGGTGCCTGGCATGCACGGTGACAGTGTGATGACTTTAACTAATGACATGTCCATGTTCTCCCTTTTAGGTTCACCAGCAGGCGTCCAATCTGCAGACCCCGTAGGGCCACCCCTGATGCCAAAGGGCCATGGGGCATCATTGTCACCTGCATCACATCCTCTCTCTGAACCAGGCACCAGCGTAGATACCAGCACCTCGGTGGACATTAGTTCAGCAGCTGGTATCTTGGTGCACATTGGTGAGAGCACTTCACACTTGCTTGAGGTATAGGCGGAGGCAGAGAGTGCCCAGGGCACCGGCTGTCGGAGGACTGCTGGAGACCAGGATGATGCTCAGTCAAAGGCAGATGATGAAACCCTGGAGTCGTCCATTAGGCAGCAGATGCTGGATGCCCAGGGGAATGCCCGGGAGCATCTGGCGGAGATCCATGAGGTTATGTGTGCCATGGTCTCTGTGATGAAGGGGTCCATGTGGAGCATGAGCACTGTGTTGACCATTATGGGTGAGTGCATTGCCTCCTCCAGAGGAGCAGAGGAGCTGCTGCCGTCATCCAAAGTGCCCTGAGAGGAGCCCGCAGAGATGACAGGCAGCTCGTGCACCAAGGTAAGGTCGCTGTGGACTTCCTTGCTCACCACTGATGGACGGGCACCTCTCCATGGAGAGGCAGCTCCAGAGAAAGCATGAGGGGTTCCTGGGGTTGCGCTTGGAGGAGCAAGCCCTCACACAGGCACAGACCTCAGGTGGTCAGTGCCTGTGTGGGAGATGGATGATGCACCCAGCTAGGTGCCCGTCCATCAGTAGTGAGCAAGGAAGTCCACAGTGACCTTACGTTGGCGTACGAGCTGCCTGTCATCTCTGCGGGCTCCTCTCAGGGCACTCTGGATGATGGCAGCAGCTACACCTCTCCTCTGCCAGTGACTGTGGCATCTGATGAGGCTGCGGCGACTGGGGAGATGCCAGCCATGGTACTGGCCGCTTCCTCCCAGGCGGGGCCAACGCGGGCTCCACTGGCCAGAGGATACCCCCCAAGGTCATCAAGGCCAATGGGACAGCAGATGCAGAAGGCTGCCTCCAATGCTGGTGTCAACGAGGGGAGAGCACCTAGACATAGCACCCACAAGTGTAAGTTAAAGGCACCATGAGCTCAAGAGGAACTGGTCACCGGTGATTTTGTTAACTTATGTTTAGTTAATGTATACTGGTCTGGGAGGTTGATGTAAGTAGTCTGTACTTGTCAAAATGAGATGAATCTGGTTTTGTCCTCATGGCCTGAGTATGCTTCACCTTTTAACTTCATTGGTGAACTTCATTGGCCAGTATGTAATACTTTTCTAAAAATTAATTCATGGGATGTGGGCTTCGCTGGCTGGGCCAGCATTTATTGCCCATCCCTAGTTGCCCTTGAGAAAGTGGTGGTGAGCTGCCTTCTTGAACCACTGCAGTCCATGTGGTGTAGGCACCCCCAAAGTGCTGTTAGGAAGGGAGTTCCAGGATTTTGACCCAGTGACAGTCAAGGAATGGCGATATATTTCCAAGTCAGGATGGTGAGTGACTTGGAGGGGAACTTGCAGCTGGTGTTCCCATGTATCTGCTGCCCTTGTCCTTCTAGATGGTAGTGGTCATGTGTTTGGAAGATGCTGCCAAAGGAGCCTTGATGAGTTTCTGCATGCATCTTGTAGATGGTACACACTGCTGCTACTGTGTGTTGGTGATGGAGGGGGTGAATGTTTGTGGATATGGTGCCAATCAAGCGGGCTGCTTTGTCCTGGATGGTGTCAAGGTTCTTGAGTGTCGTGGGAGCTGCACTCATCCAGGCAAGTGGGAAGTATTCCATCACACTCCTGACTTGTGCCTTGTAGGTGGTGGACAGGTTTTGGGGAGTCAGGAGGTGAGTTACTCGTCTCATGATTCCTAGCCTCTGACCTGCTCTTGTAACCACAGTATTTATATGGCTAGTCCATTTCAGTTTCTGGTCAGTGATAATACTCAGGATGTTGATAGTGGGGGATTCAGTGATGGTAATGCCAATGAACATCAAGGGGCGATGGTTGGATTCTCCTTTGTTGGAGATGATCATTGCCTGGCATATTTGTGGCGCAAATGTTACTTGCCACTTGTCTGTCCAAGCCTGGATATTGTCCAGGTCTTGCTACGTTTGGACATGGACGGCTTTAGTATCTGAGGAGTCACGAATGGTGCTGAACATTGTGCAATCATCAGCGAACATCCCCACTTCTGACCTGATGATGGAAGGAAGGTAATTGATGAAGCAGCTGAAGATGATTGGGCCGAGGACACTACCCTGAGGAACCCCTGCAGTGATATCCTGGAACTGAGATGACTGACCTCCAACAACCACAACCATCTTCCTTTGTGCTCGGTATGGCTCCAAACAGCGGAGAATTTTCCCCCTGATTCCCATTGACTCCAGTTTTGCTAGGGCTCCTTGATGCCACACTCGGTCAAATGCTGTCTTGATGTCAATGGCAGTCACTCTCAACTCACCTCGGGAGTTCAGCTCTTTTGTCTAAGTTTGAACCAAGGCTGTAATGAGGTCAGGAGCTGAGTGGCCCTGGTGGAACCCAAACTGAGCGTCAGTGAGCAGGTTATTGCTAAGAAAGTGCCACTTGATAGCACTGTTGATGACCCTCTCCATCACTTTACTGATGAAAGAGAGTAGACTAATGGGGTGGTAATTGACCGGGTTGGATTTGTCCTGTTTTTTGTGGACAGGACATATCTGGGCAATTTTCCACATAGCCGGGTAGATGCCAGTGTTGTAGCTGTACTGGAACTGCTTGGCTAGTGGTGCGGCAAGTACTGGAGCGCAAGTCTTCAGTACTATTGCCGGAATATTGTCAGGGTGCATAGCCTTTGCACTATCCTGTGCCTTCAGCCATTTCTTGATATCACATGGAGTGAATTGAATTGGCTGAAGACTGGCATCTGTGATGCTTGGGTCCTCCGGAGGAGGCCGAGATGGATCATCCACTCGGCACTTCTGGCTGAAGATTATAGCAAATGCTTCAGCTTTATCTTTTACACTGTTGTGCTGGGCTCCCCCATCATTGAGGATGGGGATATTTATGGAGACTCCTCCTCCAGTGAGTTGTTTAATTGTCCACCACCATTCACGACAGGATGTGGCAGGACTGCAGAGCTTAGATCTGATCTGTTGGTTGTGGGATTGCTTAGCTCTGTCTATCACTTGCTGCTTATGCTGTTTGGCACACAAGTAGTCCAGTGTTATAGCTTCACTAGGTTGACACCTCATTTTTAGGTATGCTTGGTGCTGCTCCTGGCATGCTCTCCTGCACTCTTCATTGAACCAGTGTTGATCCCCTGGCTTGATGGTAATGGTAGAGTGGGGGGATATGCTGGGCCATGATGTTACAGATTGTGTTTGAGTACAATTCTGCTGCTGCTGGTGGCCCACAGCGCCTCATGGGCCCAGCCTTCAGTTGCTAGATCTGTTCAAAATCTATCCCCTTTAGCATGGTGGTAGTGCCACACAACCTGGACGTATGTGGCTCTGAACTTTATTGCATGGGTACTGAGTGTTCCTTGTGTTCAAATGAAAGGGACCTTTCAGACATCCGGGATGGAGGAGGCAGCCCTGACATGCCTTTGAAGCTGATCTTTGGTAGCCTAGCTGAAGGAAAGTTGGCATCCCTGGTGTCCCTGCCTCCCTGGAGGTTACTGAGGTCTGCCTCCATGTCCTCAGTGATCTCCTCACCGTGCTCCTCTTCTGAGTTACCACTGAACTCATCCTCTGTGGCCTGTGCAGCTGCTTCAAGATTCTCTTCCTCCAGTGGGTTTCCCCCCCTTGCCAGTGCCAGATTGTGGAGAGCACAGCATGCACCCACTATCAGTGACACCCACTCTGGGGGGTATTGTAGTGCTCCCCCTGAATGGTCCAGGCATTGGAAGCTCACCTTGAGAAAGACCTATGTTGCTCTCTGTCATCGACTCGTGTTGTAATGTGTCTCTGCCTCTGTTCCAGGGTGGCAGAAAGGCATCATAAGCCACCTCTTCAAAGGATAGCCCTTGTCACCCAGCAGCCATCCATCCAGCAGGGCTGGAGCACTGAAGAGCCTTGTCACCTGGGAGTGTCTGAGGATGTAAGCGTTGTGGGAGCTGCCTGGGTACCTTACACAGACTTGTAGAATCTGCATCCTGTGGTCACACACTATCTGCACGTTCATGGAGTGGAAGCCCTTCCTGTTGACAAAGGCACCCGGCTGACCGGCTGGCGCCTTGATGGCCACATGTGTACAGTCGATGACACCCTGGACATGGGGGAACCCAGCAATCACTGCAAAGCCTCTGGCTCGCTCAGCCTGGCTGGCCTCGTCCATACAGGAATGAATAAGGGTCATTACCCGCCTAAACTGAGCTTCTGTCACCAGCTTGATGCAACTGTGAACAGCTGATTGGGGGACTCCACACAGATCACCCACTGACCCCTGGAAAGAGCTGGAGGCATAGAAGTTGAGGGCAACTGTGACCTTCAGAGTCACTGGCATGGGGTGTCCACCCACACAGTCGGAGCTGATCTCAGGCCCAATCATCTGACAAATGGAGGTCACAGTCTCCCTGGAGAGGTGGAGCCTCCTTCGGCATTGCACCTCGTACATATTGTGGTAGCTGCATCACTGCCTGTAAACCCTGGCAGCAGGAAAGTGGTGTCTTCTGCAGCCCCTTCCACCTTGGGCTACCTGCTGGCCCTCCGCCCCTTGTGCCTGCGCCTCTCCTCCCACACATCGCCCCCCCGGAAGCTGCATTGGGACACCCGGCCTCCTCTCCCTTCTGCCCCTCTCTTCCTTCTCAGGGGAGGTGCCTCCAGCGGAGACCACAATCCCCGTTACCAGGGTAAGGGAAGGCTGTCTGATACTTGGAAAGGTCCATATGGTCTGAATCCTTCGGAGACCTGGCAGACATCAATGAGTCCTGAAATGAGGTCTGGAAATGCTAAGAATGAAGCCCTGAACAGAGATGAAGCTGCCAAGTACCAATAAGCAGCCAGCTGCAAACTACCTCCAGAATTCCTCACTACTCACACTGGCAATGCTGCTGACCCCTTTTATTCTGCCCTTGGATGAGGTTTGAGGAAATGTTGGTTGGCCGCCTGCTCGACGAGCCAGGTGACGAGCAGGAAATCACACGGACAACGAAAAATCTCAGACAATTGCATTATTAAGGGCTTTAAGTGGCCTGTTAATTAATGGCGGCTGCCGCTCTGGCACCCGCGCATGGCCAACGAGTGAAAGATTGCGAGAGTGAACGATAACATAGGGACACTCAACCGACGTCATCTCGCACTATTTTACTCTTGTTCAGGTCGGGCGCGCGCCTGCCCGATGAGGGAAAAATTCTGCCCATATCATAATCACACACTCATGCACACACAACACATACATATTAGAAAGGACTTGTATCTATATAAGACTTTCCATGACTACCAGATGCACCAAGGTGCTTTTTAGCCAATGTAATACTTTTGGAGTGTAGCCACTGTTGTAATATAAGAAATATGGCAGCCAATCTGAGCAGAGTGAACTCCCACAAAGAGCATTATGATAATGAACAGATAATCTGGTTTTGTGATGTTAATTGAAAGGCAACTATTGGCCAGGATACTGGGGATAACTGCCTTGGTCTTCTTCGAAATAGTCTTATGGGATCTTTTACATAAACCTGAGCAGACTGATGGGGCTTCAATTTAACATTTCATCGGAAAGGTGCGATCGTGCACCTGTGACAGTGCAGCACTCCCTCAGCACTGCTGTGGAATGTCAGCCTCGACTTTTGTGGTCAAGCACTGGAGTGGAACTTGAACCCGGAACCTTGGCCAGGATTTTTCAGTTGGTGTGTGGGTGTGGGCCTGACACACCAGTGCGTAAAATGACGCGCGATGATGTCGGGTGTGCGTCCCAACGTCATCGCGCTGTCTAGCGATGTTTCGTTTGTTGGGCACGTGCCAGAGTCGGCTGCGCGCCCACCGATATTTAAAAAGCCCATTAAGGCCATTAAGAAAGTAATCAAGTTCAACTTTACGCTGCCCGTCTAACCTTACGGTGGGCGGGCAGGCGAAAACGTCAAACGGCCTTTACGCTTTTTAGGAAACCTCATCCACGAGCGGGATGAGGCTTCCTACCGCTTTTATGAAATAAATAAAAAGTTTTTCAGAAAAATAAAACAGGTCCCATTTCATGTGACTGTGTCACATGAGGGGACATGTTTCATTAAATTTTTATTGATTTTATTTATTGTTTTCAAAAGCGCTTCAATCTCCCTGAGGTAGCTCCGTGCCTCAGGGAGATTGAAGCGCTCTTCCGCGCACATGCGTGTATTACGCTGGGCGGGCCTTAATTGGCCCCCTCCGCGTAAAATGGCGGCGCAGAGCCGATCACAGGCGGTGGTCAGTTCAATGACCGACCCCGCCCGCACCCGCCGAGCCCAACCAATGCGGGAAAAGTTCAAAGATAAAACAAAAAACTGTAGATGCTGGAAATCCAAAACAAAAACAGAATTACCTGGAAAAACTCAGCAGGTCTGGCAGCATCGGCGGAGAAGAACAAAGTTGACATTTTGAGTCCTTATGACCCTTCAACAGAACTAAGTAAAAATAGGAGAGGGGTGAAATATAAGCTGGTTTAAGCTGGGGGGTGGTGGTGGGGGGAGAGAAGTTGGTGGGGGGGGTGGTTGTAGGGATAAGCAAGCAATGATAGGAGCAGATAATCAAAAGATGTCACAGACAAAAGAACAAAGAGGTGTTGAAGGTGGTGATATTATCTAAAAGAATGTGCTAATTAAGAATGGATGGCAGGACAGGCAAGGTACAGATAGCTCTAGTGGGGGTGGGGTGAAATAAGACTAAAAGGGGAAAAGTGGGAAAAGTTCAGGCCCTTGTGATTCAGAGACAAGAGTGACAGCAACAGAGTTTCGTGGATTTTATACTTATCATGTCATGATCATCATGCTGAGAAATCAAATATTTTCTATTTTGATGAACCAATGTCAACATAAGGAATCTCAATCAGCTATAGTACGGTTAGATGTACAGTAGAGCTCCAACTACTCTGTCCCAGCAATATATCTCACCACCTCATTTCACTAATGCAACATTTTCCACATTAGCCATCCTGTGGCATGTAAGAATACGATTGCCACTTAGTGCTAAGGTAGCGTTCGTTTTGTGAGTCCAGCTGACTAGGAATTTTATTCTTTCCAATGTAGCCAATGGACAGGGAAAACTTTCAACCCAATTTCCTGCATTCAATTTATTACATTACCACTTCTGCTTAACCCACCCCCATATAAGTACGTGTGCATTAAAATACGATAGGGCTCCAAATTTGACTCCTGGCCTATTTTCAGTTCCTAAAGGTCTCATTTGTTGCCATGCCCGGAAGTTTCCAGCCCCTCTTGCCGATGGGATCTTCCTATCCTGCCAATGTGAACAGAGATCTCAATGGCTCGCCGGCCCTGCCTCAGGGGAACCCGCCGTGGGGGGGGCGGTGCTGGCAAATTCCGGCCTATGTTTCAGTTTTAAACCAATTTTCTACCAGTGCCATGACTCCTGTTCTGTGATTATTGACATTAGCCATCAATCCCTGGTATGGAATCTGACCAAAAGATTGCCAATAAATAATTTTATTTACTTAAGTTAAGAAGATGATGTAGTATCAACTGCTTGGTGAAGAGGAGATTGGATAGAGTCTAAGAGAGGATAAACTAATGTTGGTAAAAATGCTCTGTCACTAATATTAAACAACTTGTTAGGGTTAAGCTGATGCCAGTATTGGGAACAATGTTTATGTGTCTTATTTAAAATTTTTGCAATAGATACATGCGCATCTGAATTTAACTACAACATCATGGTATCTGATATTCATGTTTGGTGTCCATCCCTCAACAGAACTGAAAAGGGTATTTTAGTAAGAAAATAAAATCATAAGATAAAAGGATGTGAAAGAAACAACAGGTATATTGATCAAAGAATGACCTTCACATTGCTTGCATCCTTTAACTTCATATTAGCAAGCTCTTGCATCCTGACTAGAGAGACTGTAGGTGGTGTGATAGAAATGAGAGAATTTGAGGTCTGCTTTTAGCTCATATTTTGTCAAATCTGTTTTTATAACTGTATCCTTTCATATGGCAACTTGTAAAAAAAAGGTCATTCATTTTACTATGGTTCTCCCACAGAAAGCTTGATGTGAGGCTCTGAAGAAGGGTCTTACGGACTCGAAATGTTAACTTTGGGCTGAATCTTACCTATGTTGGGTGGGTTGGGTGGGAGCAGGTGGGGAGTGGGCGCGGAGCCGATTGCCGCCGGTGATCGGCTGTGTGCCACCATTTTATGCGGGTGGGCCAATTAAGGCCCACCCAGTGTAATACGTGTTCCATAGCACTCAGTGCAAAAGAGCGCAGCAATCTCCCTGAGGCACGGAGCTGCCTCAGGGAGATTAAGTGGATAATAAAACTTTTTAATAAAGGGACTAAAAGGTTATTTAAACATGTCCCATCATGTGACAGTGTCACATGAGCTGGGAAATGTTTGTGAATTTTGCAAAATTTATTTAAATCATTTTATACCAGCTTCAGGAAACCTCATCCCGCCTGTGGATAAGGTTTCCTGAAAAATGCCAAGGCCGCTTGGGCTCTTCGCCTGCCCCCCAGCTTTAAGGTTGGACGGGCAGCGTTGTTAACAACTTTAATTGCTTTTTTTAATGGCCTTAATGGGCCGTTGACAGTTCAGCGGGTGCGCAGCCGTCTCTGGCGCGCGTTCGCCGAATTAAATAACGAAATGACGCGCAATGACGTCAGGATGCATGCCCAACGTCATCACGCATCATTTTACATGTTGGCGTGTGGTGCCCGCCCCCGCACGCCAATGGCAATATTCTGCCCTTTGTCTTTCTCTCCACAGATGCTGTCAGACCTGCTGAGTTTTTCTATCATTGTCTGTTTTTGTTTCAGATTTCCAGCATCTGCAGTATTTTGCTTTTATTTATGTGAAGGTTGCTCCTCTTTGTTTTGTCAGATACCCCATGGCTGTATTGCACGTGGCTTCCTATCACTCACCCTGCCTAACACCACCCTCAGCATCCTGTTTGACCCTCAGCAAAGCTTTTTGCTAACATCAGCAGACATCAGATAAGTAAGTACAAACCCCTGAACACACTGGCGACGATGCTGGTCTGTGTGGCTTTGTACTACACTGAGTGCTTCCAAACCACCAGGGAATAAACATTCAGTTTTATAGATCATTGCTTTTATTCAGATTTTAATTATAAGTTTTTAATTATAAGATTTTAAATAACATGGTGGGCTGGATTTTATGGAGCGGTGTGTTCTCTGTCTCTCCTGACAACCGCCAACGCCACCCCTCCCCCACCACCCCCCACACCCCCTCAACCCCCCACACCCCCCACCCCCCACCCCGTAGTCCCAGCAAAGCCAGGTTTGAGCGGTAGCCACTGCTGGGACTACAACCCGAAACCTGAAGAAGAGGTTATGGAAGCCAGACCGAAGGTAAGTCCGGGGTATGTGTTTGGGGCTTAGCTGTCAGGTCCGAGTGAGGAGGGTGGGGAGATAGGGGGCTGGATTTGAGAGGCCGGAGGTAAAGGGAGTCATGACCTTGGGGAGGTTGTCTCCAATATGCATAGGGGACCTCCCCCAAAATAGATCCCCCCGCTTCCTGCCCTATAACAGCTCACCCAGTAAAATCTGCCGTGCTACCTGCTTGGCCTGGGCTGCCCCTGCAATGGGTAAAATAGTGGCGGGTCGGGATGAAAACAAGAAAGCAAGAGAGAAAGATTGATTGAAAATGACCAGCTAAATAAACTTTAGCTTGTGACATTTCTGTTTCCCAGCTTGCTAAACTGGAAAAGTTACTTGCTGCAGATAAGTTGACCTTTCGGTGTCCTTGTTTTTGTATTTCTGTATTTTGATTGACAAGGGTTCCAGATGTCCACTTAAACCAGGAAATGGCAGTTCCTATTCTGCCATTGTTCAGTGGTCATCAGGGCTGTGGTGCAAAATTTTGAAGTGCCGGAGCTCTAAAAAAATGTGTTGGCAATGTCATTTCTAAATCTACTATTATGTTGTTTTCCTATGTATTAATCATTGGAGTCCCCAAAAGTCAGCAAAACTATGATTTTTAAATGAAAAATATTAGTGCCAGTAGGCATTTTATTTCGAACCAAGTGGTATTTTGAATCATTAATCTTTAGCGTAGCTGAAATTTAATAATTCAACAGTTTAATTATTTAATTCAAGCCTATTAAAAACAGGGAAAATGTTGAGGAGTGGGACGAGCTTAGTTGCTGTTGCAGAGAACTGACACAAAGACAATGTGCTGAATGGCCTCCTTCTGTGCTGTAACTATTGTATGATTCTGTCATAGATATATTCAGGGAACTTTGATAAACACATGAGGAAGAAAGAAGCTGAAGGTTACCCTGACAGTGTGATCGATCAAGAAGGATGGGAGGAGGCTTGGGTGGAACACAAACACCAACATAGATGAGGTGGGCCAAATGGTCTGTTTCTCTCCTGTGAATTCCATGTAAAGCTGCCAGCAGGGAATACAAACACTATACTGTGTTTCACATCCTCAGGCTAGCACAGCCAAGGAATTATTGTTCAGTAGCCAAACGCAGCAGGGTGTTTGGGGATATCGATGCTGCTTTAGATCCCGGGAATCTTGAGCTCCAAAGACCCTGAAATGCCTGTTCATGAGAAAGCTGTGTGCAGGGAGTTGTAAAGTCTTTTTTTTCACAGACAGGGAGCTGTGCAGGGTGGGTACTGCTGTTGCTGCTGCTGCACATTGACTCCGAGGCACTCAGCAGCAGAAGTGCGAGGCCCGGGACCCTGGGCCCGGTCTTCCCTCCACCACCATGAGCTGTGGACATTCAGGTCAACTCCTACCGTCCGGCCTGAACTCAAACTCCAGGAACCCGTGGCCAAACTTGCCCTCCTGCTCCATATAATAACATAGGTAGAATTCACTCAACACGGTCCCCGTGCGGGAGGTCCTGCATGGTTGCAAGAGGATTTCCCTCCTGTTCTGATTGTTGCCATTAATGAGCCAAATCCCCCTGCATGTGTTACACCTGGAAACAAGTAGCTACAATATTGGAGGCAATGAGGATTAAAATCAACAGTCTTACAGATTGAATATCCAGTCAGACAATTAATGGAGCAGATTCTATTGAGATCAATGGAAAGAAAAATTAGTTGGGGCATATAACAGATAGCCAATCCCAGCAGCACTACAGCCCTGCCCTCCCCTCCCCTCCCTCCAACCTCCCTCTCCACCTCAACCCCCTACAACCTCCTCCCCACTCCCCTCCTCCGAACACCCCCAACTCCCCCTCTCCACTCCCCAACACTCCCAACCTCCCCAAAAGCAGTACAGCAGCGAGTGAAATTGATCTGAAAGACAGGCTTCAAAAAATCGGAACTCTTAGCCCCACAAGGTCCCAAGCCCTGGCTGCTCAGCATAGATGATGAGAACTCTATTTAAAACACAGAGCCCGGGACCCCCCCTCACCCAGCCATGGGTCTTGGTGTTTGGACACTCTACACCCTCCTCTCCCGGGCCCTGGTTGGAGGTGCCAGAGGGGCATTTCAGTGTGCTCCAGCAGCACCACTCCCCTAGTAATCATGATGCGACATTTATACCAATGTTTAATAATATTAGGTATGATGCAAAGTGGCTTTAGAAGTAGTTGGTGGACCCATGTTTGTGCAGCACAGAGATAACCAAAACCTAAACAAGATTCATGGGCACACAAAATACAGAAATTATAATTGCACGCAATAGAGAGAAACATCTAGATTTGCTTTTATTTTTAACATCACACGTACAACAAGAAAAAGTCAATGTTTTCCAATCATCACTGTTCATGTTTCCTTCTTCATGCTGCCTTCAGATTTTCTTCATTTGTACAGATAGGATAAAAAGCAATATGTTTAAACAAGATACAGAAAATTGTTTTTTTCCTTTTGTCCTCATCTTGTTTTCACTATCTTAATCAGAACCACTGTTAATTTTGCAAGATATATAGTTAATGTAATGAATGTTTTTTGTTAATGTTAATTATATAATGTTATTTTTTTTCTTGATTAAGAGTAAGGATGTGCTTAAACAGATGTGCTGTTTATCAGATCAACAGATTAGTCTCCAGCATGTGAAACAACATGCATCAAAATGATTTTCAGAATAATTATAAGGCAGTTTTTTTCCACAGTGTTCTCTAACGTAAGTGTAAGTGAGGAACATTATATCGCATGAATTTCTGTTGGGATAAATTGATGTTATTGATCTGTAATCCTGGCAAAAGAAACATGTATTAGAAAGTATTGCAACATCGTGTGATATAGTAAAACACGTTACATACCAAATTGGCACATACAAAAGAACTTTCACCTTGTCCCTCCTAAGCTTTGTTATGAAATAAGCTCCTCTTCCCTCGATAAATTACTGAATAAATAAAGAAACTGGTCGTTAATAACATTCAAACATAAAAAAAAATGTATAAAGTTTGACACAAATTATTGAATGAAATGTATGTTAGTTAATTTATATGTAGAAACTAGATTCAATAAATAGCTAAATATAGAGGATATGATTCTTACCCATTGCACCTGAATTCATAGAACAGGAGACTAGGGGGAAAAAAATAAAAAGGGTTAAAATTGAGCTTTTGTTTGCCTTAATCTTCCTGATAGTGATGTTGTGCAAGATTTCTGAGAATTCTGAATAAATGATGCAATAACTGAACACAATTTGAACTGACTTCTGATTTCAAATTATAAGATCACATTACCTGAATACATTTTCATCGGACAAAACATAACCATTGATCCATCTATGGAAACTGGAGAGACGATGACAGTGTAAATGTCCCCGCAGTAAATCTCACTTATGTCACAGTAAGTGTATCCAGACATCGGGGAGCAGGTGAAGTTTCCATTGTCGCTGGTAACATTTACGATGTAGTTCACAGAACCAGCAGTGGCATGCCAGTAAACTCTTAATGCATTGCTGCCTAACCTGTAAAGTTTAACTGCAGATGGACAGCAACCACCTAATATAAATTAAAAATGAAAGTGCGTTAAGCATATTGACCTTATAAATAATTAACAATACATAACAGTTCCTTACATTTGACATTAAGTTAGCTGGTTTTATGATCATATTAAAACAAAGGATCCAAAAATATACTAAACTGAAGTAGATCCGGGTGAATTAACTCAATTGGACACATTCATAGATTGCTTCAAGGTTAATTATCATAAATCATTAAAGTTAATATGCTTGCTTTACGACCATTGACCCAAAATTTTAAATCTATAAAAGATTTTGAAAATGAATTATCTCTGGCCTTATGATACAGTGCAAACTTCTCCACGCTAACCTGATTTGCCCATCTACCCAATGTCCATTGAATAAATAATAAATATTGCTGAAAAAAGAGACATGTCAAAGTTTTTCATCCTGCACTCATCATGACACTGCAAGAATACAAATACAAGGGGAAAACAACAATTTATACTATGTGAGAAGACTATGGACAGAATCATCCCAGATTTTCACTAAGTGTGGTAGTGGGCGTGAAAAAAGTTGTTTTACCCACCAGCCGCAGTAGTGGGTTTTCACGCCACATTGTCCCCTTCCCACCTCATAAATGATGCAGTCACGGGATCACTGGTGGCAGGCCTCTGATTGGCCAGCCGTTAACTCGCCTCTTCCTCATGCCGGGCGCAATATTTAAAATGTAGCTGTGCGCACACCTCTCATTGCTTGCAGCCCAGGACTGCTCCGCTGTAAACATGGCCCCAAAAGCCAGGAAGATTGCAGTCCCCCAATTTAATGATGCATCCCTGGGTTACCTTCTGGACACTGTGGAGGCCCACCGCAAAGTCCTCTACCCCCACTCTGGCCGCAGAAGGCCCATCAGTCTCACCACTCCGGCTTGGGGGGCGGTGACAGTGGTGGTCAGTGCCAATGCTGCATGAAAGAAGTTGGCCATCCAGTGCAGAAAACTGATGAATGACCTCTTCCGTGCCGCCAGGGTAAGTCAACCATCTCATCAATCTCAACTCATTCACTCACAAGCCCATCACACATTCACTGGTATCTCACTCACTTCCATCTCAAGGGATATCACCACTCACTCTCTCACATACACTCTCACATCTCCATCTAGCCTCATCTCCTCTGGAGATCGCCTCCTCATCATGTCCATGGCTCCAATCAGCACACACACATGCCTGGCATCCTTCTCATTTGGCCCGGCATGCACCTTGCTCATAATCTCTCCATCAGTCTTTATGCAGGGCAAGATCATGCACAATCACCGGGAGAGGTCCCAGACCGGGAGTGGAGTGCCGGACATCAAGGTCCTCATTCCATTTGAGAATCGAGATTTGGAGATTCGGGGATGTCCGGCTGATCCAAATCCCCTCTTCCTGTGATCCTATCATCTGCGGCTCCACAAGCCAAGGAGGTGCACCTGGCCCACAGCAGGACACCTAAAGCATGCCGGAGCCCTCCAGGTCCCAGCCCTCCAGAGGACACCACACATGGTCATCACAGACTGGGCGTCGCAGTCAGCAGGCTGCCTCCAACTCCACCGGGGATGTCGGGGGAGCACCAAGAAGTAGCAGCAGGAAGGTTAAGAAGATGTAACTTTTTTGAGTCAAAACAATTCAACTAAATTAACAAAATCAGGGACAAAGTGAAAGCAGCCCCTTAAAGGGAAACTGCAAAACAAGACAAAATGCAAAGGAAACTTATGAACATCAAATCAAAATATGATTAAAGGGGTCTATAAAGGTCCCCACAGAGCCCACCGAGAATGGAAGGCCTCGACAGTGCCAGTGGACACTGTGTGCTCCCTCTCCAGGGACACCCGGCTGCGAACATAGCCGCGGAAGAGGGGCAGACAGTCGGGTTGGACGACCCCCTCGATCGCCCGCTGCCTGGACCTGTTAATGGCTAACTTGGCCAGGCCCAGGAGCAGGTTCACGTGGAGGTCCTCCTCCCTCCCGGCCCCCCACTCCGCACTAAGTGCCCGTAGATCAGGAGCATGGGACTGAAGTGCAAACAAAACAGTAATAAAAGCTCTTTCAAGAAACTAAAAAGGGGGTGCAGCCTACAACAATTAACACATGCATGGTCCACAAGGCCGCAAAAGACGCAGGTATCTTGGGAGTCCGTGAACCGACACAACCTATGGTTATATGGGACTGCTGCGTGCAACACCCTCCACTCCAGGTCCCTGATGGAAAGTGGGAGCCACCTCCGTAGAGGGTCCCCCCAATTGGGACCTCCGCTGCCAGACAGCAACAAGGCGTGCCAGGGCGTGTCTGGGCAGTGGGCGAGGTCAAGGAAGTGAAGGGTGTGCAGCAGCAGCCCATACAAGAAACCCCTCCACGCCATGCTAAAGGACACAGAGGGCATTTCCACAAGGCAACTCAGGTTGCAGGGCACCAGCTCCTGAGGGAGGGTTCGGGTCTTGGGGCCAATGTGGAATTCCATCCGAACAGGGGTACGCTCAGACGGAAGACCACCGCGCACCTACACCACCTCGAGACCCAGAATGACGTAGGAGCCGAGCACGACCGTCCTTAGAAGATTTAGCTGCACAGCCTGGGCACAGGTATTAATCACTTGTACATACTGTTCACTATTGTCTATTCACTATTCACAAACTCCCAAGTTTGTCTCCTTGTCTATGGCTCCTTGTTCTAATGAGCAGTGTTCGTGTCACTCAGATGTGAAACCTTTCTGCACAAGGTAAAGGCAGGTGTCTCGGTCCAGGGCCTCTTCCCTGCGCAGTGTGTAACCTTCAGACCAAAGCGATGGTCCAACTTTACACTCACTGGACACATTAGTGATGCCTGCACCGCGATGGTGCTAGCCATTGCTGCTAGAATGTCGTGAGCAGGCACCACAGAGTTCCCTCATTCTCTCTGTGTGCTCTCAGAACCTTTGAGGTGGGGCTGGCCCCCATCTCTTCAGCATCTGTGACCAGTGATGCTGTGCTCCTGAAGGGGTCAGGTGCTGAAGGCAGACAAAGGATCAGGCACGTTTAATGTTTCACAGCTGTGGCTCCATGATATGACCCTGATCACAGAGTGCAAGCGAGCTGCCCTCAGCTAGACAGGAATCAGACCTTCTCAAAGGCAACATGAAGATCTATGGAGTGTCCTCACATCATCCTTCTGGAATCTAGCGACTATTAGGGCCTCCACTGCGTCACCATGACATGAGCCTAAGCACTGAGGGTATGTGTGCTGCCATCAACCTCCCTCGTCTGGCCAGTGCGATGGCTTCCTCGCCGGCATCCTCATCTTCGAGCACCTCATCGGAGGAGAGGTGCAGCTCTTCCATCTCCCCCTCAAACAAGTCCTCCTCTTGTTGCAGCGGCAGGTTGTGTAACACGCAGCAAACCACGATGTTGCGTGGCACCCTCAGTGGATGGTATTGCTGTCATCCACCATACCTGCCAAGGCACCGGAACCTCATTTTCAAAATGCCTATTGTTTGCTTCACCAAAGTCCGGGTCGTGGCATGAGCCTTGTTAAACAGTCGCTCTGCTGCAGTCCAAGGTCGCTGCATGGGTGTCTCTGTGGGTAGTCTTTGTCGACTAGAAGCTAACCCTGCAGCCTCTGTGGGCCCTGGAAGATGCCAGGGATCTGAGGCCTGCTAAGGGTGTAGGTGTCACGGTCAATCCCTGGGAATCGTGCGCAGACCTGCAGGATGCATTTGTGGTGGTCGCACACCAGCCAAACATTCAATGAGTGGAAGCCCTTGTGGCTGATAGAATTGATTGCTTGTTGCCATGGATGTCTAAGCACCACGTGAGTGCAGTCGATGACAGACTGCACCTGTGGAAAACCAGAGATCTGCACAAATCCCAGCGCTGTTGCTCCTGGCTTTCCTGATCCCGGGTGAAATGCACAAAGCTGTGTGCCTTTGCAAATATGGCTTCCGTGATTTCCTGGATACACTTGTGGGCGGAGGTTTGCGGGTTCCCTGTGGAGCCCTGAAAGGAGCCATTGGTGTAAGAATTGAGCACTGTGGTCACTTTCACAGCCACTGGCAGTGGATGCCCTCCATGTCCCCGTGGCACCAAATCCTGCAGCAGGTGGCATAAGTGACCAACCAGTCCCCTAGATATGAGCAGTCTTTGGTGATACTGGCTCTCGGTCATTTGTAGAAATGACAAGCACTGCCTATAGACCCTGAGCCTAGCCAGGCTACGAGCAATGACTTTTCACCTATGCAAACACTGCTGGCCCTGCCGCCCCTTCATCTTGAGGGAGGTGCTCCTCCCTTTGCCGAGCCAGGCACCTCTGTCGCACTCTTCTGCTTCTTCTCTGCTCCCTGTAAGCCACGAGCATACCACTAAATCACCAGGCTCCATCATCCTGATGTTCTCTTACTGCAGGATCAAAGAGAGAGACATGTGTGTTAGCATAGGTGTCCTAAGAACCTCTCTCATTTCTTGTGAAGTCCTTTTCAAGCATGCCGGAGAGTGCTGGCCACCGCTTGGATGGCCAGTGTGTGGTGCGCTCTTTGGCTGTCCGAAACCCCACCCACCTCCGCTCCACTCCACTTGACCGATTGGCGGCAGCTTTGCCCAATGAACTGTAGGCTGTGCTCTCAGCTCAGGAATTCTCCTAAACCGCACTGCAAGGCTGTGCTGTTATCATGAAGCGTGAGGAATACTGGTCCAAACCTTAATAAAGAAATTGCAAGGGGCTGTGAGCGCCTCCACCATTGACTGCGCCATGGCCGCTTTTCGCAAGGGGATTGTACAACTTGCCCAGTTGGCCGATTGTTCTGCTGCCCCCTGAAATGCACATCAATTTGCAGTCTGTGTCCGAGGGGTGAAGAGCTCTGGAGAATTTGGTGGCACTTTAATGCTTTTGCATTGCTTGAGTGGGCAGAAAGGTTTCAGAGGCCCAATTCCAAGCGTGTCAATAGAGCTGCTGCTGAACGGTCTCAGCTGTGGAAAAATGCTCACTTTTGACAAGCTTTTCCAAGTGCAGGGCCGCTCCCCTCACCCACCTCTTCCCCCCCCCCACCCCCCCACCCCCACCCCCCCACAACATGGGCTTGAGTATTCCTTCAGTCTGTGCTGTCTTCCCCCACCGCTCCCCCATCCCTGGCCTGTCCTGCATTAGAGCCCTTACCCTGGCACCGCACTGAAAGCCAGCCAGGAAAAAGCGACTTGCCTGTGCACTCCCTGAATTGCAGCGCCTCTTCCTTGATGTCCTATGGGTGATGCTCGCGAGCGCTGTGCAAGGTTAACTACACTCACCTCTGAGATCCTCTCGAAGTTCAGGTCGCCAGGTGCACGCCTTTTAAAGGCAGTTTTGAAGCAGGCCGTTCTGTAGTCATGCCAAAGTGGGCAGTAAATTTGATGTGGGGGGGGATGATTCCAGTGAGCAAAGCTTATAATGAGATGCTAAAGTATTGAAATTAGGCTCCTGACGTACAGCAGTGGGAAACTCGGCCCACCATTGACGGGTGGAGTAGATGATCGCAATCGGTTTCACGATGGCGTTAAAGGACTTTTGGCCTTTTCACCATATAGTTTCCCCCCCGCCCCCTTCCCCTCATCCACCATGATGCCCGCCAACGGGACCAGACAATTCCGCCCTATATGTCCCAACACCAAGGGAACCTGGGCTCAGTGTATTAAACGGAGTTTTCATCGTCCATGCTGAGCATCCAGAGCTTAGGACCTGACAGACCAGCTTAAAAAGTTTTCTCATACAGTATAAATGGTTGTTTCCCCCTTATATTGGTACTCTTGCAAGATGAAAAGTTTTGACATGTCTCTTTTCTTAGCAATACTCAAGTACTGTACTACCAAATGACTAAATAAGAAATAATATTTGCAGTGCCTTTTCACATTGCAACATATTAAAGCACTTCATAAAAAGAACACTCTTAGAATGCAGTGACTGCTGTTAAGAAGACAAATGTTATCACCAGGGAGGGACTGTCAATTCTGAATCTTTAAAAATCCCCTTAAAATAAATCATGTGGTTGCATGACCATTTTTAATCAATTGGCTAAATAACTTAAGATGTAGAATAATTAAACTGTAAGTTGGCAATCTGTGAATCAGTGACTACAGATCAAAACTTCCACTATCACCCACTTTGCGCTACTACTGGAAAACAATTTCATGCCCATGACTGTGCAAGACTTGCTGTACCTGCATACTAACTTTTTGTGATTAAAAACCAGGACACCCAGATCTCTCTGCACCACCAAGTTCTGCAATCCCTCTCCATTTAAATAGTATACTGCTTTTCTATTCTTCCTGCCAAAGTGGACAAGTACACATTTTCCCACACTATACTCCATTGGCCAAAATTTTGCCCATTCACTTAACCTATCTATACCCCTTTGTAGACGTTTTATCATCCTTTGACTACTTAATTTCCTGCCTATCTTGGTGTCACCATCAAATTTAGCTACCACACATTTGGGCCCTTCATCCAATTCATTGATATAGATTATAAAGAGTTGAGGCTCTAGCACCAATCCTTGTGGCATTCAACCATTTACAGCTTGCCAACCTGAAAAAGTCTCAATTACCCCTACTCTCTGCTTCCAGTTAGCTAACCAATCCTATATCCATGCTAATCTGTTACCCCCATACCATGAACTCTTATTTTATGTAATAACCTTTGATTTGGCACCTTATCAAAAGCCTTTGGGAAACCCAAGTACACCACATCTACAAGTTTCCCTTTATCCACCTTGCTTGCTACTTTACTCTAATAAATTGGTTATACATGATTTCCTTTTCACAAAACCATGTTGACTCTGCCTGATCCCATTATGATTTTCTAAGTATCCCGATATAACCTCTTTAATCATGGATTCTAACAATTTCCCTACGTCATATGTTAGGCTAACTGGCCTATAGTTTCTTGCTTTCTGTCTCCCTCCTTTCATGAATAAAGGTGTTACATTTACTATTTTCCAATTTGCTGGGATCCTTTCAGAATCTAAGGAATTTTGGAAGATTATAACCAATGCTTCTACTACCTCTGCAGCCATCTCTTTTAATGCCCTAGGATGCAGACTATCAGGTCCTGGGGACTTTTCAGCCTTTAGGTCTAAACTTTTTCCCTGGTGATGGTAAGTTCCTCCCTCCCTTTCACTTCTTGATTTTCTCAAGTATCTTTGTGACATTTTCTAAGTCTTCTACAGTGAAGACAGACACAAAATATTTGTTTAATGCCGCCACCATTTCCGTATTTTCCAATATTAATTTCCCTGACTCACTCTTTGGAGGACCAGCTATCACTTTAATTACTCTTTTCCTACAAATACTTGTAGAAACTCTTACTATCTGTTTTTATATTTATAGCTAGCCTCCTCTCATAATCCTTTTACCCCTCTTTATTATTCTTTTAGTCATTTTTTACTGGTTTTTAAAATCTGTCCAATCTTCAGGCCTAACATTAATCTTCGCCAATTTGTACTATGTTTCTTTCAACTTGATACTATCCTTAACTTTCTTATTTAGCCATGGATGATGCATCCTTCTCAAATAGTCTTTCCTTCTCGCTGGGATAAATCTTTGCTGAGAGTTATTGAGTATCTCCTTAAAAGTCTGCCACTACATCTCTACTGTCCTACCTTTTAACCTAGTTTCCCAGTTCACTTTAGCCAGGTCTGCCTACATACCCTTATAATTACCTTTATTTAGATTTAAAATACTAGTCTTAGACCCACGCTTCTCACCTTCAAACCGAACTTGAAATTCTATCACGTTATGATCGCTATCACCTAAAGGCTCCCTTACTATGAGGTTATTGATTAATCCTGTCTTATTGCACACTACCATTACCAAATAGCCTGCTCCTGGTTAGCGCTAGAATGTACGGCTCTAAGAAATTGTCCTGGACGTACTTTCTGATCTCATTTTCCAGGCTATCTTTACAAAGCTGATTCGTCTAATCTATATGTAAATTAAAGTCACCTATGATTATTGCAGTATCTATCTTACATGCCTCATTTATTCCTTCCCGTACACTCTAACCTACAGTGTAACTACTATTAGGAGGCCTATAAACTACTCTCACAAGTGACCCCTTACCTTTTCTATGTATTATCTCTACCCAAACTGATTCTACATCTTGCTTTTTTGAGCTTAAGGTCATCTCTCACAACTATACTAATGACAACCTTAATTAACAGGGATATCCCACCACCTTTTCCTAACTTCCTGTCTTTTCAAAACGTCAACTACCCTTCAATGCTCAGGTTCCAGCCTTGGTCACCTTTCAGCCCTGTCTCTGTAATAGCTATCAGGTCATACATGTCTATATCTAAATGAAATTCAATTCAAATTCATAAGAAAATGAATTTGTAACAGCATTTTGTTACAAATGCTGTGCGATTTCAAATACAATGCCTTTAGCTCTGTCTTTTTACCAATTTTACAATCTCTGGCCTTATCTGCTGATGCAATATTAGGTTTGTACGCTCTGTCACTTCTTGTCTTACTCTGGCTATCATTACCCAAATTGCTACCCTGCTCTATTACCTTGGTTGTTTCCCTTTAATTTACCACATTTCCTTCATCACATCTTCCTTCTCACTATTTACTTTAAAGCCCTCTCTACCACCTTAGTTATATGATTCACCAGAACACTGGTCCCAGCACAGTTCAGGTGAAGACTGTCCAAACAGTACAGCTCCCACTTTCCCCAGTACTGCTGCCAATGCCCCATGAATCAAAACCCAGTTCTCCCACACCAGTCTTTGAGCCATTCATTCATCTCGCTAATCGTATTTAACCTACACCAATTTGCTGTGGCTCAAGTAATAATTCAGGGATTATTAGCTTTGAGCTTCTGCTTTTTAATTTAGCCCCTAGCTACTCATAATCCCGAAGCAAACCCCTTATTAGTACTATCAATATCATTGGTACCCACGTGGGCAATGAGTACTGGATCCTCCCCCTCCCACTGCAAGTTCCTCTCCAGCCCTGGGCTGCTCCCCAAAACCATGGCACCGGGCAGACAAGACAGCCTCTGGACTTTTGCCCTTGGCTGCAGAGAACAGTATCTATCCCCCTACTATACTGTCCCCTATTACCACAACATTCCTATTTACTCCCCCGACCCCCCTACCCCCACCCCACTTGAATGGTGTTCTGTACTACGGTGCCATGGTCCGTTCGCTCATGCACCATTCTGCATCCATTCTCATCCATAGAGGCTGCAAGAATCTCGAACCTGTCAGACAATTGCAAAAGCTGAGGTTCCTCCACTTCTACCTTCTCGATCCCCAGACCCGCCTCACCTGCAGTCACAGCTTCCTGTCCCAGACCACCGACCGAATCAGACGACCCTATCCTAAGTGGTGTGACTGCCTTTTGGAACAAAGTGTCCAGGTAGCTTTCCCTGCTCTGATGCATCACAGTGTCCATAGTTCAGCCTCCAACTCATTGGCCCTGAGCCAAAGCTCCTTGAGCCACAGACACTTACTGCTCTATGATTTCCTTGGATCACACTAGTGTCCACCAGTTCCCACATACTTCAGCCACAACACATCACCTGCCCTACCATCTCTGTGTAAATTAATTTATTTTTCTTAATGAATTTGTCATTAACTAACTACCCTACTCCTAACGAGCTTTACTACTAAAAAACCTCACAATTACTAATAAATTACCCGAGTTTCAGAATGTAAATGAGAAAAGTACTCACCAATCATCATTTACCTGTTTCCCTGTAACATTACACTTTGATTTTCTCAGAAAGTGGTCAGTACTCTGTGCAGCCACAAACTAGCCTCTGCCACGCTCTCCCTCTTGTGCACTTTTATGGTGTCTCATTGCTCTCTCTCCTCTTGCACTGTTTTATGGTGTCTCATTGCTTTCTCCTCTCTTGCTGTTTTATGGTATCTCGCTGCTCTCTCCTCTCACTGTTTTGTGCTGTCTCACTGCTCTCTCTCCTTTCGCGCTGTTTCACAGTGTCTAACTGCTCTCCCTCCCTTCATGCTGTTTTCTGGTGTCTCCCATCATAGGAGTCCAATATCTATTTTCATTGGGCCCACCACCTTACTTCAGGTGCCACTCTGGCTGCCCAGCAGTAGACCCAGATGATCAGTACTGTGGGCATAGTGGCAGTAGCGATGGGGCTATAGGTCAGTGCCACCACTTTTGGGATGCAACTGCTCCATTTTTGCCAGGCGTCATGGAAAATTCAGCTCATGATATCAGGGTTAGAACTGCAATAAAAATAACTACAAGTGGAGCACCTCATGGTCAATCTCAATGAACCCATATGGGTCACACATGATGTTAAGTTTCACTGCTTGATAAATTCATCCCATAAATGAATTTTAAAAATGATATATATTTATATGAGGAATTATGTTTAATAATTTTTATAAATGGAACCTCTCTGTTCTTTACTTACTTGATGAATATCCTTGGTAGTTGCACATTGACATCAACCCCGTTTCACTAATGGCACTTAAAGACACTGTATAGTAGGTGCTACAAGTTATACATCCAAGGAGGCAATGGGTTTCTCCAGTGTGGCATTTAGCCTGCCCTTTATATGATTCCAAGAGTGTAGTATATGACTGTGCTCCAATTGCAGCAGTCCAGCTAACATTGGTCATTGACTGTGTAATCTGTGTGACTGAGAAGCTATTTGGGCAGCAAGGTGCTTGGGAGGAAAATAGAGAGTTTACAGTTAAACATGTGAATCTTTATCCCTGCAATACAGTATTCACTTCCAAGAAATTCCTTTCCAGTGATCCTTAAAAAATTACGAAAATATGAGGCTATAAGAAAAACATCATGATAAAATAAAATTAACAATTAAAATACTGAGAATACTGTTTTTGTCTCTTACATACTTGGACCCAGATTTGCCTATTTTAAATGATCATAAAAATGGAAATGAAAGTAGAAGATTACCGAGACACTTATTAGTGACAAATCACACTCATAATAAAACTTCTAAAGTGTAAATATTTACCCATATAAATGATTTGGGAGGAAATGTGCTGCTCAGACTAAAGCAAGTGGAAACATTAAAAATTTGAGAAATTATTGGGTGTACTCAGGTTCCCAGTTTATCTGCACCCCCGTCATAAACTTTTTTCCAACCAATTTGAAAGCAATTTTCCCTCTCACGGGTACCAATTTCCTCCTCTCTCCATCTCTTCCCTCTTGCAGGGGTTGAGACACTTTGCTAAGATATTGTTTCACAGACACCTGTGTCAATCTCTAATATTTCACTTGTGTAGCCATTAATCACGTGAGCTTTAACAGATTATTGAACTTGAGCCTGAGAGCATTTTGCTGTACAGTCCTGTCCTCACCCAATATCCATATATTACTTTTTAGGTAGGGCCTGTTAGACAGAAAAAATACTTGGAGTTATGAAACATTTCTAAAAAACTAAGGATGTCCCAAAACGTTTCCCAGTCAATTAAGTCCTTTTGAATTGTTGTATTGTAGGGAAATTCAGCAACCCATTTCTCTACAGCATGGTCCTACAATAAGATAAATGACAAATTCAATGGTAGTGCATTTTGTTGCGGGATTAATGTTTGGCAGGGCATTGGGAGAACTTCCTGGCTCTTCTTTGGGTAGTACCTGAGGTGAGATTTCATGCACAAATCCCAGAGTGGGGCTTGAACTCACAAACTTCTTATCAGAGGTAACAATTTTGGTTAATTTTTCTCCGTACTAACACAGGATTGCTGAGGGGAACCACAGCCAATTTATTCCTGAGAGCAACTGAGATTAACTCAGAGCAGATCAGGATTACGAATCTGCGAATTGCCGGGTCTATGTGGTTCAGTAACTGTGTAAATCAAGAGAGGATAGAATATTCAGCAATTATTTTTCACAGTGTCCATTTCAATGGAACATGTTTCGTACAAAATAAATTTTCTAAACAAATTGTGACGTCTTTACCAGTTTCTACTGGTAGACTGTAGCTGGGTAAACTCTTCCCTCCTGGAGTTGTGGCCACTGCACTGACAGAGAATGTAGCTCCACAGGGGAGGTTAGCGATTTCACAAGAATTTCCAGAGCTATTGCAGGATCGGACCCCTGCCTTTCCGAAAGCAAACACCTTGTACATGGCATCACGATTATTTTGTTGCCATAATACGTTAATGGTTGATGGATTCACTTTTGTAATAGTCAGAATGCTGGGACTGCATGGTCCTGTGGGGGAAAAAAAGCTATTTCAAACTCTCAGCTATTCAGGTAAATTTCATTCTATATTTTTTTGCTTCAATAATTATTAATTAAATTAAAAATGTGATAAATTAATATCAGTATATATCCAAAGGCAAAAACCATAATCACTACTAATTCACCACTTGATTTTATGATAACCATGTTTTTTTATATTTGTTCCTGGGATGTATGTGTCGCTGGCTATGCCAGCATTTATTGCCCATCTTTAACTGCCCTTGTTCAGAGGGCATTTAAGAGTCAACCACATTGCTGTGGGTCTGGAGTCACATGTAGGCCAGACCAGGTAAGGACAGCGGATTTCCTTCCCTAAAGTGAACCAGATGGGTGTTTACAACAATCAGCAATGGTTTTGTGGTCACCATCAGAATTTTAATTCCAGGTTTTTTTATTGAATTCAAATTTCATCATCTGCCATAGTGGGATTCGAACCCAGGTCCCTAGAACATTACCCTGGGTCTGTGGAATACCAGTTCAGTGACAATACCACTATGCATCCCCTATTATAAAGCACAATGTAAAACAACATGATTGGAGCTAGATTCTATTTGCGTCAGCATTTGTCCTTAACAGTTAATTTGTTTATTAGAGCCCAACTAAATGTTTGATAGGATGAAGTACACACAACCCATTTGTCATTTTACCTGTGGTGATTGACTTTTTCTGACATGAATAGTTGAACCCCCTTATATCACTGTAAGAATATATAGTAATATTGTAGATGGTGTTGCATTTCAATCCAGACAATGTACAGATTGTGGAAGTATCATTACAGAACACCGCTGAGCTCACATCTTGGGCTTTGGTTTCATACATCTCGGCTCCACGAGCTGGATTCCATTTCACCTCAATGGTATCGCTTGAGACATACAAGTCTTTAACCTGCATTGGACAACAAGGTGCTAGGACGCAAAGAATAAACATTTTGAAACAAGTAACAGCAACAACTTTTCCAAAAGTAATGTAATGTTTACAGGTACAGAGTACCAACTGATAGATAGTGCCTGTGGTATTACGTATTAATGCACAACATTTATAGTGCAGCAACTGGTTATTTGGATTAACATGTCTATGCCAGTGTTTATGCCCCACACAAGCCTCCTCCCAGCTTACACTATCTCACTCAGCAACATACCCTTTATTCCTGACTCCCTCATGGATTTAACTGGCTTCTGCTAAAGACAAGCCTTATATTGATAATAAAATATTTGATAAGGGTATTAAATCCAAACGAAAGACACCTGAGATAAGAATAGCAAGGGCATCTAAAGATAGTGAAAGAGTAGATGTTAACTGCAGGCATAGAATGGGCAGGCAGCAGGAGAAAAGCCTACCATTCTTACTGGCAGGAGACCTGCTCCATTTTGAGGGTGAGCTTTAACCATGTCCCCATCAAACTGTAGGCCCTGAACATTGTTTTCTTCCAGCTCACCAGCTCTAGGCCAGCATAATGTCACAGCAGCTGACCCAGCTAGGAGGTAAGTTGGTCTGGGGGCAGTGCAAGGTGGCAGCAGCCCACAGTTTCCCTACAGAGCCTGGAGAAGTCTGTCTGTTCTTCCTCAAAGAAATAATTCCTTGCTTACATTATTGAGGCCGCTTCCTTTAAATCCTCCGCCCAGTGGTTCCTATGAATTATATTGGGGTCCTATGTGCTTCACAGGACTCTAATATTCAGGTGGACACCTGGGTAACCAGGTGAAAGGTGCCAGTAAATAGAGCAGCAGAATGGTAATAGGGCAGTAAGTGGCGCACATCAATTTCAACTATGCTTTTGCCCTGTTACCACCAGGCCGGCCATGTATTAAAATCAGCCCTTACATTTCAATGAACATCCCCCATTAAATACAGTACAGAATGGAAGTGCCTTTTTTCACTAACAGGATCTCATTGCGATCTCACAATATGATGTGTCATTGAGTCACTTTCTTTTGAGTCAACTTAATTGCAATATCTCAGCCCATTAAAAATGGGCCAATGAAGCAACAAAGAAAGTGTCTGCAAAAATATGTGAAGCAATGGATTATAATTATTTGTGTTTTGAATGCTGCTAATATTAAATTGCTAGCTGAGATGGTCAAATTGTTTTACCTGTTCAGTTGTAGAAAATGTTGTGTTACAATGATGAGGTTTATAAGATTTTTATGTTTTGGGACTGCCTTTAATTTAAGGTAAAATGAAGGAAATCTTGTGACCTGTCCTGAAGTCTGTCTGACACAAGCCTGGGTAGTTTGAAGGTTAGATAGAGCCCCAATTTTTTTTACTGGGAAGAAGGTGCAAGGTGTTTACACTTGGCCTGTGTGCTAAGAGTGGATAGATTGTGAGTCTCCAAAGTCCCAGAAAGATGTTGAGAATGTTGGGTTGTAAGCAGTTGCCCTTTAAACTGTCCATTTACTTCCAAGATAAAAGAGAGTTGGCGTTTCAAGTAATCAACATTTCTTCCTGGATATAAGACTCATGGTTTTCACATTGCCATGGAGATGGGCTTTGAGACGGGAAGGTCGAAGATATTCCTGAAAACTTACAGACAAGGTTAGTCTGCCAGGATCCAGGAGAGGGAAAACAACTCTAAGCAGCAAGATGCTGCCTACGCAGGAATGCAGGTGGGAGCTCGTGCTCTTATTGAAAAGACCGAATTCATGAGGGGTTAAAACAAAAGTGGAAGATTCATCTAGCTTGCGCAGTAGGAAGAATCTCCAGGGAATAAAACCTCACTGTGAAAGACAGCTCTGAGATTAAAAGTTCACAGGCTGAGAAAGGAAAAGAACAGAAATAAACCCTCAGGAAGTAAGGATCACCTTGGACTGGTTCAGGGAGAATTGAATGTAAAGTATATCTGCGAAGTATGGTTCTGGTTGTGCTGAAAGGAAAAGGGGGATGTTCTGTCTTGTGGTTTTAAGTAAAAGTTGCCTACAAAGATAGCATTTACTCAAAATGTTTTTAGTATTTTGTTACAGTAAAAGTCTTAAAACATGAAACCTTGTCATGCCATCCTTTCTGCTATTAACTGAAAGTTTGAATTTTTAAAGAAAGTTATCAGTCTCCATGGAGAACCTAACAGCTGGAATGGTAAGATTTGGAGAATTTGATGAAATTATCCTGTTAAAATTAACTGCTAATGTAATACTTGCCTGTTGTATAATTTAAAACATTGCCTGGAGGACTCTGCCCCACTTTGTTGTATGAAAAAACGCTGATAAAGTAAATAAATCCGCATTCTGACTGGAAATAACAGCTTCTTAGTGAAGTGTTGCACATAACTTCTAGGCCATCGTCTCTTTTCACAAACGTAGTATAGTAATCACTCAGAGGGGATGCGGACCAGGACACTGTCAGATTGCCAGAGTGGATCTCCTGAATTTTAATGTCATTTGGACTGCAAGGTACTACAAAAAAGAAACAAAATTACAAGTGATTTTAAAAATAAACAAATTGTTTCAATAGGCAAGGAATGCATAATATAAAAGCAAAATACTGCGGATGCTGGAAATCTGAAACAAAAACAAAAATAGCTGGAAAAACTTAGGTCTGACAGCATCTGCGGAGAGGAATACAGTTAACGTTTCGAGTCCACATGACTCTTCATCGTACGGACTCGAAATGTTAACTGTGTTCCTCTCTGCAGATTCTGTCAGGCCTGCTGAGTTTTTCCAGCTATTTTTGTGGCAAGGAATGCATACTGTTTTCATATTCTAAGGTGTTGTATTTTCCGTACATGATAATACATTTCATCCTAATAAAGGAAGACATTTTACTGTACCCACTGGGCAGGAACAACATATAAAATGGAATGGCTCCAATTCTTGCTCCGTTGTCACTGAATTCTGATTTGATGGCAGATGAAATGCCCACCAGACACAAGCAGGACCCTCATGCATAAATTCTAACTGGGGTCCTAAGTCAGAGAACCCTGATACTACTTTAAATACGCAGAATTGCTTAATGTGCTTTCCTTGTGGAAGAACTCCTAATATTTCAAGGATACCAACCTTAACTATCATTTTCACTTTGGTTTCCAACAAAAATCACACTTGCCTAATCTCAATAAGATTATTCGTGGAAAGAAGGGAAAACTACACATGCATTTTCTTTGTATACTTGGGGAGTGAATTTCTTGCCTTCACTAATTTTGGATTTTTTAAACAAAGGTAAGAGGCAACATTCCTACTTTTTATCCTGTTTAATTTTTTTTGCTGCATTTGGCTGAGATAGGCGTTTGCACCTCCAGTGTAGGGTGCTTGCTAATGAGTCAACCGGAAAGTACCACTGATGTCAGCTATGGTGATTTGGGAGAGAAGAATTCAGCAAGCTCTTTTTAAACTGAAATATTCTGGTCATTGTTGTGTTCATTTTTGTATATGAAGTGGCATAACAATAGGTGCAATTGGACGCGAATGTAACGAGGACAAAAGAATCCCTAATTCTGAAAATGCAAAAGGATTGAGTGCCCAATGATAAGCCTAAGTTTTTATATATCCTAGTAAATGCTCCCACGTCTCCTGAATCATTTTAATGTGACACATCTGCATCCAAGGATCAAGACTCCACTTTCAAGGGGTGACTCTGGCCATCATCTCAATTGCTATCACTTTGAGAATGGCAATTGTAATGAAGTGACTACTTTAAGGTGGAGTTCTAACTTCATGATAGTTTCAGTGAGTCATTCATCCCCAGGGATTTGTCAGTTCAGCTCCTTCCTATTCTTCATTTGTAGACACGTCCATGGCAGTGATATTCCAGCCCCATTGATGCAGGAGGCCAACTTAGCAGGGGAGAAACAGGGAGTAATGAAATTAAAACAGGTTAAGTTCTTTGCTGTATTATTTGATTTGTT
Organism: Cetorhinus maximus; assembly: GCF_964194155.1. Taxonomy (NCBI): domain Eukaryota; kingdom Metazoa; phylum Chordata; class Chondrichthyes; order Lamniformes; family Cetorhinidae; genus Cetorhinus; species Cetorhinus maximus. Next base: position 97,749,290 of record NC_135895.1, read on the forward strand.
AAATGTTTGCTTCCTTATGGCTACAATTTAGAATAGCATAAATTAGATAGTTTTATGAACAGCTAATAAAATAAACGCCTAGAAGTTAAAAGTCAAAACACATGTGGCTCAAAAAGATTTAAAATAAAGAAAAGGATTGAATGTCAGTGGAATCAAAGTTGAGTTGTAAATGGTTAGTGGCTTGTTTTTACTTAATTCTGATACTTGCCACTTGTAAATTCTGTAGGATTTGAGGCATCAGATGCACCTGCTTCATTATAGGCGATTACAGTGACATTGTGCTGTATACCACACTGGATTGGAGAGATGATGCAGGATGTGAATTGTGATGTGCAGTTGTGGACTAGATTCCGAGATTTTCCAATGGGCACAGCAATGTAATATGTTGAACCTTCTGAGGCATTCCATGTAACAACACAACCCAGAGATGTGCTCATTGATGCACTGGTAAGAAAAGCTCGCACAGATTGTGGCGCATGGGGTCCTAAAATAAAGAAATCATTCAAATTACGCTGCTATTTCAGAAACCTGTAAATAATTTCAGTGAAACATCTTATTGTCTTTTTGACTTCTGTATCTGATTGCTTGGTATCTATTGTAAAATATTTTTGAATTGCATTCGATTAGCACACATCAAATTCACTAGAGTCTTCAATGCCTATTTAGCATGATTGCTAACAAAAGATGTTAACACAGTGTTGTAGCATTTCCTTGAAAGAATGACTAAACTGCAAGAACTTATTGAGCTTCCACATCCAAAAACAAGCTAAATTGCAAAAAAATCTGTCATTATAAAATTGCCTGCAATTAAAATAAGCATAAATCTTACATTACAACAACTATTTATATTTATACAATATAGCACCTTTAATGTAATATAAGGCCCCAAGGTGATTCACAGAAGGGTTTTAATGTAAAATTAAGCACCAGGCCATACAGGCAAAATTAGGGCAGATGGCCAAAAGCTTGGTCAAAGAGATAGGTTTTAAGGAGGATCTTGAAGGAAGAAAGGGAGAAAGAGACTGAGAGCCATGATCTTATTAAATGGCGCAGCAGGCTCGAGGGGTTGAATGGCCTATTCCTGTTCATTGTTTGTATGTTCGTATGAGAAATGTAGGGAGGGAATTCCAGAACGTTAGGGTGTAGGTAGCTGAGACACAATGACTAGTGGTGGAGCAATTAAAATGCTCAAGAGCAACGCTCAAGAGGCCAGATTAGATGAGTGCAGACATGTCAGAGGAAATGGCATTCTGCTGAAAGGTCAAAGACCTGAAACATTAACTTTATTTTGCTCTCCATAGATACTGCCTGCCCTGCTGAGTATTTCCAAAATTTTCTGTTTCTATGTCAGAGGGTTGTGGGGCTGGAAATAGGAAGGGGTGAGGCCAAGGAGGATTTGAAAAGAAGGATGAGAATTTTAAAATTGAGGTGTTGCTTGACTGGGATCCAATGTAGGTCAGCAATCACAGGGGTGGTAGGTACACAGGACCTAGCATGAGTAAGGACATGGGCAGCAAAGTTTTGGATGACCTCAAGTTTACAGAGGGTGGAATGTGAGAGGCCAGCCAAGATTACATTGGAATGATCATATCTAGAGGTAACAAAGACATGAATGAAGATTACAAAAGCAGATGAGCTCAGGCAGGGGCAAAATTGGGCAATGTTCCAGAGGTGGAAATAGGCGGACTTAGTGATGGCATGGGTATGTGGTCGGAAGCTTATCTCCGGGTCAAATATGACATCTAGTCTGCAAACAGCCTGGTTTAATCTCAAACAGTAGCCAGGAAGTGGGGTGAAGTTGGTAGCTATGGAACAAATTTGGAATGGGGACCGAAGGAAAAGGCTTCAGTCTTCCCAAATTGAATTGAAGGAAATTTCTGCTCAGCTAGTACTGGATGTCGGATAAGCAGTCTGATAATTTAGCAACAGTGGAGGAGTCAAGAGAGGTGGTGGTGAGGTAGAGTTGAGTTACATCAGCGTACGTGTGAAAACTAACTCTGTGCTTTTGGATGATGTCACCCAGGGGTAGCATGTAGATGAGAAATCGGAACGGGCCAAGAATAGATCCTTGGTCTCTGGACAATCAATTACTGATAAGTTTTTTTTAAAAATAGAATTGTTTGTCTCTTACTTGTTACTTGTTCTTTAATCTTGTCATCTCCAGGTATACCATTGGCATCCAAAGCATGTGCTTTTATAGTGTACCAAGTACCTGGGTCCAGGTCAGTGAATGTTACATTGGTGGACGTTATGGTCTTTTTAATCTTGTTGCCTACAGCGTCAGACCTGATGATAATGAAGCTGTATTTCACTGCTTGGGACACAGGCTCCAAATTGACCATTATCGTCTTGAAATTTGGTGAAAATGAGTGGATGACAGGGGCAGCTAAAACTGTAAACAGATAACATTGTTCTTAGATTTGAATTAATAGGCAATACTAATCATCTATCATTATATAATAAAAACCTGGCATTTGATGCAACTGATTAAACACTAACTTTAAAATACTCTTCAGTTAACCAAGAAATTAATTTTAAGCTGTTCTGATGTCTTCATATTTCCATTATTTTGTTCTAAGTATCTGATCCCTCTTCCCTACTATGTATGTTTACAAATAAAGAATCTTTTTTAAAATTAGGACATATTGAACTTTTGAGCCACGTGTGTGTACATAATTTGTACTGTTTAAAATGCCTGTTGGGGTTTCAAATTCAAACTAATTTTGTTCCTTTTTTAACAATAAAGGCTCCTTGAAAAAAAAAATCAACTTCCACTGAAGTGGTTTGGAATTTGACTGTCAAAAGGGCCCCATTTTAACCATGTGTACATGAATGGGTTAAAATTGGGCCCTAGTATCAAGTTTAAAAGTTGTTATAAAGAAGACCTCAGCTTCCAAGGTCACCTACAAATTACATCGTATAGAAATGTACGGGAGAAGCTTGCATATTTCATTTTGACCAGAAACCCCTTGAGTCAACACAGGTTTAGGTCCACTTTTTCTCATCCCACCAGACTGAAAGTTCTTTGAATGTACCTGTTCTTGTTTCTACAGGTGGTGATGGTTGACTGTTTCCTCCAGCATTAGACGATTGCACAGAGATGGTGTATAAAGTATACGGCTGCAACCCCGTTAGGGTCCCAGATGAATCATTGACAATGGTTTGAATGATTGAACTGCCAGCTTTTGCTTTCAAGACATAGCCAGTGGCTTTGGGAATGGCTGACCAATTCACAGTAATACTGCTGCTCGTCTTTGAATAGGCATTTATGTTTAAAGGGACATCAGGAGCTATGAAACAAAATCACAATTAACTCAATGTCTTCTCCAAATATTTGGCAATATAAATGATAAACATTATTTCAGTTTTAATAATAAGCTTGCCTTTTATTTAAGAATATTTTTGCAATAGTTTATTTGCATCATTTTAATACCTACTGACTGTTGTGCTTTGTCGGTGATTACGTCAGCCAGTAACCATTGAACTGCAGCAGGCCTAAGGAAATTGAATGGCTGTTTACAGTTCACCCAATTTAATGCTGAAACAGCACCTAATATTACACTGTACATAATGGGTAATTTTCTGACCTAATGTTCCCAGCAACAAGTCTCACCCATTGAGATTACTCATTGGAAGTTTGGCTATTCACTGCTCACAATCTTCTGACTAATCTAGCACAATACATCTGATTTTCTGATAAACATTAGAGGACATGCAATTCAGACCTTTAAAGCTCAGAAACTCAGATAATTCTGGTCGTCTAGTTAAACTGGTGTGTCATGAGGTATTTCAATTATGTGTGGAGACTAGAGAAGCTGGGATTGTTCACCATATTTTTTTGTCTTTTTCTTTTTTATCGTTCGCCTCAGAGTAGAGAAGGTTAACCAGAGATTTAATAGAGGTGTTCAAAGTTATGAGGAGTTTTGATAGAATAGATAAGAAACTGCTTCCACTTGCAAGAGAGTCAGTAATTAGAGGACACAAATTTAAGATAATTGGCAAAAGGAACTGGGGGGAGATGAGGAGAATTTTATTTTGTGCATAGACTTCCTATGATCTTGAAAGCATTGCCTGAAAGGATGGTGGAAGCAGATTCATAGGAACTTTCAGCAGGCAATTGGGTTTTTACTTAGAAAGAAAACATTTATAGGACTATGGGAAAGAGCAGGGTAGTTGGACCAATTGGCTGGTTCTTTGAAAGAGCTGACACAAGCATGATGGGCCGAAAGGCTTCCTTCTGTGTTGTATGATTCTAGGACACAGTAAACAAGAGGGGGTGGGTGGGTGGAGGGGAAGATGTTATCTATGTGATACTGTAATGAAATTTTAACTCATTGTTAAATGTTGGCAGAACACCAAGAGGGTTCCCTTGCTCTTCTTTGACTAATGTCACTTGGATCTTATACATCCACTTGAAGGAAGACAGGGCCTTGCCTTAGCATCTCATCTGATGACAGCACCACCAACAATGCAGCATTCCCTCAGTACTGCATTGGTGTCAGCCTGAATTGCATGCTAAAGCATCAGGAGTGCGGTTTGATACCATGACTTTCTGACTTGAGGACAAGAGAGATACCAGCTTAGCCAAGGCTCACATCATAAGTACAATTGGTATGAAGAAAACATTTCAACTGCAAGTTTAAAAATTTCAAATGTTTTATTTTAGTGGTTGCATTATCCATTTTAAAATAAGTAATTTAATGTTTCTCTAAAATTACAGAGAGGGGAATTCAACAAAATTTATTAAGGATTCAATGATCAGTATCTCAGTATGGTCTAGAAAATACTATTTGCCATATAAATAGGCAGAGTTTTAATATCTTTGAATTGCATCTGCCATTCTGCAATGCCAAACAAGTTACTACCTTGTTTAAAATAATCAGATTAATACCTCTGTTAAATAAGGGAACAGAGGAATGTCACACCAACACATTATTGTCATCGCAACATTCCAGACTCAATACCGAACTGATTTCATTGCAAAAATTAAAGGGGGCAGTTAAGATTATGGTTACAACAAAATAAATGATACCGAAAATATATTGGTGAATCTAATGCTGTCTATTATTAGTTAGACCAGCTTGAGCACATTTAGGTTTTAAATGTCTTGTGTGGCAAGTTGCTGAAACTGATACTAGCGCATTGAGGAAAATGGGGCATCTGGGATGTGGGTAAACAGGGATCTCCTTAAACAATCAGGTTGAAGGGTTGTGAAATTAACAGCACAGTTACTGAAAAGCAGGTGAATTCAGCGTCAATTCGGGTACAGAAAGAGAAAGAAAGACTGAATTGTCACGCCGAGGGGCAGAGGTGCGTTTGGAGGAGGCGTCTCGGTAATTTCTCACTATCGGCTGGCATGCTGGTCTGCCGGCATGTTCCTGCCACTGGTTTATTTTCAGGGAGGAGGCTTCTGAGAGATTGTGGATAGCCAATTATGCCAATTAAATGCCAACCAAGGACACTCTTCACATGTCATCTGAATTTTCCAGACGGAGCATGGGCCCCCTGATATGGCTGGCACCTATAGATGTGACAACCTCCCCGTGGCAGGCTGGGGTGAGGGAGGCAGAGCTGCATCCTGCAAATCAACCCATCATGGATCCATTGGGCTGTGAGGACCACAGCCGCGGCCACAGGCCACCTTGTGGAAGCGTTCCCCTCTGCAATGATGGCCTGGCAGCTGTGACCATGTTACAATTTGGACAATTTACTTAAAGCGCCTTCTTGGATCGCCTACCCACAGCGGCAGCACCCACCTCTCCCACTGGGGCTGCCCGGTTCCTAGTGCTTTTATCCTAGTGCCTCCTACTGGTCCTCCTGGCTGTGGAGCCCAACTGCCATCCTTAATTGGATGGGGATCCCAGAGGCACCCTCTTAATTGTCCACCACCTCAAAAATATCCTTTAGGGTCCTATTACCACCATTTCTGGTTCGCAACCTGGAATTCAGTGCATTGTCAGGATCGGGGCTGTGGAATTAAAATTCAGCCCAAAAGGAAGGGAAAAAAAGATGGGATTAAGAAAGAGAAAAAAAGGATCGAAAGTAAAGGCAAAAATAAATTACATTTGCCAGCTTTTAAAATCTCTAATAATAATTAAAACCTGTTGGAATGAGACTCTGCACTTCTTATAGTTAATTTTCAATGCCAGAAGGGTTGATCGGCAGCTATCAATGCTTAGCATGTCTTTAAAAGGGCACGTAGACTGGAATGGACAAGATTCGACTTTCTGCGGTGAGTTTAGTTCATATTTACAGAAACTTCACACCACTCGACCCCTTTCCATGTTGAAACAGACAGAGAAGTTTTCGCGAAGCTAATGGCCGAACAGCGCATATCAGACAGCAACTTTTGGATTTTCACGGTTTAATCTCAGGTTACCCTCCCATGACACCTCATTGCAATTTGTATAGAAACAATGGCGAGTGCCGGTCGCCTCGCAGTTGCTTTGAGAAGAAATTGACGCCCCATCGGATTAGGGACTGTGAAATGTAGATTTGCTGAACTCACTCACCTGTTAGTTGTTGTGTCTGAGCTTCGGCCAGTACATTACCGTCCCCATCGAGAACCTCTACTTTGACATTGTACAGAGTTGCAGGTAACAAGGAGGAGACTGTACCGAGGACAAACCGATTGTTGAAAATAACGAACGCTGGCTGTCCCATAGCTGCGTTGGAGGTTGCAGAAAACCTGTAGGAATGTGCTCCCACATATCTGCTCCAGCGGGCTGAAATACTCCTGGATGTCACGGTGTAAATGGTCATAGTGAAATCTTAAAATGAAAAGGGGACAGGTTAATGGTTTTGTTTATATAATGTGCGCGCAAGCTTGTGTGTACATGTATATAATAGTATATATGTATATGTAGAAACAGTGTGTGTGTCTGTAACTATATAGTATATGTACTTATATTGGTTATAACTTTTTTATGACCATATAAGTTCCCGTATCCTTTTCTTCCGTCTTTTTTATTCCGTCTTAAGTGTTTATCCTTTTTTTTAAATGTACCACAAGCAAAGGGATATGTTTCGTTTGCGGCCGCAGCGATACGTGGTTTCATGCAATGTAGTCACAACATGTTTCAGTCATCCTGTTCAAGCACCAAGTTTATCCTTGGAAGGAAGAATTGCCTTACCCGTGCTTGCCGAGGACATCTGGAAAAAAAAAAATAACGTTTGAATAAAATAAAGGCACTGGGTTCATTACATGTTAATTTCACTTTTCACTTACACACCAGGGGATGTCTAAACTAGTAACAAGTAGTAAGGGTAGGATCAATGCCAGGCGGGTCAAAGAATATTGTTTTCTTTTTTTCTAATAATCAATTTTATTCCTGCAATTTCCCGGATAGATCAGCGACTGTGTAAAACTGGGACAGCAGGAAGGCACAAGTTTTCACCTTGTCACCGGTTTGAGTGCAGGGTATAAATATCACATTTCTGTTTCCCATTTCCTTTTTGAATCTCTCTGTTGATTCAGAGCGCAAGGCTGGGAGACGCTGACAGCTTTTGAAAGAACCAGTGTTCTAAGGTTCAGCACCGTTTCCTCACTGCCGAACAGGTTCTTCTGTGAATACTCGAGTGTTTCAGGCATTCAAGTGCATTAACGTTAAGGCATTTATATTTAAAACGTTTAAAGGTATTTATATATGTGTATATATGTATATATATAACTATTAATAGCGGAGTTAATTAAATTTGATCACATAACTACGAAAGTATTGTCAGAGACTAGGAATTCGACATTTGGCAAAGTAACTACATTAGTCGAAACTTGAAACGTATCTTTTTGATACGCACTTGTTATAACTCACGTTCGCAATGCAGGCTAACAGCACATAAGTCAATCCTCTGATGGCCATTGTTTGATAGATTTCTCCACCAGCAGACTGTAAGCAGGTTGGTGCAAAGGCGGCGTGCGGTTTCACTGAAGATCAACAGATTCGAGATGTCACTTTCTGTGGAGCTCACTTACAGCTGGAAATGCCTATAAATCCTGGTCTCAGACACCGCCTCTTTTATTCCACCCTGTCCAATGAGAGATTGCAGGCCCGTGTTTGTACTGTGTTCGCAAGCTATTTACCTGATTTCAATCCGACAACCTTCACAGGGACTGGGCACAGCTGGTTTGGTTGGAGTCATATCTGTTTAAGGCCACCTTTTCCTCAAGGCACACTCAAGCCAATTGTCATTCTTGGCAATAAATTTACTGATTGAGCAGCTAACAACCTTTGAGTGCTGAGCTGCACCAAAAAAAATGCCTTCTGCGTCTTCAGTGCCTCTCTAGTTAAGGATAGTGTTAGTGCAATAATGTTTCTCTTGCTCTCCTCCACTTCTACTTTGCATGCTTTCCTCCTCCACCTTTAGTTGATCTCGCTCCACCCATTTTATTTCTTTCCCTCCTCATTATCACCTCTCTAATTCTGTTCTCCCTTTCTCCACTTCCGTACATCCCTGCTTCCATTTCATCTCGAGCTCTTCACCTTGGATCTCCACCAATTTCATCTCTCTCCCTTTCATTATGTTGCTTCTCTCCCCCTTCACTTTTGTTTCTCACCTCCCTCGCTTTCATCTCTAGCTCCATTCTTACTTCCCACATCCCTTCCCACCCCCCCTCTTCTTTTTGCTTTGCCAGTGGTTCCCCTCACCCTCACCACCCCACCTCATCACTTCAGCATTAGAACTGCACAGCCAGAGATGGAAATGATCAGCCTTAATCCATGTGCCATTGGGTTTCCAATGAATCATACCCCAGCCAGTACAACATTGAACTTTACTCTGTATCCATATATCATGGTCATACCCATAGTGAACCCCCAATGGCTAACAATTGGTACACATTTGGACTGCTTCCCAACTGCAGTCAAATGGTCCATCTCACTAAAATGGCAGCAGATAAACAACCTCCAGTCTACTGAAATAAAAGCAAAATACTGTGGATGCTGGAGGTCCCAGATAAAAACAAAAAGTCAGGAAAAGCTCAGCAGGTTGGGCAGCATCAGTGGAAGTAGAAACAGAGTTCACGTTTCAAGTCCAGTATAACTTTGGGTACCAAAAGAGAGTCACATTTGTCTTGAAACGGTGACTCTGTTTCTCCCTCCACAGACGCTGCCTGACGTGCTGAGTTTTTCCAGCATTTTCTGTTTTTATTCCAGTCTATTGATATTGGTTCAGTCACAGTGGGAAAATACGTTAGTTTGAAAATATTATGTAGTTAAATTAACCAAAAAATACTTTAAAGCCTTGTCTCTATTGTTAGTCTATTATTAACTACACATGAATCAACAGCAGCTCGAACAGGAATAGGCAATTCAGCCCCTCAAATCTATTCCTCCATTCCACTAGAACATGACTGATCTCAACCCCATTTACTCACCTTTGACTAATATCCCTTAATATCTTTACCCAACAAAAATCAATTGATCTCAGCCTTGAAAGCTTCAGCTGACCACAGTCTTTTGGGGGTGAGGGTTCCACTTACTAATACCCTTTGTGAGAAAGAAGTACTTCCTGATTTCCTGAATGGCCTTGCTCTTCTTTTAAGGTTATATCCTTTTGATCTAAATTCCCCATCAGAAAAAAAGTAGTTTTCTATATTTATCCCATCAAATGCTTTTATCATCTTAAATTCCTCAGTTCAATCATTCCAAACCTTCGAAACTGAAAGGAACACAGACAAATTTGCGCAGTCTGTCCTCATAATTTGTCCCTTTAACCTCCTAGGTTTTATTTTGGTGAAACTGCAGTATGATTCCTCTAACACCTGTATAGGTAAAATTGGCTCTGAAGAAGAGTCGTACGGACTCGAAACTTTAATTCAGTTTTTCTCTCCACAGATGCTGTTAGACCTGCTGAGTTTTTCCAGCATTTTCTGTTTTTTGTTTCAGATTTCCAGCATCTGCAGTATTTTGCTTTTATCTTAGGTAAAATCAGTGCTGAGGTGCAGTATCTATGGCTGAATGCAATACCCTAGATGGAGTTTTATCAAGGCTCTAAACAACTGAAGTACAAATTCCACCTCTTTGTATTCCAGGCCATGTCCCAGAATCTCCTGCAATGGTGAGAATGGTGATGCATGCCATAAATTTGGTGGTCTTGTGTACCTACATCAGTGCTGCTAACTTAGTCCAAAATTTCCTAAACAAGCAATTAGAATATGTCACAGTGAGCATACCTAGTGCTGGCACAATATTGGGCTCCTAAATACGAATAGAAAAATCTAATATTTTTAAAAAGGTGAAGATTACTAAATGTTGGGATTCAGAGAGATTTGCTAGTCCTTGTACATGAATTATTGAAAGTTAACACGCAGGTACAGAAATCAATTAAAAAGGCAAATGGTATGTTAGCCCTTATTGCAAGGGGTTTACAGTATAAGAACAAGAAAGTCTTGTTGCAATTATATAGGGCTTTGGTGAGTCCACACTTGGACTACTATGTGCAGTTTTGCACACCTCACCTCAGGGAGGATATACGTGACTTAGAAGCATTGCAATAAAGATTCACTAGATTGATTTCTGGGACAAGATTGCTGACCTGTGAAGAAATATTGAGTAGAATGAGCCTGAATCCTCGAGTGTAGAAGAATGAGAGGTGATCTCATTAAAATATTTAAAACTTAGAGCATTTGACAGGGGAGATACTGACAGTTGTCGCTCCTGCATGGAGAGCCTAGGGTCACAGTCTCAGGATAAGGGGTCAACCATTTAGTATTGAGATGAGGAGAAATTTCTTCACTCGGATGTTCATGAATCTTTGGAATTCTTTACCCCAGAGGGTTGTGGGTGCTTGTTTGTTAGTTCAAGATTGAGGATGATTTGGGTTATGAGATTCGGACAGGAAAGTGGAAGTGATATAAAAGTTCAGCATTTTTTTATTGTATGGTGCAGCAGGTTCGAGAGGCTGTAAGGCCTTCTCCTGCTCCTATTTCTGCTGTTCTCATGTTATTAAGCACTGATAGGTAGCATGTGGCTGGGACCCAGCTGTAAATCAAATATTGACAGGTCAGTTCAGTTAAGCTTTACCAAAGAAAACACAGAGAACAATGAGACTTAATACCCTTAATTAGCACATTCCTTAGATAATATCACCACCTTCAACACCTTTTTGTCCTTTTGTCTATGACATCTTTTGGCTAACTCCACCTATCACTGGCCTTCTATCCAGCTCTACCTGTCCCACCCACCCCCCTTAAACCAGTCTATATTTCACCTCTTTTCTATTTTTACTTAGTTCTGTTGAAGAGTCATGCGGACTCAAAACGTTAACTGTGTTCCTCTCCGCAGATGCTGCCAGACCTGCTGAGTTTTTCCAGGTATCTTTGTTTTTATTTTGGATTTCCAGCATCTGCAGTTTTTTGCTTTTATCTTTGAGACTTAATGCAGTGTCAGCAAAGTTTATCTTATGTGGTAAGTTCTTACCAGAAATTTAGATTATAGGAGCTGTATCTAAATAATTCCACTGGCTTCCGAACTGTTCTCTCACAAATTACTTAACTGATAAGCCAAATAAATTAAAATGTCTGAGTAAAAAGATGGCTATGTATTTCATAAATAGAAATGGACTAAGAGAGTGGGCACAACTATTGTAGATGGAGTTCAATGTGGGGAAGTATGAGGTCATCCACTTTGGATCCAAGTAAGACAATTCAGAATATTTTCTAGGCACCTTGGAGGAGCAAAGGGATATGGATGTCTAAGGACACAAATCACTAAAATCCAGAGTACTAAAACAATTTAAAAAAATGCTAATGGAATGGTGGCTTTTAACTTAAATGGGTTGGAATAGAAAAGTGAAGAAGTAGTGTTTTAGTTCTATGGAACCTTGGTCAGATCTCATTTGGAACAGTGCATTAGTTTTGGGCACTGAACCTCGGGAAGCATATATCAGCCTTAGTGGAATATACTGCAGAATTATACCATGGTTTAAATAGTTAAATTATACGGATAGGTGGCCTCACTGACTGACTGAGTAAATAAATAAATGAAAAGTTCCATCATGATCTATTTGAATGGGGGAGTGGGCTCAAGGGGGCCACATAATCTATTCCTGCTCCTATTTCTTATGGTCTTATAAACTTGGTTTGGATTTTCTTAAGCTCAGAAGACTGACAGGTGATCCAGTTGAAGTTGATAAAGGGATTCAAAGGGGTGACGAGAAGCACTTTTTCACACAAAGCACAGTGAAAATCTGGAACTCTCTTACTCAAAAAACTGGCTAAATTGTAATTTTCAAGACTGATATCAGTAGACTTTTGCTAGATAAAAGCATCAAGGGATATGAATGTAAGGTGCTAAATGGAGTTGAAGCACTGTTCATCTACGATCTAATTGAATAATGGAACAGGCTCAGGGCTGAATGGCCTACTCCTGTTCCAATTTTCCTGTGTAGAAATAGTTGCTAGTTTCAATCTCTCTGATAAAGCATAATTATACAGACAACATTTCTATTACATGGTAGTAATCTATTTTCATTGAATAGTTTTTTAAAAAAAAATCTATTGGCCCCTGAAGAATTTCTTTCACCATTCCTCAGGGTGGAGCAAATCATCTTCAAGGCCCATTTGATTATTTTGAAAAGCCTTTACTTGCATAGGTTTCATTGTTCTCCATTCAATTATCTTCAAAATAGCCCCAGGACAGGGTTTAATATATTAATCTTTATTAAAAAGATTAGGGCCCTTTTAGATGCAGGTGCGCAGCAAGAATTTTGGCATCAAGTCACTACTGATAAATATACCACGCGAAAATCTTTTGTTTTTACTGTAACAGCACTAAGAGTCTAATTTTTAGAAAGATTAGAGTGGATGATAACTGTTTCGAAAAGAAAAAAAATGTAATTTAATGTTAATCTGTGACAAAGGAAGGGAAGTGACTCAGGGATATTGAATTTGCAAATAGTCTGACCATATCTGATTTCTAACTTTTTTAAAAAAGCAGTATTAGTACTTACAAATCTTCAAGAATTTGCTTTTCTTTTCATTTTTTTGGAAAAGGAATGCTACGTTTTTATCATTTAATTTGCTTTTCTTCTCCTTGGAACGAATAAACGAAACACCTTTAATCCCAAAGCTTCACAAAGTGTGAGATTAGGAGGGATAACGAAAAGCTTTGTTAAAGAGGTGTATTTTTGAAATTGGCTGAAAGGAGCAGAGCAGAGAGGGGGAGAGTTGGCAAGGTTTAGGACAGGAATTTCAGAGAGTGGGATCTGTATAAATGAAGGGATGGACACCAATCATGGGCTAAAGAAGGAGGATGCAAAAATGTCAGAGGAACAGAGTGTTTGGGGGGGCTGCTGTAATATTGGAAGACATCAAGGAGATGAGGGAAGGAGAGGCCATAGAGGTACACTTTGTTGAGTTTCTCCAGTGGTATAACTGTGGTACAACAAGCCTTCCACTTCAGTGGTGCTCACCTATGATTATTTTCAACCTAATATCTGATGTAATGTTGAACTAATCATCTGCGAAGTGCTACATTTAGTGGTTCCAAATGTGTTTCATGGGACAACTATTTGGACTTTAAAATAATTGTTTTTGGATGGATAAGGGTGGCACCTTATTTGCACCCCATATTATATCACGTTTTTGACATTATCCAGAATAAAACAAGATATTTGATTTAAAACAAAGGGGCAATATTACTTTATTTCTACCATTCTGACATAGAATTGTATAGAATGTGCAGCACAGAAACAGGCCATTCACCCCAATTAGCCTGTTCCAGTGTTTGTAATCCACATGAGTCTTCTCCTATTCCATTTACATTATCTCAATCTTTCAGTCTATCTTTCTATTATCTTTTCCCTCATTTCCTTATGAAAGCACCTAAGTTATCTGCCTCAACAACTTGCTGTAGTGGCAAGCTCCACATTCGAACCATTCTCTGAATGAAGAAGTTTCTGCTTCGTGAGTTTTGGCTTCTCCCACAAGTGGAGAGATTATCTCCACATGTACAAACAACCCGTTCACAATTTTAAAGGTTTTAACCAGGCCTCCTCTAAGCCTTCTCTTTACTAGAAAATCTGCTCAGTCTTTCCTGATAGCTGTAATCCTTTTGTTTTGGAACCATCCTTCTATAACCTATTTGCATGTTCTCCATACAGTGCTTATAATATGGAGACTGGAACAATTTGCACTGTACTCTAAGTATGGGTCCTAAACAATTTTAACATAATTTCATTATTTTTTAATTCTATACCCCTAGAAATAAATCCCAGTGCTTTATTCATATTTTTAATTGTTGTGCTGACCTGAGGTGGTGCTTAATGATTTGTTATTGACATCTGTCCCACTGCTCTGGGCAGTCATATGTTTGACTTGAAAACATGGACACAAAACAGAATGTGATCCTGAGTTAAAGAGAGGAAAACAAAACAATTTGTGCTGAAGCTGGATTTGCTTTGGGTCAGTGATCAGAGTGTTACGAATGGCTTGAATATCTCTCCCTGAGCTGGGGAGAGGGAAAATCAGCCTGGTTTCCCCATTCCTGATCGTTATTCAGTGACCCCGCCCCCCGGCAGACAGAAAGGTGGAATGCAAAGTGTGGACATTAGTGTTGAGAATTTCTGTGGGGCTTCTCTCGATTGGCTTTTTAAAAATTTATTTGTTCATGGGATGTGGGCTTTGCCGGCTAGGCCAACGAATTGATTGCTGATCAATAATTGCCCTTGAGAAGGTGGTTGTGACCCACCTTCTTGAACCGCTGCAGTCCATGTCTTGTAGGAACACCCACAGTGCTGTTAGGGAGGGAGTTCCAGGATTTTGACCTAGTGACATTGAAGGAAAAGTGATATAGTTCAGAGTAAGGATGGTGTGTTATTTGATGGTGGTGGTATTCGCATACATCTGCTGCCCTTGTCCTTCTAGGTGATAGGGGTCACAGGTTTGGAATGTGCTGCCGAAGGAACTTGGTAAGTTGCTGTAGTGCATCTTGTAAAAAGGTACATACACTGTGTCTTGGTGGTGGGGGTTGAGGCTATGGATTGTGGTTGAATACAATTCTGCTGCTGCTGATGGCCCACAGCACCTCATGGATGTCCAGTTTTGAGTTGCTAAATCTGTTTGAAATCAATCCCATCTAGCACCGTGGTAATACCACATGACAAAATTGAGGGTATCCTCAATGTGAAGATAGACTTTGCAGTGGTCACTCCTACCAATACTGTCATGGACAGATGCATCTGCAACAGGTAGATTGGTGAGGACGAGGTCATGTAGATTTTCCCCTCACCACCTGCAGCTACGTCCTTTAGGACTTCGCCAGCTTGATTATTAGTAGTGCTACCGAGCCACTCTTGGTGATGGATAGTGAAGTCCTCTACCTAGAGTACATTCTGTGCCACCCTCAGTGCTTCCTCCAAGTGGTGTTCATGTATCTAACCGAGATTTCTTCTGATCTTTCACGAGGAGGTTATGGATCAGGATATAGATGAGGGCACTGTACATTCATGGGATGTGAGCATCGCTGGCTCAGCTAGCATTTATTGCCCTTCCCCAATTCCTCTTTGTTCAGGGGAATCAACCACATTGTTGTGGGTCTGGAGTCACATGTAGGCTAGACCAGGTGAGGATGGCAGATTTCCTGGGGCATTAGTGAACCAAAAGGGTTTTTATGACCATCGGCAATGGTTTCACAGTCATCGTTAGACTTTTTAATTCCAGATTTTTATTGAATTCAAATTCCACTATCTGCCATGGTGGGATTCAACCCAAGTCCCCAAAGCATTACCCTGGGCTTCTGGTCCAGTGATAATACCACTATGCCATCACTTCCCCTCTGTGGCAAATAATTCACCAGCACTCATTGTCCAGACTTACATATGAAAAATAACAACTTGGGCAAGGTTAGCAGAGGGCTCCTGATGCTCATGGAACTGGAACCCGTCTTCAGGAAGGAAAGAAAATGGGGGAAAAAAAAACGCAGAAAATAAAGTCCAAGGATAAAGCTAGGGAATACACAATGAACAGGAGGATATTGGGAGGATTAGAGGAAGTGAGAGACCTTGGAGTGCATGTCCACAGGCCCCTGAAGGTGGCAGGACAGGCGGACAAGGTGGTAAAGAAAGCATGTGGAATGCTTTCCTTTATTGGAAGAGATATAGGATACAAAAGCAGGGATGTAATGATGGAATTATATAAAATGCTGGTTAGGCCACAGCTGGAATTGTGTGTATAGTTCAGGTTGCCACATTATAGGAAGAACATATTAGCTCTGGAGTGAGTACACAGGATATTTACAAGCATGTCGCCAGGGCTTGAAAATCGCAGCTATGAGGAAAGATTGGATAGGCTGGGGTTGTTTTCCTTGGAACTGGGGAGGCTGAGGGGTGACCTGATTGAGGTGTACAAGATTGTGAGGGGCCTAGATGGAGTTGATAAGGATGCCCTGTCTCCCCTTGTGGAGAGATCAATTATCAGGGGGCACAGATTTAAGGTGATTGGTAGAAGGATTTGAGGGGACATGAGGAAAAACTTTTTCACCCAGAGGGTGGTGGGTGTCTGGAATTCACTGCCTGGTTTGTTGGTGGAGGCAGAAACCCGCAACTCATTTAAAAGGTACCTGGATCTGCACCTGAAGTGCTGTAACCTGCAAGGCTACGGACCGGGTACTGGAAAGTGGGATTAGAAATGGCAGCTAGTTTTTTTTATTTTTTCTTTGGCTGGTGCAGACACCATGGGCTGAATGGCCTCTTTCTGTGCCGTAACTCTTCTTTGGTTCTAATGGTGGTAAAAATCTCTTAAAGGGCTAAGTTGTGAAGTAATAGTTCAGGTACATTTCTTGCAGAAATTAAACTAGAGCGTGCTTGAAGAATCTGCAGAATATTTGGCATGGAAATTGCAAAATAAAATATTCTGGTCTTCAGCGGAGGATAAAACACTGAAATCCCCATTCTCCTTTTATTTTCTTTGTTTTTCAAAACTATTTAGTTCAGTGACCCTGAAGGTTTCTGGTTTGTTGCAGTGTCTGTGGATCCAGTGTGATTCCCTGAAGGTTTCTGGTTTGTTGCAGTGTCTGTGGATCCAGTATGATTCCCTAAAGGTTTCTGGTTTGTTGCAGTGTCTGTGGATCCAGTGTGATTCCCTGAAGGTTTCTGGTTTGTTGTTCGCACTGGCTTCATTGTCTGCAAAGGTCCGAGACTGGAGTTTGCCTCTTTGCATTGGGTCCAGCTGCAAAGTCCTGAGTTTGGAATTTGCCTGTTGCCAGTGGGTCCAAGTGTCTATAAAGTTCCTGAGTTTGGAATTTGCCTGTTGCCAGTGGGTCCAAATGTTTATAAAGTTCCTGGTTTGGGATTTGCCTGTTGCCAGTGGGTCCAAGTGTTTATAAAGTTCCTGGTTTGGGATTTGCCTGTTGCCAGTGGGTCCAAGTGTCTATAAAGTTCCTGAGTTTGGAATTTGCCTGTTGCCAGTGGGTCCAAGTGTTTATAAAGTTCCTGGTTTGGGATTTGCCTGTTGCCAGTGGGTCCAAGTGTCTATAAAGTCCTGAGTTTGGAATTTGCCTGTTGCCAGTGGGTCCAAGTGTCTATAAAGTTCCTGAGTTTGGAATTTGCCTGTTGCTAGTGGGTCCAAGTGTTTATAAAGTTCCTGGTTTGGGATTTGCCTGTTGCCAGTGGGTCCAAGTGTCTATAAAGTTCCTGAGTTTGGAATTTGCCTGTTGCCAGTGGGTCCAAGTGTTTATAAAGTTCATGGTTTGGGATTTGCCTGTTGCCAGTGGGTCCAAGTGTCTATAAAGTCCTGAGTTTGGAATTTGCCTGTTGCCAGTGGGTCCAAGTGTCTATAAAGTTCCTGGTTTGGGATTTGCCTGTTGCCAGTGGGTCCAAGTGTCTATAAAGTTCCTGGTTTGGGATTTGCCTGTTGCCAGTGGGTCCAAGTGTCTATAAAGTTCCTGGTTTGGGATTTGCCTGTTGCCAGTGGGTCCAAGTGTTTATAAAGTTCCTGGTTTGGGATTTGCCTGTTGCCAGTGGGTCCAAGTGTTTATAAAGTTCCTGGTTTGGGATTTGCCTGTTGCCAGTGGGTCCAAGTGTTTATAAAGTTCCTGGTTTGGAATTTGCCTGTTGCCAGTGGGTCCAAGTGTCTATAAAGTTCCTGGTTTGGGATTTGCCTGTTGCCAGTGGGTCCAAGTGTTTATAAAGTTCCTGGTTTGGGATTTGCCTGTTGCCAGTGGGTCCAAGTGTTTATAAAGTTCCTGGTTTGGGATTTGCCTGTTGCCAGTGGGTCCAAGTGTTTATAAAGTTCCTGGTTTGGGATTTGCCTGTTGCCAGTGGGTCCAAGTGTCTATAAAGTTCCTGGTTTGGGATTTGCCTGTTGCCAGTGGGTCCAAGTGTTTATAAAGTTCCTGGTTTGGGATTTGCCTGTTGCCAGTGGGTCCAAGTGTTTATAAAGTTCCTGGTTTGGGATTTGCCTGTTGCCAGTGGGTCCAAGTGTCTGTAAAGTTCCTGAGTTTGGTATTTGCCTGTTGCCAGTGGGTCCAAGTGTTTATAAAGTTCCTGGTTTGGGATTTGCCTGTTGCCAGTGGGTCCAAGTGTTTATAAAGTTCCTGGTTTGGGATTTGCCTGTTGCCAGTGGGTCCGAGTGTTTATAAAGTTCCTGGTTTGGGATTTGCCTGTTGCCAGTGGGTCCAAGTGTTTATAAAGTTCCTGGTTTGGAATTTGCCTGTTGCCAGTGGGTCCAAGTGTTTATAAAGTTCCTGGTTTGGGATTTGCCTGTTGCCAGTGGGTCCAAGTGTCTATAAAGTCCTGAGTTTGGAATTTGCCTGTTGCCAGTGGGTCCAAGTGTTTATAAAGTTCCTGGTTTGGGATTTGCCTGTTGCCAGTGGGTCCAAGTGTTTATAAAGTTCCTGGTTTGGGATTTGCCTGTTGCCAGTGGGTCCAAGTGTTTATAAAGTTCCTGGTTTGGGATTTGCCTGTTGCCAGTGGGTCCAAGTGTTTATAAAGTTCCTGAGTTTGGGATTTGCCTGTTGCCAGTGGGTCCCAGTGTTTATAAAGTTCCTGAGTTTGGGATTTGCCTGTTGCCAGTGGGTCCAAATGTTTATAAAGTTCCTGAGTTTGGGATTTGCCTGTTGCCAGTGGGTCCAAGTGTTTATAAAGTTCCTGGTTTGGGATTTGCCTGTTGGCAGTGGGTCCAAGTGTTTATAAAGTTCCTGGTTTGGGATTTTCCTGTTGCCAGTGGGTCCGAGTGTTTATAAAGTTCCTGAGTTTGGGATTTGCCTGTTGCCAGTGGGTCCAAGTGTTTATAAAGTTCCTGGTTTGGGATTTGCCTGTTGCCAGTGGGTCCAAGTGTCTATAAAGTTCCTGGTTTGGGATTTGCCTGTTGCCAGTGGGTCCCAGTGTTTATAAAGTTCCCGAGTTTGGGATTTGCCTGTTGCCAGTGGATCCCAGTGTTTATAAAGTTCCCGAGTTTGGGATTTGCCTGTTGCCAGTGGGTCCCAGTGTTTATAAAGTTCCTGAGTTTGGGATTTGCCTGTTGCCAGTGGGTCCCAGTGTTTATAAAGTTCCTGAGTTTGGGATTTGCCTGTTGCCAGTGGGTCCCAGTGTTTATAAAGTTCCCGAGTTTGGGATTTGCCTGTTGCTGCTGTTATTCCCCAAAGGCTGGAGCTGCCGGATTGAACTTTGCGATTCGCTCTGATAATCCGCGTCACTGGAGAGCTCGCCCGGGGGAGGGAAGATGGCAACTGCGGAGCACAGCCTGAAGAGGACAGTCTGGCAGAGTGAGTTACAGGGGCGGGGGGGGGGGGGGAGCGGCTGCAGATCCCCCGGGGGGGGGCTTATAACCCGTCTCCCCCTCACCCCCCACCCCCCTCCGCCCGGAGCCCGCTGACTAACGCGGAAGTGGCCGGTCGGGGGTAAGAGGTTGGCGGAGGCAGCCCCGGTCCGAGAGCCCAGTTCCCGGTCACTCCCTGTCGGCCGGCCCGAGGCTGCAATGGGGGAGATCGGAAAACAAGTTCCCCCCCTGTGGCTGAGGCTATAGAAAGGTCACTTTAACAGGGCGGGGGGGGGGATAAAGGGCCAACACATCAAAGAAGTTTCTGCACAATCTTCCGCTACATCGTCACTGTTTTAATGGTTGTGGGTTTAGGCACCATTATTGTGTGTGTGGGGGTTTTTAAACCTACAAGTTGGAAAATCCAGAAGCTGAGTGAAAGCTGGCGGGTGTTGCTGAGCTCTGCAGAGTGACAGCCCCTGTCCTGCTGCACTCTGCCCGGTGTGTGTTAGACACAACCCCCCGCAAAGCTGGAGCGACCGTCCCTCACTTTCCCCAAACTAATCAGAAAGTTTGGTCAAGGCTCACCCGGGGCTGTGGGCCTGTTGCTGAATTGGCCGGTGGGACTGACTGACCCCCCCCCACCCCCACCCCTTGAATTAGGGACTGGGCACTTTCTGCTTTGTTAACTTGGAGTGGAAGTCAACACCCAGTTAGGCCCAGCCAGCACCAGGCTTGCTTGTGATGCCCTCCTCCCAATGTTGAATAACATGAAGACACTTTACTGTCTAGGCTTTTCCTACACAGTAATTAGTTTGGCTGAGGTGACAGTGAAATTATGCTCTTGAGAGGATTAGATCAAGGGAGAAAATTGACAGGAAAGGAAATAATGAGAGGTTGTTTGGCCTGGCTCTGAAAGCAGGGACGTAAGGTGGAATAACGGGGTTGGCCATTTAGGACTGGGCTGAGAAATTTCTTCACCTGGGGGGGTTGTGAATCTTTTGGAATTTTCCACCCTATAAGGCTGTGGATGTTCTGTCATTTGAGCATTTTCAAAGCTAAATTGATAAGCGTTATGGACTCTGAGGAAATCGAAGGACTGGATGGGAAAAGTGCGGTTGAGGTCAAAGATTGGCCGTGATCTTACTGGATGGTGGAACAGGCTTGAGGGGCCATATGACTTCCTTTTTCTTACTGTTTTAAGAAACAAAAATAAAATCAATCATCTATATTTCTCATGGGCCTAGTTCACTGGAAAAAAACCTCTCAGGATGCATACAATGCTGGCAAAAGCCTTGTTTATTGCCCATATTTAATTCCCTGGGGAAGATAGATCTTTGAGCAGTGCTTGTGGTGAATGTAGTCCCACAACAGTATTAGGTTATGACCAGTGACAAAGGCGCAGAGGTGTATGCTCAAATCAGGGCGTGTAATTTGGAATACCATTCAAAGGTGATGGTATTCCCATGATTTTGCTCCTCTTGGTCAGGTTGCAGGGCTGGGAGGTGTTGGTAAAGTAATCTGGTGAGTTGTTGCGGTGCACCTTGTTTTATGGTACAAATGTAGCTAATGTACTAGTGGCAGTGGGGTGTGTACATTGAATTCAATGGTGGGATGTCACTGAAGTGGGCTGTTGTGTTCCGGATAGAGTTGAGCTCCTTGTGTATTGATGCTGTTGCACCATCCAGACAAGCATTCAATTTGCAGTCACACTCCTGACTTGAGTATTGCAGATGCTGGAGAGAATTTGAGCGGTCAGACTTGGAGGAACCTATTGCAGAGCATCCTGCTGTTATAGCCATGGCACGCCTGCTTCAGTTATGTTTCTGGTGGTGGTGACCTTGAGGATGTTGATGTGAGAGATTTGTCAATGGTGATGCTCCTGAAGATCAAAGGGATATGGTGGCAGATGGTCATTACTTTGCACTTGAGTTGCATAATAGTTATGTGTCTTATGGATGTTATCCAAATCTGACATGGTTGCATTACTAAAGTAGTTGCAAGTGGAACTGAGCACTGTAGAATCATCAGTGAGCAGCCTCACATTGACCTTATAAATGGAGGGCAAGTTATTTGTGAAGCAGCCAAAGGTGGTTGAGGTAACAGGGCTGCCTTGATGAACTCTTGCAGTGATCCCCTGGGCCTGTACTGATTGTCCTCTAACGACCTCTATATACCATCTTCCTTTGAGTCAGCAGTGACTCCAATCGGTATTGACTTCAGTGTTGCCAGGGCTGCTTGGTGCCATAATGAGTCAAAAGCCGCTTTGATGTTAAGGATAGCATCTTTCATCTTTCTTCTGGAATTCAGCTCTTGCGTTTGTGACTGGATGGAGTTATGGTGATGTCTAGAACCAACTGGTTCCGACAGAATATGAACTGAGCATTGGGGAGCAGGTTATTGATGAATAGGTGTTATTTCATGGCTGTGATCTTCCATTATTCTGTTAATAATTGGGAAGACACTGTGAATAGTAATCAGATATTTATCCTGATTTTTGCGGACAGGACATACCTGGGCAATCTTCCACATTGTCAGGTTGATGCCAGTGTTGCAACTGAACTCAGGGCTTGGCCAAGGAATATCTAGTTCTGGCGGGCAGATTGTAGCACTGCAGCTAGCATATTGTCAGGATCCATAGCCTTCACGGTATCTAATGCAGTCAACCACTTCTTAACGCCATGTGGATTAATCTAGAAAGATCCTGTATGGCTCCAGTGTTAAAATGCTAGGATATGTATTGAACATTTTTACGAGGCACTGTTTCCATCTTTGCAGGCACTTTAACTGTTAGGTATATATTGTTCACAAGTTATTGCAATAATGTTTGTGTAATGCAATATTGTATTTAACATCTGAGTATTTCTTAAATGATTTTGATCAATTGTACCATGTAACATCCATTGCTCTGTTCAGTATAGCTTTGTTACATAAATATTTCTACTAACATTGGAAGCTAAATGCATCCGTGTACAGTGAGCTCTTAAAGTGACTTCAACAGTAAATCAATTCTGACCACTTGATTCTGTCTTAAGAGATGCAATATATCATTTATCTGTAGAGACTCAACTCAGTTGTGTAAATGATATTAAAAGGTTGAGGTATCGGTATAATAATAGATGCTACAAATTTAGATCAGAAAATGTAACTACTATATCATGTGTCCCTTTTCCTTTTAAGTGTGTCCAGTTAATTAATTAACAAGGAATTGTTGTGGCATTTTATAAACAAAGATAAAATTAAGTTAACATTTTTAAAAATACCAAAAGGAGATTTAGCTTTGTTGTGTAGAATGTGAAGTCGTATGTAATGCAGTTGAGCACAGGTTTTGGAAAAATGGAATGATAATAATTGAAAATTGCACTCTGGGGATAACAGCTGATCTCCTTTTGAAATGCACTGAAAGAAGGAACTGCCAGACATCAGTCAGCAATCATGTGCAACACCTTAAAACGCAGGTTACACTAGCTCCAGTGTGTGGTCAGGTTCAGGAAAGGCCTGACAAATTGCTCCACGGTTCCACAAAACAGTTGAGCACATTCCAGAAAATGCATGTCTGGCTGAACCTAACCTAGCCTCACATCCTGACATGCCCTAATACAAATATACGAATTAGGAGCAAGAGTAGGCCATTCGGCCCCTCAGGCATGCTCCGGCATTTGACAAGATCATGGCTGATCTGATTGTAGCCCTCAACTCTACCTTCCTGATTACCCCTCAATAACCTTTGACTCCCTTGTCAATCAAGAATCTGTCCAATTTAGCCTTAAAATATTCAATGACCCTGCCTCTACTGCTCTCTGGGGAAGAGAATTCCACAGACTAACTATCCTCTGAAAAAAAAATGTCCTTGTCTCTGTTTTAAATGGGAGACCCCTTATTTTTAAACTGTAATCCTAGTCCTAGCCTCTCCCACAAGGGGAAACATCCTCTCAGCATCTACCCTGTCAAGCCCTCTCAGGGTCTTGTATGTTTCAATAAGGTCACCTCTCGTTCTTCTAAACTCCAATGGATATAGGCCCAACCTCTCCAACCTTTCCTCATAAAACAATGTTGGCCTTCCTCATGGGTTTATCAAGTCCATTTGTCTATAAGATTGAAACACACTGTAGTTAATACTTTCTATTCCATGGGATAACAACCCCCTGAGAAAATAACACTCCTTGACATTCAGTGTGATGTTTTGCCAATCTATTATGTAGACATGCTTTCCAGACTTGCTATCAATATACACTTTGAATATCTCATAAAAACTGATCTTCATAATTTAAAAAACCCTAGTCATATAATCTGAGTCTACACTTATCACTTCTAATTCTCCAAACTTTTTTTCCAAAAGATGTAAGGTTAATGACCATTGTCCACCATGGGCTTGATGGGTTGAATGGTCTCCTTCTGTGCCATAATGACTCTATGAACAGCTTTACTGGATATAGTAAAGCAGGACATAGGAACAGGAATAGGCTACTCAGCCCTTCAAGTGCATATCAAAGTACTTTTTGAATGCGATGAGGGTCTCTGCTTCTATCACCCTTTCAGGCAGTGGGTTCCAGATCCCCATTACCCTCCGGGTGAAAAATAAATAATCTAAACTCCCCTCTAATTATTTTGTCAATTACTCTAACTGTATGCTCCCTGGCTATTGACCTCTGCTAAGATAGGTCCTTTCTTTCTGTTAAATCTAGGCCCCTCCATTTTACACACTTCAATTAAACCTCTCTGTCCTCTCTACTCCAAAGAAAACAGCCCCAGCCTATCCAATCTTAAAATTTTTCTGTCTTGGCAACATGTTCATAAATCCCCACTGTACCCTCTCTGGAGTGACCATATCCTTCTTGTAATATGGTAGTGCACAAGTCAAACAATTAATCATATACCTGTGAAAACATCTGTGTCTCACCTGCGAAGTAAATTATACAGGTAAGAAAATGGGCTGTTTTCTCACACAAAACGCATCGTTCGAAATTTTTCAAATTAGAAACACGACAAATTAAAAATTGAGGTGATATAGCCTTTTCAGGGAGACTGTGGGTGGCTCTTAAAAGAGTCGTTGTGTTTTGAATGTTTTTCAGTCTGTTGTGGAGTTTTACTTGAAACTGGTGTGTGTTTGTGAATTACATCAGCGAAATAAAATGATGATTTATGGTCATACAGTAGTGATTAGAAATTACTTTTCTCAGTCCGACTCCATGTTCAGTGTCTGTCAGATTGAGAAACCCCTAAATGGAGTTTATTTTAAATAAATTAGGCTGCCCTAATATAAATTTGATATAGTTCATAGGAAGTCTTTATATTATTGAGAAATTTTAACTCAGCAACTGTACATATTTCAGAAAGGAGAAAATGCAGAATAGATGTTAAAAGACAATTCAGAACCTAGTACGGCCACTCTAAATACTGGGATTCATGGCAATTATGTTATGATGTAAAATATGATGTTGAATCTTATTTCCATGATTAATTGTAATTAAGAATTATGAAATTTCTACTGTCTTATAACCAAACTTTATCAGTTGTATATAAGGGCGAGTGCCAACTCTCGCCTCATGTTTGCATAAGGTAAATGTAGAATATTGCATATCACTTTGTTACTAGCTCTAACTTCCTCATAAATGGTTTTCATGTTATCTGTTACACTGAGTTTCCTCCTGTTTAACACTCACATTGTTTAATCTCAAGTTATTATTTTCAACGGTTGGGATTTTAGCCCCTTGAGACAGCAGAAGCTCTTCTGCACTATAGATAAATTAGGCAAACTTTATGATAAATTGAGAATTTTTTTGCATTTTTGTAGACCTGAAATTTTTCGCTAGGTAGTCAATGTGATCATAAGGCCAGATTAATGAAGTTATCCAAAATAACCGTTTGAACCGCATGGGAACTAGTCCCTCCAGGTGTGATTAGCCATATATTGAGCATTGCACTATTTGGTGGCAACTGATAGACTTGGGTTAAAATGATCTTATAGAGATGAAGACCAGACTATGATTCCAGAAAATATTATTTTATAAATCTGTGCTCAAATGAGATGGTATTGAAAATGCACCAGAGGACCATCTATCGTCGGCTAGTGAATTAAGTTTCTATTTGATGAAGAAAGTTTCAGCTGCATTTTTTTTTCTTTATAGAGATCAAGAAACTTGTGATAGATGACTGTATGAAAGAAGGAGAATGGAAGGTCTGGCAAGTACTTGATTACTAAATATTATAATTGATTTAATGTCTTAACATATTTGAATAATTTAGCACTTTTTAAAGAAAAAGTCATTGAGGAGTTAAACAATTGATATCTGCTGATTCTGGTATGCCAGCCATGCACCATGGCTGACTGATGGAATTTGGATTCCATTTACTCGCTCTGCTGCATCTAAAGTATCTGTTGTTCTGAATGAGGAAGGGAAAATTATTTCCAGTAGACCACCTTGTACACAGCTCAGATGACTAGTTGAGAGCAGCAGTGGAGAACAGGCTGCCTGTTTCTCCCTTTTTGGAGGTGGAAGATGTGTGGTTAAAACGAGTTAAGACAGAGATAAAACAAAAGTTTGGAAACTTTGTTCTTGCAGGAAGCCTTGTACTGTTTTTAAAAAAAAAGTAATGAATGCAAGACATTATATATTTTGAATTAACTGAGACATCTGCAGTACACTTTTACCATCCACTGTGTGTGCCAACAGCACATCGAAAGGCTCTGTTGATACCCTTATCAAATGTGATATTGAAGGAGGAACTAGTCATCTGTGAAACTGTAGGAATCATCACCGATTTAATCGACCTCAGTAGTGTACACAATCAGTCTCGGTTTATCCAAATATATTTGGAATGCTCAAGTTTGCTACAGATTGCAAATATCTGGATTAATTTTATACCAAATGAAAATATTGTATGAAGAAATGGAAAAGAACTTAAATTCAGCATACTTTTTTTTAAAACAAGTAGACCCACACACACCAAAATGCTAGCAAATAGTTGTTGGCAGATTAACAGATCTAATAGATTGTAGCTGCATATAACCTGCAGTAGTTTAAACTTTATAATTTGATTGTATCATGGCCTAGTTACCTGACTAACAATGATTATTGCCCTGTAAAAAGTAAATCATTGTGTGAACAACTTTGGGATGTTTCAAAATGAAAGGTACTATGAAATTCTAAGGTTTTTCTTGGTAACTGCTTAAACCTGGATAAGAAGCTTGAACTGCAATCAAATTGAATTGTCTCTAATGCTTCTTATCAAATCTGAATAGTTTCTAACACTTCTTCTAGCAGTTCAGTGAAAGTACCTTTTGTGCTGAACTGTCTTGATCCTTGGTTATTTTGACTGTCCATAAATTTAACATTGTTAGTGAGATGGCTAATGTTAGGCTTGGATGTTGCTTGTTGTACATAAACATTGAAAGACATTGCTAAAAGTTATGGAAAATGTATTGGGTGACAGATCTGGATTATTTTCCCTAAACTCGCTACTGTTCTCAAGGTTGTTGTGAATATTTGTGGCTAGTGTGTTTTAGAATATAGCTTTTAGTTTTGGGAATTAAAGACCTAACTATAGAAATAGGATAAATGCAATTAAAGCAACAATGGGGCCATGTTGACTTAAGAGGTTAACAGCTATAAAACAGCAGGTGGGCTTATTTAGCTAAGGAACTGGAGAGGTGATGTCTGCAATCCTTGCAAACTAGGGTAATCCAGAGAGATGTTTTTGTTTTGGAAGGTAGAGCTAATTTGTTTCAGAAGTATTCTGTGAACCCTGAAAGTTGGTAAAACTTGTTTACTTCTTCAGAGCAAAGAATAAATTGTAAATGAGGGATAATTACCCAAAAGGTCAGTTTGAGGACATCCCAGACCAGGTTACACAGTCATGGAGATGGGGTGGAATTTAGGGAGATTCTCTGGTTTCAATTTACCTGGGTGTTTGCGGAGAGAGTTGCAGCTTGAAACTGGTGTGTACAGTTTGCAGCTCACTGAGAGAAAATGTCAAAGTAAATAATAGTTAGCTAGGTGTGTGCAGCAAGCAGAGTAAAAAAAACTAACTTCACCATCGTTCATTATGTGGAAGACAGGTGGGGCTCAACTTTAGTTTGAGTTTTGTGAGGGAATAGAAGCTGGAAGTTTGTCTGGTTTGAAACAAGTAGAAGAACCTATAGTGGTCCTTCACACGAGTCTTGTGCCAAAGAAAGCAGCAAGCAGATTAGCTTGGAAGTATTGAAAAGTAATCAAAACAAGGGACTGAGGCATCCACAGTCACAGATGGTAAGATTTACCTCTGAGAATAGCTGGAGCACTCATGGGTGGTCGCTACGGAAAAAAATAACTTTAGGATTGGTGTGCCTTAAGAGAATTCTTGGGGGACGTAAAATGTAAACCCCAGTGAATAACCTATGTAGTTTTAAAGCTATAGTGCTGACTTGCACTTATTTGATGTTTTAAAATTTGTTCTGTGTACAGTAAAGTTTCTTTTGTTTTTAAAAAAAAATTGTCTTGTGGCTTAGTTCTATTGGTTAAAATGAAGTGTTAGGATTTATTTTTAAATATTAACTGTCCTTAACGGGATTGTAATAGGGTTCATAACAAAAATGAACCAGATGCATGGAAAAGCATTGAGCTTATTATTACACAATCAGGGCAGGAAAGTGCAGAGACAGCAGGATCAAAAGAATGTGTTAATGGGCAGAAAATCAGACTAAAACACAGCTAATTTAGTTTAGTGAGCAGAGAGAATAATGGGGATTTGCCATTTGCATTCAGCTAATTTAGTTCTGATTTGGATTGCAAGGTTTTTGAATTACCCAGGACATTTTATAATGAAAAGCATCTGTCAGTAAATGGAATGTGAGATGTTTGATTTAATGAATTGGGGGATAAATAAGGCTGACTGTAGATAATTCAGTTTGAAAAGGGCCCATTAATGCAATGTTCTTGAAACCTTGGTGAGACGTTTCTTACCTGTTGATTGGCACACTACGGATGAGGCTATTTCTTACCACTGGTGGCCTTAAACTGTCTTCCTTTAGATCCCCTGTTATTCTCCATTCAAAATGCACTGATATTCATAGTGTAGAAACAGAAAATGCTGGAAATAATCAGCAGAACAGGCAGCAGCTGAGGGGAGAGAAGAGAAACAGAGGGCTGAGTAATATGAAGGGTGTCGGGTGGATGGCACCCGGAAACTACATCAGCATGGAGCCAACCCCCTTCACATTGCCCCGACCCGCAGCCACAAAGTGCTGCAGGGCTGATTAATGAGGGCTGAGTGTGACTTTGTCCCTCATTGGGGTGGAAGTCCCGCCCTCTGGAGCTGCCAGCTAATCTGATTGGCCGGCAGCTCCATGAGTCCCAGTAGCACCAGGAAGCCATCAGTGGCCGCTACCGGGACTGCTGGTGAAGAAAGGACCCTAAGGCCTTGGTTCCCCAGAGCAGGTAAGTATGGGGTCTTGGGCTGAGAGGGTTTGGGTGGGTTAGGGAGAGGGGCAGTGGGGAGGGGGTGGGTTTAAGGGGGGGTGGTAGTGGATAGGAAGGACGGAAGGCGATTTGTGATTGGCAAAGGGCCGCCCCAAAGAGTGAAGCTCTGCTTCCTTCCCGTCATCTAACAACTTGAGGTGAAAAATTGGGATTCCTGCTCCCACCCTGCTGCCTGTGTCCAATGTTTTATGGCGTAGGCAGCGTATTATCAGGGTCAATTGACTTGATAATGAGCCTAATTAATCCTTGACTATTCATTTGAATATGACAGGTGGGTTGCTTATTTTGGCACCCACCTGCCCTCCTGTATTATGGGGGTGGGAGGAAGGTGGTGGGATCAGAGGTGATATCAAGATTATGAAGGGGTTTCACAGGGTAGACAAAGAGAGATTGACCAGAATGTTCTGTTCTAGATTTTAAGTTCGGTGACAGGCATGGAAGTAGGAGTGATTTCTGCTGAGGGGGGCTGGGGGTGTGGGGGCGGGATGGCTGACCAGGCACGATCTTGCGCAGTTCCGCTCATTAAATATGCATATTTCTCTCTCCACAGATGCTGCCTGACCTGTGTATTTCCAGCATTCTCAATTTCAGATTGGCAGCATCTGCAGTATTTTACTTTTGTTCTGGTCATTTATACCTTATTTCATGTGAGTGATATGTTAAAGATTCATATTTTATAAGCAATTCAGAAATGGGATTATTAACACTGCAATTGTACTTTATAATCGTGAAATGTTAGCGATCACAGAGTATTTCCAAAGAGTTTAGCTTGCTATTTCAACTGTTAATCAACTAAAAGTTCAGTAAACTTTACATGCAAGATAGTTAGGATGTCACTTTTCACTTGCAGATACTTATTTTGGACCATTATACCACAAAACTTCTTTCCTCTTGTTGCAAGATGTCTAATCTTATGGCTGAAGGGATCAGTGGTATGTACTTGCTTTAAGAACACCTATTATTTTATGACTACTGGATAATCTTGTATTTTCTTTATTTTAGTTGCCTCTTTTTTTTGTAAACTCACCTATTACACAACTCCTAAAAGGGACACAGCTCTTTTAAGATTTGTTTCTTCCCTTCCTCTGTTCCTGGTTTTATTTATATTTTACCAATTTGTAATTTCTATCTAGGCACATTACAGTCTTCCAGACTCAACATGGAGCTCAGCAGTCTCGCAGAATAACCCCCGTCCCTTTCTTCTGGATGACAGCTGTTGCCAATGATTTTGCTGTTATTTCTTTACTTGTCTCGTTACCATTGCCTTTTGCCTTGCAGTATTACCCCTTTTGTCATTTACTCTCTTCTGCCTTCCATCCTATCTCAGTCCTTCCCTTTTGTTCTTCCCTTTGCTCTCCCAACCTTTTCCTGCCCCTGTACATGCTAAAAAATGGTTACATCTCTAATTTTTTCCAGTTCTGATGAAAGGCCAAAGACCTGAAACATTAACTCTGTTTTTCTCTCTCTGTAGATGCTGCCATGTCTGCTGAGTATTGCTTCTGTTTTTATTTCAATCTTTTAGTTGATCCTCTATGTTTAGTTCTTCAATTCACTCATTTTACGTAGGAAGTGAAAGTTAAAAGAACTATTCTACCTCTATATTTGGTTGCTCTCACAGCTGCACTAACTGTCCTTACTCCTGAAGCACTTCTCATTCTTCCTGTGCTGATGACAAGAAAGGGTGAACTGAATTAGCAGTTTAATAATCCTTCAAAGTTATGGTTTGAAAATTAGCATTTCTTTACCATGGCAGTGGGAGGGGGAAAATGACTTGAATTTTCAGTAGGATATTTAATTAAAAACAATGTTAAGGATTTACATTTAAACATTTAAATTAAATAGAAGGTCCAAGCTCATACATAAAATAATTGAGACCCATTGTCAAAGTAGATCAACTTTGTTTTGTAGATCAGGAAGACTGGGGCCTGAAGTAAGGATGTTATTTTTCTAACATTATGCAGTGATCCATGTACCCATATGGAAGATCTTAATCTGTCAGCACCAATCTTTCTTTACAAAACTGCCCTAAATTTAAAACGATTGAAATAAGTGAAAGGCGAATTAGAGTAGCCATGCAAAGACAATGCTATATTGCTAACTAAATCAGATCTGCATAGATACATGTTGAAGCATTTTGGTGCTGTTTTTATCCTACTAGTGATTCTGATTTGTGTTATTTGCAAGTGACATATTTTGGACCAACTTGCAGTTGATGTAATAATCTGTTTTATCCTAGAAGTATGTCTGTTTGAGTTTAATAAATCACGTTTTTAAAACATAATCCAAGCTGGCCCTCTTGTGCTATACTGAGGGAGTGCTGCATTGTCAGAGATGCTGTCCTTCAGATGGGATTTCAGCACAATCCGCCTATTTCAGTAGTGACAATATTCAAAGAAGAGCAGAAAGTTTTTCCAGTCTGTTGGCCAATCTTCCTTCCTCAATCAACATCAATGAGAATAGATTAATTAGTCATTTATCTCATTGCACAGTAAAGCCCCACAAACAGCAAAATGGCTGCAACATTTGTGCACAGCAAGGCACTGCTCATCATAGTAATTAATGGTATACAAATTGCTTTGAAATGTTTCTGATACTATATAAATGTCGGTGTCAGCTGTGGCTCAGTTCATAGCACCCTCGCCTTTGAATCAGAGGGTTGTGGGTTCATGTCCCACTCCCGGAAACCAAGAACTGTGATTGTACTCGAAAGAGTTGCAATCTGTGACTGTTGATAACTCGAAAGAATTTTTTTTTACTATATAAATGTCCTTCTGCCTTTTTCTCCCAGTTTTGTGACTATTGCTTTTCCCAAGCAGTTGTGTGGTTGATGTCAGTGGTTACAAATAAAAATAAAATTAAAATTCTTTTAATCACAAACGTGAAGGAAATCAAATTGTTCTCTAAATGTTTTTACCCACTTAAGATATGCAGTGGATGTCCATTTTATCCCTTCAAATGATCTTATAGCTTGCATGATGAGTTGGCCTGTATTTTATATTTTACATTCAACATCTGAATGAAATAAATTGTTCCACTGTTCCGAGCTTATGTTGTGTTTACGCTGTCCCTAT
This sequence comes from Cetorhinus maximus, assembly GCF_964194155.1. Classification (NCBI taxonomy): domain Eukaryota; kingdom Metazoa; phylum Chordata; class Chondrichthyes; order Lamniformes; family Cetorhinidae; genus Cetorhinus; species Cetorhinus maximus. Next base: position 97,781,512 of record NC_135895.1, read on the forward strand.
GAGAATACAAACACAAAATTTTCTTTGGAACCTTTTTGTTTTAACTTTATATGTGCAGTTAATATTGCAGCTGCATAATAATTTGTTCCAGGCCTCCTCCCTCACTCCCCTGATGGTGGTGAAGCTTGCTGGGGTATGACCATTAGGGCACAGATAATCATTGGGCTCTTCTTCCAAATGACCATTTTTCATGTGTGAGCTTCCACAATAAGTATCTAGAAGATATTGTACCATGGGAGTGTGCCAATCCTGTCATCTCCTCCTGTCAACTCCTCATTAGTACTAACTAGATAATAGTAATTAGTAATAGTAAATAGTAATAGAGATTCAGGTGGAACAACCTGGCATGTCTTTTTGCAAGATTTGTGTCGGCACACAATTGTAAATCTGCTCATGACGCAAATGTTATATTTGATTTTTCTCAAACGGCGATCTGTACTCTGAACTTCTCTGTTCACAGTTGTTGAAGACCTACACAAGAACCGTGAGCCAGTTCCAAACTTGAAGGCAATCTACTTCATTACTCCAACAGAAAAGGTATCATTTTCAGAATAAATTAGGAAATGTCCCACAAGGGGTAAAGTGTGCTTCTGATGCAGGTTTATAGAGCTATAACTCAGAATACTTATTTTCACTGCTTCTGCTGAACATGGAGTTTGGGGGCAGGGGTACAATGTAAGCTTTTCTATATTTGTATTGTAAAAACAGCTGGAAAAGAGAAAATAACCTTTTACCAATTTGTGTACTAAACCTTATTGTTAAACTAAATGCACCTCGACTCTAGTTTTGGCGAAGCTGATGCTCTGTTCCTTAACACTGTTCAGTGTTTAATACTGAAACATCTTGAAATGCAGAACGAGTTTTTATAAGCATCTAGCTGCATCACCTAGAATCTCTTGTATTTTGGAAATGTTGTGCAATGCCTACATTAAAAGGGAAGGTGAAATGAAGCATGCCCATTGACTGCCTGAGGTTTTGTGACTTATTCCATTCCTTTCAGAAGCACTATGTCTCAATGTTTTCATGGTGCAATAGCTACAGTTTTGACAGTTCTAATTGGTATGGTATCTTTTGCCTCTTTTGTCTGCCAGCCAAGTTGCTGATTTACAAATAGGACATGATGGAAATGCAGTCACTGGTCGAATGGTGCACCATTATAAATCTTCTGTTCATGCCTTTCGCCATCAATGGCTAACGGCCTTCTCCTATGTCCTTGCCTCTGCTAGCCTAAAACAAGCTGCTAGGAGTTGAGGAAAGGAGGCTTCAGGGTGTGGTGAATGTTGTGGTTTTCCCTTACCTGACACCCTTTGAGGAGCTCAGCACCTCTTCATGATAGGACTTGCCACATGGTGAATTTTGAAAATTCTGCACTACTCCAGCTCTTTATAAAAATTTTGCCTGGGTCTCTTTGTGTTTTACAAAGTCAGCAAAATTATTTCAAATTTTCACTTCTTTCAATCTTTCTTTGGTCTAACCTATAGCTAAGGTTGTTTTTCAAATACAGGGTATTGTTATTATATATGTATGTTATATATGTACGCCCAGTTAATAATTTTCTAAGTTGGTAATTTTAGTGATTGCTTTTCATGTAACCACTGAAAGAAGTTGAGAACGTTTGCTTGTAAGGGAATTGTCTGGTTGCTTTTGTGACACTGACTGGTTCTTTAATGATGACTTTGAAACAAAATTCAGTGATGAATGGATTTTGAAGTAGAGTCACCTTTGACTTGAAATGTTAGCTTTGTACCTCCCTCCAAAAATGATGACAGATCTGCTAAGTATTTCCAACACTTTGTTTTCACTTTTTAGATTTCCAGCATCTGCCGAATTTTATGTTTATTCCAGTCATAAATGGGTTTGTTTTGTGCCAGACATTGGTTGTTGATTAATGGCTTTTCGAACTGTCTAAATTATGGAACCATTTTTGAATTGATTCAGATGTCTTTCTTACTAAATGCAAATCAATCAGCATGGTTAGCACTTAAATAAGAAATAAGAGCAGGAGAAGACCATGCGGCCTGTGGAACCTGCTCCACCATTCAATGTAAACATGGCTGATCTTGGGCTTCAACTCCATTTTCCTGCCCACTCCCCATATCCTTTGATTCCCTGTGAGACCAAAAGTCTGTCAATGCCAGCCTTAAATATATTCAATGATGGAGCATCCACAGCCCTCTGGGGTAGAGAATTCCAAAGGCTCTCAACCCTGTGAGTAAAGAAATTTCTCCTCATCTCAATTCTAAATGATCAGTCCCTTGGCCTCTTATTCTAGATTCCCCAGCCAGGGGAAACAACGGGTGGAATCTTCCGGTCCTCCCAGCAGCGGGAAGCTTTGTGGGCAGGGGAAGTTAACTGAGGCCAAAACTCAGTTTCCCAACAATGAGATGAACTTCAGCAATTATGTTCTCGGGACTTTAAAGGCGACTCAAACTTCCCAGTGAACAATGTTGGGAAGTCCTTGTACGTACATTGGCATGTCACGCATGCTCAGTAAAAGGCCAGCTCACTGGAATTAAGTTCCCGCTCCAAATTAAGCTTCCTGCCAGCGAGAAATTAGAAGGTTCACTTTTACGACTGTACATGATTGGCTGGTGAGGTAGACTTCTTCCATGCTTAATGGTGAGTCGCCACTGCAATGTCCTCATTGGGGAGCCTCTGTAAATGCTTGCCTGTGCTTGCGACTGGGTGTTGGCAGTGCAAGTTGGGTGAAGGATGACCGAGGAAGGGTTAGCGGAGGAGGGTGGAGCACTGGCTGGGCAAAGGGGCAAGGGTTAGCACAGGCTGTCTGGGTGCCCTTTAGATATGGCGCCTGGACCTTTGACCCAATGAGGTAATGACTTCCTGCTGTGAGATCTGGCAAGTGCCTTGTGGATGCACATTTATTAGCATAACTGCGCAAGATTGTGCGCGGTCAACCATCCCCCTCACCACCAGCTCCCTTCACCAGAAATCGCTCCCACTTCCACACTTACCACTGAACTTAAAATCCAGAACAAAACATTCTGGTCAACCTCTGTGTCTACCCTGTGAAACCCCTTCAAAATCTTGAGATCACCTCTGATTCTCTAACTCTAGAGAATATAGACCCAATTTACTCAGCCTATCTTCATAGGGCAACCCCCTCATCCTAGAGACTAATCTAATGAACCTTTGTTGTTCTGCCTCCAGTGCAAGTATATCTTCCTTAAATGTGGAGACCAAAATTGCACACTGTATTCCAGGTATAGTCTTGCCAAAGCCCAGAACAATTGTAGCAAGACTTCTTCATTCTTGTGCTCCAATCCCCTTGCAAAAAGGCCAACATGCCATTTGCTTTCCAAATTGCTTGCTGTTCCAGCATGCTAACTTTTTGTGTTCCTTGTACGAGTACACCCAAGTCCCCTTGAACATCGATGTGTACAAGTTTTGTGTCTTTTAAAATTATTCTGTTTTTCTATCTTACAACCAAAGTGAATAACCTCACATTTCCCCACGTTATACTCCACCTGCCACTTTGTTGCCCACTCACTTAATCTGTCTATATCTCTTTGCAGCCTGTTTATGTCCACCTCACAGCTTACATTCCCACCTAGTTTTATATCATCAGCAAACTTCGATGCATTACTCTATATCTCTTCATCTAAACCATTAATATAGATGAACAAATCGGTTTAAATAACCTGTGCTGGTTTTCTGCCCTATATTCAGATGATGTATTTGTGGTTTTGTTCACTATGAATGTGTGCTAGATGCAAGACTTATTTATAGAGATAATCCTAATTGCTTGAACACATATGGAAAAAAAAATGTTAGTATTTAAAGACTTGTTCCAACCCCAAAGATGAAAAAAGTTGTTGTCCCTTGAGACATTTAATTATCAATGAAGGGAAAATGTATTCGAGAAACTATTTGTGCTTGGAAAGGCAATGTTTGCTACACCATTTATTCTTTTACTTTTCAGTCAGTCAGTGCACTGATAAATGACTTCAAAAAGAAGTATTCCTACAAGTATAAGGCGGCCTACGTTTACTTCACTGATTGTAAGTAGCTTTATTGTTATCCACTATGCTTCCTTTCTAAAATAATGGAGGACTGCACGACATAGTATGTGTCTTAACCTGGGCATGCCCAAACCACCTCCTCAGCAAGCACACCATGGCCATCAAAGCCTGTGCAAAGTCTGTACTAGAATATTGGTTGAATTTTGTGGGCCTGGAGGCTTGGAAAGGATGGTTCTTTATCTTACTGCCTCATTGGTGGTTAAAACCGAAATCAGAACTCAAAAATCTGATTGTGCCAGTAGCCTGAGATACATATGCAAAGAAATTGGGATTTGAACTTGAGCTTTATATGTAGCCCTCAAGGTTCATGATAGGCATCTAGCCTGGAAAGACAAAGCCCTTGGGCTTTCTTCCCTTAAGCACATTATGGCCTATTTTGCTGGTGTCAAAGGAACAATCAACTACATTTTGGAAATGTAATATATTTTCTTTGTTTCAAATATTTAAATAACCTGTTTTGTGGATGAAATGTTAATAAACATTGATTTTAGAGCTGTGTGATCCCACATGGCTAAAACTCTGCATAAGATATCTGAACAAAACATGTACCCTAGTCTGATATTTTGCTGGTGATCATTGTCTAATGAAGCTAAAATATTACGGATCGTGAAACATTATGTATAGGAGCATAATGTTTCAGCAGGTAATTTTTGTTTGAAAAGGAAATTATAGATGACTAAAATATATAACGCTGCATTTTCTTATGAATAAACTGGAGCTCTAAATGTTTAACTGGCACATGCAGTGACTTGTATTAACACTAAATGAAAATTAATGTTTTAATTGTTTTTGTGATTAACTTTCTGTATCCAGGATTTTAACACCAGAAGGGATTTGCACTGGTTTTATGTTCATTCCGGTTTATTAAAATAAACCACAATTTGATTTGCTGCGGTGTCAATATACTGAGTTCAGTTACACGGAGCCTTAATAAACAGTTGCACAGATTGGAAACTTGGGCCTTGTTTTCTTTATATTGCAAAGGATCTGTGCAAGTCCATTAGGGAACCAGGCAGCCCTTGCAGTTTATAGGTATGTGGCCCACAACTTCCTACTAGCCACAGCGTTTGGCTGGGGTTGGGTGAGTCACAAAGGCCTGTCTTATAGTAATTTGCAGGGCATCCTAACCATTCCACATCTGAAGTGATTTTGCAGACTGTCAAAACTAGGGAGCTGGACTGTCACTGATTAGGCATAAGGTATGTTTTGAAGTTTGTTCTTGTATCAATACAGCATTTGATGTGTTATCTAGGATCCTTGGAGAATTGCCTAAACAGGGTACCCTGAACTGACAGGATAGCTTGGTGGATTAAATATATTTGAAAAGGGATTTCTCTGGTATGGCTTGGACCATAAGGAGCAGATTCTGAAAGGCAATCTGTTGCCTGGTGTCAACAAGGTTGATGTTGATGGGACCAGCAGCTAGGCCATGTCTCAAAATATCTATTATTATACACATGATGTCTTCCGACTGAATGTCTACTACAGTCTTCTGTGAGGGGGAGAAACTAAACCACACAAGGGTGGAATACTCTGGGTTTGCCTCATGTTATTTTACAGTAGAGTTTCTTAGTGACTGCACATTTATTTCTGGAGATGAGCCAGCTAGTTTGCTGATCAAGTTGTTCTTGCCTTTACCTGTAGTAGGGACTTTAGTGCTCCTTGAAAATAAAGGTACGGTCCAGTGTTTCAACCAGATGCACTGGCCAAAGTCTAGCCTTGTCCATTCAAGAAGATGTTCAGCCGTTTGTTGGTATTTGTGTGGTTTATACGCAAACAGCTGGAAACTGTCTTTTTGGCCCCTGTTTTAAGACTCCATCTTTTGTGATAATGGGCTATCTCTAACAAGTCAGCATTTAGGAATTGCTTGTGGGTGACTGAAATCTTGGCCCTGTACTGTCAGACAAATGTTGCCCCCATAAATAAAATGCCTGTTAAGGGTGTTGGGATGAATATTTGTAACCAGGTTTAAAAGTGTCAGTGCTAGAACAGAGCGCGGAGGTAGCCTGTTATTTTTGGACTTCAAGAAGTGTGTGATCAAGTGAAACTTGAAACCGAAGTCCTATCAGCAAAGGTTTCATAGCCAAGATAACCCACTGCAGTAGGACCAGTGACAGCTTGTGCAGTAGACCTGTATACTAGATCAGGTTACAGGCAGCGGTAAGAGCCAGGAATACTTGCTGTCTTCTGCCTGGCCTGCAAGGCACGGTTGATGTAGGTGATAATGTCAGCAGGTGATCGAGGCACCCTGGTTAGGTCTGAAACATGTTTGATCTACACCTTTGGGTGTCATCATCAATGCGGCATTTCTTTGAAGGATAAGCCTATCAAGTGTTTTGTACCCACCGCTTGGCAAAAAGGTGAGGCCGCCATTTGCTGCAAGTTGATAGTCATTTTCAGGGTTTGCACTACACTATATCTTGGATGTCTTTTTCCCTCTGGATAACACTGGATAAAAATATGTTCATGCAGGGTGCTTGCAGGCTATCTGAATTTTTCTGAAAGCTCTATAATTGTGGATATAGACACATTCTGTGTCACTGCCTCAATATATTGACATTTCCGGTTTAATCATGTTGATATTAAGGAATAAATTTATTGAACCTTAAAGTGCAGACTGGCGGATTTACAGTTTTGTTGAAATAACCTTTTTTTTGAAATTCTAGATTGCCCTGATAACCTTTTCAGTCAGTTAAAGACCACATGCTCAAAAGCCATCAAACGTTGCAAAGAAGTTAATGTTTCCTTCCTTTCATATGAATCTAAGGTACTTTACAAGTATGTCTCTGCTAAAAATAATTTCTGTGCTAAATAGCTTAAGTGTACAAATGTTGTGGTGCATACTAAACAAATCTGTTTTTGCTGTTTAGGTAGAAACATTGTAATAACCCTTCACTTTTTACTCAAATGGACAGGAAGGTTTCATACAACATGAGTAAATGCATTGTTTAAAAAAAGCCTTATAGGGCTTACATTAATTTTGCCCTGATATTTGCTTCCTGTGCAAAAGACTTGGCTCTAGATATAAAGAATACTCAAATCTATGGACAGCTCCAGCTACTGTTGATATGCTACTTGGTTGGCTAGTAGGATAGATCTGATTCTTGCTTCTTTGTATATCCAAGATGCTGAAGGTGAGAGTCATGCGTATCTGCCCATTTTTTTTTGCTGGATCTCATGCCTGTGAACTTGCCCTTCCTGACGCTTCTTGGGAAGGGCAAAAAAAAAACATGAGACCCATTGTCAGCACAGAATTCTGTTTAAAATTCCTCTCCAATCTCTTCAGAATTGATCAATTAAGCCAAATAATATCCCAAGCCCGTTGGTTGCTTTTCAGAATAATTAGTTTTGCCTTTGATATTCTGTGATCACCTAATTTTCCAAACATTTGACAAGCATAACATAACGTAAGAAATCAGGGCAGGGCAGGGCAGGCCATAAGACCCCTCAAGCTTCTCTATTATTAAATGAGATCATTGAGCTTCACTTCACTTTCCTGTCCAACCCCCATGTTCCTTGATTTCCTTAGCATCCAAAAATCTATTGATTTCTGTCTTAATATGCTCTGACTCAGCAAACACAGCTCCCTGGGTGAACAAATTTCTTCGCATCTCAGTCCTAAATGGCTGAACCCTTATCCTGAGAGTATGCCCCCTAACTATAGGCTCTTCAGCCAAGGGAAACAGCCCCTCAGCATCTACCCTGTCAAGCCCTCTCATAATCTCACATTTTAATGAGATCTCCTCTCCGTCTTCTAAACCCCAGAGATTATAGGCTCATTCTATGCAACCTCTCCTCAGAGGACAATACTCTGATCCCAGGTTGTGGAGGATATCACTGAAGAAGAGAGGCTATTGTTTCCTTTCCATAGCCAAGATGATGAAATGAGAGAGCAGAAGAGTAAGAAAAAAAGTTTAAAATTTGAATTAAGAAAAACTCTAGAATCAGTTTACTATCTGCAGGAAAGATTCTCCACAGGCTCAAATTGTTCCCTTTCCAGGTCTCTTTGGCTTAGTAGGAACATAAATCTCATCAATAAAGGCATCCTTATGTTGTGAAATAGCAGCCATAACTTTCTGCATCTGTATGAATCATCAATACTTTTGCTGTTCATTTGTGATCTAATTTTTTTCTGTGTTTCCTGTTATAGCTGTAGATTCTTTGGTATGGGAAAACTGAAATGCTGACATAAGTTGAATATTACCCAATCAGATTCTGAAGTGGTGGGTGGTAACCCCACATTTCACAGGGATCTCAGTTACATTAATCCAATAAATGTCCTTTTCACTTTAATCTCATGAGACATTTAGATGGGGGCAGGCAGATTTTTATCTCAATGACCTGTCTGTCAGCTTGTTTCCTCAGATGAAACATTCAACAGATTTTTAAAATGTACTTTGCTGCAGCCCATTCTCTCAGCTTGAGAAGCGAAAGTGATCTATTACTTCCCTCTCCTAAGTCTCTGTTCAATAGTATTCTTGAGTGGCTGTTTGTCAGGGTAATTTTACCTACAAAGAAAAATTGGCACATAACTGTCTGGGGTGAGTAGATTTCTTTCATGCACCAATTGCTTAATAATTGGATGTTAGGCCCTCTAGCCCTCATTAATTACACTCCTTCACCCCTCCCCCCCATATGCCATCTCCATGTTAACTCATGCCCCCTGCCACCCAATGCCCCCTCATACACCCCATGCCACCTCCATGCCAACACTTAACCATCAAAGTTCAAAACGTAGGATGTGGACACTGCTAAAAAATGGGCGGACTTGAGATAACCAACTGTTCTTTTGCTTGATTCTGTACATCATTGATTTCAAGGGCGTTTATAGGTAGAAGAACGATTGCTCCACATATTGTCCAAATCTATGATTCCGAAAAGGAAATTCTATTAAATTATAAACAAAAAATAATGGCTTAGTATTGACTCTTCAGCCACTGAAAACTGAAAGTATTTCTTTAATTACTCTGTCTAAATCCTTCATAATGTTAAACACCTCCATCAAATCTCCTCTTAGTCCTTTCTGTTCTAAGGAGCACAACTCCAGCTTCTGTGGTATAACTGTAACCCTTCATCCCTTGAATCATTCTGGTGAACCTCTTTTGCACCCTTTTGAAAGCCTTCATGTTTTGCCTAAAGTGTGGTGTTGAAAATTGGACTGGGGCTGATTCATATAGGTTTAGCATTATTTCTCGGCTTTAGCACTCTCACGGAGTTCGAAAGACTCTGTTGGCCTTTAAAAATGGCAAGTGGGACCTGGATGTGGAAGTCCCACCTCCATTTCTGACAGATCCAATTTTTGCTGGCGGTGGGAGGGAGATGATTCACACAGGAGACAAACCTGAACTCAGCAGGGCCATTTGAACTTGGTGCTGAGTTTAAACAGACCCCCATTTTGGCTGTTACAAGGGCCTTCAGCTGCAGTGTGGGAGTCATGAATTAATGGAGTAGACGTGAACACTCTTGAAGGGCGGATAAGATGTATTTAAATGACCTGAAGTTTTTTAAATCCCTCTTTTTAAACAGGAAAAAACAGGCTGAAGCTGTCAGAGTTTAAAAAAAATCCTCGACTGGACTGGTTTGATTGACAGGATATTTGGTGTAGGTTAGAAAAAAAATTACCATCTGGGCGCATGTAGTTTCAGTAGAGGTCTTTGTTGGCATTTCCCTAAGAGCTATTATTATGTCATTATGAATGCTTGGCTGATTTTCTAAAGCTCCAACTATCTCAGCAGGGGGTTCTAAGTTAAAAGTTTGAATGACAATTTAAAGAGGTCATTAAAGGGTTAGCCATCTTTGATACCAGGTCTGAATAGAATTTTTTTTTTGAGAGATTAACCACTTAAGCAAATTTAAAAACTTTGAATTGGTTTCTTTAATGGGAGTTTTTCACTATCAATTCAGAACTGTGTTAAAATGTCAAGATTAATATCATTTCTACATGGCTCCTGAGGTCTGCCCTCACCCCACTGGGTAAGTGGTTTTGAAGGGGCATGGGGGTATGAGGGGGCATAAGAGGTGAGTGCGGTCATGAGTTGGCATGGAAGGTTTGAGGGGTTATGGGGGATGGGTGGGAGGCTGAGGGCCCGAGGTCCTAACAGTGTCTAAAATGACAAAGAACCAAGGTGAGGTTTAGCACTCGCTCGCCCCCATGGGTGCCTAGGATCTGCTTCCAGGGTTGGCATGCCTGCCGCTATCCCATCCACGTCTCCCCAGAGTGAAAATTGGGTCTAATGGGGCTCTTTAAACTGAGGCAGGCTTGCTGAGTCTTAATTTCTCAACTTGAGTTAGCCTTGGTAGCGACAATCTGACCTCAGTTTCTATTTGTCAAGCTCAGGCTCCCATATCCTTTATTAATCTCATTGTTAATCTACCACCTTCAAAGATTTGTGCACAAACACAACCAGGTCTCTCCTTTCGTCCCCTTTAGAATTATTCCATTTAGCTTGTACTGTCTTTCCTCATTCTTCCTACCAAAACATATCATCTCACACTTCTCTTCATTAAGTTTCATCTGCCATGTGCCCACCTATTCCACCAGCCTGTCTATGTCTTCTTGAACTCCATTACTGTATTCCTCACTGTTCATTATACTTGCAAAGTTTGCGCCACCTACAAATTTTGCGATTGGGCCCTGCCCACCACCCTCGCCCCCCCACCATGTCCATGTCATTAACATATGTCAAAAACAGCAGCAGTCATATTACTGAGCCTTGGGAAAAATCCACTATATACCTGTCTCCTATCTGAAAAACAGCTAGCCATTCACCATATTGTTCCCTATCCCTTAGTCAATTTTATAATATGGCTCCTACAACTGCTTTTAACCCATGGGCTTCTATTTTGCTAACAAGCTTAAGATTTCGTACTTTATCAAATGTCTTTTGAAAGTCTGTACACTCTGCACTGTAACTGTACTGCCCTCATCCAGTCTCTCTGTTACCTCATCAAACAATTCAGTCAAATTAGACAAACATGATCTGTCAATAAGAAATCTATGCTGACTATCTTTTATTCGTCCATGCTCATCCAGGTGGCTGTTAATTTTCTTCAGTATTATTCAGTGGGATTTTCTGGTCCTGCCTGGGAATTGTCATGGGTGGGACTGGAAGATCCCGGCCATTGTCTCCGAAAGTGCCCCCGCCACTAATGTCAAACTGACCGGCCTGTAATTGCCAAGTTTATTCCTTTTCCCCTCTTTTTAAATAAGGATATAACATTTGCAATTTCCCAGTCCTTTGGTACTGCCCTTGTATCTAAGGAGTACTGGAAGATTGTGGCTGGCATCTCTGCAATTCCTGCCCTTTCCTCAGCAACCTAGGAGGCACCCCATCTGGACCAGGTGACTTACCCATTTTGTGTACTGCTAGCCTTTCCAGTACCTCCTCTCGATCTATTTTCATCTGCTGCATCCTGACAATTTCCTCATAGCTTTGGCAATGCCTTCTTCTCTTGTAAACACTGTTGCAAAGTACTCATTTAGCACTTCAGCCATGATTTGTGCCTCCACTAATAGATCTCCAGTTTGGTTCCTAATCAGTTACACCATTCTTCTGTCAACGTTTTTACTATTGCTATGTTTATAGAAGACCTATGAATTCCCTTTAATGTTCATCACCAAACTATTCTTGACAGCCGCTTTGCACACCCCACTCATCCATTTCCCTTTTCACTTCTTTTCTGTACTTATATTTAGTCTGTTTTTCCATTGTATTCTCGAGCTAATAACTGTCAAATGCCCCTTTTTCTGCTTGATCCTGTTCTCTTAATTTCTTCATCATCCAGGGAGCTCTGCCTTTGCTTCTCCTTGTTTTCTGTCTTGTGAGAACAAACCTAGGCTGTACTTAAATCATCTCCTCTTCAAAGGCTGCCTACTGCTCTATTACATTTCTGTCTCCTAGCTTTTGACTGCAGTCTACCTGATTTTTATCCTAGATTGCTCACCCTTCTCCATAACTAATGTAAACCTTGGGAATAGTGATCATGCTATCCTAAGATGCTCTCAGACTGTGACTTCACTTTCCAGGACTAGATCCAGCAATGCCCCCTTCTAAATTGGGCAGGAAACATACCGATTATGAAAATTCTCCTGAACGTACTTAAGAAATTCCTTTTCTTCGCTGTCCTTAATACAATTACTGTCCTATTTAATATTGAAATAGTTGATGTCTTCGATTATCATTACTTTTGTAGTTTATACAGCCATCAGTAATTTCCTTACAAATCTGCTTCTCGGTCTTATTCCCACTATTTGCTGTCTATAAAATACACCAAGTGGTGTATTAGCTCCTCCATTGCTTCTTAACTCCAACCAAATAGATTCTGTCTTTTACCCCACAAGGATATTCTAAGACTAGTATTTTCCGTAACATAAACTGCTACCCCACCTCCTTTTTCCCCATCTTTCCTGCATATTAAGCATCCAATCCTTGCCTTTTATGAGCCAGTTCTCAGTTATTGTCACTACTTCATATTCTTTCTGGCTTCTATGTCCTATTGTTGCTCCAAGAGATGACATCATTTTTAAATATGTTGGATTGTAGTTATTTATTTATCTATTGGTAAACCTATTATTAAGGAAGTCTTAACAATGCACTTGCATAGTACGCTTAGAACAAGTCAGTTTGATTTTACGAAAGGAAAATCATGTTTTGCAAATGTATTCGTTTTTTTGAGGATGTAACTAGTAGGGTAGATAAAGGGAACCAGTAGATGTAGTATGCTTGGATTTCCAAAAGACATTTAATAAGGTACCATAGCAAGAAGTCAATACACAAAGTAAGCTCATGGTGTTGGGGTGATACATTAGCATGTACACAGGGCTAATTAACTGACAGGAAGCAGAGGGTAGGGATAAATGGGGCATTTTCAAGTCGGCAGGCTGTGACTAGTGGAGTGCCACAGGGATCAGTGCTGGAAGCTAGGCTATTTACAATCTATATTAATGACTTGGATGAAGAGACAGAGAGGAATACGTCTGAGTTTTCTGATGACACAAAGCTGGGTGCAATGCAAGCTGTGAGGAAGACACACAGGCTGTAAAGAGGTTAAGTGAGTAGGCAACAAGGTGGCAGAGGGAGTGTGATGTGAGGAAAAGTGAAGTTATTCACCTTGGATGTAAGAATAGAAAAGCAGCGTATATTTTAAAAGGCATGAAACTTTTAAATGTTGAAATTCAGAGAGACTTAGGTGTACTCGTACAAGGAACAGAAAAAGTTAGCCTGCAGATACATCAAGCAATTAGGAAAGCAAATAGTAAATAAAAACGGATGGTGCTGGAAATACTCAGCAAGTCTTGCAGCCTCTGTGGAGAGAGAAATGGAGTTAATGTTTCATGTTGAATATGACTTCTTCAGAAAGCAAATAGCATGTTGGCCTTTATTGCAAAGGGTTTGGAGTACAAAAGGAAAGAAGTCTTGGTATAATTGTACAGAGCTTTGGTGAAACCGCGCCGGGAATATTACGTGCAATTTTGGACTCCATATTTAAGAAAGGATATACTTGGATTGGAGGAAGTACAATGAAGGTTCACTAGATTGGTTCCTGGGATGAGAGGGTTGTCCTATGGTGAGAGGCTGAGTAAATTTGGTTTATATTCTCTGGAGTTTAGGAGAATGTGAGGTGAGCTTGTTGAAACCTTTAAGATTATGAAGGGGCTTGACAGGGTAGATACTGAGATACTGTTTCCCCTGGCTGGGGAATCTAGAACAAGGGGCACCGTTTCAGGATAAGGGGCTGATCATTTAGGGTGAGATGAGGAGAAATTTCTTCACTCAAAGGATTGTGAATCTTTGGAATTCTCTACCCCAGAGGGTTGTGGATATGTCATCATTGGACATGTTTAGACAGATATTTAGTTTCTCAAGGACTCTAGGGATATGGATGGGAAGTGGGCAGGAATGTGGAGTTGAAGTCTAAGATCTGCCATGAATGGCTGTGCAGGCTCAAAGGGCTGTATGGTCTTCTCCTGCCCTATTTCTTATGATCTTATATTGACAGTCAAGAGTCTGAAATAAGGTCTGATGTGCTGCTCTGTTCCTTTTGCAGATGAGAGAAAGATCCTTTGGAGGGATAGGGTAACTCTAGTAACTAAAATAATAAAGATCCTGTACATTGTCCTAGCATATTGTCTAATGTTTACCTGGATATTGCGGTTAGTGAAAATATTTTCACGTTATAGGAAGTTGGGACTCACCTTTGAGAAAATCAAAAAGATGGAAGCAAAAAATATTTAGATTAAGAAGAAAGTATCTAAAAATGTTAGAGCAGAATATGCTGTTTCTGAAACTGTGCTGGTTGCCACTTGCATGCTATACTCATATGTGTGCTCACTAAATTTGTTTCTAGTGATCAGTTCAGTTATTCTTCCAGTTACTGATTGTGTTATTTTGCCAGTTATTGACATAGGCGTGTAATTACTGATTTGGTTTTATTATCTTGAAAATAACTGCCACGTTGTCTTAATTCCAGTTGAATGGGACACCTCCAATACGAATTTACTACTCCCTCATGCTGACTGTTAGCACTTTTATTGGATTCTATCTAGTCTCACTTAGCACCTCTGGTATATAACACCCAGCTTTTGGATACGTATTGATTTTTTGCATTCTTACCCTTGGACATCTATGCATGTGACATCAAAATCATTCGGCTTACCTGTTAAAATTTCCTTTTTTTTCTATCCTCAACCAGGTGTTCGCCTTTGACATTCCTGATGCATTTCACTCTATTTATAGTCCAGCATCAACAGATAAAATTGCCACATTGGAGATGGTGGCTGAAAAAATTGTGACACTATGTGCAACTTTGGATGAAAATCCTGGAGTGCGATACAGACATGACCGCGGAAATGATTACAGGTCCGTTATGATATTATTAGAGTGTAGATCTGCTCTTTGTTCTCCTTGATTGAATAGCCAGTGAATGAATTGCACTATCAGTATTTAGTTTCTACCCTTCTTGGGTGAAATGGTGACTCCATAATGCTTCTATAGCTGCATATTTAATTGGATGACCTAAAACCAGCAGAGTTCTATAGCAACAATTTGATTCAGATGATGTTATTTCATTTAATTGGGTACCACTTCATCACTCAGATTCCCAATGGTTCTTCATAGATTTTTTTGCACTGTGTACAGCTGGGCCATACAAAGTAGGTCCAAAGTTCTATTACCTTTTATGCTGTTAGCTCTCCTCAGACAGGGCAATTGTTGTAATTGGCTTCAGAATCCTTGGCATAGGAAATCAGCGAGGGCACCTGTTCATGGTTGCTTTCCTATTGGAAAGTTTGCATGTGTGGGTAAGGATTAAGGGCAGGACCATGTTTCCTGTGAATGCTCCCTCGTACGAATAAGTGATCTGCCAACACTCACTCACTGTCTAGGTTCATATGGAAAATGGCTACTTGGGCCAGGTACGATATATGTCCTGGTTCTGTGGAAACTTACCCTGACATGAGTCTGCACCTTTGGGGCAGAAGATAATTGGACAGTAAGGGAAAAAAATTCTTTAATACTTCCATCATATTAGCATTCAAAAAACATCTTCAGAAATGTTCCTCCGTGATGAGATGCGGGCATGTGCTTATAATGCACTGAACACAATTTTGTTCTCTGTTCTGCTGAGGCTTTGCCATTCCCTGTAGGGAATACCTACCCATGCTGCTTGTATAATGCAGGTGGCTTAAGAGTAGCATTACAGGAGCTTGGGAGCAGATTACCCATTTTGTCAGTCAGAGAATTTCCTGGTGAAGATGACGACTAAAAGGTGTTAGTGATGGCTTCGCTGGTAACACTCTTGATACTGAGTGAGAAGGTTGTTGGTTCAAGCCTCACAACAGAGACCTGAACATAAAATCTAGGATGACACACCTAGTGTAGTACTGAGGGTATGCTGCACCATTGGAGCTCCTGTCTTTTGAATGCGATGTTAAATCAAGGCTCCTTCTGTCCTCTAAGGTGGACATAAAAGATCCCATGGCACCGTTTCAAAGAAGAGCAGAGGAGCTATCCCTAGAATTTTGGTCCCTCAATCAACATCACAATATCAGCAATGCAGTGACTGGATAACCTGTTTGTGGGAGTGTACTGTGCACAAATTGGCTGCTGCCCTTCCTACATAACAACAATGACATCACTTCAAAATACTCCATTGGCTGTACAGTGCTCTGGGGCATCCTGAGGTTGTGGAAGGTGCAAAATAAATGCAAGTCTTTCTTTAAAAAGACACATTAAAATAGGGCAAACTCCACATTCCCTGCTACTGATATAAAATATAGCTCTGTTGCTAAGTACACATCCTGCATTGTGACCTGTGCAAACTGAACCTTGGTCCACCTTGGTGTATATGACACAATTGCACATGGGGAAAACAAATTTGCTAGCAGCCATTGGGAACCAAAGTACCATTTAACCATGTAGAGGAGTTAGAAAGAAAACTATTTTTCTAGAATTATGAGATGTATCAGTTACAAAAAAATTAGGTGCCTACTTTCTACTGAATACTTCTGGGGTATAGCGGTTTACTCGTGGTTAATTATTATTAACAGATCTAATGTAGCTCTTCATTTATATGTTTGTTCCCAGGATTGTAGATTTAACTTATGTTTCAGTTAACAGTTTCATTAAGTATAATGCCTGTAGTTAATAACTTTCTTACTAAATGATTGAACTTTAAAATATGTTTTGTACATGCTGTTTTGCAGTTATTTTTTAATCAAACATGGATTGTATCTTTTTGACTTGGTTCCTATTTGTTGATCACAGGTTTAGCTCACAAGAGAAACATAGACGGGGAAATCACTTTGGATCATCTTAATTCGTGCATTGTAAATAGCCAAAAGTGTCCCTATTAAAGTGTCCAATTGGTTTTTAAATGATAGGTTCTCATTTGTTGACCACAAATTGTTAAATGGGCAACTGACCTCACCTTCTGTCAGATCCTGTGTAAATACAAAAGGGGTTTCAGCAGTGATAGGAAGTAGTCTTTGCAGATCTGTCATCCTTTATAGACCCTGTCTGATTTTCCTTGCCATTGACTTTAGTAGAAGGGAGAATCAGGCAGGATGTATTGCGGGCAGCTGGTCTGTTAAGAGGTTGTTTTCTGCCACCACAAAGTCAAAACTGGCCCCAAGAATACTGGAAAATGGAATTAAAATCAAAGTGCAGGTTGGTCTGCATTTAGGGGAAAAGAAAACTGGTTTACTTAAATTATAGATTAGTTATAATTGGGCAGAGCATTACACCCAAAATACCGTCTTTCTTTTTCTGATGCGATTGACTTGTTGTCCATCACCAGTAAATTCTGTTTTTATTTAAGGTTTCAGCATTGTTTGACTCCTCCATTGGTTGTTTCAATCTACAGCTGTTTTCTCCTGTGGTTTTGTTTTATGTATTGATGTTATTTTGGTGTTAAGATGTTGCAGGCCAGTGGAACAAAATGCAATGACAGAGTTGTTTACCCAGCAAGAACTGATTATTAAACTACGAAACTTCGTTAATTGGTTCTAATGATACAAAAGTTTCAGAGGTGACTTCTAATTCGTGACTCATTTCTGTCAAGGTAGGAAGATGAATTGAATCAGAATCTTCTTTTTCTTCCATTCTGATATTTTTGTCATTGTATCCAGGGAGACTGAAAATAATGCAGAGTGTCTTGCAAACATGGTCGAGGAAAAGTTAGCAGAACATTACAAAATAGATGAACAACGCATTATAAAGGTAGGAAATGTTTAAAACTTAATAGATTCTGATTCAATTTAAAGTTTTCAATGCTCATTTTGTTGTAAGACTGCCGAAGCAAGCTTATTGGTTGATTAGCTCTTGCGTCATATCAGTGCCCTCAGCATGCAGTTGTGCAGCTTGGTGTCACTATAGCATTTTGGGATCAGTCGGGCCTTTGGTGAGCTCAGCCCACATATACCACCACCAAGTCTGGGGCTATCACAGCTCCATTGTGGCTTGGCTCCATAACCATTGCCTAAAACGAAACTTATTTTGTCTTTAACGATAGATGAGCCTTGATGTCTCCCATCATTCAGGTCTTGCTCCAACAGAACCACAAATGTTATAAGTGTAAACACATCTACTTGTTTCACACCTCATCATGAGTGACACCCTAGTCATATTTTGGCTAGCAGTATACCAAATGACCTGCTGAGAATGTGAATGCAAGCTGCTGTACTCTCTCTAGGTGCCACTTGTTCTGTGTACAGGACAAAATGTAATAAAGCTGACCAGGACACTAGACTGGATGGTATACAGATGCACACAATGAGTCCTGTACAAAGGTAGTTTGAAATTCAAGCATATGAGGGAGGGTGGTGACTACTTGATTTGTTTACCTGTCTGCGCAATTTTATTGTGTGTTAATAACTAATTTGTGGTGTGTAACATTCCAGGGAAAAACCCAGTCACAGCTTTTAATAATTGACCGTGGCTTTGATCCAGTGTCGACAATATTGCATGAGCTAACCTTTCAGGCCATGGCTCATGACCTAGTTTCAATTGAAAATGATATTTATAGGTAAGAATTGGAGAACCTTTTTAATACAGTACTGCTCTGATACAACATCTTGATGGGGTGGAAGATGGGGTTGGGGGTGGGAGAACCATAAAATAATTGTTAGGAAAATATTATGGACTGGAGTTTCTGTTTTTTAAGTAAATAAACTGTCTTCACAGAATCACAGACTTGTTACGGTGTAGAAGGAGGGCATTCAGCCCATCTTGTCTGCATCAGTTTTCTGAGCATTTTAACTTAGTGTCAATCTCCTGCCTTTTCACCGCCATTCTGCACGTTGTTTCTATTTAAATAAAAAAAAATTTAAACATTCAATGTCATCTTGCATGCCTCAGTTAAACCTGCCTCCACCACACTTCCAGGCAGTGCATTCCAAACCCTAACTACTTGCTCTTGTGAATAAGTTTTTTCTCACCTTGCTTTTGCTTCTTTTGCCGATCCATATACGAGCGGGAACAGTTTCTCCCTATCTACTCTGTCCAGGCCTCTCATGACTTTGAAAACTTTTATCGAGTCTCCTCTTAACCTTCTCCTCTCCAAGGAAAACAGTCCCAACTTCTCCAATCTTTCCTCATAACTGAAGTGTCTCATCTCTGGAACCATTCTTGTAAACCTCTTCTGCACTCTCTCCAATGCATTCACATCTATCCTATAGTGTGGTACCCAGAACTGTACACAACACTTCATCTGAGGTCTAACTAGTGTCTTATATAAGTTCATCAAAACCTCCCTACTTTTGTATTCTATGCCCCTATTATTGAAGCCTAGAATACTGTATGCTTTAGAAACAGCTCTCTGTACCTGCCCTGCCACCTTTAATGACTTATACACCCAGGTCTCTCTGCTCCTGCACACCCTTTAGAATAGTATCCTTTATTTTATACAGTCTCTCCATGTTCTTTATATCAAAGTGTATCACCTCACACTTCTCCGCATTGAACTTCATCTGCCACCTACCTGCCCACTCCACCAATGTGTCAATGTCCTTTTGAAGTTCTGTACTGTCCTCTTCACAGTTTACAATTCTCCCAAGTTTTGCAAACTTTGAAATTATCCTTCACTCTGTATCCTATTCCTCAGCCAATTTTGTATCCACGTTGCTACTGTCCCTTTTATTCCACGATCTATAACTTTCTTCACAAGTCTGTTGTGTGGCACTGTATCGAATGCCTTTTGGAAGCCCACATCCATGGCCTTGCCCTCGTCAACCATCTCTGTTACCTCTTCAAAAAAACTCCAGCAAGTTAGTTAGACACGATTTTCCTTTAACAAATCCATGCTGACTCTTCCCAATCAATCCACGTTTTTCCATGTGACTATTAATTCTATCCCAAATAATTGTTTCTAGGAGTTTTCCCACCACTGAAGTTAAACTGACTGGTCTATAATTGCAGGGTAGATCTTTACAACCTTTTTGAACAAGGACGTAATGTTTGCAATTCTCTAGCCCTCCGGCACCTTCCCTGAATCCAGGGAACATTAAAAGATTATTGCCAGTACCTCTGAATTTCCACTCTCGCTTCCTTCAATATTCTTGGATGCATCTCACCCGGTCCCGGTACCTTATCAACTTTAAGTACCAACAGCTTATCCAATACCTCCTCCTTATCAATTTTAAACCCTTCTAGTGACTGAGCTTCCCCCACTGTCACCATGGCCTGAGCAGCATCTACCTCGTAGATAAACACAGATGCAAAGTATTCATTTAACACCTCAGCCATACCTCTTGCTTCTGTGTAGGGCCTTTTTGGTCCCTAATCGGCCCTACTCCTTTTTACTATTGATGTGCTTATAGAATACTTTGGGGTTTCCTTTTATGTTAGCTGCCAGTCTTTTTCATAATCCCTCTTTGCTTCTCGTATTTCCTTTTTCACATCCCTTCTGAATCTTCTGTATTCAGCTTGGTTCTCAATTGTATCTTCTACCTGACACCTTTTGTAAGCACTTTTTCTTATTTAACTTAATTTCTATCTCCTTTGTCATCCAGGGAGCTCTGGATTTGTTTGTCCTACCCTTCCCTTTTGAGGGAACATATCTTGACTGCCCAAACCATCTCCTCTTTGAAGGTAGCCCATTGTTCAGCTACTGTTTTTCCCGCCAACCTTTGGTTCCAGTCTATCCGGCCCAGCTCTGTTCTTGCCCCGTTGAAGCCCGCTCTCTGTCAGTTGATTATTCTTACTCTAGATTGACCCCTGTCATTTTCCACCGTCGTCCTAAACCTTATGATACATTGATCACTGACCCCTCAATGTTCCCCCACTGTCACTTGATCTACTTGGCCCAGCTCATTCCCAAGAACCAGGTCTAGCAGTGCCTCCTTTCTTGTTGGACTGGACACATACTGCTGTAGGAAATTCTCCTGAACACAATCTAGGAACGCTTATCCCTCACTGCCCCTTACACTACCACTATCCCAGTCTATATACGGGTAATTAAAGTCCCCCATTATAAGTAATTTACGATGTTTACATTTCTCTGATTTCCTTGCAGATTTGTTCCTCTCTATCCTTCCCACTAGCTGGTGGTCTGTACATTACACCGAGCAATGTAATTGCAACCTTCTTATTCCTTAGCCCCAGTCAAATCGATTCTGTCCTTGAATCCTCTGACACATCCTCTTTCTCCAGTACTGCAATACTTTCCTTAACCAAAAATGCCACCCTCCTTTTTTTCCCCTTTCCTATCTTTTCTGAACACTTTGTAACCCAGTTCTGCCCTTCCTTAAGCCAGGTCTCCGTTATCGCTACACCATCATAATCCCACAAGGCAATCTGTGCCTGTAACTCCCCAATTTATTAACTATACTCTGTGTATTCACAAACATGCAGTGTAACCCTGATTTAGACTTCATTACTTGTTCCCTTACTCTGACTCCATCTATTAACTTACTATTCTCTATTTTAGTGCTATCTGCCCCTCTCAACATTCCATGCCTGGTATTACTTTCTAATATTCTGTCCTGTCTCCCACACCCCTGCTGAGTTAGGGTACAATGGTAAAAGGAACTGGCACTGGTTTTTGCCTCAGCAGCTCATCTGCTGTAAATCTTTGTTTCACTGTCAGAATGTAACAAATGCAATAAAACCAGATTAAATGCCAGTATTACCTGTTGGCTCAGAGAGATGAAGTACTACTTGTATCAATGAGAAGTTGCAAAGTGTCAGTGTTGATATTTTTCAGTTCGTCAGGTTCAATCTGAATTTAGGACTTGGTATTGTGGGGTAGTGTGTAAAGTACTTAAGGGGTTTAAGGCATAAAGTCACAAGGCTTATTCATATGTTATCCTTGGTTATGAAGGTTGGTAGTTAAGCGACCTTGTGGGATAAGAGAATAGAATCTGGTTCCTTCCTCACCTGACATCTGCAGCTACACACTGGGGGTAAACTTGCTGTTTGAATTGAGGTGGTGGGGATTGCAGCTCTCTGAATTACAATACAATTAATTTTTATTGTATGGGAAAGGAATGACAGTAAATCCTGCATTTTGTTATTTTAAAATTTTATTAGGTATCAAACAAAGGATGACCCCTCATCCAAAGAAGCCCTTTTGAATGAGGATGACGAACTGTGGGTAAAATTGCGGCATTTGCATATTGCAGAAGTTGTCGAGTAAGTATAAGCCCCTTCTGTTTTGAATTTGAAACCTTAAAACATTACAAATTTCTTCTCTCTTCGTGCCCTGTAAAAACAAAAGTATGAATATCCGTATCTATTTGGAACTAATTGGCAGCATTGATATGTTGAAACTGTTAGCCACCATGCCCCAAGGTACAGCTTGAACAAGGATTTTGTGTCTTACTGTTTATAATTTACAAAGGAAGCACATGTAACAAAATATTATTCACAAAGTTTGGTTTTGGACAAAAGAAACTTGAAACAATAACTAGCAAGATGCAAGTTAAGTAAAACAACATCCAGCAGTGATGTTGCAGTTTGTGCTGCTTGAATAATACAGACAGCGTTATGGAGTGACTCACTGAACTGCGGTTTAGTGCACTACAGTGTCTGACCTTTCCCCAATTGTTGTCATTCCCCCAGTGCCAGCTAACTCCGCCTGTAAGGATATCACTTTCTTTGGTGTGCTTTTCATATTCTACAAGGCAATTATAGATTTGTTCATGTGCTTAGTTTGAAACTTCAAAAATTTGCTATTGGGAGTTTTCAAACTTACATTGTTATATTGTAATCATATACTGTCAACAAAAGCACATAAAGTCTGGGCTTGTGTAGCTTTTTACTTTTAATCTAATGTGTCTCACACACATGATGTAGCTTGTAGGAAAAGTCAATTAACCTGAAACTTTGGGTAGAATCTTTGGCACGAAAGTGACACTGGGTGACACTGCATCCCGACGTCACTGGGCATCATTCAGGTTTTCAGCTCGGTGGGTGTGCAGCCGACTCGGCTGTATGCCCGCTGAACTGTCAAAGGCCTATTAAGGCCATTTAACAATCAATTAAATCATTGACCTGAGCTGCCCTTTCAACCTTAAGGTTGGCGGGGCAGGCGAAGAGCCCAGGCGGCCTTCACATTTTTCATGGAACCTGATCCATGGGCGGGATGAGGTTTCATGAAGGTTTTTAAAGTCTTGTAAAAGTTTTTAATAAAATTAATAGACATGATCCAGCTCATGTGACAGTTTAACATGGAGGGACATGTCTTAAAATTTTTTTTTTCCTTTATTATATTTTCCTGAACTTAAACTAATTGCCCTGAGGCAGCTCTGTGCCTGAGGGAGATTTCTGCACTTTTTTGTGCACATGTGCGAAAGAGCATAGGCCCCCACTCAGGCACCCCCCTCAGCCCCTGCCTGCACAGGGAGTGCTCAGCGCTTCCGGGCGGGCCTTAATTGGCCCGCTCACGTAAAATGGCAATGCCCAGCTGATCGCGAGCAGTGATCGGCTGCGCCCGCTCCCGCCCAACCCTCCCGACGGGGAGAAAATTCTCCCCTTTGTTTACTTAATAACAGTTAGACATTGATGCCTTAAAGGGATACAGCTATACCTTAGCTGCAGAATAATATGTCGTCCATTTTGTGGTTCAACACTCTTATCCAACTAAATAATATAATATATATTATCTCTCCTGTCTTCCACCCTATCAGAGACCTTTCTATCCATTTCACCCACCTCTTGCTCAAATCCAATTACATCTCTAACTTTTCCCAGTTCTGATGAAAGGTCATTGACCTGAAATGTTGGGCTGAGTTTGCATGTTACAGGTGGGTAGCAGGACTCAGGAAATTTTTGCTCAGCACGCCTGCCTTGGGAGGTTGGGAGGGTTGTTGCGGAGGTGGGAGTGGAGGTGGGGGGTGCTGCGGGGGGCAAGTGCCTCGAAAGGTGCAATTTTCATTCTAGGAGACTGGGTGATTGCTGGAGTCGGGCCCACCGACCCCGGAAGCAGTTCGGAGGTGGCCACTGAGGCTGCTGAGTGCCGGGACGGAGAGGTGGGTGGGTTGGTTAAAAGGCCCGCCTTAGTTCTCTGGGACTTTGCCCCAGTTGCTTTCAATATTAAAACCTCTAGCCCTCACCCCTCCCCTACCTGCTTGCTGGAAATGAGGGTGGGTCTTTGGGATCCGGTTCCACCTGCCTTTTTAAAGAACCCCCAAGAATCTTCCTGACTCTGCGGCAACCCAGTCCGTTAACTGTTTCTCTCCACACATGCTACCTGATCTGCTGAGTATTTCCTCTACTTTTTGTATGTATTTCAGATTTCCAGCATCTGCAGTATTCTGCTTTTGAATGGTATGTCCTCTGACTCACTATGAGCAATACCACAGAAAATCCAGTATTCCTTTAAGACCCATAAAGGGCTGGAACATCAACACTGTATTAGGCTGTGGTTTTCTGCTTGGAGTGTTCACATTGCGACTTCCCAATTACTGTTGTTAGCCAGGTGGAGGGTAGACACTTTCTCAAGAGATGCAAAGAAATGTTAAGAGGGAGAGTTATGCATGTTAGGGTAAATAAAATCTACAATTGGTGAAGTACCTGTAGCAGGTTTCCTTTGTGGACTGAAGAGGATTGTAAGTATTGTTTTGAACAGTTTTAGTAAGACAAAATTAATCTTATAGTTAAAAAGAGCTACAAAAAATGATGCAGCACAGCACAATATTCTTCATGGGAGGGAGACCTCCCATGTTTAATTTATTCCTCTCCCTTGCCTCCATTTCTGATCTTTTGGTCCCAGCCACAATAGCCTTGTTGTCTCTCTGGAGGAAGAGAATTCAAAGAGCCTGTTTTCACTGGGCATCTCTCCACCATAAATGGTATAAGTAGGGAAGAAGAAATCGGCTTTAATACCTTTTCAAGATTGTAGAGTCGATAAGCTGTTGTAATGTTACAGTTTGAGATCATTTTAATTGAGGGCATTTAGCTGACTGACTAATTAATGAACAATTATACAGTACAATTAGCTGCAGTAATTTGGTTCTGGTTAGTTATTGTAATCACTTTTCACTGCTAGAATGCTGAAGCAGCCACAATCTGCTGTGGTGCAGATTGCCTGATAACTGCTGACTGCTCTGGTGTGCAGAGATGTTGACCTAGACCTGTTAAACCTCAAGCTGAAGTTATACTGCAACACCGAAAGAAAGATTAAGGGGAATTAGACATTTTTTAAAGATATCAACCAATGATTCATGATCACGGCCAATAATATGAAATACAATAACCATCACAACACATGAACATGATTAAAAAATTCAAGTCAAAGCATTGAAGATCTTTTTTTTTGTTTGAGAGATAACAGTGCATTCGTTGTCATAATGTTGCATGCAAGTGAAGTATTTTTTTCATGAAGATGTTGCTTGTTTTAATAGTTACTTATTAATTAGCGATCAAGTTATTAACATTTAAATCTGAAAGTACTCTCTGTGATCCCAGTAAGATTAGCCCTGCAATTTGATTACATTAATCCCAGGTGTAACA
Organism: Cetorhinus maximus; assembly: GCF_964194155.1. Taxonomy (NCBI): domain Eukaryota; kingdom Metazoa; phylum Chordata; class Chondrichthyes; order Lamniformes; family Cetorhinidae; genus Cetorhinus; species Cetorhinus maximus. The sequence continues at coordinate 97,807,001 of NC_135895.1, forward strand.
GGGACAAATGCTGAAGACGTCAATTATTTTGACTTGAAAAGTAAGCATTCTATTAACTTTTTTTTTAAATAGAAAAATACCCAAGTTGGTAAAGGAGCTTTCTAAAAGCCAGCAGACAACAGAAGGAAAGGTAAGTATTTATGCACATTTCCTATAATGAGCATTCTATAAGCTTTACATGGAGACTCCAAGAGAGTTAGACTGACAGGAGAACTGGTATCAAGGGCTGGCCATGGGCTGCCACTTTAATTGCTCCACTATTGCCAACTTGACTGGCAGAGCAGTTACAGCCTTTGTAATTCAGGCAAGTGTACATTCTGGCCTGCTATCCCTGGATGAAGGTTAACATAAAAAGTTTGAAGTGACTATACCTCCTGGCAATTTCTGCATCTATTTCCGAGTCAATATCCCTCTTTCTGAGCACAGCTTCTTGGTTTAGTTGCTTTCTTAACAAAGAAGAGGGAAGGAACTATATCATAACATAAGAAACAGGAACAGGAGTAGACCATTTGGCCCCTCGAGCCTGCTCTGCCATTCAATAAGATCATGGCTGATGATCTTGTGTTTCGATTTCCACATTCCCATCTCACCCCGATAATGTTTGATTCCCTTTCCTAACTAGAATCTATCTACCTCTGCCTTAAAAATATTCAATGACCCCGCCTCCACCACCTCCTAAGGCAGAGAATTCCAAAGTCACACAGCATCATCTCTGTCCTAAAAGGGTGACCCCTAATTTTAAAACAGTGCCCCTTAGCTCCGGACTCACCCACAAGAGGAAACATCCTTTCGACATCCACCTTGTCAAGGCCATTCAGGATCTTGTATACTTCATTCAAATCACCCCTCACTCTTCTAAACTCCAGTGGAAACAAGCCCAGTCTATCCAACCTTTCCTCATAAGACAACCCACTCATTCCAGGTATCAATCTAGTAAACCTTCTTTGAACTGCCTCCAATGCATTTACATCCTTAAATAAGGAGACCAAAACTGCACACCATATTCAAGGTGCGGTCTCACCAATGCCCTGTATAACTGAAGCATAACATCCTTCCTTTTATGTTCAGTCCCCCTCGTAATGAAGGATAGCATTCCATTCCATTAGCCTTCTTATTACCTTAATGCCGTTTATAGATTCCATCATTGCCTCTACTCCTAAATGACTTTACTCTGGTTTTAAAATTATCCCCACTTGTTCTGGATTCCCCCCTCCATTGAAAATAGTTTCTCTATATCTACCCTATTGTATTGCATTATCATTTTAAATGCCTCGATTTGGTCATCTCTCAACCTTCTAAACTCAAAGGTGTACAAGGCAACTTTCGGCAGCCTGTCCTCATACTTTAACCCTTTAATCACTGGTATCATTCTGTGAATCTGTGTTGTCCCAGTTCAAACCTCCTATGTCTTTCAGGAGGTCTGAGGCTCAAAACAAAAAGTACGTCTGATGGGGTCTGACCAAAGTTCTGTACAATTGAAATATCACTTTCTCACTTTTGTATTCCCATGATTCTCTTCAGATAATGACTAACATTCTATTCTCCTTTTCAAGTACTGTTTGTAGCTGTGCACTAGCTCTTAGGCATGTGTGTATGTGGACAATAAGTAATTGTAATCCAGATATTCAATGAAAGTAGGAAAATTTGCAGATGATATTAAAGTAGGAGGGACAATTGAGGAATTTCAAACGACCTGGATAAAATACGTAACTGGGGTTGACCAATAGTAGGTTAGTTAAATATGAACAACTATACAGTACTTCACAGAGAGAGGAAAAATAAGAGAGATTCCAAGAAAGGTGGTGTTGAAACAAATAAAGATGAGGATGCAAAAGACCAAGGAATCTTAGTCTACTCTGCATTAATTGGATTTGTTGAGTGTAGTGTAACGATCAATCAAACTATAGAATACAAGTTAATGGAAGGTGTGGACAACTCTCCAGTGCTTTGGTCAGAATACATCTTGAGTAATGTGTCCAGTTCCTGGTTACCAAGTCATGAGGGAGAAATTGGAAGTGCTGGAAATATTGCACTGAAGAGCTGCAATGTTGATCCCTCATTGTTTGCACCTTAAACAGAAAGAAAAACCAGAGAGACTTTTCAGCCAGGGAAGGAGGCTTTTGAAAGATCCCCTTTGTGGTGTATAAGCTAGCTAAGGGAGTGGAAAAATTAGATCTGGAGCATTTGATAATATTACAGGTATGGAAATGCAAGTGAAAATCCTGGAGTATTTCAAGAAAAAAAATTAGATGCTGAAAGGAGGTTTTAATATGAATGGATGGCTGAATCGCCTTCCCGATCCATAATTCTCTTGTGAAATAACAATCCTTTTATTCAATTACTTAATTTTATTCTCACCCTAAACCTGCAAAATCTGCAGCAATGTGAATTACGTCAGCTAGACTGAATGCAGTAGTTTCTAGTCCTTAACCTCATTACTGAATGCTTGCTTTTGATTTTTTTTCTGGAAATGTTTTTGTCTTCCAGCACACCGTAAACTCTTTATCTCAACTGATGAAAAAGCTGCCTAACTACCGAAAGCAAAAGACCAAGGTATTATTTTTAAAAAGCTGCTTTGAATTCCACGTATTGTATAATATATTGTAGTGAGATAATGTTTGAGAGAGATAGTTAATCTGTTTGCACTGAATGTTTCCTCAATGTCTGTATTCATTATCAGTCCTTAATTCATTGTAATATGTGTAATGTCCTTAAATTTTTTTATTTCCAGTATATACAGTTATTGTAGAATAATCTTACCTGAAAATAGCAGGGGACTAAAACTAAATAATCTTTCCAATGTGATAAGTTGTATATTTTTGGAGGTGGGAGAGTTGGGGTAACATTTTGCATTGTTTTTAGTGAAATATCCCAAATGCTTTACAAAAAAAAGTGAGCAAATTCAGCCACCGGGGTTTGGGAGGCGATAGGGAAGGTCATGGAGGTAGTTTCCCAGATTCTGGGTTCCAGGAGGCAGGGTGATGGTGGGAGGGGAGGTTATGGCAATGTAATGAGGTCATGCTGTTATAATAGGCATGCAAATCCTAGCGAGCTTCTACACTTATCATGTGTACATGTTAACAGTTTTGGCATTCCTGCTGCACACACAGGCTTAAATACACTGCTGTGTATTATCTATTGTCCTATTAGTTAAATGGCACAAAGTAGAGAAAAAATTATAATAACTGGATCATCTGTACACTGAGCTATTCTACAGTCAAAAGCTGAAAGGGATTGTCCTTAAGTCACTACATAGCATCTGAGCGTGAAATTTGGAATGTGACTTACTGGGGCTTTTGTTTAAATCTGATTTAGATTGAAGGTGTTTTCTTTAACTGGTCTTTTTCCCCCCACTGTAGCAAACAGTTCACCTGAGTTTAGCTGAAGACTGTATGAAGTTTTTCCATGGGACGGTAGAAAAACTATGCAAGGCTGAACAGGTAAACAGTGTTCTTTGAGCATCCATATATGCTGGATGTTACAATATCGCAAAGTAAATGATAGTTTATCATAGTTTTTGGCAATTAAAAGATTGAGGCATGTTTTTGACATAAATTGTCAAAATAAGCAACTGGTTCAAGGATATATTGAGCATTGACTTCTATTAGTAAGTAAATTTCTCTTTTCTTAAGGACCTAGCCATTGGAATTGATGCACAAAGGCAAAAAATTAAGGACCCCATGAGAATCATTCTGCCTATTATGCTGGATAAGTCTATTGAAAGTTTTGACAAATTAAGGATCATCTTACTCTATATCTTCTACGTAAATGGTACAGTAAACATGACATTTGTTCAGTATCTGGTGCTCATTTTGTTTCTTTCTTGTGAATCCAGTGGTGTGAAAGATTAACAGTTTTACAAGTTAAAATGCATATGTAAATGTTTCATGTCAATGGCACCAACTCGTGATGTTTTCCAGATTTTGTTTTTATATCAAGGTAATGAGCCTTATTCAAGGGGTGGAATTTGTCATTGTTTCGCATGAAGCAGATACAATTTTATGATTAGTGGCACAAGTAATTTAGTTTATTGTTCATGGCAACTGGTGCCATAATACTTTTTAATCTAGGTTTAATTAAAGCTGCTAGTAGTGGAATAAAATGCAACAAATTTACAGTGCAGCACGAACTTTTCTTGGTCTTGAAAATCTTCCAGAGCTCCCTGCTTAAAGGACATAGCTGGAATCAATACAAACAACACTTAACAGATTTTTACTTTAAGCAGATAAATAGGGATGGGAAAGTTTGGACTCATTGTTTTGTGTTCTGCATTTTGGATTGAGACAGACCTGAAGTTTCTATCAGCTATCTTTTAGCTTTGTTTTCCTGTGCTATTTATACAGGTAATTTCCCCTGTAAAACATGGGATTTCCTGTAGTTTTTCACTGCTGAGTTTAAAAAATGCATACACTTAGCCTGAGATACACGAGAATCATATTTTGAATCAAATTAATCTATTTAAGTGTAGAAATTCAACTAATCTAGAAGTACAAGATGATAGTGTTTTGTTGCAGTCTATAGCCAGACACAACGAAAATGTAAGATTATTATTGACCTTAGTCCTTTGTGATTTTTTTTTTCAAAAGATGCGCAGTCACATGTTGCCCAATTATTAAAATAATGTTTGAAATCAAGTTTTAAACTGACCCAAACGTGTAAGTTAATACAATAACAGTGTGATCTTGCAAATTTGGATGAATTCTGCTCTCTGTCTTGAAGCAAATAACAGTGGAATGTTTATAGGCCCTTTAGAGAAAGCCACTAAAGCTATGTGACAAGGGTCTTCAGCTTTCATGCTTGGTCCTTGTAGTTTGAATACTGGATCATTAAAGTTCCAAATTTCATTAGACCTTCCCATTTTTGCACATCTGGAATGCCAAGTAAATTGTTTGTGTACCATAGATAATAACGTCCTATCCCTTTTACCCTACTCAGTTAAACAAAGTGATATTTTTGGTGTGTTGACTGTAAGCCTGAACTAATTTATTTTGCTGCAAAATAAAGGTGATGGCTATTTTTATGAATCTTTTAGATCCATTCTTACTCTTTCCTCAACTTCTGCACAGAACTTCCAACAGCTGCTTATACAGTACTCTGAAATAATGTGCTTCTATCTATCTAGCAGCTTGGATAGGCACATAAGAAAACCTTTTTAATGGTTTATCATGCATATTCAAACATATTGCCTGTTGGAAGTTGGAAAGAATGGTGTGTGTAAGTGTTGATATAGGTTTGAAAAATAAAATTGATGGGATTCCATTATAAGATGATCACTGGTACTATGTGGTAAAGTTTTTAAATTGACACCACTGATAATGTTTAAAAATCACAAAAAATTAACTGTATTCACTGTGCTTTTCCTATTTGTGCTTTTGTTTCCTGTTAAAGGCACCACAGAAGAGAACCTTAGCAAACTTATCCAGCATGGCAAGGTTACAGATGACCGTGACATCATTGAAAATTGGAAATATCTTGATGTTCCCATCCTCTCTGTAAGTTAAACTATCAGCGTAATTTATAAGTTGCTTCACATTTTAATGTTTCATTTTAGTTGGACTTTAGTCTGGAACTCAAGCAGGTCCTGTCACTAATTTTTGAAAACCATTAGAACCATTTTCTTGTCTTGGAGAAAGTGTGTTGATGGGCAGCTTTAAATTAACAGATGCATTTCACTGTCATTAGCATTCTTCCACCTTTTTAAATATTTTTCCTTTTGCACAGATTTATCAATAACTACTTTAAATGAAACATTTAACTTAAACCTGTTTAAAAATGGTTTACAATGAAAATTGTATTAAAATTTGCTTAATGAGTCGTAATTCTAATGCGCGTATATTTCCAGTCGAATGTCCAGCACCGTAAACCTTCTCGGAAAGATCGCAGTGATGAAGAGAGCTATCAGCTTTCCAGGTGGACTCCATTCGTTAAAGATATCATGGAGGTAATATTAACCGTAGCATTGAACTCGCTTGGATATAAATGCTTATTTTGTTTAAAGATGCAGCTTTCGAGAATTAGCTTTTTAAAACTTTATTTTCATTTAATTTACAAAAATGAGAAAAGAGCTTTCTGAATATAGTGAAGCAGCTACGGGTTACATTTTTTTCAATTAGCGCGTTGCTCTATTTTGAAACCTTATAAGTATAACTTAAACATATAGTCATTTGATAGTACAAAACTTGAGTATTGCTGAAAAAAGAAACATGTCGAAGCTTTTCATCTTGCACTTATCAGGACACTTTTAATACCAATATAAGGGGAAAACAGCAATTCATATTATATGAGAAGTGAATGCTGATTGGTTGGCAAGTGGACTCTGATTTGTAGAGGCATTAAAAGGCCTCTTTAAATTATGTGTCAGCACCTAAGACTGACTACATTCCCTTCAATGGAGAAAGTAACATAGCTCCTGATTGGATTAGGCCTTTCATGTTGATTGCCTGATTAAGTTCATCATCAATAAAGCTGAGACAAGAATGGTTGCAATGGAGAGAGAAGCATGTTGGAAACAGGAAAGAGAGGTCACATGTCAAGCAACAAACTTTTTTCTCTATCTTATCCAGGAGCCCCAGAAAGATGGTGAAGTCTTCCAACATAGGAAAAAAGGGTGGGATTTAATGTTCATGATGGGGTTCACGTCTACAGGCTGTAAAACTGGTGGGAACCCCACGTCAAATATTTTCAAGGCAATCTGGCACTTAGCTGAATAGCATCGGACCTCCTGTTGAATTAAGCCCCGAGGCCAAAATTCCCGCCCTTGAGAATTGCCAGCAATGAGAGTCCAGCAGCTCTCCAGTACCGGCAGTGTCACCGGGTATGATGGCCACGACTGGTATTGCACTTGGGCTCTCAAGGGGACTTTAGATTGACTTTGGATCCCTATGGAGAGAGGTAAGTATGGACGGGATGAGGGTAATGGGTTGGGGATGCCAGCGAGTGTGGGGGAAAGGGATTAACAACTAGGCTGGGGGTGGAGATTGCTTTCCTGCAGGGCACCCCCTTCCCCACACCAGGTCCCTCAAATGGGCACTGAATGCCTGAGTACAAGGGAATCCTCACCCCCTCAGTACATCACAGGCAAACCTGACAGGGTTTGCTGGGCGGTGTTTCTGAATGCCAGGTTCCTTGCTGCTGCTGTTAGAATACCAGCAATGACGGGATGAGGTCCTTAAGCGGCTACTTGAGGGCCTCAATTGGTGTCTGGGCAGGAAAGCCACCCTCCACCCAGAGCTTGTTCGAGGTGAGTTGGGAAGGCGGTGGTTTCTCCAACCGTACCCTCCCACCCAATCAAACACTTCGCCCTGAATCTAAACGTGCCTTGTATTGTGGGGTTGGAGGTGGGGGAGCGGTGAGGCATTGAATTTTGCCTATGGTCTTGAACTAAAGAATTGTTGAGGAGAGGGAAACATTTGGCTTGAAACTGTAACTAGACTTCAAGGGGACACTTGGGAATTATATTTGACAGGAGTTAGGGTTTTCAAGGTTGTCAAAACTTAGTTTGGTTTGAGGTTGTTGGGAATTTAGATATTTAGCAACTGTGTGCTATCGAATTCAAAGCAATGAGATTGCTTTTGTCCTGACAAGGAGATCAAAGAGAAATAGAGGTTGTGTGCAGTAAGGGCATGCGATCTGAAAGAAGTTAATGAACGGACAGCAAAACAGTGGATAAGATTGAATGAATGGTTGGTCATTCTTAATATCAGCAAACTCCAGGAAGAGAGTGAAGACTGCTTGGGATCTCTTGGATTGGTAGAACAGAACGATCTCAACTACAACACACACAGAGTGATTTTAGAGGAATCTCGATATCCATGAACATCATTTTGGTGAGAGACCAAATGATAAGTTGTTTTGAAATGCATTGAGAGTTAGTAGCAGCTTCTGTGGCTTTGCAAAGTAAAGATTTAAGTTCATTGATTGGAAAGTAAGACAACATAACATCTGAAATGGGAGCAGGAGTAGACCCTACAGCCTCTTGAGCTTGCCCCACCATTTAGCATGACCATGGCTGATCATTGGCACTGCTCCATTTTCCCGCCTGCTCCCCATATCCTTTGATTCTCTGAGAGAACAAAAATCTGTCTATCTCAGCCTTAAATGTATTCATCGATGGAGCATCCACTACCCTCTGGGGTAGAAAATTCCAAAGATTCGCAACCCTTTGAGTGAAAAATTTCTCCTAATTTCAGCCCTAAATGATTGACCTCTTATCATGAAACTGTCCCGATGTCTAGATTCCGCAGCCACAGGATGCAACCTCTCCATCCTGTCAAGCCCCTGTAGAATCTTGCATATTTCAATGAGATCACCTCATTCTTATAAACTCCAGAGAATATAAGCCAAATTTACTCAGCCTCTCATCATAAGGCAATCTTCACATCCCAGGGACCAATCTAATGAACCTTCACTGCATTGACTCCAATGGAAGTAGATACTTCCTTAAATATGGAGATCAAAATGGCACACATTATTCCAGATGTGGTCTCACCAAAGCCCTATACAATTGTAGCATGACTTCTTTATTTTTGTACTCCAATCCCTTAGCAATAAAGGCCAACATGCCATTTGCCTCCCTCATTACTTCCTGTACCTGCACGTCAACTGTTTTTGTTCCTTGTACGAGTATACCCAAGTCCCTCTGAACAGCAACATTTACAACATAAGTTTCATGCCTTCCAAAAAATATCATGCTTTTCTTTGCTTACCACCAAAGTGAATAACCTCACACTTCCCCCACATTATACTCCATCTGCCACTTTGTTGCCCAATCACACATTCTATCCTTACAAAAAGTAGAAAGTTAAATGTAGGCTATTTCCAAGAAAAATAGGTGTATTGGGAGTATTGAAAGAAAATAAATGAAGTTCTAGCTGTTGCTTGGAATCTCGGATCCCAAAAACATAATTCCGGAACTGGATACCGAAAATGGGGACAGACATGGCAATTATACCTAGTTTCCTGAGATTGAATTACTTGTCCTTCTGACAGCTTATTGTAGGAGAATATTTGGCCAGATCAGACCCCACTCTTCTGCCAGTTTGCAACTGGAGAATGCCTCTTGTGTTAATCTGGTTATAGGCAGTCTACTGTTGGCACAGAGATCTTGTAGAAAGGGGTTGGTAGGTTAGTGGATTTACTTGGAAAGATAGACATTCACAATGAATTTACAAGGGTTCAAAGGTTTTGATTCTCTTCCCGCAAATTATTGTGTTCAGTTTTTTTTTGAAACTGTGCACTCCATTCCCTATTCTCTTGTTCTCTATTTGTGCCACATACCATTCCTCAGCCCAGAAATTAGGTAGGTATCCTGTTTGTGTGGTGCTTGTAACTGGCCGCAAGGTGATCTGCAATTCCTGTGCCTTTTGGAACAAGTATCTGGGCTCAATCTCCTCTAGCCTAAAGTTTTCCTTTGAAAATCAAGAAACTCCATTAATATCATTAATATTACCAAACACAGTTATTTTGACAATTCATAATTACCATATTCTCTAAGCCCTTCCAAAACATTGAGTTAGTGGTAAGAATATGACCTTAAGTAATGTTGCAGCTTGAAATTTAAACCATGTAATCCTGGAATAATGCTTACTGTAGACTCAATCTGTCACTTATGTCAATTTAATCCGAGCAGCTGCAATTTGGGGAAAATATTTACAGGAAATAAATTGATACTCTTGATTGGTGATTTTCTCATGGCTTCTGAAAGGACATTTTGAGTTGAATGCGGTTTCGAAAAGGGTCCTGACACAATTTTCGGATTAATGCCATTAAGCATTGGGGTGGTATGCACAGTGAAATGGAGTTATTTGAAATACCCTCTAAAGTGCTTCCTCTGACATTTCTACATTATCATGGATTTGCATCTTCAGAATTTCAGCCAATTCATTTTGTCAGCTTAATATGCTTGAGCATACTTGAGAGAAGTACTGAATATTTTGAAGATTTACAATGTCACTTGTGGCATATATTATTTATTTACGCATATATATTATCCATGCAATTAGATTCCATTGCTGGAGGATTTTTGTTTGCTTTCCTATTTTCTTTCATATGGATTGGGTTGGTTGCGGTTTGTGCTTCACTCTTAGCCTAGATCAGTGTCCCTCTGCAGAACTGAAGGGGCCCTGCCTTATTTTTTTTTTAAAAAGGTGCTATCCTTCAATTAAACCATGGTCCAAGCTCCCTGCCTGCATGGATGTTAACCCTGTTCCACGATTCGAGCAGGAAGCCGACTCTGCCCTATGTTTTTCCCTAAATCATCGTAACCAAGACGACTAAACCAGTCATTCTTCTCATTTGTTGCTTGCCTATTGTTGATGTGTGCAAAATGGCTGTCATGTTGACCTAGATCCAGTGACTGCTTTTGAAGGACATTAAACACTTTAGGATGCTCTGAGAAATATGATCAGGTACTATAAAAATGCAAGTTAAGGAAGGCAAGTGTAAGTCAAGGTAGTGTCAGGACACTGTGGGGTCTTCACAGCTGAGACTGATCCTTACTAGGCGGCCAGTTGCCAGTAGTGTTCACTGGACAGTGATTAAGAAGCAGGAACCGGGATGAATGCTGCTGCTTCTCTCCCTGACCAGAAAACCTTGAGCCTGACTGTAACATCTATAATGCTTCCCTAGCAGAGATTGTCTAAGTCAGCCCAGACTGGAGACAAAGTGGGAGCTTTCTGGTCTGAAACACTCAGTTCTACCTATGGTACTTATACCCACTGAGCCATTAGGACAGTCCAAAAAAAAATATATTTTTAACAGGGGCAGAGAATAAGCTCACAGAAACTTGGGTCAGGATTTTACACCCAATTGAGGCCCTTAAGTGGCCACCTAAGGGCCTTTTCCCATCGCCGCTGCTATGTGGGGAGGCTGACAATTGAGCCCTCGTGGCTTTGGTGTGGGCCTGAGGGTGGTCCCTCCTATTAGGCACACTCTAAGGTGTTCCCTGCGCCTGCTTGTCCCCCCCTCCCTCCTCATGGTGGCTCCCAACTCCCTCCCTCGTCGGACTCTACCACACTGGCCCAGGTGAAACTCCACCCCCCCCTCCCCCGCCCACTGATCCCTCCCCAGCACACTCAACTTGTTATCCAGTTCGTTATCCAGTTCCAGTGACGCTGTTCATTGGGGATTGACTACCGTCCCAGCAGTGGCTCCCAGTGGTGCTGTCGAGACTGAAGAGCTGCCAGCCAGTGAAATGGCCAGCAGTTCTCAGAGGTGGGACTTAGCTCCCAGATGGGGGCAGAAGTCTCACCCTGAGCCATTTAGCAGCCCTAAAATTAGTTTGGGGTTTGCCCCCAATTTCTCAGTCAAGAGTGAGTTGGGGTGTGGCAGAGCTGCCACCACAGCATAAAATTCCAGCCAAGGGGATATGATTCATATCCCAAGAGTAGATTTAACCCGTTAACTCAGTTGTAAGTCAGACATGGTTAGAAGTTTATTGATCATACCCAGGAAATACTCATTGTATACTCTGCTTAATATGAGAAATTAGAACAAACCTTAGATGTAAATCATAATTTAAATAGGAACTGTATCCATGTACAGGTTGCAGATAGAGTTGCTTTCTTCCTGGTTTTGAACTGGACAGTCCAGTTTTGGTGTGGGTTGCCTAAAATTCTCAAAGGCGGCATGGACACCAAGGGTGAGGCTTTGCAACTCATCTGCAAATTATTTAGCAGATCCCAGACTGATCTGAGTAGGACCAAAAATAGTATGGTCTTTCCTATCGCTTCAATGATCACAAAGGCCTTGAGAGTTAATGCCAAGTGGGAGAGGGGAGAAATTGCCCATTAGTTTTTAATCTCTCTGGAATCAGTATATTTCAGCTACCACAAATGATTTTAAAACAAAAACAGAATTACCTGGAAAAACTCAGCAGGTCTGGCAGCATCGGCGGAGAAGAAAAGAGTTGACGTTTCGAGTCCTCATGACCCTTCAACAGAACAAATGATTTTAATGTAGATTTGAAATTTTCCAAAAGATCACTACAGTAATACTATTAATTGTAACTTGCTGTTAGATGGAATTTGTGATAGTTTAGATTTTGCTCAGCTGCAAGAATGGCACCTCTAAGGTCCAAGGGAGCTACCAACAGAATTAATACATAAATGTTCAAGTTTATTTTGTAAACACAGCACTTTTTCAATTGATATTTTTGTACTGGCCTGGAGGGAATCCAGCATTAATTCACCAGGATTAGGGAATTTGAGTTCAATGGGATCAGGATAAACTTCTTGTTAAATTGCCTGGAAAAGGGGAGATTAAATAATGATTCTATTGGGCTATTTAAAATACTGAAAAGAATTGACTAACCAGACGGGAAATCACTCGAACTTCTGATACAAGGGGATGAAACCTTAGACAGGAAACAAAGCTGGTTAAAAGCAAATCCAGATTAAAAGAAAATCAGGCAAACATTATGAAAGTGGGGAGTGCACTAACCAAAAGATCATAGATGCAGAATGCACAATAGAATTTGAAAGGGATGTAGATTTTTTTTAGGGAAGTAAGGGTTTTAAAGGATATGGAGAAAGGTAAGGGAAATGAGATGAAGAGCTGCCCTGACTAACAAAATAGCACTGCAGGTACAATGGACCTACTCCTGGTCCTTTTGTTGCTAGTTTACAATCAGTAATTCAAGATTAAATTTCATACTTGTGTTTCAAATAGCTGCCCTAATCATTACTATCATCTTTCCAGTTGCCTTTGCTACACATTTTGCTGTCTGTTTGGAACGTCAAAGCATTGAACACTTTTTTATCATCATGTATTTGATTTGTCGTCTTTTGTACAGGATTTCATTGCAAACAAGCTTGATTCCCAGGAATGGCCTCATTGCTCAGGCTGCAGCGCTGCTTGGAACGGTTCAGGAGCTGTAAGGTATACATTTTCTTTAACCACAAAGCTGTTATGAATCTTTTTCAGCAACTTTAATAAAGTTAGCAAAAAATCTGAAAAGAAAGGGCAAATTGTTAATCATAAATTTATCAAGTATTCCTGTAAATGTAAGTTTTAACCTTTTAGTGACTAACTTTAGTACAAAAAAAATGTTCTAAAGTGTTTTCTGTGTCCCACCTATTTAATTAAATTACATGTTATTGTTTCAGGTGTACCTATAGGAACTTAATAGCTGGGCTATTTTAAAATAGTTATGGTGGTTTGGTTATTTTTTAATGAAAGGAGAATTGGAACTTTGCCAAAGAACCTTGGACAGATTTTTTTTATGTTATACTTTTGGACTAAAAGGTGAAAATTTGCAATTCAGTAATGCAAGTTTGCTCATGAACCAGTAACATGTGGATGAAATAAACCTCTCAATATTTTAGATGAAGTGTTGCATACAAGCATTATTGTTTTGTGATTATTGTTGACAGAATGTGTACATAGGCTGTAATGGGCTGGGGTGGAAATGTTCCAAAAGTATAGCATTGAGATCAGGCCAAAGAGTTGGTTACATGGCATCTTCTTAGTGAAGTTGGACATCTCTTATTTACATTGCCGTTTGTAATGTCGTGTTGAATTTCCAACTTTCGTTGCACTTTTCTAAGAAAAATCCAGATAGATGAGCGTTTTTCCAGTTAAAAGGAGAAGTGTATATTCTAGAATTGCTTGACCTCCATAGGTCTATGGTATTTAGTAATGAATACCTACGAGTATTTTACATTCAGAATATTATACTCCAGAATCATTGAATAGTACAGCAGAGTAAGAGGTCATTTGGCCCATCCAGTTTGCACCAGCTCTTTCAAAGAGCAATCCAGTTAATTCCCCTCTCCCCCCCCCCCCCCGCTCTTTCCCCATATCTATGCAGTTTTTCTCCCATCAAGTATTGAACACAGTTTCTGTTTTTTTCCTGTTCCTACGAACTTGCTAATTTCTTCAAACTATTAGATTTTAGACAAAAAAAAAAATCATGTAACCATGGATCTGATGTTAACTAAATATATTCTTTCTTGGAAAAACTCATCAGGTCTGGCAGCATCGGCGGAGAAGAAAAGAGTTTCGAGTCCTCATGACCCTTCAACAGTTCTTCTCCGCCGATGCTGCCAGACCTGCTCAGTATTTCCAGGTAATTCTGTTTTTGTTTTGGATTTCCAGCATCCGCAGTTTTTTGTTTTTACTTTTATATTCTTTCTTAGTGCCCGTCAGGGGAACAAAAGCAATCTTCAAGATGACCGAAGAGGTGTAAAACTAATTGTATTCATAATAGGAGGTGTAACTTACTCAGAGATGCGCTGTGCATATGAAGTTTCTCAGGCCAGTAAGTCTTGTGAAGTGATTGTTGGTAAGTACTTCTAAAATCACTTACTTAACAGTTTTACCTTGTGTATTTAGGCTTATTCTAGTGTTGATAGTGACCTAATTTAAGCATAAAGTACAGGGTGAATATTTATGCAAGAGTGGAAAACTAAACTGGACTGGGTGAAGAATAATCAAGTTTTAAACCAAAGTACATAAGGATCACATGCAGTTGCATATTGCCAAGATTGACTTATATTTTTGTCCCTCAGGGTCAACTCATATTCTTACCCCCAGAAGACTACTAGATGATCTGAAGAAACTGAGCAAATGAAAGTGCCACGTTTGAATTAAAACCAGCCAGTTGTATGGATTTCAGTTAATATGAAAGACAAAGATTTAACATAAGAATCTGTGCAATTAGTCGTCTTTGCCTAAAATATTTTGATAAATGGAATATGTGAATTATTGACCAGAGCACGGTTCCTAACATGTAATTAAAATACTGTAAATTAAGGCTCCCGCAGAGTCAATAGCAACAAAGTATTTCTCACTTTAGACCTACTGCCTAAAACATCCTGGGTTGTACACAAAAGGATGCCATACTCTAATTCGTAACTCTGATATCACTAGTAATGCATGTGTTTTTTTAAAGTGATAAGTATATGGCAGTATTTTCAGAGATTTATGTTGATTGTAGCTCTTGTACATTTTATAGCAATGTTTTGAAAATATTGTCTAAAGTATATATTTATGTCTAACATGGGTCTTAAATAAAATTGTAAAATTTGCAACTTCCAGTTGTAAAAAAAAATTCTATGTAATGTTGCAATGTAAATGCTTTTGCAAATACTTTAAAGCTTTGTCAAACTATGACTTTATTGTGGAATAAATCTGTTCTTTTTTTAAACAGTTTAAAAGTGTGCAACCTTGCCAAGTAAACAAATTTAGGTCCGGTTGCAATCCAAAATGCTATTTCAGCACAGCACCGTAATAGTGGAAATACACATCAGTTACACATGATCCTGGAAACTATAAAGTTATATCATTATGTTTCAGTAAAATGCAATTCATATCTCTTCCTTAAGGCATTAATCCAATTATCCTCTACCCAGAATGTGCAGGTTTTTTTCTTAGCTGTGCCAATGTGACAAGTGTACGTGCAAAGGGTGAAGGGTGGATGATGTGGATTCTTCCTGTAAGTCTTGAAACTATTTGCATAGGCCTATTCTAACTGTCAATTTTTTTGATTCGCAATTAAATGCTAGAAAGGGGTAAGTGTTTCAACATTTTGTTGTGCAAAATACTGAATGCCTAGCAAAGTAATAAAATGTTTTGAATCCAGTACATGCCTTCTGACTGGCTAATAAACTAAAAACTATAATGAAGTGTGTGCGAGTATGTTATTGTCATGACATGAACACCTTTTCTAAATCAAACAGAATGTGTTTTGTCCACTTTCAACTATCTAATGAGATGTTTATGAAGGGTACATTTCTGTTATGGGAAATCTTAATTGAGCAATTCAACCAAGCAAACCAGTGAGCTAATATACTATTTCAGGGAGTGGTGTAACATGGGTTTTTGACTTTAATCTTTGCACACTGAGCTCTTTATCTCAGCAGTGTTTGAGGAAGTTGCAAAGTGGATGAATCCATTTCAAAGATGGACAAGAAAAGTTTAAAGACAGACCAACATGGGCTCTTTCCAAGGACAGATCTGTTTTTCTGGTTGGTTTGAGGACGGCAATGGAGGGGGAAAAAAGCACAAAGTAGACTATTTAACTCATTAGAAACTATTGCATGCCCTGTGAGGCAGGTTTTTAATGTTAGAACTGTATTTTAACAGTATAACCTCAATTCTGTCAGCCATGGCTCAGTTGGTAACACTGTTGTAAGAACAAGAGGGCAATAATAGTAGGAGACTTCAACTATCCTAATATCAACTGGGATTCAACAATATAAGGGGCACTGAGGGAGAAATATTCACGCAGTGTGTCCAGGAAAATTTTTCCAACCAATTAGTGACAAACCCAACGAGAAGAGATGCAATTCTAGACCTAGTCTTGGGAAATGAAGAAGGGCAAGTGGGTGAAGTGACAGTTGGTGACCATATCGGAGACAGTGATCACAATTCAGTTAGATTTAGCATTACCATGGAAAAGGACAGAGTTAAGGCAGGAGTAAAAGTCTTGAACTGGGGGAAGGCAAATTTTGCAGAAATGAGAAGGGACTTGGCTGAGGTGGACTGGACAGCACTGCTGGAGGATAAAACTGGAAAACCAGTGGGAAGCACTAAAAAGCGAGATCCTAATTGTACAAAGTAGACATGTCCCCTACAAAAATAAGAGTGGTACTGCCAAATCTAGACCCCCCCCCCCCCCCCCCTCCACAACCAGGTTGTCTAGAGGAATACAGGGAAGATCAAACAGAAAAAGCGTACGATAGGCACAAAAAAATAAGCACTGCAGATAGCCTAGACGACTATAGGAAGTGCACGGACGAAGGAAATCAAAGAGAGGGCATGAAAAAAGATTAGCAAGTAAAGTTAAAGATAATCCAAAGATGTTTTACCAATACATTAATGCTAAAAGGTTAGTTAAGGAAAAAGTGAGACCTATCAAGAGATGAAGATGGAAACTTGTGTGTAGATGCAGAGGCTGTGGGAAGGGTTTTGAATGAATGTTTTGTCTCCATGTTTACAAAGGAAAGGGAGGATGTAGATATAGTAGTCCAGGAGGAACACAGCGAGATATTGGACGGGATAGTCATAAAGAGAGAGGAAGTCCTCGAAGGGTTGAAATCCTTGAAGGTTGATAAGTCACCAGGGCCAGATGGATTGTTTCCGAGGCTGCTGAAGGAAGTCAGGGAGGAGATGCTCTGAGGATGATTTTCCAATCTTCACTAGATACAGGGGAGGTACCGGAGGACTGGAGAAATGCAAACGTAGTTCCATTGTTTAAAAAGGGATCAAAGGAAATGCCAAACAATTATAGGCCAGATAGGAGTAACTGTCATGTGGAA
Organism: Cetorhinus maximus; assembly: GCF_964194155.1. Classification (NCBI taxonomy): domain Eukaryota; kingdom Metazoa; phylum Chordata; class Chondrichthyes; order Lamniformes; family Cetorhinidae; genus Cetorhinus; species Cetorhinus maximus. Next base: position 97,824,259 of record NC_135895.1, read on the forward strand.
AGGCATGAACTAGTCAGGGATGGTCAGCATGGATTTGTTAAAGGAAGGCTTTGCCTCACAAATTTGATTGAATTCTTTGAGGAAGTGACAAGAAGGGTTGATGAAGGTAGTGCAGTGGATGTTGTGTACATGGATTTTAGCAAGGTATTTGACAAGGTCCCACATGGCAGATTGGTCAGGAAAGTAAAAATCCATGGGATTCAGGGTAATGTGGCAAACTGGATAAAAGGTTGGCTTTGAAACAGGAAACAAAGGGTAATCCTTACTTTTATATTCTATACCTCTGCCAATGAAGGAGAGCATTCCATATGCCTTCTTTACAACCTTGTCTACTTGAACTGCTGCCTTCAGGGACCTGTGTACTTGTACGCCAAGATCTCTCACTTCATCTACCCCTCTTCGTATATTCCCATTTATTTTGTAATCCCTGTAACTGTTTGACCTCCCTAAATGTATGACCTCACACTTCTCTATGTTAAAATCCATCTGCCACTTTACCGCCCACTCCACCAACCCATTGGATGTCCTTGTAAATGGAAAGTTGTCTCAAGTGGTGTTCCACAGGGCTCGGTGTTGGGACCCTTGCTGTTTGTGTTATATATTAACAATTTGGACGTGAACGTGGGGGGCACAGTTGGGAAATTTGCAGATGACACAAGGATTGGCCAAGTAGTGGATAGTGTAGAGGATAGCCATAATCTCCAAAACGATATAGATGGGTTGGTGGAGTGGGCGGTAAAGTGGCAGATGGATTTTAACATCGAGAAGTGTGAGGTCATACATTTAGGGAGGTCAAATAGTTACAGGGGTTACAAAATAAATGGGAATATACTAAGAGGGATAGATGAAGTGAGAGATCTTGGCGTACAAGTACATAGGTCCCTGAAGGCAGCAGTTCAAGTAGACAAGGTTGTAAAAATATGGAATGCTCTCCTTCATTGGCAGAGGTATAGAATATAAAAGTAAGGATATAATGTTGGAATTGTATAAAACACTGGTGAGGCCACGACTGGAGTATTGTGTGCAGTTCTGGTCAACACATTACAGGAAGGACGTAATAGCTCTGGAGAGAGTGCAGAGGAGGTTTACAAGAATGTTGCCAGGGTTAGAAAAGTGTAGCTACAAAGAGAGATTGGATAGGTTGGGGTTATTTTCCTTAGAACAAAGAAGGCTGAGAGGTGATGATTGAGGTGTACAAAATTATGAGGGGAATAGATAGAGTGGACAGGATAAAATTGTTTCCCTTGGTGGAGAATTCTAGAACCAGGGTACATAGATTCAAGGTAAGTGGCAGAAGGTGTAGGGGGGACATGAGGAAGAACTTTTTTATGCAGAGGGCAGTGGGTGTCTGGAATTTGCCGCCCAAGTTGGTGGTAGAGGCAGAAACTCTAAACTCTTTTAAAAAGTACCTGGATCTGCACCTTAAGTGCTGTAAACTGCAGGGCTATGGGCCGGGTACAGGAAGGTGGGATTAGAAAAGGCACCTGGGTGTCCTCGGGCTGGCATGGACAAGATGGGCCGAATGGCCTCCTTCTGTGCTGTAACCTTTCTATGGTTCTATGGAGTCAGAATGTTGTGGGTTGAGGTCTAGCACAAAAATCTAACTTGACATTCCAGTGCATTACTGTGGGAGTGCTGCACTGTCGGAAGTTCTATCTTTCAGGTGGACGATTTCGAAAAAGGGGAGTTTGTCCTGGCCAATTGTTATCCTTCAATTAATATCCCAAAAAGATATCATCTGGTTATCACATTGCTGTTTGTAGAAGTTTATTGTGTGCAAATTAGCTGCCGTGTCCCTGCATTACAATCATGATTCCGCCTCAGAAGTATTTCATTGTCTGTAAAGTGCTTTGTGATGTCTGATGGTCATGAAAGGTACCATATAAATGCAAGTCTTTTTTGAAAAGAAGAATTATAACATACAATACAATTGGACAAATGGCAGCAGGGACCATTGCTTCCTGCTCCGCATTCAGACTGGGTTTAAAATGCAATGCCACCATTGACATGCTTAAAGATTATTTGCTGATAGTCATGATTTGTCATAGCTGATTCAGGATAGTGAACTATTTAAACATTCATTCTGTAATTATTCCGAAAACCAAGAATCATGATTGCATAATAAAAGGCTTGCTTAAATATGGCACTGCAAAAATGCATAGTGGTCTGGTCACAATCTGAACAGAAGTATATTGTATCTAACACAGCACAAGCATAGCTTGTGCTCTAGCTTGACATGCCAATTCATAAAACTGTCCACATTTATAGCACAGAAGGTGGCCATTCAGCTCATTGATTCTGGCTTTTTGCTGGAGTAATTCAGAACTATTCCTCCTGCCTTTTTCCATATTCTTGTATGTTATGCACTTGCAATAAGAAATGGCCATCAAGCTCGGAAGCACTTGTTTCACTTCTGATGGACTCATTCCCATCTCCCCATGATTCCTTTCACCACCTGCAATAGCAACAAAATAGAAACAGATACCTGCAGTTAATTCAAGAGCCCTGTGTCAAATATTCCTGTCTCCTCAAAGGTGGTCAGGAATAGCCCAACACACTGGTTATTGCCCAAAGTGTTTTCTCCTGCCATAATTTGCTAGTTTTCTGAAAATGTGTTCTAACACCTTCTTCAGGTAGTGAAAAGAGTTGGTCCTCACTGCAACCTGTGGGCTGCTGTTCAGCAGATCAGTCACCCTTTGAGATAAATAAAACTTTCTCACATTTAACCTCACTCACTGCTTCCTTAATTTAAATGGGTGGCTGTTAATGACACTCGACCCCCATTACATCAAATAACCTTATCAACTTGTATGTTATCAGTGCCCTAACTCAGATCCCAAATAAGTCTGTACATCTCCAGCGATTCTAAAACATTCTATAATTGTTCCCAAGTCCTAACATAAGCAAAAGAAAAAATTGGTTTCTCATTACTTATGGCTATATTCAAATATCAGTTATAGATTAACTTCTCTTTCCATTTTATTTATTGTTAACTTTTTTATCCTTATTCAAATTTTACTTGAAAGTAATAGTTTTTAAGCTGAAGGTCACCTAACCAGAGGTGACAACAACTTGTACTTATATAACATCTTCAACATGTTAAAATGTCCCAAGGTGGTTCACAGGAGCATTATCTCACAAAATTTGACATTGCGCTACATTAGGAGATATCGGGGCATGTGCCCAAAAACTTGGTCAAGGAAGTAGGTTTTTAAGGATCGGAAGCAAAGGGAAGTGAGGTAGAAAGGCAGAGATATTTAGAGAAATAATTCCAGAGTTTATGGCTGAGGCAACTGAAGGTGTGGCCATTTTCAGTGGATCAATTAAAATTGGGGATGCTCAGGAAATCATTAGAGGAGTGCAAATATCTCAGATGGTTATATGATTGGATGAGATTATAGAGATAGAGGGCAGGGATTTGAAAACAAGGATTAGGGGCTGAATTTTCAATCCCGTATAGGGTGAGTTTGGCTACGAGTGGACCCGGAAAATCTCACACGGGGAAGGTGTCACCTCTGTAACCTGTTTAGATTTCCAAAGGGGGGGGGGGGGCGGAGTCAGCAACCTGCATGCCTCTAATTCATTGATTGTTGAGCTTGTTGTAGCACTCATTAGGAGTACGAGGAGCAACAGTTAGCAATTTTCTAATGGTAAGCATAGGGAACATGGAGGGTCTGGGACACATTTGAGCATAGCCGTCAGGGACACTAAGGAGCCATTGTTGCCATGACTGCAATATGAAAAAGTTGCATAAAAAAAGGAGCGTGAAATTGAATTGCTCACGTAGTGCTAGAGTTGCTATCACTGGAGCTGAGAGGCTTGATTTTGTGAGGAGTGGACTTATCAGAGGAACATGAGATTGCTGGCATCCATGACCACTTTAAACCATGCCTGCTTACACTGGCTTTCTGGAATGTTCCTTCCAGATGGAGGGAAAGGTACAGCTCTCCTGTCTGCCACAGCCTCAATTAGGGCCTCCGAGGTATTAGAAAAAGTTATGCTACCTGAGAATGGTTGCCATTGCTAGTCCTCTGCTCTTCCTGCTCAGTCATTTCCAAAGACCATGGCTGGGCCAGTCACAGTTGTTGTACGTTTTTAAATTATCCCTCCATGCTTGGCTTCCTTCTCCTGCCTGTGCCCGACGCTCCTAATTGGGCACTGGACTCACCTCTGGTCCAATTAGTAACTGCCACTTTTAAAAATTGCTTTGTGTAGTGTTGCTTTGTGTCACTGCTGCTGACACAGTGTGGGGTCAGGATCTGGAAATGTTTTGGGTGTTGTGCTTTGAACCTTGGAATGGAAATTCACCCACAGACGTTTGAAATTCAGGTGTTGCTTAACCAGGGGTCAATGTAGGTCACAAGGATGGGTGAATTGGATGGTGCAAGTTAGGACATGGGCAGCAGAGCTTTGGATGCCCTCGAGTTTATGGAGGGTAGAATGTGCCAAGCTAGCCAAGAGAGCATTGGAATAGTCAAGACTAGAGGTAACAAAGGCATGGATGAAGATCTCAGCAGCAGATAATCTCAGGCAGGGGCATCATAGGGCAATGTTACAGAGGTGAAAATAGGCAGTCTTAGTGAGGGCATGAATATATGGTCGATGCTCATGTCAGGGTTAAATAAGAAACCAAAGTTGCGAATAGTGTAGTTCAGCCTTAGACATTTGCTGGGGAGAGGTATGGAGTCAGTTAAGGAACAGGGTTTATGATGGGGACCGAAAACAATGGTTTTCACCTTCCCAGCATTTAGTTCATTCATTGGATGTCAGATCAGCAATCGGACAATTTAGAAAAAGTGGATAAGTTGAGAGCCTGTAATAAATCACAGAATAACAGAAATGTTAGGGTGCAGAAGGAGGCCATTTGGCCCATGGTGACTGCACTGGTTCTCTGAATGAGCAACTCGCCTACTTCCGTTCTCCCGCCTTCTCCCTGTAACCCTGCACATTCTGTTCTCCCGCCTTCTCCTTGTAACCCTGCACGTTCTGTCTTTTCAAATAACAATCTAATTCCATTTTGAGTGCTTCGATTAAACCTGCCTCCACCACGCTCTCATGCAGTCTAAGCCTAACCCTAACCACTCGCAGCATGAAGAAGTCTTTCCTCACATCACTATTGCTTCTTTTACTAATTACTTTAAACCTGTGCCCTCTTGTTTACGATCCTTTCATGAGTGGAAACCATTTCTCCCTATCTGCTCTGTCTAGACCCCTCATAACTTTGAATATGTCTATTAAATCTCTTCTCAACCTTTTTATCTCTAAGGAAAACAGTCTTAACTTCTCCAATCTATCTTCATAACTGAAGTTCCTCATCCCAAGAACCATTCTCGTGAATCTTTTCTTCACTCTCTCCAATGCCTGCACATCCTTCCTAAAGTGTGGCACACCAGCTGAGGTCGAACTATTGGCATATACAAGTTCAACATAACCTTTTTGCTCTTGTACTCTTTGTCCCTATTAATAAGGTAGACCTGGCATGTGTACTTGCAGAAACTGAAACTGTATTTTCGGATGATGTTGCTGAGAGGCAACATGTAGATGAGAAATGTGAGGGGCCAAGGATAGATCTTTTGGGGACAATATGACAGTGGGAAGAAAAGCCATTGTGAGTGATTCTCTGGCTATGACTTGATAGATAAGAATAGAACCTGGCAAGTGCAATCCCATCAAACTGGACAACGGAGGAGAAGTATTGGACAAGGATGGTGGGATTAATGTGTCAAAGACTTCGGGCAGTTCCAGAAGGACTAGGAGGAAGCTGTTTTGGTACTGTGGCAGGGGTAGAAACTTGATTGGAGGGATACAAACATGGAGTTCCAGGAAAGATGGACATGAATTTGTAAGGTGGAAACATGGTGGAAGACTTTGGAGAGGAAATTGAGGTTGGAGATGGAGCAATAGTTTGCAAAGACAGAGGAATAAAGGGTTGTTTTTTTGAGGAGAGGGGTGATTACTGCAATTTAAAGAAGAGAGGGACAGTACCTGAAGAGAGAGAACTGTTAACAATATTTCCTAACATGGGAGCCAGGACGGGAAGATGGGTAGTTAGCAGTTTATTGGGAATAGGGTCAAGAGAGCAGGAGATGAATCTCATGTTCAGGATGAGCTCAATAGCGAGAAACTAAAGAAAGATGTGAATTCAGGGCTAGGGCAGAGGGGAACCTTAGAGGCGGTTTATCCCAGTGAGCTTGGGGAAGGGAAGGAACCGACAGAGGTAGTTGATCGGATGATCTCGAGCTTAATGACAAAGAACACCTTGCACTTATTGTTGGAGGTGAGAGTGGAGGAGACAGAGGAGAGAGGTTTAGGAAGATGGTTAACAGTAGAGAAAAGAAGCTAGGGTTTGTCTTTAAATTCCAAGATCATCCTGGAATAATGAGCAGTTTTGGAAGACAAGGGCAGAAGCTGGTAGTAGTTCATGTGGTCCAGCCATTCTGGCAGTGAATGACTAGACCAGTTATCTGCCATATCCATTAAAGTCTGTATCCCTTGAACTTAAGGGAGCTGAGATAAGGACTTCACGTTTAGGGAGGGTAAAATGTGGGAGACCAATCACCAGTGTTTTGGAATAGTCAAGTTTAGAGGTAACAAAGGCTTAGATGAGGGTTTCACCAACAGATAAGTTGAGACAGTGGTGAAGTCAGGTGACGTTATGGAGATGGAAAAAGGCAATGTTGGTGATGGTGCAAATATGTGGTTAGAACCTCAACCCCAGGGTCAAATATGACACCAAGATGGCAAACAGACTCGTTTAGTCTCAGACAGTGCCTGGGAGAGAAACCTGTAGTCAATAGCTAGGTAACAGAGTTTGGAGTGAAGACCAAAAATAATGACTTCAGTTTTCCCGTTATGTAATTGGAGGAAATTTCTGCTTATCCAGTATTGGATGTCAGATAAGCAGTTCGACAATTTAGCAACAGCAGAGGAGTCAAGAGAGGTGGTGGTGAGGTAGAGCTGAATGATGTCAGTGTATATGTAAAAACTAACATTTTGCTTGAATAGTTGTGCTTTGTGGGGTGGGGAGGAATGTGTAACTTGTATAAATGCACAGAAAACATTTGAAGTATTAAAATCTGAGACTAAAAATGGAAAATAATGTAGATTAATTGGCCCTGAATTTCCTGAATCCTGAAGGATTCTCAAAATTCCCACATTTTTCATATCATCAACAAGGATATGACTTTTGGACTTTTACCTGAAACCAGACAACGAGAGGAGACAGAATATGCATTCTTCCCTTTAAAACAATCAACCCAGAGAAAGACACAAAACTAAAGCCCATCAAGATCTTGCATAAATAATTGTTACTAACTACTAAGGCAGGAAGACAACAATCAACGCAATTATGCAAACCCATCAATACTCCACACATACAATGACTTTCAGTTCAAGACTAGTTACGGGGGCAGGAAGACAATCATAAACATCATGCGAGCCCATTAAAAACAACGAGACAACAATCACCTGGGGAAGCCCACCAAAATCAAACAAAGAACTAACCTTGATTTGGATTGAGATAAGAAATTCGAAAAAAACAGTAGAACTGGGCCAGGAGCTCTGAAGTGAGTAGTTTTGAAAGCTGACACAGGGCAGAGAGCAGTTGGGAGTGGTTGAGCAGAGTTTAAGCAGGGAGCTGAGCCAAGCGGAGGAAGGAGATCTGGAGGTTTGCAGGCCTGCAGGCAACATCACGGCAAGGGGCACGGGGTGGCAGGCTCAACTGAAGACAACAAGGCCGCAACCGCAGCCCTCCACGAAGATCGACCACCCACAACCGTGCCCTCCACCCAACTGAAGAACCTTCACAGATTCCATAGACCAGGACCATGTGGGGACGGCAGGCCCCAGAGGACACAAAGAGCGTACCCCAAAAACTGCAACTGGCTTACCTGGCTGGATTTTGAACTGTCAAGGAACCCTGGTTGGTGAGCATGATCCCTGACCTCTCCTAGTTCAATTTAGTTAGGTTTTGGGGGTGGGACAAGGGTAAGGGGATTAGTAGCGTGATTTTCCCTCGTTATGCCGTGTGTTCCCCATTCTTAACTAAGTGTACTTTGTAGGTCTGTATAATCTCATTGTAATCCTAATGTTATAAGTTCATTTGTGACTTCAGTAAACCCAGTTTCTTTTCTTGCACCAAAACCAGTTGTCTGCTGCACTTTGTCACAACCCCCAAATAAGTCCAAGGTATAGAACCCAGGGAGTGGGAGCGATTCGGACTGCTCAGAAGTCAGAGGTGAAGCTGACACACACCACCACCCCCTACAATCCCTCTTAATGGAAATGATTAAAAATTTCTGCTGTTTTCCATGCCTATTTTGCCAACAGCAACACACACAATTCCCTGTGCAGCCTCTCTCCACAGCTAAAGTTAAATATTCGATGGGCTGCTGTCATCTGTTATGGCTCCTTACTCTCCAAACCTCTTTCTCTGCTGCACCTCTCCTATTATTGTGCAGAACAGATAAAGGGGAAAAAATGTACCCAAAGTTACCCTCATCCTGATGGCCACCTTTGTGTGTGGCTGCATCAAGCTGTGTGTAGGTCTTTCTATACAAACACTAGTGTCATTAAGTGCTGAAGTTCTATCTGTCCCCGGTATTACGAAGGATGGTTCTGACCTCGATGCTGCAGAATGCATTATACAGTTGGACCGTGCCATGCCACCTGTCCTTCATGAAAAAGTTTGTGCAGAAAAACACCTTTGACCACAAGTTCATCAGGCAGTGGTCTGCACATACCAACCTCATGGTCCTGTGGGAAAAGGAGATGGTGATCCTGTTGGATGGTTCCCTGAACAGACTGTCAGGCATTTGGCAGAATGCATCACCACCAGAACTTTCAAACAAGCACCAAGATGTAGCTTGGCTGGTGGTAACAAGGGTTGTCCCCATCAGATACTTCTTGCACACCCGAGTCTTAGTGCCTCTACAAGCTGTCATTGAGGTAGCTGTGATGGAGAAGAGACTGTCACCCACCTCCTTCCAGAATGTGATTTTGCAAAGAAGCACTGGAAGTAGATGCTGTGGATTTAGGCAAGGTTCATCTTGAGCAGCTCTGTAACATCGGGGTCTGTGCTCTATGAACTGTTCCCAGGGATGTTCTAATTGTTCCCAGAAACAAACATAAACTGCTGCTGGAAGACCATCAACTTGGTGAAAGATGCTTGAAACTTGTAAGTTTTCTTGTACAAAGAGCTGTCCTCGGCCAAATGATGCAGATTGGCACATTCCAAGGTCCAGGATTATGTGCTGAGGCTTACACCAAAGCTTGGGGCAGCCGTCACAAAGGCTCAATGGGGAAAGGTCATAGTCTAAGGCCCTCTCACCACAATACGTCGAGGGGCTGGAACCTGTGAAAAACTCCTCTTGCTGTCTGTTTGACATGAAATGTATATTGTAAATATAACCTGAAATTGCAAATGTAATGAGAGTGCCAGATATTGTGCTGAAGGAAACTGAACTTTATGTAATGTCAAATTTGAACTGCTATGTAATGTACTTCTACAAAATTTACGAATAAAGTATATATTTGGAAAGAAAAAGTTACTATGCAGAACACGGGTATGCTTATTGGGAATGCCATTTGAGCTGCTTAGTTCTGAAAGTGAGGGAAAGCAGTGCTCCCAAAAAGATACTGACGGCCCTTAGGTTATGAATAGAGCAGGTCTTGATAAGAGCACTTTTTTAAAACAAAAAACAAATTGCCTCATCTTGTGGTAACTTGGTCTGCTACTGTGTTAATTTGAAGATCTACATGTGAAACCTCAGTTGCACCAATGTCAGTGACTCCAGGCAACACTTCATCTAAAGTTTTGGGCCCAAATCTGTATCAGCACGTTACACAGGAAACTCACTTAAACTGGCCTTTATGTGGAGGGGTGCAAGGGAGTGTTAGATAGTTTCAATGGATGTGCCTCAGAAGCGGCACAAATGATTAAGGAAATTTGTCCCTGCTAACATTGGATTAGCATATAAAATATCCAACAAATAAGTAATTGAACCAATGTTAGTGTATGAAATATTCGGTAAATACAGTAATTAATCCAGTCAAGGAATCAGCAGATAAAATATACCAGGACTTCGTTAAAGCTGTCAACAAAGAATGAATCTTATTTTCATTCTGTACAAAGTGTATCAATATGGGTTTGAGTTAGAAAGAGCTGGAAACCAGATCTATGTCTGAAAAAGATGTCACTTAGGGGTAGAATGTAGAATAAAAGGGTTTCAGAATAGATCCTTGGGGGACGCCAGAGTTAATGGTGCAGGAGCAGGAAGTGAAAATCTGGCTATGATTAGACAAAATAAGAATGTAGGCAGGCAAGAGCAGTCCCACCTAGATAGACAACAGTGGAGAGGCGGTGGACGAAGATGATTTGGTCAACCTTGTCAAAGCCTGCAGGCAGGTCAAGAAGGATGAGGAGGGACAGTTTATCTCAGTGACCTAATTCATTATTCTGTTCAATTAACAATGTATAATGCACTAAAATGTTGCAATAAAATACTTGGATGAATTGCATTTTTTTGTATTAAAAATTTTTCTGGAAACAGCATCAAGAAGCCATGTGCTTCTATTTCTTGTGAAACCATTACTATGGCTACTTCTATTTTTTTTACTCATTCTTGAGATGTGGGCATCATTGGCTAGGCAAGCATTTATTGCCCATCCCTAATGGGGCATTTAAGAGTCAACCACATTGCAGTGCATAATCATATGAGGCCACAACTGGAGTATTGTGTGCAGTTCTGGTCACCACATTACAGGAAGGACGTAATAGCTCTGGAGAGAGTGCAGAGGAGGTTTACAAGAATGTTGGCAGGGTTAGAAAAGTGTAGCTACAAGGAGAGATTGGATAGGTTGGGGTTATTTTCCTTGGACCAAAGAAGGCTGAGAGGTGACTTGATTGAAGTGTACAAAACTATGAGGGGAATAGATAGAGTGGACAGGATAAAATTGTTTCCTTTGATGGAGAATTCTAGAACCAGGGGACATAGATTCAAGGTAAGTGGCAGAAGGTGTAGCGGGGACATGAGGAAGAACTTTTTTACGCAGAGGGTGGTGGGTGTCTGGAATACGCTGCCCAAGTTGGTGGTAGAGGCAGAAACTTTAAACTCTTTTAAAAAGTACCTGGATCTGCACCTAAAATGCTGTAAGCTGCAGGGCTATGGGCTGGGAGCAGGAAAGTGGGATTAGAAAGGGCACCTGGGTGTCCTTGGGCTGACATGGACAAGATGGGCTGAATGGCCTCCTTCTGTGCTGTAATTTTTCTATGGTTCTATATGTAGGCCAGACTGGATAAGGTCAGATTTCCTTCCTTAAAGGGCATTAGTGAACCAGATGGGTTTTTACAACAATCAGCAATGGTTTCATGGTCATCATCAGACTTTTAATTCCAGGTTTTTATTGAATTCAAATTCCACCATCTGCCATGGTGGGATTCAAACCCAAGTCCCCAGAACCCTGGGTCTTTGGATTACCAGTCTAGTGACAATACCACTATGCCACTGCCTCGCTGCCTTTTGTAATACATTATGTGATGCACAATGTATAATGCCACCATGTAAAATGAATGTTTATGGTATATAATTAAATGATCAACAGATCTTGGAGATGAAATATCAGAGTTCTGTAGCAATAAGCAGAACTCTACTGCTGACCTAATTGTCACAAAACCCATTGAGCAGATTGGCTAGGTCAGTATACAATCTATTGACAACAGAATTATTTGTCTTATGAATAAATGTATTCATTTAATGATAGACATCTTAAATTTTACAGTAACCTGATAAGTATTGAGACATATTACAGCGCAAAAAAATATTGTCTTGATTTGACTGAAGTACTTAAATGCAATGTAATTACAGGTACTATTATTTCCACCCACTACAAACTATTGTTCGAAGTTAATTGGACTCGGTTACTAAAGTTCCTTAGGGCTTTTTGGGTGGGTTAAGATGATCTGTAACTTAATAAGTCTGAATTCTGATACTGTTCTTGTTTAAAATGATAGGCTTGTTTTGGCTAAGGATATTTTTGAAATCTTTAAGAATGACTCTTGCACCTTTTAAAAAAGTAACAAAAATGTTTTTCTCATTTTATGCTATTAGCCCACTCAAGTTTGTGTGGCTACTACACACGTATATGGCATAAAAAAATTAGAGCAGACTATTTCAGTAGAACTTATTAGATATCTGATGTTTCAGAGGTGTTAAGAATTGCTGCACCATCCACTGTTCAATCTTTGTAACTGCAGTGCTATTTTTAAGCAAATATTATGGTAATTCATATCTTGAGCTACAATTATCTAAACAACCTGTTACCCTTTCAAATTTTCAGCATTCATGTATAACTTTTTTCAATAAGCTCTGATTTCATTGAATCATTGAAAAATTCAACACAAATGGAGGCTATTTGATCCATCAAGTCTGCATCAAGCTGTTTTAAAGAGCAATCCAGTTAGTCTAACTTTATCCCCTTATCCCGGCAATTCTTTTCTCCAAGTAATTATCCAATTCCCTTTTGAAGACTACTATTGAATTTATATCCACCACCCCGTCAAACAGTACATTCCAAATCCTAACCACTCATTGCAATAGTTTTTCCTTATGTTACCTCTGTTTCTTCAACAATCACATTAAATCTATGCTTTCTAGTTGTCGACCCTTCAGCTATTGGGAAGTTTCATAATTTTAAACACCAATATCAAACCTCCTCTTAGTTTTCTCTACTGTAGGGAGAACCCCAGCATCTACAGTCTAACCACGTAAATGGAATTCTTTATCCCTGGGACCATTCTAGGGAATCTCTTATGTATCTCTCCAAAGCCTTCGCACCCTTCCTGAATCGTGGTGGCTGGAGTTGGACACAATACTCCAGTTGGGGTTTAACTAATATTTTATGTAGGTTTAGATTAACTTCTTGGCTTTTGTACACAATACACTTATAAAACCTAGGATCTTGCATGTTTTATTAACTACTAGCGTAGTTAGGGAAAACTGTTCCCACTTGTGAAAGGATCGAGAATGAGAGGGCATAGATTTAAAGTAATTTGCAAAAGAAGCAAAAGCAATTTGTGAGAAAACTTTTTCACTCAGCAAGCGGTTAAGGTCTGTAATGCGCTGCCTTAGAGTGTGGTGGAGGCAGGTTCAACCAATTCAAAGGGGAATTAGATGGTTATTTGAAGAGGAACGATGTGCAGTGTTATGGGGAGAAGGTGGGGGAATGGCACCAAGTAAATTGCTCATTTGGAGAGCCAATGCAGACATAATGGGCTGAATGGCTTCTTTCTGCACTGTAACAATTCTGTGATTCTTTATCCTGCCACCTTCAAAGATTTGTGCACAAACACCTCTATATCTCTTTTTTATATTTATTGTCTCACCTGAAAGATGGCACCTCCAACAATGCTATTCCTACTCAGTTTTGACTTTTGTGCTCATGCCCTGGAGTGGGACTTTAACCCAGGACCTTGTGATCTAGAGACAAGATTGCTACCAACTGAGCCACAGCTGACACATTTAAGCCAACTGTCCTAGCCATACCCTTTTAGATTTAACTTTAAAACTATTTATCCTCTTCCTTTTTAAAATATATTAAGGATTCTGCCTCCGCCATTGTTCCCATTGGCTTAAATTTTGCTAGGGTTCCTTGATGCCACACTTAGTCAAATGCTGCCTTGATGTCAAGGGTCATCACTCACACCTCACCTATTCACTCCCTTTTAATTGTCCTCATCATTTTAGGCTTAATATTTCTGTGACCAGTAGTTACTGATATGGCACAGAAAAAAGAAACAGACTGGAGATACTGTTTAAATATAAATTTGTTTATTCCACAATGAATCTGAAATCCCCAAAAATAATAAATAACAACCTTCATGAATTAACATGTTAACAGATGGACATGCCAAACCAATTGTTTTGTAGTAAATACATCTAACCAGAGTTTTTTTCACACAAAGGAGATGGGAAATATTCACGACTGAGTTTTGTAACCGTGCTTCAATATCTTTTTGCCTCACTGAATACCAAGTGTATAGTATCACTGGATGTGGGTATAGTACAGATTAAAGTAAGGAATCTCAGTACATCTTTTGGCACAAACTTCCATGATTTTCTTCTTCCTGAAAAATCTATTTTCATCACAGGTACAATAGGTATAAAAATAATCTTATTTCTCCATTTAGTTTTTTTGTATAAAATTTATTAATGTTAATACACCTTGGAACTGAGATTCTAAGGAGGCTCCTAAAGCTGTTTATTATGTTTTCTTCACACTGTGGTGCTTCAGTGCTCGTGATCATGGAGTCAGAGATGGTGGTGATGCAGATGAGGAATAGAAAAACACCTAAAACTGAGCTGAGTGCACTCTCAAAGTGTCTATGTGAGAAACCGTTGAAGGAGATGTCCAGGCAAGGAGGAGTAGAGTCAAATGAGGGGTGTACAACAGAAATGCACTGTAAAGTGATGGTGAAGATACATGATCGACTGTATAAAGCAGAGAGGTTGAAAAGGACAAGAAGAAATATGTTCTATAATTACAATTACAGAGGATCGTCGATCAGGATAGTCTTTGCACTATGGAAAGGGCAGAAATCTGACTAATGCATTTGGGCAGGAGTGTTGGAAAAGGTGGTCACACAGCCAGGTGGTAATCATGTATCTGGTGATCTTTGAGAGGAAAGGAGTTTAAAAGGTGAGGCACTAGTTGAAGAGGTTACTGGTGAGCTTCCTACTATCAAGGAAGATAATGATGCTCATTGGCATGGGTATGATTAAGAGTTGTCTTTCATTACTGGAAAAATGGCAGGTGAGACATAAGCTGTGAATACCTAATCAAATCAATTTGTTACCACTGGTATGGGTACTTTGCGCATTTGCCCTGCCTCACAATCCAGGACACAAGCTGGTAATCTACCTGTCATTTTCAGCTAGTTTTGTGATGAAACTCCAAAAAAAAGATGTATCAGGAGCCACTCAAACATCAAATGGGAGAACAGTCAGTCACACTGAGTCCAAGGCACAACTAAAACTCCCTCACTGAAAATCTAGGTGAGGCAGGTAGAGAAGTTGAGAAGTTTTGTACAAGGGCCTAAAATATTATTGGGAATTACTGGAACAGTGATGAAAATGTCTGAAACAATTGTCTAACTGTAGCCCTTAATTTTGCAATCTGTGCATTGTTTAAGAAAAAGCACTGTATTCTTACTCCAGAATTTACAAGGTTATATTTAATATTGCCCACCATCAAACTAGGCTAATCTACAGTATTAGAAAAACATTAAAAATCATACAAATATTTATAGTATTCAGCTTTGGCCAAGTCAGCAGATAACATCTTAATCATCCTCCTAGTGGTTTTCTTCATGCTGTTTGCAGCCTCAATTGCTCTGTCCAAAGTTGTATTTAAATGTGAAATCTGCATTTGGAAAACATTCCCAGTTAAGAGACAGAAAGCACAAATAAATAGTTTGAAATAATCATATTTCTAAATTTAAGTATGCTTCCACAAATAAATGCTCAATACATAGTTTCTCTAGTTCTTGATTCTGTCCACATGCTTTGGAAAACTTTCTGCATGATGTTACCTAACTACTTATGAAAATTAATTACCATACTTCACAATATTTTAATAGTTTTCTTAACATGCCGGTCAAAATATAACCTCTTGTTGGAGTCATCTTCATTCTTCAAGCCTTCAAAATAGACTGGTGATGGTATGATCCCTTTTAAGACATCTTTGACAACATGATGGCATTGAGCTATCCACATGACTCAACTATTTCCTGCATTATTTATTGACCCTCGCCAGGCTGTTTGCTGGTTTGTTTGCCTTGAAAAAGTACATTTTTTAATGTATGTGTGTATATAACAATCTTTGTCCTTTTGCAATAGCAGCACTAATCAAACTTCCTCAAATGTCAAAAATGTATAAGTATATTTAGTATGATATTTTGAAGAATGAAGACAGGTGGTCTAGATCCTCATGTGTTACCCACTTATGTACCTCAAGATTCTGTCTCAACTGTGCTCTAAGAAAAGAATGAACTTTTTGATCAGCATCAAATCATTTAATCTAAGATTTCATAGGCCGTATTTTGCCGCCCCAACGCTAAACAAACCTGCGTCGTGTGTCCAAAAATGGAGTTGGGGAACCGTAAATTTAAATTTGCCAGCTTATTCCTGCTGGATGCCATTTTGATTGGCACCAGAAACGGGGAGCGCCGTGACAAATATGCATGCAAAGTGACATCGAGTTCAGCCTTTTAAATGCTTGTCTCAATTTTGAATTTCCCTGAGTTTGAGATCTTCAGCAAGTTAAAGGGGTTCCTGAAGCTTGTGTGAAACACATCAGGGCAGCCAGTTTGTGAACCTGGGGGAAGCCTGTTGTGGAGTTAGGAACCTTTTGACAGGTAAGTTTAGAAGGCGTTACCAACTTCAAATTTTATAATTAGATGCTTATGGTAAGTTAAGTATGTTTTTAATGTCGTGATTCATCATTGGGCTCTATCCTTAAAAGGCAAGTGATCATTAAAATGACTAACATTATGGAAGTGTTCAGATGCATTAGGGTACTTTCTCCAGTGGATAAAGGGCTCTTAGGCATTTAGCAGTACCGAGATGTGTCAGTTAGGCCCTGTGCTTTAATCTTTACATTGATTCGTAGTCCTGCCATCAGTTCAGTCTTTTGAAGCAGTGAGGAGATGGCCAGCTGTTCCACTACCACAAAAGGCTTTAATATATTCAGCTCCATAGGCTTTGTTTACACAGCTGGGCTTTGGAATTCCTTTATGAATTCTTGACTGAGCTCTAAGCCCCACTAATGATTCACATCAGAAGGGGTTGTTTATACAGTTTTATGAGCTCCTAAGAGGATTAAAGTTTTAGAAGATATTTTTGAATGGCTGTTTGTTTATTTTGACAGTCTTATGAGCATATTAAAGACTTTCCATGTGTTCTGTCCATAGTGGATATTGGGTGAGTGGGAATGAGGGCTATGGAGGGGGCATGGGGGGTACGGGGGGTGGTGAGGGGTGAGGGCTAACACTTATGTACAGAACTGGGCCAATGTCCTAGTAAACAGAGGCGGGACTTCTAAATTGCCTGCCTCAGCATCCGTCTACCTCTGTTTCTACCTTGGGCCTGCTTCAGGAGACGGTGGTCCAACTCTAGCTCGTCCCCAACTCCATGGTGTGCAAATAGCTTGGAGTTAGTGTATGGTATTCTACTGTACTTCTGTTACCTGTTATGGCTAAGTATATAGCTGCGGGGAGGGGTCCTCGTTCTAAGGCACTCAGTGCCTGATCGAGGGACCTGGCATTGTGAAGGGGGGCTCACTGAGAGCCAGCCCCTGCCCTTGCTGCTGATCCCCTCCACCCTATGACTGCCCCTTCCCACCATCACTCACCCGTGACTGGGTCCCTCCTTGATCCAAGGCCTTGGGTGGGTGTCATACCATCAGCAGCCACCGCCTTCCCAGTGGCACTGCTGAGTACAGAAGAACTGCCAGCCTCTGATTGGCTGTCAGCTCTCGGCGGCAGGACTTCCGCCTCCAGTGTCCTTGATCCTGGGGAAAGACCTGCTGCTGGCCTGTCAAGTGCCTGAATGGCACAGATGTGGTGGGCCTTTCTGAAAAGAGGTGACATGGGCATCTCTCTGCCAGTGGTTGAGACCTTGCTGCCTCCACAAAATTATGCCCATAATGGGAGTAAAGGCGTAAAGATTAAATTTGATAAAAAGGGGTTGTCACCCATTCTGCTCCTTCCCCATCTGTGTACCTTTGAACCAGTCCCTGCAATGGTTAGCCATACCTATAATTTTTGACCCAGCTGCAGCGGTAGCATTGCCAGAGGTAAGGGAGAACTGGATTAGCAACATCATCAGGAAGTGTCAATGGGGCTGGTGACTGTAGCCACATTGCTCATGCAACACAAACTGATTATTGAGTGTGTTCGTGATCCAATTTAAATTTTTCAAACTTGCAAAAGGT
Organism: Cetorhinus maximus; assembly: GCF_964194155.1. NCBI lineage: Eukaryota > Metazoa > Chordata > Chondrichthyes > Lamniformes > Cetorhinidae > Cetorhinus > Cetorhinus maximus. The sequence continues at coordinate 97,842,247 of NC_135895.1, forward strand.
TGGAAGGGGTGTTCCACAGGGATTGGTGCTGGGACCACATTTGGTCACAATTTACATTAATGATTTGGACTTGGGAATCAGAAGCATAATTTCAAAATTTGCAAACAACATCAAATTGGGAAGTGTAGTTACTGCAAAGGATGAATATGACAAAATACAGAAAGACAATGATTCATATTTTTGACTCTGCAAAGGATCAACTTTGGCCGTTCACCTTGTTTAGAGAATTTTTGCAGGGCTTATCAGTGGGTATTTCCACTAGTCGGGTGTCTGAACCAGCATTGCATCCTCTATTGGGATCTGTGAGCAGGCAAGGAGCAGAGAGGCTCTTCAACCAGTCAGATTGAAGTATCCTCACTTAGACACACTACAGGAAATATACATTAGATTTAAAACATGTACAGGCAGCAAAATAAAGATTGGGACATGAAGATGGAATTATAAGAGAGATAAAAGAGAAAAACAGAAGAATTAAAATAATTATTTTTTAAATCTGCAACATTAATTTTTTTCTGAGGGAATGAAAATCAAAGCCAGAATTTTGACGGCCTTTAGGAGAGGGGCTGGGAGGCGGGAGGGTGGCAAAATGATGGGGCAAGGCATCGGGAGGAGAGCCAAATGTCTTTCTCCCACCATGCCATGTTGCTAGTGGCAGGGAAGATGGTGGTTTGAATGCCAACTGGGGAATAATTGAGCCACTTAAGTGGCCAATTAATGGCCACCTCCTGTGTTGGGAAGCCCATCATCATGTGGAGAGACTGCCCAGTGAAACCTGGCAGCCTCCCAGCGAGCTCCGGTCCTTTATGGGCACTCCATGGTCCATGGAGGCACCTTATGGCCCCAATGGCTGCCTCACGGCAACGGTGTCATCGGTATTTCACGACACCTCCCAAACCCCCGAATGCCAGGGCCTGACTGCCTGGCTCTGGTTTCCCCCTAACCTACCTTAATGCTCTTCTAGAGTGTCTGGCCATTGCAGTGCCCTCTCCCTGGAACTGCAGCCTCATCAACAGTTTCCGCTAGCAGTGGTGCTGCTGAGGATGTTGAGCAGCCAGGCCTGTGATTCGGCTGGCAGCTCTTGGGAGCAGACCGCCTTTCTTAATTGTATGGCGGCCCTGGCGATGGCCTGTTAATTAGTTGTGGTCCACAATATGCTGCCCTGGGTTCCACTGCCAAGAGGAGCTGCCTTCTTCTTTTGACCCTGGCAATCAGCAAAATCCAGCCCTACATTTGTAAAATTCATTTTTCAGGGCCAGTGAGGTTGTTCAGCGACAACAACTCACTCACTCCTGAGTGCACTAACCCTAACTTTTTCAGCTGTTTTTAATGGAGAACTAATGGGCAAGTACCACAAGTTCATGCCGTTATACTGATTTCAGTGCAAAGTCTATCAGTGAGAACTGCAACACCGTACCTTTTGGAGGAGCTGGGTATCTCTGATATCACCTTCTGGATTTCTGCATTTAACTGCGCATGTACAGATGCCAGATTTATCTTGTAATAACAGTGAGCACTGATAGCCTCACCATTATTATTACAGCAAAATCTGGGCCATTGATATGCTTGCAGAATGGGTGTGTAATTGGAAAATTAATTTTTATACAGACAAGTATGTGGTGCTGTATTTTGGTAGAAAGACTAAGGAGGGTATATAATACTCGGACAATAAAAGCCTGAATGGGGTAGTGGGGCAAAGGGATCAAGGGGTACATCTTTTATGAAATAAAGGTAGAATGGGTCTGGACACCTCCTCAGTGTAGGTGCCAAAATGTAATTATAGAGTTGACTGAACAGATAGAAACTAGGTAGCCCAGAAATAGCTGTAAATCAGGAAATAGAAGGGAGGGAGGAACTCAAGAAAATTACAATCACCAGGTAAGTGGTACTGAGCAAATTGTTGGAGCTGTGGGGCTGACAAGTCCCTGGGTCCTGATGGACTTCATCCTAGGATCTTAAAAGAAGTGGCTAGGGAGATGGCTGATGCATTAGTTTTAATTTTCCAAAATTTCCTAGATTCGGGGAAGGTTCCATTAGATTGGAAAATAGTGAATCTAACTCCTTTATTCAAAAAGACAGGGAGACAGAAAGCAGGAAACTACAGGCTAGTTAGCTTAATATCTGTCATAGGGAAAATGTTAGAAGCTATTATTGACAGGGCACTTAGAAAAATTCAAGGTAATCAGACAGAGTCAACATGGTTTTGTGAAAGGGAAATCACCTTTAACCAATTTATTAGAGTTCTTTGAAGCAGTAACGTATGCTGTGGATAAAGGGGAACTGGTGAATGTACTTTACTTAGATTTCCAGAAGGCATTTGATAAGGTGCCACATCAAAGGTTACTGCGAGAAAAAAAATGGTGTAGAGGGTTACGTATTAGCATGGATAGAAGATTGGCCAGCTAACAGAAACAGAGAGTTAGCGTAGATGGGTCATTTTCTAGTTGGCAAGATGTAACAAATGGTGTGCCACAGGGATCAGTGCTGGGACCTCAACATTTTATAATTTATAAAAATGACTTGGATGAAGGGACCAATGGTATGGTTACTAAATTTGCTCATGACCCAACTATAGGTAGGAAAGTAAGATGTGAAGGGGACATAAGGAGGCTACAAAAGGATATGGATAGGTTAAGTGATTGGGCAAAGATCTGACAAATGGAGTATAATGTGGGAAAACATGAAATTGTCCATTTTGGCAGTTAAAATAATGAAGAAGCATATTATATAAATGGTGACAGATTGCAGAGCTCTGAGATGTAGAGGGATCTGGGTGTCCTAGTATATGAATCACAAAAGCTTAGTGTGCAGGTACAGCAAGTAATTAGGAAAGCTAACAGAATGTTATCATTTATTACAAGAGGAATTAAATACAAAAGTAGGGAGGTTATGCTTCAGTTATATAGGGCACCTGGAGTACTGTGTATAGTATTGGTCTCCTTATTTAAGGAAGGATGTAAATGCATTGGAAGCAGTTCAGAGAAGGTTTACTCAACTAATATCTGGAATGGGCGGGTTGTCTTATGAGGAAAGGTTAGACAGGCTAGGTTTATATCTACCGAAGTTTAGAAGAGTAAGAGGCAACTTGATTGAAACATTTCAGATCCTGAGGGTTTTTGACAAGCTGGAAGTGAAGAGGATGTTTCCTCTTGTGGGAGAATCTAGAGCTAGTGGTCACTGTTAAAAAATAAGGGGTTGCTGATTTTAGACAGGGATGAGGAAAATTTTTTTTCTCTTAGAAGGTCATGAGTCTTTGGAACTCTCTTACTCAAATGAAGGTGAAAGCAAAGTCTTTGAATATTTTTAAGGCAGAGGCAGATAGATTCTGATAAGCAAGGGGGTGAAAGGTTATTGAGGCAGGCGGGAATGTGGAGTTGAGGTTACAATCAGATAAGCCATGATCTTATTAAATGGCGGGACAGGCTTGAAGGGCCAAGTGGCCTACTCCTGTTCCTAACTCATATGTTTGTATTTAACACAAGGCCATGTGTTCTAATTAATTCAGTGTAGACACATGAATAATTATTTTTGAATTGTGTTAGTGATTTTATTATTTGTGATCTCAACATTTTCAAATTAGTTAGATGACCAATAACATCCTACCAAGAATTATTTTTCATGACATACAGTTGCATTTCTTGCATTCCAGTGGTTTAAGTTTTTTATATTCTTCCATGGGATGCGGGCATCACTAACAAAGCCAACATGTTGCCCATCCCAATTTGCCCTTGAATTGAGTGTCGCTAGGTCATTTCAGAGAGTAGTTAAGAGTTAACCATATTGCTGTGGGTCTAGAGTCACATGTAATTAGATCAGGTAAGGATGGCATATTTCCTTCTCTAAAGGTCATTAGTGAACCACATGGTTTTTTACGACAATCAATGGTTTCATAGGCACCATCACTGAAATCAGCTTTAATTCCAGGTTTATTAATTAAATTTAAATTCCAGTATCTACCATGGTGGGATTTGAACCCAGAATATTAGCCTGGGCCTCTGGGTTGCTAGTTTAATGATATTACCACTACGCCACCATTTCCCCCCCAAGTTAAATAAGTAGAACATTATTTATTGGCTATATTTCATTACTATCTATAAATAAATCATCTGGAATCAACAAATTTCACCTCAAATGATCTTTACTATTGTTTCTTTCCCTGTCAGCCCTCTGCGCTCACTCTCTCTCTCAACTGCGTATGCTATTCCTCTGTTAGTGCTCCACAATCAACCCTTCACATATATCCTCTTTTGTAGTTAAACTTCCAACTCTCTCAGGCCTTTCACCAATGCATACTGCCAACTATTGCAATCTTCCTGCTCTTGTTCTGATTCAACATGGAGCCTCCAAGCAAATGAGTAGGTGAAAGCAATACATTACAAAGGCACTTCCATATCTTGTATTCCATTCTAGTTCATTAGGGTGTTTACCTGTGGATTACCAGTGCTTTTAATAATCTTACTTCTTAGTGACGACTTTGTACTATAGAATTGGTTAGGTAAACACGATGCTCCTATTTTGTCTATTTCATATGTCGGTGAATAGTAAATCCTGGAGACATTTGATATAGGTGGATACCCAATGGCATCATACCTACAAGAAACAAAAACTTCAATTGCAAGGTTTACAAAAGTCTGGGAGAAAAGTTTGCTCATGGAGGAAAATGAATTTTGAAGTGAGGTAAAGGAATGCAATTGACTTGTCAAAATTCAAATTTTGTTGGTTCTCCAATTTAAATTTGACTTTTCAATTTGAAGTACATTTATTGTTTGTGCACCATCCAATAACACTCACCTTAATGGTGAAATGGATGCTAACATTTCAGTATATTTATTTGCTGCAGTAGCTGAAATTCCATTGCTGGAAGCGAGTCTACACCTACTTTGACCTGACGATCTTTCAGAGAAGAGTTCTGTGTAGTGAAAGACAAACTAAATAGAATGAGTAAATGGTATCTCCAGGTTATCTTTTTGAATAATCCAAATATTGTTCAATGGATCATTCCAATAGGGTGAAATAACTCTAATTTTAATTTGTCTGAACATAAATTGACTGTTGAATATTTATTAATTCCTTGGGTGGATTTGTTGGAGGCAGGAATTGGGAAGCAGGTTTGATTCCAGGTTGTGATCACGCCTCTGTCTCCAGCATGCCGTGAAACATGTTTTTCATGGGGTCAGGACCTTAATAACCTTAGAGTCGGTCTGCTGGCCAATAATTGGCTGTGGGGAGGCAGGACAATAGTGAGGTTGGCCACGATCTGGCCCAAATCAGCAGCCATTTCTGTAGCTTCTGTCTGTGCTGGGAGGAATATGAGAGGATCTTCATCCTCAAATTGGTCAGGCCAAATGGAGAGCTGGATAGGGTAGGAAAAGGCTGATTAGTAAATTTTATTACTGCTCTGCAGTTTTTTGTCCAAACTTTCACTTTTTTCCATTAAATAAAACAATTTCAGCGCTGCTGCCCCTGTTACCGCCAGGTTGCAGCTAGTCAGCTTCAGAGAGCTCCTAACGGCTGTCCGCTCCCATGAAAATCTCAGGAGGTCAGAAGGTGAGCTCTTAATGAGTTCCCTAATGACCTCAGGCCATCCAATTAACGGGGTGAGCAACTTTCCTGCTCTCCTCCCATCCTTGGGGAAATCATCAGAGTTGGCAGACGGCACACTGGCACCATTTTTATTTGTCCCACCTGCATTCCATCCCAACTTGGGAACTGGAAGCCCGTCTGGAGTGCTGGTCCACCAGTCTGCTGCTTGGAGGTCACTTCCAGGCAGCTGTACTGTTCCCCACTACCTGCTTGGAGACTGACTGGAAAATCCATTCGACCTCTGATAACTGGCCTTAAGTGGCCATTAATGCTGTCTCCAGGAAAATGGCCTGGGACTAGAATGGAGACTGGGTACCGGTACGCAGGCTGGCAGTGCAAAATTCCACACCTGCCCGCCTTTGTTTTCCCCCTGGCAGGGGTTTAAACTCCAGCTCTTGAAATTGCAAGTGATATTTCAAGCAAGCTCAAAGGGCAGGGCCATGTGGTGAAACATTTTTAACAAAGCAAGTTACAAATCTAAAAAATGAATAAATATGCAACAGTCATGTGGCTAATATAAATTAAAACAAATGCTTCAATAATTTGATCACCTGATTCCACCTCAAATTCACATTATTTTGTTAAAAAGCAATACATCCACTTCTGCTACTAATTGGAAAGAGTTGCGACATATCAAATTATATTTATTACACATATTGGAAAGATTATTCTTTCTCATACTCACTGCGAGGTGCGTCCTCACTGCACAAAAAACTATTCATTCTTTGTCTATGCAAATTTGTTGATGAGCATAAGCCTGTTGACACAAAAATAGAGGTATATTGCTTTGTTAAAACAAAATATTAACAATCACTTCATCATAAAATGTGCTGTAATCTGTTTCAATGGATTACAGCATTGTCTTTTCACCTTTCAAATCTGAGTTTGTATCCAGCTCTTACTGATAGGATGGAAGTCCATTTGTCTGTCAGCTAGAGGTTTTCCAATTGAACTGAATTTGGCCACTTCTCAACTTCATCACCCAATGGCATTACGTTTTCAGATTCTCTGAGAGGATGGGCAGAATGGGAAATAGAAGTATTACATAAATATATTTGATGGTGGTGGGTATGTGCTTTTCTGAGATGAATGATAAGGTACACCGTTGAGGTACAGTATAGGGAGCTTTACTTTGATGTGAGTATGCTGATATTAACAGTCAAAAAAAAAGTGTTCTATTCTCTCATTCTGATGTCATGTGACGGGAGAGGAAGATCTAGGTGTAAGTGGGAGAAGAAGGTGCACCAGGGGAGAGTGAGGTTGTGGGGGGAGCAAAGGTGTCGGGCGGGGTGGTGAGGCTGGGGGAGGAAAGAAGGTGTTGGGGCGAGGTTGTGTGGGGGGGCGGTGGCAAAGGTGTCTGGGGGTGAGATTGGGGGGGGGGAGGTGAAGGTGGTGGTGGTGGGGGGTAAGGTTGGGAGGGGGAAGGAGGGTGTCTGAGGGGAGGAGGGAGTCCGGAGGGTGGTAGGTGTAAGGGGAGAATGGTGCGTGGGGAGGTATGCGTAAGGGGTTGTGGAAGGTATAAGGAAGGGTGTTCGGAGTGGGGAAGGTGTCCGGGGGAAGGAGGGAGTCCGGAGTGGGGAAGGTGTCCGGGGATTGGGGGGGAGGAGGGAGTCCAGAGGGTGGAAGGTGTAAGGGAGGGGGAAGGAGTGAGGGTGGAGGAAGGAGTAAGAGGGGATGAAGGTGTTGGGGGGGGCGGGGGGTAGCGGTTGGTGGAATGTCCTGGTGAACATGCAAGGGAAGGGTCTGTGGAGTCAATGACTGCCTCCTGGGAGGGAAATCAGGTCGTAGAGGGGATGGTTAGAGTAACAGGGGGCAGAGGGAGCCAGTAGGGTGGGAGGGTGAGGGTGCGATAGTATCAGTAGAAGGGGCAGCGAGGGTGATTGGTAGAAACGTGGAGGTAAACACAGACACGGGGGTTGGGAAGGATGAGGTCGGAGAGGTCAATGTGGATGGGATTTTCAGGAAGGTAGGGAGCGTGCTCGTTCACCTGGACATCCTAGAATGACAATGTTTGGGCTGGAAAGATTATGGTGGGGAGATCAAAGGTAATGGGGGAAAAACATGGGTGATTGGGGGAGGGGAAATTGTGGGGGAGCACATGAGGGATTTGACCACTACCATCTTTTCAAAATCTAAAGTGAGTGGAGCTTCACATTGAACGGGCACAGATGCTGCATGAGAGTGCAGTCAGTGGGTGGATGAAGACGCAGTTCAGCTCAGCTGGGCAACTGGAAAGGAACCCGAGCAGGCAGTATTGAAAATACTTTGGAGAGTGGGATGAGTATGATGGATGGAACATAGAAACTAGGAGCAGGTGTAGGGCATTCGGCCCTTCGAGTCTGCTCCACCATTCAATATGATCATGGCTGATCCTCTATCTCAAAGCCATACTCCCGTTTTCTCTCCATACCCCTTGATGCCCCTAATATCCAAAAATATAAATTTCTTTCTTGAATATATTCAGTGACCCGGCCTCCACAGCCTTCTGTGGCAGAGAATTCCATGGATTGACCGCTCTCTGAGTGAATTTTTCCTCATTCAGTCCTAAATGGCCTTCCTTGTATCCTGAGACTGTGGCCCCTGGTTCTAGACTCCCCAACCAGGGGAAACATCCTCCCTGCAGCTAGTCTGTCTAGCCCTGTTAGAATTTTATATGTTTAAATCTGATCCCCTCTCATTCTTCTAAACTCTAATGAATACAGGCCCAGTCGAACCAATCTCTCCTCATATGACAGTCCTGCCATCTCCGGTATCAGCCTACTGAACCTTCGCTGTACTCCCTCTACGGCAAGTATATCCTTTCTTAGGTGGGGAGACCAAAACTGCACGCAATACTCCAGGTGTGGTCTCACCATGGCCCTGTATAACTGCAGTAAGACATCTCTACTTCTGAACTCAAATCCTCTTATAATGAAGGCCAACAAACCATTTTCCTTCCTAATTGCTTGCTGCACCTGCCTATTTACTTTCATTGACTGGTGTACAAGGACACTCAGATCCCTTTGTACATCCACATTTCCCAATATATCACCATTTAAATAACACTCTACCTTTCTGTTTTTCACACAGAAGCAAATAACTTCACATTTATCCATGTTATATTGCATCTGCCATGTGTTTGCCCACACACACAACTTGTCTAAATCGCCCTGAAGCCTCCTTGCATCCTCCTCACAACTCACAATCCCGCCCAGTTTTGTGTCATCAGCAAACTTGGAAATATTGCATTTGGTTTCTTCATCCAAGTGGTTTACATATATCGTGAAGACTCAGCGTGCGTGGCAGAGTGCCTGCATGAGGCTCTAAAAGGCCCTGCCATGACACTTCTCCTTCCAAAATCACTCCTGGTCCGGCTGCATGCAGCTAAATTGCTAGTGAGGGGGGGATGCAGGGGAGCACTCACGAAGCCTGTAAATGAAGCCGAAAGACAACATTATACATTATTTAGTGAAAGTGAATATATTTTCAGATTATAAAGTGACAAAATGTGTTCACTCTTGCAACCACTTGTGATCAGAATTTCTTAACATTTCTAGGCCTACCATTCTTCTAGGTGCTACCCTGACATCCACAGCAGGGGTGGAGACAGCCTGTGCAATGGTTGGCTCTGTTGCCTCTGATGACTTTGGCATGGGTCCTCTGGAGAGCTAAGGCCTTGAGGGCTCAGGCTTGCTTTGGCTGTTCTCTTGTGAGCCAGCTGCTCCCTCTGCGGTGACAGAGGATGAGGTTGAGGAGGTCACAGGCAAAGGGGACTTGGAGGGAGCGGACAGCCTCTGAGATTCCTGAGTGGATGAACCAGGTGTCCAGCTGCTGCTCTTCCTTCCTTCGGGTGCCCAAGGGCCCCAGCCTGACTTCTTGAGGGGAAGGAGCACCTGAGGGATGTCGAGGTGGCCCATTTCCCTCTCGCGTTGCCACTGCAGGAACTTACCCACGGCTTCTGCATTGGAGTGCAAGTCTGTGCTCGTCTCTGGGTTCTGCTGGACCAGAGTCTCCATGGCATCCGCCATCCTTCCCATGGAGATCTCCATATACACACATGTGGGCACCACTTTATCAGACAGCAGGTGGACGCACTCCTTTGACTCGTGTGTCACTCTGTTGAGGGCTTCCAATAGCACTGCGTGATGTTCCCCTATGTTCTGCTGACTCTCCATGATGAGCTGGTAGGCCGAATACAGAGACTTGTCATCTGACTCAACCTGACAGATGCCTCTTCCCCAGAAGTCCTCCAAGTGCCAGGGAGCTTGGTTAAACCTGCCTCCTCCTGCTGCAGACATGCATCCATGTAGTGACCACCAGATTGTGAACCCAAAACTGCTCTAGATCCAAAGCCCACCGAGGGCGATAAGGAATTGAAAGGTCCTGGTAAGGGTATGATGGTAAAACAGTGATTATCCAATATGGTAATCAAACTATTCATTCCTCACGGTTAATAGGGATTGATTATAAACTCTTAGGGCTGAATTTTGCGTTTGTCGGGCGGGTGGGCCCGACCGAATCGGCGGCGGGCGGGGAGCCGATCCCGCTGCCGGAATGGGCTGCGCCACCGTTTTGTGCAGGCGGGCCAATTAAGGCCCGCCTAGTGCATTTCAGACTCCCGTGTTCATTGGGAAAATTAAGTCGGCAGCGGGCGTGTTCAGACCGCGAGTTTCAATGGGGAACTGGCAGTCTGTATAAAGAACGGCTAGGCAGCCTCCTTTAGGCTGTTGACCATGGCCAGCGACCGGGCACCACAGGAGGTGAGGGCAGAGGAGGAGGAGGGGGTAGGCCGCAGGGTAGGCCAGCGGGAGGCCACTGTGTCCCTCGGTTCTCCAATGCCTGCCTTGCTGTCCTCCTGGAAGAGGTGTCCAACCATTGGGAGGTCTTGTTTCCGGAGGATGGGAGGAGTAGGGCCCCCCACGTGACCAGGCAGGCGTGGCAGGAGGTGGTGGAGGCTGTTAGTTCTCAAGATGCTGTGCGGCGCACAGGAACACAGTGCCACAAGCGCTTCAATGATTATTTGCGCTCTGGAAGAGTGAGTACCATGTCAGCCTTGGCCATTTTACCCAGCAGGTAGTCTTTGCCTTTGCGCACCCCCCCCCCCCCCATGGTGTTGTTACTGCATTGGGCATTTGGCGCACGCTGGGTGGGCAAACAGATAGTGACCATGCTTACATCAGCCTTAGTGGTTGAGGAGAAGATGGGTTCTCCCCGCAGCATATGTTGGTGTTTGTCGCATTTGAGTAGTGGTTGGGCAACCTGCAGGGGAGGCAGCTAAACACATACTCAGAACTCAAACACATGTCTTATTGTTGGTGATGAGATGGTGGAAGGGGAGCCTCAAGGTGTCGTGGCCAAGAGCCATCTGCTGGCCTCGGTGCCACACCTAGTTGCGCCTCCTTGCCTCCAAGGTCATCGAGGCCAACAGGACATCAGAGTCAGCAGGCTGTCTCACAAGCCACTCCGAGCGATGGGGCAGCACCTAGACGTGGCACCCACAAATGTAAGCATAAGGCACGTTAGGCACTCCACGGGTTTGTCACTGGTGATTTTGTGTTGGCCCTAGATTAGCGAATATATCATTTTGTACATCAGAGAGACGTTTGTGCTTTATTTTGGTGGGAATAAAGTCCACTTTTCTGACCATGACTGAGGGTGTTTCCTTTGTACTGCATTTGTATGTTTCACAGACATATCATGAGTGTTTGAGTGGACATTGATGTTTCTGTACTAAGCCCTTAGTTGCAGCTGATGAGGTGGAAGATGTAGCACCTAAGTGCCATGTGTGGAAGCGCCAGGCAATGTTGGCCCTGCTGATCCATGCGTGTGGAGCTAGCTGAAGGTTCGTTGGATTAAAGTGTCCCGGATGTCCCTGCCTCCTTGGTGTAGTAGCGGGTCGGCGTGCTGCCCCTCATCATTGCCCTGTGCTTCCTCATCCTCTGAGCCACTGCTGGATTCATCATGTGCAGCCTCATCCACTACGTAAAGGTCTTCATCGTCAACTGCATTCTCCCTTTCCAGCGCAAGTTTGTGCAGAGCGCAGCACGGTACCACTATCACAGAGACAAGATCTGGGGGTACTGGAGTGTGCCCCCTGAGCGGTCCAGGCAACGGAAGCGCATCTTGAGAAGACCGATGGCTCTCTCCACCACAGTCCTTGTGGTGCCGTGGCTCCTATTGTAGCGCTCCTCAGCTTCTGTTCTTGGATGGTGGAGAGGCGTCATGTGCCACCTTCTGAGAGGATAGCCCTTATAACCCACCAGCCAACCATCCAGCCGAGCCAGAGCACAGAAGAGCGCCTGCACCTGGGAGTGTCTGAAGATGTAGGTGTTGTGGGAGCTGCCTGGGTACCTTGCACAAACTTGCAGAATCTGCATCCTGTGGTCACACACTATCTGCACGTTCATGGAGTGGGATCACTTCCTGTTGACGAAGGCACTGGGCTCACCTGCTGGCGCCTTGATGGCCACATGTGTACGGTCTATTGCACCCTGGACGCAGGGGAAGCCAGCAATGGCCAAGAAGCCTCTGGTTCGCCGTGTCTGACTTGCCTGGTCGCAGCGGAAGTAGATGAAGGTCAATGCCCATCTGAACAGAATGTCTGTAACCTGCTTGACACAAGTGTGGACAGCTGATTGGGAGACACCGCAAAGATCACCCACCGAGCCCTGGAAGGAGCCAGATGCATAGAAGTGGAGGACAACTGTGACCTTCAGAGCCGCTGCCATGGGGTGTCCGCCTACACAGTTAGGGGAGATCTCAGGGCCAATCATCTGACAGATATAATTGACTGTCCCCTTTGACAGTCAGAGCCTCCTTCGGCATTGCACCTCAGTCATATTGAGGTAGCTGCTTCGCCGCCTGTATACCCTGGCAGCAGGATAGTCGCGTCTTCTGCAGCCCCTTCCACCTTGGACAACCTCTTGGCCCTGCGCCCCTTGTGCCTGTGCCTGGCCTCCCAAAGGTGGCTCCCCTGGAGGCTGATTGTCCACTCCTGGCCTCTTCCTTATTCTATCCCTCCCTTCCTCCTCAGAGGAGCTGCCTCCAGTGGAGATGTCAGAACCCATACCCAGGCTAAATGGAGGCCTCCGGAAAGCTGCAGGCCTGATAAAGATTACTGTCTGCAGACTGCTGAGCTGAAGCTTCAAAGCACAGAGAAAGCTATTGGAAATCGACCTGAACTGCTAACAATCACACAGGCAAGTTTAAAACACTTTCTGCATTAAATACTTCAGAAAAAACATGAACAACCTCTCTGAGCCCACATATCCCGCCCGTGGATGAGGTTTGTTAAAAAATCCTCAGGGCTCCTCAAAATCGGCTTCAATTGCCGCGTTAAGGGCCTTTACAAGGCCTTTAATTAATGGCGGGCGCACGTCGCGCTTCATAGCGCCCGCCCACCTAAATATCGCGATGCCGTGCGCTGATGTCGGGACTCTCACGCGACGTCAGCGCCATCCGCACATCAGCCATAAAATTCTGCCCTTAGAATCTGAGCAGCTGATAGAAGGCAATGAGGCACCCTGTACCTTACATGTTTTGCAATGACAGTCCTAAGGAACAGAATACAGTAGATACAATGGATGGTGGTAGGCAGAGTGATCCTGACGCACAGGACAGGGCTATCGCACCCAAAGATTATTTGCCTAAAATGGGTCATCGGGTAACATGTGTTCCAGAAGGGTTCAGTGAAAGGAGGGATGCAACAATTGTGGGATGTGCAGGAAAAGCAACTGGCAAGTTTAAATATTGATTAAATGTTCAAGATGATGCCAAGGGGTGTGGTCCATGGACTGGCAGAATGGGGTCAAAGAATGGAAAGAACGAAAGTACATTGTGAGCTCTAATAGTGGGTCTGAGAGTGACTCTCGTGTTAGAAAACAATTATGTACAAGCTCAGCGAGAGAAAGATCTTGCAGTAGTTCCAAAAGACATCAAAGTGCAAGTATAGGCCGCAGCTTGAATAGATTACAAAATGAATGGAGGGCTACAGAACAGTCTTGGACTAGAAGCAGAAGTCCTCATGATCATGAAGTTCTGGTGGCTGCCAATAAACTAGAGGGTAAACTAAGGAGAGGCAAAACAAAAGGAATGAGATAGTTGGAAGGAATTTGAAGTTTATTCTGAAGTACTAGATAGGAGACAGCCAGCCTTGTCACATAGATGGATTCATACAGAAAAGGTTCTTGCAGATGGGACTTATAAGGCTAAAAGTGAGGCTAGTTGCTCGGCATTTTGAAGAGTGACTGGGTGATAGAGATGTTAGAGTGCACTTTCCCACAGTGGAAAAAGTAATCCTGAAAGTCTTTTTTGCTTTTTTGGCCAAATATTCAAGGGAGTATGGATCAATTGACATAAAAGCCACTTTTCTGCAGAATGAAAAATTTCAGAAAGAAATGTTTCTGAAACCACTTAGAGGCAAATGATGCAGATGGAGAGACTACAAATCCATTTATGGCCTGAATGATGCCTTGAGGATGCGGTATTTTTTGGTGAGATCTGTTTTGCTGAAAGTAGGCTGTGTTCAGCTAAAAGCAGATCCCGCAATGTTTTATTGGCATCAAAAAGGGAAACTTTCAGGCATCTGAAATGTATTATTAATAAGAATAAAGTGGAATTTAAGATTAGAAATCGGACTTTGGGGCTTTTAAATAAATTCATTTAGACATTAAGCAGAATGCGTCTGGATTAACTTTGAATCAGCAATCCTGTTGTTACTCCCATCCCGGTTAATCATACTAGGTCATCGCAGGAAGATAATGTCACATCTAAAGAAGAGACAGAGCAGTTGTGAAGCTTGACTGATCAGTTGAATTACTTATGCATTCAGACAAGGCCGGATGCTATTTTGATGTATTGTAACTAAGTACCATGATGAAGCACCCTAAAGTTGAGGATGTTTTAAGGGTAAAAAATATATTAAAAATATTAAATATGGAGAAATGTGTACTTAAGTTTCCATTCTTGGGTGAACCAAAGAACGTGAAATTAGTTATTTTTAGTGATGCTTCTTATGCCAATCTTCCTGATTGAAATTTGAGTGCAGCTGGTTTCATAGAGCAACATTCCACACCACCCCCCCCATTCCCACCCCCCTAATTTGGGGGGGGGGGGGGGGGAGTGTGGGAGCGGGCGCGCTTCCAATCGGCGCCCCCAATTGGGGGCACGCCGCCATTTCACGTGGGCGGGCCAATTAAGGCCCGCCCAGCATGACGTCTGCTAGGAAGTGCCATGCACTCCCTGTGCGGGCAGGGGGGATTCCCTAAGCCAGCAATGCGCTCTTTCGCGCGTACGCGCCGAAGGGCACACAGATCTCCCTGAGGCAAAGTGCTGCCTCAGGGAGATCAGCATCGATTTGAAACTTTCAATAAAGATTAGAAAAAATTTTCCCTGCCATGTCCCCTCATGCCATACTGTCACATGAGCTGGGACATGTCTATAACTTTTATTGCAAAATTTTCTGCATTTTTCAAATCACTCATGAAAACTCATCCCACCCGTGGATGAGGGTTCATGTTTTTTCACAAGCCCGCCTGGGTTCCTGGCCTGCCCATCAACCTTAAGGTTGGACGGGCAGGTCCACTAATGAGTTCAATTAGTTTTTTAATGGCCTTAATAGGGCATTGTCAGGTCGGCAGGCGCGCATCCGAGTTGGATGTGTGCCTGCCGAAGTGACAATCTAAATGTCGCGGGGTGACGTCGGGGCGCATGCCCAACGTCACCCTGCGTCATTTAACGCATCGGCGAGCGGGCCCAGACCCTACTGGCCGACCGGAAGATGCTAGCCATAATATTTTTGGTGGGTGAAAGTGGGAAATGTTGCCCTTTAGCCTGGTAAGTTAAGAAAATACAAAGGGTTGTTCAAACTACTTTCGCTACAGAAGCACTTGCTTTTGCGGAAACAGTGAATATGGGATTCCATTTGTCGATATTTTAGAGGAAATTCTACACAAGGGTATACTGAAAACAGTTTGCCCACTGAATGTTATGTAGATAATTGTTCTCTGTGGGATACTGTACACTCTAAAAAGTGTAAGTAAAAAAAGATTATATATTGGTTTTGTTAGCATGAAACAAATGTTAGAGAAAAGGAAATCTCCAAGATCAAATGGGTTAATGCAGGTCATCAATTATCTGATTGTTTCATGAAAAGGAGTTCTTGCAGCAAAAGATTATTGAGGATTCTAGAAGACAGTGTCTTGTAATGTAATGCTTTGGATAGAATATGGAAAACTTTTTTTTCTTCCCAGATTTGTTTAAAAATTTTGTTTGTGAATATTATTTGTTAAGTTTTATTTAAAATGAACCGGAAAGGGAATCCGTTTATTGCATAAACTAAGGTTGAGTGTGTACAGGTGGGAGGCACTTGTTGGATAATTAATTGCATATATAAAGTGTCACTTATTGTCCCTGGTAGTGGGTTGTAGAGTTAGGAGCTATACATTTGTAATGTCTCACTTTGTGAATAAATCTAAAACTGTGGAAAGATTGGCTCCTGGTGTCCTGCTTCACCAACTGGCTATCAAAAGTTTAACATTAAGAGTTGTTTTTTTGTGTGGAGGATGTGATGATGGAAGATCTGAAAAAGATCTGAAACAGAGGGGACATAAAAAATCTTCAATCACATTCAAAACCATTTCAAAAACAACATTACAAGGGTACAATCCAGGTTAAACTTTTACAAAATGTATCACCAGGTGCATCAGTACAAACAATATTACAATCATTTACAGCCTTTCATTTTGATCTGTACAGCCCGAGGGGCTCTAAACAGTTCCCAGTCTCTCGGTGCGCTGTGGTAGAAAGGTCTTAGACAGCGACCCTTCCCCATTGCGCCTTGGCGGCAGCTGCCCCAAGCCTTAGTGCGTCCCTCAGCACGTAGTCCTGGACTTTGGATTGTGCCAGTCCGCAACAATCGGTCGGGGACAACTCTTTGTGCTGGAAGACCAACAAGTTTCGGGCAGACCAAAGCGCGTCTTTCACCGAGTTGATGATCCTCCAGCTGCAGTCGATGTTTGTCTCGGTGTGTGTCCCTGGGAACAGCCCGTAGAGCACAGAGTCCTGTGTCACCGAACTGCTCGGGATGAACCTCGACAGCAACCACTGCATCTCTCTCCAGACTTTCTTTGCAAAGGCACAATCCACAAGGAGGTGAACAACGGTCTCTTCCCCACCACAGCCACCTCGAGGGCAACGTGCTGAGGGGGTGAGACTCCTGGCGTGTAGGAAGGATCTGACGGGGAGGGCCTTTCTCACCACCAGCCAAGCTACGTCTTGGTGCTTGTTGGAAAGTTCTGGCGATGAGGCATTCTGCCAAATGACTTTGACAGTCTGCTCGGGGAACCATCCCACAGGGTCCACCCTCTCCTTTTCCCTCAGGGCCTCTAGGACGTTACGTGCTGACCACTGCCTGATGGACTTGTGGTCAAAGGTGTTTTTCTGCATAAATTTTTCCACCAGGGACAGGTGGTACGGCACGGTCCAACTACTTGGAGCGTTCCGCGGCAGCGTGGCCAGACCCATCCTTCGCAACACCGGGGACAGGTAGAACCTCAGCACGTAGTGACACTTGGTGTTTGCGTACTGAGGGTCTACGCACCGCTTGATGCAGCCACACACAAAGGTGGCCATCAGTATGAGGGCGATGTTGGGCACGTTTTTTCCCCCTTTATCTAGAGGCTTGTACATCGCGTCCCTGCAGACACGATCCATTTTCGACCTCCAGATAAAGCGGAAGATGGCTCGAGTGATCGCCATCGCGCAGGAGTGTGGAATGGGCCAGACCTGCGCCACGTACAGCAACAGCGAGAGTACCTCACACCTGATGACCAGGTTCTTACCCGCAATGGAGAGGGAGCGTCGCTCCCACATGCCCAGTTTCCTTTTCACCATAGCCACTCGCTCCTTCCAGTTTCTAACGCATGCCCCGGTCCCTCCGAACCATATCCCCAGCACCTTCAGGCCGTCAGCCCTGACAGTGAAGGGGACAAAGGATCGGTCAGCCCACTTCCCAAAGAACATGGCCTCGCTCTTCCCACGATTTACCTTGGCTCCCGAGGCCAGTTCGAACTGGTCGCAGACGTGCATCAGTCTGCGCACCGACAGCGGATCCGAGCAGAAAACGGCGACGTCGTCCATGTACAGGGAGGCTTTTACTTGAGTGCCTCCACTGCCTGGGATCGTCACTCCTCTTATGCCCGGATCCTTCCTGATGGACTCGGCAAAGGGTTCTATGCAGCACACGAAAAGGACAGGCGAGAGAGGACAGCCCTGCCTGACTCCAGATCTAATCGGAAAGCTATCTGTTTCCCACCCATTGATTGAGACTGCGCTACTGATGTTAGTGTAGAGCAGTTGGATCCAATTTCGAATTCCCTCCCCAAAGCCCATTTTGGAGAGCACATCCCCCATGTAGGTGTGCGATATTCTGTCAAAGGCCTTCTCCTGATCCAAGCTGATGAGGCAGGTATCCACACCCCTGTGAGGGGACATACCTGAGGAGAGAGAACTATTAGCAATATCAGCTAATGGGTGCTCTCTCTCTTCCTTTAGGATGCTCATTAAAACCCACCTCTTTGTTGTTGTTTAGAGTTGAATTGGATAACTTGATTCTTTATTTTGAACAAAGCACTTTGAATACATGTGATGGATGTCAATTAAAATGTTCCTCATCTAATTAACAATAATATTATTGAAAAGGTTGGTACTAATAAATCACATGTAATTTACATTAATTTATGACACTCTCTTTTGTTTGATAGAAACCTAAAGTGAAAGGCCTATTAGTTGACTTTGGTCTGTGAGAGGAAAAATATAATCCAGTACATTGCAGAAAATACCAACAATAATAATCCCAGCTCTGAGTTTAACTCCCCGCATCCAACAAGAAAAGGGTTTGTGTGGATTATAATATAGTCATCATGGCTCTCATTAGATTCACGCTGCATATATGCCAATGCCATTGTACCAAGTGTATTTTGGGCAATGTGTGAGACTCCATTGTGATTCAAAAGTACGGGTCTGGTGATGTCATTTGCACCGCAATGATATTTTAACCTGCAGCAGTTTGCTTGATGTCTGGTGCTGGCCTTACCATGGACATTCAGCTCCAAGGAGGAACATTGACACCATATACAGACTGGAGTCAGACCTAACCTATTTACACTGGGCCCAAGAATTAAAATGACCCAGGCCCTATGTCAGTGCCTTGAGTTACAGTCAAGGCTCCAATGCAAATTGACGGCAGCTTGTCCCGCATTCACATGTTTCACAACATGTAGCTTCCCAGCTAAAATACAACAGGGTGGAGTTCCTACTTTGCACTTGAAGTTGTGCTGGTTTTCCAAAGTTATGGTTTAAGTTTTCACTCAAACTTATTTGATTAATCATAAACATAAAATCAAGAACCATGGCAATCTGGCAGCGTGATAGGATGCAGTTGTTCTGGGTTTTTTCCTGATATTAAAAAAAATATTTAATTAAGAGTGGTAACCTGGTGTAGTTTTTTTAGAGCAACCAAAAATGGGGTAATCACAAAAAATAAGTATTTTTAATAAGTGTCTAGCCCACCACCTGTGAGTAAATTAATTTTAAATCACTGAAAATAAATTTTAAAACATTAGATTGAACCATTTATCAGTTTAATTAATGAAAACTAGTCAGTTTCCTAATAAATTGAATTCTTTAATATTTAAAAACTTTTCAAACATGTGTACTAGTGCCTTAGTGCATAAAACAAAACACTTCACTTGAAGCGCCAGCTTGAATTGATGCAGCTCATCCTGTTCATATATCAATCTGGGACATAGCGCTGTGGGCTGGACTGCCTTCCAGCGCAATGTTTTTTAAACTAATGCTAAAGATTACAGAAACTCAATTTACGCTTTCCATAACTTGTGCTTAAAATTCCTTGACCTTTTACACTGATTTTAAGCAAGCAGAAGCTCTAGGCTAGCATCAATAAAAGTAATGTATTGAGTTAGATAAATAAATATAAAACAATTGGTGCAAGAAACACACTCCATCCTTCTACAATTCTTGTGGGAACCTTCCCCACTATTTCATTATTAATACTTTACATACCTAGAATTTCAGCAGAGAAGCAGGCCATTCAACCCATCAGGTCCATGCTCCACATAAGCCTCCGCTCACCCTGCTTCATCTAACCCTACAAGCTTATCCTTCTATTTGTTTCTTCCTCATGTACCTGTCTAGCTTCCCCTTAAATCAACAATACTATTAGCCTCAACTATTCCAATGTATTAGTGCGCTCCTAAACTAACCATTTTCTGGGCAAAGAAGTTTCTCCTGTTTTCTTGTTGGATTTAATCGTGATTATTTTTTATTTATGATCTCCAGTTTTGGACATCAGATCTCTTCATAATTTTAAAGATCACTATTAGATCCAGGCTAATGTGCTTACAGGACACAGAGAAAAGGAGTTGTACACAGGAGCATTACTTAAGCATGTGAACATGGCTACTTTCTGAATCTCCATTGTTCTATTAAAAACGGAATTATAATCACTTTATTTTCCTTTCAATGAAATAACCTTCGCTCCCTTAGCCTGTAATATAGGTCTTGTGGTTCCTCAGTTAAAGAAATGACAATAGTTAAAGGAAAGTCTACAGCGATAAAGTACTTCAATTAATTAAAGGGAACGTATCAAGACGACATTACAAGTACCCTATTATAGCAATGTAACCAATATTGCATAAATGTACTGTGTTCAAGTCAACATGTCTTAAAGCACTTTCCAGAATACTGTTATCTCGGCAAATACAGCAACAATTCTGCACCAGCGATAACCCACATGCAGCAGTGGGAAAAATTATCAGAATAATTGCCTTCTTGGTGGCTTCTTTTTAGAAAAAACTTGTCCAGGATATTTGAATATATCCATAAATATTCTGTTCTTTTTCAAAAATGTTGTTTTCATTTAGCAGCTAAGTGGACTTTTATTTAGCATACATTCAGTAGATTGGCTTATTTCCTCACTTAACTTCTTCTCCATAAACAGTCATTAAAATAGCATTTTTTTCTGTGCATACTAAATATAGCATAACATTAAAATTGAATATTTTTTCAATTTGTGTGATTATCCTTTGTTCTTATTTACAGTTAAAGGTTCACCATTAGGTGATTTATAAATAAGTATTACCATTATGTGAATCTTTTAACCAGGTCCTGTTTGATTCATGACCTTCAGAGTAACTTCGTCTATGATGAGCTGTTCTTGGTTTCTGTAGCAAACTTTGTTTTGTGTACAGAGATATCTGTGTGTCAGAAAATAAGAGATCCTCCATGTCTATAAGAAAATAAATAAATTAATAAAATAAATTACTCGTATAATAGAAATATAGAAATGATAGAAAATAACTTTTAATTTACAACCTTTGAGGGATATATTACTTTATTTCTATACATTCAGTAACATGTTACTTTGGTCAAACATTGTGGGTGGAATAGTCCCAGATTTGCACTAAGTGCAATAGCGGTGGGAAGAATGATATCGTCCCAATCCCGCCACATTAATTATGCAATCCCAGAAAACCCACCAATTCAATGGCAGGTGGGCTCTCATTTACCCATCATGCCACCACCTCGCCGCTTCATCACGCTGGGCGCCAAATGCAGCCGTGCACACGCCTCTCAGTGCTTCCAGCCCAGGACGGCAGGCATGGCCCTGAAAGGCAAAAAGACTGCAGCCCCCAGGTTCAATGATGCGTCTATCGAGCACCTTTTGGGCACAATGGAGGCCCGCTGTGCTGTCCTCTACCCCTGCTCTGGCCGTAGGATGGGCAGCAACATCACCAATCTGGCTTGGGAGGCCGTGGCAGCGGTGGTCAGCACCAATGATCTGCAAAAGAGGACAGCCACCCAGTTCCGCAAGAGGATGAATGATCTCCTTCATTCCGCCAGGGTAAGTCTTCTCTCCATTCTTAACTCACACACTCACAAACCCACCACAGATCCCTCACTTACTGCCTGTTCAAGGGACATCATTGTTCACTCTCTCACATACACCTTCATTGTCCTCATCCTGTCCATGGGGCTACTCAATATCCACAAATGACAGGCATACTTATCATCTGGCCTGGCAGGCACCCTGCTTACACTCTCTCCATCTCTATTCATGCAGGACAAGCTGGCACACAAGAGGGAGAGGTCGCAGACCAGTGGAGGAATGCCTGAAATCGAACTTTAGAAACAGAGCCATCTAGCTGGCCAGTGAGGATGTGGACTGTTCCTGTGCTGATGGTGATGTCAGTGGTGCTCTCCAAGTGAGGATCCAGCAGCGCAACATCCATCAGCCAACCATGCTGTGAGTGACTTTTTCTGTTTCGCAGACCACTGCCATGCACTAATTATCTCCCCTTGCTTTCTTAGGCACATCTGAGAAACAGACGATGGAGTCCACGACCCAGGGCCTCCAATCAAGTCCTGAAGAAACCTCTGAAGAGGAATCTGAAGGCACCCTCCTTGAAGTCCCATCACAGCGCTCACCCACACCCTCCACCAATGCAGAGACACACACCTTGGTGGGGCTTAACTTTAGAGTAACGTCGGGATCACAATCTGGTGAGCACATCGCACGTTCTGATCGACAGCAGGCGGTGGCAGGGACTTCCCAACGCTCAGAGGACTGCTGGAGGTCAGAAAATTGCTGAGTCCGAGTCAGATGACAAGCTTCTGGACTCGGTCATGTCTCAGTTGCTGGAGGGCAGAATGATATTGTCGCTGGACTAGTAATCCAGAGATCCAGGGTAATGCTCTGGGTACCTGGGTTCAAATCCCACCCCAGCAGATGGTGGAATTTAAATTCAATAAAAATCTGGAATTAAAAGTCTAATGATGACCATAAAACCATTGTCAATTGTTGTAAAACCCGATCTGGTTCACTAATGTTCTTTAGAGAAGGAAATCTGTCGTCCTTACCTGGTCTGGCCTACAGCAATGTGGTTGACTCTTAAATGGCATAGCAAGTCACTCAGTTGTATCAAACCGCTACAAAAAAGGAATGAAACTGGATGGACCACCCAGGATCGACCTAGGCACCGGAAACGACAAACGCAATACCAGCCCTGTCGACCCTGCCAAGTCCTCCTTACTAATATCTGGGGGTTAATGCCAAAATTGGGAGAGCTGTCTCACAGACTAGTCAAGCAACAGCCTGACATAGTCATCCTCAGTGAATCATATCTCACAGATAATGTCCCAGACACCAACATCACCATCCCTGGGTATGTCCTGTCCCACCGCTAGGACATACCCAGCAGAGTGGTACACAGTTGGGAGGGAGTTGCTGTGGGAGTACTCAACATCGACTCCAGACCCCATGCATTCTCATGGCATCAGGTCAAACATGGGCAAGGAAACCTCCTGCTGATTACCAGGTACTGCCCTGCCTCAGCTGATGAATCAATGCTCCTCCATGTTGAACACTCCTTGGAGGAAGCACCGAGGGTGGTGAGGGCGCAGAATGTACTCTGGGTGGGGGACTTCAATATCCATCATGAAGAGTGGCTCGGTAGCACCACTACTGACCCAGCTGGCTGAGTCTTAAAGGACATAGCTGCTAGACTGGCTCTGCGGCAGGCGGTGAGGGAACCAACAAGAAGGAAAAACATACTTGACCTCATCCTCACCAACCTGCCTGCCACAGATGCATCTGTCCATGACAGTATTTGTAGGAGTGGCCACCGCACAGTTGTTATGGAAACGAAGTCCCGCCTTCACATTGAGGATACTCTCCATCGTGTTGTGTGGCACTACCACCGTGCTAAATGAGTGAGATTTTGAACAGATCTAGCAACTCAAGACTGGGCAGCTATGAGGCGCTGTGGGCCATCAGCAGCAGCAAAATTGTACTGGAACATAATCTGTAACCTCATGGCACGGCATATCCCCCACTCTACCATTACCAACAAGCCAGGGGATCAACCCTGGTTCATTGAAAAGTGCAGGAGGGCATGCCAGGAGCAGCACCAAGCATTCCTAAGAATGAGATGTCAGCCTGGTGAAGCTATATCACAGGACTAATTGCATGCCAAACAGCATAAGCAGCAAGTGATAAACAGAGCTGAGTGATCCCACAACCAACGGATCAGATCTAAGCTCTGCAGTCCTGCCACATCCAGCTGTGAATGGTGCTGGACAACTAAACAACTCACTGGAAGAGGAGGCTCCACAAATATCCCCATCCTCAATGATGGAGGGGCCCAGCACATCAGTGCAAAAGATAAGGCTGAAGCATTTGCTACAATCTTCAGCCAGAAGTGTCAGGTGGATGATCCATCTTGGCCTCTTCCGGACGTTCCCAGCATCACAGATGCCAGTCTTCAGCCAATTTGATTCACTTTATGTGAAATCAAGAAACGGCTGAAGGTACTGGATACTACAAAGGCTACGGGCCCTGACAATATTCTGACAATAGTACTGAATGCTTGTGTTCCAGAACTTGCCGTGCCCCTAGCCAAGCTGTTCCAGTACAGCTACAACACTGGTATCTACCTGGCTATGTGGAAAATTGCCCATGTATGTCCTGTACACAAAAAGCAGGACAAATCCATCCCGGCCAATTACCGCCCCATCAGTCTACTCTCAATCATCAGTAAAGTAATGGAAGGGGTCATCAACAGAGCTATCAAGCGGCATTTGCTTAGCAATAACCTGCTCACTGATGCCCAGTTTGGGTTCCACCAGGGCTACTCAGCTCCTGACCTCATTACAGCCTTGGGTCAAACATTGACAAAAGAGCTGAATTCCTGAGATGAGGTGAGAGTGACTGCCCTTGACATCAAGGCTGCATTTGACTGTGTGGCATCTAGAAGCCGTAGCAAAACTGGAGTCAATGGGAATCAGGGGGATAAACTCTCCACTGGTTGGAGTCACACCTAGCACAAAGGTTGTGGTTGTTGGAGGTCAGTCATCTCACCTCCAGGACATCACTGCAGGAGTTCCTCAGGGTAGTGTCCTTGGCCCAATCATCATTAGCTGCTTCATCAATGATCTTCCTTCCATCATAAAGTCAGAAGGGGGGACGTTTGCTGATGATTGTACAATGTTCAGCACCATTTGCGATTCCTGAAGCAGTCCATGTCCAAATGTAGCAAGACCTGGACAATATCCAGGCTTGGACTGACAAGTGCCAAGTAACATTCACGCCACACAAGTGTCAGGCAATGCCCATCTCCAACGAGAGAGAATCCAACCATTGCCCTTGAGGTTCAATGGCATTACCATCATTGAATCCCCAACGATCAACATCCTGGAGGTTACCATTGTCCAGAAACTGAACTGGACTAGCCAGATAAATACTGTGGCTACAAGAGCAGGTCAGAGGTTAGAAATCATGCGATGAGTAACTCACCTCTTGACTCCCTAAAGCCTGTCCACCATCTACAAGGCACAAGTGAGGAGTGTGATGGAATACTCCCCATTTGCCTGGATGAGTGCAGCTCCCACAACACTCAAGAAGCTTGACAGCGTCCAGAACAAAGCAGCACGCTTGATTGGCACTACATCCACAAACATTCACTCCCTCCACCACAGAATCACAGTGCAGAAGAGGCCCTTCGGACCATTGAGTCTGCACCAACACATGAGAAACACCTGACCTACCTACCTAATCTCATTTACCAGCACTTGGCCCATAGTCTTGAATGTTATGATGTGCCAAGTGCTCATCCAGGTACTTTTTAAACGATGTGAGGCAACCTGCCTCCACCACCCTCCCAGACAGTCCAGACCGTCACCATCCTCTGGGTAAAAAAGTTTTTCCTCACATCCCCTCACCTTGAACTTATGTCCCCTTATGCCTGACCCTTCAACTAATGGGAACAGCTGTTCCCTATCCACCCTGTCCATGCCCCTCATAATCTTGTACACCTCAATCCGGTCGCCCCTCAGTCTTCTCTGCTCCAACGAAAACAACCCAAGTCTATCCAAACTCTCTTCATAATTTAAATGTTTCATCCCAGGCAACATCCTGGTGAATCTCCTCTGCACCCCCTCCAGTGCAATCACATCCTTCCTATAATGTGGCGACCAGAGCTGCACACAGTACTCCAGCTGTGGCCTCACCAAGGTTCTATACAACTCCAACATGACCTCCCTACTTTTGTAATCTATGCCTCGATTGATAAAGGCAAATGTCCCATATGCCTTTTTCACCACCCCACTAACATGCCCCTCCGCCTTCAGAGACCTATGGACACACATGCCAAGGTCCCTTTATTCCTCAGAACCTCCTAGTGTCATGCTGTTCATAGAATACTTCCTTGTCAAATTACTCCTTCCAAAGTGTATCACCTCACACTTTTCAGGGTTAAATTCCATCTGCCACTTATCTGCCCAATTGACCATCCCATCTATATCTTCCTGTAGCCCAAGACACTCAAGCTCACTGTTAACCACCCAGCCAATCTTTGTGTCATCCGCAAATTTACTAATCCTAACTCCACATAGTCATCTATGTCGTTTATATAAATGACAAATAAAAGGGGACCCAGCACAGATCCCTGTGGTTCGCCACTGGACACTGGCTTCCAGTCACTAAAGCATCCTTCTGTTATCACCCTCTGTCTCTTACAAGTAAGCCAATTTTGAATCCACCTTATCAAATTACCCTGTATCCCATGTGCATTTGCCTTCTTTATAAGTCTCTCATATGGGACCTTGTCAACGGCTTTGCTGAAATCCATATAAACTACATCAACTGCACTACCCTCATCTACATACCTGGTCACCTCCTCAAAAAAATTCAATCAAATTTGTTAGGCATGACTTCCCTTTGACAAAGCCATGCTGACTATCCCTGATCAAACCTTGCCTCTACAAGTGGAGATAGATTCTCTCCTTCACGCACAGTAGCAGCAGTGTGTACCATGTACAAGATACACTGCAGGAATTCACCAAGGCTCCTTCGACAGTACCTTCCAAACCCATGGCCACTACCATTTAGAAGGACAGGGCAGTAGATAGATGGAAACACCACCACCTGGAAGTTCCCCTCCAAGTCACTCACCATCCTGACTTGGAAATGTATCGCTGTTCCTTCACTGTTGCTAGGTCAAAATCCTGGAACTCCCTTCCTAACAGTACTGTGGGTGTACCTACACCACATGGACTGAAGAGCTCCCATCTCTTCAGTATCTGTGACCAGTGTCCTGCGCTCCTGAAGGGGAAGATGCTGAAGGTGGACAAAGGATCAGGTGCTCTTAAAGTTTCATGCCTGTGTCTCCATGATATGACCCTGATCACAGAGCGCAAGCGAGCAACCCTTGGCCAGACAGGTCAGACATTCTCAGAGGCTATGTGAAGATCTGAGGAGTGTCCTCACTGCATGTCGTCATCATCCTCCTGCAATCAAGTGACTATTAGGGCCTCCACTGCGTCTCAATGACAGGAGCAAATCACGGAGGGTATGTGCGCTGCCATAAGCCAGACTGGAGTCACATGTTCATAGATGCAATGTGAGGATCTATGGTGCCTTTTCACCGCATGTCATCATCATCCTCCAAAGATCTAGCAGCTAAACGGCCTCCTGAGCGCGCCTGCCTTGTCTGACCAGTGCGAGGGCGTCATCGTCAACTTCGAGGACCTCCTCACCCTCATTCCAGTCGATGGCCTCCTCATTGGATGAGGCCTCTAGCTCCTCTATCTCCACCTCAGCCAGCTCCTCTCTCCGTTGCAGTGCCAGGTTGAAAAGGGCGCAGCAGGCAATGACAATATGTGACACCCTCTGTGGACTATATTGCATGGCACCACCAGACCTATCCAGACACCGGAACCTTTTTTTCAGCATCCAAATGGTTTGCTCCACCAAGTTGCGAGTTGTAGTATGAGCCTCATTATACCGTCGCTCTGCTGCAGTCTGAGGCTGCTGCACCGGTGTCATCAGCCACGGCCTCTGCGGGTAGCCCTTGTTCCCGAGGAACCATCCCTGCAGCCTCTGTGGACCCTGGACGACATCAGTGATCTGTGGCTGACTGAGAATGTAGGAGTCGTGGACACTCTCTGGAAACCGTGCGCAGACCTGCAGGATGCGTTTGTGGTTGTCGCACACCAGCTGCACATTCAGCGAATGGAAGTTCTTGCGGTTGACATATTTGACCGCTTGTTGCAACGGAGATCTGAACGCCACCTGAGTGCAGTCGATGGCATCCTGCACCTGTGCGAAACCCGAGATCTGGGCAAATCCAATCGCTCTTGCATCCTGGTTCTCCTGGTCTCGGGCGAAATACGCAAAGTTGTGTGCCCTCACGAAGATGGCATCCGTGACCTCATGGATGCATTTGGTGGGTGGAGGCTTTTGATATCCCTCAGAGGTCACCTGTGGAGCCCTGAAAGGAGCCACTGACGCAGAAATTGAGCACCGTGGTCACTTCCATGGCCACTGGCAGTGGATGCCCTCCATGTGTCTATGGCGCCAAATGCTGCAATAGCTGGCATATGTGACCAACCAGTTCCCTAGACATGCGCAGTCTTTGGCAACACTGGTTCTTGGTCATCTGCAGGAATGAAAGGTGGCATCTATAGATCCTGGGTCTAGCTAGGTGCCGACCAGTGATGGCTCACTGTGGCTCTTTGGCAGCGTGTGCAGGAGCCCCAGCCGTCCCTTCTTCCTGAGGATGCTGCTCCTCCCTCTGTGCAGCCAGGCACCTCAGTTGCTCTCTTCTCCACCATTTTCATTCTCTGTACGCCACGAGGCATCCAGCTAGGTAACCAGACTCCATGCTCCTGATGTACTCCTCCTGCTGGATGAAAGAGAGAGATGCGTAGGGTTCACTAGGGTGTTCTAAGAACCTCTCTTAATTAAGTCTGAAGGCCCCTTAATGCATCTCAGAGAGTGCTGGCCACCACTTGGATGGCCAGAGTTTAGTGCATTGCATGGCCGCTCGAAACCCCACTCACCTTCACCCCACTTCAACTGACTGATTGGTGGCAGCTTTGCCCACTGGACTGCATGCTGTGCTCAGCTCAGGCGAAGGCATTCTCCTAATCCACACCGCAAAGCTGCACTGTGAGCTTAAACCATGGGGGAGACAGGATGATGACATTGCAAGGGGCTGTGAGCGCCTCCACCAGTGACTGCTCCACGGCCAGCTTTAGCAAGGAGATTGTACAACGTACCCAGTTGTCCAACTGTTCTGCAGACAACTAAAACGCTCATTAGTTTGCAGTCTGTGCTCGAGGGGTGAAAAGCTCTGGAGCACTTAGTGGCACTTTCATACCTCTACATTGCTTGACTGGGCAGATAAGCTAGAAACCCGACTCCATGCATGTCAATGTGGCTACGTCTGAACTGTCTCAGCTGCAGAGGAATGGTCACTTTATACAAGGTTTCCCTAATGTGTGGCCACTCCCCCCCCCCCCACCGACCCTGCACATTCTTGTGCACTATCTTCAACTGCTGGGCAGCCCTTGCACCCCCCCCCCCCCCACAAGTTGCCTCAACCGCTGGGCGGCTCTTACACCCCACCCCCCACCAAGTCCCCATAACTGCAGGCCAGCCCTTGCCCCCGCCCAATGCGCCTCAAATTGAAGTCCAACAGGTGACCTTCGCAAGCGCTGTGCAATGTTACTGAACACTCACCTCCAAGTGCAGCCTGCCAAGTGCATGCTTTATATATGCTGTTATGAAACATATCAGCGTGCAATCATGCCGACGTGGGCGGACGGTCCAGCGGGGTGGGGGGTGGGCGATGATTCTGGCAGGCTGGGCTTATAATGATATGCAGATGTATTACAATGAGGTTCCTGATGTCCGATGGTGGGAAACGTGGCCCACCATTGACAGGCTGAGTGGACAATTGCAAACTGGTTTCATGATGTTGTGAAACCGATTTTTGGCCTTCTCGGCATCTTGTCTGCTCATGCCGCTGAACACGCCTGATGCCAGTGGGCAGGGAAAATTCCGCCCTGTGTGTGAATATGAAGGTTCAAATCTGCAATGGGGGTAGAGAGCTAAGCAAAGCACTAGCTGACACTATTTGCTTTCCATTATCTTGAAGTTTCTTATTCTGTAAAGAAGCTGCATATTCCTACATAGATTGGCATAGAGTCTGCACAGTCATTTCTGAATTGTAAATTGCAAGCAATGGTACAATTACATTGTGTGAACAATTAAATAGGATACGGAGGACACTACATTGGCAGTTAATCGATTGAAAGAGACTGGAATTTAGTGAAGAATAAGATATAGGCCCCAAAGGGTCCATGAATGGCTGCCAGAGTGGGAGAGGTGGAGATCAATGCAACAGAAGGATATAGAACCTGCTTCTCCTTAAAGGGAAACTGGCAACAAAAGGAGTGGGCCAAGGGACAGAGCTGGAGATCAGCAGTGGGACATGAGAGCTGAAGTCCGGACACGTTATTTAGCTGAGCAGACAGAAGAGTAGTTGGTGAGTTTTAAGTTCTTTTCTCTCTAAACAGCAGCAGTAGTTTAAACTGGTACTGGGGAGATATAAGTACTGCATTAAATTTATAGCTTAACTAGTTAAATCACTTGATATAACTACAGATAATTGTTGAGTGATATTTCTAAACTTAATTAGTTAAACAAAACACAATAAAAATGGCAGGGTAGGTGATATGTCGCAGCTGTAGCATGTGGGTACTGGTGGATACCTGTGTGATCCATAACAACTCACCTGCAGAAAGTGTCTGCAGTTTGAGGAACTTCTGCTCAAAGTTGATGAACTGGAGTCTGAGCTTTGAAAACCATGATGCATCAGTGGGGGGGAAAGTTACCTGGATACTTTGCTCCAGGAGACAGTCACACGCCTTATGCTAGGTACTTTGAAACTGATCTCCGATCAGGGACAGGAAAGTGTGACTGCAAGTGAGGCAGGTATGAGGTTTCAGAAAGTAGCACTGGAGGAACCTCAGCTCTTGCAATTGTCCAACAGGTTTGAGGATCTTGCAGCCTGCAAGGAGGGTGGATGAGCAAACAGACCACGGAGCCTTTCAAGTGTGGCGGGGGGAAGGTGGGGCTAATGTAGTGGTAGTAAAGGACAGTATAATCTGGGGATAGACACAGCCAAAAGTGTGACTCCAGAAGGCTGTATTGCTGCCCAGTGCCAGGGTTTGGGACATCTGCTCAGGGCTGGAGAGCAACTTGCAGTAGGAGGGGATGATCCAGTTGTCGTGGTCCACATGGGTACCAACGACATAGATAGGACTAGGAAAGAGATTCTGCTTAGGGATTAGGAGCGGCCAGGGGCTAAATTTAAAAAACAAAACCACAAAGGTAATAATCTCAGGAATACTATCTGAGCCACGAGTGAATTGGTGCAGGATAAATAAGATTAGAGGCTTGAATGCGTGGCTCAAAGATTGGTGTAGGAGAAATGGGTTTTGATTCATGGGACACTGGCACTGGGACCAGTGTTCTGGTGAGTCGTATAATTAAGGCGGTAGAGAGGACTTTAAACTAAATAGTGGTAGGAGGGATCACATGAGGGGAGATGTAGTAAATTAAAGAGAAAGGATGAGGCAATAGGGCAGAGTAGCTAAATATGTAATGATAACCGGAGTGTGGCAGGAAGGGCAAGTGTACGAACTTAAGAGTGCACCAGCAGATAAGGCATGAGTTTGCAAGAATGATAAAAAAGACAGAAGGAAAGGCTCTGTATCTGAATGCACACAGCATTCAAGTGTGGCGGGGGAAGTGTGGGGGCTAATGTAGTTGTAGTAAGGGACAGTATAATCTGGGGATAGACACAGTTCTCTGCAGCCAAAAGTATGACTCCAGAACGCTGTATGGCCTGCCCAGTGCCAGGGTTTGGGACATCTGCTCAGGGCTGGAGAGCAACTGCAATGCACACAGCATTCATAACAAAACAGATTAATTGATAATGCAAATAGAAATAAATATATATGACCTGATAGCCATTTCAGAGATATGGTTGCAAGGTGACAAAGGCTGGGGCTTAAATATTCAAGGTTATTTGACATTTTGGAAAGACAGGAACCTGGGCAAAAGTGCTAGGGTAGCTGTGTTAATTAAGGATGACATTTGTACAGTAGTGAGAGATGACCTTAGTTCTGAAGATCAAGATGTAGAATAAGTTTTGGTAGGGATAAGAAATAGCAACGGTAAGAATTCAATTGAGGGAGTAGTTTATAGGCCCCCAACAGTAGCTACACTGTAAGGCAGAGACCAGGTAATGTGAAATGAGACAGGGCTAATTGATGACCTCTTAATAAAGGAGCCTCTAGGCAATAGTGGTCATAACATGATAGAATTTTGCATTCAGTTTGTGGGTAAGAAGTGTGGGTTTAAGTCTAGTGTCTTAAAGTTAAATAAAGGCAATTACAAGGGTAAGAGGACAGGGTTGGCTAAAGTGAACTGGGAAAATAAAGGCAGGACAGTAGCAAAGCAATGGCAGACATTTAAGGAGATATTTCATAATTCTCAGCAAAGATATAGGCCAATGAGAAAGAAAGGGCGGAATCATCCCAGATTTGCACTAAGTGTGGTAGCGTGCAGGTTAAACGACATCTTACCCGCCGGCCACGATGGCGGATTTTCATGCCGTATCATCCCAATCCTGCCACATTATTTATGTATTCCCGAAAAACATGCCATTTTGATGGCGGGTGTGCTCTCATTTGCCCGCCTGTCACCACTTCGCCGCTTCATCATGCCGGGTGCTATATTTAAAGTTCAGCCATGTGCACACACCTCAGAGCTTCCAGGCCATGACTACTGCAGGGAAGATGTCCACAAAAGGCAAAAAGACTGCAGCCCCCAGGTTTAGCGACACGTCACTGGAACACCTTTTGGATGTTGTGGAGGCCCATCGCGATGTCCTCTACCACTGCTCTGGCCACAGGATGGGGAGTGGCGTTACCAAACAGGCTTGGGAGGTGGTGGTGGCAGTGGTGGTCAGGGCCAATGCCCTGCAAAAGAGGACAGCCACCCAATGCCACTACAGGATGAATGGTCTTATCCATTCCACCAGTGTAACTCATTCTTCTCATCACTCTCAACACACACACTCACAAACCCATCACACATCCACAGGGATCTCACACCTCAAGGGACAACACCACTAACTCTCACACGTACCCTCACATCTCCATCAGGCTCATATCCTCTCGAGCTCACATTGTCATTCCTGTCCATGGCACTGCTCGCCACACAAACATTCCATGCAGTATCATGCGTCCTGCTCATACTCTCTCCATCTGTTTTCATGCAGGAGAAGCCTGCTCACATCAGGAGGGAGTGGTCCCACACTAGGCCCCTCACTCACTTTGAGGAACGTGGCATCGTGCTGACTGGTGAGGACGTGGACCGTGCCTGCGAGGGCAGTGAGGTCGGCGGTGAACACTCACGTGAGGATCCTGCACCACATCATTCCTCCCTCAATGCAACTGTGGGTGCTCTCTCTCCCGCTTTTGACTGTTGCCATGTGCTACTTATCTCTGCTTTGGTTCACAGGGAGCTCTGCTAAGGGACAAACATTCTCAGCCAGCCAGTCCCTCAGCTCCATCCACAACCTCATCTGCAGCCAAGAGGACTCCTCCTCCAGTGAAGAGGTGGAAATAAGCAGCCCAGAAGACCCATCACCACAGAGGGAGCAGCCAGCCCAGGAGTGATTCTGGAGGAAAAAGTCTGTGTGGCAGGGCCTTTCGGAGCCTCGTGCAAGCACTCTCCCACACATGCAGATCCTTCATGTTTCAAACTCACCTCAATTTTCTGAGTATTTTGAATGCTGCCTGCTGGGGTTTGCTTTCAGTTGTCCATCTGATCTGACCTGCAACTCCGCCCACCCACTGATCACATTCCCACGCAGCACATGATCTCGCTCACCACGACTCTTGTTTCACTTTCGATTTAGCAAGCATGGTCTGGTTCACTGCTTTGTGCGCTTCCCTGTCTTTTCCCCTCCCCCAGTCACCCATTTCCTCTCCGCCATCACAGTTGCCCAGCATAACCTTCCACCTCCCCTCCATTAACTACCAGCCACAACCCTTTTACTTCGGGGATGTCCAGGTGAACATGCACGTTCCCTTCCTTCCCGAAAATCCCAGCCACATCCACATTCACCTCCCTAACTGCTTCCTTCCCACCCCCAGGATCCGTGTCTGCCTCCGGGTCCCGACCAACCACCCTCGCTGTACCTTCTACCGCTACCGTCGAACCCTCACCCTCCTACCCTACCGCCTCACTCTGCTCTCAGTCATTCTCACCCTTCCTCCATACTACACCCACCCTCAGTTTGCTCCTCGGGAGGCAGACATGGACCTATCTGACCCTTCCCATACATCCCCCACTCTGCACCCCTTCCCCCCATGCCCGAGTAATCCCACCCACCCTGGACTCCTTCCCCCGCTTAGTCCCTCCCCCTTCCTCCACCCTTACTTCTTCTGCCACCCTTAGTCTGTCCCCTCTCCCAACTCCTTCCTCCAGCCTTACCTCTTCCACCCGCCTCACTTCTTCCTCCAGCCTTACTCCTACCCCCTTCCTGACTCCTTCCTCCACTCTTACTTCTTCCTCCACCCTTACTCCCTCCCCTCTCCACCCTTCCTCCCCCTGGACACCCTTTCCTCTCTGCACTCCTTCCCTTGCACCTTACATCCCCCTTACACCTACCTCCCCAGCTGCGGTCTTCTCCCCTGTTATGCCCTCCTCCCCACCCTGTTCTCTCCCCACCCAACCTCCCCTCACAACACCTTCATTCCCCCCTCCCAATCTCACCATATCCTGACACCTTCAATCCCCCCTCCCAACCTCACCCCATCCTGACAACTTCATTCCCCTCCTCCCAACCTCATCCCATCCTGACAACTTCATTCCCCTCCTCCCAACCTCATCCCATCCTGACACCTTCATTCCCACCCCTACAACCTCATCCCATCCTGACAACTTCATTCCCCCCCCACCAACCTCATCCCATCCTGACACCTTCATTCCTCCCTCCCAACCTCATCCCATCCTGACACCTTCATTCCCCTCCTCCCAACCTCATCCCATCCTAACACCTTCATTCCCCTCCTCCCAACCTCATCCCATCCTGACAACTTCGTTCCCCTCCTCCCAACCTCATCCCATCCTGACACCTTCATTCCCCCCCCACAACCTCATCCCATCCTGACACCTTCAATCCCCCCTCCCAACCTCACCCCATCCTGACACCTTCATTCCCCTCCTCCCAACCTCATCCCATCCTGACAACTTCATTCCCCTCCTCCCAATCTCACCCCATCCTGACACCTTCAATCCTCCCTCCCAACCTCATCCCATCCTGACACCTTCATTCCCCTCCTCCCAACCTCATCCCATCCTAACACCTTCATTCCCCTCCTCCCAACCTCATCCCATCCTGACAACTTCGTTCCCCTCCTCCCAACCTCATCCCATCCTGACACCTTCATTCCCCCCCCACAACCTCATCCCATCCTGACACCTTCAATCCCCCCTCCCAACCTCACCCCATCCTGACACCTTCATTCCGCTCCTCCCAACCTCATCCCATCCTGACAACTTCATTCCCCTCCTCCCAATCTCACCCCATCCTGACACCTTCAATCCCCCCTCCCAACCTCACCCCATCCTGACAACTTCATTCCCCTCCTCCCAACCTCATCCCATCCTGACAACTTCATTCCCCTCCTCCCAACCTCATCCCATCCTGACACCTTCATTCCCCCCCCACAACCTCATCCCATCCTGACACTTTTATTCCTCCCTCCCAACCTCATCCCATCTTGACACCTTCATTCCCCTCCTCCCAACCTCATCCCATCCTGACAACTTCATTCCCCTCCTCCCAATCTCACCCCATCCTGACACCTTCATTCCTCTCCTCCTAACCTCATCCCATCCTGACACCTTCATTCCCCCTTCCCAACCTCATCCCATCCTGACACCTTCATTCCCCCCCCACAACCTCATCCCATCCTGACACCTTCAATCCTCCCTCCCAACCTCACCCCTCCCGACACCTCTTCCTCTCCCAGCCGATCTTAGCCCTTCCTCTCCCACCCCCTGAACCATCACCCGTTGTGAGCATCAACAGTGACTATCCAACTTCCGTGTGCTATTTCGCAGCAGAGCCATGTCCATGAGAATCCACCCATGGACATTCCTCCTGTGCGCCATTGATGTCAGGCTCCAGCATCTTCTGCTCCTCGGATATCCACGATGTGAGCAAAGCCCTGGCGGGTAAGTTCTGACTTCTGCATGTCATAGTTGTCAAGACATGTTCTACACCTCTGTGCTTTCCCCTCGACATTGTGGACAATCCAGCGGTGGGGTGGGGTGGGGGAGCGTGACGATTTGGTGGACAGGCCTAATAATGATATATTGATGAGGTTCCCGACGTCCGATGGCAGAGAACGGGAGCGGACTATCGCGAATTGGTTTCATGCCGTTGTGAAACTAATTGCACCATATTATCCGCTCATGCCACCGAACAGATGACAGAAATTAAGAGTGTGAGAGAAAGCTAGCCAGAAATATAAAAACAGATAGCAAGAGTTTCTACAAGTATTTAAAATGGAAATGAGTAATTAAAGTGACTGTCATAGGGAAAATACTAGAATTCGTTATTAAGGAGGTAATAGAAAGACATTTAGAAAATCATATTACAATCAGGCAGAGTCAACATGGTTTTGTGAAGGAGAAATCATGTTTGACTAATTTATTGGAGTTCTTTGAGGAAGTAACAAGCATGTTGGATAAAGAGAAACCTGTGAATGTGGTATACTTGAATTTCCAAAAGGCATTTCAGGGAAAATGCTAGAACCCATTATTAAGGAGATGATGGTGTAGTGTTAATGTAACTGGACTAGTAATCCAGAGGCCCAGGCTAATGCTCTGGGACAGGCAGCTGATGGAATTTAAACTCAATTTTAAAAATCTGGAATTGAAAGCTAGTCTCAATAATGGTGACCACAAAACTACCATTGATTGTTGTAAAAGGCCACTTAATTTGCTAATGCTCTTTACAGAACAAAATCTGCCATTGTCACTCCAGACCCCCACAGCAATGTAATTGACTCTTAACTGCCCTTGGAAATGGCTTAGCAAGCCACTCAGTTTAAGGGTGATTAGGGTTGGGCAACAAATGCTGGCCTTGCCAGTGGCACCCACATCCCATGAAAGTATAAATTAAAAAAAAAGCAAGACATTCAGAAAATCATAATACAATCAGGGAGAGTCAACATGGTTTTGTGAAGGAGAAATTGTGTTTGATTAATTCATTAGAATTCTTTGAGGAAGTAACAAGCAAGGCAGATAAAGGGAAACCTCTGAATGCAGTGTACTTTAGTTTTAAAAAGGCATTTGATAAGGTGCCTCATCAAAGGTTACTACACAAAATAAGAGCTCATGGTGTAGGAGGTAACATATTGGCATGGATAGAGGATTGGTTAGCTAGCAGGAAGCAGAGGTTAGGGATAAATGATTCATTTCCTGGTTGGCAAGCTGTGTCTAGTGCAGTGCCACTGGGATCAGTGCTGGGGGCTCAACTATTTACAATCTATATCAATGACGTGGATGAAAGGACAGAATGTGTGCTAGCTAAACGTGCCGATGACACAAAGATAGGCAGGAAAGTACGTTGCCAAGAGGACATAAAGAGTCTACAAAAGGGTTTAGATAGGTTAAATGAGTGGGCAAAAATTTGGCAGGCGGAATATAAGGTGGGAAAATAAGAACTTGTCTACTTTGGCAGGAAGAATAAAAAAACAGTAAATTATTGAAATGGAGAGAGACTGCAGAACTCTATGATACAGACAAATCTGGGTGTCTTGGTAGATGCATCACAAAAAGTTAGTATGCAGGTACAGCAAGTGATTAGGAGGGTGAATGGAATGTTGGCATTTAATGTAAGGGGAACTGAGTATAAAAGTAGGGATGTGTTGCTACAGCTGTAAAGGCCTTAGTGAGACTGCATCTGAAGTACTGTGTCTTGGTTTCCTTAGGGTGACAGCCTTTTCTCATAAAATAATCCCTTCATCCCAGGATTCAGTCGAGTGAACCTTCTCTGAACTGCTTTTAATGCAATTATACCCTTTCTCAAATAAGGAGACCAAAACTCCCTTAAAGTTCTCTAATCATGTTTCTGGCTACTATGTTTGTGCTCCCTAAACATTGTACAAATTGCATATGGTACAGATAAACTTGCAGCTGTTATTGGCTGTCCTATCCAACATGTTAGGCTGCATGGCCCAAGGGAGTCAAGGGTTATGGGGGGCATACAGGAAAGTAAGTTGAGACCACAATCAGATCAGCCATGATCTTATCAAATGGCGGAGCAGGCTTGAGGAGCTGCATGGTGTACTCCTGCTTGTAATTCTTATGTTCTTGTGAAGCAAGAAATCTGGCAGACTAAAATGACCTGAACTAAGAGAAGAACAGAATATTTCAGGAAATCTGATTTGGACATCCTCACTACAAAGAATTGGAGCCGAAGAGATGAGTTGTTTAGAGGCAGGGCAGGAAACCCTCTGTGGAGGAAGTTGCAGTGGCAGTGACTCCAATCTGCTTGATCTCAAGATTCTTTTATAATGTTGGAAGAATTTCAACAAAATTACCAGAAATTCAAGGTAAGCTATCTATTCCCCTAACCATTCCTGACAATACATGTTTTTCTTTCATTACACTCACGGTGTTCTAGGACAGAACTCTGATCCTTTCTCAGCTACATTCTCTTGCTTCCTGCAAATGCACCTTCCCTCAGTGTGCAATGGATGAGCAAGCATTACTAACTAATACCACTTATCCTTTATTAATTTTTGTTCCTCAAATAACCTGATGCATCAAACTGTTGTAACAAAAATATTCCAGCCTTCACTGGAGCTTTCTTGTCTTCTCTCTCTGTCACAGGCAAAGTTGCCCATAGCCATTGGGAATCTCAAGCCAAGAGTTAAACAGTAAGATACCTTATGAAATATAAGCCCTGGAGTTGCTGGCAAACCATGCAGCCTAACATGTTGTGGAAGGAGACATAGGAGAGCCAATGGCAGCTGTAAATTTATCTGTACCTTCTGCAATTTGTACAATGTTTAGGAAGTGCAAACATAGTAGCCAGAAATATGATTAGTGATCTTTAAAAACTAAAGGGGAATTACTACAATACCTGCATAACATTTTAAAATTTATTTACTTTTCTTTCTCTTTAGATAACCCAAAGCAAGATGCCACTGAGGTAGAGGAGAATGAAAGAGACAGGTTTCTTTTCACATTAGTCCAGCTGCATTCCCACCCATGCCACCATTCATTTTCTCTCTACTCACCAGACAAGAGAAATTCATCTGGAGTTTTTCTGCTAAAATATCAAGTTTTTGACTTACAAATAATTAAACGATGGGAAATAAGGTAAGCAAACCTTACGCTATGATCTTGAGGAAGACCATTAACTTTTTAAAATAAATTCAAACTCCCAGTTATTAACTGAAAGAATTTATGCCACAAGGTTTCATGTTTTAAACAAAAACTTTAACCGTATAAGAATTAAATGAAGCAAGTACCACTAACCTAATACTATATTTCATAAACACTTATCCTCTAAGCCTGAAAATCTCAACAGAACATTTTCCATTTTAGGCTTATTTCTTTCCACCCAGAGTTCTCCTATAATTTACAGGATATTGAGGGTTCCCTCACTTCTCCTAGGACCAAACCAAGCTGTGTCACAGCTCTCAGGAATCCATTCTGATTCTCCTTAGTGTTCCTGCCATTCTCTGAGGTATGAGATTTCTTGGGATCTTTTTACTAGCATCCGGCTGGGTGACCCTCCAACTCTCCTTAAGTACCACTCGATTGTGGACACCTCGGCTTAAGCATGAGCCTCTTTCCTTTCTTGCTCAGTGACTCCAAAATCAGAAAACACCCTTGCTTCTGATAACCCTTTGCTACCTGTCTCAGCTGCTTCCAACCTGGTAGCCTGCTCTCTGCCTGTTTCAAAACTATTCCACGCCAGATATAAACCTGCCTGTTTTCTGTGAAAAATCACACAGATAAACACAAAAAAGGGTACCGCCCTAGCAACTTATCCCCATGACAACCCAGCACACCTGGGATGTCCTAGATAGAGATTTCAATTAATTAACTTCTCTTCCAATACATCCCTTTGATTCTGGCGCTCACACAAATAATTTAAGCCCCTTATGAAGACAACTGTAGGCATCTTGTCTCCAGCAAGACTTAGAAAGGGGCCACCCATTATTTAATGCTTTTTCACTTCTAACTCTGGCTGGGATTTTCCGTTCCCGCCAGCATTGGGTGTGTTCGGTGCCGTGAGCGGGCAAAATGGCACGATTGGTTTCACGACGGCATGAAGCTAGTTTGTGATCATCTGCTCAGCCTGCCGCTGGAAAGCCGTGTTTCCTGCCATTGGACATCGGCAACCTCACTGTAATACATCAGCATATCATTATAAGGCCAGCCCACCGGACTCAACACCCTCTGCTGGATTGTCGCCCCACGTCGGTGGGAAAACATGCCAATGTGTTTCACAACAGTACATAACTGACGTGCACCTGGCAGGCTACACTTCGCTCAGGACTTCAAGGTTTGTTTGCCTTCTTTGCTTCAGTCAGCACCCACAGTCATCAACACCAGGCTTCACAGACTGATATGTGCGTGGCTACTGGCTGTAGGGCAAAGTCTTGCTTGGGGAAGGGGGAGAAGTGGCCTCAGGCAAGGGAAGAGGCTGCAGGATGAGAGCTGTACTGGGGAAGAAGGGCATCCCAGGGTGTGTGTGGGGCATATGTTGATCTGTGCAAGTGGCCTCAAGATGGTGAGGGCTGAGGAGAGGCAGAAGCCAGATGGACATGTGAGGGTATGTGTGTGAGAATGGGTGGTGATGTCCCTTGAACTGGCAGTGAGCGAGAGCCAGTGAATGTGTGATGGGTTTGAGTGTGTGAGTTTAGTGATGAGATGGTTGCCATACCCTGGCTGCTCGGATGAGATCATTCATCCACTATCTGCATTGGATGGCCAACTTCTTCCGTGCAGCATTAGCTGCCACTGCCTGCCTTGCTGGATTGGTGATGCCGCTGCTTGTCCTGTGGCTAGAGCGGGGGGGTAGAGGGCATCATGGCGGACCTCCAAGGTGTCCAAATGGCATTCCAGTGACGTGTCACTAAACCTGAGGGCTGCAGCCTTTTTGCCTTTCGGTGGACATCTTCCCTGCAGTAGTCATGGGCTGGAAGGACTGAGATCTGTGCGTGCAGCTGGACTTTAAATATGGTGCCTGGCGTGATGAAGTGGCGAGGTGATTGTGGCAGGGCGAATGAGAGACCTCCCGCCATCGAAACGGCATGTTTCCCAGGGATGCATAAACAACGTGGTGGGTTTGGGACAATACGGCGTGAAAACCTGCCATCGTTTTACCCGCCCGCTCTGGCACTTAGTGCAAATCTGGGACGATTCCATCCTCTGACTTCATTAAATATACACAGGCCACCCTTTGAATTGCAATCATTTTAAGTCCATTTGCCAGCTTCTCACCTGGTGCTTCCACTATCTTACTTTTAAAAACTTCAATCTCCAAACTAAAATTTATAATCCTAAAACCTATGAATCATGAAATTAGACATTTTCACAACACTTATAATTCAAATAATTTATGTTCGGAAAATAATAACATGTGGCCAATCTACAAGAGCATAAGATAATATGTAAGATTTTCAAACACTCACTTAGTTCCCGATCTGAAGCATCATCATCTGCTCTTAGCCAAGTACAATGCCGTCTTTTAAGACTGTTTAAACTATTGGTGGTTAATTTAACATCCTCCACACTTCTACTGGTAGAAAGAAAACATTTTAAATGTAACTTAATATTAAAAAAAAATTGAATCCTATAATCAAAACATTCCCTTAGCCACTGATGGTAAAAAGCCATTACTATCCATCGAGAATCTCAATCCAGGAACTTATCACACAGATCCATATTTTTCATAAAGGCACTGAAATCTCAATAACTCATTTTACCTTGTAGGTGAAGTTTTCTTTTTATGGCATGACCTGGTCCTATATCTTTGTTCCTGTGATGCAGGTTCATTAGACGACTTAGAAAGACTTTCCTCTAGCTTTTGCTTGAGTTTTGAAACTTCATCTTGCAGCTCTAGGATTTCTTCACTTAAGTAAAAGAATAAGTCAATAAATAAATATATATGCATGAATACACTAACAGCATTACCTCCTTAAGGATAGTGTGCTAAGTACATTTTATGTATAGTTGACAATCTTTAAAATTTGGGGACTCCCTTTTGCACCTCGCCACCTCAAAGCTGTACACTCTCAATTAAAAGACAGAATGAATTGATTTACAAAAGTTACCATGACCAAATCAGTGTGGAACATATCTTCCAGTTCACAAGAGTAAAAAGTCATCTTGAACCATCCATTTACAATGATCATGAAGTAAAAAGAACTGTAATAGAAAAGGAAAATACTGCAGATGTTGGAAATCTGAAATAAATCTGAAAATTCTGGAAATATTCAGCAGGACTCGTAGCATCTATGGAGAGAGAAATAGAGTTAAGGTTTCCGATCTGTGATCTCTCATCAGAACTGAGAAAAGTTAGAAATGTAGTAGGTTTTGAGCAACTGAAGGGGAAAGGTGGGAAGAGGAATAAAAGGGATGGTTTGTGATAGGGTGAAGGGCAGGAGAGATTAAATGACAAAAAGCTTCATGGTGAAAAGCCAAAGGAAGTGGTAATGGGATAAGTAAGGAAACAAAAGATGTGACTAGAGGAGGGGTAAATGGCAGGAGAGCAGTCATCCAAATGCAAACTAAAGAAATTAAGAAAGAAACAAGAGAAAAAAAAAAAGAAATGAAATGGGGACTGAAGTTATGATCTACAATTGTTGAACACAATGTTGGGTCCAGAAAGCTGTAAAGGGTCTAACCTAAAGAGGAGATGCTGTTCCTCAAATAGCGTTGAGCTTCATTGGGACACTGCAGCAGGCCAAGGCCAGAAAGGTCAGAGTGGGAGCAAGGTAGAGAATTAAAATGACAGGTGACTGGAAGCATGGGGTCATGCTTGCAGACTGAATTAAGGTGTTCCGAAAAACGGTCACCCAGTCTATGTTTGATTAGAGGAGACCACATTGCAAGCAGCGAATATTGTGTAATAAATTGAAAGCAGTAAGTAAATTGTTGTTTCACTTGTAAGAAATATTTGGGACCTTGGATGGTGAGAAGAGGGAAGGTAAAAGGGCAGGCGTTGCGCCTCCTGTGCTTCCATGAATAGATGCCATTGGAAAGTGTTGCAGAAGACTAGGAAGTGGACAAGGATGTCACACACAGAACGGTCCCTTTGGAATGTTGAAGGGGAGGGGAAGGGAATGTGTGTTTGATGGTTACATCATGCTGGAAGTGGGGAAAATGGCAATATGATGATCTGTTGAATACGGAGGCTGATGGGGTGGGAGGTGAGGAGGAAGGGGAATGGGTGAGAGCAGAAGTGTGGGAAATATGACAGACTTCTCGTCCTATTCCCACAATTTTATTTAAAATAGCATTCTGAATTTTTTTTCTATCCCATTTTTCATATATACTTTTATAAAATGACTTATCATAAATCTTAATTGCAGCCTGAGACCACAGCTTGCTTTCAGTGCCTGACTGCCTCCCTCAGCACTGTACAATTTGATTGCACTTTCCTTTAACTTGTGTTCTACTGTTTTAGCCAAGTAAGTTATTGGCTCTTAGGTCTCTCAACATCATTCTTATCTATTTCAACACCATTCCCTGACGTCATCCTTTAAATTTTTAGGAAGGCGGGCGGACAGCGAAATCAGCTGTCCGCCCGCCGATCTGACAATGGCCAATTGAGGCCATTGA
This sequence comes from Cetorhinus maximus, assembly GCF_964194155.1. Classification (NCBI taxonomy): domain Eukaryota; kingdom Metazoa; phylum Chordata; class Chondrichthyes; order Lamniformes; family Cetorhinidae; genus Cetorhinus; species Cetorhinus maximus. Next base: position 97,885,625 of record NC_135895.1, read on the forward strand.
CAGGCTCATTAAGATAATTAAAGACCTGCCCGTCCAAGCTTAAGGCTGGCGGGCAGGCCAGGAGCCCAGCCGACTCCAGATTATTCATGAAACTTCATCCACTGGCGGGATGAAGTTTCATGTCCGTTTTTTAAGCATTTAATAAATTTTATGTGTTTATTATTAACATGTCCCATCTCGTGTGACATTGTCACATGAGGGGGACATGTTAATAATTTCAATATTTATCTATTTTTAGACTTTACTTACCTGTCATGAATCTCCCTGAGACAGGACTTTGCCTCAGGGAGCAGTGCACTCTTTCGCGTGCATGTGCAAAAGAGCGCACTTTGACAGATGGAGAATCCCTCCCCGCCCCCGCATAGAAAGCGCATAGCACTTCCTGTCGGGCAGGCCACTGGACAGGCCTTAATTGGCCCGCCCACTCAAAATGGCGGCGGGCCCCATTTCGGTGGCGGGGGTCGGCTATCCACCCGCCGCTGAGCCGGTGGGGCCCGCACGCCATCCAAGGGCAAAATTCTGCCCGTTATATTCAAACTCATCTAATCATTGTGTAATATTGCTATTACATATATATATATGTAATATATATATATATAACATATATATATATGTTATTCCATGGGCAGAATTTTCCTCCCATTAAGGGGGAAGTTTAGGAGCGGGCGCGTGGAGGCACGCCTCCGATCGGCACCCCCAATTGGGGGCACGCCACCATTTTACGTAGGCGGGCCAATTAAGGCCCGCCCAGTGTGACGTCTATCAGGAAGCGCTGTGCGCTCCCTGTGCGGGCGGGGGGATTCCCTAAACTGAGTGTGCGCTCTTTCGCGCATGTGCACAAAAGAGCGTACTCATCTCCCTGAGGCTAAGTGCTGCCTCAGGGAGATCAGCTCCACAATAAAAAATCTTAAAAATAGAAAAAAAAAAATTCCCTGGCATGTCCCCTCATGTGACACTGTCACATAAGTTGGGACATGTCCATCACTTTCAAAGACACTTTTATTACATTTTTTAAAACCTACTTGAAACCTCATCCTGCCCGTGGATGAGGTTTCATGCTTTTTCTAATGTCGCCAACCTTAAGGTTGGACGGGCAGGTGCACTAATTACTTCAATTGGCCATTGACAGGTCGGTGGGCGCACAGCTGATTCTGCCGAGCCCCCGCCTACCTGAAAATTGAAATGGGGCGCCGTGACATCGGGAGTTCCGCCCAATGTCATCCTGAGTCGGCGAGCGGGCCCCGCCCCCCCACTCGCCGACCGGGAAATCCTGGCCCATGTGTCTGTCTACTCCAGTTTGACAGATAGCTTTTAATAGCATTAAAATATATTAAACAATGCTTATAATTAGAGCTTTGTGTTGTGTTTTAGTAAGTGTTTTGTTTTAGTAACAAAAAAATGCTTCAATCTTGCATATCTGTATTTAAATGTAATCATTCAACATGGGCTGGGTATTTGAAGGACAGAAGAAACAGAGGATTAATTATGCTGGTATATATTCTCAGTTATGTAAGGATTTTAAATGTCCAATATTAATACAACCATTGTTTGGTGACACTTATTGGACTAATGATTTACTAACCTTGGAAGTCTTACAATAATGAAAATTTAAACTGTTTATATCCAATTAGTGTTTGCCCAAAAGATATTTATAATTTATCTTCATTTATTTTAAATTTAGTTACAATCTTCCACTTACTTTTTTGTAGACCATCGTTGAGATAAATCTTCATTTTCTTTTGTGCCACAGTTATTCTGTTGTAGAACTGTTTTAGGTCTACACTGTTGAGGGGTTGGTAGTGGTAAATGATCATCTGAGACCTCAGTGAGAAGGTCCAAATCTAGGAAAGCATTTCCTACAACAGTAATTTAAATATGTTATGCAAAATTTGGTAACCAATAATAGATTATAGCAATACTTGTTAATGTGTGAACCTATATATTGCTGAAGTAGGTCTTGCTTCAAAGTTGCCACCTTGAAGTTAAAGTACTCGAGGGATGTGACAGTTAATTATTTTATTAATATTCTTAGGATTTTTTTCCTGTTCCTCTATTGATCATTGTGCACTATTCCTGTGTTGGCTAGCTCAAACAATCTATTTTAAAAACTCTGCCTACCCTATTCTAGTAGTGGATATGAATTATTCACTACTTCTTTAGAGTGTTGGTGAAGCTCGCTTGTTAGGATGCAAAATCATAATATGCTCTTCCAAGCACAAGAGGAATTAGTATTTAGTAAACTACAATAACAAAGACTGGAATAACATCAATAGTCAGTGTCTTTACACTTGCAGTAAAGAAACTAATATGTAACATGAACTATCCACATTTATTTGCTGTATATACCTGTAAAGTGTTAAAGGTTGAAACAATCACAATTGTTGGATGTAATTCCTGTGATGTTTTCTGTATGATATCACTTTATGGTATAAAAGAAAATGTGCAGTAAGGCTGTAATTTGAAGTAATCTATTTTGTTATTCTAGTTAAACATACACTGAAACTTGCTGACATTGGGGGCCAAATTTTCAGTTGAGGTCAGGGTCTGGATCGGAGGTGGGCAGGTCCGTAATTTGGCCTTGTCTGTTGTCATCTGTTTCCCTGCTACGATCCTGACCCCGAGTCATTTTCAAAGAGACTGGCTTGGGGTTGGATGACCTGCCTGCCTGCCAGCTAATGTGAGAAGCCACATTGGCACGGACCACATCCATGTTGGCCAAAGTAGTTGGCTTGGGGCAGGAAGGAGGAGGGATGCTGCAATTGTCCACGCAGGGGAATCTTCCCAGCACCTACGAATGACTGGTGGGATTTTGCCAGGGCAATTGTGGCTGGTTTTCTCCCTATCTCTCTCTCTCCATCTTCAAATCAGCAGCTCCCACCTCAGCTGCCGATTTATGATTGCAGGAGGGCCTCCCATTGGCCCTCCATTGTTAGGAATCCACACGCCATCCGTGATTCGACAGCAAGCCTCCCTGGCCTTTACTTGGCTCCTCATTTCAAAATTGCAACGGGCATGTTTATCACACCATATGGGGTTGGGGCCCAGAACTACCCCCATGTCACGTTGTTAACGCCTGTCTGAAAATTCAGCCCTATATTTCATTAGAAATTAGTAAGAAAACTTATTTGGTTAGACATTATCTAATCAGGTTAAACGGCTTTCTTGACACAGCAAGCTTAAATTGCCTTTCGATACATCCATAGTTAAGGTTTTGTTACAATGACGAGGTTTAGAAGATTGTTATGTCTTGGGATGTCTTTGATTTAAGATAAAATGAAGAGGGTCATGTGACCTGTCCTGAAGTCTGCGTGACAACAAGCCTGGCTGGCTTGATTGTTAGAAATTAAATAGGCCCAGGCTGTTTTACTGGGAAGAAGGTGCAAAGTGTTTACACTTGGAGACAATGGCAGCATGCCACCCAGTGTTAAACCAGGAGAGTCTTTATTTTAGGAAATTAGGAAGTTACGCAGTTAAAACAGTCTTCCAGATCAACTCCGTAAAAACATGCTTGGTCAAAGTATCCACTTAAACTACCTTTCTGTCAACAACCCCGTATAGATTTTTAACCATATAAATCCAGTAAATGTTACCCAAGTCAAGGAATTGTTGTCACTTTAATAAAGGTACGCCTCACTATTTCTCAGGCACTTCTGCTCTAATGTGGAATTCCAAAACGAGGTTCAGAAACAAATTGTTTCCTAAAACAAAGACTCTCCTGGCTTAACACTGGGTGGCTGCTTCCAATTCAAAACATTCACAGCTTCACAGCAGCTCACACAAAAAAGCTAGCCTTCAGTGGGTTTCCCCACAGTAACTCTCAACAGTTAAATGTCCCTTTCCTTAAATATCTTTTTCCCTTTTCATTTCAGGTTCCATTGTCCTCAAACATCTCTTCGAAACTCAACTTCTCCAAATATAAAAATTTTTCATGTTTTCTATTTTGCCTGTACTTTTGGGTCAATAAAATTAAATATACCTTCCCCTGTTTACTCATGGAACCCTTGTAAGACGCAAATGTTCCTTGTTACCGCTAAACTTCCTTTGGGGCAGGATTTCCCCCCCCCGTTGGGGGCGAAGTTGAATTGCGAGCACGCACAGACTTTGTTTTAGGAAATTAGGAAGTTACGCAGTTAAAACAGTCTTACAGATCAACTCCATAAAAACATGCTTGGTCAAAAGTATCAACTTAAACTACCTTTCTGTCAACAACCGCTTATAGATTTTTAACCATATAAATCCAGTAAATGTTACCCAAGTCAAGGAATTGTTGTCACTTTAATAAAGGTACACGATTGGGGGCATGGCGCCATTTTAAGTGGGCGGGCCAATTAAGGCTTGCCCGGACGGAAGTGCTATGCGCTCCCTATGCAGGCGGGAGGGGATTCCCTAAATTGAGTGTGTGCTCTTTCGCGCATGCACATGAAAGAGCGTACACATCTCCCCGAGGCTAAGTGCTGCCTCAGGGAGATCGGCTGTTCTGTCACAAATATTAAAAATAGAAAAAAAAATTCCTGACATGTCCCCTCATGTGACACTGTCACATGAGTTGGGACATGTTCATAATTTTTACAAAAACTTTAATAAAATTTTTCAAAACCTACATAAAACCTCATCCCACCCGTGGATGGGGTTTCATGCTTTTTCTAATTCCCGCCGGGGCACCTGGCCTGCCCGCCAACCTTAAGGTTGGACGGGCAGGTCCATTAATTAGTTAAATGACTCTGTCAATGGCCTCAATTGGCCATTGACAGGTCAGCGGGCGCACAGCTGATTTTGCTGCGCCCCTGCCTACCGGAAAATTTAAATGGGGCACAGTGACATCGGGAGTTCCGCCTGACGTCACCGCGCTTCATTATACGCATCGGCGAGCGGGCCCCACCCCCGCTTGCCGACGGGAAAATCCTGCCCTTGAAATTCAACAGCTGAAAAATCAATTTCCCAACTTAACTCAAAGTGCAAGTTTCAAGTCCAACCTATTTACTTGTAACTCAAGCCCACCATAACCTCTCATTACAAATGCACAAACCTAACCCCTTTAACCTTTCATCCTTTAGACCTCACAGACAACCGGTCCCCAGTAATCGTCCCCCTGTTTAATTAACCCTGGACACATACATACACACCCACAGCTTTCTACACAGACAACAAAATCACAAAAATATAAAAATATATAACTCTCATCACAGGTATGAGAAAAAGGGGAATGTTCTGTTTTGTGGTTTAAAGTATAAGTTACCTACAAAGATAGTATTTAGTCAGTAGTGTTTTTAGTCTTTTGTTACAGTAAAAATCTTATACCGTGAAATCTTTCAGGTATTAATTGGTAGTTCAAACTTTGTACAAGTTACGGGTTTCAATGGAGATGTAACAGTTTTCACTTTTGTTGTAGACAAGACTGTGATATATATATATATAGGTTAATTTGAATGATTCAAACTACAAACCAAAACAAAACATTTCAAAATGCTATGCTCCAGGTTTTGACTTCCATTATCTTAAAAACAAACATAATTTCTTTTTGCGTTATTACCTGGTGGTGCTGCAGAATCCTCTACACCAATGATGGGTTCATGCCAGTTGAACGAATTGATAAAGCTAGATGAATCAGCCAGCTGAAGTAATTGCCTTCCTTTGTTATTATCCTTTTCAATTATATGCTCACTTGTGTGGGAGGATGAAGACTCCCTGTTTGCATTATGCAATCCTGTCTTAAAGGAGGGCATAGTTTCACAAAAACTTGAGTATCTGAATAGAGTTTCAAAAAGTCATTTAAAAAATATGTTAGCATATAATTAATATGGAGCTTTAGCATGTAATTAATACTCAACCTTTCGATAGCTCATATGTACTCATTTTGACCTCCCAATCATTCTACACTTTTAAGGAGAGTATCACTTTAAAGTATATCCACAAAATATCATTGTTGTACATTTTTTACTCTTTGTCAGTATAAAAACGTATTGGAGAATGGTAACTGTCCACATCACTAAGATAGTGCATAGGTACAAGTAATCAAAATGGTGACTTGTTGGCCTTTCTCTCGGGAGGGCTGAAATTCAGATGTAACGAATTGCTGTTTCAGTTGCAAAGAGCCTTAGTCAGACCTCATTTGATGTACTGCCTTCAGTTTTGGCACCAAATCTCAGGAAAAATATATAGGCCTTGGAAGGTGTAAAGCGCTGATTCACCTGAATGGTAAAGGACTTATATCACTATTATCCAATCCACTTTGAAAGGATTTAAGTGTTAAATTATGAGCACAGGATACGTAATCATGATTTACATTCCTTGGGCAGAATTTTACATTCCGCGTGTGGGGGCGGGGCCGACATGCCAGAACGTAAAATGACGCGCGATGACATCGGGCATGCATCCCGATGTCATCGCGCTGTCTTGTGATATTTCGTTTAGCGGGCATGCGCTGGAGTCAGCTGCGCACCCGCCGATAACTGAAAGGCCTATTAAGGCAATTAACATACTAACTAACTCCAAATTTACGCTGCCATCCAACCTAACGGTTGGTGGGCAGGCAAAGAGGCCAAGTGCCCTTTATGTTTTTAGGTAACCTCATCCAAAAGTGGGATCAGGCTTCTTAAAGCTGATACTGATTATATAAGAACTTTATTTTGAAAATAAAAACATGTCCCATCTCATGTGACACAGTCACATGAGGGGACATGTTTCATTACATTTTTAATGTTTTTAATACTTTCTTTAAAAAGCGCTTCAATCTCCCTGAGGCAACTCTGTGCCTCAGGAAGACTGAAGGGCTCTTTCGCGCACATGCGCTAAATAGCACTGGCCCCAACTCTCCCTCCTCTCCCCCCCTGCACAGGTAGCATTACCGCTCACAATCCATGCTGGACAGGCTTTAATTGGCCTGCCCGCGTGGAATCGAGGTGCCGAGTCGATCACGGGCGGTGGTCAGCTCCGCGACTACCCTCGCCCGCACCTGCCAAGCCCACCCAACTAATGTAAAATCCTGGCCCTTGAGTTCAGATGACTGCAATGTGATCAAACTTAAATATTTAAAATGGTAACAGGATTTGATAATTACTTCCTAACTACTTCTTACATTGGTACGATCCAGAAGGGCCATAATCTTAAAATTAGAGCTATGCCATTTACAAATCTTTCACACAAAGGGTAATGTAATTCTGGAGCTTGCTTCCCCAAAAGGCTGTGGATACTAGATCAATTAGTACCATCATGCCTGGAATCAATTAATTTTTGTTAGGTAAGGGTATCAAGGAAAATGGAACAAAGGCGGGTACATAGAGCTGAAGTACAGATCTATCATGATCTAATTGAAAGGCCGAACAGAATAGAGGGGCTGTTCATATGGGCAGAATTTTGCCCTTGTCGGGCGGGCTTGGCAGGGGCGGTCAGGAAGCCAACCACCACCTGCAATCAGGGCCAGACCACGATTTCATGCTGGCAGGCCAATTAAAGCCTGCCCAGTGTGAAACGCGTGCTGCAGTGCTCTGCGCTGCCTGTGAGTGTGGGGGGAGGAGAGCGAGTGGGGAACTTTGCGCATGCGGGCGGGTGCGCGCTGGAAAAGCTCCCTGAGTGCAGAGAGCTGCCTCAGGGAGATGAACAGTTCTGAAAAACAAAAATAAAGAATTTTTAAATGTTCAAAAATGTGTCCCCTCATGTCACTCTGTCACATGAGCAGGGACATGTTATGAATGAGAAGTAAAATTTTTTATTTTATTTTTATTTACTGTTGGAAACCTCATTCTGCCCGTGGATGAGGTTTCCTATGAAGTGCAAAGGCTGCTTTCGCCTGCCTGCCAACTGTAAGGTTGGATTGGTAGTGAAAAATTTAAGTTAATTAATACTTTAATAGCCTTAATAGGCCTTCCAATTATCGGTGAGCGCATTGCCGATTCCCGCGTGTGCCCGCCGACCGAACTATCACGTGACTGTGCGTTGATGTTGAGACGCTCGCTCGCCCAACGTCATCACGCATCATTTCATGCTCGAGCAGGGTCGGGCACACGCCCGCCCGCCCGCCGAGTTGAAAATTCTGCCCTATGTTTCCAAAGGTAGAGGCCAGATTTACAAAGTTCAATGGAGGGCGGGACCAAAGGCAGGCAGACCCGGAATGTCTCAGCACCGACCAGTGTGCTGGTTTGCCTGCACTGTTCTGCCCCAGAGCCATTTTTGAAAAGGCCAGGTCAGGGCAGAACCATCCATAAATGGCAGTTAGCCAATAAAGGTAATTTCAGGGGCCTATTAAGGTATCTAAAACAGGGCCACTGAAAGATCGCCTGGGGGTTGGGGGTGTGTGTGCCAGTGTTCCAATGAGCTATTTAAACCCCCAGTCCTGGCTGCCTTACTGAGAAGGCCTCAGCTGGGGCCATAGACTACCCAGTGGAGGAGTTTGTCCTCTATGAGGATGTTCTCAGGCAGCTGTGGCCTCTTTTAGTTTTTATATTTTTAAGAAGTGTTCAGAGGGTGCCTCAAGATTGAGGCGCCCTGTCTATCTCCTACATATTTTGACAGCTCTCAGCTTGGATGGGAGGGCGGGGTCCGCCAATGTGTCTTTGCTGGAGGGCCTCCTATTGGCCACTAATTGGACTGGCTTTGACAAATTGTGTTGGGGGTCTACTTCCAATACAGTGCCCAGTTAGGACCCGGAAATTCTCCTTATGTCAGATTCCCGATCCCAGAAGGACCCCAGGACCAAGCAGCCAATTTGATTAGCACCCCATCCGCCATCTTTAACATTCATTCCCTCCACCACAGGTGCACACTGACAACAATGTGTATCATCTTACAAGATGTACTGCAGCAATTCATCATGACTCCTTTGACAGGACCTTCCAAACCTGTAACCTCTATACCTGGGAGAAGAAGGGCAGCAGACAGGTGGGAACACTACCACCTGCAAGTTCCATTCCAAAACACACATGTAACTGCAGTAGTTCAAGAAGGTGACACACCACCACCTCCTCAAGGGCAATTAGGAATGGGCAACAAATGCTGGCCTTGTCGGCAATGCTCACACCCCAAGACAGAAGTAAAGATATCCAGCCCTGGGCCTCTCAAATACTGTCTCTTTCCGGTTTTACAAACACATTTTTATCCAGTCCGATATCCCACTCTGGATCCCTTTGCTTTCCTGTAATTAATGTTTCATCTGAGACCTCGCCTAAAGCTTTTTGGGAGCACTCAAAGAAGTTATGGAAGGCTGTCAGACAGATTGTTCCACTTCTAAATCTCCATGCTGGCGTTTTTAAAAGTAAATGGTTACTTTGTAGATCTATTCCTCAGATTGATTTTCATGATTTCACCTATTCTTGATGCTGGTATGGGTCTGTAGTTGGCTGGTTTAGATGTACCTCCTTTCTAAATAAATGGGTATTATATGGGCTGGGAAGCCTTATGGGGCATTGGGTAGCGTCGCTGTCTCTATGCAGAAGCTTGGGTTTGAGTCCTACCCAGGATTTGATGACCAAGGAAAGTGCGTTCATAATGCTGCCAGACAGGTTCAGTATCAATCTGCAAATCCTTCCAACACATGTCAATGACAGGCGGTAAGAACGGGAAAGATTCCTGGTCAGCTTGCGATGTAAAGAACTTTGGAGCCTCTATCATCACTATCCGTAGCTCCAGGCTGCAACATACGTGTAAAAGTGCATGTTGCCACAGCAACTCAAGTCTCCCTGAGTGAACTGTAACACATCACCACCACATATTTGCTTGCCACCGGCCATATGAAACATGAGGATTGCTGAATGATTTCTTCATGTTGGTTTTCACAAAATTTCTTGCTAGTCTTCTTTGGCCCAGGGTGTTTCAGTCCTTTTAAAATTTTCTCAGGTATTCACTTTATAATCTGATCTGAATACCAAATCTGGGGGAAATGTTCAATTCCCAGCATTAACACCCATCACCTTGATCAGGACATGAACTCACCAAAAAATCCATCTGATTACTACTAATACAATTGCACAAGTTTTATAAATATATGAAAGCAGGAAAGTCTGTAAATTTGAAAGGGAGTCTTTAAAAATCTAGACCTCAAGGACTACAGGGGAAAAAAACTTTGTTAAAAATATGCATTCAATTCTAATACAAAAGGTAAGATACTGAAATTCTGAAATATAGACATACAATCCTGGAAATGCTTATTAGGTCAGGCAGCATGCTGATTATTTGCATGCATCTGTATTGCACACTGGATGCATTTGCTTAATGATTTACATTTCTGAGAACTATATGAATACCTTTCAGTTTGTGGTTGCTCAGAATCCAGTATTTGTTTCGCTGTAGTGCCTCCGCAACCTTCTGATCCAGTAATTCCATTGTCTGGTGAAAGTATCTGTTGCTATCAATGGTATATAGCAAACCATGTATTGGTTATATACAAAATTAATTGAAACGCATTTTATTTTAGAAACAAAAAGCTTTACATTTTAAAGCAGTCCATGCTTGGATAGAGAACTCTAACTAAATGACATTCATTTTGAAACTTCTTTAACTCACTGCTGACAATAAATTGCTACTGAGATTTGATCGTACACTGAGAACCATTTTTTTTATCCATATAAACTGTACTTGATTAATCCATGTACTAGCCAAAGTGCTGTGTGCTTGACATAACAGATGTAATGACCACTGCTTTTAGGGGTAGAGTTTCTGCTTTGGCTGCAATCAGCAATCTAGGTGCAAATTAGTGCTGGTTTTCCAAATTGATTTCATGATTCATATTTCCACTAAAATTTATTTACATAATCCCAAATGTAAAATCATCCCTGAATTAATATAATCCAGCAGCATTTTAGACATTTTTTTGCATTAATAAATATTCCTTGGTATACTTAAGGATGGTAATCTGGTGCAGGTTTATTAATACAGCTGAAAATTAGTTATCACAAGAAATAGGCATTTTAATAAGCGTGTCCAGTCCACCACATGTGAGTAGCCCAATTTTATATAATTGAAAATGACTTTTAAAAAGTATATAGAACCATTTACTAATTTCATTGGTGTACTGTATTCAGTTTCTTACTAAATTACATATGTTTTAATATTTTAAAACATTAAGAAGTGGTTATTTGTGTCCTTGTGTCATAAAAGCTTAATTTTAAGAGCCTTCTTGCAACCCATAAATGTACAATTAGCGGTAACTCACCATGGTGATTGATTCAATTTGGAGCATGTTCAGTTTTGTGGGCAAAATTTCACAGAAACTTGATTTGCGCTGCATATTACTTGTGCTTGAAACTCAGTGATCTTTTGCGCTGATTTGGCCAATGTTGATCAAATTCTGCTAGTAGTGGAAACTCTCCCTGAAAATTTTAAAGAAAAAATCCAGCTGGTAGAAGATCAAGCTGAATTTATTGTGCCAGACATTGGTAGGATATGGATTTGCCATGTGATGGTTTTCTGATTTCAGTATGGTGTAGGGTTGCCAACTCTTCTGGATTTGTTTTGGGTTGTCTCAAAATGATTAATATCCTAGACTCTGCTGCAAGCAACATAAGAGAAAGAAAGATCATGAGGACATTAAAAAATATAGTCCAGATGTTTTATTTTATTTGAACACCTTTATTTATAGGTTTAAAAATATTGGAGATGGGAAAAAAACGACTGTTAACTGATAATCAAGAATCATCGACTTGGGGAAGGAAGAATTACCACTTTCCAAATCATGGGGCAGTATTGCACCTCAAGGATGGTATGTCAGGTGACCAGTGGCAAGAATGTAAGAGCCTGATGGCTGAAAGTAAATATTTATGTCATGAAACATGGTTGGCAACTCTAGCATGGTGCAGTAGCAGAACACATGTTTAACGTACTAGTTTATTGAGTTCAACTATGTCATAATGTAAGGTAATGAACAAAGGTCAGATGCAAATCAGATGGATACTCATACCATGCTACTCTTGCGCAAATCTAGGGGAGAATTTTTATGTCGGCATGCAGGGACGGGCCCCACATGCCGACATGTAAAATGACGCGTGGTAACGTCGGGTGTGTGTCCCGATGTCACTGTGCGTCTTTCAGATCTTTCGTTCGGCGGGCGCGTGCCAGAGGCGGCTGCGCACCTGCCGAACTGTCAAAGGCCTGTTAAGGCCATTAATACACTATTAATTAAACTAATTCTCAACACTGCCCGTCCAACCTTAAGGTTGGCGGGCAGGCGAAGAGCCCAAGCGGCCTTCACGTTTTTCATGAAACCTTATCCACAAGCGGGATGAGATTTCATGTAGGTTTTAAATTAATGAATAAATTTTGCTCATTTCATAAACATATCCCAGCTCATGTGACAGTGTCACGTGAGGGGACATGTGTAAATGATTTTTTACTTTCTTTATTAACAATTCTCAATATGAACTTAATCTCCCTGAGGCTGCTCTGTGCCTCAGGGAGATTTCTGCGCTCTTTCGCGCACATGTGCGAAAGAGCGTAGGCCCCGACTCTCCCTCCTCCCCCTGCCCGCATGGGTAGTGCTGAGCGCTACCGGGCGCGCATCACACTGGGCGGGCCTTAATTGGCCCACCCACGTAAAATGGCAGCACACAGCCGATCATGGGTGGCAATCGGCTCCGTGCCTGCTCCCAACCGGCCCATCTGACAGGCAAAAGACTCTGCCCCTAAGGATTGCTTCAGATCAGTATCTAATGAAAACCAGTCACGCACCATTTTCCTAGTCATAGTTTGTACATACATACATACAAATTAGGAGCAGGACGAGGCAACTCGGCCCCTCGAGACTGCTCTGCCATTCAATAAGATCATGGCTGATCTGATTTTAACCTCAGCTCCACATTCCCACCTACCCCTGATAACCTTTCACCCCCTTGCTTATCAAGAATCTTTCTACCTCTGCCTCAAAAATATTCAAAGACTCCGTTTCCACCACTTTTTGAGGAAGAGTGGTCCAAAGACTCACGACCCTCTGAGAGAAAACATTTCTCCTCATCTGTCTTAAATGGATGACCCCTTATTTTTAAACAATGACCTCTAGTTCTAGATTCTCCCACAAGAAGAAACATCCTCTACACATGCACCCTGTCAAGACCTCTCAGGATCTTATATGTTTCAATCAAGTCACCTCTTACTCTTCTAAACTCTAGCGGATACAAGCCTAGCTTATCCAACCTTTCCTTGTAAGAGAACCCACCCATTCCAGTTACTAGTCCCAGTAAACCTTCTCTGAACTTCCAATGCATTTACATCCTTCCTTAACTAAGGAGGCCAATGTTCTACACAGTACTCCAGATGTAGTCTCACCAATGACCTGTATTATTAAAGCATAACCTCCCCAATCACAATAAATGATAACATTCTATTAGCTTTCCTAATTGTTTGCTGTACCTGCATACCAACCTTTTGCAATTCATGCACTAGGACACCCAAATCCCTCTGCATCTCAGAGCTCTGCAATCTCTCACCATTTAGATAATATGCTTCTTTTTTATTCTTCCTGCCAAAATGGGCAACTTCACATTTTCCCACATTATACTCCATGGCCAAATCTTTTCCCCACTCATTTAACCTATCTATATCCCTTTGATGGATCCTTATGTCCTCTTCACAACTTACTTTCCTACCTATCTTTGTGTCATCAGCAAATTTAGCAACCATACCTTTGGTCCCTTCATCCAAGTCAATAACATAAGTTGTAAAACATTGAGGCCCCAGCACTGATCCCTGTGGCATACCACTCATTACATCTTGCCATCCAGAAAATAGCCCATTTATGCCTACTCTCTACCTCCTGTTAGCCAGCCAATCTTCTATCCATGCCAATATGTTACCCCCTACACCATGAGCTTTAATTTTCCGCAATAACCTTTGATGTGGCACTTTATCAAATGCCTTCTGGAAATCTTAAGTACAATACATCCACTGGTTCCCCTTTATCCATAGGACCTGTTACTTCTTCAAAGAACTCCAATAAATTGGTAAAACATGATTTCCCACTCAAAAAACCATGTTGACTCTGCCTGATTACCTTGAATTTTTCTAAGTGCCCTGCTACAATGTCTTTAATAATAGCTTCTAACATTTTCCCTATGACAGTTGTTAAGCTAACTAGCTTGTGGTTTCCCTGCTTTCTGCCTCCTTCCCTTTTTGTCTCCTTACTGTAATAAAGGAGTTACATTTGCTATTTTCCAATCTAATGGGACCTTCCCTGATTCTAGAGAATTTTGGAAAATTAAAACCAACACAGCTATCTCACTAGCCACTTCTTTTAAGACCCTGGGATGAAGTCCATCAGGACCCGGGGACTTGTTAGCCCAAAGTTCCAAAAATTTGCTCAGTACCACTTCCCTGGTGATTGTAATTTTCTTGAGTTCCTCCCTCTCTTCCATTTCCTGATTTACAGCTATTTCTGGGATGTTACTTGTATCCTCTATAGTAAAGACCAATTCAAAATACTTGTTCAATTCATCTGCCTCCTCCTTGTTTTCCATTATTAATTCCCCAGACTCACTTTCCATAGGATCAATGCTCACTTTGTTAACTCTTTTCCTTTTTAAAATACCTACATAAACTCTTACTATCTGTCTTTATATTTCTAGCTAGTTTCTCTCGTATTCTAATTTTTCCATCCTTATCAATCTTTTAGTCAATCTTTGCTGTTTTTTATATTCTGTCAAATCTTCTGACCTGCCACCCATCTTTGTGCAATTATATGCTTTTTCTTTAAGTTTGATACTATTTTTAACTTTTTAGTTCATCACAGATGGTTGGTCCTCCCCTTGGAATTTTTCTTTCGCGTTGCAATGTTTCTATTCTGTGTATTCTGAAATATCCCCTTGAATGTCTGCCACTGCATTTCTATTGACATATCCCTTAACCTAATTTGCCAGTTCACGTTAGCTAGCTTTGCTTTCGTGCCTTCATAATTGCCCTTATAATTAGTTTAAAATACTAGTCTTGGACCCATTCTTCTCTCCTTCAAACTGAATGTAAAATTCAATCATATTATGATTGCTAAGCTGTAATATCTTCCATTTAAATGTTGTCCATCTGTACTATGTTCCATTTCAGCTGAAGACGCTATGCCTGAAATGTTAACTTGTCTATTCTCTTCACCTTTCCTCATCTGCTGTTTCCAGCATTTTCTGTTTTTGTTTAATAATTTACATGTGTTGCATACCCTAGAATTCACAAACTTTTGTGCGCTTTGTGCCTCTGATGTCCTGTCTGAGATGGTTGCTTTACAAGGCAATATTGCTTTCCAAAGGTCCTTTTAGCAACATCCTGAGAAAATGAAGATGCCTAGAATAGTTAACACATAAACATTGGAGCAGTGTTGTCCAATACACTTACCACTCGCCACATGCTGCAAATCAGCCACTGATGTGTGGCAAATTCATGCTGTTGATTTTTAGAGCCACACGATACTGAGTTGTGTTAGAAGTTACAGCAGCAAATACGACTAAGGGTTTCACTTCCTAGACCGCAATTTGTTGTTCGCCTCTAATTGAGCAAGGGTCAACCATATTGCTGTTATACAGGTGTCACATATCAGTCAGACTGTGATCATTTTTACTGGAATGAAGTTCAGTTATCAGCTTTCTAGTGACCTGGAAGCTGAAGGGTCACATGTTCAATGAAACAAGAAAAATATTTTGTTACCTTCTATATTCCTGTTCTCTCTGGGTGCCTCTAAATTACTATACATTTAGATCTGTGGGACCACTCTGTGAAGCACCGTGAAAGCAAGGCAGCCTTTGGAAGGACAGAGGTCCAATGGTTCTCGAAATTTTCTTGGGGAATCTTGTCACAATGAGGAACTTAGTTTTGTTTAGCTGGTAGTTGGCGGTTTTCACCAAACAGCTGAGGCGTGTGAGTGATGAACAGCGCTGCATAGCTGCCAATTTTGGTAAGCTGGGACAGTACAGCAAAATCCAAACATGTTCAGCCTTGTAGGAAGTGGCATAAAAGGAGTACAGGAAGGTGGCCATGAGCCAAAGGTATATTAAATGTCCTGATGCTGTGTTTGGAAATGGCAGGCAACAGACGTTATGCAAAGAAAGAGTCAGAGCACAGAAGCCAATACGTAAAGATCTGTTGATTCTTTTCCCTTCCTTAACCTCCTAATATATCAATTCTGATAAAATAGTAAAACATTTTATTCCTGAAGAAACTTGTTTTTTAAAATAAACTAGAGCACACTGTGAGAAACACAACACTTTAGTTAACAGATTGTCACCACCCTTTGAGAGTGTATAGAATGTATACAGCAGGCTTGCTTTGCAGGACAATCCAATTGTTAAAACCCTTTTGAAGCTGTTCTCCTGGCTCTGGCAAAGTGTGTATCGGTCTTGGTTGCTGACAATTTAAAACCTCAAACCTATTTTTAAAAGACTGTGCATTTGTTTTATTAATATTGCATATATTTTGTCTCATTCAGCGAATATAGTGATCTTACTGCCACGAGTTTAGCAAACATCAAAATTCTATAGGACAGTATTGCTTTAGAGGATCTAACTCTTCCTGAAATCATCATTAGATTCTAAGGTAAATTCTGCATTACCACACTGCAAGTGGCCTCCCTTACACTGGTCACTAGGTACCATAGTATTATCTCTGACCTATAATGCCTTTGAGTGAGGTTCCCCATTGGGACCACAAAATTCCTGAATTTACACTTTTGTGATGCAAAAATAGCATTCTATGACATGCACACCTTAAGTTCATTCAATGATTCCTGTCCCTGGAATGAAGTGCTGTGCAATCCTAATGTCTCATTCATGAGCGAGTCAGATGGATTATCAGAAGAATGAAGATTATTCTCCATCAGGGTTGAAGGTGCTTTTGTTGGTACTGTAGGGGTTTGTCTGTAACAGACCAGGAAAGATTAATGAACAGGATTTTTAGAGCACTTAGATATTCAGCAAAACTAACAGAATTAATTGCTTCTAAAAGTGGTCTCTTCAAATATTGTTCAATTGTGACAATGGCCCTGCCATGGTGGGACCCATCATGGGGAATGCAATGGGCCAGCTAAAAGTCCATTGACTTTCAGCAGGACCAGAAGATCCCAGCAGTGGACAGAGGCCAGAAAATCCCAGCCAATGTTTTTATACATTGTGGCTGCAGGGCCAGAAGGAACCAGTACAATTTTCTATTCAGGACATGAGGATATAATGGTACTTTTAAAATCAGTGCTCCTGCATCCTTCTACTTTCAGCTACTTTTCTTAAGTTGTAAATATCACATTTTAACTTTCATCCAGTTTCATGCAGTAAATAATTGTATTTTCTAGCTCATCAGTGGTCCAGAAACAGTGTCAAGTTGGAATCTAAACTCTTACTTCTCCAAATTAGGGTTGGTATTACCAATAAAGGATAATTTCAAAAGGATACAGAATAAAAATACAATAAATGAAAACTAACTTTTCATTGAGTCAAAGTAGGATGTGTAAATAAAATCAGAAAATGCTGGAAACACTCAGCAGGTCTGCAAGCATCTCTGAGAGAGAGGTACAGAGTTAACGTTTCAGGTCTGTGGCCTTTCAGCTCTGATGAAAGGTTACAGACCTAAAATGTTAACTATGTTCCTCTCTCCACAGATCTGCCAGATTTGCTGAGCATTTCCAGCATTTTCTAATTTTATATCACATTTGCAGCATCTGCAGTATTCTGCTTAAACATTTACTCTGTAAATATGACATTTTTGTTCTTTTGCAAACATATAAATGCATCCTAAAACTATTAATTTGCAAATTTGAGGCAGGACATTTTACTCATACTTCAAGTGATTGAGGATCTTGTTCTATTTGGTTTTCATTGACACTTTCTATTAGTTCTGAGATTGATCTACAACCTTCACCTCCTATTGTGTAGATACATACTAAAGGCATCCAATAATGACTGGTTATTTTGCCTTCAGGCACTAAGAAATCTACTATTTGTGCTGGAATCTTGGAACATTTGTTCAGGTCTCTGTCAAGAAATTGAACTGCATATGAACTGTGGAGAGGTGGGAGACAGAGGCTTAATAAAATAATGCAGCCAGCCAACAATCTCTATGGAAATTTAATTATATCAGTTTTATCTCATGTACCTGAAAGACCAACTTCATTATCAGTTAACTGTTTCACAGATGTGACTTTATTAGGGTGCTTTCCTTTTCCATTTTAAAAGGATTTCTTCTGCTTAACCTATTTTTTTAATGAATGACACTGGTTCTCTAATAAATGAAATTTTGCACTTCAAAAAATAATCAACAAATACTTACCTCTCTGGGATGTGATTGTATCTGTCCTCTAGTAAGGGTGATTTACTGTTCTCCTCTGGCATCACCTCCCTTTGAAAACTTTCCTGTGTTGTTAGACCCACCCTTAGTCCCTCCTGAATAATGGCAGCCATAGTGCTCTTCAATACAAGAGAAATAATAACAAGGCTGATCATTTGCATAGAAAATGGCATTTTAAATGCAGTATTCTGAATTAAGAATGAAATACAACTGTAACACAAATCTACAAGTCTTTCTGGCATTCATTCTAATATTGAAATGTGGGGACCAGTTTATATCAGCTCTTTAATAACTTTAATAACTAATTAACACTCACATTACAATACCAAGCCAGTTTGCTTCAAATAAATAATATGATGGATCACAAGAACTGTTTGATTATAAGTTACTCCAACTTATATAGATCATTCTGGAGGTCACAATTGGGACAGTTGGTTGGATTTTGACAGGGCGGCAGTGGATCCGATGATAGGTAAACCTGCCTCAGCTGTTTGGGGGAGCTCCGGCTGCATTTTAGGTCCATTATGCTTCTAATTAGCTGCCTTTGGGACACCTATCCCTTTAAGGGATGACAGTTGTTATGTTCTACTGTGGGGTCGCTTTGCTTGCGAACCGGTTGCACACTTATTGTTGATGGGTGAGTTGATAACAATATACTGCAGACACAGAGACCGATATGAGGTGAAGCACATGCTATTTATTAACACAGACAACAGAGCACTAACATGATGTGTGCTTCTCCAGCCAGACCCTACTCTAGACTAACGTTAACATTGTAGCCCGTGCTACACAGCTATTGGGTCGTACAGTCACGTGGTCAGTCTGCTCACATTCTCTGAAAGGTGTATTGCACCTCAGATTACCACATCCCTCCTCCTTTACTTGAAAGTACAATTTACATTATATTAACTATTTATATAAATAAACTATTTATAAAATCAGTCTCTCGGGAGGCTTTTTCAAACGCCTCTGCCATTATAGTTCTATGACTTCGACTGGTTTATCTGAGGCCTCCCTCTCAGGAACTATCTGTCCATTAGGCTCCCCAGTAGGAAACTGTAAGTTTGCCTCTTCGACTCTTTCAGGCTCAACGGATCCTACAGGTACTTTCAAAGCAAGGGGAGTTCCTTCTACCTGTGGTGTTGACTCCAACAGGAATGTTTTCACATTCTTTTGGGCCCATCGCATGCACACCTGCTGCACCTCCCCTCCTAGTTCAACAATATGAAGGGCAACTGTCAGGCACGTTCTGAGAATCAGGATGTTGGGCAAGGCTAAATTTAACACAGAATAATCAGCTGCCTATCGTGTAAAAACGTTTTCGGGGTCTTGTTAGTAATTCCGCTTTTTCTTTCTATGTGTCTTCCTTTGATGGGTTTTCTTCTTGGCAGCGCTGACTTTAATCTCGGCTTTCTTTTCAATTTCCCTATTGGCCAGACTAGGCTGAAAGATGAGCTCAACTTGAGTGAACACAGTGGTTGAGTCTTCCAGCAATTCCTCATCTGTCAGCTCCTTTGAAAACTCAGGGATCTCTATTTTTAAAACTTCTTGGCTTCCACGTAGCTGATTCTTCAGCTCTTCCAGTTCTTTTTTATATTTTAATTCCTTCCTTGGGAATTAAGTATTGTTGTGCTTTCTCAGCTAATTGATTCTTCATCTCAGCCAGAGATGTGCTGAATTCTTCCTGTTCTTCCTCATACCTTTTTAGTGGTACAAATTGGGATATGAGAGAATCTTGCAATATGCGAAAGTCCTTCAGCAGTTTGTCTTTTTCTTTTTGGAGGTTACTGACTTCAACTTGAACTCTTGTCCTGAAGCATTAGCTCTACGAGTTCCTTTTATTGAGTCTTTACATGCTCCTTTTTCCAAACAGCCACACTTACTGCTTCTGATTGAGATCTCAGTAATCTCTCAAGATTGATCTCTCTTAACCAGTTTCTTCCAAGGAGACTCAGTCCTCTGCCATCTATCACGATTAGGGGTAGATTAACAGACTGGCTTCTATATGGACTGGAACCTTGCATATACCTCTTACTCGTATGTCTTCGCCAGTATACGTCTTTAATTTTGAACCTGAATTTTCCAGCTCTAGTGAGCAACTTCCTTCATTCAGATACTTAAACATGTGTTTCCCTATTACTGTTGTGGATGCCCCTGTATCCACCTCCATTCGGATGGGTTTTCTGTTGACTTCTACTGTCACGTAGGTTGGCTCTGCTTTACCCATTTTTAAGTTGTGTAGCGGGTAAGTGTCTGACTCTGTTTCTTCAGGTTGCTCCATTATATGAATTTCACAATTTCTGCCTTTTTGTTTGAAATTTTGTCTCAATCTGTCTTTGCAATATCGCATAATGTGCCCATTGCGATGGCAGTAGGCATACTGGTTCCTTTAAATTGTCATTTGTTTGCAGGCTGTCTGGGTCCATTTCTGCCATTATTAATATGGGTTTTATCCATTAAAACAGTGCTTTTTCTGGTCTGTTAATGGTGGCTGTTTCCCACCTTTCTGCGGAGCCCTGCGCTTTCATGCTATTTCTAAACAGTGTCTCCCTCCTGACATGAAGGACGGCGTAATTCTGTGCTCCCTTGATTGCTTCTGAATCCATGACTGTGCCTTCCACTGTGAGCGCCAACTCCAGCGCCTTGCTGAAGTCTAAATTTGTTTCCAACAACAATCTTTTTTGAATAGTGTCTTCGTTAATCCCACAAACTAATCAGTCTCTTAACATGTCATTAATTGACGTTCCGAACTCACAGTGCTCTGTCAGTTGTTTTAAGGCTGATACATAGCAAGTGACTGCCTCTCCAGGGGGGCAACACCTCGAATTGAATTTAAAATGCTGCGTTGTTACCGAGGGTTTTGACTGAAAGTGGCTTTTCACAAGATTCACCAACTCATCAAAGCCCTTGGTATCTGGGGCATTGGGTGCTATAAGACTGCAAATTAGGCCATATGTTTTACTGCCATTTGTTGATAAGAGGATCGCCCGCCTCTTCTCCTCCCCCGATATGTTGTTGACCAAAAAGAAAAATGCACGACATTCAATATAGTGTGACCAGTCATCAGTGGTCTGATCAAACGGTTCGATGCGGCCAAATTATGGCATACTTCGGCGACTATGGTGAGGGCTATACCTACAATTGGCTTGCAAGAAGGCACGACTGATTCACATCAGTTGAGTTTTCGCAGCTGTCCTTGGTGTCGTTGACTAGTCGTGTTTTTCCTTGTCGCCAGTTGTTATATTCTACTGTGGGGTCGCTTTGCTTGTGAACCGGTTGCACACCCATCTGTTGGCAGGTGAGTTGATAACAATATACTGCAGATGTAGAGACCAATATAATGTGAAGCACATGCCAGTTATTTACACAGACAACAGGGCACTAACATGATGTGCGCTTCTCCAACCAGATTCTACTCTAGGCTAACATTAACACGGTAGCGCGCTCTACACAGCTATTGGGTCGTACAGTCATGTGGTCAATCTGCTCACATTCTCTTAAAGGTGTATTGCACCTCAGATTACCAAAACAGTCTGCTTCTAACAGCTTCTGACCAATCAGGGGGCCTGCAGTTTCAGTCCCATCAGCACCACAGGTGGCCACTGCTGGGACTGCACCCAGCTGAGAGACACAGCAATGACAGGCAGGCCCCTACGATGGGGAGAGGAGCAGTTGTTGTGGTAAGGGTGGTTGTTGTCGTGAGGGCAGGCACTGCCAACAGGGGTCTACTCCGTGGGCCATAGAATGCTCAATTAGGAGGGCCCCCACACTGAGCTCACATGGAGAGAACCAGGGTTTACTACGTGTAATGACTTGACGGAGCAGACAGGTTTCAAGACACAGATAAACTTTATTACAGAGAGCTTTACAGTGCTACATGCTTGATCAGGACTCTCATCAGGAAGACCCCCCCCCACCTCCCAGGATTGCCCGTGCTTAGGGATCATTGGGTCGGATCCGCCAAGAACATCACGTGACCCCTGATAGACAACAGGAGAGGCTATACCTTCAGTTACTACATTTCCTCCCGCTTTAGTTTTTTCATAGTTTCTACTTACAGGGAACATTTGAATATCCAACAACATATACATATATACCACTTCAGGTGATTAAATATTTAGTCTGAGGTGCTCTCCTTATATGGCTAGAGTGGTGTAGCTCTACCACTTGAGATTCCTCAACAGGATCGACATGATCAGGAACTGCAGCACGAGACACATCATTATAAAGTGGCAGTTCTGGGTTTGGCAACTCTACGGAGACATTGGGCATGTCTCTTCTAGGTCAATCTGTCACCTCAGGAATTGATGGTTCGACGTTAATTACAGGCGGAATAGTTGGTTGTTGGAATGTTTCTCTATCACGAATATGGTCCCCATGTTTATGAACAATTCTATCTTCCACTTGGAAGGGTAAGGGACCAGTCTCTGAGACAATGGTTCCAGGAACCCAACAAGGTCCACTTCTGAAATTTCGCACAAATACTATGTCACCTACACGGAATGTGTGAGCTTTGCTGTGAATATCATGATTCAATTTTTGATTACTCTGATTCCTCTCTATCTTTCCCTCTAAACTTTTCTAGCTGGGAGTAACCTTTCTCAGCTGTGAAGCGGGTTCTCGAGATGTAGCCAATGGACCTTTCTGATCCATTTTCCATTCTATGCGATAACACGGCTCCTACACCATGAGGAGGCATCACATGTTAATACCAATTCTTTCCATGGATCATAGTCTACCAATAAACACGATGAATGCAACAGTTTCTTTACTTTCACAAGGGTTTCTTCCTGTTGTGAATTCTATGACCAATGGTGATTCTTTTATAACAACATGTGCAATGATGCCAACACAGTTGATAAGTTAGGCAAGAAACAGCTATAGTAGTTGAGCATACCCAGGAAAGATTTGAATTCGGTTACATTGGATGGTGAGGGTGCATCTTTTATTGCCTGAATTTTCTCTTCTACTGGATGCAAACCCATGCCGTCCACCCTGTGACCAAGGTATGTAACTTCTGGCACTTGAAATGTGCAATTTCCTTCTTTAATCATACGCCGGCTTCCATGAGCCTTCTTAGCAGCTCCCCCAGGTTGGCCAAGTGTTCAGTCTCAGTTGACCCTGTAATCAGATCATCATCTAAGTAAACTACCGCTCAGGGAAGTATAGCAAAAGACTCTCCATTGTTCTTTGGATGACAGCACATGCAGACGATACTTCAAAGGGTAGGCGAATGTACTGATAAAGACCCTTGTGTGTGTTAATTGTCACGTATTCTCTCGATGTGCTATCCAGTTCTAATTGTTGGTAGGCATGGCTCATATCCAATTTTGAATAGGATTTACCTCCGGCCCACTTTGCACATAAGTCGTCTATCCTTGAAATGGAGTACTTATCTAGTTTTGCTGCCTTGTTTACGGTCAATTTATAGTCCCCACAAATGCATATGATTTGGTCAGGCTTAACCACAGGAACTTTGGGCGCTGCCCATTCCGAGAATTGAATGAGTTGGATGATGCCTAGCTTTTCTAACCGGCACAGTTCTGCATCCACCTTCTCCTTCAATGCATAAGGCACAGGTCTGGTCTTAAAGAAACGTGGTGTTGCTTGAGGATCCACATATATTTTTGCTTGCAAGCCTTTTATCTTCCCTAATTCATCCCGAAATACACTGTCGTATTTCCTTAACAGTTCAGCAACTCTTCCTGTTTTCAGGAGAAAAATCTCAGACCAGTCAAGCTTGATTTCTGTAACCAGTCTCAGCCTAGAACACTAGGTCCTTCTCCTTTCGCTGTTATCACTGGCAGCTGGGCTGTCTGTTGCTTATAAGACATTGGTACTGCGGCAATGCCTTTTACCTGAATAGAATCTCCAGTGTATGTCTTTAATTCAGCTGTTGTCTGCTCCAGGTTTAGTGGCTGGTTATCTTCATTAAGGTACTTGAATGTATGCTCTCCTACCACTGTAGTTGAGGCTCCCGTACCCAGCTCCATTATTAATGGCTTCCCATTAACTTGGATTGTGACAATGATAGGTTTGGTTTTTACAGCGGTTACGTTACACAGGGAATAGATGTCAGTGTCAGCAGCTTCAGGTTCAGCTGTATTTTTAAATTCAAGCATAAGATGTAGGAGCAGAAGTAGACCATTGGGCCCTTCGAGTCTGCTCTGCCATTCAATGAGATCATGGCTGATCTGAAAATCCTCAACTCCACTTTCCTGCCTTTTCCCCCCATAACCCTTGATTCCCTTACTGATTAGGTGATCTCCAGCTGTGTCTTCAGTTCAGGCGCACTTCAGTCAGGTCAGGTTCCTTTAGTTTTCAGGTTCTGGGTCCTTCACCAGCTTCTTAGGTTCTGGGTTCATTCATTAGTTGTCTATAAGACCATATTGGTTTGCTGCTTTATAGGCTGTTTCGACTTTGCCTTGCATTGCCTTACTATATGACCTTTCTTATGGCAGAAATATAATTCTGCCTCCTTGAATTTACAGGTGTTCGGTCTGTGGTTACTTCCACATCTATAACAAATTAATCTTGGAGTCGCTGCTGAAATATTTCTACTGGGCCTTTTCATGTTTCTAACAGCGGACATTGCCTCTCGTTTCGATGCTGTGGGTCTGGTTTTCGCGCCAAGCAATGCAAGAGAGAGCCCACGTGCTGCCAGTAAAATGCAGCTGCTGCTTTGAAGTGGCCCTTAATTGGCCTCTTAAGCGACACATTTGCCTCTGGGTGGAAGGCCCTACTCCACATTCCCTGCTGCTAGCAAAATGCAATGGTAGCGGGAAGGCAACGAGCACTTCACCCCCTCCCTCGCCATCTTATGTCTCCCCACCTCCCACCCATCCCTAAAGAGTTGGTAAAATCCAGCCCAGTTTTTGAATTTGAGTACTCTACTACCTCATTTTCTAAAGGTTTAATACTTCAAGAGGTTTAATAATGCACTATTTACCTCATGGGTGGAGAGTGAAGTAGACATGAAGGTAGAATTGTTTGGGCTTGACTGACTGCAAATGTTGTCATCAATTTTCTCTTTTATGTTTTCCAGTTGCATTCCTATTCTAAATATTTCTCCTTCAATTTCCCTGCAAAGAAAACGGGATTTATTTTTAAACTGTGAATTTTCTGCTCATCACTGGAAAAATAATAGCTTTGAGGAATGGTACATTTTACAACTTTTAGCACCTAGTGCTAACATCAAGCACATCCAGCATCTCCAGGACGGTTAAATGTAAAAGGAAAACTCACTCTATTTTGTTCTAACACTATCCTTCAGCCCCACCTTCAGACAAGTACCCTCTACTACATCAGTGTGATGTTTTTCTCATCAGTCATCATTTGGACTTAGTTTTATGCTGCTCAATTTATTAGGTTCCGGATCATGACGTTCATATAGAAACTTTACAAGAGACTTTCAACAGTATCAGAATGGTCTGGATTTGAACTCATTGGCTAGATCTTACAGCCCGCTGCTGGGCATGTTTTTGGCAGTGGAGGGTAGGGAGGATGGCATGTGAAATATGTTGGATGGCCAGTCCACCGCTGTCCTGCTCACCCCCCAACTCATTCCCCATAATACCGGGGGATGGGGGGGGGGGGGTAAGGTGCCCACTAGCCCGCATGCCCTTAGGCCTATTGAGGGACTTAATTATTGCCTACTTAAGGCACTCAATCTGCCTCCACTGCCACAAAATGCTGGGCAGTGGCAGGTGGGTGAGACTGAGAAGCCCCTTCTTTTTTCCTAACTTTGTTGAAAAGGTGAGAAGGGGGGCACATCATTTGGGGGGTATCCTGTGCAGACTGCTGGCACCCCCACCCCCACAAGATGTTTCCCCCATTTGTTCCTCCCCAACTGACCTCAAAAATCTACCTGCCCAACCACCCCACTTGTCCCCCTCCCTAGGGTGCTGGATCCCTTCCTGCCTTAAAAGCGCAGGACTTACCTGGGTCCGGACGCCATCGACGATCTCCTTACAGTCCCAGCAGCACCCACTACAGAGTTCTGGCGCTGCTGGTGCTGGCGGTCTTATTGGCCGGCAGTTCTCAAGGGTGTTACTTACTTTTCACTGAGGAGTGAAAATCTGACCCTCAGCATGTTTAGGCTGCTCTCAGTGGTGCGCAACAAGCCTTTTAAAGGTCGGAGCATTTGGGACTGACTTTTGGAGCTGAGCAATACACTCCCCCATCCCTAAATACTTGGGTATTTAGTGAGAACAAAATCACCTAATGAAGGATATACTTGCTTTAGAGGGGGTAGAACAAGGGTATGCTAGATTGATTCTTTAGATGGAAGGGCTGCCCTTGAGTAGAGCATGAGTAGAATGGGCCTATATTCTCAGGAATGTAGAAGAATGAGAGGTGATCTCATTGAAACATATAAAATTCTTGCCAAGCTTGCTTTGAGCCCATTTCCCCTGGCTGGCGATTCTAGAATTAAGGGTCATAGTATCAGGGTAAAGGGTTGGCTATTTAGGGCTGAGATGATGAGAAATTTCTTCACTCAGAGGATTGTGAATCTTTGGAATTCTCAACCCCAGATGGCTACAGATGCTCAGTCAGTTAGTATATTCAAAACGATCGACAGATTTTTGGGCACTAAGGGAATCAAGGGTTAAGGTGATAGGACATAGAAGTGCAATTGATATAGAAGATCAGCCATGACCTTACTGAATGGCAAAGCAGGCTTGAGGGCCAGTATAGCCTACTCTTGCTCCTATTTCTTATGTTCTTCAGTCACAAACCATCCTGACTTAGAAACATATTGCTGTTTCTTCACCGTCACTGGGTCTTAATCTTGGAACTCCCTACACAGACTTCAGCCGTTTAAGAAGGCCTGGCCACAATTTCTCAAGGGCAATTAGGATTAGGCCGTGGCCATAAATGAATAATTAAAGTAAAATTTTATAACATCCACTGATTCAAAATTTGTTATTTAAATAAACTTGGAGTTGACGTTCCTTCCCAACAAAATAAATCATAATCACAATATTTACAATGATACCAAAATGTTGTCAAAATCATATTTAACCTATTAAAAGAAGCATAAATGTGAATCTTGTCACAAATGTCAAATCCCATTTTATTAACTCTAACCTATCTGGGTCAAACTCCCCAACAGCGATATTTTTATCCAGGTAGTGGCGTTGCTGCAGACTGCGGTGCTCATCTTTATTTTCAATGTAGCTCCTTTCTAGTTTGTCTTGGCCATCTTTCAGCTTCTTAAATTCCTGAGTGAAAATTCACAATTTAAAAATGCATGTATGATATAGAATACAACTCTCATTTCCATTTGCCAGTTATGTAACATTTTTAGATTATATCCTAAGGCTGAAAAGTGTCCTGCTATTTTTTCCCATCCTCACATCCACCAATAATTATAGTGTATAGCTGTTGGGAATATTGTGAACCCTAACTCAGATCTTGTAGCTCTTTGTTTCCCTTTGCTATGTTATCAGATTAAAATAATATGCAGATCAGTAGACATTTTAGTACTGTTTTGTCCATGTGCTTTGGTATGCATGGCTAAGAACAAATGTATTTTAAACAAGAGACTTTACCTTTAATTTAAAGTTAAATTAACAAAAGTATATTTATAACTGAATTATAATTGTTACAGTAAGAAGTTAATATAATATATCTCTATGATTCATATAATATTGTAAAGTGTATTTTATGAAGATATTGGACCTGATTTTAACTCTGTGTAAATGGGTGGTTTTTGAATGAATTAAAATCTTGCCCATCAGTTCTGATATTTTACATAGAATAGAAAAATGAAGTAATTTTTTAAAAAATCACTTTGTTTCAATAAGCAAGTTTTGGCAAATAGTCTTTGTATTGTGGCTACTAAAATATTTATTATTGCTGTGAAAGGAGAGACATGTTGCCAAAGCTTTTCATCTTGCACTCATCGGGACAAACACAAGAATGCCAAATTTGAAATGATCACAATTTATACTACAGGAAAAGAGGATGCTGATTGATTGGCAAGTCGACTCTGATTGGCCGAGGCGTTGTCATGGAGAAAGCAACAGGGAACTATACGCTCCCCAAGCTCCCTGGTAATTCAATAAAGGCACAAGGCTTGAACATATTCCTCTTTTGTTTGCAGAGAATGGGTCCCTGCGTATGAATGAATGTCTCTTCTAGCAAGGGTAGATGAGCCATAATACAACCTTAACTGAATATCTTAAATTGGTTGTTAGTGTAGCTATTAGCACACTCAGGATTGTTCAGAAATTCCTCCCCAATCACATCTAACAGCAGACATTTTGTTTTACATCTTGCAAGCGTGGGCCGCTTGAGTATGGTCTGTACTTTGCCTATTACGAACAACTGAAGGAACATGCTCTTTAATTCGATCATCCAATCTTTGGGATGTATAGCCTATGTACCTGACATCGTATCGGCATTGAAACTCATGCATGACATTGCTCAGTTGTGTGGTGGACAGAACGTGTTTTTGGACAGATGGCAGCATCCTGTTAGTGGAAAATACCACTTGCATTGCCATTACATTGTAGTAGCATGAACCAACTTGCTTAATCTGTTGTTCAAATTTTTGAGAAACTTTGCCTTTCCAGCTAATTTAAGGTAGACCAGGCACTTTTCCGGTCTGAAGGTGGTGGTCTTGGCCCATTTGTGAGTTTGCATGATACACTGCAAACAATGATCTGATCAGGGTAGCTATTGTCCCGCAGGAGAGCTTTGATGCACTCTATTTCTGCGTCAAGCTTGCAACTCTTTCGAGTTATCAACAGTCACAGATTGCAACTCTTCCAAGCACAATCACAGTTCTTGGTTTCCGGGAGTGGGACATGAACCCACAACCCTCTGATTCAAAGGCGAGGGTGCTATGAACTGAGCCACAGCTGACACCTGAACAAATGGCTGGGTCCTATTTACAAGGTTGCTGATAAGGTCAATCTTATAGCACGTGGAGCATCAACTGTTGCTAACATCAACTGTTAGATGTGATTCCGTGATTGGGTAGCACCTGCTAAAACATCCTGAGCTAACAGCTAGACTAACAACCGATTTAAGATAATCAGTCGAGCTCGTAACATGGCTCATTTACCCTTGCTAGAAGCGACATACATTCATTCACAGGGACCCATTTTCTGCAAACAAAAGGAATATGTTCAAGCCTTGCACCTTTATTGAATTACCTGGAATACCAGGAAGCTTGAGGAGCCTATAGCCCCCACCCAGTTGCTGTCCACATGACAATGCCTCAGCCAATCGACTTGCCAGCCAATCAGCAGCCTTTTCTCCTATAGTATAAATTGTTGTGGTTGTTTGAAATTTGGCATTCTTACATTTGTTCTGATGAATTCAAGACAAAACGCTTCAGCAATATGTCTCTCTTTTCAGCAATATTCATGTTCTGTACTAGCAAGCGACTGTTTAAAATACTTATTATTATTCAAATGTTGCTATACATGTAGGCATATTGAAATGTCACCAACAAATACATTACCCATTGCACATCTTCCACAGAAATTGATCTAGAGTTAAGGCACTTCTGAAAGTCTTCAACCTACAAAAGTAACATAATCACCACAATAAATAAATAAACCCAAACAAACAGCAAATTGTAATTTGTATATGTTTTGAAATATATATGGTAAGATATTCTTCCTTGGAAACAATCATTGGTATTTTCACATTACTAATTTACTGATTTTTTTTGTAATGATAAAACTGTAATTCCCCCACATTACTACGATAGTTTGCCATAAAACAATTTTGGGCACATATTAAAACCTCCATTCCATAACGTGGAATGCAGTTTTTTGGGGGCTGAAAAGTTACTCTGTAATTTTACCATCCCACACACTCAGGGCTGAATGTTCCCCCCATTAGGGGGGAAGTTGAAGGGCGGGCGTGCACAGGCGCGTTTCCGATCGGCGCCCCTGATCGGAGGTGCGGCGCCATTTTGCGCTCCCTGTGTGGGCGGGGGGTGAATCCCAAAATCGAGAGTGCGCTCTTTCACGCATACGCACAAAAGAGCGCACTCATCTCCCTGAGGCTAAGTGCTGCCTCAGAGAGATTGGCTCAAAATGTACAAAAGTACAAAACCTAAAAACAGAAAAGTAAAATTTCCCTAACATGTCCCATGAGTTGGGATAAGTCCATAATTTTCACAAAAACTTTATTAAAATTTTTTAAAAGCTACATGAAACCTCATACCGCCCGTGGATGAAGTTTCATGCTTTTTCTAGTTCGCGCTGGGGGCTCCTGGCCTGCCCGCCAACCTCAAGGTTGGACGGGCAGTTCCTTTAA
Source organism: Cetorhinus maximus (assembly GCF_964194155.1). Lineage (NCBI taxonomy): Eukaryota > Metazoa > Chordata > Chondrichthyes > Lamniformes > Cetorhinidae > Cetorhinus > Cetorhinus maximus. The sequence continues at coordinate 97,916,138 of NC_135895.1, forward strand.
TTACATAATTGACTCTATCAATGGCCTCAATTGGCCATTGACAGGTCGGCGGGTGTGCAACTGATTTTGCTACGACCCGCCTTCCTAAAAATTTAAATGGGGCACGGTGACATCAAGAGTTCCCCCTGACATAACCGCGCGTCATTTTACGCATTGGCGAGCCGTCCCCGCCCCCGCTCACCGACGTGTAAAATCCTGCCCTCAGTTTCTGCTAGTTGGGTTGGTTAAAAACATCCCCTCTTTTTTTAGCACAATGGGCAGAATCTTGTTGAGGTTTCAGGGGTCTTGCCTCCGGGTGGAGAGCTGGTGAGAGACCCGCGCTGCCTCTTTTTGGGAAGGCACGCTGAACCACAAGCCAATCAGTCAGCAGCAGGCCTCCACCTGAAATCAAGACCCTGGGGGCGGAAGTCTTGGCTACCTAAAGCTGCTGCCCAATCAGCAGCATCACTGGGGAGGCTATGGCTGCTGCCGGAAGGACAGGCACCGCAGTCCCACAATCACAGAACAAACCAGGCCACAGGTAAGTAATGTGGGGAGGAGGTTCGCAGGTTGGGGGTCGCGGGAAGAGGGGTGCATGGGTGTCAGCAGCAAGGGCAGGGGTGTGGCTCTCAGCGGGCCCTCCCCTTCCTGATCTCCAGTCACTTGATCAGGCACTAAGTGCCTTTGATCAAGTGACCGCTCCAGAGGTAACAAGCTGGCCGCACGGTTTTAGCTGCCGTGTGTGCCACATGGCAACAGGCTCGCTTGCAGCTGGGTTAAATGGTCATTAATGGGCCAGTTAAGGGCCTCAATTGGTGAAGGGGCAGGAAGGTTGACCACGGTCCTTCTCGTCCAGAACATCATTCTGGTGGAGATGGGAGCAGCGGTGTTCAAGTACGCCACCATCCCGCTTAATTAAATGCCCTTCCCGTCTCCAAGCTCATCACCCGAGAGAGAAGATTCCACCCATTATGTGAGGCCAATTCCACCATACGACTGCATAGAAATTTCAGGATGTGAACTTGAAAGATACAACAAAAATACTAATTGCAACTAATTGAATGGACAACATATCCTACTGAATTGCCAAATAATCCTAAATGTTTGAAGGACTGTATAAGAAATTCCCATATGTGACATCAAGAATTGGGAGTGCTGTCCAGAATCCACTTTCTCTACACAAAATGTCTGCTTTCAGAGTACCTGTAATTAGCTCCAAAACATAAAATAAGGCAGAAAGAGGTGATAAAAAAGACAGCAATTCAGTAGACTATAGCAGAGTTGTCCCAGACTTGCACTAAGTATGTTGGCGGGTTTGACAAAAGTCGTTTTACCCGCTGGCCGCAGTGGCAGGTTTTTGCGCCATATCATCCCATTCCTGGCATGTCCCGCCTCATTAATAATGAATGCATGGGAAACACACCGGATCGCTTAGAGGCTGCCTCTGATTTGCCCGCACTGTCATCACCTCAGGCCTTCAGTAATCTGGGCACCATATTTAAAGGGTGCATCTGCACAGAGCTAGCACTCTCTAAGGGATCAAAAGCTGCTGGAAAGTCATGGCTGCCAAAAGGAGGGAATATGCTGCCCCAAAAGGTGCCTCGGGCACCTATTGGACGCAGTGGAGGCCTGCCATGAAGTCCTCTACCCCCACTCTGGGCGAAGAACAGCAAGCAAGGTCACCAATCCAGCATGGGAGGTGGTCAGCACCAACGACCTGCAAAAAGGGACAGTTATCCAGTGCTGAAAGAGGGTGAATTATCTCCTCCGTTCCGCCATGGTAAGTCACTCTTCTCATCACTCTCAACTCACACACTCACAAACCCATCACATATCCACAGGGATCTCACTCACTGCCAGTTCAAGGGACATCACCATTCACTCTCTCACACACACCTTCATCTGCCCCTGCAGATCGTGTCCTCATCCTGTCCATGGCACTACTCACCACCTACACATGCCAGGCATCCGTCTCATCTGGCCAGGCAGGCGTCCTGCTTACACTCTCTCCATCTGTCTTCATGCAGGACAAACTGGCACACAAAAGGGAGAGGACTGATGGAGGAACGTCCGACATCAAGGTCCTCACAGGCTTTGAAAATAGAGTCAACCAGCTGGCCAGTGACGACCTGGACCATTCTTGTGCTGACAGTGAGGTCGGCAGTGCTCAACCAAGTGAGGATCCAGTAGTGCAACATCCATCAGATAACCATGTTGTGAGTCAGTTCTCCTGTTCCGCAGTCCCCTGCCATACACTAATTATCTCTCCTTGCTTTCGCAGGCACATCTGGGAAGCAGCTGAGGGGGTCCACGAGCCAGGTCCTGGACTCAGGCCCCAAAGACACAAAGAATCTGATGACACCTTAATTGAAGACCATCACAGTGCTCACCCACACCCTCCACCAGTGCAGAGACACACACCTCGGTGGGACCTAGTTCTAGAACAGGCTTGGGTCACAATCTGGTGAGCACATCACACTGTCTAATCCACAGCAGGCAGAGTCAAGGACTTCCCAGGTTTCTGACACTCGGAGGACCGATTGAGGCCAGAAATCTGCTATCTGAGTCAGAAGAGGAGCCTCTGGACTCGGCCATACCTCAGTTGTTGGAGTTGCAAAGGCAAGCTCGGGAACATGGGGATGGGTGTCTGCTGCACTCCTCAGATTGCAAGGCACATTGGAAGAGTCCATCCGTCTTCAGTCTGAGGTGATAGCGCTGCCATGCCAATGCACCGAGATCAACACTGGTAGGATGGCAGCCGCCATGGAGACCTTGGTCCATGACATTGGTCCAACACTGCTGTACGTGCTGAACTCTATCGCTGACGCCGCAGATGGCCTCCAACGGTGTCAATGCGAGAGGGATGCGGGGCAGCTCAATCTCACTCCAGCTTCCCCTTCTCAAGGAGTCAGCCAAAAGATGTAACTCTTTCGAGTTATCAACAGGTCGCATGTAACCCTTTCGAGTACATTCACAGTTCTTGGTTTCCGGGAGTGGGACATGAACCCACAACCCTCTGATTCAAAGGCGAGGGTGCTATGAACTGAGCCTGTACAACCTGGGCAGGGGTGTTAATCACTTGTACATAATGTTCACTATTGTAAATAAACTTCCAAGAATGTCTCCTTGCCTATGGTTCCTTGTTATGATGAGCAGTGTCCCTGTCACTCAGATGTGAAACCTTGGTTCCTGGACAAGATAAAGGCAGGTGTCTCAGTCCAGAGCCTCTTCCCTGAGCAGTGTTGCAACCTTCAGACCAAAGTGATGGTCCAGCTTCACACTCATTGGACACATTAGTGATGCCTGCACCTCGATGGTGCTTGTCATTGATGCCAGATGTCATGGGCAGGCACCACAGAGTTCTGACATTCTCTCCGTTCTCTCAACACCTTTCAGGTGGGTTTGGCCCCCCATCTCTTCAGCATCTGTGACCGGTGACGGTGCACTCCTGAAGGGGTCAGGTGCTGAAAGCTGACAAAGAATCAGGTGCATTTAAAGTTTCATGCTACATCTCCATGATATACCCCTGATCACAGAACGCAAGCGAGCTGCCCTCAGTCAGACCGGAGTCTGACATTCACAGAGGCTCTGAGAAGATCTATGGAGTTTCCTCACTGCATGTCGTCATCATCCTCCTGGAGTTTGCCAACTATTAGGGCCTCCGCTGCATATCCATGACATGAGCCTGAGCACTGAGGGTATGTGCACCGCCATCAGCCACACAGGAGTCAAACGTTCACAGATGCAAGGTGACAATGTTAGGACTGTCCTCACTGCATCTCATCATTATCCTCCACAAATCTTGTGGCTATGAGGGCCTCCCGAGTGTGCCTGCCTCATCTGGCCAGTGCGATGGCCTCCATGCCAGCATCCTCGCCTTCGAGGACATTATCATCGTCATCTCCTTTGATGTCCTCCTCTTTGGAGGAGATGTGCAGCTCTTCCACCTCCTCCTCAGCCAGGTCCTCCTCCCGTTGCAGCGCCAGGTTGTGGAGTGCGCAACAAGTGAAGATGAAGTGCGACACCCACGGTGGATGGAATTGAAGTGCTCCACTGGACCTATCAAGACACTGGAACCTCATTTTCAAAATGCCTATCATTTGCTCCACCAAAGTCTGGGTCGTGGCATGAGCCTTACTATACCGTCGTTCTGCTGCAGTCTGAGGCCACTGCATGGGCGTCATCAGCCACGTCCTCTGTGGGTAGCCGTTGTTCCTGAGGATCCAACCCTGCAGCTTCTCTGGACCCTGGAAGATGTCAGGGATCTGAGACCTGCTAGGGATGTAGGAGTCGTGGATGCCCCCTGGGAATCATGCGCAGACCTGTAGAATGCGTTTGTGGTGGTCGCACACAAGCTGAACTTTCAGCGAGTGGAAGCCCTTGTGGTTGACTGCTTGTTGCCATGGAGACCTGTGAGTGCTGTTGACGGCACCCTGCACCTGTGGAAAATCAGAGGTCTGCGCAAATCCCAGCGCTCTTGCTTCCTGACTCTCCTGATCCCAGACGAAATGCATAAAGTTCTGTGCCTTTGTGAAGATGGGGTGCGTAACTTCCTGGAGACACTTGTGTGTGGAGGCTTGCAAGATCCCGCACAGGTCACCTGTAGAGCCCTGGAAGGAGCCACTGGTGTAAAAATTGAGCATTGTGGTCACTTTCATGACCACTGGCAGTGGATGCCCACCATGTCCCAGTGGCATCAAATCTTGCAGTAGGTGGCATATGTGACCAACCAGTTCCCTAGACATGAGCAGTCTTTGGCAACACTGGTTCTCAGTCATCTGCAGGAGTGACAAGCACCATCTATTGACCCTGGGTCTCGCAAGGCACCCACGAGTGAAAGCTTGCTGTGGATCTTCAGCTGAGTGCGCAACAGGCCCTGCCACCTCTTCATCTCTCTCTTTGCCGAGCCTGGCGCCTCTGACACTCTCTTCTTTTTCTACTCTGCTCCCTGTAAGCCATGAGGCATACCGCTAAATCACCAAGCTGCATGATCCTGATGTTCTCCTCCTGCAGGATCAAAGAGAGAGATACGTGGGTTAGCATAGGTGACCTAAGAACCTCTTTTGGTTAAGTCTGAAGGCCCCTTCAACCATGCAGGAGAGTGCTGATCACTACTTGGATGGTCAGTGTGCAGTATGCTCACTGGCTATCCAAAACCCCATCCACCTACGCCCCACTCCACTTGACTGATTGGCAACAGTTTCGGCCACTGGACTGCATGCTGTGCTCTCATTTCAGGCGCAGGCATTCTCCTAACCCACACTGCAAGGCTGCGCTGTTAGCTGGAACCATGATGGATACTAGTCCAAACTTTAATAAAGACATTGCAAGGGGTGGTGAGCGCGTCCACCAATGACTGCGCCATGGTCACCTTTCGCAAGGGGAAATCTAAAACTTGCCTAGTCAGCCAATTGCTCTGCTGTCAACTAAAACACACATTAATTTGCAGTCTGCGCCCAAGGGGTGAAGAGTTCTGGAGCATTTGGTGGCACTTTCATGCTGTTTGCTGTTGTGTTACTTGAGTGGGCAGAAAAGCTTCAGAGGCACGAGTCCAAGCATGTCAATGGAGCTGATGCTCACTTTTGACAAGCTTTTACAAATGTGTGGCTGCTTCCCTCACTCCCACATCCCCTTGCCAACCCTGGCATGTTCTTGAGTACATCCTTCAGTCTGTGCTGCCTTGCCTCCCACACTCCCGGCATGTGCTTGAGTACTTCCTTCAGTCTGTTCTGCCTTAAACCCCACCCTGCCCCACCTGACCTGCACTGAAGCCCTTGCTCCAACACCGCACTGAAAGCCAGCCTGCAAAAAGCGACTTCCCCGTGCCCCCTGCAAATGGGCAGCACCTCTTCCTTGACGATGCTCGCGAGCGCTGTGCAAAGTTGTGTGCGCTCACCTCCGATTTCCCCTTGAAGTTCAGGTCGCCAGGTGCATGCCTTTTAAAGGCAGTCATGAAGCAGGCTGTTCTGAAGTCAAGCCAATGTGGGCGATAAATTTGATGTGGTGGGGGGGGAAATGATTCTGGCGAGCAGTGCGATGCTAAAGTGCTGAAATGAGGTTCCTGACGTGCAGTAGCAGGAAACGCAGCTCGCCATTGATGGGTGGAGTGGACGATTGCAAACCAGTATCACGACGGTGCAAAACCGATTTTTGGCCTTCTCGCCATATTGCCCCCCCCCCCGCCCACCCGCCCACCATGATGCCACCAGCAGGGCCAGAAAATTCTGGCCTATATTTCTCCTTTATTATTTCAAAATGGAAAGAACTGTGCTGGATAAAATAGACAGCCCATGGTTCAGGACACCAATCTACCATAAAGAAATAGAATTCTGCTGTATTTGTAAAGAAATGACTGATATCTATTGATGTTATAAGCTTTAGTTAAGTAATTATTGAAAGACTGGATTCTGAATTTTTGCTTTCTGCGCTATGTGCTTTAAAATCAAATGCTAAGCAATCCAGGACTGCTATAAAAAGTATATTTAAACATTTCAGATTTGCTTTTTTAGTTAACATGTTATAGATGAATTCAATTAATGAGAGACTTTTGGTGTTAGATTATTAAATTATCATCAAAATTGTCACCAACATATTTTCCATCTTGAAATATGCCAATATTTCATTTAAAGGAACTTGTGTTGCTAGTGTTTATGTCTCTTTTCATCTTCTTTATCAGTATGTATCAGTTCACATGCTCATGCAAAGTAATACTTCAATCCACCTACACTGAACTTAATTTGAACAATGATGCTCAAAATACAACACAGATATTATTCTCACTGAACTTTGGTGTTGAGTGTCTGTTAAGAAAAGAATAAACTATGAGTGCGTATATGTTTCAAAGGCTATTCTATTGGATATCACAATAACAGGAAGATATCAGTGACTATGGAAACCACTGAAATGAATAAAACAGTAGTAACTAGAGCAACTAAAGCAACAAATAAAGAAAAGTCCAAAATCACCGATAATATTTGATTATTTAATCTATGTAAATGTGAAAATGTTATGGAATCTGCAAAATCATAATTGTAAATTATTTTGGATTTTCCAGTCTAAAAGCAATTGCTTGAAGAAAACATTTTAAAGGAATCAATTATTGTAACCTGATTCCCATTGAAATTCAAGTCTTGTGTGTTACCCTACATTTAATGTGAAATATTCATCATGTAATCTACTGGTCTTCCTTTCTGGTGCTTGATTATAATTGCGTTCAAAAAATAACAGAAAACAAATGGTCAAATTCAGTTTACATTTAATCAGCCAATTTTTTGACTTAGTTTTACAAGCAACAATTGGTGTTGTTCTTTAAATATCACAGGCTGTTCAGGAATTGCAGTTTTTAGTATTGAAGTTTTTAGCTTATTTTGCCCCAACACCAACCCCATCATTAGCTGTGGCACTAAAAAAGGTGAAAATGTTCACCCTTTATGGATAAAACTCTCCTTGGAAATCTATTCAATAGCTTCTACTTTGCTCCATCTGCTGGACATATAGTGAAGCACGTTCTTGGCTATTTTTGGTTTTGGTACTGTATGAACAGTGTTGGGAATTTAATAAATTTTCCTGGAGGAAAATGTGGGCTGGGAGGCAGGAGGCCCCATAAAATGGTGACAGAGGGAGCCAACATCTTCCTGCTGCCATGGCTTATTCTCAGTGGTGGGAACCTCAGCAGCGCAGCTGCCCACCCGGTGCCCAATTATGTCAATTAAGTGGCCAATTAAGGGCCAGTTTCCATCCCCACTAGCTTTTTACCGGCACCAGGTGCTCCACTGCCACATTAGGAGACTGCTAGGTGAACCCTAGTGGCCTCTCAGCATGTTCCCAGAGGGGCCTTCCAAGATCCTGCCCACTTTCAGTCCCAGTGGCAAGACTTCTTACCTCTTGAGAAAATCCAGCCCTGGAATAGTACATTAGCTGCCACTATAAGTTGCTTCTTATGAATTCATACAAAACATTTTGCAATGTTGTGAATAGAAGTCTGTTATATGTCATCAGGTTGGCACTAACAACAATGTTGTAGTTTGGAAAACTACAATTCCTCAACAGCCTCTGTCATAAGTGACGATGCTAATTTATCACTATCAAATATAGGTACAGTACAGCGTTTCTACATGTGTTCTTAAATGACCTATTCGCTGTTATATGGAGTCTGTTATCAACTTCCTCAAATTACCTATTCATATACTTAAATTTAGGTTATGCAGAATTTGGAAACTATCACGCTCTAAGTTATTATGTTTAGTGCCCTCTTTTAATCTTATACATGTAATTACTGCTATAGTAGTTTGCAAGGTTATGTTTCAGTCAGTTAATTACCTGATGTTTAAAATATTCAATGTGCTTATTTAGCTCCTGAGCCATTCGTTCTGCTTCTGTTGTCTTGTAAACCACAGCAACAGGTTGGCACAAATCTGCTTGGGTTCCAGCAGAAATAGCCGATAATGACATTGGACAGTTGTTATATGCTGATTCTTCAAAAAGCAAAAATACCGATTTCCATTAATGTCACGTTTAACACTAAATACTTAAGAATTGCAATATAATTCATAATTTACTAATAGATGTGCTGAAAAATGGCAAGTTTTCATTTTTTTAATGTATGATTAATTCACCATAAGGACAGATTATGTTGAACAAAGTGACAATATACCAATTAGATATGGTGTGCAATAGAAATCTCCTTACATTGCCCCAATTTTGTTCTCCAAGCTTAGGGTCTATGTGCCATTTTAAACTTGTATTTGTCAGTATCTTGGGCTGTGAAAGGTGAAAATTTAAAAACAAATTATACCTGGGACAAAAAGAACTCATTCTATTTCAAGACTGATGTAATTGTGTATGTATTTTAACATTATTTACATTTGAAAATGCTCAATTTAAAAAACACTTTACAGAAGTAGACCATGCTGCTTTTGTGCTCCTTCCTACAAATAATTCTAGACTGTTGTACTACATGTAATAGATGCCTGGAGTAAAGGCAGCCTTAGAAAGTAATAAAAAAGTCACTTACAAGAATGGGATGGGCAGAAGAAACATTTTAAAAAAAAACTATAGCCACCCATTTTAATGTGTTGAGAATTATTTTCTAAGAATAATAAAAAAGTAATGGTTACAAAGCCAATCATTCATAACTTCTCTGATGTTTAAGACTTAGGATATAATCTTGTTACATAGAACAGCCTATCTTTAAAGAAAAGGGTTTTAAATCTCATGAACACCTATGGCACAGGTTCCTGGAGTCCCTGTGTTACTATTTCATATTAAAAATATCTAAGACAGCAGTATTTTAAAGAATACTTTACGATATATATTGTGACTTCAGTTTCAAATTTTAAAAAATGTTTATGTTTATTCTTCACTCTTGAGAGGGCAAGATACTGGAAAATTTAAGTTAAAATTGAAAAGGATTCAGCCAATTTGAAGAGTAAATAGCTAACTTGGTATGACCTACAACAGTTAAGTTTGACCCAGCACCAGAGGGGCATTAAATAATTGTATTAACCAGATTACATTCACCACTTACAACAGGTCAAAGCTTTGCTACATCATGTGCCAGGTGCTTATGAGCATTTGTGCCCCTCTACAGGGCAGTATTTGTCAGCACACCCACCCAGGCAGTAGGGAGGGCCTGTTGGCCTGCCTGGAGCGCTAGTATCCCAGCCTGCTACTGAGTTCTCACTTTCAGGTGATTGAACTGATTGGAACATCCTATTCAGCCTCCTTCTTCCTGGGTTAACAAGGCTCTTAATGAGCCTATTTGCCTGCCTACCTCGTGGGGGCATGCGCCATGCCAGGTTATGAACCCAGGTTGCCCAAAAAGGTGGGAATGTGGTCTGCAAACCAGCATGCTGGCTGTCTCATAATTTTCAGGCCCCATTTGCTTCTGTTCCTGACCCTGGCAGGGTCCGAAAACCGTGCCCTAAATCTATCTTTGAGAGCTGACTCTCAATTTTATTGGATGTCCACTTACAACAGTTTCAATGCACCTTGTGATTTCATTAATTTAGGGACTCTTGATTGTTGAGCTGAGCTATCTATTATGTAGATCTTAAGTGAGATGTAGGCCAAGGTAATAAATTAATATTGTTAGCTTTCTTAGCATATTAAAAATGTTGGCAACTAGGGAAAGGGATCAAAGTGAAAATCTGAAAATTAACCAAAATTGAAGTTTTGCAATTAAAAGCTATAACAAAATAGCCATTTGAATGCAAACAAGTTAGCCTGCTTCCTCTCAGATACACCTAATCATTCATATTTACTATAAGTCTTGAAAGAAATATACAATGCCAGTCCATATTTTAGAATTTAATTGTTTACCTAAAGGGAAGAGCATGACTGCATCAGAGGTAGATCCTGGCTGAGTTTGGTGTTGCTGAGGACCAGTCAAATTGGTTATTTGACAGCATTGTGACAAAGTTCCAGATTGAATTGTTTGATTTTGACTTGAATCAGAGTATGCAGATACCTATTAAAAGGATAAAAGTTAAAATTAGCGTATGTTTTGTGTTAGCAACACTAAGCTTGTATTTATATTGCAGCCACTGAGGCAGAACTGATAACAGACAGTATCCACGCACTTTGAAAGTGCAGTGGCTTGGTTCTTCTTTCTGAGAGTGAGATGGGGGGGGGCGGGGGGATCTCACACCGCAGCTGAAATTTAATGGAGCCCCCCAGAACGAGCATGGTCGCGGTGGGGGGACAAGGGTGCAGTAGAATCAGGCAGAAGTACGCACATCGGATTCTCAGCATCGTGAAAACTGTCCCCAATTAAATTAGGGGCAGGAAGGGCTCAACACAGGAATCCCACCCACCAGCAGCGGGATGTCAGTTAGGCTCATTAATGAGCCTGCAATTATCCCTTAGCCCATTGGAATTTAGTGGTGGCTCAGAGATTTAATGAGATTTGTGTGCCGCTCTCATGCCTCCAGATAGCTGCCCAGCAATTCTGTCGCGTTTGCCTGTGGCCTCATAGTGGGGAATCCCTCGTTGTCAGGTACTCAATTCCTGATCAAGACACATGGCATCAGGAGGGGGGAGAACTACTGCAATCCAAACCCCTGCCCTTGCCTCCAACCCCCCCTGAAGCCCCTCTCTCCAGCAAACCCCACCCCGCGAGTCAATCCTGCCCCACTCACCTGTGTCCAGGGAGTCAGCGATGATACTCAGACTGAGCCTTGGAGCACTACTGGTAGCAACCACCGCTCCTGCTGGCACTGCCGGCAATGGAGAGCTGCGAGTTTCTGAATGGCTGGCAGCTTTTGGGGGTGGAACTTCTGCCCTACTGGGGACTTGATTGCATGCCTGAGGACACTTGAATAGCATCAGGCCTCCCCCACAGAAGTGACACAGGGCTCCCACCAGGGGTCTCCAGCCAGTCAGGGTATGGGAACTCCCATCACTAGCACTAAATCTAAGCCCATTTCTCTGTGAATTTGGGTTACATCCCAACTCCAGATTTATATTGTAACTTTAGCATCTTGCTTCTCAGTGGCGCTTAAAATTGTCATATTAACATATGCTTAGAATAAACCAATTTCACTTTGGAAATGCTTCCCTTGAAGTTTAAGTAAACTATGTGTTAATTAGGGGGAAAATAAGACTATACCCTTACATTTATCAATCTATGCTTCCATTAAGCCACTACATTAAACTGAGAAGCATAGTGGATTAAAAATGATAGTAACTTTCCTTAGTTGTCAAAGTTAAATCTTATTAGAATGAGAGCAAGAGGAATGGCTTGATCCAAAACAGCAATGATCAAAATTAAAAGGGTAGCATATTCATTGACCTACAATTTGCTAAGTGAAATATATTGATTCATGCATTTGTAATATTGAATACAGCCTTCATTCTTAATATCACTAGAAAAGAACTGCGCAATATCACATCAAGGGAGTTCCACACAAGGTGGGCAGGATTCTTCAGATGATGGGGTTTTCCACACGCTGCCAATAAGGTTGGTGGGAACGCAACCCCGCTGATGTTGGCAGGCCCGCAGCCAATTAACACTCTGTAGAGTGTTAATTGGCTGAAGATGGAACTTCTGCTCCTCACTCAGGAGGAAGTTCCACCATAGAGAGCTGCTGGCAACTCTGATTGGCCAGCAGCTCTGTAGTCCCAGTACCGCCACTGGGAGTGGTAGCCACGTGCTACAGGCAGTCCTCAGATTCAAAGTGCCAGGAGCCCAGGAGAAAGGTAGGTCTGTGGGTCTCAAAGCGAGGGCAGCAGGGGAGGCCCAGAGGGAGGTGGGGAGTGGGGGGGGAGGCTGTTGCGCAAGGCAGCTAGGGATCATGTTGGAAAGACCAGGGGGTAGTGGACACCTGGTAGGGAGAGAAGACCTTGGGGGGACCCAATCAGGAAAGGGGGGCAGTGTTGGAGGCACCCCTATTCCCTTTCCCACCCAATGCCCACGTAGGTTAACCTGCTGGGCTTCGTCCCCCAATTTGGTCCTGACCTCCTCAAAATTGCACTGAATGGTAAGTGGGCCTCAATTTGGGCAAGGGCAGATAGGCTGCCCTACGTCTCACCTGCCTGTTGTAAAATTTCTGACAGGTTGGGACAAAGGCAGGTAGGAGGCACAAAGGCCAACCAGAAAATTTTATGGGCTCCACCACATGCATTTTGCCCAATATTTATTTCTGGCTGCCTCTAACCAGCACAATAAGTAGTGTAACCAACTCAGAATTATTAGTAAGCACATACAATAAAAGGATTATAAGACAATTCAGTCCACCATACTTTTAATCCCAAGTTCATAAAAGTGACAATGAAATCGAAATTTTAAAACAGGCAACTAATTGGATGTTTGATGGAATTCAGGCCATAGGTGAGGGACCAAAAGACTCAAAGGTTGCCTTGACTTATTGGCAATCACAGTGCCAAAAATATTAACAAGTAAATAGATAAATGTTCTTATTACCAGAATCACCAACTGTTATATTTCCCACTTCAGTTCCTCTTCAAATGGTTAGTTAAATATACATCTATTTCTAATTCTAGTGAGTTACAAGATGTGTGTTTAGATGAAGACTATGGTAGTAAATTCTTAAAAATGTTCTGTTTACAAAACATTAATTAAGACAAGCAGAGGAGCTGAACAAAGTAGAAATTGACCCCAATTCAGACTTAAATTATGCAAACTAAAGGTCACCGAATACCATAAATGCATTCAGTGGTCTGCATCCCCCATACAAGTAGTGGAAATCATTAGCCTGAATTATGGTGGCAAATACTTTGCCATTTCACTGGCTCTTATCAGAGTGATCAGCCAGCTGATACTGCAATCTAGGAAACCCTGGATGCAAGATTGGACTGAGACTGGGTGAGGAATCATCCCAGATTTGCAATAACTGAAGGAGCGGGCAGGAAAAGGGACGTTTTACCTGGTGGCTGCAATGGCGGCTTTTCACGCTATATCATCCGCTTCCCGCCTCAATACTTATGCAGCCACAGAAAACATGCTATCTTGCTAGCGGGCAGCGTCTGAATCGCCTGCCACGCCGTTACCACACCGCTTCCTCACTCCTGGTGCCATATCTAAACTGTAGCTGCGCACACAGTTCTCAATGCTTGCAGCCTAGGACTGCTCCAGTGAATGCATGGCCCTGAAAGCCAAGAAAAGTTCAATGACCTGTCACTGAGATGCTTTTTGTAGGCCTGCCGTGATGTCCTCCACCCCTGCTCTGGCTGCAGCAGGTCCAGCAATCTCACCACTCTAGCTTGGGAGGTGGTCAGTACCAATGCTGCACAGAAGAGGTTGGCTATCCAGTGCAGAAAGAGGATGAGTGATCTCATCCATGCCGCCAGGTTAAAGCAACCATTTCATCACTCTAAACTCATGCACTCACAAAGCCGTCACACATTCACTGACATCTCACTCACTCCCAGCTCAACAGACATTACCACTCACTCTCTCACACACCCTCACATCTCCACCTGACCTTATGTCCTCTAGAGACTGCTTCCTCAGCCTGCACTATCTTGAGGCCACTTGCACACATCAACAAGTGCCCCCACACACATACTGGAATAGCCCCCATTTCCTCAGTACAGTCCTCACCCTGAAGCCTCTTCCCTTGCCTGAGGCCTCTTCTCCCCTTTCCCCAAACAATCCCTATCCCTGCAGCCATTGAAAAGCCACCCCTGCCTTATGGCTGCTCTGGTAGGTAGAGACCTGCCCCCCCTAAAAGTGATGTAGTGCTGCCTACGAAACCTGGTGCTGATGATCGCGAGTGCTGCCCAAGGCAAGATAGGCAAACAAACCTCAAAGTCCAAAGCAAAGTGCAACTCGCTAGGTGCATGTTGCTTATGTACAGTTGTGAAACATGTCGTTGCTCCATCACACCAATGTGCCTGGAAGATCCAGCGTGGGGGGATGATTCCGGCGGGCAGGGATTATAATTATATGCAAATTTATTAAAATGATGTTCCCGATGTCTGGCAGTAGGAAAGATGGCCTATTGATGGGTGGAGCGAACGATCGCAAACTGGCTTCACAACGTAGTGAAATGATTTTTGGCCTTCCCGCCATGTTGTCCGCTCACAACCGCCATGCGCCCAATGCTAATGGGGATGAAAAATTGCGGCCCGGGAATCTCAGTCTAAGATGCAACTCACAACAATGCCATTTATTATACTGTATGAAGCAAAAGACCTGCATGTTGTTGCTGACTGGTAACGCACCTACCTTAGCGCCAAACCGCAACTGATCAATGGTATTCTCAGCTTCTGCATATTTTATTAATAGCTTGTCAAACTCCTCCTAAGAACAGAGCATGAGAATAAAATTATAAAGACAACTAATTTCTAAACACCTGTAGACAAAGAGATTAGTTTGACATCAAAATTTGCAATAACATAGGTGGCAATCCTATGTTCTCTGAGATTTAAGGGGCCAATTTTCACTCCATTCACTGTGCAGGAACAGGGCGATGGAGCTCCAAAAATCACTGCACTGAACCTACTGCCCCATTAGGTTCCTGTGGAGGACAAAGAAAATGCTTCAAAGACACTCTAAAACGCTCCTTGAAGTGGCAGCAGTATGGTCTTCAAAGACTAGGAGCTTGCTACCAATCGTCCAGAATGGCGACAACTTGGCCATCAAGCTGCATCATGCTTTGAGTCCCAATGATGAGGCAGAGGAGGAAGGAAAAGGAAGTAAGTCCTGCACTTTGAATTCTATTACCTCGTGGGGCATCCTGCCCCATGTTCCCAAAGATCTGTGCATCGAGAATCTTCCTGTGCAGTCACATGAAGACCCATGGCAGAAACTCACATTCCTGAGTAGATGTCGTCCTCAACTGCCGACAACTGCCCCATTCTGCCCCGAATCTGCCCACTTTCAATTCAAACCAATGCTGGAAATTGATGTCCAGTACAACTACCTACTTATTAAGACATGCAAATCATGGTCCTATGACATACTTAGGACCTTGATGCAACTTTCAAGTGTCAATGGGCAGAGTTGTGTCCTTACTGACAATAAGCATAAAGTATCTTATATTAGCAGTCCTTAACTGACACAGGTCACTCCAGAAACTGAACAGGTAATATTTCCAAGATATTTTGTGGGGCCAGGGGAGGGGCCAAAAAATTATGTTAAAATACTATGGTCAAGGTTTTTTACCTCCATGACTGAAGATGGACAGAAGTAATGGTTTTGCCCATTTGTTAGTCTGTTTATCCATTTGTAAACAATATATCTCAAAAACTAATGGGTGGATTTCAAAGAAACCTGGTACACTGATAGGATATAGGCCAGGGAAAAACTGATTGGATTTTTGGAAAAGATGTAGATCTGGATCAGGATCCTGGAATTTTTTAAAGGATCACTTAACATTGGGAGATAGGGCCTATTCATTTTTTTTTAGAATGTTGTGGGGTTTTTTTTATTTAGAATGCTGTTGATTGTTTTAGAATGTTATGAATTGTCTCATATGCTGTAGTGGAATTTGTCACAGCATTCAAAATGTGAGCAAAGTTTTCAGAGCAGGTTGTTGGATATAGATTGGCTTGAAGCCTCCTCAGTGAAATAAAGCTCTTAATAAAATTATTTATTTTTTCAGCATCAGGCAAGGAAAATCCTCAAGGAAGAACTGTGTAATTGTAATAACGTTGAGTTAACACAGCGTGGCAGAAGTATGCACTCTACTGAGTACCCTCTTCACTTGTCTCTTTCTCTGTTCACTACCTGACATTTTTTGCCCAATAAAGCAAGCAGTCAAGAAAAATCACTGGCGAGTGTAGAAGCAGGTTACTAGCCTATGTTTTTGTTCCATTCTTAACATGACTCTTGATGCAAGTCAAACTAGGAGAATGTGAAAGAACTAGTGGTGAAATGGAAATAAATGTCAATGGCAGTGCACCCATTTTATAAGCATTAAAAGGGCACCTAAGGGTCCAATATAGCGGAGGACATGCACATGATTATTCTGTATAAGCTACGCATTGCCCAACATGATAGTTACAGCTGCCCACTCAGCATCCAGGGTGGCACCTGAAACTGTCGTTAGTCCCTTTTGCCAAGTTGGACTGTGAACCACCACAGGATGCTCCACCTTACTTAACCTACTGTGGAACCAGGCCAGAAGTGTTCTCCCTGGCTTCACATTAAAAACAGAGACCACCCCATCCATGCTGTCTGATCTGGTCCCTTCATAGCTGCTGAATTGCCCGATTGACGGGCCAATTAGTTGTGGTCTTGTCACCTGGCCCCACTGGGCACGTACACTGTATCTGGTTCAGGCACAAATTAATTTTTAAGCCACTAACTTCTTATTACCTGCATTTGTTGAAAAAGTTCTGGGGTATGATTTGCTCCCACAGATTGTTTTTTGTTATTCACTTCTGATCTTCTAAGAATTACTGAAGATTGTGTGCTATCCAGTATCTCTCGTACTACATCAATAGTTGATTTATGAATGGCATGGGAATTTTCTGGCGAGCTGGGTGAACATTTTGTTTTTTTTATTATTGGTTTTTCTGGATTACGATTATTGGAAGTATTCCTCTTGGGAATTTTGACCTTGGGTTCAACTTTGGAAAAGTCAGGCAGAGGATAATGTTGTTTCCCTCTACCATATTTGATGTCATTATAAGAAATTGTTCTTCCCATTTTTAACATAGGATTTTGAGCAATTTCTGATATTGTTTCAAGACTAAGCGGTGCTTCTGTGTTCTCTTCCTGTGCTATTTTTGGTGAATTTTCCAGTTCATAGGTGCAATTTCTTTTCATGATCCCCTGAGCAGAGCTACTGTAGTGTGAATCATTTTCATCTTCTAACACTTTTTCTTCATTTGCAAATTTGCTCCCTAGCTCTTGTTTCCTTGAAAGGTCTGTTTCTGACTTGTTAATGTTTATATGTAAATCATTACTGGCGACTGATGAAATATGGTTTTTAATTACAGTTTCCTCAATACTATCCGTGAAAGAGGTTTCTGGTAAAGTCTCAGAGTCAATGTACATAGTTGAACTAAGTGCCAGATCTTCTTCAGAGAAGTAACGCAGGAGTGATTCAGCAATGTTCGATCTTCCATCATTAAGCTCATTGTGTTCAACTGACAAGCTATTTTCCAATTTAGTTCCGTGCTTGGATACCAATATATCTGCTGTATCCTCTGACAAAAAAGTATTAGGTTCACTTTTATTTCTATGGCTAGAAGCTTCAGTGTCTGTACTCGTTTCATTGTCAGGTACTTTTTGTTGGAAGAATGAATTTTCTACAGTTGATCTTTGATCTGTAAATGGGATAGTTTGGATCACCCTGCTAACAGGTACATGACCTGACTGGTTACTAACAAGTCTAGTTAATGGTGGCATGTAATCAACTAAATCAGGATTCTCATCTGTAGGATGTTCACTAACATTCTGTAAGTTACCATCATATGGCAGCTCTTCCTGCTCCTCATCAGTGGTATTGCCAGCCATCTCCGGCAGTTTGTCGTCTTGAAAACTACTTTCCAAATTATCTTTTGTTTCATCATGTTTGCCTGAATAGCTAAGACTATGGATATGTTGGTTGTGTTCATATCCAATTTCTTCAGTGGTTTGTATTTCATCCTCATCACTGCCATCATATTCATTTTCAATCTTGCCAATATCATCTATTTTAGAAAGAGAAACATTGTCATCATAAAAATCCTGTTTCATTTTCAGTAACTTCTTTAATTTTCATAGTACTCAACTTGATCAGTAATCCAAGCCATACATTGTTCTGAATCTAATCAAATTCTTTGTTCAAATCAACTAGAAACGCCTATAAAATGTTGTAAAGTTTATTGTGAAGTTATATAAATATTGTAACAGCTTATTTTGATTAAGATTCATACGTATTTTCTTTTTATTCTCAAAGTTCAAAGAAGTAGTTAAATAATATGCCTTCTTTTTCCATTTGTCATTTTAGCCTTTAAGCTATAGATTTGAACTCCCTTCTCTTGTCCTCTCCACGTGCGCGCACGCACACACACACCAAACAGTAGTTGAATGATGATATCTTCACTCTAATACTATATTTGTGCTAATATTTGCAGGAAATTAATCATCAAATGAAAACCAGAAAATAACTTTCCAGTTATAATTTTATATTGTACACTGTAGTATCTGGGCACTTTTAAAGTTTACTTCACTTCAATTTAAAATTTGAGAGAGCAGGAAATTTTCCTCTTGCAATATTTAAATTTCATGAGATATCAGCACATCCACATGCTATGCTTTGGGACTTTTCAGACCATGTTTAGAGTTTCAGGTTAATCCTGCATGCAACTCTTCACTCTCTACAGTAAGCATAAGTATTTATAATAGGAAAAAAGTTGAAACAAATGTGACAAAAACAAGCAAGGTTCATAAGACAAGAAGTGCTTTGTTTTTATTAGTTCTTAGGATGTGGGAGCCTTTGGCAAGGCCAATATTTATTGCTCATTCCTAAATGCCCTTCTAAAGCTAATCATCCTCCCCGCTTTTTGAACCATTGCAGTTCATGTGGTGTAGGTATATACAGACTAGGACATTTAGTTCGGATTACTCTGTTGACCCTTTAGTGTCAGGTGTGGCTCAGCAGGTTGCACTCCTTCCTCTGAGGCAGAGGGTTATGAGTTCAAATCCCATGCCAAACTGAGGAGTACTTCACTGTCAGAGGTGTGGCCTTTTGGATGACATGTTAAACCAAAGCATTGTCTGCCCTCTCAAGTGCACATAAAAGATCCCATGGCATTAATTCAAAGTTTTTTGAGCTTGCATAACTCAATTCAATCATTGAATTATAGGCCAAACTGTTAGATGCTATATGACATCATTGCTATATATGTGATTTTTAGATCTGCCATATCAGGCTGCACTTATACCACAACTAAAGCGTCAGTGCAACATTGCACTGCACTGTTACAATTGTGGTGTAAATGCTGAAAAGCAGTTCTATGGTTGTACTTCACTGCCTGTTCAGCAATCAGCAAGGTGTCAGGCCACCTGCTACTGAAACCCTCATCCATGCTATTGTTACCTCCACATTCAACGATTCCAATCTTCTCCTGGCACCCTTTCATCTTCCACCATCCACAAGTCTGAGCTCATCTGAATAGTCTGAACTCTGCTGCTGTATCCTAACCTGAACACCCATTACCCCTGTGCTTGCTCACCTATACTGGCTCGCACTTCAAAATTCTTATCTTAGGCTGAAATTTCCCAGCCTCTCATGCTGGCAGAATCTTCTGGTCCTGCTGATGTGAACAGAGGCTTTAATGGCTCCACTGCTTTGATCAAATGCATCGCCACCTGTCCCAATGTCTCCTTCTGTGGTGCAGTGTCAATTTTTGTCTGATTACATTTGTGAAATGCCTTGGCACATTTTCCTATGTCAACGGTGTTATATAAATGCAAGTTGTTGTTAATCTTCCAGCACTGTAACTCATTGGGCAGGATTTCCCCCCCATCGGGGGCAAAGTTGAAGGGCGGGTGCGCACAGGTGTATTTCCGATCGGCGCTCCCAATTGGGGGCGCGGCGTCATTTTACGTGGGCAGGCCAATTAAGGCCCGCCCAGCGTGACGTCCGCACAGAAGCGCTATGCGCTTCCTGTGCAGGCGGGGGGAGTCCCAAAATCGAGAGTGCGCTCTTTCACGCATACGCACGAAAGTGCGCAGTCATCTCCCTGAGGCTAAGTGCAACCTCAGGGAGATCGGCTGTAAATGTAAAAAAGCTAAAAATAGAAAAATAAAATTTTCCTAACATGTCCCCATATGAGTTGGGACATGTCCATAATTTTTACAAAAGCTTTATTAAAGTTTTTAAAAACCTACAGGAAACCTCATCCCACCCACGGATGAGGTTTCATGCTTTTTCTAATTTGTGCCGGGACTCCTGGCCTGCCCGCTAACCTTAAGGTTCGACGGGCAGGTCCTTTTATTTCTTAATTGACTCTGTCAATGGCTTCAATTGGCCATTGACAGGTCAGTGGGTGCGCAGCTGATTTCGCTGTGCCCCCACCTATCTGAAAATTTAATTGGGGCGCGGTGACGTTGGGAGTTCCGCCCAACGTCATCGTGCGTTATTTTACGCCACAAACCTACCTATGGAAACTGCCTTGCTGGGCTTTCTGAGCATTAATAAAGAATGGGGTGAAAATGTCCAAATTGTAGCAACAACATGTGGTTGTTTATTTAATTAAGTCCTCAACTTTTTGTTTCAAAACCTTCATAACTGGCTTTTCAGACACTAAGTTAAGTATTACAGAAGTTTAGAAACAGACTACGTTTGCAATCTGAGGTCAAAATTGTCAGTCGTACAAATAAAAATCACAGGACTCCCTATAATCCTCCCTAAGGTGCAGCATTTTGAGTACAGTAGTCCAGAAAGAGAGGAGGAAAGAAAATAAAACATCTTGAAGACTTCATGTTGTTTTAGCCACCCAGTCACTTATTTATGCAGGAACCAGGAAAGGCATTGTAGTGTTGTAAAAATTAATTACAAATGAATGCAAAACATTCAAAACAAAGCCTTTCACTTACAACGTGTCTGTTGTAGAATTAGTGCACAAGTGCATGATTTCCATTAGTGCAATATCCTATACGTATTTCGTTTCCTTTGAGAACATTAGAAAGAAAAATATCTTACAGAAACATTAAAAATAATCACATTTACAAACCTGCAGTAATGTTAAGGCTATCATCTTCTGCTGACGACTGAGAAAGGAAGATGGCATAAGAATCACATACTTCACTAAAATTTAAATTGAAATCATCGTCCACATCCAGAAATATACTGTGCTCAAAGGATTTTTCCCATACTAAAGAATTCTCTGGTCTTTGTTTGATGCAGTCCTCATCTAGGATGTTGCTCGATTGTTGCAAATTAACGCAGCGGTTCTCCACAAATCTGGTGAATTGATAATCATTCATTTTTTCTAAAAGGTCTTCATTGTCATCTGTATCCAACTCATTTGTCACATCACGCTTTATATCTGCTTTGAAGTATTCCATTTTCCCAAATCAGCAAAAATAGATAAATTAGCACAGAGAAATGTCTAGTATTATACGTGTTTTCTTTATAACAATCTTCTCATTCAATGAAGTCTGAAATAGGTACTGCAGAACTAGAATAATCTATGCAGGAAAGAAGAAAGGAGAATCATACAGAGTTTATTATGATTAACAGTTCAACATACTTACTTTAAAAATGTATTGTTACTTGTCAAATGTTCTCTTGGAAAATGTACAGTGTAGAATCAGAAAAAAATACGTATAAATATATTTTAATTATTTGTGTATCAAATACCACGTACCAAACTATGTGGCATTTTTATATGCCAACTGAAGCAATTTAACACTGTAATTAAATGCCCTCAAGTATGTTTATCACCATTTCAATTTCATAAACAGCTTGTGAGGAGACAGGTGGTGCCAGGAAGAAGCACATGTGCTCTTCCTGGCCCACAAGGAATGCTGTGAAGGCATTTGCTTTTTGCCCACCCAGATACTACCTTGCTGTAGCTGTTAGATTTCCTGAGGCCTGGGAAACCTGGCTGGCCACAGGCAAAGCTGAAAAGTGGGTTAAATCCAAGGCTTCCTGAACATATTTAAAATGCCAACCCACAGTCCCTTTGACCTGGCTCAGTAAAACCCATAAATCGGTGGAATGGAGCTGGTTGCCCATTATTTCTGCCGGCCTGCGTCCAAATCTACCTGCTCACCCATGTCTTATCTGTATAAATGACTTACTGTCAAACTAATCTTTATACTTTATTTAATGAAATAGATGAACTTTAAGAGTTTTACAAATAATATATAAATGGTTATCTGGTCAGTTGCATACCCTATCAAGCTCTCTTTGAAATAAACACAGAAATCCTTCAATACTAGAAGATAGTTTCAGAGTGCATTTGCACAACCAGGCTGAGTTCCCTCATCACAGTGCCTCAAGAATCCCAGGCACAGTGGGTAGAAAAGGAGGTGCAGGGCTTCTACATTGACTCTCTGCTCCACTGCAGTTGCCTAGGGTTATTTACAAGCAGAAAATGAGACAGAAATGGGTAATCCCAATCCTCCTACCTCAAATTCCCCCATGTACGTACATAAGGTGCTCAAATGCAAGGGTGCCCCTAAAAGCTGGTTGTGGACTTAGGTTGAAACCTTCCTCAATTTGGAGGCTCAAGAGGGTCCTGGGGTTATTTTCCAAAAAAGAACAGCAGGTCAGGGAACTACATTTTTGTTTTCCTCCAACAGGATCTTTGGGTTTGGGGCCTTCTCACCCCAGGGTCAGTAGAGAGGATCCTGGTGAATGGGGGTGTCTCTCCTGCCAGATTACTGAATAGGCAGAGGACATCTTTCTTCTGATGCCTTACTATTCTGTTATTTCACACAATATAGATGTCCAGCTCATGAGATTATAGGTCCGTAGGTTAACCATCCATTTGCACCACGTTAACAGTCTTCAACACTTAGCACAGCTTGTGGGTTCATGTCCCACTCCCGGAAACCAAGAACTGTGATTGTACTCGAAAGAGTTGCAATCTGTGACTGTTGATAACTCGGAAGAGTTTCCATATTAGAGAGATTGTCTTAAAACATTTCCCAGGTTTTGTTAAAGTATTTTGCAACAGGAGGAATGTGTGTTTCCTTATTAGGAATTAGGTATATCAACTTTCTATTCTGAGAAACACCTAAAGTGACTTCTAATTCGTCCAACCTCAAACAATTAACATCCTATTTGGACATAATTATCTCCTCTCCTTATAAGCAAACATAAATCAGATCAGTTTTCATTCAAAACTTTCACTCAATTTAGCACTTAATTTTGAGCCAATGGGGTGATCAGAAAATGAGGGAGAAAAAAATCCCACAATTTCACTGTGGCTGGTTACTAAATCTTGCAAGGAGAGCTTGATAGGGTATGCAGCTGACCCAGTAATGACAAATAAAGTTCAATAAAGGCAAACATAAGATACTGCATGGTCGAAGGAAATAAATGAGAAATAAAAACAGAAAATGCTGGAAAACTCAGCAGGTCTGGCAGCATCTGTGGAGAGAGAAACAGATTTGACATTTTGAGTCCATATGACTCTTCTTCAGAGCTAAAGAGAAGTAGAAATGTGATGGATTTTATATTGTTTAAGAGGGGGTGGAGCAGGTGGAACGGGATAGAAGGTCAGGGATAGGTGACAGCTAAGGAGAGATTGACAAAGATGTCATTCATGGACACAAGACAAAGGGAGTTTTAATGGTAGTGTGAAGAGTAAAGAAGATGCTGATAGTGGCATAAAGGTAAGATAGCAGAAGGTGTTAATAGCAGAACAAGGGTCAGCACTCGTTCTTATGTTTTGCTTTCACAAGTGACAGGTGGCCCTGTGGGGAGAGGGGGAAAAAAGGGTAAAAAATGAACAGAAAAATAAAAGAATAAAGTCAAATTTAAAATAAATAAGTAAAAATAAATTAAAAATGTGAATATGTATTACATGCACAGGATACAGCTTGTCAAGAGGGAAGCTGAACTACACATAAGTATCAAAACAAAAACAGAATTACCTGGAAAAACTCAGCAGGTCCGGCAGCATCGGCGGAGAAGAAAAGAGTTGACATTTCGAGTCCTCATGACCCTTCAACAGAACTGAGTAAAACTGAGTAGAACTGTTTTACTCAGTTCTGTTGAAGGGTCATGAGGACTCAAAACGTCAACTCTTTTCTTCTCCGCTGATGCTGCCAGACCTGCTGAGTTTTTCCAGGTAATTCTGTTTTTGTTTTGGATTTCCAGCATCCGCAGTTTTTTGTTTTTATCTACACGTAAGTATGCTTTTTGACTTTTCACTCACCATGTCCAAAAAATGTAAGACGCGAATAAACAAAGTTAGCACCTTGGGATGTTTTTCAATTTTAAAAATTGTATTATATAAATGCAAGGTGTTTCTGTGGTCATTACTGTAGTAATAAATAATTTCAATAAGTCAGATGCTTTCTTGCTTGTCAATTAATAATTAACCAAGTGGGATTATACTTTGCAGCGCTAGTGTGTACAGGATCTGAGAGAACTTTCCTGGGTGTAGAACAGAACAACTGAAAGGATAATTAGAGTAGTTTCTCATGAGATTGTTCAGAAGAAGAATAAGTATGAGGAGGAAGGAGAGCCTATTTCTTGTCCAACTTATACAAGCTGATAGTTTGAAACTTCATTTGTAAATTTCTTATGTTTAAAATTTGTAAATATAAATTAAATCAGATAAACGATGTTAAATGTACAGGGTGGTAAAGGAAATTGCTATTAATAATGCACAAAAATGGCATCTTATTCTTTTAATTCCCCATATCATCTATCCACACACTTTTCATTAATAAGTAAGGATGCTAAATAAAACAGTATGAAAGCATACTAAAACAGTATGAATAGTTGCAACTTTGGAGGTGATCTAATCATTTTAAATATATTAATGTGACATGGTGAATGCATTTATTCAAATAAGGCTTTCCTTCATTTGCTTTCATGACTTGGAAACTATTGAAGGATCAGTTTTAGTCAGTAAGTTATCTCTTTTTGTATAGTAATCTGAATGTGGTATTAGTGGTTGCCATATGTTGACCATTGCCATTTGTTGATTATTGCACACAGTAAAACACTGTAGGTATACAGGTGACCATCATGTTGAATAATTTTAATTGGCACGAATAGTAACAGTACTTTAACATCAACGGGATGCAAATTTATTCATATATATTACACACATTACAACCACCAGCAACATTACAAACAAGATTTTCAGTCCAGTACTAACCCATAATTATTTACCACGATCATCAGTTCATCTTTGATTTTGAAAATACAATAGAGACATTCCTGAGCCTGGATCACCTGGGGACTGCGAGTGTCAGAAAACTGGGTACTTTGGAATACCTGTGAAGGGTCCTGTTTGATTTTCTTTCTGCTTAAATTAATTGGAATGAAATAGTTTTCTTCAAGTTTATGGTCAACAATGACAATCGGGCTGAGGCAAACCTTGATTGAAGACATATGGATAGGGCGTATCCTTATAGCTTTTTCCCTTTTTTGCCTCTCTTTAGGAGATTATGTGGATGGAGGGGAGGCAAGAAAGAATGGATAAGGGTTGATGACGTAAGCTCTGCACACCATGCCCAGATGGGACAGGCTCAATGGATCAGTTGGTCTTTACTCATCCTTTCTGGCGTGTGTATGGGTGTGTACTCCTAGTATTCCTACAATTATTTTGTCAAAAGTTGCGTCTATGGTTGAAGGAAAGGGGAACAAAGTGATATGGGAACAAGGCTGCAGATAGAATTAGAACTACTGTGTGGATAAACACCAATGTGGACTCGGTTAACAGCTAGTTTTCATATTATAGCTACCTAATTCTACATTAAAGGCTAATGATCATCCAGGCTAATTTCAGGAAGTGGCACTGATGTTCAGAAAGGTCATGAATGATCTTAGATTTGGTACAAAAGTATTCAGCTACCATATCTCACAAGTGTTCTGGTTGAAACTATGTCAGAAAAGAATGTTTTAATTTGAAATATTTGCTTGCTAAATTCCAACCTCTAGTATTAAAACTAAGCGTTGACACTTGGTCAGGCCATACTGAATGGGCCTGCGGCATTGCTGGGAGTTGGATTTCATTATTATTTTTCCAATTGCACTAAACACTACTCTACTATAAAGATCAGGTGGGGTGGAATTTCCTGTGATGATGTAACTGGGAAGTTACAAGGAGGTCTCGTAGCGCAGTGAGTAGCATCCTTGCCTCTGAGCCAGATGCTCTGGGTTTGAGTCTTAACCCAGGACTTGATGGCCACAGATGTGTTTGTAAAGTAACCAAACAAGTTGATTATCAATCTGTTTATCCTTCAAATTATGCCTTAGGCAGGTGGTAAGAGCTAGGAGAGTTTCCTAGTCAGCCAGAACCATCTGGTAGCCGCAGCGCAACAGTTTCAAGATCCAGGCGCAGGTTCTTGCCATGGGTTTCATGGCATGCGTCCTCTTCGTTTCGAGGGATTGCTAGAAAGAACGAATTTGGAAGTTACGTGCAAAATTTCCCTTATTCGTACACCCCATTTTGTCAATGGCTATTTACTCTCAAATTTCCTGCCAATGTCGCACAGGGAATATAAAAACGGGCATTTACAGTCAGCACCTGACAATTTCTCTGGATGCACACGATATATTCCAAGCCATCCATCACTCAGGCACATTAATTACAGCATCTTTAAGAACATGTAATCATGAAAGTTTTGCACTTTTTAAACATGACTTATCCCAATATCATAAAACGCATTCAAAGAAATTTGAAATAGTATAGGTCTAAATGAAGGTTTATATACTTTTAATTACTCAAAGAAGCAATAAAGCACAAGGAAAATGACTGTTTCCTGCTGTGCATAAGGCTGGAATTTTCCCTGAATTGCATGAGGTGCAGTGGTGGTCTTGAAAAAAGACATTTTTTCACCAGCTGCAAGGGCAGGTTTTTGCGCCGTATCATCTGCTTCCTGCCTCATTAATTATGCAGCCACAGGAAACATGGTAAATCGTTGGCAGGTGGCCTCTGGATCACCCGCCAGGCTGTTACCTCACTCCGGGTGCCATATCTAAACTGCAGCCACGCACACAGTTCTCAATGCTTGCAGACCAGGATTGCTCCAGTGAAGACATGGCCCCAAAAGCCAAGAAGAGTTCAGTGACCCATCACTGGAATGCCTTTTGGAGGCCTGCTGTGATGTCCTCTACCCCACTCTGGCTGCAGGAGGTCCAGCAATCTCACCACTGTGGCTTGGGAGGCAGTGGCAGTGGTGATCAGTGCCAACGCTGCACAGAAGAGGTTGGCTGTCCAGTGCAGAAAGAGGATGAATGATCTCATCCGTGCTGCCAGGGTAAGTCATCACTCTAAACACACAAATTCACAAAGCCATTACACAGTCACTGGCATCTCACTCACTTCCAGCTCAAGGGACGTCACCACTCACTCTCTCATACACATACCATCAAATCTCCATTTGGCCTTATCTCTTCTGGAGACTGCCTCCTCGGCCCTCACCATCTTGAGGCCACTTGCACAGATCAACATGTGTCCCCACACACACAATCTGGGATAACCCCCTTCCCCAGTACAGTCCTCGCCCTGCAGCATCTTCCCTTGCCCGAGGCAACTTCTCCCCCTTCCCCGAGCAAGCCCTAGTCCTGCAGCCATTAAAAAGCCCCCCTGTCTTACAGCTGGTCTGGTAGGTAGAGACTTGCCTATGAGCCCCCCCCAACTAAAGGTGATGTGGTGTTGCCTGCGAAGTCTGGCACTGATGATTGCAAGTACCGCCTGAAGCATGGTAGGCAAACAAACCTCAAAGTCCTGAGCAAAGTGCAGATTGCCTGGTGCACGTCGCTCATGTACAGTTGTGAAACACATCGGCGTGATTGAGCTCATGATCCAGTGTGGGGGGCTGATTCCGGTGAGCAGGGCTTATAATGAGATTCTGATTCATTGAAATTAGCTTCCCGATGTGTGGTGGCAGGAAATGCGGCCCGCCATTGAGAGGTGGAGAGGACGATCGCAAACTGGTTTTACAATGACATGAAACAGATTTTTAGCAATTTCTTAATATTTTCTGCTCCCGCCCACTATGACGTCTGCCGCAAATGGGAGCAGAAAATCCTGACTTAAATTTCTGATCTTAATTTTACACCTGTTGTGAACCAGTGTAACAGCAGTGAATTTGCATGTACAGCATGGGGATAGATCAACGGTTACACTAACAAAGTAACAACGTAGGCCAGTATTAATGTGCAAGTAGACCAGCAAATGACATGAGCTACCAATCAGCAGAAATTGGTGGTCGATTTACATCGCTCCTATGTCCATTCAGCAGGGCCAAGCGGCACTGTGGGATGCTACCTGTGCGGGTTTCCTCATTTATTATTAAAGAATATAACAATAGGAGCAAGAGGAAGAGTAGGCTATTCGGCCCACTGAGCCTGCTCCACCATTCTTTATGATCATGGTTATTTTCTACCTCAATTCTACCTTGCCGGGCTAGCTCCCTATTCCTTAATTCCCCTCGTGTCTAAAAATATATGGATCTCTGTCCTGACTATATTCAGCAACTGAGCACCCCAACATCCCTTTGGGGTACAAAAATCCAGTGATCCTGCGCAACTCTTTGAATTAAGAAATTTCTGCTCATCTCAATTCGACATGATTAACTCCTTATTTTCAGACCTTTGGTTCTAGCCTCCCCCCCAGAAAAAGTTGTGCAAGCCATAAAGGTAGGGTTCTTACAGCACTGCCTGCCCCCGGGATCGACATAATCTGCATAGCCCGAAATTCTCACCCCCCAGATTGCGCCCCCACTGCGCCGTTATCAGCTCACAGATCGAACCAGTTGTGGCGCAAAAGCTTTTGGGCTTGAAGGGTGCAGAGAAAAAGTCTAACTAACCGGGCACACCCATGAGCTGCCCCCGATCCAGCAAGATCCAGTCCATTTGATCCGACAGGCGTAAAAGAGCAAGGAAATTTGGACGAAGCGTAAATACTTGCGGAACAAACTTGCAGCCGTTTCCTCCAAAGGTGTATAGTTGCTTTACGCACCAGTTGACACGCGTCGTCTTTGGGCACAACACATGCACCTAAATTTCCACTCCCGGTGCTTGAGGGTCAGTCACTTCAGTGGGTCCCGGGACAAGTGATTATTTTAACAGCGACAAGCGGGGTCGCAAATTTAAAATAGCAAGTGTACTCGACCCTTCTAAGATCTTGCCCACTTACTTAACGAGTGAAGAAGGCGCTGTGTTTGAACTGATTGGAGATCGCAGCTTTGATCCTTTTCATAAACTGAGAGAAAAGCCTCGTTCTGTCCTCAGCTTTAAATCCTCCCGGGGCTGCCGCTCACTCCCCTGGCCGGGTTTCGACAAGTTTTACAGTTGGACGCTGACCTCCGCGAGCTCGCTCAGCCCTCAGCGGCGGTTACATAAATTAGGCAGATGAGCGATCCCCGTGCTCCCATTGGCTCAAATTTGAATCGGGGCTCGGAGGGGGAGGGGGCGGGGTTTGCTCCTTGTTGTTATGGTGACGGAGGCCCCGGCGGGAGGAGGTGGGCCAGCTCAGGCTGGGTGATGTATCTGGAAAGGTTTTTCTGCTCCAATTCAACCGGATCCGGTTTCTTGTTTTATTTTTAAACCCAGTCCCGCCACGTCGTCTCAGGTTTTGTTCAAAACTCCGCTTGCGTCCAGAGCGATAGCTCTTAAAAGGAGTTGCGATGAAAGGTCATCGACCTGAAAAGTTGTAACTCTATTTCTCTTTCTACAGATGCTGCCCGACCTGCTGAGTATTTTCAGTACTTCCTTATTAAAATTTTTATCCTAAATGACAACGATCTGGACACTTGGATGAAAGGTACTTGTTTAGGTTTCAAGTGCCAACTATGCCACTGTTACCCAATTGGAAAAGTAAGCACCACTCTGGGCTGGAATAGGTTTGCAATCAGTTTCACGCTCGATGACCTTGAAGCACATTCCTAGCAAGTGCTAGAGCCTCGCAAGAACAATAATTACCTATAAATGAGGCATTCGACGAATAGAGTCAGATCTGGGAGGGAGGATCATGTCAGGAGGGCAGCAATCTAGATCCGCAAACGTTTCTGCAGAAATTTAGAAAACTATTCACTTTACATTCTTAGTTCAGTTTGCTCACATTTTCATTTTCTTCTACTAGTTATGCAGTACATAGCTGTTTGAGAAAGTGTGAAATGGGGATTATTACTATCTAATATTTTCAATTTTAAGGAATTCAACTGACTCATGTTCTTTTGATGATGCTGCCTCATCCATTTCCTGCTGTTTCTGTTTTGGATTTCCAGCATCTGCATTTTTGCGTTCTGTTCTCATTGCCCTACTAAACAGCTCACGCCATTTACAGTTCGTGAATTTCTATAGATGTAACCACCAAATCTGGGACGCACCATGTTGGTTGCCTGGCATTGGGTGCAACTTTATTGTTAAAGACCAAATGGCCACATGAATCATAAACTATACTTTCCAAATTAGGAACAGAATTGGGTGAATCAGACCCTGGGACCTGCTCTGCCATTTAATTAGATCATGGTTGACCTAATAGCCACAGACATGATTGCAAGTCTGTTTAAGTTAAGGATTTTAAAAATTCATTCATGGGATGTGGGCATCGCTGGCTAGGCCAGCATTTATTGCTTATGCCTAATTGCCCTTGAGAAGGTGGTGGTGAGCTGCTTTCTTGAACCACTGCAGTCCATATGGCGTAGGTACACCCAAGCACTGTTAGGGAGGGAGCTCAAGAATTTTGACCCAATGACAGTGAAGGAATGGCAATATATTTCCAAGCCAGGATGGTGTGTGGCTTGAAGAGGAATTGCAGGTGGTGTTGTTCACATGCATCTGTTGCCGTTGTCCTTCTAGATGGTAGCAGTCATGGGTTTGGAAAGTGCTAAGAAGCCTTGGTGGGTTCCTGCAGTGCATCTTGTAGATGGTACACACTACTGCCACTGTGCGTCGGTGGTGGAGGGAGTGAATGTTTGTGGATGGATGTTTTGTTCTGGATGATGTCAAGCTTCTTGAGTTGCTAAGAGTTGCACTCATCCAGGCAAGTGGAGAGTATTCCATCACACTCCTGACTTGTGCCTTGTAGAAGGTGGACAGGCTTTGGGGAGTCAGGAAGTCTGTTACCCGCCGCAGGATTCCTAACCTCTGATCTGCTCTTGTAGCCACAATATTTATATGGCTGGTCGAGTTCAGTTTCTGGTCAATAGTAATCCCCAGGATGTTGATAGTGGGGGATTCAGCGATGGTAATGCCATTGAATGTTAAGGGGCAATGGTTCGATTCTCTCTTGTTACCTGGCACTTGTGTGGCATGAATGAAATACAGACTTAATATTTGACTCCCAATCATAGTTTATTCTTGCATTTTCTTTTAGAATTTCCTTTACATTATTCTGCACATTTCATTCCATTAAACAAAGTACACACATGGGTCTTTAGCAGTAGACAAGCATTTAATGAGATTTTATTTTAAAAAAACTTATTTTCATTTATTTGCATTTCAATCTTTTAACAATTGTACTAGTAACAAATTTTGAAGCAGATGATGATAAAGACCAGGATTGCCCGTTGGTTTACTCGTGTTTCCTTTTTTGCTGGACTTTATTCCCAGAGGAAAATGTATCTTAATGCTTGAACACCTAAAAAGGCAAATAGAGATAGTACAGTAATATGTGTATATTGATGCCGTAAAGGTAACAAATACAAATCAAAGCTTGGTAAGCAGCAAACAGAATTATTGAAATGTGACTCAGAACAGATTCTACTACCAGAAGAAATGGGTATGGAATTCATGTATATTTTCCCAATTTAATCTTACCTTTCTAGAATTCCAAGATAAACAATTATGAATTTTTTTCTATTCAGAAAAGCTGAATGCTTTGTTCACATAAGCGATGATTCTACAATGCCGCACTTTCAATAGGGAAACAGACTTGTAAGAAAAGTGAGTCAGAGAGTTGGTAATATAGCTGTACTTCTAATTTGTGCTCCTTGCTGAAAGTCAGATTATTTTTAAAATGGTGCAGTATTGCCAGTTCTAAAGAGTTCCATGCTATAAACTGTTGGTGTCAACCCAATATTTAGAGACCATATTCTAATTTCCACTTAACGTTAACTGTTTCTTTCTCCACAGATGCTGCCAGATCTGCTGAGTTTTTCCAGCATTTTCTATTTTTATTCCTAATCTCCACTCACTGGGGCAGTTCATTCCAATTGTCATTTCAATAAATATTAATCATTCCCTCATAAGGCACTGACAAGACATAATTTAATAGTGTTTTAAAATATATTTTTGGTTAACCAATAACCCCCTGCATGGAAGCAAAATACTGCAGATGCTGGAAATCCGTATGATTCTTTTTCAGAGTCTGGATGGGCTCTGTTGTGCACAAATCAGCTCAACATACTACATTATTGCCATATAACCTTGTTATCCTAAGAACATGCAGTTCAGCCTCTGTTACAATATTGTATCTTGTGTTCTTATCCAGTAAATTAAATGCAGATAAAATGTTACATTTGTTTTGTGTTGAAAATGATACAAGCAGCCGTGCATAATTTTACATTACGACATGGAACAAACCATTCTAACTATATTTAGTTTGCTGTAATTTATGTAGGATAGTCTATGTATTAATATAGATGAAAATCGTACCTATACAATTAGTATATCATCTCATCTGCTGGGAAGATGGAGGTGATCACCAAGCTGTTTTGTTTAGGAACTTAAGTGCACAAAATGAAACTCATATTCAATAACAATGCAGGTTATGTAAGTTTGTTTTATAACAGATACTGACCATAACATTTCCTGCTTATCAACTGCCAAAGACTTTTAAATAAATCTGTCCTTGTTCCTTCAATTTGAATTTCATCCTCCACATAATAATGCCAACATAAAATGGACACAAAACCGAATAAAATCCACATCAAATTAATCCAGTGAATACCATGCTATTTGATACGTCCATCTGATAGTTTGCAATTTTTCTGTAAAGTACCTCCATGGTAACAGCAGTGCCACTAATGAGGCTCCCACTCTTGGAAACTCAGCCTTGACATCTGAACAGATTACATAGGAACACACAAACAGCAGTAAATCATTCAATCTCTCAATCCAATCCACCATTCAATTAGATCATGGCTAATCTGGACCTCAACTCTATTTACCTGGCTTTGGTAAAAAATTGTCACTATGACTTGAGATCTCTGATTAGCTTAGGTTCTGCTGTATAGCCTAGAAAATTATCAATGATCATTTACTTCTGGTTCATTCTGCATAACTTTGACATTAGAAGAGCCATGCAGCCAGAAAGGGTGGAAGGTGAACCTGTACCCATTCCTGCAGAGAATAAGAGGAGGGCAATAAAGTAGAAGAGAAGCCATCTCACTGATATATGGCCCAAGTGGACTGAAATAGCAAGGACCAATACACTAACTTTCACTTAAAAACAGGCCTTACATGAAAAGTCCTGTTGGCCTCTATGACATCCATTTGCCCCATAATAACATGATGGACCAAACCTGCCTTCACTATCAAAACCTAAAAATGTTATCCCTACACCAGTCATCATATGTTCCTTCTGACCAATAACCTATCACCAAGCATTTCAAGGAAGGTGCAATCATTTTTTTTTTCAATTTCATTGGTGGATTCTTACATCAGGGTATTCTTCCTCGGTGCTAAATCTTTGCAAAAGTTCAGGGTGTGTGTTGTCTGCCTACTAATCTCCTCCTCAGACCCATCTCCCAAACTCATAACCTCCACCATCATCACCTCCAAGTTCCTCTCCAGGTCACCCACTATCCTGACTTGGATATATATTGCAGTTTCTTCATCAATTACTAGGTCAAAATCCTGGAACTAGCTAACAGCATTGTAGGAGTGCCTTTGCCACATGGGCTTCAGCAGTTCAACAAGGCGACTCACCACTACATTCTCAAGGACAACTTGGAATGCTGACCTTGATGGCAACACCCATAGTCAAAGAATGTTTTTTTTTTAAAAGTGGTATAATTTTGAGGAAAAAATGGATGAAACAGAAAAAATGACTGTTCCTACTCTAGACATATGTAATATTTTGCAGATTAATGACTAATCACTAAGCATGGCTCTAAGCATATGGGTAATTTCACAGCCTTTGTAAGCACTGCTAATTAAATTCAAAATGTACCCTGAAACATCCCTCTATTGCTTTAAAAGATTGTTAAAGTTCAACACTCGTAATTTACAGGTATTTTCAATTAACACAAAGTCTCACTGAAATATATTTTTACATCTACATAGGAGTGTGCAAATCAGTACTTTCTCCTATGAATGCACAATGAGATGAATAATACGATAACGTGCCAGATGAACCTATCTTCACCATTGGGATGCAAAAACAGGAACAGAAATGTAACCAAGAATGATAAAAGCAATCTAAAATTCATTGAGTAATCAAATGACCATATAAGTTATAGGTGGTTCTTACAATACAGTCATACAGGAATAAATGTAATCAGTGTGACTGATATGATTAAGCAATTTACGATATGGATTTCCTAACTTTCTACTTCATAAGGTGTAACTGAACAAGAGTGCGTGTGTTTCATTTGTCATAATCAAGATCAAACATGTGCATTGTGAGCACTGAGACCTCAGAAGACTGATAATTTTTCCTCAATAGTGAGAGTCACAAATCAACATATTAAATTTAAGTAAGGCAAATTTCAAAAGGATGTGAAACCAATTTACCATGGTAAATCAGACTGAGCTGTTAATAGATAAAACTAGAAGTAAGCAGTGAGAGCATATTCAGTCACTTTTGGTACAATACAAAACCAATGCATACCCCTAAAAGGCAAAAGAAAAGCTCCACTCATGCAGTTAACTCATGGCCAACAAATGAGGTAAGAAACAGTATCAAGCTAAATTAAAAAGGGCTTACACAAATGCAAAGAATCAAAAAAATCTAACAAACGGAGTGCTATTAAACCAAAACAAGATTGAAAAAAGTACAAATAAGGGCAAAAGGAAATATGAAATAAACATGCAAGGAGTATCACAGCCAACCGGAAAGTGTTTTTTGATCAATACATTCATAGAAAAGTACAGGAAACTGGTGCAGGAAAATGTGGGTCCATTAGATGCCATAATGCAAAATAAGGACACAGTGGACTTGTTAAGTGAATATTTTGTACCCATTTTCACAGCAGAGGAAGAAGATAAAATAAAACATAAAAATAAGTCATGGGATGAAACACATTAGATTTAGTATAAGTAAGAAAAAGGTAATGGAGAAAATAATAGGAATGAAATGACTAGGTTTTGATGGTTTCCACCCTAGTATATTAAAAGAAATGGATGGGAAAATTGTAAATATCTTAGCCAGTTGTTTCTGCATTGACAAGATCCTTTGCAAATTGAGCAGAAAATTATGCTCTCTTTGAAATGTGTTTTTTCCTCAAGTTTCCACTCAAACTGATTTGCACATTTAAAAAAATTCATTTATGGGATGTGGGTGTCACTGGCTAGGCCAGCATTTATTGCTCATCCCTAATTGTCCTTGTTCAGAGGGTATTTAAAAGTCAACCACATTGCTGTGGGCCTGGAGTCACATGTAGGCCAGGCCAGGTAAGGACAGCAGATTTCCTTCCCTAAAGGACCATGTGCAAAATTTGCCAACAGCCAATGTGATCAGGCATATCGTAATTTGTCTTAAAATTTTCTTAATGTATTCGAGAGTAGTAACTAGGTACAGTTTGATTAATACAACTGAAAATGGGTTTATCACAAAAAGAAACATTTTTAATTACAGTATCAATTCTCCACCTATGCGTAATTGGATTTTACATTATGGAAAATAGCTTTTAACAAATATACAGAACCATTTGGTGGTTACATTGGGAGACAGTAGTCGGTTTCTTAATAAATTTACAAAAGAAAAATACATTCAAAAGCTTTTAAAGTAGCGTCCTTGTGCCTAAAGGAACCAGCTTAATGCTTAGGTGCTCCTCAAAGGCCTGCAAATAGTCACAATGAGCAAAACTCACAATTGTGATTTCCCGGGGCTGTTGCCAGTTTTGTGGTGAAGCCCAGCTTCTAGCACAAAGTTACGCTAGACATTTATAAATCGTTGCTTAGACCTAAGATTGAGAATTACGTCCAGTCCTGGGTACTGTACAACATTCTAGGAAGGCCTTGGAGAGATGCAGAGGAGATTTACTAGAATTGTACCATATGAGGGACTTCAGTTGTCTGGAGAAACAGAGAAGCTAGAATTGTCCTCCTTGAGAGCAGAGAGGGTTCAGGGTAGATTTAACAGAGGTTTTCACAACTACAATAGAGCAGATAGAAAGGAACAGTTTTCAATGGAGGAGGGTCAATCAGGGGGGGTTAAACAGATTTTGGATGTTGTAAGCAGATTCAGAATTACCCTTCAAAGGAAAATTGCCTAAATTCAGGTATTCCTGCTTCCTCCCGCCGGGGCCGCTGCTTCTCCGTCACCATAACAACAAGGAGCAAACCCCGCCCCCTCCACCTTCGAGCCCCGATTCAAATTTGAGCCAATGGGAGCACGGGGTTCGCTCATCTGCCTAATTTATGTAACCGCCGCTGAGGGCTGAGCGAGCTCGCGGAGGACAGCGTCCAACTGTAAAAACCCGGCCGGGGGAGTGAGCGGCAGCTCCGGGAGGATTTAAAGCTGAGGACAGAACGACGAGGCTTTTCTCTCAGTCACCGGGAGACTGAGTTTATGAAAAGGATCAAAGCTGCGATCTCCAATCAGTTCAAACACAGCGCCTTCTTCAGTCGTTAACTCAGTGCGAGGTTCGTCGCAGTCGAAGTGCGATTCGGATACGATCCGTTTTTAACATCAGCTTTTTGGGGCTCGGCCTCACCGCTATACTCCAGGCCCCTCTAGGAGACAAGAATTGTGACAGTGGTATGAAACATCTCTCTTTCCCTCCCTCCCCCAATCTTGTTTGTCTCTCCTCCTCCTCCTCCTCTTCCTCATTCTCTCCTTTTCTCTCTGTTCTAACTTTCCCCCGCTCAGTGCGACCCTATTCATGTGTTTCGCCATTCTCTCTCTCTCTCTCTCTCTTGCTCTTTTCTGTTTAATCCGAGTCGAGTTCGTCCTTGTAAATTTTCTTTTTACCTGTCTTTCTCTCAGTATTGGAGTTTTCGGGGCGTTAGTTGTAAGTGGTGGAAGCCAGGCTTTTTAAGGTGCGCCGCTTTGCTGAACGTTGACAAGCCAAGCCGGGCTGAAAGTTGGTCAAGACTTCACCCTGGACTGTTGACTTGCACCAGTGTTTGTGCTCAGCACTCATCCACCCATTCGGCTGTTGAAACTCCTTGGGGTGATCTTTAATCAGATTACCCCGTCGTGCTCGAATTTAGCATTGGAGATTTACTAGTGCACATGGAACTAGGATAACCAGCAGATAGGACCGTGGAGACAAAAGGGAAGTCGGCATACTGTGTTTTGAAATGAAAGCAATCAGATGTATATGAGGAATTGATAGTATGATCACTACTAGAGGGGTTTGCCAGTACCTTGACAACATTAAGTGTGGTGGAATCTGAAGGACGATCTCGCAAACCCAAGTACTATCAATTTGGGGTTGGAGACAATGAATTGTATAACAATTTGAACAAAAAGGTCAGCGATTGAGGAAATATTAGAATGCAAAATTGCATTTTTGAATGTCACCAAGTTTAAAAATTTTATAAATGGAAAAATAATGACAAGTGGACGAAAAGTATCCGTTTTTTTCCTTAAACAAAAATAGCTGGAAAAACTCAGCAGGTCTGACCATCTGTGGAGAGGAAGACAGAGTTAACGTTTCGAGTCCGTATGACTCTTCATCAGGACTAAAGAGAAATAGAAATGAGGTGAAATATAAGCTGTTTAAGGGAGGTGGGACAGGTGGAGCTGGAGAGAGGGCCAGTGATAGGTGGAGGCAAAGGAGAGATTGCCAAAGCTGTAATAGACAAAAGGACAAAGGGGTGTAGACGGTGATATTAACTAAAGGAATGATCGCTTTGCGAAACATCTTCGGCCTGTCCGCAAGCATGACCCAGACCTCCCTGTCGCTTGCCATTTCAACACTCCACCCTGCTCTCATGCCCACATGTCTGTCTGTCCTTGGTTGCTGCAATGTTCCAGTGAAGCTCAACGCAAACTAAAGGAACAGCACCTCATCTTCCGATTTGGCACTTTACAGCCTTCCGGACTTAACATTAAGTTCAACAACTTCAGACCATGAACTCTCTCCTCCATCCCCACCCCCTTTCCGATCCCCTTTTTTGTAATAATTATTATATTTTAATTTTTTCTTTTCCCACCTATTTCTATTATTTTTAAATTTATTTCCATCAATTGTTTTATCTCCACCTTTTAGCCTATTTTGATCCCTTCCACCCCACCCCCACTAGGGCCA
The DNA here is from genome assembly GCF_964194155.1 of Cetorhinus maximus. Taxonomy (NCBI): domain Eukaryota; kingdom Metazoa; phylum Chordata; class Chondrichthyes; order Lamniformes; family Cetorhinidae; genus Cetorhinus; species Cetorhinus maximus. The sequence continues at coordinate 97,954,584 of NC_135895.1, forward strand.
CCTGTCACTTGCTCATCCTGCTTTCTACCCTTAATGTCAACATTAGCACATCCTTTACCTAATACCACCGTCTACGCCCCTTTTGTCTATGACATCTTTGGTAATCTCTCCTTTGTCTCCACCTGTCACTGGCCCTCTATCCAGCTCCACCTCCTTAAACAGCTTATATATCACTTCATTTCTATTTCTCATTAGTTCTGATGAAGAGTCATATGGATTCAAAACGTTAACTCTGTCTTCCTATCCACAGATGCTGTCAGACCTGAGTTTTTCCAGCTATTTTAGTTTTTGTTTCAGAATTCCAGCATCCGCAGCATTTTGTTTTTATCTTAGAGGTTTTTTCTTTCCCCATCTCTGGCACAGTATATACAAGAAATTCAAGTTTGGAAGATTGAACTCCCATAAGAGCCCTCTCCTTTCCCCTGCCACCCTCACTCAATTTCTGTCCAGTTAGATTAATGGGTGGAAAATCAGACAATCTGTTAAGGACTGTGGCTTCTCTTTACCTGATTGGCAAAGTAACTGTATGCCCTAGGCCAAGGCAATCCAATAGTTCCAAGTGCAGTATTGGTAATATGTAACATGAAATTTGTTGTAAAGTGAAATTTTTACTTCTTTGATAGGCCCTATGGCCTTATTAACCTATCAGTTGTGGAAATATTGTCATTTTAGCAAGAGTAAAAAGAATGCAATTAATCAATGACGATTTTAATATGAATCAGGATCCTTGTAACCTTTTGAAGTTGTGTACACAAGATAATCTTTAATATTCACTGTAAAGAATATGACCTTTGTACAAGCTATTGTAATACAGATGCACCTTAGTGTGACTGCTTCTGAGTGGAATTATCTAACAGATTTTCTGCTTTGCTGTACTTAGTTTTCATCAAAGTTTTTTCATTTATTTCAAACCTAGTATTAAATTTTATATCACGATGCAAAGCATTTTATAGTGTAAGACTTTACATTTTTTTGCAAATTGTGACCTTGCTGAATGATTAAAGCTGTAATACAGTAAATACTGTACTGAAGAGCCGTTGTTCGTCATCTTACTGGTGAAACTTTGCTAGTGCTTGCATTGTAAATGTAGCAGAGTTTTCTTTTAAAGATTAGCATTTTCTGGCATTACATTTGAGCTCTATCACACTATTCTGACAATGAACATTATTCAGCATCATGATCATCTATATACCTGATCTGCAGTATACAACAATTAAAACATGCCAATGGGCATCATATGGCAACCACCAGTATCACATGCAAATTGCTGTCCAAAAGATGGTAACTTACTCACTGAATTTGATGCTTCAATAATTTCAGTTCCAGAAAGCAAACATAGATAAAGCTTTATTTGACTGAATGTCAAAATAACGTTAAGATTGAGTAACCTCTTAAGTAACAACTAATTTTTCAAGAATTTCTTCATCCTGCTTTATTCAAAATTCTTATTTATTTATCGAAAATGTGAAAACTACTGGTGATAGTGTACTCATGGCTAAGATCAGAGAATGTGGAGTCAAGGGAAAAAGAACTCTGACAAAAGATGGGAATTGGTGTCCTACAACAATTGGTGCAGATATAAAAACAGAAAATGCTGGAAACACTCAGCAGGTCAGGCAGCGTCTTGTGGAAAGAAAAACAGTTAATGGACTGGATTTTAGGGTGGATGGGGCATACTGCTTGCCCACCCCTGGAAGAAAAGTCTGTTCCCATTGACTGACTTTAAATAAGGCTACCATGCAGCGATAACAGACTCCAGGCGGTCTAAACAAGCTCAGTGTGTGGCTTCCACCCCTCAGCGGGAGAAAGTTCCACCCTCTAGATCTGCTAACCGATCTAATTGGTCAGCAGCTCCAGCAGCACCAGAACTCGGTGGATGCTACTGGGACTACAAGGAGGCCCACAAAGGTCAAGGATGCACACCGGACCTAGGCAAGTCTTGGGCTTTTTGGGCAGGGAGGGATTGGTCACCCTAGGGAGGGGGGAATGGGCCTGGGTTTTGGAGGACAGGTGGGAGACTAAAAGAAGGGTAGCATCTTTGGGTGGGGGGCAAGAATGGTGTGGTGCCGCTGATACACAAAGGGCACCAAATGATGTACCCCACTCCTTCCCACCATTTCATTAAATTTGTTTTTTTTTAAAAAAAAAGGCCTTCCCACTCTTGCTGTCTGCTACTGCTCAGTATATAATGGCAGTGGAGGCATATTGAGGACCTTAAGTGGCCATTAATTGGCCACTTAAGACCGTCAATAGGCTTAAGGGTGGATGGTCTAGTGGGGACCTTATCACCCCGTCTCCCGTATTATGGAGACTGGTTTGGGGGTGGACTGGAAGGCGGTGGGCTAGCTACCTGACATTTTATGCCAACCTGCCCTGTGGGGTGGGGGTGGCCATAAAATCTAGCCCAACATTTCAGGACCATGTCCTTTGTCAGAACTGATGCTGGATTGTCAGAACTTTGAGCTGGAACTGCTATTCACAATTTACATAAACAATTTGGACTTGAAAATTGAAAATTAATTTCTAGATGGATCGAATTAAACAGAGAAATTATGTTAGCCTTGTATTGAACCTTGGTTAGATCACAACCTGGAGTACTGTGCATAGTCTCCATATTATGAAAAAGATGGAATCACTGGAGAAGGTGCAGAAAAGAATGTTACCAAAGCTGAATGGATATACTTGATGGGAACACAGAATGAGCTGGGGCTGTCTTCTCTAGAAAAGAGAAGCCTGAGGTGAATCCTCATAGCAAAGCGGACAGGATACACTAACTGAGAAACATAGAACAAGCTGGGACTTTCTTTTTCTAGAAAAAAGAAGCCTGAGATGTGACCTGCCATTAAAATTATGAAAGTGTTTGATTGGGTAGATGTAGAGAAAATGTTTCCTCTGTGGGGAGATCAAAACTAGGAGTCATAAATGTACAGATAAACCTAATCAGAATTTCAGAAGATTACCCAAAGAGTGATGAGAATGTGGAATTTGTTACCACCATATTAATCCATTTAAATGAAAGCCCGATGCACACATGAGGGAGAAAGGAATAGAAGGTTATGTTGATCGGGTTAGATGCAGTAGATTGAAAGCAGCATGAATACTGGCATAGACCAGTTGGACCAAATAATCTGTCGGTGCTGTACATCCTCTGTAATGTGAGCAGTGTTAAAACTATGCCATGGTAATCTTATTTAATTGCTATCAACCTGTCACTGTCATACAGATTATTCAATAAATAAGTTACCTGAAGTAACGAGGTATAAATATATTTACAAGCAACTAGCAACTGAATGCATTGTCAGCCTAAGTTCAGTTAGTAGCACTCCCTGCTCTAAGTCAGAAGGTTGTGAGTTCAAGTCTTTCTCCAGATTCATATACGTAATCTAGGCTGACACTTCAGTGCGGTACTGAGGGAGAGTTGCAGTGCTAGAGGTACTGCCTTTTGGATGAGATTATAAACCTAGACTTATTTGCCCTCTGATGTATGTAAATATCCTATCTCAGTATTCTGAGAAGGGGAATAAACCATGTGTCCTGTCTAATGTTTACCCCCTCAACAACATCAGTAAAACAGATTATCTGGTCATTATCTCATTGTTGGCTTGTGGGTCCTGGCTGTGTTTCCTATATTACAATGGTGATTGCACTTCATTGGCTGTCCTGAGGTTGTGAAAAGCACCATATTAATACAAAAGTAATAGAAAAAGTTTCTAAAATCCTTTAAAGACTAGAATTGGAGTATGCTACTCCTTTAGCCCAACTATGTGCAACCTTAAAAGAAGCTATGCCAATTAGCCCTCTTGCTGCTCTGTTACACAAAGTAAAATTCTCTTCAGATCCTGGGCACAGACTTGTGCTTCAAAGGACTATATCTAACTGTCATGTTGGTAATTATCATACCTATCATTTGGTACAACAGTAGTTATAACACAAGCTCTTCAGCCAGCATTTATGTAGAAGCTATTCAGTGGTACTACAGCCCCAATGTGTTTACCTAGCCAAAGATAATTTCTGGCCTCCATTTTCAAAAAAAACTTGTATTGCTGATGTGTTGGATCTTTTGTATTTAACATTTACAAGATCACAAGATGGGTTCAGATGAAGAGATCCTTTTTAATCTTGTACTTCCAAAATAACAACCTTACCTCCTTCCCAATACAAGTTCTAGCTGTTTCCATTGTTGTAATCTCATTGACCCCTGACAATCTGCTCTAGCTGTTTGTGATTGTGTTAAATAAATTCTTCCCTGTTCTGTTCTAACCTTGCCAATCAGGCCCCTGAATCTATACCAATTTACCTTGTTTCCTTGGTTAGTCTAGCAATAAGAAATCCAATGCAATATTTTATTTTGCTTATTGCTGTGAAGTCCGTTTAGGAGATATATCTCCAGGTTTGAAGAGCCTTCATTTAGGTAGCCATGGCTCTTATTTTATAACACCAGATTCATTGTTGTTCTCGGTATTGTCCACTGGGCTTGGGTGGTTTCTTTAGGTGCAGTGAATAAAACTGATTGTAGTACTTTAGGTCCTGCTTGCCCAGAGCACAGTACAACATCAGCATGATTTCTGGGGACTTGAACTCATTTTATTTGCATGTGCTATCATTAAATTTTCTCTTCTATGTTTGCACATTCTCAATATTTTGGGCCCCTTTTATTGTTGCTTATGGTCCTGACCCAAATGTGTTTTTGTCTAAAATGGTGTAATGAAGATGCAAGACTGTCGAATGAGTGTAGTGTTTTTTTTCTTTGGAGCCTACAAAGGAACAGGTGTAGAAAGCTGAAAATCTTAATGGAGCATGGAATTTTATTTGAGAATTTTTTTGCTGTAAGTTGGAATTTTTTTCATATTTTGAAGGGGATGGGGTTCTGGCTGTTTTCATAAATTTAAGAATTTTTGTCTTTGTTTTGTCATTGGCGATTTACAGTTTGAATCCAAACCCCTACTTCTAATACCTCAAGGCTACTTCTGTAAATTAAGGGGCTTGAGCTGGTTAACAATAACTCTAGTCAAGGTAGAATTGATTGTCAGATTATGTTGCAATTCTTTGTTAGTTGACCCACTTAGCTCTGATACAACGAGAACAAGGTTGGACATTTCTATATTTGACAAGACCAGATATGGCAGAATGCAGCCCAGAACCTCCGTTTTAATATGCCTGTTAAGTGGGCTGGCCAAACACTTCTCCTTTATCAATGCTGTTCTAGTATCCAGAAAAAGCATCCATACCTATTCAAGGCCAATCATTTGTTTCATTGAGAGTTGATACTTCTTTAATTGTTGGCAGATTTTAAAACCCAATTTTAACTAAGGTCAGTCATGCAGGACATTTGAAATAAAACCACACCACACAATGGTCAGTACCTGTATGGAATTGGAAATATTTTGAACTGTTTCATTGTGGATCCATTAGAGCCAACACTTTCTTGTAATTTGACTTTTAATGTTTTAGCACAATTTCCCTCACTTCATTCAGCTTGCATTTTTAGAGGTCCATGCTCTTGAGGTGGATCCAAATTCATTTAGCTTGACAAGAAAATATTGCAGTTACAACCCAGAATTTTCAATTAAGTTTACTTTCCTCTTCAGAAAGCAAGGTGCTAAAATTTTAACTTGGATAGTGTTGTTTCATTGGTGTTAAAAGTGCTGGTGTTCTTTGGATCCCTTTTGTTTTATTTACAACCTAGATAGCTGTTGCATTTGGTAACAAAAGCCTGGAAACTAATGTGACTGGCGCTATCACATGAATGATTGATGTGACCATATCAGATTCCTCTTTCCACTATTTGACAATAAATGGGTTAATACTTCCATTTAAAATAAGAGGGAGGAATTCATTGTGCACATTATGTATTTCTCCATTGACATTTACTTAAGTAATTTCAGGCTAAATTCTTGATAAAACACATTACAAAATAGTGGCTAACTAAATGGGTTGTAGAAAGTGTTTTGCATGTTGATTCATGCTGCAACAAGCCTGCTCTAATATATAATGATTTCTTCTTGATGCTAGAATTTATGAAGAATTCCATATCATTTTATGTGCTAATCTAGCATAATCCATTTTTATGTGTAGAAGTATATGCTCCTACATCTTATGGTCTTATTTTAATCAGTAAGGGAATAAAGGGTTATGGGGAAAATGCAGGAAAGTGGAATTGAGGATTATCAGATTAGCCATGATCTCATTGAATGGTGGAGCAGACTCGATGGGCCGAATGGTCTACCTCTGCTCCTGCGTCTTATGGTTAGATCATCTATTATGATGTTGGTTTACGAATGGAATTTCTGCTTGATGAGCATTGCTGTAACAATTACTTCCAAACTCTTTTCTGTTATATTACGTGGTTTTGGAATCACTCAAGATTAACCATATTTGTGTGCAGATAGTGTTTAGCACAGTGGACTAGAACACATATTTCCATGACCTCAAAAGCTCAGCAGGCATTTTGCTGTAGGTTCAGAATTGTAAAAGTTAACCTGTATTTTGAAATACCCATTTTAATCTGTTAATTCTGTTACGATGTGGCAGGTGGTATGTGCCTGGCGCACCAAATCCACAAGGGAAACTTGGCCACGCTATCACAACGGTTTTTCAATTTGTATTTATTACGAGAAGATTTGTGCACTGGATTCAGAAAGTCCTCTAACACCTTTTAGAGATTTTAAAATTAAATTAAAGTATTTATTAACAAAAGAAAATAATTCAAACACATACATAAGGTTACAGTTACTTAATATTATAATAAATCCCAAAATTCCTAATTAACTTGACTCCCAACTACACACCCCCTTTAAAGCAACAGTCCAAAATAGATTTTAAATTTAAATAGGCAATCCAGCAAGGTTACCACAACACCCACTTGACACTGGGATTCCAAAGGCTTTTTAACACCACTTTAGTTACTGAAGCAGCACTTCTTCTGAGTGGCCAGAGGCTTCATCCAAGTCTGTTTCACATGGTGTACCATTCAATATTTTACATGTCCACCCCCACATAGTCTTCCATCCTTTATATATGTTTCTCTTTCTCTTTAATGTGTAAAATCCCATTGTTCTACATATCTTTGGAAATTTACTTTTCCCATAATATAAAAATAAACTTATTGCTTTGCCTCTCGTATCTTGCGAGTTGTAAACATTACGCCATCCCTTTGAAAATCAAACAACCCCTTCACTTATCTAAAAATGCAAATTTCATTCACAGCCTATCTGTAGAACCCTCATCCCAGCTTATCCATCTCCATTTCAAAAGTCTGCTTTACACCTACTCTTTTGATAATTCCAATCTTTTAGTCTAATTATTTCTGTTTTAATTAAATCAGTCATACAAACAGAATAATCCACACTCACAACCATAAGCCTACAGTAATATGAAAAATATGATAGTTTCATGACAATTGAGTGGATAGGATACAGACTTATGTTCCTTGATTTGATATTTTGTTAACTGTAATATAATCATCCTATTGCTTACTACTTCTGATTATAATTCCAATTTTTTTGAGCAGAGAAACCATTAGATTATGAAGTAAGCAACAAATTTTGTCTTCTGCTTGAAAATTTTAAACATGTGTAGCAAAGTTACTTGCTGTCCAAGTACAATACAATATGAAATTCTGTGTTTCAAATGACCCAATTATAGCCCCAAGAATTGTTTTGATCACTTGCTAATTTTCCAAAATCAGTACTAAATTTATCTAATTTTGACATTAAAATGTTATACCCAAAGTTCGTGAACGAATGGCGCTGAATCAACCCATGGTTGTTACCAGTGATAGAACAGTTTTCAATTGTTTCTATGCAAATACAACAAAATACTGTAGTTTTGGAAGTCTGCTTTCTAGATTGTTCCCCTTGTGATATTGCTATCAAATGCTATTAATTCACCAACCTAAGTCCACCTGACACGGAGCAGAAGTGCATTCCTACTCAGGCCCTGACACCAACCCCCCCCAACCCCACCTGCTGCTGGAGTGAGGAGGAGGACTAGGAAGAGAGAAGCCAACAGAGGGAAAAAATGATTTGGAGGGAATGGCAGATTTACCAAAAGAATCCAAGGCAACCTGATGATGATATTTGAGCATAAAGCACCTCAGAGTGCAACATGATGTATGTTGATAACTCTAATACCATTGCTCTGTCTGTATGTAATGATCATATTGAAATGATTGTAATATTCATTAATTGTATTGAAACACCTCATGACCCATGTGTAAAAGTTGAATCTGATTGCACTTTTTTTTATAGTGATAGTGAAATGTTTTGTAATGTTCTTTCAGATATTTTATGAATAAAGTATATTTTTTGGAAAAAAATATTTGAACATAAAGCGAAACAGAGTGAAAGAGAGAGATGGAAATAATTACTGTGAAACAAGCAGTGGCAGTTAGAAGTAAATAATCACTAGTTTGTGACCAATGCAAGAAATATGAACTAATGTATAGGAAACAGTGATTACCATGGGAACCATGTAATGAATACTACTCTTTTGTATTCCTTAAACTTGACTATCTTCCCATTTGTTTGTAAGCTATTTCTGCTGAACATTTTTAATTCGGTCCCTCCACCATTATAATCCTGCTTTTAAGCTGACAATTTGACAGATGTTCCTAACAAGAGGTTACATGTAAAGCTGATTATATTTTCAGCAAAGGTGCTGATACATGGCATATGGATTGTTTTTCCTTTAACTCCTGAAATATGCTGGCATTTCTCTTGTACTGGAGTTGAAGTGTCCTTTAACCCCTTGTTCGTAAATATTTGGAATCATTTTCTCACTGTTTTTGCAAGGCATCATCTAACTGTCTCAGCCTATCTTGTCATGTAAATTGGCCAAACAGCAATTCCACTAATTAGGTAGAATGGGATTGCAAATTGAAATGTTTCAACAGATAAGAGGAAAGGCCCTTTTTCCAATTATGAAATGCAATCCAAAACTACTGAGCCCTACTGAAATGATTAAGTTTTCCATTTTATTATCATAGTCATGATGCATAATTCATAAGAACATGCTTTGAAATGTTTCGTATGAATGTTTTTAACTTGTGTTGGCTTTGTGTTTGATGAGTATGACATAATATAAACTGCAGATACGATGAAGTAATGCATGCTACCAGATCTTTATGTAGAAACCTATCCAGGTAAGCTTGCCGGTGTCCATACACCTATGTCTACTTGATTATATCCTCCTGCTCTCTGCAGACAATACAATGGTCAGTGAAGAAAAGAAAAATCAATCCAGTTTTATGCTTGGTATACTTCATCACCGACTTTAACAAATAATACTTTGGATAATTTGGCAGCTTGTTGTAGTCAATGCATATGTGCTTTTGTCTTTAAAACAGGGGAAAAAATCAACTGAAACGAGCTGAATCTAATTGACGTTTGAATGAATCAGTCTCTTAAATGAAAAAATAAGTCAGCATAATTTTGGCAGTAACATTTAAATATATATTAAAGAAATGACTGCACGTTTAAATCTATATGGTTGCCAGAGTTACTTTACTACTAGTAGAAATAAATTGTCTAGTTTGGTTCAATTTTCCATTCTTATATTTTGAAAACTTTACTTGATGCTTAACAGAGAAAGTGCCTTGGTTTTGTACCATAAAAATTCTAACTATCATTATTCTTCATCTAACTATAATTTAAAGCATGGGTTAAGCAGAACAAAATAAATCTTTAGGATGAACTTCCTATTGAGTTGGTAGAAATTTAAGGAATGAAATCCAACATACAAAGTTGTGTAAATTTCTGCAGCATATCACTGCAACTATAATAGGCTATTGCAGAGAATTTTGTTTTGCTGTATTGTCACTTCTAGGATACTTGTCATTTTTAGGACAACCGTGATTACCCTTTTTAAATGAGAGAATAAAATTCCAGAGCTTTTCATAGGAACCCTTAAAACAAGTGAAGGTTTTGCTGTTATTACTTGGCAAAATTTCCGTGATTACATGAAATTCCTGTCTTCATTTTAGTCATTGATGTTTTTATTTGCTGGCAGTCATTAAGGGTTATGTATATGAGCCGTAGGTTTATTTATGCAAACATTCTTTTGTTTCCTTTTTCAGATTACAGTTGAAGGAACTGGGGCCACCATTACAAGAAATCACAAGACCTTTTGTGAGCTGAAACAATTTTTCATAGTTCTGAAGAAGAACAATGAAGCAAGAGCTTAGCATGTAATCAGCATTCCCAAAACTATCATACTTATGGAGCCTAGATCTTGAGCATTTAATTGAATTTTCTTAAATTAAAAGAGGAATTGGCATTCTTCTGGAGCCTACAGTGGATATGTTTAGCATTGTCATATAATGCAACTGAATGGATGCAAATGATGTTTTAGTTGGTCTGCGTGAACACCCCTATCATATTCGCTACAGGTAGGATTTTTTTTCCATTTTTGGGATAACTAGTAAATTGTATAAATTTGATTTGAATATTTTCATTCAATTTGTGATTTATTATGGTGATAAAGCAATAAAATATTTGCCTCATAACTTAGCAGTGTTTTTTTAAAAAAACCCTGCCTTTAAACAGAATCTTGTATCTCTAACAGTAAAAGTGTACAATTGGTCCTAAAGTACAATTCCCCCTTCTTCAATTTTTTTTCCCATTCCTCACAGTTTCTCTTCCCTTTTATTTTCCCCCATGATTTAAATATCTCCTGAAATGGCTTGGCAGAGAGAGAAACTATAAATCTATTTTGTGTATGGCACCAATCCTATAAATTTTTGTTTTATTTTTAAGGTTGCATAATTTCAACAAAAATACAAGCTGATCTTCCACATATTAAATTTCAGTATCCCTCCACTATGCCGCGACCGCCCACACCCAATATTTATAAAGAAAACAACCTAGGTAAACTCATGCTGTAACTACACCATCCTGTCAGTGGAGGTTTTGCAGGTGGGTGTAATTACAATATGACATTTGCATAAGCATTCCAGCATTTACTGTTTATATTTCAGATTTCCTGCATCCATTGTAATTTGCCTTTTAGAAATTTGGACATTAATAAGGACAATGTATGATTTTAAAATTTAAACTAATTTATCTCTGCATACTTGTCCCAGTCACCCTGTGCACATTGTGAGAGATGACTATATCCCCTTATTTTTTTTTCCATCTTGTTTTACTACCAAGGGCCACAGTTTCTGTAGTCTGTACTTCATCTAAAGTGTCTCATTTCTGGTAAAATCTTGTTCTTTCTAAAGACCCGGAATTGTACACATTGGCCCAGATCTTCTGGTCAATGATAATGCTGGGTGTATTGTTGCTGCTCGTGAATCTTTCTGCACCCTGCAATACTGCCCATTTTCAGCCGGGACTTCCAATCCAGGCTGCAATGAAATGGACCAGTGCAGCCTGTCCAGGGTAAGTCTGACGAGCGAAATAGAAGACAGATGAAGAGAGGATATGCCCTCTTTTTATGACACTAGCTGCCACATTCAGGTAAGTTTTTTTTTTAAGGGTTCCAAGTCTTTTAATGAATGATTGTGGGTTAGTGAATGGATGGGTGGGCAGTTGGGTCTAGATGCCAATGGATAACCCAATAGCTCCAGCTGTAGATGAGCCCTAATATAGAATGTTCTGGGTCTGACCTCTAACTTCAGTATCATTCATAAACACATTTTACCACTTCTTGTGAAGCCACTAAATTAAATTACCCTCAACAGCACTCATGCTGTTTTACACAAATTACAGAAGAATGCAGAAAGGTAAAGACAACCTTAGTTCAGATTATCCTGTCCCTCCCAGCTGAAATGAAAAATCAGCTCAGCATTTGGGAAGCGACGAGTTAGAAGTAGGTTGGGTCGGTTGGCAAGGGGATAGGGAGGGGTACCGAATTTGAGGGGGGTAGCTGGGAGAGAGAGTTGGGGGAGTGGGTTCTGGTGCTCAGTTAAATTAAGCTGGCTAATCTCTGAGTTAGACCAAGTGTTAATCAGCACAAAAATTACAAGGTAAGCACTACTAAGTTAGGACTGAGATGAGGAGAAATTTCTTCACCCAGAGAGTGGTGAGCCTGTGGAATTCACTACCAGTGAAAGTAGTTGAGGCCAAAACATTGTATGTTTTCAAGAAGGAGTTAGATATAGCTCTTGGGACGAAAGGGATCCAAAGATATGGGGAGAAAGTGGGAGCAGGCTATTGAGTTGGATGATCAGCTATGATCATAATGAATGGCAGAGCAGGCTCAAAGGGCCGAATGTCCCACTCCTGCTCCTATTTTCCACGTTTACCCAGGTAAGTTCTGCATATCTGGCCCAAGTCTCCAAGCCTGTGCTGAATGTCTGAGGTATTTGCAGAAGGTCCAGAGCATTGGATATTGGAAAACTTCCCAGGCAATCTCAGAATGTGTGTGTACATCAAGACTTCTGCAGGGTTCCAATGCACATCATGGACTCAAGTCCAGGTTTTGCAGCTCTGGGTATCGGAAGATTTGGGCCAATATAAAACTGTGGCCTAACTAGTGATTTGTCTGTTTTGGTATTGCCTCTATTATAGTTTTATCAACTTGTCTAAAAGAATTGCATTAATATGAACATTGATCCTCGCTTGGCACAGCGATGAACATTTCTAGTTAAGCAAATAAATTAGTGGCTTTGTTACATCTGCTGGCTAAGGAAAATGGTGAATTGAAACTCTACAAAGGTGAGGCAATAAACTCGGCCGCTTACGTTTGAGTGGTAAGTCTTTAGAGATTGATTTTGTCTTTCACATCCTTGATCGAGTGATATTCATCTTTCTGAAAAGCAACAAAGAAATACAGCTATAATTAGAGCCTCATTTGTTAATGCCGAGAGCTCTGAATATACCCACTTCACTCATACTAGTATTTTGGTGCACTAATCTAAATGAGGATGGCACTAGTCATTTTTTGACAGTTTTTTTTATTCTGTCGAAGCTCCGTTCTGCATAGCTCCAATTTTTTTTTAATATTAGGTGCAATTTGTTTTCTTCAAAGAAAAACTCAATCTGTTTGATTTAATGGTGTAAACAGGTGAAGATTAACACGTAATTTGGTGTCCTTTACTCTACATGGATGCCAATGATGCTGCATTTTATGTGTGTAAATTTGAATTAATGAATTGGGATTGCAATTTGAAACAACTACTTTTTAATTCATGTCACCTTCAAAGCAGCACTATAATCACATTGATTTAGAATTTTTTTTCAACAAAGCAAAAACAACAGGTTTGGCTGTAGATTTTGCAGTAAGGTAGCTTCACCCAACCTTGCTGAAATTTGTTTTTGCCTGCAATATCTGACACAGTAGTCTTTTGAGCTGTTGAATGATGGTTTAGAATCCATTGTGTTGGTGGAATTGAGTGTTGTCATTCAACAGCTTGGATTGCAAACTAGCCCATGTACTTGACCCGTATTAAAATTAAACAGGAACACGCAATCATGATTTTGAAACACTGGCTCTTTAAGCCACATTTATAGTCTTTGATTGTATGCCATGCTATTTTGGCAAAGTGCTGATTGAGATCAGTGCTTTCCTCCATGGGGGTGGCAGGTGGAATGCTATCTAGCAATTTCAGGGAATTGATACACCGAAACTAGCAGTGGGTTGCTTGGGCTGCATCATGGGGAATTGAGGGAAATGAAGGATTGGCCTGAAATTTGTGCAAGCATTCTTGGCACACTTCCAGAAGTTAGAAATGCTGCAGAAAGTCTGAGAATTGGACTCAACTTTCAAGTTTTTGGAGGGGGCCTGTTTGCAATGGAACTCTCATCCACTCAAACATGGGCCAGAGTTTTTAGCTCGGCATGCAAGCGTGCACCTGACATGCCTGAGCGTGAAATAAAGTGTGTTGGCGTCAGCCAAGTGTGCCGATGTCAATGCGCACTTTCGCGATTTTTCGCTAGGCGGGCGCATGATGAAGATGGAGGTGCGCCCGCCATTAGTTAAGTGGCCAGTTAAGGCCCTTGAGACACCAATTGTCTCAGAGTTTACGTAGCCAGTGCGATTTTTCAGGCCGTCTCACAGACTAAACAGGCAGGTGGGCAGGCCACAGTTTCAAAAACCTCATCCATGGGCGGAATAAGAGGGGTCAGTGAGCTTGTAAATGTGAGTAGTTTGTAGTTTTGGGTATAACTTGCTGTTGGTTGCTTGCGTGAGCCAGACATCACCATTTCACTTCAGAGCTGCTTTGACAGAAATAAGAGGCTTTAGTTCAGGACTCAGTGTTGTTTTCCAGGTCCCTGGAGCATTCGTACCACTTGGGCCTTCCAGATAGCAGACAGCATTCCCTTACCCTGGTAATAGAGATTGTGGTCTCTGCTGGAGGCACATCCTCTGAGGAAGAAGAGTGGGCCAGAATGGGGAGAAGGCCAGATGTTCCTATTCAGCCTGCAGTGGAGCGACCTGTTGGCCCTGCGCCTCTCCTCCCACAGGAAGTCCAAGGCGGAAAGGGCTGCAGAAGACACCACTTTCCTGCTGCCAGGGTTTATAGGCGGTGATGCAGCTACCTCAATATGTCTGAGGTGCAATGCCGAAGGAGGCTCCGCCTCTCAGGGGAGACAGTGACCTCCATTTGCCAGAGGATCAGCTCCAACTGTGTGGGTGGACACCCCATGCCAGTGATGCTGGAGGCCACAGTGGCCCTCAACTTCTATGTCCCCGGCTCTTTCCAGGGCTCAGTTGGAGTGTGGAGTCCTGTATGGAGTCTCCCAATCAGCTGTCCACAGTTGCATCAAGCTGGTGACAGACACTATGTTCAGGTGTGCATTGACTTTCATTCACTACCGTACGGATGAGGCCAGCCAGGCAGAGTGAGCCAGAGGCTTTGCAGTGATTGCTGGGTTCTCCCACGTCCAGGATGCAATCTACTGCATGCATGTGGCCATCAAGGCGCCAGTGGGTGAGCCGAGTGCCTTCGTCAACAGAAAGGGCTTCTGCTCCATGAACGTGTCTGTGTCCGCTGGATGCGGCGTCTGCACGTCTGTGCAATGTACCCTGGCAGCCCCCATGACGCTTACATCCTGCGACACTCCCAGGTGCCGAGGCGCTTCATCGCTCCAGCCCGACGGGATGGATGGCTGCTGGGTGACCAGGCTATCCCATGAAAAGGTGGCTCATGACGCCTCTCCGCCACCCAAGAACAGAGGCCGAGCAGCAGTACAACAAGAGCCATTCCTCCGCAAGGGCGGTGGTAGAGAGAACCAAAGATCGCCTTAAGATGCGCTTCCGATGCCTGGACCATTCGGGCCCCCGAATGGAGTGCGCCCCACGCTCCAATACCCCCCAGATTGTGTGTCACTGATAGTGGTTGCATGCTGCGCCTTCCACAACCTGGCACTGGAAAGGGGGGATGCAGTGGCTCAGGCAACAGACAATGAGCCCAGTAGTGAGTCAGAGGATGAGCACGATCAGGAGAACACTGAGGGCATAGATGCTGACCTGGGCAACCTCCAGGGAGGCAGAGACACCTGGGATGCTTTGATCCAATGCTCCTTCAGCTAGCCTACCAAATAAGAGCCACCACCACATGCCAGGGCTACAGGCTCCATACTCAATCAACATACACCATGTGCCATTTGAATAAAGTTTAAGAAGAAACACGTCCATCATAACATCATGGCTCACCCTGCACCTGCAGAACAAATAAAGCATCCAGAGGCTAGTTGCACAAGAACACATTTAATTAAATGGTGCCTGGCATACATTCTACAAATTAGCATTGACAGGTGTTTTCCATCACACCAATAAACAATGAATGGAAAAAAAAATATCACCCATGATCAGGCCGTGTTGTGATTAAGCTGCTTTAAGATTTTGCTGGCGGGTGCTACGTCTAGGTGCTCCCTCCTTGTTGGCACTGGTATTGGAGACAGCCTGCTCACTCTGCTGTCCTGTTGGCCTTGATTACTTCGGGCATCCTTTGGCCCGTGGAGCCTGTGCTGGCCCCGCCTGGGAGGGAGTGGCCAGTGTCATGGCTGGCATCTCCCCAGTCGCCGCAGCCTCATCGGATGCCACGATCACTGGCAGAGGAGCTGCTGCCCTCATCCGGAGCACCCTGAGAGGAGCCCACAGGGATGACAGGCAGCTCATGCGCCAATGTGAGGCCGCTCTGGATCTCCCTGCTCACCATTGATGGATGGGCACCAAGCTGGGATACTGGGTGTCCAATCCACCTGCCGCGCTGACACTGACTACCTGAGGTCATTGCTGGTGTGAGGGCATGCAGGCCTGTGCATCCCCAGGAAGCCCTGATTGAGCTCCTGGAGGAGCCTCTCCATGAGATTCACCACTCTCTCCATAGAGGAGGCAGTGCGTTCGGCCATGAGGGCCATTGCATTACTCATGCTCTGCATGGACTCCTCCACAACGGAGACATGGCATGCATTCCCTCATGTATCTCCGCCAGATCCTCCCGCAAACCCTGCTGTATGTCCAGCATCTGCTGCCTCATGGACGACTCCAGAGGCACATGATCAGCCATCGACTGAGCATTGTCCTGGTCCCCAGCCGGCGCCTTGGCCACTATCTGCCTCCGCCTGCACCTCAAGCATGTGTGAAGTGCCCTCACCAATGTGCACCAAGATAGTAGCCAGTGATTTAATGTCCGTCGAGGTGCTGGTATCTGTGCTGGTGGGTGTGACGCAGGTGTGTTTTGATCGGTGCTGTCCTCAGGGGTGGGCCTTCATGCTCCTCCTCCTGAAGGTTGGGTGGTGAGGGTAAAGGAGTAACAAGGACATGTCATTAGTTGAAGTCATCACACTGTTACTGTGCATGCCTGGCAGCCTCATGAGACAGATCATCCTGCTCTCATCTTTCAATTATCAGTGGAGATCCCAGGTTCGAGGCTCACATCAATATAGAGACTACAGGGGAATAGTTGCAATTGCCGACATTCCCACCTCAGAGCACTGCACATTCACCTCCCTGTGGCACCAGAACTTCTCCGCAGCCGCTTGACCTAGGTGCATGAGCCTCCTGCTCATAATTAGTGAGGATTAGTAGGTGTGGCGGCTCCCCCCCAGTACGCAACCTCTCTGCATTGTTATGGGATGTTTTCTCCTGAAAGGGGAGAGGAGCATTGATTAGTCCACTCTCTACCTGCAGTGCCATTGCAGCCTGACCAACCTCTCCTGAGGAATAAGTCGTAAGGCTCAGCCGATTCATGACTCTGGAGCTGCAAGGCACTCGGTCCAAGCAGCTGGGGCTCACCCTCTTGCCCAGATACTGCCTCATTGACATTTGCCACTCACACTCTAACACCTCTTGAGGCCCATGGGGGGATGGGCAGCTCTGAACTGCTTTACAAAGTGACCCATGCCAACACGTTGCTCACCCTTCCCGATTGCAGGAGATCGTTGAAGAGCTTCTGCCACTGTACCCACGTGCGCTGACTGTGGTTCCACCTCCTCCCAGGCCTTTTTGGTGAGGTGCGAAGGGGCTTCCTCCTGTCCCTGGGGACAAGGGTTTCTCTCCGCACTGCCACTTCCTTCAGGAGGGTAGCGAAGCACTCGTCTGAGAAACGCGGGGCCTACTGCCCCACAGACTTGCCCTCCCACCTACAACGCTGTCCATCACGACTTCCGTGTCCTTCGGTATCAGCCTTCCAAGGGCTGCTGAGGCCGCATTTGAATCGGCCACCGGGTTGCTATTGGACCGGGCAGACATTGAGCGCCTGCCCCTTCGCTGTGTGTTAGGCTGGGTGGACCTTAATTGGCCCACCCGTGTGTGGCAGTCGGCTTCCCAACTGCCCCTGTTGAGCCCCCCACCCCCCCGCCCCAAGGGCAAAGTCCTACCCATCTCCCATGCCAAAGAGAATGTGATGGGGGAAGGGAATTCGCAGACTTGATACTTTATTAGTTCATTTAGTTAGCTCAAAAGCTGCTAAAGTTTTTCAGGGGTACAAGCCAAGACTTTGCCTCCACCATTCAGAAAACCATACACTTGCTTTCTATGGCATATCAGCAACACAGCAGAACCCAAGCTAGGACTAAACAAGTAACAAGCCTGTGAGTTTCTTCCCTCGTCACATTCCCTTTGACAAAGGAGATAATATTTGAGCGGATGAAGCGGGTTCCATTCCAAACAGGCCCCCTCCAAAAACTTAAAATTGGAGCAAGGTAATGTTTCAGTTTTATTGCTAATGGAGGTTGTCAATTGGGAGGCTTCCTTGAATGTAGGAACTTATTTTATAGAAACAGCTTTAAAAGTGGAGGGTTTCTACTGTCTGTGGTTAACTTTCTTCATTTGAGCAGAAGGATGAAAGTGGCTTTATAGAAACATGGCCATCACAAACCTGTGGGTAAAGACCTCTCACTTCCTTGCTATTAGTAGTCTGGCAGTTTTACTTGCATTTGATGGTTTAAAAATTGTTTACTTAGTGTTAAGAAACTTTGGGAGAATTAAGCTACACATAATTGTGAATGTGAGTAGTACTGGGGGTACTCCAACCATACTGACTGGAAACTTGAAGCTGCTTTCATTTTCAGTTCCATCAATGTTTACAACGGTGGGAAAAGCAAAGACAGGAGCCACGTTAAACTGCCATTTATAATGATAATCCAAAGGAACTGACTGATGTGGCTACTCTAAAGAAGATTTCTAGCTGCTAAAATAAACTAAAATTGCATACAACTAAAATTGCATACAACACCAATTTTAATAAATGTAGTTTAATTCACTGCCAGTTTTGTATTTTAAAAGTACCCATGCACTATTCCCAAGTGAAAAGGCAAGTAGGGTTTCTGCTTCTGCTTTAACGTTTATACCTGTTGTGACCAAATGCAAATTTTGCGTGTATTCAAAGTTATTAATGATCTAAATGTTTTTAGACCATAAGAGCTTCTATTTTGAACTCGTTACAAACAAAGTAATATACAATCTGCAAAAGAAAAGGCAAAATTAAATCAACAAAGACGACAAGCAAAAAATATCTGCATTATGGAGAGTTGATCTTCGGTACCTATCCGATACTAGATTTTATTGCTTTAAATACACGGTAATACAATTCCAGTTGATGAAATAGATTAAAGTGAAATGCAATGCCATTAAATGACTACTTCTATAATATTTATTGAACTTATAAAAATTGGATAAATATTTTGAAACCTCTCAATGCCAGTGACTGTGACCTAACCATTGTTAAGGGAATAGTTGCTTTCTTTGTACAACAGATTTTTTCAGATAAAATGTAGCACTAAACCTAGTCCAATCCATTTTTATGGAAAAAAGACAAATTCGTGGGAATGCATAAAATTGTGCCTACAAGAACTAGGCGATACAGTTTAAAAATAAGGGGTCTCCCATTTAAGACTGAGATGAGAAGAAATTTTTTCTGAGTAATTAACCTTTTGAACACTCTTCCTCCTCCTATCTGCCTCCTCTTTAAATACTCTCAGCGATCTAGCCTCCACAATTTTCTGGGGTAGAAAATTCCAGATCTTCACTACCCTCCTGAGAGAAGAAATTCCTTCACACCTCAGTTTTAAATGATTGTCCCCTTATTCTGTAAATATGTCCCCTAGTTTGAGATTCCCCCACAAGTGGAAACATCTTCTCAACATCTACCCTGTCAAAGCCCCCTCAGAGTCTTGTATGTTTCAATAAAATCACCTTTCATTCTTTTAAACTCTAATGAATAAAGGCCTAACCTGTTTAGCCATTCTTGATAAGTCAACCGCTTCATCCCAGGAATCAGCCTAGTGAATCTCTTTTGAACTGCCTCCAATGCCAGTATATCCTTTCTTAAATAAAGGGACCAAAACTGTACACAGTACTCCAGATGCGGCCGCACCAACACCCTGTCCAACCCCCCAGCAATACAGGCCAAAATCCCATTTGCCTTCTTAATTACTTGCTGCACCTGCATGCTAACGTTTTGTGTTTCATGCACAAGAACACCCAGATCCCTCTGCGCTGCACTTTTTTTGGAGTCTCCATTTAAATAATAGTCTGCCTTTTGATTCTTCCTACCAAAGTGCATGACCTCATACTTTCCTACATTGAACTCCATCTGTCAAGTGTTTGCCTACCCACTCAACCCATCTATATCCCCTTGCATATTCCTTATGTCCTCATCACAACATGCCCTCCCACCTATTTTTGTATCATCAGCAAATTTGGATAAGTTAAGCTCTGCCTCCCTGTTCCAAGTCATTAATATAGACAGTAAACAAATGATGCCCTAGGACTGATCCTTCTGGCACGTTACACCTTTCCAACCTGACTGTCTTCTTGTGTGTTAACCAATCCTCAATCCATGCTAATACCCCCCAATACCATGAGCTCCTATTTTGTGCAATAACCTTTTATGTGGCACCTTATCGAATGTCTTCTGGAAATACATCTACACCTACAGGTTTCCCCTTTATCAACTCTGCTTGTTATATCCTCAAAGAACTCTAGCAAATTTTTCAAACATGATTTCCCTTTCACAAAACCATATTGACTCTGTTTGATTGCATTAAGCTTTTCTAAATGTCCTGCTATTTCTTCCTTAATAATGGACTCTAGCACTTTCCCAATGACAGATGTTAGGCTGACTGGCCTATAGTTTCCTGCTTTTTGTCTCCCTCCCTTGACATGGGTGTCACATTAGTGGTTTTTCAATCCGCTGGGACCCTCCTGGAATCCAGTGAATTCTGGAATATTTTAACCAATGCTTCCACTATCTCTGCAGCCACTTTCTTTAAAATCCTTGGATGCAGGCCATTAGGTCCTGGTGACTTGTCTGCCTTTAGTCCCGTTAGTTTGTCAATTACTTTGTCCCTCGTGATAGAGGCTGTTACGAGATCTTTCCTCCCATTTGCTCCTTGCTTATCTGATATCTTTGGGATGTTTATAGTGTCCTCCAACATGAAGACCGATGCAAAATATTGGTTTAAATTACCTGCCATTTCCCTGTTCCCCATTCAGGCAAAAATCAGATTAGCCATGATCTTATTGAATGGTGGAGCAGGCTCGAGGGGCTGAGTAGCTTACTCCTGCTCTTAATTCATATGTTCATATATGTTTGCGTCTCAGCATGTGGGGGGAAAAGAAAAAGTTAGATGAACCTTGTCCTGCAAGAAAGAGGGAAATGTGTCCGTGTGTGTGCAGTCGTTTTGGTTGATGTACCTGTTGTGCTTGAATAACTGAGATGTGGATGTGAAACTTGCAGCAATGTATGACGGTGAGCTGAAGTATAAGTCATGATTAGTAGAGATTGCTGGCAGGTGAGTAAAAGTAATGATGCATTGAGCTTGTATCAGGCTAGTGGTGCAGTTGGTGGGCTAAAGCATTTGAAAATAGCTGTTTTAGCATCTCTGGCTATCTGGCCAGAAGGCGACTACCAAAAACAAGCTGCTAAGAGAGCATAATTGTTGATCTGGCTCTGCTGTGCCACTGCATAGACTTACACTCCAAGTGTCCTTCACTTTATTTTTCTGTTGAAAGGACCCCTTTTCAAATGGATTAGTAAGCACGGACTATCAAGTAAATTATAATGCTATATTAACTACATAATATGGCATGATAAGAGTATTTTAATAATGCTTTTAAGAAAACAAGTATTTATTTCCAGATATCAGTGAGATAGGCCCTTTTTCATTGCAGAGTCAGACTATCTTTTGTGTCTCCATCCTAGGTGAAACAGCAAACCACTCTGTGCTGTGCTCCTGCCTCCTCTTTTGCATTTTACATTATTTTGCAGACTTCCAGAAATGCCCTACAGATCTTTAGGGGGCTGCAGACCTCCATTTGAGAACTACTTCTAGTGCAGCCATTGAATCTTTTTTATTAATTTAGTATTACACCACTCCCCCCACAACTTTCATTTCTTGCTATCTCTACTGAAAATGTTCCAACTATTCAATCATCATCATTAAGGTGGAATAAGGCCTTTGGATATTTTTATTACACACAATCCTTCATACGTTTTTTGAGTAGGCAAACTCCTTTTTGTTTCCAAAGATGATCTGACTGATATGCAACTTGCTATATTAGTAATCATGGCCTTGAAATGGTATTTAACTACAATGTGGAGAAGTGCATTGATACAAAATTACACTTAGACTGCCCAGTCACCCTAGCTTCACTGTTTGCGATAACAATTTTTTTCATATGTGTTTTCATTTTGACCTTTTCAATACAACCAATTCTTATGTTTCTACAATCTAGGGCTATTCTAATGCATCTGGTTTCATGAAACAATTTTGTAACCTCTTTGACTTTGTAGAATGGAAGCTTCCTGCTTGGAACTGGCCTTAGAAGGTGAACGACTCTGTAAAACAGGAGACTGTCGAGCTGGAGTATCATTTTTTGAAGCTGCAGTTCAAGTTGGAACGGAGGACCTGAAAACCCTCAGTGCCATCTACAGTCAGCTTGGAAATGCCTATTTTTATTTGCATGATTATTCCAAAGCACTGGAGTACCACCATCATGACTTGACTCTTGCAAGGTAAGCATGCATTCTGCCTCACTTTGGGTCTCCATGTATATGAAGGCCATTGCACTAATTTCTACTTGTAATCTTTGGAGAAATTTTGCAAGAACCATTCTGCTGTAATTTCATTCCTTATTGTTCTCATGAGTATTTATATTAGAATATCAGTTTAATTTTGTCACTTGTGTCAGATGCTATGTTTTCCATCTTTCATTTGTGTCTGATCATAAAGCAATCTTTTAAACATTCTAATTTGAGGAAAGTCCAGACAATATTACTGGAGGATCAAACTATTCTGGTATATGGCTCCTGGCTTAAAATCTTGCTGTTAACCATCAAACATTTGATCTAGTCCATTCTTTCAAGGAAAATATAGCTTTCTTAGTTTTCTGTTTAGCCCCCAGTGGGGAACATATCATCCAATGCTTGACAAGATGAGGCTGGGAGCTTTTAACTCTCAAGACTCATCTGCACACTTCCCATTAGTTTTCCACTTGAACCTAGTAGGTATAACAAAGTGGTCTGTGGGTGCAGGTAGAATTTTGTGGAATAAGAGGCTGCTGCAGGAGACCTGAAGGACCATTCTAAGGTAGTTAATTAGGAGGGGGATTGGTAGGGCAAAATGATTGTGATTGAGGGGGTGGGGAAGGAGAGTAAAGTCTAGGCCTGGCATGTCCCAAGATTTCCTTGTGGGGCTTGGAGGACTGCTCTTGCTCCTCTTGGCCCCCATGGAAAGAACAATTAAAATAACTTGTATTCTGGGTATTTTAGTTCTGGATCTAGGTTAGCCTTGCAGAGTGGTAACAATGTTTTCCCTGTACAGACCTGGAGTTAAAATTTTACTCCTGCCTTGTTGATGTTATTGGAGCCTGACCAACATATTTGAAGCGACATCATGCCTTCCAGCGGGTGTCCTGCTTGCCTGCTTGAAACAGATGGTTAAAAATATATCATGCAGGGGCACAGTTAAATCGAAAGGGATAAGTCACAGGCACAATTTTTAACTGCCCACCCAGTTTCCACCAAGCAGGGAGGATTAAAGTCAGGTTTTTCTCTCTTCGGATATGAATGTATCTTTCTAGCACTTGTTTTTATTTCAGCCAATTTGGTTCATTAAACCATAAATGGAGCCATAAATTATTTTGACTTATTGCATGTTACAATTTTGGTCACCATGCTCGAAAAGGCTTAAGGGATGAATGCCAAGAACAAAGGACTTGATACAGAAAGCTTTGTCAGTTTTTTTTCGTTCTAATGTACTGTTCATTTAACTTTCAGAACAATTGGTGATCGACTGGGAGAAGCTAAAGCTAGTGGTAACCTTGGCAATACTTTCAAGGTTTTGGGGCGCTTTGATGAAGCAGTCGTTTGCTGTCAAAGACATCTGGACATTTCCAGAGAACTCTGTGATAAGGTAGTGGTTAGCAAAGAATTCAATATAAAAACAAAAAACTACTGCGGATGCTGGAAATCCAAAACAAAAACAGAATTACCTGGAAAAACTCAGCAGGTCTGGCAGCATCGGTGGAGAAGATAAGAGTTGACGTTTCGAGTCTTCGTGACCCTTCAACAGAACTGAGTATAGTTAGGGGAGGGGTGAAATATAAGCTGGTTTAAGGCTGGTGGGGGGTGGGGGGTGGGGGGGGGTGGGGGAGAGAAGTTGAGGGTGGGGTGGTTGTAGGGACAAGCAAGCAGTGATAGGAGCAGAAAATCAAAAGATGTCACAGACAATCAAAAGGTGTCACAGACAAAAGGATCAAAGAGGTGTTGAAGGTGGTGATATTATCTAAGAAAATGTGCTAATTAAGAATGGATGGCAGGACACTCAACGTACAGCTCTAGTGGGGGCGGGGTGGAAAGACTGACAAGGTATTAGTTGTAGATTTAAAAGTAATGGAAATATGTGGGAAAAGAAAAATCTATATAAATTATTGAAAAACACAAAAGGGAGGGGGAAGAAACGGGGTAGGGATGGGAGGATGGAGTTTAAGATCTAAATTTGTTGAATTCAATATTCAGCCCGGAAGGCTGTAAAGTGCCTAGTCCCTATAACCACCCCACCCTCAACTTCTCTCTCCCCCCCCCGCCTTAAACCATTTATATTTCACCTCTCCCCTAACTATACTCAGTTCTGTTGAAGGGTCATGAAGACTCGAAACGTCGACTCTTTTCTTCTCCACCGATGCTGCCAGACCTGCTGAGTTTTTCCAGGTAATTCTGTTTTTGTTAAGAATTCAATATGCTTGATCGTAATTCACTTGCTAACCATTTTTTCTGTGCCTTTTGTGATCAGTTGCTTTAGCATATTCTGCAATATTACTTTGCCAATGAAATGTTAATACATCCAATCATAATTCTAAAGACTCAGTGGGTAATTGCACTGAGCATTGGGACACTGAGTCATGGAGACCAAGAAGTTCTCAGTGCTAACTGAGCAGATCTGAACTGGGCAGTGATGGGGACACTACATTTGGGTTTATTCTATCCTGTTCATTTCCCCCACTTTTCCAGCACAGTTTCAATTACATAGCCCTTTTCAGTGTTCTAATTTTTATGTTGTTGTTTATCCTTCATGATCAGTGCTCTGAATTCCTGCATTCCCATGGGCTGAATTTTCTGGCTGGTGGTGCGGGCGTGGATCCGATCGCCGCCCGCGATCGGGTCCGTGCTGCCATTTTATGTGGGCGGGCCAATTAAGGCCTGCCCAGTGTGAATCGTGGCTCCCGAGAACAGCGGGAGTGGGCGGGCGGCGGCGGGTCTGCAATGACTGCCAGGTCCAATGGCGACCCAGCGGCCTGATTTAAAAAAAAAATTGCTGCAGCCTTTCCAAGACTGCGAATTATGGCCAGAGCACTGCTAGTGAGCAGGCCAGGCAGGAGGGTAGGGCAGGTGGGCACTGTGCCCCTTGTTTTTCCAATGATTGATTGCCTTGCTGCCCTCCTCGAGGAGGTGGCAGCACGGTGGGAGGTCCTGGTACCCCAGGACAGGAGGACGAGGCCCCCCCCACATGACCAAACGTGCCTGGGAGGAGGTGGCAAAGGTGGTGAGCTCCCATGACGTGGTGTGACGCACCTGGATCTAAGTTTGCAAGCGCTTTAACAATTTGTTGCGTTCAGGAAGGGTGAGTACCATGTTGGCATTGGCTACTTTACCCAGCCGGTAGGCTTTCCCCCGTGCTTCCTTCTCCACCCCCTTCCCCCTCCCCAAGTCTGAGTGTATGACTGCATTGAATCAGTGACGGCATGTGTCCTTCGCTGGGTGGGCTGGCAGATATTGCCCATGCCGAGGTCAGCCTGAGAGGGTGGTGAAGAGATGAGTTCTGCCCCCCGCAGCATGTTGTACACTGAGACCCACATTACTGTTTTGGGGGCAACCTGGAGGAGCTGCACCTAGGCGCAGTGCTGGAACTCCAGGTCATGTCAAAGTCAGGGTGATGACATGCTAGGAGGGGAGCTTCAAGTTGGCGTGGCTCCTATTCAAATAATCATCTAATACCCTCTTGAATGCCTCGATTGAACCTGCCTCAACCACACTTGCCCACTCCACCAACTTGCCTATGTCCTCTTGAAGTTCCGCACCGTCGACCTCACAGTTCACAACACTCCCAAACTTCGTATCATCCGCAAATTTGAAATTGTCTCCTGCACACCAAGGACAGAATTTTCCCCCCGACGGGGGGGATGTTGATGGGCTGGCGCATGCGGGCGCACTTCCGATAGGCGGCGCCATTTTACGTTGGCGGGCCAATTAAGGCCCGCCCAGTGTGACGTCCGCAGGGGAGCACATAGTGCTATGCGCTCCCTGTGCGGGTGGGGGGGATCTCCTGAAAACAAGAGTGTGCCCTTTTGCGCATGCGCATGAAAGAGCACACTCATCTCCCTGAGACTAAGTGCTGCCTCAGGGAGATCGGCTCTACTTGCAACAATATTAAAAATAGAAAAAAAAAATTCCCTTACATGTCCCCACATGTGACATGTTCATAATTTCCATAACAACTTTACTAAAATTTTTAAAACTCTACATGAAACCTCATCCCGCCGGTGGATGAGGTTTCATGTTTTTTCTAGTTGCTGCCGGGGCTCCTGGCCTGACCGCCAACATTATGGTTGGACGGGCAGGTCCTTTAATTGCTGAATTGACCATTGACAGGTCGGTGGGCACACAGCTAATTTTGCTGCGCCCCCGCCTTCCTGAAAATTTAAATGGGGTGGGGTGACATCGAGAGTTCCGCCCAACGTCATCCCACGTCGGTGAGTGGGCCCTGCCCCCGCTCGCCGACGGTAAATCCTGCCCCAAGACCTAGATCGTTAATATATATCATGAGAAGCAAGGACCCCAATACCGACCCCATGGGAACTCCACTACAAACCTTCCTCCAGCCTGAAAAATACCCATTGACCATTACTCTCTGCTTCCTGTTTTTCAGCCAATTTTGCATCCCTGTTGCTACTGTCCCTTTTATTCCATGAGCAATAACTTTTCTCACAAGTTTGTTGTGTGGCACTGTATCAAATGCCTTTTGAAAGTCCATGTGCAGCACACCAACAGAATTACCCTCATCGACCTTTTCTGTTACGTCTTCAAAAAAAACTCCAAGTTAGTTAAACATGATTTCCCCTTTAGAAATCCATGCTGACTCTTCCTTATCAATCCATATTTTTCTATGTGACTACCAATTCTATCCCAAATAATTGTTTATAGCGTCTTGCCCACCATTGAAGTTAAACTGACTGGTCTGTAATTGCTGGGCTTATCCTGACAACTTTTTTTGAACAAGGGTGCAATGTTTGCAATTCTTCAGTCCTCTGGCACCACCCCTGAGTCTAGGGAAGACTGAAAGATTATGGCCAGTGCCCCTGCAATTTCTGCTCACATCCTTCAATATCCTTGGATGCATCTCATCCGGTCCCGGTGCTTTGTCAACTTTTAAGTATCGACAGTCTATTCAGCACTTCCTCCTTATCAATTTTGAAGTCTTCTAGTGACAGAGTTTCCTCATCTGTCACCATAGCCTGGGTAGCATCTACCTCCTTGGTAAAGATGGATACAAAATATTCATTTAGTACTTCAGCCATGGCCCCTCCGCCCATGTGTAAATTCCCTTTTAGGTCCCTAATTGGCCCTACTCTTTTTACCACCCTTTTACTGTTTATATGCCTATAGAAGACTTTGGGATTCCACTTTATGTTGGCTGCCAGTCTTTTCTCATAATGCCTCTTTGCTTCTCTAATATGCTTTTTTACCTCCCCTCTGAACCTTCTGTATTCCTCTTGGTTCTCAATTGTATTTTCTAACTGACACCTGTCATAAGCGCACTTTTTCTTCTTTATCTTAATTTCATCTCCTTTTCATTTAGGGAGCTCTGGATTTATTTGCCCTACCTTTCCCTTTTGATGGGATATACTTTGACTGCCCAAACCAATTCTTTTTTGAAGGTAGCCCGTCGTTCAGCTACAGCTTTTCCCAACAGTCTTTCGTTCCAGTCTATCTGGCCCAGCTCCATTCTTGCCCCATTGAAGTCGGCTTTAGTCCGGTTATTCTTACTCTGGATTGCCTATCGTCCTTTTCTATCATCATTCTAAAACGTACAATGCAATGATCACTGTCTGCTAAATGTTCCCCCACTGACACACTTTATCTACTTGGTCCACCTCATTTACAAGAACCAGTTCCAACAGTGTGTCTTTTCTTGTTGGATTGGGCACCTACTGCTGTAGAAAATTCTCCTGAACACGATCTAGGAACTTTTGCCCCTCTCCTTTACACTACCACTGTCCCAGTCTACATTTGGGTAATTAAAGTCACCCATTATAACTGCTCTTTAATGCTTGCACCTCTCCGTAATTTCTCTGCAGATTTGTTCTTCTATGTCTTTCTCACTGTTTGGTGGTCTATAAACTACACCGAGCAATGTAATTGCACCCTTTTTGTTCCTTAGCTGTAGCCAAATTGATTCTGTCCTTGAACTCTCTGGGCCATCCTCTTTCTCCAGCACTGCAATGCTCTCCTTAACCAATACCTCCACCCCTCCTCCTTTCCTTCCTTTCCTATCTTTTCTGAACACCTTGTACCCGGGAATATTTAACATCCAGTTCTGTCCTTCCTTGTGCCAGGTCTCTGTTATCACAGCAACATCATATTTCCACATGGCAGTCTGCGTCTGTAACTCCCCAGTCTTATTTACTATTTTGTAGCTGACTATTACTTATTTTGAATTTGTTTTTGTGTTTATAAAAAACAGGTAGGCGAAGCAAGAGCACTTTACAATCTTGGCAATGCATACCATGCTAATGGAAAAAGTCTGGCTTGTGCAGGAACTCAGGATCCAGGTGATTTTCCAGAAGAGGTGTTTGTGGCTCTACAAAAGGCTTCAGGCTACTATGAGTGAGTAATTTCTCTCAAAGAATCAGAAAATTTTAAAGCAGAAAAAGAAACCATTTGGCTTATTGCTCCTGTGCTAGTTCTCTAAAGGAGCTGTCCATTTATATTAATTCATCTGCCCTTTTCTCATATACTCTTTTTTTACATTTAAAAAAATATATATCATTCATTTTCTTTAGAAAAGCTACAATGGATTCTACTTCTCCCAATCTCTGTTAGGGTAGAAGTTCAAATCAGTTTTTTGCTGGATTGCCCTTTGGAGTAATCTTGGGTGACTTTAATATATATGTAGACTGGGCAAAACCAAATTAGTAATAATACTGTGGCGGGTGAATTCCTAGAGTGTGTACGAGGTGGTTTTTTAGACCAGTACCTTGAGGAACCGACTAGGGAACAGGCTATCCTAGATTTGGTATTGTGCAATGAGAAGGGGTTAATTAATAACCTTGTGTGGCTGCTTTAGGGAACAGTAACCATAACATAATAGAATTCTTCATTAGGATGGAAAGTGAAGGAGTCAGATTTAAAACGAGGGTCCTAAATCTAAACAAAGGAAGTTACGAAGGTATGAGGTGTAAGTTGGCTAAGATAGATTAGGGAACTTAATTAAAAGGCAATGGCTACTATTTAAGGAACAAATGCATGCGTTGCAACAGTTATACATTCCTTTCCGGCGCAAAAATACAACAGGAAAGCCAGCCCAACCATGGCTAACAAAACAAATTAAGGATAGTATTAGATCCAAAGAGGAGTCATATAAAGTTGCTAGGCAAAGAAGCAAGCCTGAGGATTGGGAGCAGTTTAGAATTCAGTAGAGGACCAATGGATTGATTTAAGAGGGGCAAAATAGAGAATGAGAGTAAACTTGCAAGGAACATAAAAGTGGACTGTAAAAATTTCTATAAATATGTAAAAAGAAAAAGATTAGTGAAGACAAATGTAGGTCCCTTACAGTCTGAAACTGGAGAATTTATAATAGAGAACAAGGAAATGGCAGAGCAATTAAACAACTACTTTAGTTCTGTCTTCACGGAGGAAGACACAAATAACTTCCCAGAAATGCTAGGGAACCAAAAGTCTAGTGAGATGGAGGATTGAAGGAAATTAGTATTACTAAAAAAAAATTGCTGGAAAAATTAAATGGGACTGAAAGCCGATAAATCCTCAGGGCCTGATAATCAATATCCCAGGGTACTAAAGGAGGTGGTTATGGAAATAGTGGATGCATTGGTTGTTATCTTCCAAACTTTTGTAGACTCGAGCAGTCCTGGCAGATTGGAGGTTGGCAAATGTAACTCCACTGTTTAAAAAGGAGGGAGGGAGAACACAGGGTATTACAGACCGGCTAGCCTAACATCAGTAGTAGGAAAAATGTCTATTATAAAGGATGTGTTAACAGGACATTTAGAAAATATTAATGGAATTATACAAAGTCAGCATGGATTCATGAAAGGGAAATAATGTTTGACAAACCTACTGGAGTTTTTTGAGGATGTAACTAGCGGAATATATAAAGGAGAAATAGTGGATGTGGTGTATTTGGATTTTCAGAAAGTTTTTGTTAAAGACCCATATAAGAGGTTATTGTGCAAACTTAAAGCACGTGGGATTGGGGATAATATATTGGCATGGATTGAGAATTGAGCAGCAGACAGGAAATGGAATAAACAGTGACAGGCGATGACGAGTGGGCAACCGCAGGGATAAGTGCTTGGGTCCCAGTTATTCACATACGTAGAGGGATTAAATATGGTTAATATTTCCAGGGTTTTTGTTCATTTATATAGTACAATGTGAAGCATTGCTCATTATGCTTAAAATGTGTTTTCTTTTTGACGTCACATAACCTTCTCTGGAGAATTTTGATCAGCCTCAAGTTTTACTGGTTTGTCCCTAGAAAGGAATGAAGAGCTGGTAAGGAAACTAGGAGGCCTGTTTAAGGGATCCTAGCTAGTGTTTTCTCTAGGCTGCGCAGGAACCCAAAAGTACCTGTGCAGGCTGCACACATGTCGGCCGCTTCAAAGTAGTGCACAGCTGCGCAAAGAAATTTAAAGAGACCACACATTTAAAGAAATTGCCCACACTTTTCTTAACAAAAAAAAGAGGGGGAACATCTTAACCTTATAATGATCTCATATGCTGCTGCATGCACACTTTTAAGCGGCAGGTGTACAAATTGATTCTGGTGCTGGCTGACTTTCTCCAAGGATATGCGTAGTCCTAAATGAGAGCAGTGATTACTGTTATACTTTTGGTGAACCTTCAACTATTCTGTATTTCTTAACCCAATTTATCCTTGCTTTTTCTTTGCCTATGTTAAGTGAAGTCCTAATCTGAATTTACCATCACAAATCAGTAGTATTTACCTGTAATAATTTTATTCATAGGGCAAATTTAGCAATAGTTAAGGAGCTTGGAGACCGAGCAGCCCAGGGACGTGCTTACGGGAATCTAGGAAATACACATTACCTTTTGGGGAACTTCAGAAAAGCAGTGAAATCCCACAAGGAGGTATGAAATATCAAACATTTATTTTTACCCCAACTCTCAATTCATAATGCCAGCATGGAGATGCAAATTATTGAATTTGCATTGCTTTTCTTCATGTTTTCTATAGATAGGAGGCAGGGTAGAGCAGTTAATCTAGATTTTCTGAATTAATGTTGTTTTGTATCCTGATTGAAAAATGGAAGTCTCAACATATCAGTTCTCATTTACTATAGGTAAATAGGTAAACTGAAGCCACCAGGTCCCACTGAACAATTTTTAAGACATCAATTCCTTTAAATGTGTGCTCATCAATCCTTTTTTTCTTATGTTGATGTCTGTTACATTTCACAATGCTTCTGTGGATGTAAACCACTTCTCAAAATATTGTTTGTCTTTGTTTGGCCTGTGAATTTGAATTATTTTGTTCTCCACATTAAATGGTTGTTATTTTTAAAACCTTGTTTTAAGCTCCAGGAAAAAGAGTTTTCCTTTATTGGTCATAGCCAGTGACTGATTATATTGTGAGTTCCACAAAGGAGCAGAGTGAGTGCAATTCGTGCCATTCCTTTCAAATATGACCATTGGTCAAAGCCAGTTTGTGAAAATATCAAGCTGTGAACTTTCAAAGGGATGATGTTATCAAGCCAGGACTGAATAGGTGTAGTTAGCTGTCTGTGTTTAAAGCGTGCCCTTACAACTAGTCATGTTTTGATCCTTGAATCTTGTGAAATTTTAAATGAAAAATGACACACCTGGGTAATGTGCAGCTGGATGCCTCTAATTTCAATTTAAAGGTGCTACTTTTTGCTCACGATGTCAAACAAGTATAATCATGCAGTAAATAAAACTGCAAGTTGTGCTCGCTGTGCAGTGTACACTACAGTTGTCTAAATATTGAAGTTGACTACTTTGATATTTTGTTTGATTTAATTCATTTCATGCTTTCAGCGCTTAGAAATTGCAAAGGAGTTTGGAGACAAATCAGCTGAAAGAAGAGCATGTAGCAATCTGGGAAATGCCTATGTGTTTCTTGGTGAATTTGCATTGGCAGCTGAATATTACAAGTGAGCATTTTTGAATATGAAAACCTTTGTCTTAGTTTTGAAATCAAGTAGCCAAATGTTGTGACGGCATTTTTTTGAGGGGGGTGGGGGGAACTGTAATTTCTCAAACTTTGTTGAGATTTGACCTCACCAAAGTGGCTATTCATGTGTGAATCTAGATCAGCAAGGCATCATCCAAAATGAGATTTGAATGACCCTCTGTTGCTTTGGTCTAAGGTCGGTTTAGCTCCAAGACCAAAGATCAAACCAGTACCACACCACAAGATATTCACTTGGTCATTGTAGTATTAAAGCTGTATGTGATCTTGTCCTTCAATGACATCCATTCATGCATAGTCCATGGATGATAAACAGGAGGAGAAACCATGGCTCAACTATTTTTTTTCTCCTCCTCAAAATGGCAATGCAAGGGCCAATTTGAATGGGTGCTTAAATTACCTGGCTTTGTCTATTAGCTCTGCAGAGACAAGAGATTAAATCAGGGACTTTTTTTTTGTCTGTATGCCTTGGTACCGTACCACAAGGTACACTTACCATATGACCATGATATGATACCCAAGTGTGTTTTAATATGAATGTGAACTTAAGATAGATTTACAGTTCTTGAAAAGCCTGTCAGTTCCTGTTTCTTTGATACATTGAAATACACCAAAATGCTTTAAAAATGTTTCATTTAGGTATTTTAAAATGTTTTGACTTGTGTATCTTACTGTATTTGTTTAGGAGAACACTGCATCTTGCTCGACAGCTAAAGGACAGGGCTGTTGAAGCACAAGCTTGTTACAGTCTTGGAAACACTTACACTCTGCTTCAAGACTATGAAAAGGCCATTGAATACCATTTGAAACACCTTACGATAGCACAAGAGCTTGCAGATAGGTAAAATTCAATATATTGTCTTTAATCTCTATATATTATTGGTGTCCGATCTAGTCTGTTTGTTATCACTGGTCATAGTCCACAGTGTATACATATATTCCAGTATATGAAGCAAAGTTTTGAAGTGCATTGCACTACTACATTCAAATGGTAGGTGTCACCATTGAAAGAAGCTGAGCTTACATTAACAGGTATTCATTATGAGAAGAAAACTTAGCTGTCAGAAGAAAGACAGCTTAGAAGAAAAATTCACTGTCAAAATAATGGTGAGGTTAATGATGCTTTCTGTTTGCAACTTCAGCTGTTGCTTGATTGAGTGCAGAAATCTAAAATTTTTCATTCAAGATGTGCAGCTCTACTATTGACTACGTGAAAATGGTATTTCACTGTCTGCCTCACCTTTGAAATGTATTGAATGGCTAGAGACCAAGAGCTGGATAGTGGGATTAGGTTGGATAACTTTTTTTCAGCCGGCATAGACGTGGTGGGCTGAATGCCTTCCTTCTGTGTTGTAAATTTACAATGTTTCCAGTTGAGTGATAGATGCAAACTAAAATCATAAACTTTTCATCCTACACTCATCAGGACACTCGCAAGAATACCAATATAAGGTGGAAAACAACTATTTATACTGTCTGTGAAGACAGTGCTGATTGTTGGCAAGTGGCATTGCCATGGAGAATTTTAAAAATTCATTTTGCGGGATGTGGGCATCACTTGCTAGGCATTTATTGCTCATCCTTAATTGCCCTTGAGATGGTAGTGGTGAGCTGCCTTCTTGAACCGCTGCAGTCCCTGTGGTGTTACAGTGCTGATAGGGAGGGAGTTCCAGGATTTTGACCCAGCGACAGTGAAGGAACGGCGATATATTTCCAAGTCAGGATGGTGAGTGGCTTGGAGGAGAACTTCCAGATGGTGGTGCTCCCATGTATCTACTGCCCTTGTCCTTCTAGATGGTAGTGGTTGTGGGTTTGGAAGGTGCTATCGAAGGAGCCTTGGTGAGTTTCTGCAGTGCATCTTATAGATGGTACACATTGCTGCCATTGTGCATCGGAGGTGGAGAGAGTGAATGTTTGTGGAAGAGGCGTCAATCAAGTGGCTGCTTTGTCCTGGATGGTGTCAAGATTCTTGAGTGTTGTTGGAGCTGCACTCACCCAGACAAGTGGAGAGTATTCCATCACACTCCTGACTTGTGCCTTGTCGATGGTGGACAGGCTTCCTAGCCTCTGACCTGCTCTTGTAGCCACAGTATTTATATGACTAGTTCAGTTTCTGGTCAATGGTAACCCTTAGGATATTGATAGTGGGGGATTCAGTGATGGTAATGCCATTGAATGTCAAGGGTCGATGGTTAGATTTTCTCTTGTTGGAGATGGTAATTGCCTGGCACTTGTGTGGTGTGAATGTTACTTGGCACTTGTCAGCCCAAGCCTGGATATTGTCCAGGTTTTGCTGCATTTGGATATGGACTGTTTCAGTATCTGAGGAATCGCGAATGATGCTGAACAGTGTGCAATCATCAGCAAACATCCCCACTTCTTATGATGGAAGGAAGATCATTGATGAAGTAGCTGAAGATGGTTGGGCCACGGACACTACCCTGAAGAACTCCTGCAGTGATGTCCTGGAACTGAGATGATTGACCTCCAACAACCATCTTCCTTTGTGCTAGGTATGACTCCAGCTGGCGGAGAGTTTTCCCCCCTAATTCCCATTGACTCCAGTTTTGCTGGGGCTCCTTGATGCCACACTCAGTCAAATGCTGCCTTGATGTCAAGGGCAGTCACTCTCGCCTCACCTCTGGAGTTCAGCTCTTTTGTCTATGTTTGAACCAAGGCTGTAATGAGGTCAAAAGCTGAGTGAGCCTGGGGGAACCCAAACTGAGTGTCAGCGAGCAGGTTATTGCTAAGCAAGTGCCGTTTGATAGCACTGTTGATGACCCCTTCCATCACTTTATTGATGATCGAGAGTAGACCGATGGGGCAGTAATTGGCCGGGTTGGATTTGTCCTGCTTTTTGTGTACAGGAGATACCTGGGCAATTTTCTGCATTGCTGGGTAGATGTCAGTGTTGACCTATACTGGAACAGCTTTGCTAGGGGCACGGCAAGTTCTGAAGCATGTCTTTAGTACTATTGCTGGAATATTGTCAGGGCCCATAGCCGTTGCAGTATCCAGTCCCTTCAGCCCTTCCTTGATATCACATGGAGTGAGTTGAATTGGCTGAAGACTGGCATCTGTGACGCTGGGGACCTTCGGAGGAGGCAGAGATGGATCATCCACCTGACACTTCTTCTTGCTGAAGATTATTGCAAAGGCACCACTGATGGTGACTGACGGTTAACTGCCAAGCATTGTTTGAAATTTAAACCAGGTAGCTTGACCCTGATTGGTCAAGGCATAGACCTGAGGAATGAGTCAGCGAATGGCTGTCACTTGTTTTGTTTAGCTGAAACAGGCACAGTGCATGTACATGTTCTTTCTGTCTGCAAAGCACAGGGCCCTGTGAATTAATATATGTAGTTTCCAGTACATGCAAATACACCACATTGCAAGCCCAACTGACAATCTTAAATTGGTTGTCAGCGTAATTCTTAGGACACTAGACAACATTTGCTCAACAATCCTCAATTGCAAAATCACATCTAATGTTGGACATTGTTTTGAGTTTTGCAAGCACGGGCTGGTTGGATATGGTTTGTACCCTGCCCATTGCAAACAGCGGCTCTGAAGAAGAGTCATATGGACTCGAAACGTTAACTCTGTCTTTCTCTCCACAGATGCTCTTAGACCTGCTGAGTTTTTCCGGCATTTTTTGTTTTTGTTTCAAATTTCAGCATCCGCAGTATTTTGCCATTATCTTAGCGGCTGGGACATGTTGTTTGATATGATCTGCCAGTCTTTGGGATATACGCTTGATTGGCACCACATCCACAAACATTCACTCCCTCCACCACTGACGCACAGTAGCAGCAGTGTGTACCATCTACAAGGTGCACTGCAGGAATTCACCAAGGCTCCTTAGACAGCACCTTCCATACCCACAACCACTACCACCTAGAAGGACAAGGGCAGGAGATAGATGGGAACACCACTATCTGGAAGTTCCCCTCCAAGTCACTCACCATCCTGACTTGGAAATATATCGCCGTTCATTCACTGTCGCTGGGTCAAAATCCTGGAACTCCCTTTCTAATAGCACTGTGAGTGTACCTACACCACATGGACTGTAGCGGTTCAAGAAGGCAGTTCACCACCACCTTCTCAAGGACAACCAGGGATGGGTAATAAATGCTGGCCCAGCCAGCGAAGCTCACATCCTGTGAATGAGTAAAAAAAAAAATCACACTGGCAATGAAATTCATGTGGCACATTACTCATTTGTGTGATAGGCAGAATATCTTTTTGGCTTGATGGCAGCATCCTGTTAGTGGTGAATACCACTCGTGGTGCTACTACATAGTAGCAGTGTGAAACAGCTAGCATCACCTGTTGCTGAAATTTTTGAGATACCTTGCCCTCCCAGACTAAACTGAGGTAGACTGGGCACTTTTCAGGGCCAAAATGGACTCCTTCACATTTGTGAAGGCCATACAGGACTTGCATATCGATAGCAATGCTGTGTCCATGTGCTCACTTGACATTGCTGGCCTAAACACCAATGTTCCGCTTAAGGAAGACATAGATATTTGCACTGCAGCACTATATCATGGTGATCTAGACTCGCCATCATTGCATGAATCAGTATTCATTGAACTTGTGAACTTGGCAACTCATACAGTTGAGTTCAGTTTTAATGATACTAAGTATGTCCAAATAGATGGTGTTGCCATGGGATCCCCTCTAGGCCCAGCTCTCGCAAACATCTTTGTTGGATTCCATGAAAAGCGTGTCTTTGGAATGACACCTAACCTCCTATCCCTTGCATATTTCTGATGTGGATGATACATTTGCTATATTTAAATCCTCAGCTGCATGTAACAATCTCCTTAAGTACCTTAATGGGCTCCATCCTGCGCTCAAATTCACCTTTTGAAATGGAGTAGTCAAATTAACTCCCCTTCCTTGATGTACTAGTTGAAAAATCTGCCAGGGAATTCTCTACCACCTCCACCACAAGCCTATCTTCACCGGTCAATATATGCATTGGGATTCTTACGGTTCCACGTGCTATAAGATTGGTCTTATTGGCAACCTTGTAAATAGGACCCCAGCCATTTGCTCACCATGCAAGGTTGATGATGAAATAGGGCGCATCAAAGGCATCCTGCAGGATAATGGCTACATTTCGCGCTGTATGTCACGCCAACTGATGAACGGGCCTAAGGCCATCACTTTCGGCCCTGAAATGTGCCCAGTCTACCTCGGATTACTCCGGAAGAGCAACAGGTAAAGCTAGCTGTTTCACTACTACTATGCTACTACTATGCAACAGCAACACGAGTGGTATTTGCCACTAACAAAATGCTGCAGTCAAGCCAAAAAGATGTTCTGCCTATCTCACAAATGAGTAATGTGGTATATGAATTTCAGTGCTAATGTGATGCTAGGTACGTAGGCTGTACGTCCCAAAGACTGGTGGATCATATCAAATAGCATCTCCCAGCTGCTGTTTGCAACAGGCAAGGTACAGACTGCACCCAACCAGCCCGTGCTTGCAAAACTCAAAACAGTGTCCAGCATTAGATGTGATTCTGCGATTCGACAACATTTGCTAAATAATCCTCAATGTGCTGAGAATTGAGCTGACAACCAATTTATGATTATCAGTCGGGCTTGCAATGTAGTGCATGTACTAGAAGCTACGTATATTAATACACAGGCCTTTGACAGAAAGAACATGTGCATACACTGTGCTTGTTTCAGCTAAACAAAATAAGTGAGAGCCATCCACTGGTCAAGGCATTGCCCTGAGGAATGAGTCAATCAGGGTCAAGCTGCTTGGTTTAAATTTCAAACAATACTTGGCAGTTAACTGTCAGTCACCATCAGTGGTTCATTCTCCATGGCAACGCCACTTGCCAGCCAATCAGCACTCTTCACATACAGTATAAATTGTTGTTTTCCCTCTTAAATTGGTATTCTTGCCAGTGCAAGACAAAAACCTTTTTTTCAGCAATCCTCAAGTTCTGTACTATCAAACGATTATTTAAAATCATAAAGTTATGTCAAGTCATTTCAAATCCATTTTCCCTTTTAATAATGTGTAAAGTGCCAACTGCTGCCAGTCAATTTCTTTCAACACTGAAAGTTAACCATTGAAGGTGGTGTCTCGCCCCCAAGATTTTAATTGTGGTTCAAGATTTTATTTCTTTTAGTTTTCTCTCCCCTCTCTCCCTTTCCACTCGCCCTCTCTCCCTTTTCCCCCCACCCCCCACCGCCGCTTGCCCCTTTATTTCTTTTTCTATGCATGATTTGACATTGCATCACCCATCCTATTAAAGATGTTTTAAGTTCACAATCCTTCAATCTGGTTCAGGAGATAGTTACTTGCACTCTTTGTTTAGTTTCCTAATATAGGGAACTGCACTATTTCCAGCTCACTCTTCCAGAGCAAAATATCATGGAGATTAAATGGGCAAGGCAAGAATGGAGGTCACTGCTCAGTGCTGGCTACAATAAATTCTGGGCAGGGACCTGATTTAAATAAATGTACAACCTTTCAGTAAGAATCCTGAAATGACAGCTTTTTATTTCTCACCAAGTGTAATTAAAAGACCATACATGACCATCAGAATGCCGACACCAAAAATTGAAAGATTAAAAAAAATTGTTCATTTTTGCCAAGTAACATTACTTTCAGTTATTGGACCACATGTTTGTAAGCATTTTGCAAGTACTAACTCCTTCTCCCCAGCCACATACAGTAAGTTAGTCATAACAAACTATGTTTTTAAATAAATTCATGTTCCATAGTTCCATCATAGCATCCGTTCAAGAATGGCCCCTTGCTTTTTTAAAAGCTAAAAATGTTAATTGTATATAATTCCACTTTTTGCACAGAGGTGCACGCATGCACAAAAGAGTGCAGGCCCTGACTCGGGGACCCCCCCACCGCCCACTCAGTGCTTCCGGGCGCACCTCATGCTGGGCGGGTCTTAATTGGCCAACCCACGTAAAATGGCAGCATGGACTCGATTGGGGGTGCCGATTGGGTCTACGCCCACCCCCTGCACAACCCCTCCAACGGGGGGGAAATTCTCCTGATTTATGTACTCAATCTCCCTGAAGCAACTCTGTGCCTCAGGGAGATTGCTGCGCTCTTTCGCACGCATGCCCCTCCTCCCCCTGTCCGTACAGGTAGCGCTGGGTGCTACAGAACGTGCATTATGCTAGGCGGGCCTTAATTGGCCCGCCCACATAAAATGGTGGCGTGCAGCCGATTGCAGGTGACGATTGGCTCCATGCCTGCTCCCACCCAGCCCACCCGACATAGGTAAGATTCAGTCTATTATGTTTTACATATATCAGTGGCCATTTTCTTAATGCCTATAGCTCAGATAACTCCTGGGTGTGTGTATTCTTGTTTAAGAAATAATAGAACTTGAAAGTACAGAAAAATTCAAATAATATGGCCTAAACTTGGTAAATCTGCTTTTCACTTTAATTTTAGGATTGGTGAAGGGAGAGCTTGTTGGAGTTTAGGAAATGCTTACACAGCACTTGGAAATCATGAACAAGCTGTGTATTTTGCCGAGAAGCACTTCGAAATTTCAAAAGAGGTAAAAAATATATTTTATATAATCTACATAGTGACGCAGTTAAATTGTTACCATCATATATGTGAATGAAAAGGAAAAAAGACTTGCATTTGTACAGCATTTTTTCAAGACCACTGAGTTTCAGAAAGCTTCACAGTCAATTAAGTGTTTTCACTGTTGTAATGTAGGAAACACAGCAGCCTCTATGGGCACAGCAAACTCCCACAAGCAGCAAAGTGATAATGACCAGATAATCTCTTTTTGTGTTGTTGATTGACGGATAAATATTGGCCAATACTTCAGGGATAATTCCTCTGCTCTGCTTCAAAATAATGCCATGGGATCTTTTACATCCTCCCAAGCAGGCGGATGGGGCCTTGGTGATGCCTCATCATCTCATCTGTGCTCTGATAGCACAGCGCTCTCTCAGTACTGCACTAGAATTTTGTACTCAAAGCCTGGAGTGGCACTTGAACCCAGAACCTTGTGACTCAGGTGAGAATGCTACCAACTGAGTCACGGCTGACACTCTTAAGATTGCAATTCAGCATATTTTATTAAGGTTGCATCATCCAACTGTCTATCTGGGTTAGGAATTGAGTTGAGGTCAGGGTGACCAACTGTCCTGTATTTTAAGGGATTGTCCCTTTTATTTTGTCTGTTTCTCCTGTGTTAAGGGATGTCTTTTCACCCTTATTTCTAGGACAGCCTGTGGGAGACTGAGCATCTTTGTTTTCTTTGTGCGCATGCGGTCTGTGGTTGTTGGCGACCAGGGGGTTATGGTCTCTAGCATTCCCCCCCCTCCATTCTTATGGGCCCCAGTAATCATCACTATTGCTCTTATCGTCCCCTCACCCGGTCCCATGTTCGAAGAGTCCCTTTTTTTATTTCATGAGAGTTGGTCCCCTGGCTGAGGCATGAAATGATAAGTTTTGTGTCAAGGATGCAAGTTTATTCTGAAAGTATACTATTCGGGAAGAAATTAGTTGGTTTCAAACTCTGCTGGATGCAAGTTCACTTAATATTCATGTTCTCAATTTTCACATTTGATTCAGGTTTTAAAAAATCTGCTGGCAATGCTGACAGTTCTGTAGCTATGTGTTATTTCTTTAATATTTATACCCTTAAACAAAAAAAGGAAGAAAAAGATTGCTGCAGAAGCTACAGATCTGAAGCCAAAACAGAAGTTACTGAAAATGGTTAGCATGGCACAAAGCAGCAAGTCATTGTTTCAGGCATTGCCCTTCATTAGCATAATATTACAGATTGCTATTTTATAAGAATGAACATGATGAGGGAGAAATAAACCCTCAACATATGCACAGGTAAAGAAAAAGAATACCAAAATGATTCAATTGAAAAGAAGATGGTTAATTCATAGAAGTGAGAATAGCTTCAGACAAAAGGAAACATGATGAGGGAAAAATAAAAGATGTATATGAGATCCAGAGGAAACCTGAGTAATTAAAGCTGGTTGGCTAAAATGGATGGGCAGATTTGTATTGCCTCCTGCTCTCGTAATTATTAGTCTTTAACTATTCATACGTTTTTTATTCTAATTCTCCTTGATGTTTTCTTTGGAATCATGCTATTAACATGTCTATTGGGTATTCATCTCCTCCTGTTCTACACTGAAAGGCTTTACAGCTTATTTTCTTTATGCTTCCAACCTCCCTTTACCATGCTCCTTTTTGCAATGAAAACAAAAAAATGCTGGAAATAATCAGGTTAGGCAACATCTTTGGACACAAAAACAGATCTTATGCTGGTTGATGACCATTCATCAGAATTTCTGATTTCCAGGATCTGAAATATTTTCCTTTGCCAAGCTGAACAACTTGTAATATTTTATGGTTCTGATGAAGGGCAATATCTGAATTGTTCACTTATTGCTTTTACTACCATAGTGAGAGTGGTTCTTGCTAAACAAGTTCACGACAGGCCAAGGCCCCTCTGCAGCCAACCTCCACCACTGGGGCCTCAGTATAAACCCCTTATGCACTTTTGATACAAACAGCGCTGCACATTACCAAGGACTGACCCCTCTACAAACGAAATGGCAGACTAGTCATCTAAAGCTCAGCAAATGAGGAGGCTATCACTTGGCTTCAGGGATTTGCAGACACTAAATAAATAAATAAAAATGGATAATACTCTAAACTTGCTTCTGCCCTGAGTTCTTGCTGAAATTATGCTTTTTGACCACATACACATGCTTTGAAGTCAATGGCTTATGCAGTTGATTTGAAATTAGTGATTCAGCTAAAGGCTCAGTTGCTGAAAGGGATATATATGAGGAGACAAATATGCTTATGTTT
Source organism: Cetorhinus maximus (assembly GCF_964194155.1). Lineage (NCBI taxonomy): Eukaryota > Metazoa > Chordata > Chondrichthyes > Lamniformes > Cetorhinidae > Cetorhinus > Cetorhinus maximus. The sequence continues at coordinate 97,996,809 of NC_135895.1, forward strand.
TCTATTACTTGACACTGTTCTATTGGCTGAAGAAGTATTCAAGGCGACTAACTGATTCATAAGTATGTAAATATGTGTCCTGTACTCTTAATATTAGCTAAAATTCTGTGCTTCAGTTCCTAAAAAATGTGTTCTTAGGAATCTGAGAGACTCTGGCAATGCTACATTATTGCCCATACCTGCCCTAAGAAGTAGTGGTGGAATTTCTCCTTGAACCAAGGCAATTTTTGTGGTGGTGAGCTATGAGCAACCAACTGAGCATGTTTATAACATCTCTAGCTACAGACCTTATGAGATAAAGTCCATTCGGGAAAACTATTACTAGGATGTTGAATAAGAAAATTTTGCAAAAGAACCTGAAATGTAACATTTTTTTTGGAAGAAAAATTCTTTCAGGTCATGGCTTTTTATTTGTTTTTTTTTAAAAATTGTAAATCATTTTGAGAATGACTCCCAACTCTGAGAGTGACAAGCGACTTGGCTTCAAAGTAAAACATGCTATTTTTCAGATCAAAATAATTTTAAGCTTCAGCGTGACTCATTGTGATCAGCTGAAAAACAGCAGTAGTTTTTCTTTCTATTCCTGTGTACATGGCTGTGTTCCTATGCCCCAGAATAGGAAGGCAGTAGGAAGAATCCTAAGCCTCCTGGAACTTGATCTTCAATTGTCTTAATCACTCTGCTTCTCACTGACCCACAATTTTTAGGTCTGTCAGTTAAAGGGATATTCTTAGCCCTTCATTTTGTAACCTCCCATTGTCAAATTTATATACATTTATAGGAAATTGGTAAAATGTTGTTGCGTTCTCTGGATCAGAGTCCTCTTTATCAGGTAGGTCCTGGATTGAAAAGTCATTTTGCTAATAAATAAAATTGAATTCAGTTAAATAGGACTGGAAAATTAAAAGTTGTCTTCTCAGCGCATTGCTGTTTTTTTCAAAATACTATTGGTTATGTACTACAGGCTTAGGCTTGGAAGGCTTTCCACGTTGAGAGATGCATGAGGTGGACAGGACACATGATTGTTTGTTTTCCTGGAGCAGGTCGCTAGCCTGAAGCCAGAGGCTATAGCTTGAAGGGCACAACTCCATCAAGCATGGCTAATTAGGAATCTCTCCAGCTCTTACCGCCTGCCATAGATGGGTTGAAAGGATTTGCAGGTTGACAATCAACCCATTTGGATCTGTATTGAAAGCACCTTCCATAGCCATCAAATTCTGGATTGGGACTTGAACCTGGATCTTCTGGTTCAGAGACAGGGATGTTACTCATTGTGTTACAAGATCTCCTTTCTATGTCAGGCCCTCATCCCTTTTAAATATCTGAAATGAAAAATAAATTTTGACATAGGCTTTAAAAAGCAGTGAGGTGGGCATTTTGTCATAAAATCTTGTAGCATAGAAGGCCATCTGGCCCTTCATGCTTCTGGCAGCTCTTTAAAAGAGCTATCCAATTAGTTCCTCTCCTCTGCACTTTCCCTTTGGTCTTGCAATTTTCTCTGCTTCAAGTATTTATCCCATTCACTTTTGAAAGTTACTATTGAATCATCTTCTACTACCCTTTCAAGCAGTGCATTTCAGATCATAACTCTCAGCACAAAAGAATTGCTCCGCACCTTGCCTTGGGCACTTTTGCAATTACTTTAAACCTGTGCCCTCTGGTTATCAACCCTTCAAACAGTGGAAACAGTTTCTCCTTATTTATTTCATCAAAATCCTTCATGATTTACGAATCAGACAGATCAGAAATTCCTTCACTAAATAAATGTTGCTGTTAGGTGTTAAGAGCATAAAAAAGTGGAGCAGGCGTAGATCATATGGTCCCTAAGCCTGCTCTGCCATTGAACATGATCATGGCTGATCTTCTGCCTCAACTCCTTTCCAGCCCCTTCCCCATATTCCTTGATTCACTGAGGCAGTCCATGTCCAAATGCAGCAAGACCTGGACATTATCCAGGCTTGGGCTGACAAGTGGCTGCTGGGCAACAAGGGCTGTCCCCTCAAAAGGTAGCTCATGACGCCGCTCTGCCATCCAAGAACAGAGGCCGAGCAGTGGTACAGTAGCAGCCATGCCTCCACCAGGGTGGTGGTAGAGAGAACCAACAGTCTTCTAAAGATGCACTTCCGATGCCTGGACCATTCAGGGGGCACAATGCAATACCTCCCAAATCGTGAGTCACTGATAGTGGTTGCATGCTGCACTCTCCACAACCTGGTGCTGGAAAGGTGGGACGTAGTGGAGGAAGAAGATGTTGATGCAGCTACTCTGGCAGCAGAGGATGATTCCAGTCGTGAGTCCAAGGATGAGCACGGTCAGGAGAACGCTGAGGGGATAGACACTGACCTGGGCAACCTCCAGGGAGGCAGGGACACCTGGGAGGCTTTGATTCAACGCTCTTTCAGCTAGCCTACCAAATAAGAGCCACCACCACATTTCAGGGCTGCAGGCTCCATACCCGATACCTGACGGGAACATTTGCTTGGTGAACAACATGCACAATGTGCCATTTCAATAACATTCAATGACAGTCAAGTCATTCATAGCATCATGGGTTACCCTGCACCTGCAGAACTAGTGAAGCACCCAGAGGCTTATTGAACACAAGCACATTTAATGGTGTGGTGCCTGGCATACATAAAACAAATTAAATGGAAAGGTGTTCTCCAACACACCTAATAATAATTAACGTAAAAATGGGGGGAAAGAAATCACCAATGATAAGCCCGTGTTGTGCTTAAGGTGTTTCAGTTGTTTGTTTGCAGGTGAATCCCCCTTGCTGGCACTGGGATTGGAGACAGCCTGCTCACTCTGCTGTCCTGTTGGCCTTGATGACCTTGGCGGGCATCCTCTGGCCCATTGAGCTTGTGCTGGCCCCTCCTGGGAGGGAGCGGCCAGTGCCATGGCTGGCATCTCCCCAGTCGCTGCAGCCTCACTGGATGCCACAGTCACTGGCAGAGGGGCGGCGGAGCTGCTGCCTTCATCCGGAGCGCCCTGAGAGGACCCCACAGGGACAACAAGCAGCTCGTGCCAATGTGAGGTGGCTTTGAACCTGCTCAGCATTGATGGACGGGCACCTAGCTGGGATACTGGGTGCCCAATCCATCTCCCACATTAACAGTGACCACCTGAGGTCTTTGCCGGTGTGAGGGCTTGCAGGCCCGAGCACATCCCCAGGAACCCCTGATTCAGCTCCTGGAGGAGCCACTCCATGAGAGTTCGACTCTCTCCATGAAGGAGGCATTGCGCTCGGCCATGAGGGTCATTGCATTGCTCATGCTCCACATGGACTGCTCCACAGCGGAGACCATGGCACGCATTCCCTCGTGTATCTCCACGAGATCCTCCTGCACACCCCGCTGGACATCATCTGCTGCCTCAGGGTCAACTCCAGAGGCACGCTAGCCAATGACTGAGCATGTTCCTGGTCCCCAGCAGTCCTCCGACTGCCGGCGCCCTGGGCACTCTCTGCCTCCGCCCGTACCTCAAGCGAGCATGAAGTGCCCTCACCGCTGTGCACCGAGATACTATCTGACGATCTAATGCCCACTTAGGTGCTGGTATCTGCGCTGGTGCCTGCCTGGCTGAGAAGGTGTGATGCAGGCGCGTTTCTATGGTCGCTGTCCTCTTGGGTGAGTGGCGGGCCTACGGGCTCCTCACCCCGATGGGCTTCTGGTGAGCCTGAAAGGAAAAGCAAGGACATGTCATCACACTGTTACTGTGCGTGCCTGGCACCCAGATCAGGGTGCCCTCGTCTTTCTACTATCAATGGGGATTCCATGTTCGAGGCTCACATCGATATAGAGACAGCAGTGGAATAGTTGCTATTACAGACATTCTGACCTCAGTGCACTGCACTCTTACCTCCCTGTGGCACCCCAACCTCACCGTGGCCAGTTGACCTAGGTGCATGGCGCCTCTCCAGCTCCAGGGCCTCCTCCTTGTATCTACTCGAGAGTAGAAGGTGGGGCGGTCCTCTGCCAGTCCGATGCCTTTCTGCATTGTTATGGGATGTCTTCTCCTGAAAGGACAGAGGAGCATTGATTAGTCCACCTTGTACCTGCATTGCCACTGCAGCCTGGCCAACCCCACCTGAGGAACACCTCGCAGGGCTCAGCTGATTCGTGACCTTGGAGCTGCAAGACCTCATTCCAAGCAGCCAGGGCTCACCCCCTTGCCCAGATGCTGCCTCATTGACATTTACCACTCACACTCTAAGAACTCTTGAGTTTCGTGGGGGGTGGGGGGGTGCTCCTAACTGCTGTGCAAAGTGACCCATGCCAACATGGTGCTCACCCTTCCCGATCGCAGGAGATCATTGAAGCGCTTACGGCACTGAACCCATGTGTGCCTTACCACATCATGGGGGCTCACCCTGGATGCCACCTCCTCCCAGACATTTTTGGGGCGGGGGGGGCCTCCTTCTCCTGGGGACAAGTATATCTCTGTGCTGCAACCTCCTCCGGGAGGGCAGCGAGATACTCATCTGAAAAACGCAGGGCCGACTGCCCCGCCGACCTACCTTCCTGCCTGCCATGTTCAGCACTGAGGTGCTCCATACCAAGGTTCCTCCGAGTCACTGGCAGCCTCGCCACTGGCAACTTCCAGATTGTTGTAAAAACTCATCTGGTTCACTAATGTCCTTTAGGGAAGAAAATCTGCCTTCCTTACCTGGTGTGGCCTACATGTGACTACACTCCAGATCCATGGTTAACTTATAGTTGGGACCACTTTTGAGTTGGCCACCGCATTGCCATTGGACCTGACGAACATTGAGCTCCCGCCTTCGTCCGCCCCTTCTTGCTGATGCTGCTGTCGTGTATTACGCTGGGCGGACCTTGATTGGCCCACCTGGGTAAAAAGGCCGATTGTGGGCAGCAGCCGGGTTCCCGACCACTCCTACCCACTCCCGCTGAGCCCACCTGACGAATGTAAAATCCTGGCCCATGTTGACTTTGTTAGATCATACTATGATTTTCGAAGTGCACTGGGGCGATGGTGGTGTAGTGGTACTGTCACTGGGCTAGTAATCTAGAGACCCAAGCTAATGCTCTGGGAATATGGGTTCAAATCCCACCACGGCAGCTGCTGGAATATAAATTTAATTAATTAAACCTGGAGTTGAAAGCTAGTCTTGGTAATGGTATATAAAATAAGATAGATTACAGCATTTCCTCAATGACTAATGTGAGGCTAATTGGTCTATAGTTCACTGTTTCTCTTTCCTTCTCTTGAATGACATTTGCTGGCTTCCAGTCTGCTTGGATTTTTCATTTCTGTTAGTCAGAGAGGGCTTTGAAAGAAATTAGAGGAGACATTTCAATGTAGAAGGAATGGATCACCAATTCATTATTCCTGTCTTTTGAAAAATGCCTGTATTTGACTTCCTTTTGAGACTTGATTCAGTACAATTTTCCAATTACTTTTTGACATTTCATTTTGCAGATTATTCCTCAATCTCAGTTTTCACAAAGAGTGATAAAGCCATACTGATTGATCTGTACAGAACCACATAAAACTTCTGAGTTTCCTGAACAAATTCTCCCACCCCAGTAAATATCGAGGCCATTGCTTCTGAGAAACAAATGAGTATTTCACAAATGATTATGTAAACCTGTAATAAAGAATAATATGTGGATAAATCTACATGTCTGCACCTTGAGTGATACACTTACATGGAAATACTAATCTTGAAATTCTTGGATGTGGAACATTGTCTCATCAATGATTGTACTTTTCTTGTCATAAGTCACATATTAAGTTGTAGAAATGGAATCTATTATTTGCTGTTCAAACACCCAGAGGTTTGCAGTGCCTTTCTAACTCTGTATGAAAATGAAAGGCAGTTGCAGCTTTTGAAAAATTTAAGACATTGTTGGAGTTGCATTGCCCTATAACATAGGTCACAGTTCATACAAGTAATCTGTGTAATTTTCTTTTAACATATTAGTGTTTTATATTTTACAGGTAGGGGATAGAAGTGGTGAACTGGCAGCTCGGATGAATCTTTCAGATCTTCAGATGGTTTTGGGCATTAGTTACAGTGCAAACAACTCCATCTTGGTCACAGGCCATGAACTGGATTCAAACTCGGAAGGTGAGTGCAAAAAAAAATTCCAGTGAAGGGAAGTTTTTTGCAGCCCCATCACCAACCTGTGCTCTCTGTTTGAGTGCAGTTCCATGCTGCGATCTTTGAAGTTGCCCTGTTACTGTTTCTATTGCAGAACTACAGATCAACATGAATTTGTGTTTGGTGTTGGATTTTTATGTTCATCAATACAGTGATTTGCCATAGTTAGAAGTACTTGAATATTTTCCCTTTTTATTTGTTTGTGCTCAGGTTAAATGTAATTATTAGCACTGGTCTGAAGTGTATCTTGGGATTCAAAATATGGGTCTGTTTAATTTCATCTGCACAGGCTTATCTTTTTAATAAACACAACAAGTAAAGTGCTTCACATGGATGAAACATCAAAGCTCAATAAAATAGTGGGGTGGGGGTGTGCGTGGGAAAGCAGTACATAGAGGAATGTAAGGATAATGAATGAAAAATGTGTATTTTGGGGAGATTATGGTTCTGTATGAAAATGAAAGACAGTTTAAGATTTTGAAAAATTTAAGACATTGTTGGAACTGCATTGCCCTATGAAATAGGGTCACAGTTCATACAAATAATCTGTGTAATTTTCTTTTAACATATTAGTGTTTTATATTTTACAGTAGGATCAGAATAATGCCATGGAAACTTGTATGCAATTATTACCAGGATTTTAATTTCAGCTGTGCACAATTTTTTTGCATGTATATACACAAAGAACTCTTTAGGCCGGTCAGCCATGAAGTTTAGGCAATGTGTTTAATAAAAAAAAACAGTTAATTGAACTACAAGAGCTTCGGCTACTTTATGGGCAATGGCAAAAGCCACTCCCTAGGCACACTTTTGTAAGGGATCATAAGATCAGTCTTTACACTTTGACTAAATAATGTAAACAATCATAGTTTCCAGTTAAGAGAGATGTCATATAAATAAGTGGAGTAATAACATTTTGAGACATGCTTTTTCCCCAATAAATAGAAAATTCTCCAAGGTTTTTGCTGGGGTGAAAAAGGAGATGAGAGGCTATGTTGGGTGGTTATTGCAGTTAGTACCTCCGCTGTAATTAAAAATCAAGATTGAAGGCAGCAGCAAAAATACTCCTATTAATCTGTTGTTATTATTTTAGGTGCTCGACCAAGATTAGGGCGCCGACAAAGTATGGAAAAAATGGAACTAATGAAGCTAACGCCAGATAAGGTACTGACATTTAACTTTTCTAGCAAATATTTTAGCAACTTATACTGAGACTCAAAGAAGGAGACTTTGGGACAGATGACCAAGGAGTAAGTGTTTCCAGGAGTATCTTAAAGGAGGCCAGAGAAATTTGGAGGTTTAAGGAGGGAAATCGACAGCTTGGGGCCCAGACAGCTAAGGTATGACTGTCAGTGGAAGGAAATTGGGATGCACAAGTGGCAGAGTTGAAGGAGTTCTGAGGATGTAGGGCTGGAGGTGGTTATAGACATGGAGAGGGGCAAAGCTGGGGAGGGATTTGAACACAAGGGTGAGAATTTTAAATTTGAGATGTTGGTGGACTGGGAGCCAATGTAGGCCTGTGATTGGTGTGATTGGGATTTGGTGAGAGTTAGGATATGGGCAGCTGAGTTTTAGATGAGCTCAATGGAGGTTGGAGGATGGGATGTCAGCCAGAAGGGCATTGGAATCACTAAGTATGGAGGTAACAAACACATGGATGAGGTTTTCAGGAGAGATGGGCTGAGGCAGGGGCAATAAGTTGGAGGGGATATTAGGTCAGAAGCCCAGCTTAGGGCAAAATAGAATACCCAGGTTGCAAACACCCTGGTTCAGTGTGAGACAATAGCTGGTTGGGGTGGCAGTGTGGAAACTGTTCATCCACTACTGGAAGAGTATAAACCCCAAACATTGTTTAAAAAAAAAGGGCTGACCAGCATAACAGTAGAAATTCTATTAGTACACTGTGAATCTATCTGAATTCATTGTAATTTTCAGAAGACAATGTAGTCATCACAGGTTTCAAAAGAGAAGATCATGGTTGACCAACCTATCTGATTTCTTTATAAGTAACAGAGAATAGACCAGCGTAATGCTGCAGTTATATATTTGGATTTTCAAAAGACCTTTGATAAGCAACTGCACAGTAGGCTCATGACGAAGGCCAGAGTATGTGGAGTCGCGACATATAGCAGAACAGATAGCACGCTGTCTACAAAACAGTAGAAATTAACAGCAGCTACTCAGACTGGTAATGGGTAGGAAGCTGGATCAGTGATGGTACTATTGTTGTTCAAAATTTACATTAATGAAATTTAGACTTGGAAATTGGAAGTACAATTTCTAAATCTGTGGTAGACACCAAATTAGGGGCTGTAGTTAATACAAAGGACGATTGTGATGAAATGCTACTACCATTAAAAGTGCAGAATGGATGTGTAATTGGTAAATTAATTGTGACGTGGTGCATTTTGATTAGAGTGAGACCACGTATTGCTTGGGTAATAAGTCTAAATGGGATAGAGAAGCAAGCGGATCCAGGAGTACAGATAAATAAATTACTAAATGTAGTGATGCAGGTTAATATGACTGTTTGTTTATATATGTAAAAAGAAAAAGGCCAACTAGGCACTTGGATTTATTTCTAGAGGGATAGAATCGAAAAGCTGTGTTAAAATTGTATAGAACCTTGCTTGGTTGGACCACACTTGGAATACCATGCAGAGTTCTGATCGCTATAATTTAAAAAGGATATAGAGGCATTAGAGAAGGTGCAAAAAAGATTTACGAGATTGATGCCAGAGTGGAGAGGTTATCTTTTATCAGGACAGGCTAACCAGGCTGGGGATCTCTTTCTAAAAAGCTGAGAGGTGACCTGATCGCGGTTTTTAAAACTATGAACGGGCTTGATAGGATAGAAATAGAGAAGATATTTCCACTTGTAGGGGATTCAAAAACTAGGGATCATAAATATGACATGGTCACTATTAAATCCAAAAGGGAATTCAGGTGAAACCCCTTTCCCCAAAAGATGGTACGCATGTGGAATAATCTACCACAGAGTAGTTGAGGCAAATAGCATAGATACATTTAAGGCACAGCTAGATAAGTATATGGGGGAGAAAAGAATAGAAAGGTATGTTGATAGTGTTGGAGGGGTGAGAGGAGGCTTGTGTGGAGCATAAACACTGACATAGATCATTAAATTGCAGAATATGCATATAGTTGGGAAATTAATTTTAACACAAGTGTGAGGTGTTATACTTTGGCAAAAAAATAAGGATGTCACAAATTACTTCAAAAAAAAGAATCTAAATAGGGTAGAGGAGCAAAGATACCTGAGTAAAAGTACACAAACCAGGAAAAGGAGCAACACAGGTTAATAAAGCTATTTTTTAAAAAAAGGCAAACCAAGCACCAGGGATATAAAGCCAGAAACTTCTGGAAATTCTCAGCAGGGCAGACAGCATCTGTAGAGAGAAACAGAATTATGGTTTCTGGTCATGGTGACACTTCATTAAAGCTAGGTGTGGAGGTAACAAACACATGGATGAGGTTTTCAGGAGAGATGGGCTGAGGCAGGGGCAATAAGTTGGGGGGGATATTAGGTCAGAAGCCCAGCTTAGGGTAAAATAGGATACCCGGGTTGCAAACACCCTGGCTCAGTGTGAGACAATAGCTGGTTGGGATGGCAGTGTGGAAACTGTTCATCCACTACTGGAAGAGTACAAACCCCAAACACTAGGGTTTATTTATCAAGGGATGGAATTGAAGAGTGGAGAAGTTATGCTAAACTTGTTACGCTAAACGCCTTGGATGCATGATCCTGGTTGCCATATTATAAAAGTGATCTGGAGGCACTAGAGAGAGTGCAAAACAGATTTACAACAATGATACCAAAACTCTGAGGTTCTACTTATCGGGAAAGGATGAACAGTCTGGGTCTCTTTTCAAGAGAGAAAGAAAGGTTGAGGAGTGATTAATAGAGGCCTTTAAAAGTATGAAAAGTCTTGATAAAGTAGGCATAGAGAGAGTGTTTCCACTTGAGGGGAAGACTAAAACTATAGGTCACGAACATAGGACAGTCACCAAGAAATCAAATGGGAAATTCGGAAGAAATTTGTTCACCTAGCGACTGGCAAGAATGTGGAACTCACTACCTTAGGAAGTGGTTGAGGCAAATACTTTAGGTACATTTCATTTCTACAGACATATATCATTCCACTGTTGCTTTCCCTCTCCTTGAGGGAATAAAATTTCTCCACTGCAGACAGCCTTCAAAGCTGTATCAGAGGACCTGTGTGTCATATTTGGAACTATTGCAGTCATTTACTGCTTTGAGAATGTTTCAACAGTCTGCAGCGACAGTACAAGTGCCCTTTAGTAGTTGCTGGCTGGTTTTTAAGAAGTGCTGGGGGCACCTGATTTCTCAACCCTACACAGACTTGTGTCTAATAAGCAATGCGGGTCAGGCTGGCTGAATGTCATTCTTAGTATAGCGGGTTGCTTGAACCAATTCACGTTTTTGGGCGTGACTGAATTTTTCTGACTGGAGACATCCTACATTTGGTGAATCATAGAAACATAGAAAATAGGAACAGGAGTAGGCCATTCGGTCCTTCGAGCCTGCTCTGCCATTCATTATGATCATGGCTGATCATTCAACTCAATAGCCTGCTCCTGCTTTCCCCCCATATCCTTTTGATCCTTTCGCCCAAGAGCTATATCTAACTCCTTCTTGAAAACATACAATATTTTGGCCTCAACTACTTTCTGTGGTAGCGAATTCCACAGGCTCTCCACTCTCTGGGTGAAGAAATTTCTTCTCCTCCTCAGTCCTAAATGGTCTACCCCGTATCCTCAGACTGTGACCCCTGGTTCTGGATGCTCCCACCATTGGAAACATCCTTCCTGCATCTACCCTGTCTAGTCATGTTAAAATTTTATAAGTTTCTATGAGAACCCCCTCATTCTTCTGAACTCCAGCGAATATGATCCTAACCGACTCAATCTCTCCTCATATGTCAGTCCCGCCATCCCAGGAATCAGTCTGGTGAACCTTCGCTGCACTCCCTCTATAGCAAGAACATCCTTCCTCAGATAAGGAGACCAAAACTGCACACAATATTCCAAGTATGGTCTCACCAAGGCCCTGTATAATTGCAGCAAGACATCCCTGCTCCTGTACTCGAGTCCTCTGGCTATTAAGGCCAACATGCCATTTGCCTTCTTTACCGCCTGCTGCACCTGCATGCTTATCTTCAACAACTGGTGTACGAGGACACCCAGGTCTCGTTGCTCATTTCCCCGTCTCAATTCATAGCCTTTCAGATAATAATCTGCCTTCCTGTTTTTGCTACCAAAGTGGATAATTACACATTTATCCACATTTTATTGTATCTGCCATGCATTTGCCTACTCACTCAGCTTGTCCAAATCACCCTGAAGCATCTCTGCATCCTCCTCACAGCTCACCCTCCCACCCAGCTTTGTGTCATCTGCAAATTTGGAGATAATACTTTTAGTTCCCTCATCTAAATCATTAATATATATTGTGAATAGCTGGGGTCCCAGCACCGATCCCTTTGGTGCCCCACTAGTCACTGCCTGCCATTCGGAAAAAGACCCGTTTATTCCTACTCTTTGTTTCCTGTCTGCCAACCAGTTTTCTATCCATCTCAATACACTACCCCCAATCCCATGTGCTTTAATTTTACACGCTAATCTCTTATGTGGGACTTTGTCGAAAGCCTTCTGAAAGTCCAAATAAACCACATCAACTGGCTCCCCCTCATCAACTCTACTAGTTACATTCTCAACAGGAATAAACAATTGTTGCAGTTCACCCATGTTCTCTTTGAACGTTTGCCATTGCCTATCCACCGTCATCCCTTTAAGTAATGTTTCCCAATCCATCATAGCCAACTCGCATCTCATACCATCGTAGTTTCCTTTATTAAGATTCAGGACCCTAGTCTTAGAATCAACTACATCACTCTCCATCTTGATGAATAATTCTATCATATTATGGTCGCTCATCCCCAAGGGGCCTCGCACAACTAGATTGCCAATTATTCCTTTCTCATTACACAATACCCAGTCTAGGATGGCCTGTTCTCTAGCTGGTTCCTCAACGTATTGGTCCAGAAAGCCATCCTGTATATGATCCAGAAATTCCTCCTCTACGGTATTGTTACTAATTTGATTTGCCCAATCTATATGCAGATTAAAGTCACCCATAATTACAGATGTTCCTTTATTGCTTGTGTCTCTAATTTCCTGCTTAATGCCATTCCCAACATCACCACTACAGTTTGGGGGTCTATATACAACCCCCACTAACGTTTTTTGCCCCTTAGTGTTTCTCAGCTCTACCCATACAGATTCCACATCATCGGAGCTAATGTCTTTCCTCATTATTGTGTTAATTTCCTCTTTAACTAGCAATGCAACTCCACCCCCTTACCTTTTTGTCTGTCCTTCCTAAATACTGAATATCCCTGGATGTTCAGTTCCAATCCCTGGTCACCCTGCAGCCATGTCTCTGTAATCCTGACTGTATCATACCTGTTTACATCTATTTGCGTGGTTAATTCATCCACTTTATTGTGAATGCTCCTCGCGTTAAGGCACAAAGCCTTAAGGCTTGTCTTTTTAACATTACTTGTCCTGTTCCCACTATTTTTCACTGAGGCCCTGTTTGATTCTTGCCCTTGATTTCTCTGCCTATCGCTTTTCTTATTCCCCCTTTCTGTCTTTTGTACTTGTCCTTGATTCCCCCTCCTCTGACTCCTTGCATAAGTTCCCATTCCCCTGCCATTTTAGTTTAAACCCTCCCCAACCACTCTAGCAAATATTCCCCCTAGGACATCAGTCCCGGTCCTGCCCAGGTGTAACCCGCCCAGTTTGTACTGGTCCCACCTCCCCCAGAACTAAAGACTGCAGTTCTGCGACTGCAGACTTTGAGTCTCCTTGTTGAAAAATACCATCTAAAGTGGCTCATCCAGTATAGATCTATTTTGTAACATTTCAGGCTGATTTTCTTTTGTAGTCTGGAACCTTAACCTACCCTATTAATCCCAGTGGTTGGTTCCCTGTAACTTTCACAGAGGTGTACACTAGACAGCGGAAGTACTTGCTTGAAACCACTGGTAGGGCTTTTTCAGTTCTAATGACATAGTTGGGACTCTGATTGCAATTTAAAGTAACACATGGATGGAGCTTGCATCGTGAATGTTGTACCCATGTTTTCTGGCACTCTGATATGGACCCATAAGGAGCAGAAATGTTTTCCTTAACTGTCAAAATACTGCAGGCCCCTACCAGCGATTGGCTGCATGTCGAGATCAGTGCAGACTACTTGGCCCCTTTGAGTGCTCAGGCAGCTAGCAGCATGAGCCAGGCTTGGACCAATGCTGCAGTCAGGTAAATGACGTAGTACCCATTTGTGTGCTGCCTGCTTCAATGGTCTGCTGGCACTGGCAGATTGCTAATTGTGACCCTCTGCCCAAAAATAGGCGATGAAGAATTTCTAGCCCAATGTTCTTTGAGTCCTCCATCTTCTGTTGGGCTTCATTGGAACACTGTGGGAGGTTGAGGACCCAGAGAGTTCGGAGTGGAAGTGAGACAGAATTCGAATTCAAATGACAGAAATTTGGGGTCATGCTTGCGGACTGGATTGAGGTGTTCAGCAAAGTAATCACCCACAGTTGTGGAGACCACATCATGAGCAGGGAATGCAGTATACTAAATGGCATAAGTACAAGTAAATCGCTGTTTCATCTGGAAGAAGTGATTGTGGGAAGGGAGAAAGTGAAAGGGTAGGTGTTCTATCTCCTATGCTTATACAGGAAGGTGCTGTGGAAAGGGAAGCAGGTGTTGGGAGTGATTGAAGAGTGGACAAAATGTGTTTGTTGGGGGATGATCTGCTGAATGTTTGGGCTGTTGAGCTGGAAAAGGAACCCTACTGCAGTTCTGGGTGGGAGGGGAAAAGGTGAAAGCAGAAGTGTAAAATGAAATGAATATGGTCAAGGACCCTGTCAACCATGGAGGAGAGGAATTCTACATTGAGGAAAAAGGAAGACATTTTGGTAGCACTAGTGTGTAAACTGGCATGATCAGAACAAATGAGATGGTGAATACTTGACTGCAGCTTCCCTAGGTCACTACTACTGATAGTAAACATGCCAGATGTATTCAATTGCTGAGATAATCATTTAAGATTGGAAAGTATACTCATGTCAGTGCAGTGTCATAATTGAAGATAGGACTTTCAAATGCATCAAGTGAGTCTCCCCTGGATGTCTGTCTGAGGCTGCAAGTTAACTTGCAAAATGCAGAATATTGCCTCTTAGTGAAGGCAATCTGTTTTGCCATCTTTCTTCTAATCCTTCTGGAGAGGCTGGGGTGGTGATGGACAGGATAAACTCCTCTTCAATTCAAGCTGTTACTTGGTCCCCTCCCCCCAGCCCCCCATTCCAGCGCTCATCAAATGTTCAGCAGCTATATTTTTGAGGAATTTTATTGTTGAAGTTATTTGTTTTGCTCAGGTTCAAAACTGGAACAGTGACATTCTTGTGAAACAGAAACCTGCACTTTGGAAGCCAACAGCCAAGTTGCTGTTTGTAAATCGATTCAGGGGCAAAAAGCATAAAAGTAACAATTCATCTGCAAAAGTTCTTAAGGATACCAGTAATTCTGTGGTCATAAATGATGCTAGAGTCCACATTCCACAAAAGGTAAGCTTTGTTACAATACTTCTTCGTTGTTTACATCTTGTTTGACAAATGATACAAACCCTTTAAGACAATCATGAATCCAAATATAGAATAGAACAAATTGCCCAACTCATGTGTTTTGCTTCCCCTCTACCTCCCCATTTCCAAATCTTGGCTGCATGGCCTCTCCTTAGGATGGGAAAAGTCAATAGAGGAGTTATTTATGAGGAAAAGAAAACAAAAAATGTACCTCAATGGAACATATTAAAGTGGCTTTGCTTGTAATAAATATGTTCCTGCAGAACTAAATGATGTGTTCTCCTGAAGGGCCATTCATGTAATAAATGGATGTGCTTGGAAGCTAACAAGGTTTAAGTGGATACCGATAAATAGATATAAAAACTGAAGGTGCTGGAAATACTCAGCGGGTCTGGCAGTATCTGTGGAGAGAGAAACAGTTTCCAGTTGAATGTGACTCTTCTTCAGAACTGAAGAAAGAAGATAGAAATGTGATGGGTTTTATGCTGTTGAGGGGTGGGTAGAAAGAGCTAACGGGTAGAGGGAAGAAGAGATTAAATGACACAAATGTCACGGAGCAAAACGCAAAGGGAGTGGTAAGGTTGCAATAAAGAAACAAAGCATTTGTGCAGAGTGAGTGTGAATAGCAGGATAATGAACATCTGTGCCTGAAAGCAGAAGCATGAAAAAACAAAATTAAGACCAGCACATGGCAAAAAAAACAGAATTAAAATGGGGGATAGAGTACATGGTCTGAAATATTTGAACTCAATACTGAGTCCAGAAGGCTGTAAAGTGCCCTAATCAGAAGATGAGGTGCTGTTCCTTGAGCTTGCGTTGAGTTTCACTGGTACACTGCAGCAGGTTGAGGACAGAAATGTGGGGGTGAGAGCGAGGTGGTGAATTAAAATGGCAAGCAACCAGAAGCTCAAGGCTACGCTGGGTTGGGGTGGGAGTGGGTGGTGGTGTGCTAAGCAGAGGTGTTCCGCAAAGTGGTCTCACTTGTGTAGAGGGGACTGCATTGTGAGCAGTGAATACGGTATACTAAATTGAAAGAAGTGCAAGTAAAATGCTGCTTCACCTGGAAGGAGTATTTAGTGTCTTGGACAATGAGAGAGGAGGTAAAAGGGCAGGTGTTACAACTCCTCCAATTGTATGGGAAGGGGACGAGGTGTTGGGGGTGATTGGAAAGTGGACCAGGTGTTGTGGAGAAAACAATACCTTTGGACTGCTGACAGGGGAGGGGAGGGAAGATGTGTTTGGTGGTGGCGTCGTGCTGGACATGGCAGAAATGATGGAGGACGATCCATTGAATGGGGAGGCTGGTGGGGTAGAAAGTGAGGACAAGGGGAACACAATAGCAGTTCTGGGAGGGAAGGGAAGAGAGATCAGAAATGCGGGAAATGGGTCAGACACGGTTGAGGGTCCCATCAACCATGGCTGGGGTGGTGGGAATCCTCAGTTGAGGGAAAAGGAAGTCATATTTGAAGTGCTATTGTGGAGGTTTGAGTCATCAGAATAGATGTGATGGAGGCAGAGGAACTGGGAGAATGCTTTTGGATGTTTTTATTTCAGATTTACAGCTTGTGCATGATACATAGGTACTTGGTTATACAAATAAATCAGGCTGGTTTTGGACAACATACATCAGCTCTAAAGATTGTTTGTTGCCATACCTTGGTAATTCAAGGATCATCCCAATGACCAGGAGTCAGATTGCCCCTGCTCCGTAAAGAAGAGTGTCCGTCATTCGAATCCAAAGGCCTTGGAGCCATGGTTCCTCATCTGACAGGACTGTTATGCTGGTACCTGAATCTAATTTAAAATATGTTAGATGAGCATTTACCAGGATTTCAGCATTCCAAAATGAGGAACCACATTCCTTGATCTCACCCAAGAAGCATAGCTGTGTGCTACCTTGGTTTTCAGTCTTGATCTCGTGAATTACCTTTGGGATGTCTGAGGTGCTGGGGTTTTGACTTGCACAATTTAGCAAAGTGTCCCTGTCGGTTGCAGTGGAAGCATTGGGCAGTGCTTGCAGGATGCTGATCTTTCCTGATGAGGGCGCTTCGCAACCAGCGCTGGCAAAGTCGCTCTGCTGGGCAGTTCAGGAATTGCTTTTCCTTACTTGGATTGTCCCTGTGTCTTTGTGACCTGATAAGCTGGACGGAGGGTTGGTTTCCGCCCCAAGTAGTGTTCTCTCTCCTTAAGATGATCCTGTGTTGTTCATATAACTCAAAGTCTAATTAGCTGCATTACCTTGTCTAGGGTAAGATCGTTCTTAGCTTGTAGGAGATGCAACACCCAACATGATTCTGTCTCTGATGAGCTTAGACTTTAAATTGCCATATTCACATCCTTCTGTCAGCCTGTAGAGATCGTTTATGAAGGAATTGACAGGTTCTCCAGGTAGCTGGATTCTCCTATTAAATTTGGTTCTCTCCAATATTTTGTTGGATCTCGGGTTGAAATAAAAGTTGAAGGATTTTAAAATATCCTCCAATTTGGTAGGGCAGTTAGAGATGGGCAATAAATGCTGGCTTAGCCAGTGATGTCCACATCCCATGAATTAATTTAAAAAATGACCCATTGATAGCTTGTCATTCAATAATGTCATCTTTAATTGTAAAGAAGTGTATTGACTTGTTCTGCTTCTGATTTTTTTTTTTATTTAGACCTACAGCAATGCTGTATCTTAAAAATCTTTTTCTCCAAAGACTCCAATTCTGTGACTGGTCTGGGCCATGGGTGAATCCAATGGAGATGGAAGCGTGGAATTGTGATCAGTTTTGAAGATTTTTTTTAAAGTGTTGGAATATATTTTCCCTGATGTGTATATGGTACAGATTGTGGATAACTGTCATGTAGAACTTTCTAAATGCAGTGCTTATTTTAAATACAATTTACAATATTTGTTTTCAGAGAATCAATTCCAGTGTGCTGGGAGATGAAGGGTTTTTTGACTTGTTGAGTCGGTTCCAGAGCAATCGGATGGATGATCAACGATGCTCATTCACAAAGAGTCAGAATAGGCTGACAAGGGCTGCACCAGTCTCATCAACCCCACCTAATACATTAGGTAAGTATTTTTTGAATTTTCCTGACTTTATGTAGGAATTACATTCTCTAATTGCACCCATATATCATTGTCCCCTTTAGTTTAAATTTCTTTTAGGCATTTTTACTTTTATTTTGCTCACATTTTTGGCCAGTTCTTTAGCTAAATGGGGTTTCTAGTACTTTTTGCTGGAACCAGTCTTGCTAACAAGCTATTCCTTAGCAGAATGTGTGTCACTACAGAATCCCTCTATTTATACTGCTTGAAGGAAAGAGGCAAAGAATAGAGGGATGTCGAACAAGTTGGACTCCACCTTCCTTCGAATCTAACAGACTTTGCACTCCCACCTATAATAATAGCCAAGTGTGGCATTACCTAACAATGTTATTTGAATGCACAGATTCACTATGGAGACTATGTTAGGAGTTGTAAGATGCTGCAAACTGATAGTAGCTGACGTTACTTCAGCAGAAGAGTGCTATGTTTTTTGATTAGTCAGGATTTCACAAAGTCCAAAGCTTCAGTGACGGCATGAGTGTAAGCTGCTGCATAAAGTGGTGCTACATCTCTTTAACCTTGAGCTACTTACTTCCATCATTGAGCAATTGGCCTATTGCCATTAGCGCAAACAGCAGAACATCCAGTGCTCAATGCTAGTAACCTAAAAGCCAGCATTTATTGCCCATCTCTAACTGCCCTACCAAATTGAAGGCCAACCTCCAGCAGAACTCCCATGCATACTTTAGTCCCAGGACTTTCTGTTACCAACCTACACCAAAGTTCTTTGGACTTCAAAGTGCAGTGGGCGGAAACAGTTGATAAAGTAACGACAAAGTGCAGTGGGTCCCTACAGGGAGGGAACATGCACACTCCACCATGCAAACAAACTATTCTTCTGCGTTTGTCGTAGCTTGGTTGAAAGACCTTTTAAAAATGGTGTGTTTTCATGTTGTAGGAACTTGATCGAAAAACAGTTAATGTCCACTTATTAGATTTTCACCAATCTTGATAAGTGATATTCTTATTAGACTTGTGACCTTTTCAAGCTCAAGTAAGTAACTCAACTTCATTTGAGCCTGAAAGGCCATTGGAGCCTGAAAGGCCATTGTTTGCTTAGCAAACAGAAAGGCATCCAGCAGGGATGGAATTCTAGCTAGACTGCTAAAGCATGGAATGTCCCAACTACTGCGACAACTTCATGACTTCCTCCTCCTTTGTTGGAGGGGAGGATCTGTTCCACAGGACATATTTGATGCAAAAATCATCATGTTATACAAAACAAAGGCAACAAAGGAAATTTCAGAAACTACAGAGGCATCTAATTGGGAAGGCCTTTGCTAGCGTCATGCTTAAATTTGCAGTCCAAATGTATCCAGAAGCACAATGTGGTTTCCATGCTGGCAGATCTACAGTGGACATGATCTTCTCTATACGCCAGTTGCAAGCGAAGTGCTGGGAACAGGATGTACCTCTTTATCTTGCTTTTGTAGAACTCATTAAAGCATTCAACACTATCAGCAGGGCAGGACTCTACAAGATTTTGGAGAAAGCTGGCTGTCCACCAAAGCACCTCAGTCTCATCTCTCCTTTCATGACAGCATGCACTGTATGGCACAGTTTGATGGCATCACTTCCAACATCTCAGGGCAAGAAATGGAGTGAAACAGGGTTGTGCATGTGCCCCCACCTTATTTGGTATTTTCTTCTCCATACTCCTGACCTTTGCCTTTCCTGCACTTATGGAAGTTTACCTGCATACTAGGGTCAGACAGCAAGCTCTACATTCTGTCCATAGTGAAAGTGAATACAAAAATACAGCATGTCGTGATCAGAGAACTCCTCTATTCTTACGATGCTGTGCTAGCCACTTGCATGAGCTCAGCTACAAAGACTCATGGATTGTCTCTCCCATGCCTGTAACTTGTGTTCTCACAATAAGTGTTATGGGACAGCGTGTCACATCTCCATCCTTGATCACATTAAACAACACCCTGCTGGAAGTGGTTGGCAAATTCTGTTACCTTGGGTCCATGGTGATGCAGAACTTGACGCATGCACAGGAAAGAAGCAACCACTGTGACCAACTCCTGAATCTTGCATGGAAAAACAAGATGACGACAAGATGCTCGTTTATGAGGCCTGTGTTCTCAGCACCTTTGGTGTACGGCTGTGAAACATGAGCAACTTGCAGCTAACAATAAAGGAAGCCTAACAATTTTCATCTTCGTTGTTTGCAGTGTAATCTTTACATCTTATGAAAGGACCAAATCATAAATGCAACAGCCCTCTCAAAGACACATCTCCCAAGTATGCTAATGCTCATCAAGTGGAGGTGTCTTTGCTGGCGTGGGCACCATTGCAGGATGGAAGACTAACA
This sequence comes from Cetorhinus maximus, assembly GCF_964194155.1. Taxonomy (NCBI): domain Eukaryota; kingdom Metazoa; phylum Chordata; class Chondrichthyes; order Lamniformes; family Cetorhinidae; genus Cetorhinus; species Cetorhinus maximus. Next base: position 98,017,043 of record NC_135895.1, read on the forward strand.
CATTCTCAAAGATTTTCTGTGTGGTGAGGTAACTGGAGCCAGAAGACCAGCAGGACGCCCAAAGCTCCACGTCAATGATGTTTGCAAATGTGACATGAAGGCCCTAAATGTTGATTTTCACACCTGGGAGATAGTAGCCAATGACAAGAGGGAAATAGCAACATCACCTCTGGGCTGGCATGTGCCACCATGCGATCAGTGGCGACAGCAGCTTGGCAACAAGCCCCAACACTAAAGGCAATAACCCACGAGGACACCTGATAACCACCTTCTATTTGGAACTTGTAGCAGAACTTGCCTCTCACGGATTGGTCTTTTCAGCCATCAGTGAAGGTGCACCATATGAAACTATCTCATCCTCAATGGCTTTGCTGCATGTTCATCACCTTGCGTAGATGGAAGGATGCTGATTCGCTTATTAGATCGGTGTCTTTTCAAAATGGTCTTGAGTTTACTATAACATTAAGTTAGTATTTTCCCTGAATTTAGAAAGCACTTCTAAATGGGGATTACTTGTTAAAAGCTGTCTTGCTTTACTGCAGTTCAGATTTGTTCTGTAACAATACTGTTGCTATATAATAGGTCAAGGTTACTGGCTCTATAACCTAATTTCAAACCTGACAGGGAAAAAGAGTGTAGTTTGTAGGTTTTGTGTTTAAAATAATTACATCTCCAATATGTTTTCCCATTCCTACTTCAGTAGCTTCACCACAGACAGAGGAGTTTTTGGATCTGCTTGCAAGTTCTCAGAGCCGTCGATTAGATGATCAGCGTGCAAGCATTAGCAATCTTCCAGGCCTGCGGCTTAACCAGCATAATAGCCACTCTATTCTTAGTCACCTGATCACCAATGGAGGCAGCAAGGACCCAGACGATTCTTTCTTTGATATGCTGGTAAAATGTCAGGTAAGTCAAATTTTTATAACTTGCATGTTTATTAACTTCATTTTTTAAAATATGTGAAGTTTCTGAATGTGAAATTCCACTCTGTTGCAACAGCTGTCAACAGATATAGAAAAATGAGACACTAAGTGGAAGTGATTTAGGACCCAGAGCAAGAAAACACTGAGGATTGAGAGACACGACTGCACTACTAGAGTTGGTGATGAAGCAGAGATCATGTCCACATTTTAAAATAAGTTAGATAGGTAGTTGAAGAAATAGGGGAATAAAGGAATATGGGAATATAATGGGCACATCAGATTAGGACTGCAGATCATATGGAAAATAAATACTTACATGGCCTGTTTACATATGAGCATACGAATTAGGAGCTGGAGTAGGCCATTTGGCCCAGTGACTCTGTTCCGCTATTTGATGAGATGGTTGGTGTGAGTGTGGCCTCAACTCTACTTTCCTGTCTACCCTCTCTAAGCTGTGACTCCTTGTTAATCAAGAATCTATCTATCTTGGTCTTAAAAATTTTCAACAACCCTGCCTCCACTGCACACTAAATTTCTCCTCGTGTCCATCTTAAATGGGAGACCCCTAATTTTTAAACTGTGTCCCTGAGTTCTAGTATCTCCCACAGGGGGAAACATTATCCTCTCTGCATCGACCCTGTCAAGTTCCTCAGGATCTTATGTTTCAAAAGATCCCCTCTTATTCTTCTAAACTCCAATGGGTCTAGGTCCAACCTGCTCAACCTTTCCTCATAAGATAGCTCCTTCATCCCAGAAATCAGTTGACTGAACGTTCTAAACTTTGAACTGCTTCTAATGCAATTATATATGCCCTAAGTAAGGATACCAAAACTGTACACAGTACTCTAGATGTGGTCTCACCAATGACTGGTTGGTACGACTGTCCTACTTTTAAAACAAAAACAAAAATACCTGGAAAAACTCAGCAGGTCTGGCAGCATCTGTGGAAGGGAGCACGGTTAACGTTTCGAGTCCACATGACTCTTCAACAGGACTAAGGAAAAATAGAAAAGGGGTGAAATATAAGCTGGTTTAAGGTGGGAGGGTGCGGTTGGGACAAGAGAGCTGGATAGAGGGCCAGTGATAGGTGGAGACAACCAAAAGATGTCACAGACAAAAGGACAAAGAGGTGTTGAAGGTGGTTATATTAACTAAAGGAATGTGTTAATTAAGGGTAGAAAGCAGGACAAGCAAGGTACAGATAGCCCTAGTGGGGGTGGGGTGGGGTGAAGGAATCGAAAAAGGCTAAGAGGTAGAGATAAAACAATGGATGGAAATACATTTAAAAATAATGGAAATAGGTGGGAAAAGAAAAATCTATATAAATTATTGGAAAAAACAAAAAGGAAGGGGAAAAATCAGAAAGGGGGTGGGGATGGAGGAGAGAGTTCATGATCTAAAATTGTTGAACTCAATATTCAGCCCGAAAGGCTGTAAAGTACCAAGTCGGAAGATGAGGTGCTGTTCCTCCAGTTTGCGTTGAGCTTCACTGGAACAATGCAGCAAGCCAAGGACGGACATGTGGGCATGAGAGCAGGGTGGAGTGTTGAAATGGCAAGCGACAGGGAGGTCTGGGCAATGCTTGCTCCCTACTTTTAAACTCTCTTCCCCTTGCAATAAGTGCCAACATTTCATTTATCTTCCTAATTACTTGCAGTACCTGCATACCAAGTTTTTGTGATTTGTGTACCAGGACAAACAGATCCCTCTGTACTTCAGAGTTCTGCAAAATCTCTCCATTTAAATAATATATTGCTTTACTGTTCTTCTTGCCAAAGTGGACAAGTTCACATTTTCCTATATTTGTACTCCAACTGCCAAAATTGGTGCACTTCACCTATCTATATCCCTTTGCGGACCACTTATGTCCTCTTCAGAACCTACTTTCCTATCTTTGTGTCATCAACAAATTTGGCAACCAAATTTTCCAAGTTGTTGATATAGATTGTAAGGAATTGAGCCCTGGCTCTGATCCCTGTGGCACTCCACTTGCCAACCTAAAAATGACCCATTTATCCCTGCCCTATGCTTCCTGTTAGCTAACCATTCCTCTATCTATGCTAATATGTTATTCCGTACCTCATGAGCTCTTACCTTGTGAAGTAACCTTTGATTTGGCACCTTATCAAATGCCTTTTGGAAATCTAAGTACAGCACATCTACAGGTTCCCCTTTATCCATGTTGCTTGTTACTTCCTCAAAGAACTTGAAGAAATTAGTCGAACACAAATTCCCTTCCACAAAACCATGTTGACTCTGCTTGATTTCATTAAGATTTTCTAATTGCCCTTCCATAACATGCTTAGTAATAGATTCTAGCATTTTCCCTTTGTCAGATGTGAGGGTAACTAGCATGTAGTTTCCTGTCACCCTCCTTTCTTGAATAGAGGAGTTATATTCACTATTTTCCAATCCGATCTGACCTTTCCAGATCTAGGGAATGCTGGAAAATTACAGCTAATGCATCTACTGTCTCTGCAGCCACTTCTTTGAAGACTCTAGGATGCTGATCATCAGGCCCTGGGGGCTAATTAGACTTTAGTTCTAATAGTTTTCTCAGTACCCTTTCCCTGGTGATTGTAATTGTTTTGAGTTCCTCTTTTTCCCTTTCACCCCTTGATTTGCATGTATTTCTGGGATGTTATTTGTGCCGTCACAGCAGACACAAAATATTTGTTCGCACTCCCACAGTTTCCTCATTTTCCATTATTAATTCCCCATCCTCACTCTCTAGAGGACGAATGCTCCCTTTGATTACTTTTTTCCATTTTAAGTACTTGTAGAAACTCTTACCATCTGTTTTTATATTTCTAGCTAGTTTTCTCTCATACTATAATTACTCCCTTTTTTTTGTTAGTCATTATTTACTGGTTTTCGACTCCTGTCCAATTTTCTACCACTAATTTTTCACAGAACTGTTTTTTCAATTTCATACTATCTTTAACTTCCTTCGTTAGCCACGGATGGTGCATCCTTCTGCTAGAGTCTTTCTTTCTCACTGGAATGTATCTTTGCTCAGTTTTATGAAATATCTCCTTAAATAGAAGATACTTCATATCTCCTATTCATGTCCTAGGCCCAACCATCTTCAGCTGCTTCATCAATGATCTTCCATCTATCATAAGGTCAGAAGTGGGGATGTTTGCTGAACGATGTTTGCTGAATGATGCACAATGTTCAGCACCATTTGCGACTCCTCAGATACTGAAGCAGTCCATGTCCAAATGCAGCAAGACCTGGACAATATCCAGGCTTGGGCTGACAACTGGCAAGAAACATTCATGCAATACAAGTGCCAGGCAACACTAATTCCAACAAGAGAGAATCTAACCATTGCCCCTTGACATTCAATGGCATTACCATTGCTGAATCCCCCAATATCAACATCTTGGAGGTTACCATTGACCAAAAACTGAGCTGGACTAACCATATAAATACTGTGGCTACAAGAGCAGGTCAGAGGCTAGGAATCTTCCGGCGAGTAGTTCACTTCCTGACTCTCCAAAGCCTGTCCACCATCTACAAAGCACAAGTTAAGGGTATGATGGAATACTCTCCACTTGTCTGGATGAGTGCAGCTCCAACAACACTCAAGAAGCTTGACACCATCCAGGACAAAGCAGCCTGCTTGATTGGCACCCCATCCACAAACATTCACTCCCTCCTCCACTGGTGCACAGTGGCAGCAGTGTCTACCATCTATGAGATGCACTACAGGAACTCACCAAGGCTCCTTACACAGCACCTTCCAAACCCACATCCACTACCATCTGGAAGGACAAGGGCAGGAGTCCCATTGGAACATCACCACCCGGAAGTTCCCCTCTAAGCCACTCACTACCCTGAATTGGAAATATATTGCTGTTCCTTCACAGTCGCCATATCAAAATCCTGGAACTCCTGCCCTAACAGCATTGTGGGTGTACCTACACCACGTGGACTGCAGCGGTTCAAGAAGGCAGCTCGCCACCACCTTCTCAAGGGCAATTAGGGATGAGCAATAAATGCTGACCTAGCCAGTGACGTCCACATCCCGTATGTAAGCGTTCTGACTGGTAGTACTTGCAAAACCTGTTTAACATGTACTGTTTGGTTCTAGAGAAAATAACTAACACCTGTCGATTTGCCTTCTTTGGAACATTAGAAATATATCAACATTTAGCCATTCAGTCCATTGTGTCTGTGCCAGCCTCAAAATGTTACAGTCTAATCCCACCTTCCAGCTCTTGGGCTGTAGCCTTGTAGGTTATGGCATTTCAGTTGTATATCCAAGCATTTTTTAAATGCAATGAGTGTTTCTGCCTCTTTCAGGCAGTGTGTTCCAAACCCCCATCACCTTCTGGGTGGAAAGTAATTACGCCAATTCTGCTTAATCCTTAGAGCAATTACTTTAAATCTATGCTGCTGGTTACTGATGTCTTTGTAATGGAAATAGGTCCTTCCAATTCACTCTATCTAGGCTCCTCATAATTTTATATACCTCAATTAAATTGCCTCTCAGCCCCCTCTGTTCCAGAGAAAACGAGCCTGGCCTATCCAATCTTTGATCATAGCTAAAATTCTCCATCAGTGACAATTTTGTAAATCTCCTCTGCCCTTTCTAGTGCAATCATGTTTTACCTGTAAAGCGGTAACCAGGATTATTATATACAGTACCCTATGCTGGAACTATATAAAACACTTGTTAGACTGCAGCTAATCTCCCTGCTCTTATACTGGGCAAGGGAAAATTAAAAGGAACTTACCCTATACTCCTTCTTCACCATCTATCTGGCCTGCTATCTTCAGGGATCTGTGGACTTGCATTCCAAGGATCTTGTTTCTTCACACTTCTCCATATCCTACATACATTGTGTGTTCCCTTACTTTGTTTGCCCTTCCCAGCCTAAATGCATTGCCTCTCACTTCTCCCGATTGAATTCAGTTTGCCATTTTACTTCCCACTTGACCAGTTAATTAATATCTTCCTGCAGTCTACAGCTTTCTTTCCCACTTCAATCACATGGCCAATTTTCATACCATCTGAAAACTTCTTATTCATGGTCCCACATTTAAGTCTAAATCATTGATGTATACCATGAACAGTAAGGGATCCCTAGTACTGAGCCCTGCAGAATCCCACTGGAAACAGCCTTTCAGACACACAAACGCCTGTCGACTATCACCCTTTGCTCTCTGCTACTGAGCCAATTTTGGAACCAAATTGACACTTTACCATGCATCCCATGAGCTTTTACATTTCTGACCAGTCTGCCGTGTGGGACCTTGTCAAAAACTTTGCTAACATACATGTGACTACAGTAAATATGCTACCCTCATAATCCCCTCTTACCATGTACCTGTGTTACCACCTCAAAGAAATTGAATCAGGAGAGTCAGAAGGGACCTTTTTTAACAAATTCATGATGATCGACCTTGATTAATCTGTGCCTTTCTAAATGACAAATTGCCTACTATTGAGGTTAGACTGACTGACCTGTAATTACTCAGGCTGTCCCTTCCTCTATTTTTAACCAAGGGACAGCGTTAGCAGCTCTCCAGTCCTTTGGCATCATGCCTGTAGCCAGAGAGGACTGGAAAATGATGGTCAGAGCCACTGCTATTCTTCCCTTGCTGCTTTTCACAGCTTGAGATGCATTTTATCTAGGCCTGCTGATTTTATCCACTTTCAAGAATGTGAAACACCTTGATATTCCTTCCCTCATTGTAGTTAAGGAAGAGTATGAAAGAGTAAACAATGCCTGCTTCGCACCCCCCCCCTCTTTTCTGAGAACGGAGGTAGTTTTCATTATTAAGAACCATACCAACCTCTTGTGCCTCTACACACAAGTTACCCTTTTGGTTTCTAATTGACCCTAATCTTAACTTACTTATCCTTTTGCTTTTTATGGATTTATAAAACGTCTGAGTTTTCCTTGATTCTACATTCACCAGGGAGACAATGTACGCTCCAGGAATCTCTTCTGTGGCCACAGAATCACCTGTCTACTTCCCTAACTATTGAATCTCTGATCACTATTGCTTTCCTCACCTTCCTCCTCTCTCTTCTTCCCACCCCAACCACACCACCACCCTGCACAGCTAAGCTACCCATGGTGCTGTAGCCTTGGTTCTGGTTGTAAGAGGAATCATCTCATTTCCAGATAGAAAACAGAGTGTAGGAATAAACAGGTGATTCTCAGGTTGGCAGGCTCAAAGATCAGTACTTGGACCCAGCTGTTCACATTCTGTATCAATGATTTGGATGTGGGGACCAAATGTAATATTTCTAAATTGTAAATGATACAAAACTAGGTGGGAATGTGTGTTGTGAGGAGGATGCAAAGAAACTTCAAGGGAAGTTGGACAGGCTTAGTGAGTGGGTAAGCAGATGGACTATAATGTGGATAAATGTGAGGTTATCCACTTTGGTAGGAGGAATGGAGGTGCAGAGTATTTCTTAAATAGTGAGAGATTGGGAAGTGTTATGTTCAAAGGTACCTGGGTGTCCTTGTTCATGAGTCACTGAAAGCTAACATGCAGGTGCAGCAAGCAATTAGGAAGGCAATTGGTGTGTTGGCCTTTATCGCCAAAGGATTTTGAGTACAGCAGTGAAGATGTCTAGCTTGAATTGTATAGAACCTTTGGTTGGAGTATTCTGTACAGTACTGGTCTCCAAGGAAGGGTATACTTGCCATAGAAGGAGTGCAGCAGAGTTTCACCAGACTGATTCCTGGGATGGCGGGACTGTCCTTCGAGGAGAGATTGAGGAAACTGGACCTGTATTCTCTAGAGTTTAGAAGAATGAGATGATCTCATTGAAACTTACAAAATTCTTAAGAGGCTGGATCTGGCAGATGCAGAAAGGATGTTTCCCCTGGTTGGAGATGAGACATTTCTTCACTCTGAGGGTCATGAATCTTTGGAATTCTCTACCCCAGAAGGCTGTGGAAGTTCAGTCACTGAGTATGTTCAAGTCAGAGATAGATAGATTTCTAGATACTAATGACATCAAGGGATATAAGGGTAGTGTGGAAAAATGGCATTGAGGTAGACAATCAGCCATGATGTACTTGAATGGTGGAGCAGGCTTGAGGCTGAATCGCTGCCCACTGCTCCTATGTTCCGATGCTCTCTAAATGATATTCAGTTTCGGTGAGGACGAAGTGCAGGTGCCATAAGAACATGAGAACTAGGAGCTGGGGTAGGCAATTCAGCCCCTTGAGCCTGCGCTGCCGCCATTCATTACGATCATGGCTGATCTCATTTCGGCCTCAACTCCAATTTCCCACCTTCTCTCCATAACCTTTCAACCCATTACTAATTAAAAATCTGTCTATCTCCTTAAATTTATTCAGTGTCCTGGCATCCACTGCACTCTGAGGTAGTGAATTCCTCAGATTCATGACCCTTTTGAGAAAAGCAATTCCTCCTAATCTCTGATTTAAATCTACCACCCCTTAGCCTAAAACTATGGTCTCTCGTTTTAGAATGCCCCAGAAGGGGAAACATCTGCTCCACGTCTACTTTGTCTATCCCCTTTAGCATCTTATATACCTCAATTAGATCTCCTCTCACCCTTCTAAACTCTAGCGAGTATAGGCCTAAACTGCTCAATCTCTCCTCATAAGACAAGCCCCGCATCTCTGGAATCAATCTAGTGAACCTCCTCTGAACCGCCTCCAGTGCAATTACATCCTTCCTCAAGTAAGGGGACCAAAACTGTGCACAGTACTCCAGGTGCGGTCTCACCAATGCCTTGTACAGTTGCAACAACACTTCCCTATTTTTATACTCTATTCCTTTAGCAATAAATGCCAAAATTCCATTTGCCTTCCTTATTACCTGCATACTAGCTTTCAGTGATTCATGCACGAGGACACCCAGATCCCTCTGTACTGAAGCATTCTGAAGTTTCTCTCCATTTAAATAATAAGTCGCCTTTTTATTCTTCCGACCAAAATGGATAACCTCACACTTATCCACGTTAAACTCCATCTGCCAAATTTTGGTCCATTCACCTAACCTGTTCATATCCATTTGTAAATTTCTTATTTCTTCATTGCAACTTACTTTCCCACCTATTTTGGTGTCATCCGCAAATTTAGCTATGGTACCTTCTACCCCTGAATCCAAGTCATTAATATAGATTGTAAATAGTTGGGGCCCAAGGACCGAACCCTGTGGCACCCCATTAGTTACAGCTTGCCATCCAGAAAAAGACCCATTTATCCCGACTCTCTGCTTTCTGTTGGTTAGCCAATCCTCTGTCCGAGCTAATATATTACCCCTAACTCCATGTGATCTTATCTTGTGTATTAATCTTTTGTGTGGCACCTTATCAAAGGCCTTCTGGAAGTCCAGATATACTACATCTACAGGATCCCCATTATCCACTTTGCTTGTCACATCTTCAAAGAACTCTAGCAAATTAGTCAAACACTATTTACTCTTCATAAAACCATGCTGACTCTGATGGATTGCATTTTGACTTTCCAAATGCCTCATTACTACTTCCTTAATAATGGATTCCAACAATTTCCCAACGACAGACCTTAAACTAACTGGTCTATAGTTTCCTACTTTCTGCCTCCCCCCCTTTTTGAATAAGGGCATTATATTAGCATTTTTACAATCCACTGGAACTTTTCCAGAATCCAGGGAATTTTGGAATATTATAGCCAATGCATCCACTATCTCCGCTGCCACTTCCTTTGCAACCCTGGGATGTAGGCCATCAGGTCCTGGGGACTTGTCACCCTTTAATCCCAATAGTTTGCTCAGTACTTTTTCTCTAGTGTTGATGATTGTTCTAAGTTTCTCCTTCTCTATATCTTCTGCACTGCCTGTTACTATTGGGGTGGTACTAGTGTCCTCCACTGTGAAAACTGAGGCAAAATATTGATTAAGCGTCACTGCCATTTCTGCATTCCCCACTATTAACTCCCCAGTCTCGTCCTCCAAGGGACCAACATTCACTTAAGCTACTCTCTTTCCTTTTTATATGTCCCCTGGGTATTTACCTGCCAAATCATCCTTGACTGCCTGGCAGTCAGCAGTTCCCTCTCTACCTGCACACCCTTGAGCTGTGGGATGACCACTTACAGAAATTTGCTACTCACGTAGCTGCCATCCATGTGGATACACTGCAACGATGCCAGCTGCTGCTTAAGATCCTCCAGTTGAAACTTCCTGCTAATGTGGTTGTCCAGGACACGGGATGTTTTCCTGGAGTTCCCACCTGGCAGAGGGTGTGTGTTCACCAAGACTGAGGTGTCCTGCCTTGCCTCTTATTTATTGGATTGCAATCTAAACTTGCCAGAAATAAAACTTATTTAAAACTTATCATGCTTGCAAGTTATTAGATCACTATTTCTTTCCTGAGCTTAAAGAGGAAAAAAAGGTCAATGATAATACCCACCAAACAGAAATCTAATTGTCCTGTGGCATCACTCCTTGATTTGTAGTTGCAATTGTGTGTAAGTTCATATTGTTTTGCCGACTTATATTTATTCTTTTTCTCCTGACTTCCAACAGACGTTTGTCAATATTTTGATTTGACCTGCTGCTTTAAAAAAATTGAAAAATTTAACTATATGAAGCTATGCTAAAATTCATATTATGGGTTTTTAATTTCAAACAAAAATATTCTGTAATTTTAGCTTTGCTCAACAGGTGGTTTAAATAACAAACTTCAGAGTAGAACATCCTTCATTGTAAGTGACTTAAATTTTTAGTTTCTTCAAATAACATTTAAAAAAAATTATTTTAGTATCTTTAATCGCTTGTACTTTCTTCAGGGTTCCAGGCTAGATGATCAGAGATGTGCACCACCACAACCTGTACGTAAATGTATTACTGTTCCTGATGAAGACTTCTTCAGCCTAATCCTGCGATCTCAGGCCAAACGGATGAATGAACAACGCGTCGCACTTCCCTCAAATGTGAAGGAACAAAAGAGGGACCTCTCCCATTGAACTGAATAAACATGTTTACTTATAATTTAAAAACTAATTATTCCAGGGAAATTGAAATTAATGGCTTGGATTTGGTAAAATTCACACTGCAATTTGGAGTGAAGGCAGTCTTGTCTTCTAAGGTTCTCTTGTCCACAAGCGTATGTTGCTCTTAAGTTTTTTTTTTCATTGTTCAGTTCCAAATTTTAAAGGAATTTGAATGATTTGGAAAGGTAGTAAAATGGGAACAATGTCAATCAATTCATATATAAACTGGTCAAAGGATATGCCAATAGTCTATATTTTTAAACTGAGAACTTTCTTTTATCACCGATCTAATGATGATCGTTACAGGTGAAGGATCATCCTGATTTTTTTTTTACATGTTAGATCAACAAATATTGACATTAGCTAAATTCATTTTTACCAAATGTTTAGATTTCTGTAAGCAGCAAAAAATTGCAACTGCCTTCATTTAAAAAAAACAATTTGAAAGATGAGCATTACCCATTTCGGGCTTTTAGTTTAAGCTAATTTTTGACATTTAATTACTACATGAAATCATTGGTATTTATAACAGAACTATTTTCTGATGTAAAAAATATTTGTAACCTTATTAATGTATTCTATTGCCAGTCTTGTGCTGATTTTCTCTCTTGCAGTTTAATGACGAGGTTTTCAAAGTAGATATAATTTGTGGATTTTTTTTTTGTAACTGCTGCTGTAAAAAATGCTTTTACTTCTTCTTTGCAAATCCAGTACTGAGCATTTATAACTTGTTTTACATATATTTGTTTTTGTGGTTGGGGTCAGTTTTTTGAGTTTTCATATTTACGTTTAAGGCTCCAAATCTATTTTCAAGTCATTCGTTCTGTCTTTCCCTAAGGTAAAAAGATATGTACATATTTTCTATAGTACAGTTGTAAAAGGATTAAACAAAAATATTTCTCAATCTTGTGGAAAAACTTGACTATTCTGCATAATTTAACAAGACTTATTTTTCAAATTCAGATCTCAAGATAAAAAGCAATATAACTAGGCATGTTGAAGAATTGTTTTCCTACTACAGCTATACAGCATTTCACATTTTGGGTTACTTTTACTTTTATCTCGAAGTTAGAAAAGCAATTTTGGGGTCAGTAATGTTCCCTAATAACAAAATTTATTACTTAGATCGTCATAGCTTTTATGACAATACCTCAATCTTGGCATGTCAATGTCTTATTTCATCAAACTACTGAAGTGAGATAGACAGGCATTGTATAGTTTGATTTTTGTTTTTGATAAAAGGATTCCAGGCAGCTCGGCAAAAGGAGCAATGTGTTCTATTCATTATTGGTCAGTGTAAAACACTGAATTAATGGTAGAATTGAGTACTTCATTACATTTTTTATATTTTTGGGTAGGCAAGGACTACAGGTTAATTTTTCTTAAGTGTTGATCACTATTGTCTTTTAGTGCAACTACTAGATATCAGTCATGTTTTTTTGCAATGATGTGTGTTGTGGAATCATGACTTCATAATGTATTTTTATTACACATGTAACATTAAAGTATGCTGCCTCCAAATTTGAATTCTGTCACATCTGTTTAAGGCATTGGATAAAAAATAAAATTACTTAGTAGTTAGTATGTTTTCAGTGAAGAAAATATGAAAGATTGCTGTATTTTAATACAATATTTTGGACAGTGTACAGAAAATACAAGTTAGGAGCAGGATTTTTAAAAGAGAGAACAGGAATGGAGAGCTAGTGGTATATCTACACATTGTTCCAGAAAGCATGACAGGTTGAGAAATTGGGTAAAAGGCAGGTGGGATCCTAGGCTTTGAAAATTTGCCCTCTGCCTCTTTTATAATCACCCATGGGGGGGTGAGCTTGGGTGTGGATGGGCCCAGAAAATCACTGTCACTGGCTTCTCGTGCCCTCAATTAATTGGTTGTTGTGGAGCTTATTAGGAGTATTGGGAGCAACAGTTAGAAATTTTCAAAGCGGGAGCACAGTGGATCTGGAACACATTTGAGCATTGCTGGCGGGAACACAGCAGAGAGCTGGTAGGGCTCGCAACTACAGTGTGAAAAAGATGTATAAAAGGGGAGATTTAAACTCAGTTGCTCATGTGGTGGCAGAGTTGCCATCACCAGAATTGAGAGGCTTGATTTTGTGAGTAGAGAATGTTTGAACTCAAGAGAGACGCACAAGACTGCTGACACCTGTGGCCACCTCTAGTCACACCTACTTGGCCTGGCTCATTGGAGCTCTTCCAGATAGAGGGACAGCTCTCCCATCTGCCACAGCCTCAAACAGGGCCTCGAGGGCAGCAGCAGAAAAACATAGGTTTGCTCAGGGATGGCTGCCAAAACCAACACTGGCCATCTACTCTCACTGCTCATTCATTTCCAAAGGCAACGGCCAGCCCAGTCATGACTGCCGTTTGCCTTTTAAATTGCCTGACTGTGTTTGGCTCCTGCCTGTGCCTGATGCCCCTAATTAGGTGCCAAACCTGGCTCCAGGCCAATTAGTGGCTAACACAGTATGAGGGTAGGGTATGGTGTCAGGTTCATGACCCTGGAATGAAAATTAAGCCCACAGAATTCAAAACAAAGGAAGTTATAACAAACCTCTATAAAACACAGATTTGGACTCAACATAAGAAATAGGAGCAGGAGTAGGCAATTCAGCCCCTTGAGCCTGCCTCGCTATTCAATACAATCATGGCTGATCTCATTTCGGCCTCAACTCCAATTTCTTGCCCTCGCCCCATAACCTTTCAACCCGTTACTAATTAAAAATCTGTCCATCTCCTTAAATTTATTCAGCGTCGCGGCATCCACTGCACTCTGAGGTAGTGAATTCCACAGATTCACGACTCTTTGAGAAAAGTAATTCCTCCTCATCTCTGATTTAAATCTACCACCCCTTACCCTAAAACTATGGCCTCTCGTTCAACTGGAGTATTGTATCTAATGCTGGGCACTAAACTTTAGGAAGGATGCAAAGGCTTTAGAGAATGCAGACAGGATTTACAAGACTTACTCCAGGGATGAGGGATTTCAGTTATTTTGACAATTGGAGAATCTGGAGCTGTACTCCTTCGAAAGAAAAAGCTTGGGAGGAGATTTGATAGAGGTGTTCAAAATCATGAGTTTAGACTAGTTAGAGTAGATAGCGAGAAATCGTTCCTGTTGGTCCAAGGGTCAACAAATGGAGGACACCGATTTATAGTGAATAGCAAAAAACTAATGCTGGGATAAGGGAAAAAAAACTATTTTACACAGCAAGTGGACTGCCTGAGTGTGGTGGAGACAGATTCAATTGTAGTTTTCAAAAGGGAATTGGATAAGCAGCCTGATGATTTTAAAAAAAATTGAAGGGCTAAGGGGAAAGGTCCAGGGAGTGGGACTAGCTGATTTGCTCTTGCACAGTACGAACACAGTCACAATGGACTGAATGGCCTCCTGTGTTGTAACCATTCTATGATACTATTTCTGCCAGCTCACCATTTTCCATCTCTTAAAGTGAATGAATGAAAATGTTGGCTGATAAACACAGCAGTGGAAAACCCAGGCTTATTCCATTAATCAATTCAATGTGGTGACGCTATCTGGTTAAGTGAAATTCTATTGACCTTTTCTGCTGACTTCATCCATACTATTCTTAAGTGCAAGGTGTCCGTCGCCACCCTTCTGGCTAGTGCTTCCTGCAGTATGATTTGCATCTTAATGCTATTTCACCAATTGGCCTCAGCTGATTCTCTCTAATACAGCAAGGCAAGAGACTACTTAAAATGCATTGCGTACTGAAGTACGTTGTCTTCTGTATCTATTCTGGGCTCTTGCATTTTGATGTCACACTCTGTTAAGCACTAAGCAGTGCTCACTTACAGGAAAAGTATGTGGCAATACCAAAAAGTACAACCTGTTTTTATGCAATGGAGTAGCAAGGCCACTGTACTGGGGCCAAGTCATTAAACATGCTATTGCTCTCATTTAAAGAGTAGCAGACTTGGCAAATGGGCTGCTTAAGTACAATTGCACCTGTAGCTGGGTCAATGTGTACATGAACATATCATTTAAACAAAAAAAAAACTTACATTTATCACTCTTTAATGTAAACAGTCATTTTGAGTTTTGCTGAAAAAAGAGACGTGGAAATTTTTTGTCTTGCACTCGTCAGGACACTTCAAGAATACCAATATAAGGGGAAAACAACAATTTATACTGTACAAGAAGAGAGTGCTGATTGGTTGTCAAGTGGACTCTAATTGGTAGAGGCGTTGTCATGGAGAATGCACCAGGGATGGTGACGACAGTTAAATGCCAGGCATTGTCTGAAATTTAAACTAGGCAGCTTGACCCTGATTGGTCAAGGCATTGCCCTGAGTAATGAGGCAGCAAATGGCTGTCACTTATTTTGTTTAGTTGAAATAGGCACAATGTGTGTACATGTTCTTTCTGTCTGCACAGGACCCTGTGTATTAATATATGTAGCTTCCAGTTCATAGAAATGTGCCACACTGCGAGCTCCACTGACAATCTTAATTTGGTTGTTAATCCTCGTGTGCTAAGAATTACATTATTTAGCAAATGTTATCCAATCATGGAATTACACCTAATGTTGGGCACTGTGTTTTGAGTTTTGCAAGCACAGGCTGATTGGGTACAGTCTGTACCTTGCCTGTTGTGAACAGCAACTGGGACATGCTGTTTGATGATACGCCAGTCTTTGGGATGTACAGCCTACACACCTAGCATCAGATTGGCACCAAAATTCATCTGCCACATTACTCATTTGTGTGATAGGCAAGACGTCTTCTTAGCTTGATGGCAACATCCTGTTAGTGGCGAATACCACTCGTGTTACTACTGCATAGTAGCAGTGGTGAAACAATTCTCCTGCTGCTCACATTTTTGAGATACCTTGCCCTTCCAGGGTAATCTGAGGTAGACGGGGTACTTTTCAGGGCCAAAAATGGCAGCCTTAAGCCCATGCATTGCATGAATCAGTATTCATTGAATTTATGAACTCGGCAACTCGCGCAGTTGAGTTCACTTTTAATGAACCATGTATGCCCAAATAAATGTTGCTGCCATGGGAACCCCTCTAGGCCCAGCTCTCACAAACATCTTTGTTGGGTTCCATGAGAAACGTGTCTTCAATGGAATGACGCCTAACCACCTACCCCTCGTATATTTCCGACAGCGGATAGTTTGCTATATTTAAATTCGCAGCTGCATGTAATAATTTCCTTAAACGTATTAATGGGCTCCATCCTGTGCTCAAATTCACATTTGAAATGGAGCAGTCAAATGAACTCCCCTTCCTTGTCATACTAATTGAGAAATCTGCCAGAGGGTCCTCTACCACGGTCTACCGCAAGCTTACCTTCACTGGTCAATGTATGCGTTGGGATTCTTACAGTTCCATATTCCATAAGGTTGGTCTTATCGACAACCTTGTAAATAGGGCCTGAGCCTTTTGCTCACCATGAAAACTTGATGCTGAAATAGGGCACATCAAAGGCATCCTGTGGGATAATGGCTACCCTGATCAGATCATTTTGCACTGTATATCATGCAAACTCATGAACAGGGCTAAAGCCGTCACATTTGGCCCTGAAAAGTGCCCATTCCACCCCAGATTACCCTGGAAGGGCAAGGTCTCTCAAAAATTTGAGCAACAGGTGAAGCTAGCTGTTTCATGCTGCCATTATGCAGTAGCAACATTAGTGGTATTCGCCACCAACAGTATGCTACCATCAAGCCGAAAAGATGTTCGCACATCACACAAATGAGTAATGTTGTATATGGATTTCAATGCCAGTGTGATGCTTGGTATGTAGGTCATATCAAACAGCATGTCCCAAACGCTGTTCACAATGGGTAAGGTACAGGCCGTACCCAACCAGCCTGTGCTTGCTAAACTTAAAACAGTGTCCAACATTAGATGCGATTCCCCGCTTGGAGAACATTTGCTAAATAATCCTGTGTGTGTGAAGAATTATGCTGACAACCAATTTAAGTTTGCCAGTCGGGCTTGCACTGTGATGCATTTGCTACATATATTAATACACAGGGCCTTGTTCTTTGCAGACAGAAATAACTTGTACAACACAGTGCGCTTGCTTCAGCTAAACAAAATAAGTGACAGCCATTCACTGACTCATTCCTCAGGGCAATGTCTTGACTAATCAGGGTCAAGCTGCCTGGTTTAAATTTCAAACAATGCTTGGCAGTTAACTGTCAGTCACCATCACTAGTGCATTCTCCATGGCAACACCTCTACCAATGAGAGTCCACTTGCCAAATAATCAGCACTCCCCTCACGCAGTATAAGTTGTTTTCTCCTTAGACTGGTATTATTGCAAAATGTCCTGATGCGTGCAAGATGAAAGGCTTTGACATGTCTTACTTTTCAGTAATACTCTAATGTAGAAAAACATTCCAAGGTTCCTCACTCTGCCAGGACCAAACAGTCTGAATTGGAGATTTTAAATATAATTTGTATATTTGTGATTTATCATTGAAAGACATGAAGTATTATAGTTTAGTATCAAGAAATTAGGCAATTATATTAGGTAATATAAGCTAAAGGGTACAATTTTAAAGGGGATGCAGGAACATAGGCACCTGGCGGTGTGCTTATACAAATCTTCAAAGGTGGCAGGTCGAGTTTAGCAGGCTGCTAAAAAGCAAGGAAGTTATGCTAGACTTTCAGTAAAACACTGGTGAAGCCCCCAGCGGGAGTAGATGTCTAATTTTAGGTTGCACATTTTAGGAAGGGTGTCAAGGTCTTGGAGAGGGTGCAGAAGAGACTGACAGAAATAGGGGACTTCAGTAATGTGCAGAGACTGAAGAAGCTGAGGTTGTTCTTTAAAATTGTAAAGGGGTTTGATAGAAACACAGATTTAATGTGATCTGGAACGCACTGCCTGAAAGGGTCGTGGAAACATTCAACAGTAACTTCTGAAGAGAGTTGGATAATACTTGAAAGGAAAAAAAATACAGGGCTATCTGGGAAAGAACAGGGGATTGCATCTAATTAGATAGATCTACCAAAAGAGCCAGGATAGACACAAATGACTTCCTTCCTTATCATACGATTGTAAGAAAAGTTTAATTTCATGAACATGTTAAAAGGACTGTTACACATATTTACAAATTACAGATCAAATTCTTTCCATAGGACTTCTAAAAATAATTTAAAACTAATTTTTTGCATGAAGAATTTGAGGTAGTCTTTACAGTGCCAACTTTGGAAATTAATACAAGTAATAAACAAGCTATTTACTTCAGGTGGGAAACAAAAAAGGCGACCACACTCAGTTACAGTATGAACAAAAAATAATGACTATATTATCTGAAACCACTTTCGCCATGAAACTTTGTTTTTCTTTTTATCCAAGAAGTTCTTAGATGTGACAACATAGTCTTGGGGTATTCATTTAAAAAATCTACTCTTCCTACAAGTATAGTATTATGTGAGAAGTACCACCGCCATCATAAACAATATAATTAGCCATTTATCTTGATTTTAAAAATACTTGTTTACAAATTGTGGCGACCCTACATAATGTCCAATGATAACTTTCTTCTAGCTGACTAATCCAAGAGACTTCACTAGTTTCTAATTTTGAATATTGCTTCACTAACTTCTGTCAGTTCTCTGATGTTAATTCTTCAAGTTTAAAAGGCTTCTGTTTAAATCACCAGGAAAGTGAAACAGAAAAACACATACATTAAAGCTAAACTATTACATATAAGACCATAAGACAAAGGAGCAGAAATTAGGCCATTCGGCCCATCGAGTCTGCTCTGCCATTCAATCATGGCTGATAAGTTTCTCAACCCCATTCTCCCGCCTTCTCCCCGTAACCTTTGATCCCCTTACCAATCAAGAACCTATATATACCTTTATATACATATAAATGTTATGATTATTAGAAAGGCAAAAGGTGGCATGATGCACTCTAAACGCTATTGGTTTTGATTAATTTCAGGTTTGTTTAATATTGCTATCACATTTCAGATGCACCTCAGTAAAATATCAGTAGCACAATCAGTGCCCCAAAAGGAATAGACAGGTGGCCAAGTTATACACATTTCTTGTGTTTCCTAGTAAAAGTAAACAATTTTTTGCAGTGAAGTAATTGTGGGACAGTACTGAATGTAAACAGATCAGTGATAAACCAGCATTAATACAGGACTTCTACTGACACTGGTGCAGGTAGCATTCAATGCCAGAACTGTAGGCTCCTGATGCATTGGTTATAGCCCAAGATTTGCAGTGGAGTTGTAAGTTTGTGCCATCTATAGAATTCCCTAAAGTTGATGAACACCATTCTAGTCTAGTGCGCAAACAATGGTAATGGACCGGATCAGCAAATGCTGCTTCCAGTCTAAACAATGAAATAAAAGTTTAACTGAAAAAAATAATGTATTGTTATACAATTATGTAGCCTTAATTGAACTTAGTGCTTTTTATACCTGCAATTTTAAAAAAATAACAATATTTTAAAACTTTTGTTTGTATCATGTTGCACGTTTTTCTCCTGATAACTCATTTTACTTTATGTTCTGAAGCTTTGTTCACAAGGAGATGTATGTGAAGGAATGAAGATTGTTATTTGTCCACCCAAATTTAAAATGCTCACTAGCAATACAATTGTGTTACTTCAGAGGTTAACGAAGTCATGTTAATGAATGAAAGAAATGATGTGCACTTCATTATGAAAAATACTTGAGATCATTTGACAGAAATTTCCAATAACCAGCAACTGTTGCAAGATACAACTAAGGTTGGTTTCTTCAACAGAAATCCTCATGTTCTTTGGTTCTCTCCAAATTCTGGATTATTGAAAGCCTACGGAACAAACAAGCATTAATTACTCAACTCAAGAGTTTGAAAAATAATAATCTACATTATTTCACTTGTTAAGAGTTTAATAATCAAAAGAAATGTTGTTACTCCATTCACATACAATATGAACAATGTTGAAAATCTCAGAGTATCCTTAATGAGTTACAGGGAAATTAACACAAGAAATTCATTACACACATTAGCAGATTTTCCCAGAACACACTTAAATCTTTAATTATGACTTCAAACTCTTCTACATTACAATGTTTGATACAAAGTTAGACAATGTGGATAAACCACCACATTAGAGACAAAACACTTGTTTAAGTTTGAAAATGCAGAGAAAAAAATTCATGCAAAACTCAAATAAGGCACACATTACACAAATGAGGTTAAAATCAGAAAACCCATCACTGTAGAGCAGTGACATTTCATTAATAATACTGTGGCTCTAGAAATTGCTCGCCCAAAACAATAATTTGACTTTTGCTCAGGAAAACACCACAGATTCTTTCTTTCAGCAAATTCTGATTGACAATTAAACCTCAGCCAACTTAAAAAATTATTATTATTCATTCTTCAGAAGTAGGCTGAATTTGGTGCCTTGAGCTGGTGGCGGGTCCCTTAGTTACCCAGGTAGGCTTAGAAGGGCTATGTCTCTATTATTTCAGAAGCATATACTAAAAGGTAATTTGATCGAGCTGTACAAAATAATGGAAGGATGGATTGTGTTTGCGTGGGCCAATTATTTTAATGGATAGCCAAGGATCATGCTTACATGTTATGCAAGGACAGAACTAGGTAGCATGTTAGGTGGTTACTAAATATCAGACCTGTAGAACAGGTTTCCAGCACATGCAATAAACATTTGTACACTTGAGAGAGAGAGATGTGGACCTGCTTCTGGCTGAAGTGGAGATCACCTTGTACATGAGGTACAATATCTTGTACGATAAATTGGGGCCAATGTGGACTTCAAGGCTAATTTGTTCCCCAATTGGCCTGGGCTTCTAATCTGGTTTTTACCCTTCCTTTCAACAGGTTCCAAATTGTTTCAGAGAAGAGCATTCTCCTGTGCACAAAACCACAATCACCAACAAAGCACAGCCTTCAACAAATGGGCATTAACTGTACAATACAATAGACAGAGAATCACATTAGACTAGAATCACAGGATAAATTCACTGTAATCTCCACTTGTCCATAAAGAAATATTAATCTTCTTAACTCTAACACTAAAGTAGTTTCTGAATTGAAATAGCTTATTTCTGGATCCGATTCTACATATGTGCCAGTGTCAACCAAAACCTAATTAGAGAACTGGTTTAAAATCTTCACATACCTCTCCTTTCCAGGGTGCAGTGGCTTTTTTCACCTCTACTTTCCTCCCATCCTTTATGGCTATATGACTGCTAATATGGAATCTTATTGGATAAATAATCAGCAACTCATTGCATTACTCCTGGGTACTCAAGTGTTTTTAAAGTGCCATTCCCCAAACGCCCATGATACTTTCACTCCCATCAATGCCAGCATGCACCAAGACAGTCAACATTTATTTGACACTTTTGCTGCATTGATATCTTGGTTATGCTCAGTAAAATCATGTCACATTCATAACTTTTGAAATTGAACTTAACTGAGTGTGATATCTTTTGGGGCTGACATTTATTTTAAGATGGACAACATGTGCACAAAAGATGACCACCGAAGATCATCTGACCTGATCTATGAATTCTCAAACTGGCACCCTGTCTCTCAAGGGGAAAACAATACATTCCAGATTAAGAGGTGTCAACCACCCTCCTGAGACCAGCCAAAAGACATTCCAAATTGGATGGGTCTTTCTGAAACAAAGATGGTGACTGTCTCAATCTGCCCTCCTCAGGGGATTAAAGCCTTCAAAAAAAAAAATCAGGTTGTGGCTAATCAAGCTAAAACCAGCACCATATCATAAAATTTGGAAAAGGGACTGTGAGAAGCCACATGGTAGGGCAAACATATTGGTCACCCACTTAAGTTTTTATGTGCAGCTGCAAAAAGACATGGCAGCAGCAGAAAGTGCAGTAACATCTATGCATAAGAACCGGAGACTGTAACATCGTGAGGTCTCCAAGCCTGTTTATTTCCAAGTCCAACAATACAGCAAACGGACCTCCTGATAATGAGACTGCAAGCAAATAACTTTGTGACCACAGAAAGTCCATCTCTTCATGAGAATCCTGAAAATCACTTCAGCACATGACTCCGGCTGTTGAACTTACATAAACTGCACTTCAGGAGTGAAAAATGTCTTTTGCACCAGGCGTGCAATGCATGTTTTACAGAACAGGACAATCATGTGAATTATAAACTATTCCTTTTGTTAATAGGTTGTAAAATTGCATTGTTCTCTTCAACTGTACTTTCCTGGAGTGTGTCCATGTGTGTGTCTGTGTGAGTGAGTGTCAGAACGTTGGATTTCAGAAGGAGCATGTGAATAAATTATTTAAACCCACGAAAAGCTTGCTGTTTGGTTATTCCAATTGTCCACAGACTCGGGCGTTAAGAAACACACACATATCTTCCTTTCAAAAGCTTACTAACTATGGAAAGTAGGGAAAGGAAGAGGGACTTCAGTAGTTTTCTCTCGCCCTGTCCGTAACATTCTTAAGCTACTAAAATCAATTGCTTACTCACTGAATTCTCTCATTGAAACATATCAGTTTCAACTGAATTATCCTTTAAATCTTTCTTACAAACTTATTAAGCTTCTCATTCTCTACAATTTAAAAGATATAAATTCATTAAGTACAATTAAAATTAATTTTTTTATCCACTCTATGCTACATGTTTTACATGTTGTATCAATGCGTCTTAGTCTTACATGAACATTTCTTCACTTGTTTTTTCTACCAAGCTTTGGTTTATAAATGTACCATACATCTATTTCTTGAATATTGCTGAAAAGAGAGACATGTTGCTGAAGTCTTTTGTCTTGCACTCATCAGGACAAACGCAAGAATGCCAAAATGATCAGAACAGTTTATAAGACAGGAGAAGAGGGAGCTGACTGATTGGCTGAGTCATTGCCATGGAGAAAGCAAGACGGAACTATAGGCTCCCCAAGCTCCCGGGGAATTCAAAAAAGGTGCAAGGCTTGAACAAATTCCTTTTGTTTGCAGAGAACAGGTCCCTTTGTATGAACATGTGTCATTTCTAGCAAGCCACGTGGCAAGCTTGACTGATTACCTCAAACTGGTTGAGCGTGTGAATAGCTACACAAACAAGATTGTTCAGCAAGTGTTGCCCAATCACGGAATCAAATCTAACAGTAGACAGTTGTTTCAGTTTTTGCGAGCATGGGCTGGTTGAGTACGGTCTGAACTCTGCCTATTATGAAGAATCGAAGGAACATGTTGTTTGATTCGATCAGCCGGTCGCTGGAACATAGGGCCCACATACCAGGCAGGATGCCGTTGTCAGTCCAAAAAGATGTTTTGCCAACCACACATTTGAACAATGTAGTGTATGAATTTCACTGCCAATGTGATGGCAGGTATGTGGGCTGTATGTCCCAGCGACTGGCTGATCGAATCAAACATTTTCCTTTGGGCGTTCATAATAGGCAGTGTACAGACCATAATCAACCAGCCCATGCTTGCAAAGTCCAAAGCAAAATGTCTACTATTGGATGTGATTCCACGATTGGGCAGCACTTGCTGAACAATTCTGAGTGCAGTAATGTCATTAACAACCAATTTAAGATAATCAGTCGCGCTTCTAATGCGGCTCATTCATACTTGCTAGAAATGACATACATTTATACACAGGGATCTGTTCTCTGCAAACAAATGGAATATGTTCAAGCCTTGCACCTTTTTTGAATTACCTGGGAGCTCAGGGAGCCTAAAGTTCCTCATTGCTTTCTCCATGGCGATGCCTCAGCCAATCAGAGTCAACCTGCCAACCAATCAGCACTCTTTTCTCCTGTGGGACAATATGTTGTGATTGTTTGAAATTTGGCATTTTTGCATTTGTCCTGATGAATGCAAGACAAAACGCTTCAGCAACATGTCTCTCTTTTCAGCAATATTCAAGTTCTGTACTAACATGTCTGTTTCTCATAACTACAATAATTCAACACTTTATCATAAAATCTTGCCGCATTGAAGGAGGCCATTCATCCCATCATGCCTGTGCCAGCTCTTTAATATCCAGCCTCGCTCCTGTTCTTTCCCCAGTCTCACAATTTTCTCTGTTTCAAGTATTTATCGTATTTTCTTGCATCTGCTTCCAACAGCCTTTTCAGGCAGTGCATTCCAGAACATAATAGCTCGCTGTGCAAAAAAACTCTCATCTCAGCTCTTGCTCTTTTGCTAATTACATTAAATATGTGTTCTCTGGTTACCTACCCTTCAATCAGCAAAAACAATTTCTCTATATTTACTTTATCAAAACACAGCAACATTTATGAATCAGATAATCCCCCACTATATAAATGCAAGCCGTTGCTATTTGGTGCCAACAAACTCTTTTGACCTTTATCAGTCAGAGGAAGGCTTTAAAAGGGCAAACACCAAAAAAGGCAGCAACCTGCTGCTAAAGGAGGGCCTCTGCCCTGATCAGGAATAATTTATGTTTTTATGTTAATTAAAGAGCCCAGAGTGATTTGTATTTGTCATCCTGATTGGAATAAGTCTCTCTCAATATAGTCTGTTCTATATATTATCTATTATCGATTAAAGCAGATGTGAATAAAACTGAAGTCATCTTGGTTAGTGCTAAGTTGGTTCACATCTGGAGAAACTGAAGGGTTATATAGATTTTGTGCAGAACACAAGGAGGTTCCACTGTTACGTCCTTGGGTCCTATTACCAGGCTAGTAGATTTGGCAGAATAAGACTAAATTTAAGGCGGCAACAAGATCATTTAAGGAAGCAATTCACATCACTGAACTTGGCAGCAAATTTGTAACAACGTCCTTCCCTTGAGCATCACTTATTTTGCCTTCATTCTTCCAAGGTGGACAAGTGCCCGGTGGCCATTTTTTACACCTCCCTTCCATTACTGAGTAGCTATCTACAAACTTCATTGAGATGAATTTCCATTGGGCACTGCACCCACCCCATTGAGAAGAGAAAATGTATTCAGCCCCATACTTATAATAATGAAGAAATTAATCCCCACCAATACACCTGTCCTCATTAAACAAGACCACTCATTATATTCACACTCTGCCCCCAGCTAGTATATGGTCCCAAGCCAATTCCACCCTGCTCCCTAAAGCATCAAAATGGGCCACAGCAAACTGTTCCTCCTCCCTATTTATTTAAAAAATTCACCAAACCAGTTTTCTCCTATCCTCTCCCCAAGAGGAATATTTAAAAATAATTACAAAGTACCTGGTTTCCCCACATAGTTCAGTAACAGATTAAAAAAAAAAATCCCAATAAATGGCTGCCAATAGACTAATGTAAAAACATCCAATTTTCGCAATCCTGTACATATACAGTCCTACCCTCCCACTAATCGTTATTTTGTAATTAAGTGTTAATGCAATATGGCTTAATTTCTGTCATAAGAGTTTCTAAATTTCTTGGAAAACTTACTTGCACTCCCACATTTTCTATGAAGGAGGCTTCATTTTCACATTTCCTTTCCTGCACATTCGTTTTGTCAGTAACTTCCATCTCTGTGACATCCCTTTCTGAAGGAAGCTGTAAAACTGCATCAAGGGGCCCGTCAGTAGTTCCAAGTTCCTCAAGAACATTATTCTGCATATCCTCCTCGCCTGCTCTTCTCTCCTTGTGTAACTGATTATCTAATTTACTAACTGGCAAATCAGTTGCCTTCTTATTTTGAAAATTACGCCTTTCACACTGTTCAACAATCCCTTGAGCTTGATGAACGTCATCATCTTCTATGACACTTTGTGCAGCGTTTTCCTCTGGTGTCTGTGGTATAGTGGTTGCAGAGACCCCATTATTTGGCGCCAGCTGTTCAGAAGTGTACCTAGCACAATGACAATCTTGTTGGTCTGGTACTCTTCTTCTGCGTAGCTGGTTGTCACCTAGCCCAGTATTGGACATCCCAGCTCTTTCCCAGTTCATTAAATCTTCCACACCCTGGTGATTTGTGTCACTTAGCCTTCTTGGACCAGTAATTACAGCATCATGGTCCTCATCTCTTCTAATCTTAGGAACATGGCTAGAATCTCCCCCAGCTTGGTAATCCACATATCTTTCACTTTGATAAAAAGTATTGTGAACAGGGCCTTGTAGACTATATGGTGGCAAGTTATGATGTGCAATTGGAGCTTGTGGGCCAACATTTGGAAGTGAGCTGGAAAAGCCATATCGAACAACAGCATGACCACAGGAATAGCAGAATGCCTGCAAAACACAAAAGCAAAAAATGGTGATCATAGTAATATCTGAGAATCACTGAACAGTACACTATGCAAATTCTTTCCCTAAGCTAAAAAAGCTGAAGTGCTTCAGGGATAATGCCACTTAAAAATAACTTGCAAAATCTGCTACTCTAATTCATTCAGGCTAAAGAAAATAATTTTGCTGATAGATTTATCCAGGATAAACGAAGAAAAAGGGTAGAAGATGCAGTCAGAGACACTGAACGACCCACATTCCTGTATTCTGTGCCACTGCCTGTTGGAACTCCAGTGTAACATACATTAGCATGATTTTATTAATTAATGAACCTTTATTGCACAAAATATCATTTTAAGCAAATGTTATTCAATTTGATAACTAAAGTTGAGACTTACAACCACAGCCAATATGACTGTCAAGGTCACAGGAAACTGCCAGATCCACGGTAGGTCTTTAAGGAGATCCCGGAAAAATTGACTGATGGGTTCCCCAATATGTTTCAACGGTTCAGTGATCAGTGTTGTTATAGTAAGCATCAGAGCCTTAAAGAGAAAGCAAATTACATCATTGCATGTTTCAAACAAAATTAGTACATTTCTGACACAAAATTATTCATTTTTACCTTGGTTGGAGGAACCTCCAAAATTGGATCCACCAAGAGAGCTTCATAGTACTTTTCACAAGGGTCATTCTGTAACGTCCACGTTCGCCTGAACCACTCTGTTTGGAGAAGGATCCGGGGGTTAAAGGGCTTATAAATCTAACAAATGATTATTCTTTCACATTTCGCAAAAATTAGTTATCATAACATTTACAAAATTCTCTCAAGATACAAAGTCAACACTACTTTACACCTCATGGCAAGATTGGCTAACCAATGCTGTTAAAGTCCTAATTGGAAAACCTATTTTCCCTACCGTTAACAATAGGACATTTGGGAGTGTTCAGAAAATCTGTAGTTAGCCAGACAAAACAAAATTAGCTACTCTAAATTTTGCTACAAGGCTCTTAGTGCACATCATACTAGTTAGTGTGTCATGAGATCTCGCTACTAGCCTATTTGTCTGAGTGATGTGGAATGGGCTGAAATCATTATTTTTTGAGTGTTACCATAATTATGCTTAACAAACATAAAATTAGCTCTGAACTGGACATAGCAGCCTGCTGTTTTCTTCGGTGCAATTTGGCCAAAATTAGCCTGACTGGTACAAAAGATCACGGAATTGTGTTTGATGCAACTCAAGTTTCGCAATCTTTTGTGATAGTTTTAAAAACATCATGCTGGAAGCAAGACTTGTCTATACAATTGGCCACTTCTGCAGGGTGAATTAATCACCATTTGAAGCTTCTACTAAATATGTTAAATTGGAGGCCTTCAGTGAGGCTTTAAAAATTAAACTGGTTCTTTTGGGCACACGAACACTAAAACGTACGCTTTTAAACCTTTTAAATGCAACTTTTTTTTTAATTACTAAGGAATATCTACTTTGCCCCAATGGAACTTGAAAATATTTCCAAGTATTTGTTAAAAGTGAACTTATTGATTTAAAATTTAATTACTCAAGTAGTGAATTGAAATTGTGCTTAAAAATGTAATTTTTGTGATAAACCTAATTTTAGCTGTTTTAATCAATTTCACCAAGTTAACGTTTTTAAAATATGTGAAGGAATTTTTGATTTTAAAAGCAAAGTTTTAAAAAAAGTTCAATTTTAAAACACTGTCCAATTGTGCTGGCTCATTGCATATTTTGCAATCAGCAATAGGCAAATAAATTTCAGCAGAAATGTGGGGTGAAAAAAGAGTTTTCAAAATGGGCACAATCTCTCAAATTAATTATATGCTGACATGGTGGGGGGGGGCAGAGGACCAAAGGTCACTGGGGCTTTCTGATGTAGGCAGCCCGCCCCCACCTTATTCCTGCCCAAGATCGAACTCAGCTCGGGTGGGGGGGAGAAATAAACTGTCATCCGCCCGTCAGCCTAAAAATTGCAGCTGGGCGGGAAAAAGCCCTTAAGTGTTAAGTGTATGGGCCTTTAACAGGGAAAGGGTGGGCTCCCTGTCTGAGACCCTGCCCGCCCCAGCGTAAAATCGCTACTAGGTCAGGGTGGGAACCCGGAAGGAATCCCACCTATGCAATTTCACGCTCCCCACCGCCACCTCAGAACCTGCCCGGTGTGGGGCGGGGGGAAAGAGTGTAACATTCTGGCCAAGTACTTTTCTGGTGTTGCAGCTGCATTTGTTTGATAAATGATTCTTGCTTCTGCAATAAAATAGCTGTTGATAAGCTTGTATTTTGCCGGACCAATAATTAGCAAGGGCGATGGTTTAACTTATTTAAATATTAAACTTTCTCAACAAAACTTACTCACCAGTCAGACTACCCTTCCAGTCCATGTTTTGTACTCCTGTACACATAGGCTTATCAAGTTGTAATTTGGCAAAATTAGCCTGTCTCTTTGCGAAAGCTGTCTGCGAAAATAAATTATGTTTTACAAGCTGAAGAATTTTATTATCAATTTAATTATAAGGCTGTACACCTCCACAAGAGCTCAATTTTTGGAAACCCTGAAACCCAGTGAAACTGAGCAAGTCAACGAGTTGTTCTATAGAAGTGCACAATAGCCCAGTGTGGAACAATTCTTAGAAATAAGTCACACTGCCTTCTGTGGAAAGCATACAGCCTAATAGGAAAGTCACAGAAGTGCTGACTCACATTACAATGTCTTCTTCATACATACATTTTTTTGGGAATTGTTGTGCCCACATGGACAACAGGGTACAGGGTATTAAAACCAAAACCAGATAGTTTTGAGTGCATGCTCCACATGTACTTATGGCAGTCAAACAGACATTTGGTAGTGCAGAACTTGAGTATTGCTGAAAAAGAGACACGGCAAAGCTTTTCGTCATGCACTCATCAGGACATTGCCAAGAATACCAATATAAGGGGAAAACAACAATTTATACTGTATGAGAAGAAAATGCTGATTGGTCGGCAAGTGGACTCTCATTGGTAGAGGCATTGCCATGGAGAATGCACCAATTGATGGTGACTGACAGTTAACATCTAAGCATTGTCTGAAATTTAAACAAGGCAACTTGATCCTGATTAGTCAAGGCATCGCCCTGATGAATGAGTCAGCGAATAGCTGTCACTTATTTTCTTTAGCCAAAACAGGTGCAATGCGTGTACATGTTCTTTCTGTCTGCAAAGAACAGGGCCCTGTGTATTAATATATTTAACTTCAGTACATACAAATGAGCCACACTGCAAGCCCAACTGACAATCCTAAATTGGTTGTCAGTATAATTCTTAGCACAGTGAGGATTATTTAGCAAATATTATCCAATCGCAGAATCACACCTAACGTTGGACACTGTGTGTTGAGTTTTGCAGGCACGGGCTCGTTGGGTACGGTCTGTACCTTGCTGATTGTGCACAGGGGCTGGGACATGTTGTTTGATACGATTCACCAGTCTTTGGGATGTACAGCCTACATACCTAGCATCACACTGGCACTGAAATTCATACACAACATTACTCATTTGTGTGATAGGCAGAATGTTTTTTTGGCTTGACAGCAGCATCCTGTTAGTGGCGAATACCACTCATGTTGCTACTGCATAGTAGCAATGTGAAACAGCTAGCTTCACCTGGTGTTCAAATTTTTGAGATACCTTGCCCTTCCATGGTAATCTGAGGCAGACTGGGTACTTTTCAGGGCCAAAAGTGATGGCCTTAGCCCTGTTCATGAGTTTGCATGATATACAGTGTGAAATGATCTGATCAGGATAGCCATTATCCCACAGGACGCCTTTGATGCGCCCTATTTCAGCAACAAGCTTACATGATGAGCAAATGGCTCGGGCCCTATTTACAAGGTTGCCGATAAGACAATCTGATAGCGTGTGGAATTGTAAGAATCCCAACAAGTACATCAAGGGAGGGGAGTTCATTTGACTGCTCCATTTCAAAGGTGAATTTGAGTGCAGCATGGGGCCCATTAAGGCAGGTAAGGAAATCATTACATGCAGCTGCAGATTTAAATTGAGAACACCTTTCATGCACATATCGGAAATATGCGATGGGTAGGAGGTTGGGGGTTTCAGTCCATCGAAGACATGTTTCTCATGGAACCCAACCAAGATGCTTGCCAGAGCTAGGCCTAGAGGGGACCCCATGGCAACACCATCTATTTGGGCATACATATTGTCATTAAAACTGAACTCAACTTCGTGAGTTGCCAAGTTCAAAAGTTCAATGAGTACTGATTCACATAATGGTGGCGGGTCTAGATCACCATGATATAGTGGTGCAACGCAAATATCTATGGTTTCCTTAAGGTGATACATTGGTGAATAGGCCAGCAATGTCAAATGAGCACATGGACTCGGCATTGCTATCGATATGCAAGTCCTGTATGGTCATCGCAAATGTGAAGGAATCTTTTACTGTGTATGTGGAAAACTTGTCAAAACTGATTGTAACAATTCCCCCAACCATTTGGTCAATTCATGTTGTGCAGGGCCTGTCATAGATAAGATAGAGCGTAAAGGGTCATCACTCATTTGATATTGCTATATTTAAACCCGCTGCTGCATGTAATTAATTTCCTTACATGTCTTAATGGGCTCCATCCTGTGCTCAAATTCACCTATGAAATGGAGCAGTCAAATGAACTCCCCTTCCTTGATGTACTAACTGAGAACTCTGCCAGGTGGTTCTCTATCACAGTCTACCGCCAGCCTACCTTCACTGGTCAATATATACATTACAATTCCACACGCTATAAGCTTGGTCTTATTGGCAACTTATAAATAGGGCCTGAGACATTTGCTCACCATGTAAGCTTGATGCTGAAATAGGGCACATCAAAGGCATCCTGTGAGATAATGGCTACCCTGATCAGATCACTTTGCGCTGTATATCATGCAAGTCATTAACAGGCCTAAGGCTGTCACTTTCAGCCCTGAAAAGGGCCCAGTCTACCTCGGATTACCCTGGAAGGGTAAGGTATCTCAAAAATTTGAGCATCAGGTGAAGCTAGCTGTTTCATGCTGTACTATGCACTGGCAACGTGAGTGATGTTCGCCACTAACAGGATGCTGCTGTCAAGCCAAAAAGACGTTCTGCCTATCACACAAATGAGTAATGTGGTATTTGAATTTCAGTGCCAGTGTGATTCTAGGGATGTAGGCCATACATCCCAAAGACTGGTGGATCCTATCATAGAGCGCGTCCCAGCCGCTACTCACAACGGGCAAGGTACAGAACATGTGCAACCAGCCTGTGCTTGCAAAACTCAAAATATAATGTCCAACATTAGATGTGATTTCACGATTAGACAACATTTGCTAAATAATCCTCAGTATGCTAGGAATTACGCTCACAACCAATTTAAGTTTATCAGTCGGGCTGGTAGAGCAGCGCATTTGTGTGCACTGGAATATATTATACATATATTAATAGACGGGGCCCTGTTCTTTGCAGACAGAAAGAACATGTACACAGAGCTAAACAAAACAAGTGACAGTCATTTGCTGACTCATTCTTCAAGGCAATACCTTGACCAATCAGGGTCAAGCTGCCTAGTTTAAATTTCAAAATGCTTGGAAGTTAATTGTCAGTCACCATGAATTGGTGCATTTTCCATGGCAATGCCTCTACCAGAGTCCATTTGCCAACCAATCAGCACTCTCTTCATATACACTATAAATTATTGTTTTCCCCTTCTTTTGTCCAACCTGTTCTGCCATTCGATAAGGTCATGGCTGATCTGGTTGTGTTCTCAACTCTACTTTCCTGTCATAACTCCATTGACTGCGTTGTCTATCAAAAATCTAACTCTACCTTGAATAAATTCATTCAATGATTCAACCTCCAATGCTTTTTGGGGAAGAGAATTCCACAGACTTATGACCTTTTGAGAGAAAAATATTTTGCCTCATGTCTGGCTTAAAAAGGAGACCTTCTTAAACTCTCCCTTAGTTCTAGTTTCTCTCACAAGAGGAAACATCTTCCCAGTATCCACCCTGTCAATGTCCCCCCCGAGGATCTTCTCATTCTTCTAAACTCCAGTGGGAATGGGCCTAACCTATTCAACCTTTCTTCATAAGATAAGCCAGCAATGAATCGCGTGAACCTTCTCTGAACTGCTTCTAACGCAATTTGGCTTTCAAATAAGAAAACCAAAAGTACTCCAGATGTGGTCTCACCAAGGCCCTGTGCAGCTGCAGTAAAATTTCCCTATTTTTATATCCCATTCCCCTTGAAATAAATGTCAATATTCCATTTGCCTTCCTAATCACTTACTGTACTTGCATACTAACTTTTTGTGATTCATCTACTAGGACACCCAGATCCCTCAATACCACCAAGTTCTGCAATCTCTCTCTATTTAAATAGTATACTGCTTTTCTATTCTTCCTACCAAAGTGAATAAGTTCACATCTTCCCAATTTATGCCCCATCTGCCAAATTTTGCCCACTCACTTAACCTATCTATATCCCTTTGTAGACTCTGTACCTCCTCTTGACAACTTTGGCAAATTTACTTACCATACATTCGGTCCCTTCATCCAAATCATTGATATACACTGTAAATAGTTGATATACATTGCAAATAGTTAAGGCCCCAGCATTACTCCCCTTAGCACTCATTAGTTACAGTTTGCCAACCTAAAAAAGATACATTTATCCCTTCTCTACTTCCTGTTAGCTAACTAATTCTTTATCCATGCTAATATGTTACCCCCCTAGACCATGAGCTCTCATGTAGTAACCTTTAATGCAGCACCTTATCAAATGCCTTTTGGAAATCCAAGCATGCCCCATCTACAGGTTCTCCTTTATCCACGTTGCTTGTTACTTCCTCAAAAGAACTCTAATAAATTAGTTAAATGCAATTTCCATTTCACAAATTCACCTTGACTCTGCCCAATCCCATTAAGATTTTCTAAGTGCCCTGCTATAACCTCCTTAATATGGAGTGAAGGCATAATTTTTCTATGGCATATATTAGGCTAACTAACCTATAGTTTCCTGCTTTCTGTCTCCCTCCTTTCTTAAATAAAGGCGAGGCATTTGGTGTTTTCCAATCTGCTGGGGTCCTTCCAGAATCTAAGGAATTTTGGAAGATTACAACCAATGCCTCTACTATCTCTCCAGCCACTTTTTTTAAGACCCTAGGATGGAGACCATCTGGTCCTGGGGACTCGTCAGCCTTCAAGTCTAATAATTTTCCCAGTACGTTTTCCCTGGTGATGGGGATTGTTTTAAGTTCCTCTCTCCCACTACAGTGAACACAGACACAAAATACCTGTTCAACACTTCCACCATTTCCTTGTTTTTCCATTATTAACTTCCCAGACTCTCAACCTAGAGGATCAACATTCACTTTACTTACTCCTCTCCTATTTAAAATACGTGTAGAAACTCTTACATCTGTCAGGGTGGTTGGTAATGGACTGCTTTTTCCACTGCTCCACCCAGCACGAGAATTGAGTTTTCCCATATCAGGTATGCCTCAGCTATATGTGGTTTAAGGTGCTTTCCATTCTACCCCAAAATATATCTTAACCATAACCTAAGACACAAAAGGTCTGATTTAGTTTCTCTTGCACACCAATCATCCTTTCTATTAATCCAGCCTTTTTGGAATGCCAATTCAGTGCCAAATCAAGATCCTGTATGCACCAGCAACAGGGTTTAAACTGTCAAATTCACATAAGATCCTTACAGCTAGCAAAGAAATTTTCACCCATCTGGCTTCGATCAACTTAGGTTCCAAGGATGACAGAACAGTGTGACACCAGGTATCGTAGAATGGTTATCTACATCTGAAGCAATTTAAAGTAGGGAAAAAACATACCATTCCACACTTCTTAAAACAAGTAACTTTTGATATCCATGTAAGGTAAAAATCACTGATTTCAAATGAAAATAATAATCTTTCCTCAGTGATTATTATGCTGGATTAGTAATGAAGTAGCTGTATGTTAAAATCTCTGAACTCTGTGACTGGATCCAGAGTGACACAAAGACAAAGACCTGGGAACATCAGAACAGCATAAAGAAAAAAAGGACCTGGATAACAATTTCCAACATACTAAAAAGAGGCTCACAAGTCAAACTTCGGGTTAAAATTGAAGCATTAACCATATGAATTAATAGGCCAAAGTTACAGTTTTAACAAATAAACAAATATTAAAATTTAGCATTCAAACTGTCTTCTAGCATTAATCAATTACAGTATTCCATTACAAAAGAGAATATAGTAAATCAAATTGCAGAAAGTGGCAAATTGGTCTTTGCATTTAAAATTAGTAATGCACGCACAATTATTTGGCATGGCCCAGAAATCGAGCAAAAATATATGGCTATAAGTCAGATGAGATAAACTAATTTATAGACTTCTGTACCTTGTATAAAAACATCCAGTTCCAAGCAAAACTAATCAGAAAGCACAACAAGAAGAAGCGATAGGGCCGTGTAAATGGTGGGGCGAAAGTCCATACAGTCCGAAAAATTAGAACAATACAAGTTAGGTTGGCCAACGACTGGGAAAAAAGGAAAAAAGATAAGTCAAAGAGGTAGCAAACCACTCGCAATCAAAACCCATAGCCCCAGTTAATGTACAACATATATACACAGTATTGTCTTATCTACTTAAATGGTTACTTAATGCGGGGCAATTCCCTGGCCTTTGTTGTAGAGGCAGTGATTAAACCCAAAAAGATGGGAACCAGAGTGAAATGAAACCACAAGGAAATTCTAAAATATGTTGGTAAAGGGGCTAGTTATCTTCATTGTGCAAAGATCTGAATTAAGTTTTAAAACTAATCAGGCCCTTTATTGCTATCATTATACTTTAGATTGTGTTATTTTGTATGAGTGCTTATAGTGCAACTTGGTTCAGGGTCAGCAGTCAGTCAGATCATAGAGAAAGCACTCATTTGACATTGCTATATTTACTGCAGGATTTGAGCATGCAATTTAGTCTTTCAGTGCAGTACTAAGTGCTGTATTGTCAGAGATGCAGTCTTGCAGGTGAGACATTAAGCCAAGAAAGGCTTGATTTTTATAGTGCTTTCTTCAGGACATCCCAAAGTGCTTTACTAACTAAGTACTTGTGAAGAGTAGTCACTTTTGTAGGAAACATAGCAGCCAAATTACCCATACCAAACTCCCAAAAACAGCAAAATACAAGTGAAGGGAGCATTCCGCAGAGCACATCCTTCCATCACGCTATGTTAACTCAACATTATTACAATTATGCTGCTCTTCCTTAAGGTTTTTCCCTGTCCATGCTTTGTAACTACAAAGCTGAAAAAAGAAATCTTTTTAGAAAAAGATTCCATCTCACTGAGGAGGCTTCAGGCCAATCTATATCCAACAATCTGCTCTGAAAACTCTGCTTACATTTTGACAGCTGTGACAAATTGCACCATAGCAGCTGAGACAATCTACAGCATTTTAAAACAACCTTCTTAAAAATAGTTAATTTACTCCATCTCCCAGTGTTAAAGGATCCTTTAAAAAATTCCAGGACCCAGATTGCATCTTCACCAAAGCCTGATCGGTCCTTCTAACAAACAGGGGCAAAAACATTATATTGCGATAATAAATGACCAGATAATTTGTTTTAGTAATGTTGGTTAAGGGCTAACCCTTGGCCAGGACACCCAATAGAACTTTGTAGGTCTCCTCCCAAATAAAGCCACGTGATCTTTTACATCCACCCGGCAGAACAGATGGGGCCTCAGTTTAATGTCTCCTCGGAAAGATGACACCTCTGACTGTGCAGCACCCCCTCAGTGCTGCACTGCAGTGTCAGCCCAGTTCTGTGCCCAAGTCTCTTAGTTGGATTTGAACTACAATTTTCTGACCCAGAAGTTAGAGTGCTACCATCTAAACCGCGGATGAAATAATCTTAACATGCATATGAAAATCCAGGCTAATTTTAAGATAGAATGAAAATGAATTGTGAATAATTTTGGAAGATTCGACCACTAAAGTCTAATTGATACTCACATTTATACTGGACTTATTTTCACAATTTAAACCAGTTTCCTATTTCATAAGCCAACTAACGTCAATGAAGCATTGTCATGAACTGATATTTTTGACAGCCTCAGATTGGATAAAATTAATGCAGTTATTTTTAACAGATACAGAACAAAAATCAGCCACTCTCACCAGAAATGCTGTTAAGGGATCCACACCAAATGTATCCTCAAAGCTCCATTTCCAAGCTTCATGATCATGAAACTTAAAATTAATTAAAAGTTTACTAAGTGCATCATCCAAAGCACCAGCCTTCCATGCCTTATCACTGAGAAACTTCTTGATCTCAGTTACGTCTTGTTTTGAAATTAAAATCTCTGCATCATAATGAACTTCATTATCATCATCAGGCTAGAGGAAAAAAAGTAAAAAAAAACATGTAAGGCATTTTAGGATTTTTATTGCAGCAAAAATTCAAGATAGAATCTGTATACAAAACCTGTAACTGCATGATCCGTTTTTATATAAATTGAAATATTTTGGTCTCTTAATAGCTTTGGTTTCAAAATAGCTGAGGGGCATTGAGAACTATTCAGAGCCAGAATCATCAGGAATTCATCCAGAGTAAGAATACTCCTAATTAGTTCAAAGGGCAACATCGACAGTGGTTATTGAGAGACCCACCACCCAAGGATCTATGCTGAACAACGCCAACCATTATGTAGCACCGTGTTTGCGCGATGTGCCAGCCTTAGGTAAATAAGGTGGAGGATGTGAAGGCAGCAACAGGTAGGTACGAAGCTGACAGCATTAGTAGGTGTGCGAGGGTGGAGTAAATGCATGAATCCTGAGTGCCAGGAAGTGCTGCTGGGTAAGTGATGGGCGATAAACATTGTAAGAGGCTTTTGTTGTGTTGGGTAATGTCAACATATGTAGATACATTCACTGACCTTGACCAGAGTTTGAGGTCATGAGATTTCTTGTAGCACTGTTACCATGTCCTTGGTTCCAGACTCTGGGAGTTAATCTCCCTGGCTACCTGTTCCCACAC
Source organism: Cetorhinus maximus (assembly GCF_964194155.1). Taxonomy (NCBI): domain Eukaryota; kingdom Metazoa; phylum Chordata; class Chondrichthyes; order Lamniformes; family Cetorhinidae; genus Cetorhinus; species Cetorhinus maximus. Next base: position 98,054,188 of record NC_135895.1, read on the forward strand.
CCTTCTGAAAGTGGTTTGTGAGAGCCACCTGACTTCCCCATGGAACCATGGTGTCTATGTTCTTTCCCACCTGTCCCATTAATGGTCATAGTCCGAGCTATTACTCACGAATAAAATAAGATTTGCAATTGTTGGATCCTCTACCTAAAATCCACAGCTATTAGCCAACTTGAGTAACATTTGATGAAAAAAATTAAATAGCTACCCTGATTTATACTTGTGGTCTAGGATTTGCAAGATTGAATCCTCTAATCCCAGGATCACAGCAGGCACTAATGTTTTGAACTATATGTAGACGGGGAAAAAATAAAATCATCAAATATTCTGCTCCTAGAGTACTTACCAAGCCTAATTTTCCAGTCTCCAACAGCAGCTTATTCAGGTATCTTTTAAAAACAGGATTGCAACCGATTTCTGTTGATTCAACTGACTGTTTCTTTCTAAATTCTTCAAACTATTAAAGAGAAAAAAAAAATCAGTTCAGTTATCTATAATATAATCCACAGTGTGTTTACATGATACAGTTTATGTAAAAATAACATTTAAAATAGTCAACGTTAATTTACACCTCGCAATACCAGTATTGAGCATTACCACTACCAGCTTAAATCATTAGGCTTTGCACATAATACCTATTATTGTTAAAATAAGGGAATTTAACAGCAGTATTATGAATAAATATATTAACTTGCAAGATATCTTAAATGCTTTCACAAAATGAATTTACTCACTGCGTTTGCAAGCTTCCTTATTCTATCAATGTAGTATAATTGCTACATAAAACTAGCATATTCTTTCATTTTTATAGTAGGTGGAGCATAAAGGAACTTGGACACTGACACTGTTCCTTCATCATCGCTGGAGCAATTAACCAAAGATATTAAGGGATATGGGGCAAACGTGGATATATGGATATGGACAGAGTTCAGCCACAATCTCTCTGAACGGCAGAACAGGCTTGAACAGCGAAATGGCCTTTTCATGTCCCTAGAATTCTGGAATTCTCTACTTAACACCATTGCAGGAACACCATCATTACGTGGAATGTGGTTGTTCAAGGAGAAGACCCAACCCCACTACCTCAGGACAACTGGGTATGGACAATAAATGTATCTTTGTCACCATCACCCAATTCCCAACAACCAATAGTTAAAAAGGAAGGTTCTATTGCTGGTAATCCAAGTTGGTTGACAAATACCAGAAACCTCTTTCACATTATATACAAGTAATTTGCAAGTGGCATTGCCTCTGGTCAGATGAGGATGGAATTTGCAGAGACTTTTCAAAAATTTGTCGCATACAGCCACCTAGTGAACAGGGACAACAATTACACTGGTAAATTGACCAGTAAAATTAAATGGAGAATTATTGAAATAGCATTTTATACTGGTAAATAATGACATGATGTGCAGAGGTGCATCATACAGCCTTCAGCACTCAATATGGTGTAAGTGTGACATATGCGGGTTACATGCTATTCACAGGTCTTGTACAAATTACAGATAATATTCAATAGAGTTGCGATAAAAGGACAGCAATAAAAGTTTTTCCTCAACTAAGGATTACCTCCCACTATGGTCGACGGGACCCTCAACCGTACCTGACCCATTTCCCGCACTTCTGCTTTCACTCCCTCCCCAACAGCACTGTGAATGTACTTACACCACATGGACTGCAGCGGTTCAAGAAGGCAGCTCAGCACCACCTTGTCAAAGGCAATTAGAGATAGGCAATAAATGCTAGCCTAGCCAGCAACACCCTGATCCCATGAATGAATTTTAAAAATTGTAAATAGAACTGAACTTTGTGTAATAATTATATCCACCTATGTTGGAGGGAAGATCATTTTAGAATCAGCTGAAGAACAGCTGATGTTAAGCCTAGGACAAAGTGGAACACCTGCAGTGATGGTCTGGGGCTGAGATGATCGGCCTCCCAATAAGCACAACCGTCTTTCTTTTGCTTGGTATGACTCCAGCCACTGGATTGTTTTCCCCAACAATCTCCATTGACTTAAGTTTGACTTTATTTCCTTTGAATGAGTGCCTCGATGTCAAATGCAGTATCTCTCACCTCATGTCTGGAATTGAGCTATTTCGTCCATGTTTATCAAGGCTGCAATGAGATCTAGAATCAAGAGGACCTGGCATAACCCAAACTGAGCATCAAATAAGCAGATTATTAGTGGTTAGTCCCACTTGACAGCATTGCTAATGGGTCCTTCCATAATGTGCTCATTCAGTCATGGTGACCCTGAAACCATTGTCGATTGTTGTAAAAATCCACAATGTGCTCATGATTGAGAGTATGCTGATGAGGCAGTAATTGGCTGGTTTGGATTTGCCTAGCTTTTTGCAGAAGGGACATATCTAAACAATTTCCACCGTAGATGCCAATGTTGTAACTGTACTGGAACACCTTGATCAGAGGCATGACTAGTCTGGGGTATAAGTCTTCAGCATTACACCTGCGATGTTGTCAAGACTTTTGTTGTATCCAGTGCATTTGGCCTTTTCTTGATATCACATGGACTGAAATGTGATGGTTGGTACCTCAGAAGGAATCTGAGAAGGATCATCTACGTGGCACCTCTGGCTGAAGATGGCCGCGAAAGCTTCAGCCTCGCCTTTTGCACTTACATGCTGGACTCAACCATCATTAAGGACAGAACATTATGGAGCCTCACATCATGAAATTATATGATTTTAAAAATAAACTGACATTCAAAAATAAAAATCCAACACATTTAATGAGAAATTCACTGTCTCTAAATCCCATTTTAATACTAGATATACAGCAAAGTCAGTTTCACTTTTCTTTGCAAAGCCCCATGAGGAATAGGAAAAATTATCTTCTTAAATTAGTTTTAAAAACAATCACTTTATCTGATTAAAAGAATTAGCAATTAATAAAAACTTTCACATTTCTAATATTTTATTTACAATATAAATCATTACCAAAGCTTAAACAAAAAAATCCATCGATTTCACTTGTAGAAATAAGTTCTTAAATTCCGATTTAAAAATCTGGTTTTAAACACTTAAAAATCACAACAGTTGATGAAAGGGTAATATTGAAATGGGAATTCACGATAGAAAAAGTTAACAAAAAGAGTATAACAAGTTTCAACGTTTGTGGACTGTATATGCACTGCCCAATGTAAAATCAACATTACATTAAATGTCTTATTTTAAGTCTTACTCTTGAACAAAATAAAACAATGATAAACTGCCTGTCAAGCTTTTTTTATTGAGTCAACAATCTAAATTTAATTCATCCGGGATATTATTCCTTGTCTGCTGATTACTAGAAGGTGCAACAAAAATATCCAAAAAATAGCAATTCATGTTTTATTTTTTTCATGGTGTCAAAGTTAACAGAATCTCAGTTCAGCATCTCTAATAAATACAAAAGCAAAATACCGTGGATGAAAGGTCATCGACCTGAAACTTTAACTCAGTTTCTCTCTCTGCAGATGCTATCTGATCTGCTGAGTTTTTTCAGCATTTTCTGTTTTTATCTTTAATTAATAGTCAGGCTAGGAGCAGTAACGGAACCTGTGGAGAATCTTGGCCACATCCTACAATTCCAAGCTTTTGACATGTATTTTGTATTGTTGTTCCTACCAATTTCTCCTTAATACTGTTGTTAACTGATTTTGCAAACTAGCCAAGGGATAGGGAAATATTATTTCTCACTGAACAGATAGGCAATGAAAGCTCAAAAGCAGTGGACCTGCTTTTGAAATGCTTCTTTTTGCTACACAGATGTACTGCTTGCCATGGAAGAATGCTCTCTTCTGCAGGCCTAATTAAAGTCAACACAATTCACTAAATTTGGGAGTTTTAGGGAATGTGAAAAGTAGATGCTCACTACTCGATCTTCCAGGAATTCGGGTACTAGTTCCCAGTTGCAAACGTCAACTGTTTAATCAAACTTTTTTTTAAAAATGCCAATCCATTTTTTTTTACTTTGACTAATTTCATTTTATTTCTTAATATATAAACTAAAATAGTAATTTATGTTCTAAATGACAAATTGGGGGTATTAAGCTTTATATTTCAATTAGCATCCATTATACACTGCTACTCCAGGAGTAATCTTTGCAACAATCCTGCAACACATGCTGCACTCAGTTGTACATTTTTCATTCCTTCTCCCTTAAATCTACATAATATATTGATGGCACTAGCAATTACAATGAACTGGAAAGAAATTGTATCACTAACCCTTTGTTGTAAATGATCAAGTTGTCTCTCACAAGTGGAACAATCTGGACAGAAATCTTTTTGCTGATTAACTTCTGTATAATCCTTAGTAGTCAGAGTTTCAGTATCACCCTCCTTAATTCTGGTCTTTGATGAAATGAGTAGAAGAGCGTTTAATTAATTTAACATTCAAAAACACATTTTAAAACGTAATGAGCAATATAAATGTCGGCCAGCTGATTACTGGTTAATGTAAATACTCAATTTGTACTAAGTCAGAAAAAGTAAAGCAAATTTCTTGTGTTTACTTTAAATTTCCTTCAACAGTAGGCATGCATCCACGTTTGTAAGAAAGAACACTGTCCCAGATTTTGTTGCCAAAATAACAAATTTAATGGTGCTTGTCATTATTATGTATACCATTCAGCAGCTTGTAGTGAGGAAGAGTTACTGTGAGGATTGTGAATCGCCACAAGCTCTGAACAATTTGCACCATTCCATCATTAACTTCGTGAGATAAATTATATTTCTAATTCCTCGATCGGTTAGGAATTGGTGAATCTTAAGCTTACGAGTACAAGAGGCACTTTGAATTCAGGAGTTGGTGAGGTATTTTAGAAGTGGTGAGATGGCAAGATGGCTTTGGCAATTGCTAAGACTTGTCTGGGAGTAGAAGAGGTAACTCTGATTGGGTTGGAGAAAATAACCAAAAGTAAGTTAACAGAGTTGGCAGATAAGTTAAAATTGGGGTTACTTGCGGGAGCTAGGAAATCAGATATAGTTAAAAGTAGCACAGCATCTACAGTCGGAAGTGAAACCTGACACTAGTTAGTCACAGCTGGAGGTAGTGAGACTTCAGTTGTAAATGAAAAAGTTTGAATTAGAAGCAAAGGACAGAGAAATGACTTTTAAAAGGGAATTAGAAATTGCAAAGATGGAGAAGGAAAAGAGAGAGAGAGGATTCCAACTGAAAATGTTGGCAGTTATAAAAAAGAGATTTCAGTAGGTGAGGATTTATCTCCAGAACAGAACCCAGTGGGTATATGTTTAAATTTGTACAAGTTCTTCCAAAGTTTGAGGAAAAGATATTGAAGCATTCTTTATTTCATTTAAGATGCTAGGCTAAACAGATGAAATGGCCACAGGAAAACTGGACATTATTATTAGTCTACATTTTGTTAGGTAATGCGCTTGAGGTATATGCTTCGCTTTCAGAAGAAATGTCCATGAATTATGATCATATTTCACCTCTTTTCTATTTTTCCTTAGTTCTGATGAAGAGTCATTCGGACTCGAAACATTAACTGTGTTCCTCTCCGCAGATGCTGTCAGACCCGCTGAGTTTTTCCAGATATTTTTGTTTTTGTTCTAGATTTCCAGCATCTGCAGTATTTTGCTTTTGTCCGTGAATTATGATGTGGTGATAAATGCTATTTTGAGTGCATATGGGTTGGTTCTTGAAGCATACAGGCAGAAATTTAGGAATATGAGAAAACAGCCTGGGCAAACTTATATTGAGTTTGAAAGAGTAAAACAAAGTAATTTTAACCGGTGGATATGGGCGTTAAAAATAGAGACAACCCATGCAGCTCTTAGGGAAGTCATTCTTTAGGAATAATTTAAACATTCAATCCCTTCGGTAGTGAGAGCTCATGTGGAGGAACAGAGGGTTGATTCCGTAAGACAAGCAGCAGAGATAGCTGATGATTATGAATTAGTTCATAAAGCTAAACCTTTTTTTTGTCAACCTTTCAAATTGAAAAATGATAAAAAGTGGGAAGGTGAAAGGAAGGCAGACAGTCACAGAAAAGGAGTAGCTGGAAGTTCCCAGGAAGTTTTTTCTCAGGATAAAGAGGAAGGTGAAGATAGAAGTGAGTGACTTTCGAAAATTGAGGTGTTTTCATTGTAATAAAGTGGGGCAGAAATGTTTAAAGACTTTGTATGTGAAGGAAAAGTCTTTCCATGTGTATAGGGTGGAGTAGGTAAAGATATTAAAATTTTAAGAGACACAGGGGCTAGTCAATCCTTAATGTTGTGGGATAGTGATACTTGTTGTTCAGAGGGAGTCTTACAGGAGAAGGTAATAATAAGTGGGGTTCATGGAGATGCTAAATCTATTCCGTTGTGGAAGGTAAATTTAAAGAGTAGATGGAAGAATGATGAAGTTATAGTTGGAGTGGTGGAAAAATTGCCCATTGCAGTGGTTCAATTTATTCTGGGTTATGATATAGCTGGATCGCAAATGTGGGTGATGCCTATGGTAGTTGAGCAGCCTGTAGAAGTGTTTTCAACAGAAGTGCTACAGAAGGAACAGCCTGGATTGTTTCCTGATTGTATTATAACAACATTAAAGTCCATAGGGAAGAACAAAATAAACAAGATAAGCAGGCAGTTCAAAGGTAAGAAGGTGTCGAAATCCAATTAGCTGGCACTGTATTTGATAACATTGCTCAGGAGCAAGGAATGCAGGAAAAATTCAGCTGAAGTGTTTAACTCAAAATGGTTAGCGGAGTTACAGAAAAATGATTTGCAATTAAAACAGTTATATCAGAAAGCTTATTCAGAAACAGAAGCAAAATGCATTCCAGTATGTTATTATCTTCAAGGTAATATATTAATTAGAAAGTGGAGGTCAGATCATGTCTCAGCAAATGAAAACTGGAGGGAGGTGCATCAGATTGTTATCCCATTAGGGTATAGAAATGAGATTCTGAGGATTGTTCATGAAATTCCAATGGGGGGACATTTAGGAATTAGGAAAATGCAGGAAAAGGTACAGGGGTTTTGTTTTGGCCAGGATTGTATATGGCTGTAGTCAAATTCTGTAGAACCTGGCATATATGTCAAGTAACAGGAAAATCACAAGCAGTGATTAAGCCGGCGCTTTTAATCCCAATACCAACATTTGAAGAACCTTTTACCAGGGTCATGATTGATTGTGTAGGACTTCTCCCTAAGACTAAAAGTGGAAATCAGTATTTATTAACAATAATGGATGTGTTTACTAGGTTTACTGAAGTGATCCCTTTAAGAAATATTACAACTAAGAAGATTGTGAGGAGTTAACTAAATTTTTTTTTTTAAACAAGATATGGCTTACCTAAGGAAATACAATCAGATCAGGGGTCAAATTTCATGTCACAACTATTTAAGGAAGTAATGAACAGTTTGGGGATAAAACAGTTTAAGTCAACAGCTTATCATCTGGAGTCACAAGGAGCTTTGGAAAGATGGCATCAATTTTTTTAAATTATAAGAGCATACTGTCAGAATTATGCACAGGACTGGGATACAGGAATTCCATTTTTGTTATTTGCTATTAGAGATGCTCCTAATGATTCGACTGGTTTTAGCCCTTTTGAACTAGTTTATGGTCATGAGGTAAGAGGACCACTGAAATTGATTCATGAGAAATTGGTGGGTCAAAATTCAGAAACTACTCTCCTAGACTGCGTATCAAATTTCAGGGAAAGATTGAACAGAGCATGTGAATTGGCTAGGGCGCATTTAAAGATCTCACAGCAGGTGATGAAAGTGAAAGCAGATAAGGCAGCTAAAATTCAGAGTTTTGTTTCTGGAGAGAAAGTACTAGTTTTGTTACCAGTATTAGAAGATTCCTTAAATGCAAGATTTAGTTGGCCTTACAGGATTGAAAAGAAATTGAGTGAAGTAAATTATTCACTAAATACTCCATATTATACTCCAGATAGAAGAAAGAAGCAGAGGGTGTGTCATGTAAATATGCTTAAAAAGTACTTTGACAGGGAAGAGGAACAAAAAGAGGTATCAGTGATGGTGGATGATGAGAAAGAGGTAGAAGTGCAGGGCTCTGAAATTGATTTTTCTCTAATCAAATTGGATAATGAGGGGGTGCTTGAAAATTTAAATTAAATATTGAGTTACCTTCCAAGCAAGTGTCAAAGTGGTTTGGAAAAGCTATTGCAGTCACACAAACCTATTTGTGGAAATAAGTTGGGAAAGGCACATTTAGCTTTACATGATGTATGTATTGAAATATTATCTTCAGTAAGGCAACAACCTTATAGATTAAATCCGGCAAAGTTATCACAAGTACAAAAAGAAATTGATTTCATGCTTCAAAATGATATCACTGAGTCTAGTTGCAGTAACTGGAGCTTGCCTGTTGTACTGGTACCAAAACCGGATGGAACACAAAGACTGTGTGTGGACTATCAAAAGGTGAATGTGGTGACAAAAGAGGAATCATATCCCATGCCACGGTTGGAGGGTTGCATTGAGAAAATGGGACAATTGAAATTTATCACAAAGATTGACTTGCTAAAAGGATATTGGCAGGTACCATTGTCAGAGAGGGCAAAGGAGACATCAGTTTTTGTAACACCAAGTGAACTATATCAGTTTAAAGTCATGCCATTTGGTATGAAGAATGCACCTGCGACATTTCAAAGACTGACAAACAAAGTAATTGTGGGTCTGAGCAATTGTGCTGTTTATATTGATGATCTAATTGTTTTCAGTCAGGCATGTGAGGATCATTTACAGCATCTGGAAGACTTACCTACTTGACTACAAGAAGCTAATTTGGTGATGAACTTGGCTAAAAGTGAATTTACAAAAGCACAAGTTACGTATCTAGGCCATACCATTGGACATGGTAAGGTGGTTCTGAGAGGTGCAAAAGTCAAGGCTATCGTGGATTTCCCAGTGCCTACAACAAAATGAGGAGTTTTGAGATTTCTGGGCATGAGTGGGTTTTACTGGAAATTTGTACCAAATTTTAGCCAAGTGGTTGCTCCACTGACTGAACTATTAAAAAAGAACAAGAAGTTTCAATGGACACTAGAATGTCAGAAGTCATTCGATGGTTTGAACACTGTATTAACTACGACACCAGTTTTGGCAGTACCCAATTATGCCAAGCAATTGAAGTTGGCCGTTGACGCAAGCGATATAGACATTGGGGCTGTACTGTCACAAGATGATGACATTGGAATTGAAAAACCGATAGAGTATTTTTCACGGAAGCTGAATGTACAACAGAGAAGATATTCAACGATTGAAAGAGATTTTGGTGTTAGCATTGCAGCATTTTGAAATTTATGTTGCAAACAATTCATCAGAAAGAATTGTTTATACAGACCATAATTCTTTGAAGTTTTTGGAAAATTTCGAGACAAAAGTGCAAGGCTTTTCAGATGGAGTCTATTATTACAACCATTTAATCTACATATCATACGTATTGCTGGAAGAAAAAAATCTGTTCGCAGATGCATTATCAAGAGTTTGAAATTTAAAGGAAATTGGGACATTTAAAAAAAAAACCTGGACACTGAACTGGAGTGATTTCTGTTGAAATCAAGGACTTGTGTGCATATATATATAGTTATGTTAATATGACAGTTCATTTTCTGATAAGGAGGGTGATGTCATGAAGCTATTAATGTATATAATATTTTGGAAAATATTTTTCTTTTAAAACAGAGGTTTAGTCTGCGGTTGTGTCTTAATTGGATTAAAGACAGCTAGTCTGGGTGCTTTGATGGGTACTAGTTTTGATATGGAAGAGAGATAGCGTGCATTTGCGTTTTTTGAATAGAGCATTCAAGAAGTGGGGTGAAAACTTGACGCCTATTTAGCAGATACCAAGCCATATGTTTATATTACGAATAAAATTGATACTACGAAAGGAGTTTCATTGTTAAAAGGTGGAGTCCAAAGAGGCTGGTGAGACAATGAGAATTTGAATTCAATCAGTGGTGGTAGGTATAACTTCAGCAGTTTTTGGGTGTGCAAGGCAGAGGCAATGCAAGTTAAAAAGGCAGCTGCAAGCCTCCAACTGGCTCCACAATGAAAAGAACCTCATTTTGAATTCGTAAGGTCAAAATGCTTTGTCTGGTGTTTGGTTAAGTCTATGGGTTGCTGTTGCCTTAATTGAGCTTAGTTTGGGAATTTGTTAGAAGTTATGATAGCAGTAATTTGTAGTATATATATATATTTTAACCTGTATAAATTAATAAAATATTTCAATTAGTTTAATGTAAAGCCTTGAGAACTGGTGGTCTGATTCCTGAATTTAAAGTCGCATCTCAAACATAACACTTAAAATTATAGGTTATGACAGTTGTTTGAAGTTTCCCTCTGGGATTTTGAAATAACTCCGATTTACCAACTGCATCAGTCATAACACTCTCTTAATCCAATCTTTCTTTCCCTCACTTTATTTCTCTTCATGTACCTGGTTTGATTAAATTCACCCTATTTCCTTAGCTTTGTTCCTGTTTCTTTCTCAATCCTTAAATTTCATTTATTAAGGAGAAAGACTATTGGTCCAATCATTCACCAAAGTCCCACTGGCACTCATCAGGACACTTTGCAATTATACTGGTATGCTTACGAAGTGTCCTGATGAGTGCAAGATGAAAAGTTTCGGCATGTCTCTTTTTTCAGGAATACATTTAAATGACTAGTGTCATCTTCTAAATAATGGTATCTAAATAAATTTTGAATTTAGAACAGCCTTGAAAACGGAATATGTAGCAGCTGCTAGTAACAGTCTATACAGAGTCTCCATATCCCAAACAATTTTCTGAAAGTGATCAAGTTCAGCATAATGAAAGGATTTAAAACTAAGAATTCTAGTGCTCAAATCATTGATCTGCTTAAGTGTTTCACTACTGCAGATGGGGTAAGCAATTAACTGTGCTGCTTTTGAAATTTCTGATTTGTCATATGCTTGCTGCAGTGTATACAAATTATTTTTCAGGAAATTTGAGTATAAAAACTCACAACGGGAAGATTGATGGTGAAATGGCAAAATTTATGGCTCATGTTGCCGATATCTTTGTTTCAGAAAATACTAGGCTATTAATTTAGATGGATTCAAAGTTTCAAGATCAGTTTATCTAGTAGCAATAAAGATGATGTACTGAATTTGCATTTGGTAGATCTGTTCTGTATTACAAATACTGCACCTTCTCCTAACAGAGGGGCTGACTCATGTCAGGCTTCTGCCAATATGCTCTGGAACTGACTATTCAGAGCTTCTATTACATGTTGTTAGGCTAAAAGGAAAATGTAAAATCAATGAATTGATACCGGCTATAAATGCTAGATTAGAATCAGAATCTGAAGACATCATGTGGCCAATATTTATATGGGTGGAAATGGGGGAAAGAAACAAGCTGAATTAGAAAAGCAAAACTGTGTGCGTGGCACTTGCGGCAGACTTCGTCTTCCCAGAATTGGCTTGTTCAGACATCAAAATAAGTGTAGATGATCTCATCTGACCTCACCAAAGTTCAGAGGTTGCATTCCCATTATCTCTCATAGATGGAAGGATGCCAATCACTGAATTTTAACAGCTATAAGACATTTGATCAAAGCTGGCTGGGAAATTTGACAAATTACCAAATTAGAAATGCCAAAATTATCTTGAATGTAGCAACTCAGGCAAAAACTATGGAATCAATGTTTTGGAAAGTTTTCTTACAGTTATTTACTTCATATTATTTGGAGCTTAAAATATGGTACTAGAATGCTGCTGCAATAAAGCTTACTACAGAGATAATTACCTCCTGTGGCGTTCTCATTCTACCTGCTGCAGCATCATAGTTCAGCATATCTGTTGGATCAATCCACTCATCATCATCATCACCTTGCAGCCCATTCGCTACCAGGAGCGCTTCAAATATCAACCAAGGTATGAGCATGATTCAAATCTAAGGCATAGAATAAACACGGCAAAATTATTAAAAGTACATCTGTGAATGCTGCAGCTTGTCTTAACAAATATGCAACATAGAATATGAATAATAAATAAATGCAAAACTGGCTGTTCCTTTTCCCAGCTTTGCATCAACCACTATGCTTCATTGGCAATGAAATATTTGGGGCATCTTGAGCTCATTCAAGATGCTAAAGTTCTTTATTTTATTGGTGACAGAGGAAGAAACTTCTCAATGTGATTTTCTCTGCTTCAACTGTTACTTTGCGATCTGTTGGCATTTTTTTTTGCCCCACTGTCTAGCCTGTGGCAAGTCACATTCCAGCTATTAAGCTGCAAAATAAAATCAACTTCAGAAGCAAAAAACTGTAGATGCTAAAAATAAATAGTGCTGCAATTACTTAGCAGGTTAATCAGCAAGTGGAGAGAACAGATGAGTTAATGGCCCAGGATCTTTTGGCAAAAAAAAACACCGCCTCTTATGACACTCGCCATCATGCACGTGCAAATGCTACAGCAATGTCAGGCGAGAGCAGATACACAGAAATCCAAAAGCTGCTGTACACGATGCACCGCTCCTCCATTAGCTTCTGAGTGGCTGATATTGCTGTTTGGCTCATAATTGAAATGCACTGAATGGTCTAAAGTTGCTGTATTTGCACAATAGTTATGAATTAAGCTTGATGCAGAAAGTTAAGTAAAATCAGTTCAATCATACTATTACATGTGATAAACATTGAATTGCTCACAGTCAACCTCTCTGGCACTGAAAAATAACTATTACAAGTGTGGAATCCCACTCCTTCAGATTTTAACTTTTTTCCCCCAAATTATCCGACAAAATTTTATTTAACTTTTTTTGTCTCTTTGTTCTCCCGCTTAATCCAATCTTTCTCTCTCTTTATTTCTCCTTCTGTACCTCAAATTTACATTTCCTTCTCAGTCCATGCAGTTAATTTCTGATTAGCCAATCCAACTAGCCAATTAGGTTTCCCTGTTCGCTCAGGTCTCAGATGTCCTGTTTCCCTCACTGCAGATTTATTGGTTCAAAATTTCAGCAACTCGCCACATAAATAATCAGAGATTAAGCCAGCATTGGCATGTCTATTTAACGACGTATGTTCTTTGTCATGCTACAGTAAATTCTAGGTCACGTTTCTGTTCTGGGCCCTTCATCAAAACTCAACAACACCCAAATGACGGGTGCCTTAAAACATTCGCCTAACATTGATGAGTTTCCCGCACATTCTGATTGCGGCTGTCCCACCGACTAACTCATCTACGTAATACTTTTAAATATTTCAAATTATTTTCAGGGCAACGTACATACCTTAAAGTATACAAGGCAAGCAACTTGGTAAAAAGATAGAATATTTTCCACCACTAGAACTGATTTTAGCAGCAAGTACTAAGTAGGGAAGATGAGAAGTTGGGGGCGCTTTGCAGTACTTTACACTCAAAATGTAGCCCAGTTCATTTGAAATACAGAACTCAATTAAACTTCTCAGAACAATAACATTTCCAACAAAATTCTCATCAAAAGTTGAAATGAAACAAAAATTGTATGTTAGAAACCACATTCCAACACAAATAAAATTGTTGTAAATAGTCTAGGAATTGCTGTGCAACAAGGAAACTAAGTAACTAAGCAGTATTATTGCAACCAATCCTGTATCCTCACGTAGGCCAGAGCACTGTAAACACGGCACTACATTTTTCATTTTGCAGAACTCAAAAGCCCACTTAAAAACAAAATTCGAAATTGGTGGCACTCACTGCATATGTTATGCAATTAGTATAAGATTTAATAAATGGCAATCCTTTTTTATTCAGTCTAAGAATTTAACATGCACCTAATGAACTTTCAAAACTCATCACCTGCACAGTAAAATTTCTCAGAACCACGACAAGATCCCAGGGGTTACATTTGGTAGCTTTCTGGGCTGAATGATTTGGGTATCCACTTTGGGAGTAAAGTACTGTCTTCTTCTCTCCTTGGTATGTGCAACCACGTGCAGTAGGGTAGGTATCATCAGTGACAGCTTTACCAGGAAGGCTTCATCACCAAAGATCAATCCAGATCCTTGCTGTGATGTGGCGAAGACATCATGCAAGTTTGAGTGCCAATGGCATTATATGAGTAGCTTCCCAATCATCTGCATTCTTGATCTGTAGTTGAGCATCTTAAAGGGTCACCACATTTAGCAAATGGTACCCTTTCATCTTTGCTGTATGTCACAGGTGCATCACTGGGTGCCTTCGACGACACGAGTTCTGTTGGCAGCCCGCTGCATTTTAGAAAAGCCAGCAAGCCTGTGGGGTGCCATAGAACTCTCCCTTTGCCACATCACACTTGTAAAGTATAGTATCCACGACCTGCTAAATGCAAACCCTAACAATGCTCTGCGGTGCCTGACTAAAATGACCCAAATTGAGGACTGTAGTTACCTTCATAGCCACTGACGAGGCTCTGTGAGCGCCAGAACATGGCTGAAGGTCCTTGTGAACATCTCAGAGACAGCCAGTTATCTCCTTATTAAAGTGTAGCTTCCTCACACAGCCTCTCTTTGTCTCTCCGGGATGAGTAATTGTTCCTGCTTTTGAGCCTCTGTGACTGACTGCTCATTGTTGTTCTCTGCACTGACCTTTCATGCTGTACAGAAAATAATCATCACGATGTCTGGAGAACTATAGTTTTCTCCAGTTTGTGTCTTTTAGGCCTCTAAGCACTTGTAGCCTGTTGACATCAAATAAACTTGAAAAAATCTGACACTCTGGGTCTTACATTCTACAAACATTTTCACAGCTAAATAAAGGTCCCTTTGTCTGAATCCAGCTTTAATTGAATATGCACAGGCCATAAAAGGCACCAAGAAAAGCTAGCTGTGTCACTTCAGTCAGTCCTAACTTTTTGTGCCAAGATGAATTCATATCTACTGCGCAAATACAGTTTCTTTACGTTGGTCAATTGAATTCAATGGTGAGGCAGAGAGTGAAATGCCATTTTCAAGAAGCTAACGGCAGAGCAACGTAATGGAGGCTGCAACTTTTGGATACTAGTATTTAACTGCACAGCTGCCCCAACCATGAAGCTGCTGCAGAAAGAAAATTACCCTACCACAGAGGTTTAACTTAATTAAAGCATGCATTAAAAACTATTCTACTGCATTAAAATATTCAGTCAGTGAGTCCCACCACGAGTGTATATTTTTGTCCATACATCAAACTCCTGTTAAAAGTTTGTATAGAGAAGGGCACAGGTGAGTTCAGGAACTGACTTGTCCTGCATCTGAGGGGTTGTAGCCTTTCCCCTGAATGCAACCAGCAGTAATATGGATTCAGGGGGTGATTCTCATTGCTTATGACACTCTCTTTACTTCCGCCAAAATTCTTCGAGAGCGATTTTCATCACGAAAGATCTGCTCATCAAATAACTTTCCTGTCCGGCTCAATAATCTCTGTACCCTTAAAGGGTTTACTTTCCTACGACAACAGCACTAGAAGAGACATCCAAGAAGGATTGCACTCTCAACTACAACGTTATGAAAGAGTTTCATGATTGTGGGGTCAACGTGAAAGGATTTTAATTTCCTGAGGTAGTAAAATTGTGTATGTCCCTTGGCCACCAGATCTGTATACTGTTCCCTCCAATTCAACTTTGGTACCTAGATACTTGTAGTTAGTAACTATTTGAATGTTCAGATCACAAATCTTCATGGGAACAATATTAACTGGCTTTTTCCTAAAGTCTATAACTAGTCCTTTCGTCTTATTTTCGTTAGAGAATTGTTATCGCACCATTTTACAAATTTTTCTACAGAATTCCTACGGTTGACTTATTATCCCTTACGAGGCCCACGAGCACCGTATCATCAGCATATTCCAGGATTGTTATGTCGACAATCATCCGTGTAGCAGATGAAAAGTAAAAGGTGACAGTACACAACGCTGAGGAGATCCAGTATTTGGTAACATGGGCTCCGAGTAGATCCCAGAGGCTAACACTCATTGGGTCCTGCTGTGACGGAATCACCGATGCAAAGTAGGAGAGTAGGATTAACATCAAGGATTTTCAGTTTTTCAATAAACTAGAATGGTTGCATGGTATTAAAAGCTGAAGGGAAATCAACAAAGTAGCTCAAGCATAGCTGCCTAATCTATGTGCTGTTGGATCAAATGGACCAAGGTCAGAGCAGCGTCGTCCACTGACTTATGAGGTTGATAGGCAAACTGTAACTGATCAATATGTGGAACAAGATCCAAAAGGCACTTTGACACAATGTGCTTGAAACACTTTGTGACTATTAATCTAAGAGCAACTGGTTGGTAATCATTCAACTCAGCAGGCTGTGACTTCTTAGCAACCAGAATGATGATGGCTGAATTCCTACAAAGAACAGTATGAGTGTCAAACAATTTCTGGAAAATCAGATAGAAAGGAACTGCCAACTCATGAGCACATTCCTTAAGAATTTTCCACTGATCTGATCTGGGCTGCATGGTTTCTGTACATTCATTGGAGATCAAGAAGGAACCATGTCTACATGGACATCAGACACAAAATCCTCCAGATAAAACGGGATAAATGTGCCCAACATCACCCTCATCCTGATGACCATCTTTGTGTGTGACTGCATCAAGCTGCGCAGATCCTCAGTATACAAACACCAAATGTCCTATGCTATCGATGTTCGATCCATCACCGCGTTTTGAGGGACGAGTCTGGCCATGTTGTTAATGAACACTCTGTTCAGTTGCCAACTTGCCAGAGAACACACTGTTCAGTTGGACTGTGCCATACCACTTGCCCCTCCTGGAAAAGTTGTGTCGAAAAACACCTCTGACCACAAATTGATCCGGCAGCTGTCTGCACATTAAGATCCTCGAGGTTTTGCAGAGAAAGATAGTGAATCTTGTTGAGCTGGTCACTTCCAAACAATATAGCTTGGTGAGTGGTGAGAAGGATCATCAGATCCTTCATGCACATCCAACCTCAGTGCTGTCGCAGGCTGTCCTTGAGTTGGCTGCAGTGGGAAAGGGGCCTTTGTCCATCTCCTTAATGTCTGGAAAGAGCTGCAGTGTTTTTTGTTCATCCCAAGCAGCTCCCAAATGGAGGTCTCTGTGCTTCATGGTGTGCGTCCCTGGGAACAATCCAAGACAAACATCAACTGCCATCAACTCAGTTAAAGGTACTCTTTAGACTGCCTGAAGCTTTTTGGGCTTCCTGTGTGAGGAGTTGTCCAACCAACTGTTGCAGATGGCACATTCCAAGGTCAAAATGAAGTATGAGGCAGCCACCATAAAGGATCAATAGAGAATGGTCACAGCTTAGACCCCTCCTGCCATAGTACTCTGAGACTGGAACCAATGTAAAACTCCTCAAGTTGTAAGCATTAGGAAATGTTTAATACAATGCAAATGTAAATGCAATCTGCACTGTACCCCATAAGACTTAGGAGCAGACGCAGGCCATTTGACCCATCGAGTCTGCTCCGCCATTCAATGAGATCATAACTGATCTGATAAGCATCGACTCCACTTTCTTGCCTTTTCCCCATAACCCTTGACTCCCTTACTGATTAAAAATCTAGAGTGCCATGTACTGCAACTAACAAAATTTATTATGTTACACTAAGTGAACTGGCACATTTGAATAGCACTGTTATGTATATATACAAATTTTATGACTAAATCATACTTTTGGAAAAAGAATACACATAATAAGTAGTACCATTAGCCTGATCGTCACCTTGACAGCAAAATCTGGGCCATTAGTAACTAAGCTCAGGGAGCAGGTCCTGACAGAGGGTCCAGGCATCACGCGCACACCCTCCACTCCCCTCTCCTCCCGCACACGCCCAAACACAACCTCCCGTGGGCACATTGCCCCCTCGCCCCCCTCCCTTGGCAGCCACGGGATCACCCCCCCCCCTTCCCGTGGCAGCCCACGGGATCACCCCCCCCCCTCCCTTGGCAGCCCGCGGGATCGCCCCCCCCTCCCTTGGCAGCCCACGGGATCGCCCCCCCTCCCTTGGCAGCCCGCGGGATCCCCCCCCCTCCCTTGGCAGCCCGCGGGATCGCCCCCCCCCCCTCCCTTGGCAGCCCGCGGGATCGCCCCCCCCCTCCCTTGGCAGCCCGCGGGATCGCCCCCCCCACTCCCTTGGCAGCCACGGGATCGCCCCCCCCCCCACTCCCTTGGCAGCCACGGGATCGCCCCCCCCCCCTCCCTTGGCAGCCCGTGGGATCGCCCCCCCCCCCTCCCTTGGCAGCCCGTGGGATCGCCCCCCCCCCCTCCCTTGGCAACCCGCGGGATCGCCCCCCCCCCTCCCTTGGCAGCCCGTGGGATCGCCCCCCCCCTCCCTTGGCAGCCCGTGGGATCGCCCCCCCCCCTCCCTTGGCAGCCCGTGGGATCGCCCCCCCCCTCCCTTGGCAGCCCGTGGGATCGCCCCCCCCCTCCCTTGGCAGCCCGTGGGATCGCCCCCCCCCTCCCTTGGCAGCCCGTGGGATCGCCCCCCCCCTCCCTTGGCAGCCCGCGGGATCGCCCCCCCCCCTCCCCGCGGGCACAGCCACCCATCTCCCCGGGTCTGTTGACCCTTCCCAGCAGCCGCTACTCTTTCTTGCCGGGGCCTCTGGTTTACAAAAACAAGCAGCTCGGTCACATCGGCCCAACAAATGTTTAAATCGTTCACAGAAAAGGTGCGCGAAAAGCGACACCTCAGCACAAATGCCGAGAAACGCCAATACCTTCCCCTCCCTGAGTCCGGGCTCCAGCTCGGCCCCAGTAAGGATTATAAACCGCCGCGATCTGCATCACTTCCGGCAGCAGGTGCATGCTGGGAGTTGTAGTCCCGAACTCCGACCATCTTTGTTCAAAATAAAAACAAAGGTACCTGGAAAAACTCAGCAGGTCTGGCAGCATCTGTGGAGAGGAACAGTTAACGTTTCGAGTCTGTATGACTCTTCAACAGAACTAAGTAAAAATAGAAAAGAGGTGAAATATAGGCTGGTTTAAGGGTGGGTGGGACAAGTAGAGCTGGATAGAGGGCCAGTGATAGGTGGAGATAACCAAAAGATGTCACAGACAAAAGGCCAAAGAGGTGTTGAAGGTGGTGATATTATCTAAGGAATGTGTTAATTAAGGGTAGAAAACAGGACAAGCAAGGTACAGATAGCCCTAGTGGGGGTGGGGTGAAGGGAAGGGATCGAAATAGGCTAAAAGGTAGAGATAAAACAATGGATGGAAATACATTTAAAAATAATGGAAATAGGTGGGAAATGAAAAATCTATATAAATTATTGGAAAAAAGGGGGAATCGGAAAGGGGGTGGGGATGGAGGAGAGAGTTCATGATCTAAAATTGTTGAACTCAATATTCAGTCCGGAAGGCTGTAAAGTGTCTATTCAGAAGATGAGGTGCTGTTCCTCCAGTTTGCGTTGAGCTTCACTGGAACAATGCAGCAGGCCAAGGACAGACATGTGGGCATGAGAGCAGGGTGGAGTGTTGAAATGGCAAGCGACAGGGAGGTCTAGGTCATGCTTGCAGACAGACCGAAGGTGTTCTGCAAACCGGTCACCCAGTCTGCGTTTGTTCAAAATACTTTTGAGCAAAAGTGGGTAATCCTACTGAGGTACAATTCTATGCTTTCTAGCTTGTGTATTAGTGACCTAAAATACGGTTGTGTTGATAACTTGCACTTACATTGTAGCATCAACATCTCAGACAGGTCCTGAATAAGGCCCCTCCCAACTGCGACTAAAGAGAAATCACCCAGATAGGATATGTGTGACCAGCAACTTAGTGAAGAGATGGGGTGTTCAGGGATGTTTAGAAGTGGTGAAGTTCACAAGGCAGAAGTTTTGTCAATAGCTATTTAAATAGTAGGTGTAGCTGTGCAGTTTTCCCCTCAAAAGAAAAAATATACTACTTCAGAGTTCAAAAAAAACCCCCACAGAAATTGAAACCTAACCAAAACAGAATCACAAACATGGACTATAAAAATCAAATCGTCTTTCAATCAAAGTGGACGCTGACGCTGTGTTCCAGATTTGATATTGGTGATTTGCATTTGCCTTACAACACCCGAAAGCCTTGGTATTGTTACTTGCTTTGGAGATAGTGGATAATTCAAAGGACTATTGGGCACCTGTGGCTCAAAAATGACCTTCAGCTCAGGAATTTTACTTAGAGGTAGCTTATAAACATAAATCAACTGATCCTAATTACTGCAATAAAATCAATCTCCATTTGCACCCTGTTTCTAGGCCCCACCACACTTGTGCATCTTCCAGCACTCCCAAGTGCACTGGCCAGAGTTTTGTCTGCATTGTAGCAGCAATGGCTGTCATAGAAGCTTCATGCCCACAAGCAGACGAATGTCTTCCTCTATTAAACAGAGACCGTGGAAGTTTTCCCATTATCAGAAGTAATGTCTTGCACCACACACAAGTCAGGGTTTCTGCATCTTCACTCAAGAGTATTGCACCAACCTAATAAGAAACTCTGACTCGACTCCTTGCATTTTGTGAAGTCTTCGAACAGTCTTGGATTGCAGGGAGGGCGGTGATGATGGCATTTGTTTAAATCTATGTCTTGAAATATACTGCAAATTTTGTTAGGAGGATGACTGGTATCTCAAATCTTGCGAACAGCTCTCATTTTCTCAGAGCTCTATTGACATCCTGGATAGGGGTTGTCGCACACTCTGCAGTTACAATCTTCAATACGGATATGCGCTGGATGAGCTATTGACATTAATTCCTTCCACAAGTTAGCTGATACCACTTGAACATCCGTATCCACACAGGAGTTAAAGGTATACAACATTCAGAAAGGGATAAAGGAATAGATTACAGGAAGGTGGGACAAAACCACAGCAAGATTTAAAGGCAAGGATAACATTTTGAATTTAATTTGTTGGGTAAACCAGTGTGTCAACAAGGATAGGAGGGTGGCAGATGGAAGGTAACCAACATCAGCATTAGTGTGGTTGAGTTTAGACAAATAAAGGACATAAAAAAAGGTTTCCATTGGTAAAGATGGGGAAATGTTAGAGTTGCAAGTCTCGAGATGGAGCTCGACCCATGATTCAGCCTGAGGTGGCATTGTGGACTAGTAATCCAGAGACCCAGCATAATGCTTTGGCGATCCGGGTTTGAATCCCACCACACCAGATGGTGGAATTTGAATTCAATAAAAATCTAACGATGAATATTGTCGATTGTTGTAAAAGCCCATCTGGCCTACATGTGGAAATGTGGTTGACTCTGAAATGGCTCCACAAATAACCCCATCTTCAATGATGGCGGGAGCCCAGCGCATCAGTGAAAAAGATAAGGCTGAAGCATTTGCAACAATCTTCAGCCAGAAGTGCCAAGTGGGTGATTCATCTTGGCCTCCTCCGGAGGTCCCCAGAATCACAGATGCCAGACTTCAGCCGATTTGATTTATTCCACGATATCAAGAAACGGCCAAAAACACAGAATAGTGCAAAGGCTATGGGCCCTGACAATATTCAGGCAATAGAACTGAAGATTTCAGAACTTGCCGTGCCCTTAGCCAAGCTGTTCCAGTACAGCTGCAACACTGGCATCAAACCGGCAATGTGGAAAATTGCCCAGGTATACACAAAAAGCATGACAAATCCAACCTGGCCAATTACCACCCCATCAGTCTACTCTCGGTCATCTGTAAAGTAATGAAAGGGGTCATCAACAATGCTATCAAGCGGCACTTGCTTAGCAATACCTGCTCATTGGTGCCCAGTTTGGATTCCACCAGCGCCACTCAGCTCCTGACCTCATTACAGCCTTGGTTCAAACATGGACAAAAGAGATGAACTCCTGAAGTGAGGCGAGAGTGACTGTCCGTGACATCAAGGCCGCATTTGACAGAGTGTAGCATCAAGGAGCCCTAACAAAACTGCAGTCAATGGGAATCAGGTGGAAAACTCTCTACGGGTTGGAGTCATACCTAGCACAAAGGAAGGTAGTTGTGGTTATTGGAGGTCAGACATCTTAGCTCCAGGACATCACTGCAGGAGTTCCTTAGGGTAGTGTCCTCGGCCCAACCTTCTTCAGCTGTTTCATCAATGACCTTCCTGCCATGATGAGGTCAGAAGTCGGGATGTTCACTGATGATTGCACAATGCTCAGCACCATTTGTGACTCCTCAGATACTAAAGCAGTCCATGACCAAATGCAGCAAGACCTGGACAGTATCCAAGCTTGGGCTGACAGGTGGCAAGTAACATTTGCACCACACAAATGCCAGGCAATGACCATCTCCAAGAGAGAATCCAACCATCGCCCCTTGACGTTCAATAGCATTACCATCACTGAATCCCCCACTATCAACATCCTGGGGAGTTACCATTGACCAGAGCCTGAACTGGACTAGCCATATAAATAAAAACAGAATTACCTGGAAAAACTCAGCAGGTCCGGCAGCATCGGCGGAGAAGAAAAGAGTCGAAGTTTCGAGTCCACATGACCCTTCAACAGAACTGAGTATAGTTAGGAGAGGGGTGAAATATAAGCTGGGTTAAGGTGGGGGGTGCGGGGGGAGAGAAGTTGAGGGTGGGGTGGTTGTAGGGACAAGCAAGCAGTGATAGGAGCAGATAATCAAAAGATGTCACAGACAAAAGGATCAAAGAGGTGTTGAAGGTGGTGATATTATCTAAGAAAAGTGCTAATTAAGAATGGATGGCAGGACACTCAAGGTACAGCTCTAGTGGGGATGGAGTGGAAAGACTGACAAGGTATTAGTTGTAGATTTAAAAATAATGGAAATATGTGGGAAAAGAAAAATCTATATAAATTATTGAAAAAAACAAAAGGGAGAGGGAAGAAACGGGGTGGGGATGGGGGGAGGGAGTTTAAGATCTAAAGTTGTTGAATTCAATATTCAGCCCGGAAGGCTGTAAAGTGCCTAGTTGGAAGATGAGGTGCTGTTCCTCCAGTTTGCGTTGGGCTTCACTGGAACAATGCAGCAAGCCAAGGACAGACATGTGGGCAGGAGAGCAGGGTGGAGTGTTAAAATGGCAAGCGACAGGGAGGTTTGGGTCTTTCTTGCGGACAGACCGCAGGTGTTCTGCAAAGCGGTCGCCCAGTTTGCGTTTGGTCTCTCCAACGTAGAGGACACCGCATTGGGAGCAACGAATGCAGTAGACTAAGTTAGGGGAAATGCAAGTGAAATGCTGCTTCACTTGAAAGGAGTTTTTGGGCCCTTGGACGGTGAGGAGAGAGGAAGTGAAGGGGCAGGTGTTGCATCTTCTGTGTGGGCATGGGGAGGTGCCATAGGTGGGGGTTGAGGAGTAGGGGGTGATGGAGGAGTGGACCAGGGTGTCCCGGAGGGAACGATCCCTACGGAATGCCGCCAGGGGGGGTGAAGGGAAGATGTGTTTGGTGGTGGCATCATGCTGGAGTTGGCGGAAATGGCGGAGGATGATCCTTTGAATGGGAAGGCTGGTGGGGTGATAAGTGAGGACAAGGGGGACCCTATCATGTTTCTGGGAGGGAGGAGAAGGCGTGAGGGCGGATGCGCGGGAGATGGGCCGGACATGGTTGAGGGCCCTGTCAACGACCGTGGGTGGAAAACCTCACTTAAGTAAGAAGGAGGACATGTCAGAGGAACTGTTTTTGAAGGTAGCGTCATCAGAACAGATGCGACGGAGGCGAAGGAACTGAGAGAATGGGTTGGAGTCCTTACAGGAAGCGGGATGTGAGGAGCTGTAGTCGAGGTAGCTGTGGGAGTCGGTAGGCTTGTAATGGATCTTGGTGGACAGTCTATCATCAGAAATTGAGACAGAGAGGTCAAGGAAGGGAAGAGAAGTCTCAGAGACGGACCATGTGAAAATGATGGAGGGGTGGAGATTGGAAGCAAAATTAATAAATTTTTCCAGGTCCCGACGAGAGCATGAAGCAGCACCGAAGTAATCATCGATGTACCGTAGAAAGAGTTGTGGGAGGGGGCCGGAGTAGGACTGGAACAAGGAATGTTCCACATACCCCATAAAGAGACAGGCATAGCTGGGACCCATGCGGGTACCCATAGCCACACCTTTTATTTGGAGGAAGTGAGAGGAGTTAAAGGAGAAATTGTCCAGTGTGAGAACAAGTTCAGCCAGACGGAGGAGAGTAGTGGTGGATGGGGATTGTTTGGGCCTCTGTTCAAGGAAGAAGCTAAGGGCCCTCAGACCATCCTGGTGGGGGATGGAGGTGTAGAGGGATTGGACATCCATGGTGAAGAGGAAGCGGTTGGGGCCAGGGAACTGGAAATTGTTGACGTGACGTAAGGTGTCAGAGGAATCACGGATGTAGGTGGGAAGGGACTGGACAAGGGGAGAGAGAAGGGAGTCAAGATAACGAGAAATGAGTTCCGTGGGGCAGGAACAGGCTGACACGATCGGTCTGCTGGGACAGTTCTGTTTGTGGATTTTGGGTAGGAGGTAGAAGTGGGCTGTCCGAGGTTGGGCGACTATCAGGTTGGAAGCTGTGGGAGGAAGATCTCCAGAGGAGATGAGGTCAGTGACAGTCCTGGAAACAATGGCTTGATGTTCTGTGGTGGGGTCATGGTCCAGGGAGAGGTAGGAGGAAGTGTCTGCGAGTTGACGCTCAGCCTCCGCGAGGTAGAGGTCAGTGCGCCAGACAACAACAGCACCACCCTTGTCAGCGGGTTTGATGACAATGTTGGTGTTGGACCTGAGAGAACTGAGTGCAGTAAGTTCAGAGACAGATTAGAATGGGTGAGAGGAGCAGAGAAATTGAGACGGCTAATGTCACGCCGACAGTTCTCAATGAAAAGATCAAGAGAAGGTAAGAATCCAGAGGGAGGGGTCCAGGTGGAGGGAGAATATTGGAGGTGGGTAAAAGGATCCGTTGAACGGGGAGAGGACTCCTGCCCAAAGAAGTGAGCACGGAGACGAAGATGGCGGAAGAATTCAGCATCGTGCCGAGCCCGAAATTCATTGAGATGAGGGCGTAAGGGTATGAAACTAAGTCCTTTGCTGAGCACTGAACGTTTAGCATCGGAGAGGGGAAGGTCAGGGGGTATAGTGAATACGCGGCAGGGGCTGGGATTGGAAGATGGGGTGGGGACGGAGGGACAAGCAGGGGTGGAGGGTCCCAGATGGGTGTTGGTGTCGATGAGTTGTTGGAGCTTGCGTTCCTTAGCACTTAAGAGAAAGAGAAAAAGTTTCTTGTTGAGGCGTCGGATGAGGCGAAGAATAAAATGAAACTGGGGGCACGCGCAGCTTTGAAAAAGGGTGCGGCGGTGCCGCTCCAGTGAAGCCCAACGCAAACTGGAGGAACAGCACCTCATCTTCCGACTAGACACTTTACAGCCTTCTGGGCTGAATATTGAATTCAACAACTTTAGATCTTAAACTCCCTCCCCCCAACCCCACCCCGTTTCTTCCCTCTCCCTTTTGTTTTTTTCAATAATTTATATAGATTTTTCTTTTCCCACATATTTCCATTATTTTTAAATCTACAACTAATACCTTGTCAGACTTTCCACTCCACCCCCACTAGAGCTGTACCTTGAGTGTCCTGCCATCCATTCTTAATTAGCACTTTTCTTAGATAATATCACCACCTTCAACACCTCTTTGATCCTTTTGTCTGTGACATCTTTTGATTATCTGCTCCTATCACTGCTTGCTTGTCCCTACAACCACCCCACCCTCAACTTCTCTCCTCCCGCCCCCCCCACCTTAAACCAGCTTATATTTCACCCCTCTCCTAACTACACTCAGTTCTGTTGAAGGGTCACGTGGACTCGAAACGTCGACTCTTTTCTTCTCCGCCGAGTTTTTCCAGGTAATTCTGTTTTTGTTTTGGATTTCCAGTATGCGCAGTAGATTTTTGTTTTTATAGCCATATAAATACTGTGGCTACAAGAGCAGGTCAGAGGCTAGGAATCCTGCAACAAGTAACTCACCTCCTGACTCCCCAAAGCCTGTCCACCATCTGCAAGGCACAAGTCAGGATGAATACTCCCTACTTGCCTGAATGAATGCAGCTCAATACAACACTAAAGAAGCTTGACACCATCCAGGACAAAGCAGCCCACTTGATTGGCACCACATCCACAAACATTAACTCCTTCCACCACCGACGCACAGTAGCATGTACCATCTACAAGATGCCCTGCAGGAATTCACCAAAACTCCTTAGACAGCACCTTCCAAGCCCACGACCACTACCATCTAGAAGGACAAGGGCAGCAGATAGGTGGGAACACCACCACCTGGAAGTTCCCCTCCAAGTCACTCCCCATCCTGACTTGGAAATATATCACTGTTCCTTTACTGTCGCTGGGTCAAAATCCTGGAACTCCCTTCCTAACAGCGCTGGGGGTGTATCTGAACTGCTGCAGTCCATGTGGTGTAAGAAGGCAGCTCACCACTTAAGGGACACTAGGGTTGGGCAATAAATGCTGGCCTAGCCAGCGAAGCCCACATCCTGTGAATGAATTAAAAAAAAATATAGCCAGGGAGAGTGGAAGTGTGTGCTGTGCACAGATTTGCACATTTGTTTCATAATTTCATCCTTTTCAAGGCATTTTCTTTGTCACTAGATGGCTCACACTGTATGCACTTTTCCAATCTGCTAGAAAATGACTGCCCTGGTCTCAATTCATGATTTCAGAACAGGGAATCAGGAGGTACAGATTTATGTTGCAAGAAAATTCAGCTCTATGCTGTGCAGTCATGGCTTTCACTTTTCTGTTTTGAAAAATGAATAAACAAACGAATGTGTGTGAGGGGCACACATTGAGGAGTCTGTGTGAAGTTGAGATTTGCCAAAAAGAGTGGGAGTTAGAGATACATATGACAAGTGAATGAGAGCTACACAGAGAAAATAAGAAGGAAAGAATTTGGATAGGAACAAGCAGACATTTTCAGGAAAGAAAATGTATTTTTGTCCGTGCATAATACCATAGTTGATCAGCCAACTGAAGTAAACTGAAATCGCCATCATCTTCCAATCTTGGTAGGAAACAAATTTATTTTACGTTCTTCATTAAATGTTTTTATTGAGAAAACACTGCACAATCACACTTTGTAATTCTCATTACATTTTTAATCATTACAAGGGTTAGAAAAAAAACTACTAAATGAGGTGCATAGGATATATCCTCTGGTTTCTTGTAACCAAAACAGAAATACGCAAGTTAAATATTAATAAACCCAATATTTCAGTATTTATATTAAACTAAACTGTACAATAGAAAATAAAGTATTACATATACAAACAAAAAAATAACATTTCACAAGTTATTTAAAACTTTTTAAGTGCAAGAACAAAAGCATTTATTAGATTTCACAGGCCTGTTTGTAAACACTGTACTAATATTACCCATGCGTGCACACAGTGAAAGCCATGCTACAGGAAGTATAAAAGCAAAGCATCTATGTCTGAAATATTCTTCATCAACCAGATGTGCCTCACCAATTTTGTGCTATCAACTGGCTAGCTTTAATACTTCCTACATCAGAACAAATTCCTGTTTAGGTTGATTGAATGAATATTCACTTTGACTTATTGTAAAATTAACATACACAACCAATAATTTGATCTCTAATACTCAGCCAGCTTTCTACAATAGATACTGGCACAATGAATAAGGAATGCCATAAATACTAAATAAATGTTTGCCTCACTTGATTCAGTCATCATGTACATTTGGCGACAGAGCTCAGTGACAACATGATCACATGTGGAAGACCCAAGCACAGCATAATAATACAAACACAGACAGCAGTTCCATTTAGCTTGAACAGCAACACGTTGACCTTTGCTGTCTCATACGTTCTACTGGTCAGTTACATACACAGTGATGCCAATAAATTTCAACTCTTGGATTACAATTGCAATTGTGCTTTGTCTGCATTGGCATCAATTAGTCAACTGCTGTTGTAAGTCCAGAGGGTTACTGTCCTGTCAGCAGATGAAGATAAGAAAGATAGATCCTCAGTGTGCCATCTACACTGTATAACTTTGTCCTTATGCTTAGATACTACTGTTGTAGGAAGTGGCTTTATTAGATCTCCTATGGGCAGAAAATTAAAACGTTACAAAAGGCTGCAGCTGCAGAAAATTATTAAGCATTTAATTGCACCAAATTAAGATGAACTTGCGAATGATAACTAAAATGCTAAATGATGACCAAATCTATTCCCAAAGTTTACAGTTCCTCATTCAGGTTTTATAAAATGATATGTTATATACATCCATACTCAAAGCCAATGCAAGTACAAGTAATCAATATAGGAGACTATCCTGAAAATAGATCAAAATAATTTTAAACTAGAAACGAATGAAAGCAAATAACCAGACTCCCCAGTAGTCCTAGAAAGGTGCTATTGTCAGTTCCTAGCCTATTCTATGTTAGCCAAAGCCAGCCACTATGTGGATATTCCAGATAGTGTCAGCTAATTCCTGATCCTCATTAGTTACTCCTATTTGAACTGCACAAACATGAATGCACAAGGGCTCAGCTAGGCTGTGATGAACCTATAGTCAATAAAAACAAAAAGCTAAAAGCTACTGCGGATACTGGAAATCCAAAACAAAAACAGAATTACCTGGAAAAACTCAGCAGGTCTGGCAGCATCGGTGGAGAAGAAATCAGTTAACGTTTCGAGTCTTCAAGACCGAAGTTCTGCCGAAGGGTCGTGAAGACTCGAAACGTTAACTGATTTCTTCTCCACCGATGCTGCCAGACCTGCTGAGTTTTTCCAGGTAATTCTGTTTTTGCTATAGTCAATAAGCTTGTTAACACTTACTTATTACATGCCAAGAATGGCACTAAGCTGGAGTGCTGGATGTTTGCTGCCACCAGCCAAGCAACTTTAACCAAAGTAGAACACTAACTTTAGGAGAAGAGGTGCAAGTGATAAAATAGTAAGTGAATAAAAACATTGAAAGCTTCATGATGTTTCTAACAGTTTAAAGTGAAAAACAACAGACCGTTATAAAATATTCTCAACTTATAGTTCACAATAGTTTTACCTCGTAAGTCGGTTACTTTGACAGTAGTGTCATAAGATCCTGTAAGAAGGTAGTAAGCTCCTGGAGAGAACCGCACTGAACGTACATCACTACCATGTGGTTGGTAAATTTGTACCACTCTCCCTCCTCGGATATCATAAAGCATGCAGCTAGAATCCTCCTGACCTGTGGCTAGGAGTCGTCCACTTGGATCCACAGCCACAGAAGCAACAGCACTACCTGTGTAATGAAAGTCATACAATGATTCCACAGTGGTACATACTACCTATACTGAAAGTTTAATAGGCTTTCTATACTTATTACATTTAACATAAAAGTGTAAAGTGATATGTTTTGGTAAGAAGATTGAGAGGGGCAATATAAACCAAAGGGTACAATTCTAAAGGAGGTGCAGTAATAGACCTTATTGAAGGTGGCAGGGCAGGTTGTGAAAGTGCTTAAAAAGGCATACAGTATCCTGGACTTCATAAATGGAGGCAGAGTACAAACACAAGAAATTTATGAAGAACCTTTATAAAATACTGGTTTGGCCTCAACTGGAGGACTATGTCCAATTCTGGGCATTGCACTTTAGGAAGGATGGGAAGGCTTTAGAGATGGTGCAGGAAAGACTTATGAGAGTGATTCCAGGAATAGTCCGTGGATAGACTAGGGGAGTTGGGATTGTTCTCCTTAGAGAAATTTGAGAAGATTTAATACAGGCATTCAAAATCATGAGTGGTATAGATAATAGTAGGGGTAGAGAGAGAGAGAAACTGTGCTTGTTTTTTCTTTTATGCAGAGTAGTTACAATCTGGAATGCACTGCCCGAAAGAATGCTTTATACAGATTCAAACGTGGCTTTCAAAAGGGAACTGCATAAACATCCAAAGGGAAAGATTTGCAGGGCTACAGGGAAAGGGCAGGGGAGTGGGACTAGTTGATTTGCTGTTGCAAAGAGTCAGCATGGGCTTCATGGCCTGTGCTGTAGCTGTTAGAACAGAATCATAGAACAGCTATGAGTTACACCCATAACCGTTTATGTTGCAGTTTCTGCAACCTTTTACACTGGTTCAAAAGTAAATTTTCCCGAAACAGACCCCCCCCGCCCCCTCACCCCACCACCAACACCACCTCCCCAGCCCGCTGCAACAAAAATGTCTATGGTCCCAGGTCAACAAGACAAGCTCCTACCTATGGCATCTGTTCAGGGTTTTCAACACATTGCACTGAGAACTTTGGGCACACAGGCATGTGTGGCCTTATCAGTCCTTTGTTGATGACCTTGCACATGCAGTGGCTAGCAGTCAGCTGAAGGCTCATTCAGGCCAGTTTTTTATATTAATGTTCCAATTACGTTAATTTCCATTTAAATGAGTTCAAATTCAGTCACTTGATTTATCCTTTGTACAGAAGACCTGTGGCCAGTCAAGTGAAACCACTGATTGATATGTTTCTTCAGCTGCACCAATAATGTGAACACAGTAATCTGGAGGCTAAACTCCAATCAAAAGTGCTGCTTGATTTTGCTGATTCATGGGAGATTTTACATTCAAGCTAATGCAAATAAGTTTTGCGGAAACTTGGGTGTAACCTCACATCGGCAAAACGGACAAAATTTCTGGCTCAATTCAAGTGCAATTTCCCCGCAGAAATTCCAGGCTGCTTTATTTAATATATTAGCCATCAGCCACATGTGGCTAATTGGGAATACAGATGTAAATAATTGCATTTCTAATAGTAAATAGGCAGTGGCATAGTGGTATTGTCACTGACTAGTATTTCAGAAACCCAGGGCAATGCTCTGGGGACCTGGGTTCGAATTCCACCCCGACAGATGGTGAAATTTGAATCCAATAAAAATCTGGAAATCCATGTACACACATCAACAGCATTACCTTCATCAATCCTCTCTGTTAACTCTTCAAAAAACTCCAGCAAGTTAGTTAAACATGATTTTCCCTTAAGTAATTCCTGCTGGCTCTTCCAAATTAACCCACATTTTTCCATGCGACTATTAATTCTATCCCAAATAATTGTTTCTAGAAGCTTCCCCACCACCGAAATTCAACTGAATGGTCTGTAATTGATGGGCTTATTCTAACAACCTTTTTTGAACAAGGGTGTAATGTTTGCAATTCTCCAGCCCTCTGGCACCTCCCCTGAAAGATTATGGCCAGTGCCTCTACAATTTCCACTCTCAATATTCTTGGCTACATCTCATCTGGTCCCGTTGCCTTGTCAAATTTAAGTACCAACAGTTTACCCAATACCACCTCCTTATCAGTTTTGAACCCTTCTGGTACAGAGTTTCCTCCTCTGTCACCATGGCCTGGGTAGCATCTGCTTCCTTGGGTAAAGACAGATGCAAAGTATTCATTTAACACCTCAGCCATGCCCCCGCCTCCATGTGTAAATCTCCTTTTTGATCCCTAATTGGCCCTACTCCTCTTATCACCCTTTTATTATTTATGTACCTATAGAAGACTCTGGGATTCCCCTTTATGTTGTCTGCCAGGCTTTTCTCATAATCCCTCTTCGCTTCTCTTATTTGCTTCTTCACCTCTCCTCTGAACTTAGTCTATTCAGCTTGGTTCTCAACTGTACTTTCTACCAGACAACTTGTCATAAGCATACCTTTTTCTTCTTTATCTTAATTGCTATCCCCTTTATAATCCAGGGAGCTCTGCATTTGTTTGCCCTACCATTCCCATTTGAGGGAATTTAACTTGACTGTGCCTGAACCATTTCTTCTTTGAAGGTCAGCCCATTGTTCAGCTACAGTTTTTCCCAGCAGCCCTTGGTTCCAGTCTATTCGGCCCAGCTTCTTGCCCCATTGAAGTTGGCTCTCCCCCAGTTAATTCTTATTCTGGATTGCCCATTGTCATTTTCTACTGTCATCCTAAACCATATGGTACAACGATCACTGTCTCCCAATGACA
Source organism: Cetorhinus maximus (assembly GCF_964194155.1). Lineage (NCBI taxonomy): Eukaryota > Metazoa > Chordata > Chondrichthyes > Lamniformes > Cetorhinidae > Cetorhinus > Cetorhinus maximus. Next base: position 98,086,038 of record NC_135895.1, read on the forward strand.
CTTGATCTACTTGGCCCACCTCATTTTCAAGAACCAGGCCTAGAGCAGTGCCTCCTTTCTTGTTGGACTGGACACATACTGCTGTAGAAAATTCTCCTGAACACACTCTAGGAACTCTTGCCCCTCTCTGCTCTTTACACTGCCACTATCCCAGTCTATATTCAGGTAATTGAAGTCCCCCATTATAACTACTATATAATGTTTGCACCTCTCTTAATTTCCCTGTAGATTTGTTCCTCTACACCCTTCCCACTAGTTGGTGGCCTATAGACTACACCGAGCAATGTAACTGCATCCTTTTTGTTCCTTAGCTGTAGCCAAATTGATTCTATCCTTGACCCCTTTGGGATATCCTCTTGCTCCAGCACTGCAATGCTTTCTGTAACCAATACAGCCACTCCTCCTCCTTTCCTTCCTGCTCTGTCTTTCCTGAACACCTTGTACCCAGGAATATTTAACACCCAGTCCTGCCCTTACTTGAGTCAGGTCTCTGCTATCGCCACATCATTATAATTCTGCATGGCAATCTGTACCTGTAACTCACCAATCTTATTTACTATGTTCCATGTATTCACATACATGCAGTATAACCCCGATTTAGACTTCATTACTTTCTCTCTTACTCCAGCTTCACCTATTAACTTAATATTCTCTATTCTAATGCTATCTGTCTCTCCCAGTATTTTGTGCACTCTCTAATATTCTCTCCTGGTACCCACACCTGCGCCGAGTTAGTTTATAGCCTCCCTCACCCTCCCATAGCACTAGCAAAATGCCCCGCAAGGAACTCAGTCCCGGCTCCGTTCACGTGCAACCTGTCTGGCTTTTAGAGGTGCCATCTCCCACAGAGCCAGTCCCAGTATCCCAGGAATCTAAAACCCTCCCTCCTGCACCATCTTTCCAACCATGCATTCATTTGCCTTATCCTTCTATTTCTGTACTCATTTGCACATGGCACTGGGAGTAATCCAAAGATGATTACTTTTGAGGTCCTGCTTGCTAATTCTCTACCTAACTCCCTAAATTCTGTCTGCAGGACCACATCCCCCTTCCTATCTGAGTCATTGGTACCAACGTGGGCCACGACCTCTGGTTGTTCACCTGCAGCCACTTGATGACATCCTTGACCCTGGCACCAGAGACGCAACATACCATCCTGGAGTCATGTCTATGGCTGCAGATAGGCCTGACTATTCCCCTAACTAATGAATCCCCTATCACTATTGCTCTTCCTTACTACTTCCTCCCCTCCTGTACAGCCAAGCCGCTCGTGGTGCCACAAGCTTGGCTCTGACTGCACTCCTGAAGAACCAACCCCCTCGCCAGTATCCAAAACAGAAAACCGATTAGCGACCCCAGGGGACACCTGCACTACCTGCCTGGTTCTCTTGGACTGCCTCACGGTCACCAATTCCCTTTCTGCTGCAATGCTCTTAACCTGCAGTGTGACCAACTCTCTGAACGTGCTGTCCACGTAGCTCTCAGCCTCGTGGATGTGCCATAGTGATTCCAGCTACCGCTTGAGCTCCAAAACCTGGATGTCCTTTAGGGAAGGAAATCTGTCGTCTTTACCTGGTTCCAGATCCACAGCAGTGTGGTTGACCTTAAATACCCTCTGAAATGGCCTAGTAAGCCACTCAGTTGTAACAAACCGCTACAAAGTCACAAAAAAAAGAATGAAACTGGACGGACAACCCGGCATCAACCTAGGCACCGGAAATGACAATGGCAATCTCAGCCTTGTTGACCCTGCAAAGTCCTGCTAGTGCCAAAATTGGGAGAGCTGTTTTACAGACTAGTCAAGCAACAGCCTGACAGTCATTCTCACGGAATCATATCTTACAATAATGTCCCAGACGCCACCATCACCATCCCTGGTCCTGTCCCACCTGCAGGACAGACCCAGCAAAGGTGGCGGCACAGTGGTATACAGTCAGGAGGGAGTTGCCCTGGGAGTCCTCAACATTGACTCTGGGCCCCATGAAGTCTCATGGCATCAAGGAAACCTATGCCGATTACCACGTACCGCCCTCCCTCAGCTGATGAAACAGTGCTCCTCCATTTTGGACACCGCTTGGAGGAAGCACTGAGGGTGGCAAGGGCATAGAATGTACTCTGGGTTGGGGGGACTTCAATGTCCACCACCAAGAGTGGCTCAGTAGCACCACTACTGACCGAGCCCTAAAGGACATAGCTGCTAAACTGGGTCTGCGGCAGGTGGTGAGGGAACCAACAAGAGGGAAAAACATACTTGACCTCATCCTCACCAACCTACCTGCTGCAGATGCATTTGTCCATGACAGTATCGGTAGGAGTGACCACCGCACAGTCGTTGTGGAGACGAAGTCCTGCCTTCACATTGAGGATACCCTCACCTGTGTTGTGTGGTACTACCACTGTATTAAATGTGATAGATTTCAAACAGATCTAGCAACTCAAGACTGGGCATCCATGAGGTGCTGTGGGCCATCAGCAGAATTGTACTCTAACACAACCTGTAACCTCATGGCCCGGCATATCCCCCACTCTACCATTAACTTCAAGCCAGGGGATCAATCCTGGTTCAAAGAAGAGTGCAGGAGAGCATGCCAGGAGCAGCACCAGACATACCTAAAAGTGAGGTGTCAACCTGGTGAAGCTATAACACAGGACTACCTGCATGCCAAACAGCGTAGGCAGCAAGTGATAGACAGGGTTCAGCGATCCCACAACCAACAGATCAGATCTAAGCTCTGCAGCCCTGCCACATCCAGTCGTGAATGGTGGTGGACAATTAAACAACTCACTGGAGGAACAGGCTCTACAAATATCCCCATCCTCAAAGATGGAGGAGCCCAGCACATCAGTGCAAAAGATAAGGCTGAAGCATTTGCTACAATCTTCAGCCAGGAGTGCCGAGTGGATGATCCATCTCAGCCTCCTTCGGAGGTCCCCAGCATCACAGATGCCAGTCTTCAGCCGATTCGATTCACTCCAAGTGATATCAAGAAACTGCTGAAGGCACTGGATACTGTAGAAGCCATGGGCCCTGACAATATTCCGCAATAGTACTGAAAACTTGTGCTCCAGAATTTGCTGCACCCCTAGCCAAGCTGTTCCAGTGCAGCTACAACACTGGCATCTACCTGGCTATGTGGAAAATTGCCCAGGTAGGTCCTGTACACAAAAAGCAGGACAAATTCAACCCAGCCAATTACCACCCCATCAGTCTACTCTTGATCATCAGTAAAGTGATGGAAGGGGTCATCAACAGTGCTATCAAGAGGCATTTGCTTAGCAATAATCTGCTCAGTGACGCCCAGTTTGGGTTCTGCCAGGGCCACTCAGCTGCTGACCTCATTACAGCCTTGGTCCAAACATGGACAAAAAAGCTGAACTCCCGAGGTGAGGTGAGTGACTGCCCTCGACATCAAGGCAGCATTTGACAGAGTGTGGCATCAAGGAGCCCTAACAAAATTGGAGTCAATGGGAATCAGGGGGAAAACTGAAAGCTGGGCGGAGTCATACCTAGCACAAAAGAAGGTTGTTGTGGTTGTTGGTTGAGTTCCTCAGGTAGTGTCCTAGGCCCAGCCATCTTCCACTGCTTCATCAATGACCTTCCATCATAAGGTCAGAAGTGGGGATGTTCGCTGATGATTGCACAATGTTCAGCACCATTCGCGACTCCTCAGATACTGAAGCAGTCTATGTCCAAATGCAGCAAGACCTGGACAATATCCAGGCTTGGGCTGACAAGTGGCAAGTAATATTCGCACCATACAAGTGTCAGGCAATTACCATCTCCAACAAGAGACAATCCAACCATTGCCCCTTGATGTTCAATGGCATTACCATCACTGAATCCCCTACTATCAACATCCTGGGGGTTACCATTGACCAGAAACTGAACTGGACTAGCCATATAAATACTGTGGCTACAAGAACAGGTCGAGGTAAGGAATTGTGTGACGAGTAACCCACCTCCTGTCTCCCCAAAGCCTGTCCACCATCTACAAGGCACAAGTCAGGGGTGTGATGGAGTACTCCCCACTTGCCTGGATGAGTGCATCTCCCACAATGCTCAAGAAGCTTGACACCATCAGGACAAAGCAGCCCGCTTGATTGGCACCACATCCACAAACATTCACTCCCTCCACTACCGATGCACAGTAGCAGCAGTGTGTACCATCTACAAGATGTACAGCAGGAATTCACCAAGGCTCCTTAGACAGCACCTTCCAAACCCATGACCACTACCATCTAGAAGGACAAGGGCAGCAGAGAGATGGGAACACCACCATCTAGAAGTTCCCCTCCAAGTCACTCACCATTCTGACTTGGAAATATATCACTGTTCCTTCACTGTCACTGGGTCAAAATCCTGGAACTCCCTTCCTAACAGCACTGTGGGTGTAGACATGCCACATGGACTGTAGGGGTTTAAGGAGGCAGCTCACTGCTGCCTTCTCAAGGGCAATTAGGGATGGGCAATAAATGCTGGTCCAGCCAGCAAAGACTACATCCCATGAATGAATAAAAAGCAAAAAATCAATGAACTTACGGTTTTCCTGTGATATCACTGTTTGATTTTTTTTTTTCAAACTCAGCTCCAGAGGTGAGATTTACACCCAGGTCCATTTCTGCTCAGCTCCTTCTTTTCCCGACTTAAAATAAATCCTATATATACACCACACCTTTTTCCCCTGTGCACTGAATTCCCACGTGAGCCTAATTAGCTACTCATTTGGTCTCCATCTCACTCTGGCATGGTCGCCTGTCTCCTTGCATGCCACTTACTTACTGTGCGGTTTGAAAAGCCTGTCTCTTTTATAGAACCTCTAATGAGTCACTAGCTAGTTTAGCTTCCTCCTACAGTAATTAACTCCATTTGAACCAACTGCTTTCAGATGGCTGACAGATAACTGCCGCTCCAGGCAGTTCTCTACTTAACAAGCTAGCCTAACGTACTTATGTCAGATCTTGATTCTTACTCTATTGTTAAACCTGAAAAGGACTTAACCAGAATTTACACATGAGCCTAATACACTACTCACTCAGTCTCCGTCTTACTCCGGCATAGTCACTTGTTTCCTCATGCACCCCTTACTGACCTGATAAAGCTTATTCTACCCAGTGGTTATACCAGGGTCAACCATGGTGGCATTTGCTCCATTTTTCTTTAAATTAGAGGAGATAAATATTTTCGCTTAGCTCAAGGAACCCTAACGCAGCAAAGATTAAAGATTCAGAGCAAAAGGAATTAAGGGCATTTACTGGTTTCCTATCATTCTATGGGAGAGTGGCAATATCACCCTCTGCCAAGAACAATCTTGCAAGTTGGAATATTTTGGTATTTATGAAGTAATAGACGACCTTTCTGCTGCATCATGAATTTAACAGCAACTGGTACACAACATTCGTTGTATCACTGACTTTGCTACATTAAGTATCTCAGTTGCAGGATAAACTGGTGATGTGAATAAAGGTCCAATATCCTTATAATGGTTGGAAGTCTGTTCAGCTGAAAGCAGTACAAATGATATTCAATATAAAAATCAATCACCAAAAGAAAATTTACACCTACCTGATCCATGAAATGCTGTTCCAACAACACGGACACAGCTTGGCACTCTCAGATCCCAGAACCTTACAGTCTTGTCTTGTGAGCCAGATGCAATCATCCACCCTCCCCAAGTATAGAGTGCTAGAATATGACCTATAATCACAAAGTAACACTGATGTCCAAAGTTCTCCATGCTGTTGCAGCCAGTTATAAAATAAACGTACATTTTTATAAAAAAAAACACACTTCAGCCTCAGATGTCATCAAGAGTTGGGGGATCATGTTTGGTTCATCCCTTTTTATATTTGGCTAAACAGAGCTGGAAATGATACATACAGACCAATTAGCCAATAACATTTACTTTTCAGCTCTTGCAAACTGTAGCTTTCTTTACCCCAGTGACATTTTTCTGCCCGAATGCCACCGCTCCCTCCGCATATGCCTGCATGATTATTTTTCTTTTATCCACAGTCCGCTAAATTGGTCTTTACTCCAGAACCATAAGCAGAAACCTAAACAAGGGTGAATCATGGAGTGTGGGTATACGCTAATCCGAATAAGGATGAAGACAATACAAGGCAGATAGTCTATTTTCTTTATTATTCAGGCATCATTTACACACTGTAAGGAACGATAGCATATTATCAACTTAAGAGAGGGGAGGATCTAGCTCAGATACCTATTTTCTGCTGCCTAAACAAGTTTTCTGAAAACAGTGTCCAGAGTTTTGCCCAAATTTATTCAGCAATGTTCAATTAACATGCGAACAATATCCCACATAGCAGTCTTGCATGATCTTGAAAACCCATAAAGAACCCAAAAAGTAGAAATGATCAAGTAGAATGGCCCATGACTGGATCTCTGAATATTTACGAGCCAAACGGTACAATGGAGGATACAATCCATTAGCCACTTTACTCATAATGGTTTTTCCCATGCTGCAAAAAAAAAACTGCCAGGACTTCCTAAAGTTCATAAATCCCAAAGCATATTGCTTTGACAGTGAAACTTACAATTGTCATATGACAGATGGTGAGACTTTTTAAAAAAAGTGTATATTTTTAAATCAACAATTAAATTGGATACTTGGGCAGACATCCTGGGTGGGTCCTTTAACTATTCTATCCTCTTGTCCAAATAGGTCTGATTTCTAATCTGAAGACTACATCTCATTAACTGTGTAAATTGAAACTAACACCATTAATGTCTTCTTCCAAACAAAAACTGCAACACACAGTGACCTATCATGGACTCATTAGGAACAGAGGGATGTCTATTTGGATTCAACTTTCAGATTCTTCATAAAGGAAACCACAAGGGGATAAAAAAAAAGGCCATCAGACCTACTGCTATTGATGATGACCACAATTATATGGACATATAATGCAAAAATTCTGGAATATAACAAACTTTGCAAAATGTGAAACAAAAATAGTCAAATATCAAATTATTTGACCTTAAACCCAAATTGTGGAGTCTTTTCTGCAACTGAGGAGGATTTCAACTATTTAATAATCTTGACATCAGCTAAAAACATTCCTGTCTTCAATGTTGTCTGATCTCTGACTGCAAATATAGGTCAGACCTAGGTCATACAGAATGTTCCTACCAAATTCACCATAGACAATGGCAGAATAGTGATTGCCATGAGTGGCTTTGATTTTCCAACTCCACTACTTGTCCTGCTTTCTACCCTTAATTAGCACATTCCTTAGATAATATCACCACCTTCAACACCTCTTTGTCCTTTTGTCTATGACATCTTTTGGCTATCTCCACCTATCACTGGCCCTCTATCCAGTTCTAGCCCCCACCTCCCTTAAACCAGCCTATATTTCACCTCTTTTCTATTTTTACTTAGTTCTGTTGAAGAGTCATACGGACTCGAAACATTAACTGTGTTCCTCTCCGCAGATGCTGCCAGACCTGCTGAGTTTTTCCAGGCATTTTTATTTTTGTTTTGGATTTCCAGCATCCGCAGTTTTTTGCTTTTATCCACTACAATCCTCCTCCCTATTACCTAATTACACAACTGCACTGCTGTCGTAATGAACTTGTGGCACAACTGCTTCACTTAGCAAGCTGAAGGCAAGTAACAGCAGAAGAAATAGAAACATGAGTAGACCATTTAGCCCATCGAGTCTACTCCATCATTCAATAAGATCTTGGCTGATCGTCAACCTCAACTTCTTCCTGCCTAATCCCCATTTTCCTCGATTCCCTGGAGTCCAAAACTACCTATCTCAGTCTTAAATATATTCAACAACTGAACATCCACAGTCCTTTAGGGTTGAGAATTCCAAAGATTCACAACCCTCAGTGAAGAAATTCTGACTTATCTTAGTCTTACATAGTCTTATATAATGATCATAAGACTATGTTCCTTAGTTCAAGACTTTCCAATTGTGGAAAACAACCTCTCAGCATCTGCCCAATAAACACCCTCAGAATGTTGAATGTCTCAATGAGATAACCTCATTTTTCTAAACTCCAGAGAGTAGAAGACCATTCTACTCAATCTCTCAAAGGACAACTGTTTCATCTCAGGAATAAATCCTGTAAACATTCACTGCAAGTCTCCAAGTGAAGTATATCCTTTCTTAGATAAGGAGATCAAAACTTTTTTTTTCATTCTTTCAAGGAACGTGGGCATTGCTGGCTAGGCCAGCACTTTTATTGCCCATCCCTAATTACCCTCAAGAAGGTGGTGGTGAGCCGCCTTCTTAAGCTGCTGCAGTCAATGTGGTGCACACATTACTTCAGGTATGGTCTCACCAAAGCCCTGGACAATTGTAGTAAGACTTTCTTACTCATACACTTCAACCCCCTTACAATAATATAAAGCCCAACATGATATTTGCCTTCCTAATTTTGCTGTACCTGCACGCTAATTGTAATCTTTGTACAAGGACACCCAAATTTTTCGGAATGCCTATTCTGATTTTCTATTCTTCCTACCACATTTGCCCACACTGTACTCCATTAGCCACCTTACTGCCATCATTTAATCTGTTTTTATTTCTTTGCTTACTGTCCCACCTAGCCTTGTATCATCAGCAAACTTTGGTGCATTACTCTCTTCAGTTAAGTCATTATTATAGATTGTAAATAGCTGAGGGTCTTGCAGTGACCCTTGCAGCACCCAACTAGTACAGCCTGCCAACTTGAAAATATCTGGTTTATCCCTACTCTGCTTTTTGTTCATTAGCCAAGCCTCTATCTATGCAAATATATCACCCTCAACCCCCATGCGCTCTTATCTCATGTAATAACATTTTATGTGGCAGCTTATCAAATGCTTTTTTGGAAATCCAAATATATGATATTCACTGGTTCCCCATTTATCTACCCTACTAGGTTTATCCTCAAAAAGTCATAATAAATTTGTCTAACGTGATTTCCCCTTCTTGAAACCATGTTGACTCTCTCTGATTATATTTGATTTGCTTAGTGCCTCGTTAACACCTCCTTAATAATGGATTTGAGCGTTTTCTCTCAATGACTAATGTTAGTCTAACTGGCCTAACTCTCCTAATTTCTCGAATAGCAGTATTATATTTGTTACCTTCCCCAACTGGGACTGTTCTGGAATCAAGGGAATTTTGAACTATCACAACCAATGCATCCAGTATCTCCGAAGCCACTTTTTTAGAACCCTAAGGTGTAGGGTATCAGGTTCATTAGTCAGCTTTTATTCCCATTAGTTTCTCCATCATTTTTATTAACATGAATAACTAAATTCCTCAACTCTCATTGGCTCCTTGGGGTTGCACTATTTTTGGTATGCTTTGTGTCTTCTACTGTGAAAGCAAACATAAGATATTTGTTCAAGGTCTCTGTCATTTCCTTATTCCCCATAATAATTTTGCCTGTCTCTGCCTCTAAGGGACCAATATTTAGTTTTGCTGCTCTCCTCTTTTCTACAAGCTTGCAGAAGCTACAACCTGTTTTTATATTTTTTGCTAGTTTACTCTTAGATTCTACTTTTTCCTCAATATTTTGGTCATCCTTTGCATGCTTCCAAAACTCTCCCAATCCTGAGGCTTAAATTATTCTTCATAACATTAATGAATTCTTTTAATCCAATGCTATCCTTAACTCCTTTACTCAGCCATGGATGGATCACTTTTCCTGAATACACAAGTAAAACCTCAAAAAAACGAACTCTTACAAAAAGGTCCACATTTTCACATCGACTTAATTCTCCTCTACGATGTGCAAAAGAGCCCGAATGAAAACAGCTATATTTTTATTTGTCTTAAAACTAACTTCTTCCAGTTAAATTTCAGTAGTTTTTGGCAAATGAAGCATTACATTTTAAAAGTGCACTGAAAAAATGCTCTTATTAATATAAAAAGCCATTGTCCATGTTTATTCCTTTGCTCTTAGAAATTAGAATCACTACAGACAAACAAACTCATGTCATCATCTAATCATCCTGGTGAATTGACTGATTTTAATTAAGATTATTTAATGCAATATGAAATGAATACATTTGTTAAAAAAAAAAACAGGGAAACATCTACTTTGCAAGAGAAAGTTAACCAGTGCAATTATTGCAACCTTTTTGTGCTTTCATTAAAGCCTATTACAAAAAGAGAGTCCAAAATGCAAATGATGACAGATCACTGCCTCCAAACTTGCTAATTTTCCTTCGCGCCTCACTCTGGGCTTGTGTCTATTTTGAGAAAATTAGTTACAGTACTCCTGTATGTTAATATTAAAATACTTTTCCTAGCCTTAAAGTGTAATTTTAAAGAATTAAAAAGAATTCTCTCACACACTAATGGCACTGAATTCTGGATAGTAACATAATGGACAATCCATAATCGATTCATGATTCGTCAAGCTACAAAGAATATGCCACTTCTTCCACAACAATACAGTATTATATCCATCCATCCATTGTTTCTAGTTATGAAGGCATCATCAAGTTTGAGGTTTTTCAATCTATTTCATACCAGTATGTCCACTGAGTGCATGTAATCCCTGGCCTCGTTGACAGTCTGTAGTGTAAATATTACAATCTCCAGCTCCAGCACTGATTAAGATCGCTCCTCCACTTTCTGGACCCTCCATGAAAGCAAGATCCCGAATTGTACCATCATGCATGCTGAACTCCAAATCAGGACCTGTGAAAAAACAGATTACTCATTTAGATTTTTATCCTTCTAACAACCAACTACCATAATGTGATTTATTGCTTTGACAAGTTATTCATAACTTCTCTGACAAGTAAATATCATTAATCATTGGAACATTTTGCAACATGTGGATATCATTCAGTACATTTTCAATCATGCATTATATAGGATTAGTTGCCTTTTTTTTATCCAAATGCAGAAATATTACTAGAATGCACGACTAGAATAACCTCCCAGTTAGTAATAAGAATATTCCATTCAAATAAGTTGCACCATCTAGTTTCCACAAAATAATTAAACCAGCAGAAATGGAGTAAATTTCAGGGCGGAAAAGTGGCTACGATTTTCCAACCCCATTACAAGTCTCCTTCCTATTTAATTATACAACTGCACTGGCATTGCAATAAATCTGTGGCATCATTTATCAAGCTGAAGATCAATTACCATGATCAAGGAGAAACCTTAAAAAAAGATGAACTGTGACAAGAAATGTCCAAGTTTCCGCACCGACTTATATCTGAAGATTTTAAAACATAGTAATTCCTACCAGAAACCAAAACGTAAAACACAAATTAATGAAGCAAACTGCAGATTTTGGAAAGCACTAGCATCGAACAGAGAATTTTTAATAAATTCTCTCCCAATTCCCTAGAAGGGAGGAAACCTTAATGACATGTCCAAGCATATGTTGTATCATCCCATAATGAGACGATTCTTTTTCCCACCCTATGCTTAATTTGACTGGTGTGAACTAGATTAGCTCATTAGAGAATGCAATGGGAGATTTTCTGGTATTGGCATCTGGAGTACAGGACCACTGCATTGCAAACTTTGTACACTCACAAATTACCAATCCAGGTACTCTTCTATGGTCAATCTAATTGTGTGCGAAAAGTGAGATTTGTGCTGGATTACACCTTTCTGAGAGTTCCCTCAACGGGAGGGCAAGACGACAGGCATAGGTTCAGCTCTTAAAGGATTACAGCTGCCATTTAAAAGGGAAGTGACCAATAGATAGGGCAAAAAAAGATTGATGATAAAAGGTGTGGCACAATTGCCATGAGTTCAAGCTTTACTCCAAGAACATGAGTACATCAGCTTAGCTGACATTTCAATGCAGTGCAGATGAAGTGCAACATTGTTGGGGATGCAGTCCTTTGACAAGACATTGAACCACAACCCTGGCTGCCCTGTAATAACCCATGGCATTATTGTTGATTTGCTGCTTGCCAGGTCAAGCAACCTAATTATTTTTTTCTTATAGAAAACCAGCAGCGGGATGGAGTTTACAATTTTTCCATATCAGAGGATTCCCTAAAATTCAAGGGGTTAGGGAGATATCTCTACTGCAGAATACTGATTTTGATACATACAAACTAGGAGCAGGAATAGGCCAATCAGCCCTTCAAGCCTGCTGCGCCATTCAATAAGATTATGGCTGATCTGATTGTAACCTCCCGCCTACCCCCAATAACTTTCTCGCCCCTTGTTAATCAAGAATCTATCTACCTGTGCCTCAAAAATATTCAAAGGCCCCTCTTCCACTGCCTTTTGAAGAGAGTTCCATAGACTCACAACTCTCAGAAAAAATTTTTCATCTCTGTCTTAAATGAGCGACTCTATTTTTAAACCGTAACTACTAGTTCTAGGTTCTCCCACAAGAGGAAACATCCTCTGCACATCCACTTTGTCAAGGCCCCTCAGGATCTTAAAGGTTTCGATCATGTCACCTCTTATTCTTCTAAACTCCAGTGGATATATGCCTAACATGCCTAACCTTTCCTCATAAGACAACCCGCCATTCCTGGTATCAGCCTAGTAAACCTTCACTGAACTGCTTCTGACGCATTTACATCTTTCCTTAAATAAGGAGAGCAATACCGCTGTACACAGTACTCCAGATGTGGTCTCACCAATGCCCTGTACAATTGAAGCATAACCTCCCTACTTTGTGTTCAATTCCCCTCACAATAAATTATAACATTCTATTAGCTTTCCGAACTATTTGGAGTACCTGCATACGAGCTTTTTGTGATTCTTGCACTAGGACACCCAGATCCCTCTGAATCTCAGAGCTTTGCAATCTGTCACCATTTAGATAATAAGTTTCCTTTTTATTCTTCCTGCCAAAATGGACAATTTCACATTTGGCCACGTCATACTCCATTAGCCACATCTTTGCCCACTCACTTAACCTATCTATGTCACTTTGTAGCCTCATGTCCTCTTCACAACTTACTTTCCTATCTATCTTTGTGTCATCAGCAAATTTAGCAATCATACGATCTGTCCCTTCATCCAAGTCACTTTTATTAATTGTAAAAGTTGAGGCCCCAGCACTGATCCCTGTGGCACACCATTTGTTACATCCCACCAACCAGAAAAAAAACCATTTATGGCTACCCTCTGTTTCCTATTAGCTAGCCAATTTTCTATCCATGCCATTATGTTACCCACTAGACCATGAACTTTTATTTTCTGCAATAACCTTTGATGTGGCACCTTATCAAATGCCTTCTGGAAATCACTATTCACAGCGTATGTGAATCCTTCAAAGAACTCCAATGAATTAGTTAAATATAATTTCCCTTTCACAGAACCATGTTGACTCTGTCCAATTGCCTTAAACTTTTCTGATGATGTCCCATTGTAGATTTGAATGAGCTGAAGGTATAAAAGTTCAGGGCTTTAGTGACTGCCCTGCTACTGTGAGAGCAGTTATCTGAAGGACTGATTCCTAAAGATAACATAACTCCTCATTGCCTTCCTGGTGAAATGGAGTACAACAGCTTGCTGTCCTTGGATTTGCAAAAGTAAAATACTGCTGATGCTGGAAATCTGACATAAAAACAGAAAATGCAGATCTAGCAGCATCTGTGGAGAGAGAAATAGTTAATGTTTTAGGTCTCTGACATTTCATCTGTTTCCCTCTCCACAGATCTTTGCAGGCCTGCTGATATTTCCTGCATTTTTTATCCTTTGATATGTCCTGGTAGGTGTCCTATGTGATATACATGGCTGCATGGGCAAATGAGAAAAATCTGCCTTACATCTTGCTTTTCACCTTCTGCTTTTGCAATACTCAAAAATACACATACATTTTCCATATTTTGGATTTTTAATTTAATCAAATATCTTGCAAACAAAAATTGAACCAAGATCCAGCCATTAAAAATCCAGCAATTCTGTTTTAACTAACATCTTCAAACTCTAGAGCATGTCTGCCTTCATCACCCACTTTATATGGGTGAGCTGAAGATACAGAATGTTCCCTGTAAGGAAACTGCAAAAATGCACACTTACTCATTTTGATACAATTTCCATGATGTGAATTCACTTGAATTCACAGGCCAGTTGAAGATTAATCATTGTATGATTTGGGTGGATTCCTTCAAAGTGTATGTCCAAATCTTGCCACTCATTCCACACTACCATGAACATCCCACCAGCCAGAACATCTACCTTACTCAAGCTATATCATTTTTGAAAATCAAAATTTGACAATAAACTAAATCATTCACAAGTGACAGAGCCGTTCATGTTTGAGACAATAGTGTTAGCATTCTGATCTCTGATTGGTCTAAATTACGTGCTCAACACTTCAGGATGGTATTCAGGGATGTCTATGCTGTCATCTTTCTGTTAGTTCGTTCATTGGTGACACATTCTCCGAGAAGGCTGACTGAGATAGATCTCCATATCTGTCTGTCCTGTACTGCCCTTATACATTCCACATAGGTCAACTGCATCCAGTCCATTATATCCGTCATCCATTTTCTTCTCTGCTTCCCTCCTACGTTTTGTCGATCTTCCCTTCCAATAATTGTCTCTGTTTACTGTCAGCTCTAATGATGTGCTACATCGTGAATTACAAAATATTGTAATTTTATCTTTCTCGTTTTGATGCTATTTCCTAACTTCCTCTTTGCTCCAGCCATTTCCAGTACTTCTCGATTAGCCTGTCTGTGTAGGATAAGGAGAACATCGGCCTATTATGTCCACAGCTTATCAATAGTCTCTTAGCTTGATGTCCATGTCTCTGAGGTTTTCCAGTGAAATGTGAAACCGTGGCTCTGTCTGCTCTATCAGGTGGATGTAAAAGATGCCATGACACCATTCGAAGAAAAGTAGAGGAGCTCTCTCCAGTCTCTTGGCCAATATTTATCTCTCAACCAACATTACTAAAATCTGAACATTATCTCATTACTGTTTGTAGGACCTTATTGTATGCAAATTGACTTGTTGCACTTTCTACATAACAATAGTGGCTAAAAGTGCTTTAGAATGTTCTGCGGTGATGAAAGGCACTATAATGGGGTTGCAAAACTGTGGGTCCGAAGGGGTCACAGAGGTCACATTTGGGGACATTAGCTCCCCCTCCTCTCAGGCAGCAATGGCAACTGTGGAAAGGAGACTGCCCGGTCTGGAGGCTCTGGTGGGGCAGCCCTGGACCCCACCAGATTGATGCCGCAAAACAGCACGACGGACGGTATTCCCAAAGTGTCCTTTAACATCACAAACCACTTTTGGCAGCGAGCTGGAATGTTTGTGCATCAGCTAGGCACAGATAGAGGCAGGGAAGTATAACTCAGTGACTGACTGAGAAAAACTAGAAGGTGATGGCTTCAAACTTTACTGTGTTTCTTTTCATGTTTTCCTGTTGTACAGACTCCTTACCCCAGGATAGCGACTCTGCTTTGCAGGAACCAACAACTAGGCCAAAACAGGGGTAGGGAAGAGTTACTGGTGAGTGAGCAAATGGGTGAGAGAGAGGTGTTGGGAAGAGGGGCTGCTGTGTGTGTGTGTGTGTGTGTGTGTGTGCGTGCGCACGTGTAAAAGAGAGAGAGCAAGCGACAGCGAGAGAGCAAGAGCTATTGGTCCCTTCAACCCTGGCCCACATCACCCCCTCCTTCAAACACCAACCCCTGCTCCTTCAACCCTACCACCTCCAACAACCCCCACCCCACCCCCAACATCTCCACCCCAGACTATCCCAAGGGTATAGCTCCCTCTTTTCCCAATACTGCTGCCAGTGCCCCATGAATTTAAACCCATTTCTACCATACCAATCTTTGTGCCATGCAGTCAACTCTCTGATCTTATTTACCCTCTGCCAATTTTCTTGTGATTCAGGTAGTAATCCAGAGATCATTATCTTCGTGGTTCTGCTTTTTAATTTTTGTCCCTAGCTGCTCATTCTCCCTCAGCAGAACCTCTTTCTTAGTGCACCCATGCTGTTGGTACTCCTCTGCACCATGACAACTGGATCCTTCCCCTCCTCTCCAGCCCTGAGGAGATGTCCTTAACCCTAGGCACTGGAAAGACAGCCTTCAGGACTCTCACTCGTGGCTGCAGAGAGCAGTATCTATTTCCCAACCAAACTGTCCCCTACTACGTGGTCAGTTTGCTCATTCTCCCTGCAATTACTGCTCACATCCACAGAAGTTGCAGGAACCTCGAACCTGTTGGACAATTGCAAGGGCTGAGGCTCCTCCACTGCTCCCTCTGGATCCCGATACTTGCCTCACATCCTCCTGTCCCTGACCATGGGCTAAATCTGAAGTAGCGAGCCTGGTCTAAGCAACTGTCTCCTGGAACAAAGTGTCTATATAGCATTCGCCCTCCCTGATGTATTGCACTGTCCGAAGCTTGGACTCCAGCTCAAGAACTTGGATCCAAAGTTCCTCAAGCAGCAGACAGATGTGGATCAAACTGGTGTCCACCAGCTCCCACATGTTATAGCTGCAACATATCACTTGCCCTGCCATCTTTATTGTGTTTAATTTAATTAATTACGTTTTAAGTTTAGATTTATCATGCAATTGGGCCGTAGTTATACCAAGTAGTTTAACTAGTTAAGCTGTAAATTTAATGCAATATTTATATCTCCCCCGTGCTGGTTTAAACTACTTCCTACATTTAGAGAGATAGAATCTTAAAAACTCACCAAACAATTATTTACCTTCTCACCTAATTAAAGCGTCGAACACTCACTAGCTTCTGGAGGATGGAAAAAGATAAAAGCAGCACCTCCTTCCCCCTATGCACCAAATTCCCAAGTTAGGCTGCGCCACATTCAGATCACATACTTTTTTCGCAATCTATCTCCATAGCTTTTTATCCAAAGCTTGCCTAGATTTGTGTCTATCCTGCCAAGACAATAGGCTACATTAAATCTGCTCAAAGTCTTCTACCAATGTTCCTTTAGGCAGCCTCCTGGAAGAACAACTTGCATGCTACCAGGTAGAAGATGCCTGGTCAGTTGTCCATCCCTCTGTAGTTAGATGCCATGGCCTCACAGCATGGCTTAACTAGGTAACTAAAAGTAAGGAAAAGTCAAATTCATGACTTTCCTGCTATATGTTGCTGCAGATTCATACACATTCTGTACCACCATCATGCTGTATTATTTAAACACTACCTCTGAACTTTCAACACAATTATCAGACAATGAATTCTTCGGTATCAAGTTAAACC
This sequence comes from Cetorhinus maximus, assembly GCF_964194155.1. Classification (NCBI taxonomy): domain Eukaryota; kingdom Metazoa; phylum Chordata; class Chondrichthyes; order Lamniformes; family Cetorhinidae; genus Cetorhinus; species Cetorhinus maximus. The sequence goes on from NC_135895.1 coordinate 98,103,201, forward strand.
TTTCTGGTTAGTAAGAAGTTTAATGACAGTTAAGAGTACCTTCGGTCTTAATGTAATAAGGAACCATTTCAGTCATACAAAACTGCACACCAATGTACCTGTAGCATTGCAGGTCTCTGCACTAAATGGCAGCACTTTCACATATTTATCATTTGATCCAGTAGCCAATAGTTGTCCACAATGGCTCCAAGCCACACAGTAGATTGATCCCTTGTGGTGTTTGTTCCTTTTAAACTTTACTGCAGGTTGCTTAGGTGAACTGTATGCACTAGGGAAAGGTTGGGGGGAGGGGGGGGGGGTGGCGGTGGAAGAAAGAGAAGAAAGGACAATAAAAAGCAAATATAAGATGTTTAATAAGTAATAAATAATAACAACAATTCTGCCCTCCCCACAAAATACGAAAGTTATTTGTACTGTGCATTTCACACTTACAATACATCAATTATAGTTTTATCTCATCAGTGGATTAGAGGGCAGATGCTGTGTCATTCTGTAATGAAGTCAGCCAACAATGAGCAAGTTGTTTGACAGGAACTGCTAAGATTAACAATTAAAATTGAGAAATTCAAAATGGCTTTTCCATACCATGTGGTCTTTTGTATTACAAGCCTGAATAATGGTGTTCCTCATTTAAAACACTTCAGATGAATACTGGCTTGAACAATCAGATCAGCCAGAATGACCTACTTCTATTCCTTAAAATCCTATGAACAAAAGTTGCAAGTGCCTCTGAAATTGCTGGATTCCGAAAACTAACCAATATCCTGAGCCAACACCTAGTTGGATATTCGTAAGAAAGTTGTATTTACTTACACTGCTCCAGATCAAAGTACTGCTGGGAAACCAACTTCTCCTGGGCTCAGGTGGCTCTGGAGCAAGCCTCGAGCCACTCTGAATATTGTCCCAGCATTTTTGTTGCTCTGGGATGCTTCATCATTAGAGCAGCCTTGCGGAGAGGGCGACCAGACTTAGGGAACTCCACTCTAGCAAACTGTTTGTTTTACCACCCCTCCACAAGAAGGGGTACAAAGGAATTGAGTTGTGCATGGATTATATATTAGGATTATGATTATCTCCTGGTCATGGGTTCAATTTAAGTTCAAAGTCAGTTTGAAAGTTGGTCTCAATGTCAAGCTCCTATGTAAAATCACTCCCCGTGGTCTGAATTCAGTTGCTACAGCAAAACATTAAGATCACAAATACAATAGGGATGCTCTTCAGCAGCAAGGAAATGGTGTCTGTTTCTAGCTGTGCTATATCTGATCTGGGGATTCTTGGCACAAACACTGGATCTCTGGTTGGTGTAGTACTGTTTCTTTTAAAGTGACAAACCAAACGAAAAACGTAATGAGTTAAAGATCAGAAATAATCAGGTGACCTTCTAGATTGGATTTTAACCACATAAAAATCCAGGGAAATGTTGAGGGGGGGAGGAATTAAAAAGGGCAAAAAAAATCAGGATTCCTTGTAGCAAATGAGCAGGTGGACTGCTCCCAGAACACAATTCATCAGTAACTAAATCAACTAACCAGTTGCTAGAAAGTTCATAAGCAAAGCTGTAAGTGATTTCACAGCTCTCATTATGGGACAGAACCTACTTTTGTTTTGTTCAAAGCTCCATCCCACTTATCTGTGGTAGAAACTTGAAGTATAAAGAAACTGCAGATGGAATACCTTCAATGCAGTCAGGCATCTGGGTGTGTTTCTCTGAAAACATGTAAAATCACGTTTTGCAGCCTCTTTGGGGCCAGAAAATATTTGATGAAACAAAGATACTTAAAATAAAGTGCTCAATGATAAAAGAAAGGGACTCGCATTTAGATAGTGCTTTATCAAGTCCTAAAGGAAACCTGAGTGTTTCCCATTCACTGAGCTAATCTTTGAAGTGTAGTCACTTATGAATAGATCATACCAGCCAACTTACAAACAGCAAGTTAATCTGTTTTTGATTGTTTTGAAGAAGGAACGGTGCACACTGAATCTCTATCATCTACTTCAAAAACAGCTGATAAAGGTCTCATTTGAATGACCAGCACCTTCAACAATGGATTCTGCTTTGTATTACAGGGAAGTACAAGCCTAGTTGAGGTGGTTACTGTGGAATGGGCTTAAACCCACCACATTCTAACTTGGAAGGCTGTGGGGTTCTAGCTCCGCTCGAGCTAAAACCACAATTTACTAGTAGAAAGCATTGTTAAACTTCCCAATGCTCAGAACCATGCTACCACTTCATATTGGCAGGGTTATCAGGGGCCAACTGGGAGGAATTCCAATGACAAATGTATCTTTAGGATTTCATTAATGCACTCTCTGCATAATGAAACAAAAATGCTCTGGAGTACTGCAGACCCCAAGAGAGCTTGCCTCCTCTCCCTAGCAGAATAGTCAGTAGTTAATCAGTCACTTGACAAAAATTCAGGTTGGATCCCAACTGTTTGACATTTTGACAGTTACTTTTTTAATAGTTTCACAATTTAAAAAAAAAATTACCTTGGGTCAATAACCTCTGGGTAAGCACAAACCCGTAAGGTTTTGGTATTTGAACCAACAGCATAGAGAGTTCCGCTTGGATGGAATGCTACTGCCCTTATAGCTTGAGTGTCTTCAAGGGTATTAATGGCAATGAATTGCTTTTTAGTTCCATCATCCTATAACATGTAAAAAAAAAACCACAATAATTAAATGATTTGATTTGCAAAATAAACAGAAGTTCTGAAAAAATATTTATATACATGTAGAATCAGAAAAACTAATTTAAATGTAAAACTGTAAAAGCTGTAAGGCTGTAATTAATTCACAAAATTCTCTTTAAAATGCAGAAATCTCATCACTGTTCTCAAAATATATCTCAGACTTTTGCGCTTACATTATTCATGCTTTTTTTGGATCAGCCAGATGTCTGAGATATGTGGAAGCCACCACCATGCTTCTGTGAAATCCACACACAGGGTTTGCTTCTGAGACATGGGGCAGAATCTTCTGCTCGGTGTGCGGGGACAGGCCCCGTACGCTGATGCGTAAAGTGACGTGCGGTGACGTCGGGAGTGCGTCCTGACATCACTGCGCGTCATTCTGATCTTCCGTTCGGCACGTGCGCAACGGAGTTGGCTGCGTGCCCACCAAACTGTCAAAGGCCTGTTGATGCCATTAATAAAACAGTTAACCCAATTGAGAAAGCTGCCCGTCCAACCTTAAGGTTGGCGGGCAGGTGAAGAGCCCAGGCGGCCTTCGCATTTTTCATGAAACCTCATCCACGGGTGGGATGAGGTTTCGTGTAGGTTTTATTAATTAAATATATTTTTAAATGAAAATTCACAAACGTGTCCCAGCTCATGTGATACTGTCACTGTCACATGAGGGAACATGTCTGAATAATTTTATTTTTTTATTTTTCAAACTTTAAATATGAATTTCATCTCTCTGAGGCAGCTCCATGCCTCAGGGAGATTTCTGCTCTCTTTTGGTCGCATGCGCGAAAGAGCGCAGGCCCCGACTCTCCCTCTTCCCCCCGCCGCCAGCACAGATAGTGCTCTACTGGCTGTGCGTCATGCTGGGGGGGGCCTTAATTGGTCTGCCCGCATAAAATGGCAGTGCGCAGCCGATCGCGGGCAGCGATTGGCTCCCGCCCAGCCCGCCCAACAGGGTAGAAAATTCTCTCCATGAAGCCCACTCTTTCCCCATATAAGGACATCCCATTTATACAAGTCTTTGGTGTAGATTGGAAAGAAACAAGTATATACTGAGAACCTGCCCAAATTTAACCAGCTAAACCAACAGCTGGTAAAATGTCTCACTGTTTATGTATAGCCAGGATGACCATTTCAGATAGGATTTTAAGGGTCATGGAGCAGGAAGAATTCTAATTCTCAGTGACAGTTTAACCCCTTAAAAATCCCATTAGCAAGTTAAGCAGGTGGGTTAATTATCAGAAGTGCAGCTAATCTGACATCAGCCTCCCTTTACTGTTCCAATAAAGGTCTATTTTCAGCATGAGGAACAACACCTCATTTTTAAATCAGGCACTTGACAGCCTTCTGGACACAAAACCAAGCTCAAAAATTTCAGATCATAACCCATCCTCCTCTTTTCTTGGACGGCAGCTGTTGGCGATGATTCTACTTTTCCCTTACACCTCTTCTGGACCAGTTTTGCTTTTTGTCCCATTACCATCTCCTTTTGCCTTGCACCATCATCGCTTTTGTCATTTAATCTCTCTTGCCTTCCTCCGTATTACGGACCTTCCCTTTTCCCGGCCTCTGTACTCGCTTAAAATCAGTTACATCTCTCACCATTTCCAGTTCTGACAGAAGTTAATCAACCTGAGACATTAACCCTGTTTCTCTCAACCACAGATGCTGCTAGACCTGCTGAGTATTTCCAGCATTTATTTTGATCTCAGATTTCCAGCATTTGCATTTTTTTGCTTTTGTATGAGGTTTTAAAATTAAGGTGATGCTGGACCAGGAGCCAAAATAAGTCAGCGAGGTGATGGGTTACCAGACTACCATATGTGTATGAACAATAATAGCAGAGTTTTGGATGAGCTCAATTTTATGTAGGGTGGAAATGGAAGGCCAGCCAGCAGAGCATTGAATAGTTAAGTCCAGAGTCATAAAAGACATAGATGACTTTTTAGCAGAAGATGAGCTGAGGCTAGGGTGAAGCAGGGCAAAGTTATGAAGTTAGAAGTATGTAATCTTAATATCATCATGGATATGCAGTAGTTGCTCATCTCAGGGTCAAATTAAACCAAAATTATTTGGTCTCTTACAGTTGTCAAAGAGAGAGAAAGAATTGATAGCTAGGAAACAGAGTTTGTGGCAGGGACTAAGACAATGGCTTTGGTCTTCTCAATATTTAGTTGGAGGATATTTGCTCATCCAGTACAGGACAAGCAGTGTCCTTTACTGTTCCAATAAAGGTCTATTTTCAGCATGAGGAACAACACCTCATTTTTCAATCAGGCACTTGACAGCCTTCTGGACACAAAACCGAGCTCAAAAATTTCAGATCATAACCCATCCTCCTCTTTTCTTGGACGGCAGCTGTTGGCGATGATTCTACCTTTCCCTTACACCTCTTCTGGACCAGTTTTGCTTTTTGTCCCATTACCATCTCCTTTTGCCTTGCACCATCATCGTTTTTGTCATTTAATCTCTCTTGCCTTCCTGATAAAATGTTTCCCCTACAATTATTTCTTAATAATCAGAGGTATTTGGAGATGTGGCAATTACTTAGAGTTCTGGGTCATCAGCATACACGTGGAACCTGTCAGTGTGTTTTCAGATGAGGTCGCCAAGGGGCAGTATGTATATGACAAATTGGAGGGGGCCAAGGATGGACCTTTGGAGGAACCAGAGGTAATGATGTGGAAGTGGGAATGAAGGTATTGCACATGATTCTTTGGCTACGACTGGATAGACAAGAATGGAACCAGGTGAGGACATTTCCACCTAACTGGATGATGGAGGAAAGATGGAGGGGTCAATTGTGTCTAAGGTTGCAGACAAAAGTGAGGAGGGAAAGCTAACCATTGTCAGTCACATAAGATGTCACCTGACTTTGAGAAGGGCCATTCAGTGCTGTTGCAGGGTGGAAATTTGATAGAATCATAGAATGGTTTCAGGAGGCCGTTTTTGTCTGTCATGTGTATGTCCATTCTCTGCAAAAGCAATTTTTAAACTAGTTCCACTTTCCCTCCCTTTCCCAGTAGCCCTGCATTTAAATTTTTCTTTACGGGCTTATCAAATTCCCTTTTGAAAGCCACAATTGAACTTGCCTCCAGCACACAATCAGACATTTCCAATTCTATCTACTCACTGCATTAAAAAAAGGTTTTCCCTCATGTCACCATTGCTTCTTTTGCCAGTCACCTTAAATCACCTTGAAAAAGAGGGATGGCATTATTGAGTAAGGAGAATATTACAGTACTGGAGAGAGAGGATGCCCTGGTGACGTCATGGGCAGAATCTATTTGATTAAAGTTAAGAAATGATAGAGATACCATTACACTGCTGTGTATTCTATAAGCCACCAACTAGTGAGTATATAGGAGCAATTTTGCAAAGAAATTACAGACAGGTGCAAAAACTATACAGTAGTGATAATGAGGAACTATAATTGTGCTAATATAGACTAGGATAGTAATAGTGTTAAGGACAGAGTGGGGGAAGAGTTTCAGGAAAATTTTTTTGATTAGTATATTTCCAACCCAACAAGGAAGGTTCTGGTGAAAGAGACAGATCAACTGTCAGTAGGAAAACATCTAGTAAACAGCGATAATAGTATCATAAGGTTTAGGCAAGCTAAGAAAAAGGACAAGGAGCAATTTAGAGTAAAAATTAATAATTTGAGGAGGGCCAATTTCAGTAGGGTAAGAACAATCTGTCCCAGGTATATTGGAATCAAAAATAGGTGGGCAGAATTGTAATGGAACAATGGGCTACCGTTAAAGAGAAGATAGGTTGGGTACAGTTGAGGTACCTTCCCACGAGGGGAAAAGCAAGGGCAACTGAAGTCAGAGCTCTCTGAATGACAAAAGAGATAGAGTAAGGTGAAGCAAATAAAGACAGATATTAGGTTGATAATACAAGCAAGAGCCAGAACTATAGAAATGCTCAGAGGAGAAGTGTAAAAGGAAATAAGAGAGGCAAAGTGTATGATTAGAAACTAGCAACTATCATAAAAGGCAATCTAAACGTCTTCGACAGGGATATAAATAGTAAAAGGGTAGTAAGGGTAGAGGTGGGCTGATTAGGGCCCAAAAAAGGGGAACCATGCATGGAGGCAGGGGACATGGCCGAGGTACTGATCGGAGAGGTTCAAATATTGAATTTCAGGAAAGACTTAGCAACAAGTAAATATGTAAGTAGACAAACAACCTATATTAAAATTCTTGAGTCAAACTCCATTGAAAACTTATGTAATGGGTTTTACAATGTAAAAATATACAGTTAGCTGATACAGTTCTGTGTCATGCCTGTAGTGGCACTCTAAATAAGATTTCTCATGTTAATCTGATCAATAAGCTATGCAGCTCCTCATTAGACTGTCAGGGTCAGCTGAACACCATAATCTCAACTTCTCCATAGTTGCTGCTGGTTTAAGTTAACTTCTGCTGAAATATTTAAAAATTATATTTGCTTCTTGAAGAAACCTTTGTAGTCCTCCAATCTGAACAGGCCATAATGCTCTCCAGAAACCACAAACTCAATCTGTAGTTCCTTGTGCTCTTGCTACAGCTTCTCGCACCTAGCTGGCTGCCTAGGCTACAGCCTGTGAGTATGCCAGGAATGCACTGCAACACCAACACACAAAAACAATGGTGAATAAGTGATTATCAATTAATGGTAACCAAAAATTAAAAAAGGAAAATCTGACACCTGATCAGTGTATGCACATGTAATTGGGTCAGATCCTGTGCAACAGAGTCAATTTTTCAAGCAACTAATACAAGTGAAAATAAGAGGCTACAGATTTCAAGTACATAAAGTACAATTTCAAACAACAGAAAAATCACAAAAAGTAAACCATGGCTATGAATAAATTCCTTCTTAGCTCAACAAAAGAATGAGAGTTTGGATTACCAAAAGAAAATTTCATGACTCCTGTCCCCACCACATTATGCCATCTATAACTTCCCAACTGAAAGAACAGCAAAAGATAGTTAGAGAGGAGGACATATACAGAAATTTAAACACAAAAGACAGTCAGAAATCAGAACTCAAAGAGAAACAAAAAGTGAGAAAATCTAAATGCAGATAAGGACAGAAAGAAGGCTGACCATATTTTTCAAAGCTATGCCGAGTTATTAGTATGTAGGAAATTGGTGGAGATGTGGAATTAATATCAAACAATTAAATACCTCCATTATCAATCTGCTTCAGTGAGAATCTTTGTTAGCTTAGAATATATAGCACACACCAATACATTCTGACATTAGTGTACCTCTTCATCCTTTGCCCCATCTCCACTGACTGAAGTATTTTCCACTACTGATGAACCTATTGCAGGATCTTTTGATGAAGATGAAGAATCTGCACTACATAAAAATAAAATAAAAAGCTACAGTTAATTACAGCAGAGTTCCTTTTTAAAAAGTCTAGGACAGTGTACCGTTGTTAAAAAAAAAATACACAAGCTCACGGAGCAATTAACTGTAATTGTCAAGTATTTACAGTAGCAAATCTGTCAGGACAACACGTCAAGTCATATTGCTTGCATTGCAGTTTAGAACTCTATTCACAAGCAATTATTCCATTTTCAGAACCATGGAAACATTTAATCCCATCATGTTACTATTGTACTAGTCTTGTCAACATCTCAGTAGACTGGGAGAAAAAACACATTATGCACTGATTCGTGATGGGCTAGAGCTGTTCAGTTTACACCGCCTCAGAAGGGCTGGCTCAGTGTACAGCAGATTAAACGAAGGAAGTATTTGGTCCACAGAGGGTATTGTAAATGGAAATGCTTCACTGCATGTCAATTATTTATATATTATAAATATGCATAAAAGGAGACTTGCAGCTAAAAACTATTAAATATTTTTCACAATTTCTAGTCATGCATTGATTCTGTTGAAATATATACACCTTACTTTTGCATGGTAAAGAATGAGGAGCCCTCAGGATAGGGGAATGCATTCCCTGTGATTGGTTTATTTGAAGTACTTGTGCACTGGCTTGAGCCATCGGACAATCCTGAACACTGTTGATTAACTTCAAGTGGTGTTAAAAAATTAGTGGCTGAAGAGCCATTTTGTACATTTAGTTGATTTCCATTACACTGTTGGTTAGGAGACTGCGCCTCAGTGTTAAGATTATCCATTCCTAGATTTAATTCTTCTAGCTTTTGCATTGATCTGTTTAAAAGACAAAAAATATTTTAGTACAGATATTCAGGCTGACTGTTAAATTGTATTTCTTAAAATCTTTGTTGAACCACTTGTTTTTAAAAATAAGATACAATGGTGCTGTGTGAAGAAACAAATTGTTTTTGGGAAGGAAAGGAATGTGGGATGTGGTAGCATTTGTACCAGAGCACAAACTGACTTGTTAAGGAACTGCTCTGTGAGATTCTGCTGTTGGCTTGTTCCATCATCTTCATTGACCCCTCCTTCTAGTAACATTTGCTGGTACATTTGCCTTTGTTGCTCCTTTTGCTCAAGATGCTGTTGGTAGCGCATTCGCTGTCGATAGTACTCTTGAAATTGATCTGTGGATTCCCTCAGCTAAAGGGTTAAAGAAAATTAATGAATAAATTATTTGAACTTATGAAACGACAATTTAAATTTATTCAAATTTTGCTTTATATTTCAGTAATTAGTAATTTATAATTAAGCAGAATCTTGTGCCTAATGTTGCAAACTGCAGGCTGCTTGTTCTGTCAAGAAACCCACTTTGTAGCCTTGTATTTTATAACAAGGAAATGTCACTTCATCAAACTGCAATCTGCGTAAAAGTCCAATAATAATGCAGAATCAGAAAATATGGACGCTGAGAAAATACTTTGGCTCATTCAAACCACTCCTTCCAACAAGAACAGACTCTACGCAATCTATCAACATCCTCGGGGTTACCATTGACCAGAAACTGAACCGGTCTAGCCATATAAATACTCTGGCTACAAGAACAGATCAGAGGCTATGAATCCTGCGGCGTGTAACTCATCTCCTGACTCTCCAAAGCCTGTCCCCATCTACAAGGCACAAGTCAGGATTGTGATGGAATACTCTCCATTTGTCTGGATAAATGCAGCTCCAAAAACACTCAAGAAGCTTAACATCATCCAGGACAAAGCAGTCTGCTTGATTGGCACCCCATCCACAAACATTCACTCCCCTCCACACACAATGGCAGCAGTGTGTACCATTTACAAGATGCACTGCAGGAATTCAACAAGCTTTCTTAGACGACCTTCCAAACCCATGACCACTACCATGTAGAAGGATAAGGGCAGCAGATAGATGGGAACACCACTACCTGGAATTTCCCCTCACCACCCTGACTTGGAAATATATCACCGTTCCTTCACTGTCGCTGGGTCAAAATCCTGGAACTCCCCTCCCTAACAGCACTGTGGATGTACATACACCACATTGACTGCAGCGATTCGAGAAGACAGCTCACTACCACCTTCTTAAGGGCAATTAGGGGATGGGAAATAAATGCTGGCCTAGCCAGCGACGTCCAAAGTCCATAAACGAGGAGAAGAAAAAAAATCACCCTTTGAAGAGAAGTGAAAAATCACAGGCAAAACTTTCCTCAAAAAATCCTCCAATAGTTAAGTGAATAACTGTAATCCAGCAAGGTCCCAGATACTGATCTGGGTTGAGTTAACCTTATCTGGCGCATCAATAGGGTATAACAATTGGCCTTGGGAACAGGAACCTTGGTTATAGGAATGCTCACAGAAATGTATGTGTCGATCTTGGCTCTTAGTAGGAATAGGCTCAACTATAGTGATCCAAAACAACTTGCTAACATTCATCCCCTGGATTCATATATGTGGAAGTATCCACATGAGGTACTGGAGGTTTCATGCTGTTAATGTAATGTGGTCCAATGAGATTTCAATTTCAGGGTTCGTGAAGAAAACAAAAACAAAAATGTTGTTGTTGTTCTGATATGTAGTCCTTCTTTCTTTAGCAGCCAAAAACCTGTCAGTATTTGCAACCTGTAGTTGTGCTTCAAAAACAGACAGACTGAAAATAAAGAAGTTAACTCAAAGATCTTCTTTAAGAAGGGGTAATAAACAAATTACTGTCAACCATTATTCACAATGAAGCAGATAAGAATCAATAGCATTTCCCAGAAACAAAGCTGGAGTTCTCCAAATACAGTTCAGAACAATTGAGAAGTACAATTGAGTCTGCCTAATGAAATAACAGTTGAACTGACCAAATGGTAACATTATAAGTACAATAACAATAGGGGAACTTCCCTTATACACTTTACATTAGGTGCTTTTGAAAACATTTGCAATTTCAAGAAAAATCTTTAAACAATATTTTAATTTCATTGCACTAATATTTTATAAAAACAAAATTAGATATTCTGAACTATTTTATTTTCAAAATTGAATCACATTGATTGCTTTTCTAAATTTTGCCAGACTAGCGAACACTCAAGTCAAACAAATCACTAAATGAACAATATTGAACAGCTTGAGATAGGCTTTGGAGTCAGAGGATAGGGAGCTATGTTATAATCTTTAAGATGAAATTAGTGATCGTAACACAAATTATTAGCTCAAAGCTTAATTGGAGATATGAGTGATCAATGGCAATGTAGGCAAACTGAGGGACAAAACACAGCTCATTCCTGCTTGCGGGAGTTTCTCCCAAATGCTCTGCATCTCTGGATTCGTTTCAATTTTTTTCCTAACTCCACTTCTTTACTGACCATACCTGTACAATGAAAACCGTTCGTAATGTTACTCTGAATTGCAGGATTATAACTTCTAGTAAATAGATTCATGGTCAAGAGTTCAGCCTTTTCCTAACTAGAAACCTCTGATAGTTACCCTGGAAAACAGCAGTGAAGTTTTATTCTCTGATTATTTTTATCTATGAACAAAAACAGCAAGATGCAGGTTTAAAGAGAAAAATACCTGAAGAGGTAGTATTAATATAATAAATCTAACATTTACCTCATTCTTTTCCACTTTAGAGGTGGCTGTATTTGATGCCACTTCTATGGAATTGACAAGTGATGCTTCATCCCGAATCAAAGTTTCGCCATTACCGCTAGCAGTAAACTGCTGAACTCTGGGTACTGGGGAATCTGTCCTATAAGACATGGTGGAGGAGTGGAGAGAAAAGGAAAAGGAACTGAATGGTCAAAATAGTTAACTGATTATAATAATTACTTTTAAAGAACATGTAAAAACCAAACACGGAGAAAGGAATTATTCCCCTCGGAAGCATTACTTGCATTGTGTCCAAAAGACTTTCATCCTCACAAGAATCAAAAGATTACACTGAACTTAGATCCTTAGAGGTCATTAAAATTTAAACCTGTATATGTCAGAGGGGAAAAATGGATACGATCTGGTCACGCAATTGTCACATGAAATGCAGAACTGACACAGAATATTGAAAAGCCAGTTGCCCATGCCGAACATTCCAAGTGATAGAAATCATGTCACAGGTCGATGTAAATGTTTTGAAAAGTATGTATTTTTTGCCAGTGTTTTGGTTTTACTTCAGAAAAGGAAACTTTAAATTTTCACAAAGATTGGGATAAGCAGACTAGCACATCAGAAAGGTAGTGAACTTCTGAGTGTGTCTGGGATAGTTTTTTGCAGCAATATTTCTCAGATCCAACAAGGGGGCACGCCACATTAGATTTATTAATGAGTAATGAGCCAGATTTAGTTAACAGCTTAAAGGTAACGTGAACACTGATCAAATAGTGATAACATGATGAGTTCCATATAGTACTTAAAAGGGAGAAATACAAAACAACTAAGATTCTACATTTAGGTAAGGCTGACTTCAATGGGATGATAGAGACAATCCACAGTAACTGGGCAAATTTGTTAATGGGTAAAAGGGCAGATGATTGGTTGGAGGTGTCCAAAAAATAATTTGTGATACAGACCAGTTTATACCCCTACTTGACCGAAGAGACAAACATGGATAACTAAAAAGGAAAGAGACAAAATAATCTCCATATACAGCAAGAGCAGCATTCGGGCTTGGAAAGATATGTGGCATGTATGTTACTTACCACTTAAGTGTCAGGCAATTACCATCTCCAACAAGAGAGAATCTCACCATCTCCCCTTGATATTTAATGGCATTACTATAATTGAATCCTCCACAATCAACATCCTGGAAGGTTACCATTGACCAAAAAGTTAACTGGACCAAAGCCTGTCTAACTATCTACAAGGTATAAGTCAGGAACGTGATGGAATACTCTCCACTTGCTGGATGAGTGCAGCTCCCATGATACTTGAGAAACTCAACACCATTCAAAATAAAACAGCCCACTTGATTGGCATCCCATCTGCCACCTTAAACATTCACCCCCTCCACCACTGATGCACAATAGCAGCAGTGTGTACCATATACAAGATGCACTGCAACAACTCACCAAAGGCTCCTTCGACAGAATCTCCCAAACCTGCAAACTATACCACCTAAAAGAACAAAGGCAGTAGATGAATGGGAACAACAACACCTGCAAGCTCCCCTCCAAGCCAAACATCATCCTGACTTGGTACTATGTCATCGTTCCATAACTGTCACTGGGTCAAAATCCTGGAACCCCCTTCCTAACAGCACTGCAGGTGTACCTACACTACATGGAATGCAACGGTTCAAGAAAGCGGATCACCACCACCTTCTCAAGGGTAATTAGGGAAGGGCAACAAATGCTAGCCTAGTCCACATCCCATGAAAAAAACACTTGGACCCTGGCAAATGGGGAAAGGTACAAAGAACAGCAAACAGTGACAAAACAGATAGCAAATGCTACAAAAAAGAAACATGCAAGGGACATCAAAATCAACAGACGTTTTTACAATTATAATAGGGAAAAAAATGAGGGGTCAGGAGCAAAGTAAAAATTGCTTAAAAATTGATCATAGTGATATTGTCAATGAAATAAGGAAATGGCAGACATGCTGAATAATTACTTTGTGGCAGTATTTACAGTAGAGGAAGAGGTCAGCATAACAGATATCCCAAGGAAGCTAGTATTAAATCAGGATCAGGGACTCACTAAATTTAACGTAAGCAAAATAACAGCAATGAAGAAAATCATGGTGCGAAAGCAATAACAAATCCCCAGGACCAGATGCTTTCCCTCCCAACATTTTAAGTTAAGTAGGTGAGAACATTGCAAATGCCTTAACTATAATCTTCCAAAATTCTCTCAATTCAGGAACCATATGTTTAGTTTGGAAAACTGCGCATATCACTCCATTATTTAAGAAAGGTGAGGGGGGTGAAATCAGTGAATTATAGACCAAATTACCTAATATCTACTGTGAGGAACTTTTACTAGAGTTCATAATTAAGGATAGGGTGATTGCACACCTTTAAAATTTTCAGCTGATCAGAAAGTGACAGCATAGATTTGTAAAGGATAGGTCATGCCTGATGAATCAGATTGAATTTTTTGAAGAGTTCACTAAAGTAGTGGACAGGGAAATGTCTAAGGAGTTACTGTTCACTGTATTTATTAACGACTTAGATGGAATAGAAAGCCACATATCCAAATTTGCTGATGGCACAACGATAGACAGCACTGTAAAGGTATAAAATTACAAAGAAATAATCATACAGGTCGAGTATCCTTTATTCATAAATCCAAAAACTGAACACATCCAAAACCACACTGTTTTTTTGAACTTCATCGACCTTTAACACAGGAAATCTATGACCCAAGCCGACATGAATCTTGCCAACCTCGCCTGACCTTCAGCACGGGAAGTCTAGTTATTTGTCTGCTCTGTTTACCATGCAAACCCTTTCCTACAAGCAGGATTGCAGATGGGGCCACAGGTGGGAACTTATTACAGGTAACCTGTATTTATTATTAAGTGGTACATCTTACTTTTCTAACCATTTTATTTACTTTAGACCAGGCTTGTCTAATCTTTCCACCTGGAGGGCCACGTTTCCATTTTTTTCTCGTTCAAGGGGTTGGTGAGCAAATTTTAGAAAGATAAGGTTTGGCACAACATTAAACATGAATTTCAAAATAAAGCTGAGGTATGAAGAAAAGAAGCAACTTGCTGAGCAAAAATAAAGCAATGTCAAAGCAATAAATTGACAATTAAAAAGACAGTAATTTATAAAAGATCAAAATTAGTGTATGATGGGACAGACACAGCGACAGGGCATAGTATAGTTAGGGGAATTGATACTGTTCTCTGCAGCCAGGACCAAGATTCCCGAAGGCTGTGTTGCCTACCTGGTGCCAGGGTTAAGGATATCTCATCTGGGCTGCAGAGGAACTTGGAGTGGGAGGGGAAAGATCCAGTTGTCGTGGTCCACGTAGGTACCAACGATATAGGTAGAACAAGGAAAGAGGTTCTGCTGAGGGAATACGAGCAGCTAGGGGCTAAATTAAAAAGCAGAACCAAAAAGGTAATAATCTCCGGGTTACTACCTGAGCCACGAGCTAATTGGCACAGGGTCAATAAGATTAAAGAGGTAGGTGCGTGGCTTAAAGATTTGGTGTGGGAGAAATGGGTTCGAATTCACGGGACATTGGCATCAGTACTGGGGAAAGTGGGAGCTATTCCGTTCGGACGAGCTCCACTTGAATCATGCTGGGACCAGTGTCCTGGCGAATCGCATAGCTAGGGTTGTAGATAGGGCTTTAAACTAAATAGTGAGGGGTGGGGGGGGGGGGGGGGGGGGGGGAGGGTTCAGTTGCATGGAAATATAAAAAATCAATGTTTAAGGAGAGGGTAAGAGTGTAGGTTAGTGACAAGGCTGATTGTTACCAAATATTCTTGTACAATTAAGCACGATGTATAAACTTTACAGAAGTCTCCAAGAATAAATATGTTTTAAAATCTATCTATTCAAATTTGAAATGCAATAGGGGAAAAACTATATTATGTATATCTGGGTTACAATCATTTTACAACCTGAAATCCATGCAAGACAGCCTCCTAAAAGTGGACTAAATTCTCAGCTTTAGTGTTTGCATTAAAATCTTGAGTTATACTGATACTTACACATTCAAATCACTTCACACCAAAGCAAAAACATTATAAACCACTAAGTTGGAGGACTCTTCATCCTTTGAACTTAAATTATGCTAATATCTTGCTAGTGTTTCACAACTATTCCAATTAAACATGCTCTGAAGGCAAAAATGCTTAATTTTTTTCCCTAAGAGAGTGAATAAATTGCCAAACAATTCTGGGAATGAAACAGAAGTGGCAAGTTTTATCAAACACGCAAGAGGAACAGCTGTGATTAGAGGGGCAGCTTCTTTCAGAATCTTCCACTTCACTTCACCGGCATTTTGAAAATTGCCTCCAGGGACCACATTTGGGGGGCTTTGCGGGCCACATCTGGGCCGCACGTTGGACAAGCTGGCTTTCGACTATAGCTAGCCGAGGCTTCGGCCACTGTAATGTAAGTATGCCTAGGCCTGTATGCGGTATCCAAAAAAAACAAAATTACCTGAAATCTGAAACGCAATCAGTCCCGAGGGTTTCGCATAGAGCACTAGAATAAAGGGGGTAGAAGTCATGTTTCAACAATACAAAGCCCTGATCAACTGGAGTACTTCAATTCTGGCAAAAAAATTGTTTTGTTTTACCACAAGTTTTTCTCTGCTACAAAAATAAACTCAACTAGTTAAGTTGCTATTTTAAATCACCTTCTTCCATCCAGTTCCAAGTGATCCCAGTGACATGTAACCACAAGCGACATTTAAAAGGCTGTCACTTCGGGCTACAAAGAAGCTTCGGGATTGTGTATGTTGGGTTAGGAGGGCTTATTCTGTGCTTTAAACTAAAAGGAAGGTGATTTAAACTAGCAACTTAAATAGTTGAGGATATTTGTGTAGCAGAGAGATGCTTCTTTGGTTAAGATTAATTGAATTAAGAATCATTAACTCCCATCTTCATTTCTCTTACTGAGATGTTTATTTTAATTTCCATTCTGGAGAACTATTTCAAACTAAATTGTGAAAATAGAACAAGGGGACAAGATTAAACTAGTTATTGGTAAATTTAGGACTGATTTAAAAAAATTTGGGAAGATTTTCTTCACATGAAGAATGTCTTTCATAATAAAGTAGGAGACAGAATATCTGTATGGATCCCATGGTGGGGATGGGGGGGGGGGGGGGGGGGGAGGAGAGAGAGAGAGAGAGAGAGAGAGAGAGAGAGAGAGAGTGAGAGAGAGAATTAACAACAATTTAGGGTCTGAGATGGGTTGAAAAATCACCTTTAAATGCACTTATCTTGTGACTTGCAGAAAAAGCAACTAAGGTTAAATTTCTTTTTTACCCAGGAATCAAACTCAGGTTTTTCACACAAGCAATTTTTCATTCTCACCAGCTCTAACTGCTTGCCTGGAAAAATTTTTATTTCACTGCACCATTCCTACGATTACCTCCTAATTAACCAGTCTACATTCTTTCCATCAAATAAAGTGAGCTTGTTGGGAAATTATAAATAGTCACTTGGTAGTACAGAACTTGAGTACTGCTGAAAAAAGGGAGATTGTTGAAACTTCTCGTCTTGTACTCATCAGGATAGATGCAAGAATGCCAAATTTCAAAGGGACTAACCATTTATACTGCATGAGAAAAGGATGGAAACAACACCCTTTTCTCATGTAGTATAAATGGTTGCTCCCTTTGAAATTAAGCATTCTTGCGTCTATCCTGGTGAGTGCAAGAGGAAAAGCTTTGCCAGTAAATTATAAATATTAAAATATAAATCAGTGTACAATTTTTAATGGTCTGTTCTAAACTTTAATGGCATATTTATTATAAATGATTAACAAATCACAAGAAATGGCAGTTAATCCAAAGCCTTTTACCTAAAAGGTAATAAAACATATAAATAAATACAAAAATAAACTAACCTTTCTGGTGATTCCTCGTATATGCTATGACAGTCTGTGTTTTCCAGCATGAGACTTCTGGAAAGATTTTGCGTGCCAGGATAATGAAAGTTTGCAAAAGAATGAGACATTGGAGAACTTCTGTTCACTATATCAGCATTACGCTTCTCCTGACTAGTCAGTCCATATGACAGACCATCTAAAGCTGGGTTCAAGGAACGTGACATGTATGCATCAGCAGACTGTGGGCGCCTCATTGGGGATGATGGGTAAGGAGACAGTTTATTAATTAGTGGTGTTAAAATATCAGAGTATGAAGACCTTGTGGGTTTTACAAGTTTATCTGTGTGGATATTCAAAATCTTTTGTTCAAAAGCACAGGAGAAAGTATCGGGTGATAAATTTTGAAGCCATGAGAGAAGACTCAAATCCAGATCATCACACCCATTTCCACATAGCAAATCAATTCCAAGCAGTACTTCACTCTCACTGATTTCTTCACCAGTGGCTCTACTCTGACAGAATTCCACACAAGACTCGTAGAGCAAACCTTTAATGACAAGTTGAAATAACCTGTTATTGCTGGCTTTGAAACCAGCTTCACTCAGCTTTCTGTCAGCAGGGATGAACTCTGCCACCATAACACAGGCCTCATCAAAGCACTGGACACGAGCAGTGCTGGGGTTCCAATCCTTAAATTCCGCATGGTTTGTTAAGCGAGGAAGGGTAAGTAATAAACAGAGTTTGCTGTAGTCTTCCTTGGAGGGACAATGTTCTTCTAGTGCATGGAGACACTTCACAGCCTCTTGCATTGTATACTCTAGCTGCAACAAATAATATCCAAGAGCTATAAGTTTTTTTTACAACAAGTCTAACTTTTAAATTCAAAAGTATATACATAATGCTAGCCGCAATATCCTTCTTGAATAGGAGATCCAAACAAAAACCCCGATTTTCTTTTAAACATTTACACTCTACCCACTCTTATTGTAACTTATTGTAACTTATACTTGTCTCAAAGTACGGGATTGAGGAAAACTTGTTATTGGGGGGGCGGGGGGGGGAGCGAAGAAATCATTGAAATAAATAAAAAGCTGATGCAAGTTTACAATCATATGAAGAGATAGAATGAGAAAATACTGATCACACTGTTTATTAACTCTTCATTTAAAAAAATGTCTATCTGGAGACATTCCCTGTAGAAAGGCCAAAGGACATTTTCCTTGTGCCTGAAAAAAATGCAGGTAGAGAACCTGGGTTAGCAGCATTAGCTCAGTTTGTGAACATTAAAATTAAGACTGGCAAATCAAAGACCATTTTTTACCTTATACAGGTTATACATATATATATATATATATATATATATATATATATAGTAGAAAATAGTCTGCAAACCACTATTATGTCATCACTATATTGAATAGGAATTGTAAAAACATTCATGCTTAACCTTTTCCATGTTTTCTATTAGAAAAATGACTCAGCACAACATCATTTCAGTTGGTTTATACTACTAGCTT